>NC_138508.1:75986949-77206949 GCF_964252035.2 Podarcis erhardii | reverse complement strand
AGGTAAAGGTAACCCTAACCATTAGGTCCAGTCGCGGACGACTCTGGGGTTGCGGCACTCATCTCACTCTATAGGCCGGCGTTGGTCTGCAGACAGCTTCCTTTTTTTTTTTAAAATAATTTTTATTGGGTTTTTACATTTTATAACAACAAACACACACACAAAGACAAAGACAAACAAACACACAAATACAATTACATACCCTAAGTTTCTTTACCCACTTTCATTGACTTCCCCCCACCCCCTCCTCTTACATCCCAATTCCAAAGTTAATTCAGCAAGTTCTTACCTAACCTCTTAAAGATATTCACATTGCTTTTGAAAATTAAAATCTTTTGTTTATCTGTATTCAACTATCCAATTCTCTTATAATCATTAATTTCTTTTTTTTTTTTTAAGGTCGATCTAACTTCCCCTTCACAAATTTTCCCTTTATTATATTAATTATAGGTCACATTGACCAAGTAAAACAAAACATAACATTTTATAATTCTATTCTCTCCCCCCCCTGCCCCGGTTTCTGTCCCTTCCTAGACAAATGTCCAGAAAACAAACAAAAAATATTTCTAGCCCGGATTCCTCACGTCCGAGGCATCTGATTCTCTGTCAGTCCCTCTCTGCCAGCTATATTGGTAGTCCTCTTTGATGGTCCTAAGACCCCGAAGGAGTTCAGTCAGAGTCAGATCATATTTTCTTTCATTCAGAATGTTGAAGAGTGTTTGCTGCGAAAGACCGTCTAGTTTTCCATACTCAAGAGAAAAGTCCCAATCATATTGCTTTGTTCTTTCTAGTTTTAATATTCCAAGTACTCCATGGGCTTCTCTCTTCTTCTTTCTCATCTTTCGCAGGTCTGTAATCCAGAGGTCTTCTTGCTCATACTCTGACGCTGCAGATTTCTGGTTGATATTTTCCACTTGTAGTGTCTGAACTCCTTCTTTTTTCTCTGTCAATTCCAAAGGCATCTCTTCCTGCTCAGCTGCAGAATTTTTATCGTACATCTCCTTTGTGCATTCAGCAGAGTTGTTTGTTTCAGGATTCAAGGTCATAAAAACTTTACTCAGAGCCATACTCTGCTCCTGCAGGATTCCCACGAGAAAAAACATTTTTTCTATCTCCGCCAGTAATTTTCCCTCTGCAGCCATTGTAATGTCACTAATTCCCCCTAGGGGGCTTTCAGTTATTTAGTAGTCCTTTTCCAATAATCTGTTACTTTGTTATTATCAATACTTTGTTTCCAATCGCCTCAGTCCAAATGTATCAACTTTAATTCCAAGAGTTATTAAATAGCAAAATTCTTTACTTTGTCCGCCCGTTTGACAGCTTCTTTGACAGCTGTCAAACTCCTTTCACTTCTTCCTCCGGGACCCAAATAGGACACTCCCGGGTTTTTTTGGGGGGGATACACACAAAGTTCCAAATTCCCTTTCTCTCCAGCACAAAAATCTTGTTCTATCAAATTTGTGAGAAACTTTTAAATCCTCAAAACAGTATTCATTCCGCCTTAATTCTCCGTTCCTTGCTTTGAAACGTCTATAAGTAGAGGGGGTGCGGACTTCCCTTTAACACATCCCCCGATCGTGCCGAATTCACAGGATAAAATTTTTAAAATCCAAATTCCACTACTCACGGGTCCTTTGTTATCCAATCCAAATTTGGGAAGAAAGTCAGCGCTCTCCGGCCATGGCTTGCGGCTTCACTCTACTGAGGTAGCGGTCTACTCTCAGCACCACGCCACTCTCCGTACCCTCTGGTCTGCAGACAGCTTCCAGGTCATGTGGCCAGCATGACTAAGCCGCTTCTGGCGAACCAGAGCAGCGCACGGAAACACCGTTTACCTTCCCGCCGGAGCGGTACCTATTTATCTACTTGCACTTTGACATGCTAGGTTGGCAGGAGCTGGGACTGAGCAACGGGAGATCACCCCGTCACGGGGATTCGAACTGCTGACCTTCTGATTAGCAAGCCCTAGGCTCTGTGGTTTAACCCACAACGCCACCCGCGTCCCTAGTATGATTCCATAATTCCCATAGTGTATTTCCATAACTGAAGTAACAAAATGCACCTTCTTCTCAAGTTAAGTGTGCTGAGGGGCATGTAACCTGGCCCTATGCACATAACCACCCAATCCTATACATACATATACGTTTAGAAGTAAGCCCCAAGGAATTCAACCCAGCTCACTCCCAGGTAAGTGCTAATACTGGATTGCAGGCTAGATGCATTAGTATACCCAGTGCTTTTTTCTGGGGGTACACATACCCCTAAACATTTCGTGAATCTTTGTACTTTTGTCCATTTACTGTATTTATTTTTCCCGATTTGAACTATAAAATGGTGGTTTTCTTGAGTCAAAATGAGAGTACCCATAAACATTTCTTGTAGAAAAAAAGCAGTATACCATGGGATCAGGCTGTTATTTATACCCAGTGGGATTTAGTTCTGAGAAACGCTGTGGCTTAAACTACAGAGCCTAGGACTTACCAATCAGAAGGTCAGCGGTTCAAATCCCCGTGATGGGGTGAGCTCCCGTTGCTCGGTCCCTGCTCCTGCCAACCTAACAATTCGAAAGCACGTCAAAGTGCAAGTAGATAAATAGGTACCGCTCTGACGGGAAGGTAAACAGTATTTCCATGCGCTGCTCTGGTTCGCCAGAAGCGGCTTAGTCATGCTGGCCACATGACCCGGAAGCTGTATGCTGGCTCCCTCGGCCAATAAAGCGAGATGAGCGCCGCAACCCCAGAGTCGGCCACGACTGGACCTAAAGGTCAGGGGTCCCTTTACCTTTACTTTTACATATGCATCGGATCAACCAACAAGTTTATTCAAGTTGGCACCTCTGCCTCTATTAGATTTTAACTCTTGTTGGCTCCACAATTCCGGGGATAAGAAGATACTCATTATAGAATAACCCCGTCCAACTCACAATAATATTTTCTCCAGGGACAGGGCCCACAACCCAACCTTATACATGCCCACTCAGAAGTCAGTCCCATTGAGCTCAGTGCAATTTACTACCCCCCCCCCAAACGGCGGCTGCTTTATTTATGAGCCACACAGCGGGTGGGAGCGAACGCAGCTTCTGCTTCGGGTGAATGCTGTGGCAACAGACGTGAGAAGCAGCGGCCGCCCCGCCCCGCCCCCCCCCAGCGCGGTTTGCTCGAGCGGCCCAATCAGCCGGCGTAGCGATCGATGGAAGGTTGCAACGCGCGGCTGCCGTCCAATCAGCGAGCGGCGCGGCTTTCCAAAGGCGGGCGCGAACGGGCGCTAGGTCTAGAGCCCGGCTTCTAAAATAAACAGCGGAGGAACCAGCGGCGCGCGCGGAGCGGCTCGGGACGCCTGTGCGCAGCGGGATGGCCGAGCGTTTCCCCGGCGGCTGTAGTAACATATACCAGCCCATTACTCAGTGGTAGGTGTCCTCAGCACCACCACGACCTCATTTCCTGGAGGTGGAGGCGTCTCTTTATCAGCAGCCCTGCTGCTTTTTAGCCCCGCGAGCTGCGAGTGCTGCCTGCTTCTCATTGCAGCAGCAGCTGAAGGGAAAGCCGAGCTGCTTGGCTCTGGGGTGGGCGGACAGAAAGCGAGCGACCTGATAAATGACGTGTCAGGAGGAGGAAATTGGTTTGTTCCTCACCCATTGCCGGATTTACGTATAAGCTAAACAAGCTACAGCTTAGGGCCCACTTTCTTGGGGGCTCCCAAAAAAATTAAAGGAAAAAAAAACACACAACTGCATGTACATTTCCAACATACAGCAATAGTAAAACCAACATACAGCAATAGTGTTTTGTGTTGTATAGGCTCCTATGATGTAAGTAATGGGCCCCGCCTGCTTTGCCTAAAATATCTCTGCTTTGCACATTTCTATATATAGGGTGCCTACATTCTGCATGGACTGGTTGCATGCATAAATTACCATTTAGCATATATTCAACACAAAAAACAACGATGTTGAGAGAGGACAGCTGGACATGTAAAGGGCCATATTACCTTCAGTAGCTTAGGGCCTCATCAAACCTAAATCTGGCCCTGCCCCACCCCACCCAAAAAATAAGTTTCAAGAGACTCTGCGCAGTGCAGTATTACAGCTGCCTCTAGACCATTGTATTGTGCAGCTCAGAATCTGCATGCTTTGATGAGGGGTAGCATCTCTCTAAAGTCCTGGACAAAAGTCTCTCTCCCAGCCCAACTTTGAGATGCTGTGCTCTGCCAATGAGCTTGTGGCCCTTTCCTCACAATACATTTGCAAACACGGATTTTGTCACAGTGTTTCCTGAAGGGCCATTTCGCTGCATTTAAAACAAAAAACAAAAACACCTAACACAATTTGCCATGTGGTTCAGTGTTCGCACCAGCTCCGGAAGTTGAAAATAATTGTGCTGTTTGTTTTGGTTGTTGAATAGATAGCCCTCAAATGGCACCCTTCAAACCTGTTTTTAATGACACCCATGCTATTGTGTAATACCTTTGATTGGGCATAAGCTGAGAACAAAAGTGTGATGTCTGAGGAAACCAGCTTGTTAAACCAAAGTAGGTTTTGGTCTGGTCAGTATCTGAATGGGAGATGCCATAAGTTCCATGATGGGGAAAAGGTGGGCTATATATATATAATCATTTATTTATTAAATAGCGTTTTTCTGTTTTTGGTATCAGGTATGGTTAGTCTGAATTGTGTGCAGATTACTGGGTAAGAAGCATAAGAAGAGAGAGCCATTCTGGATTAGCCCCGAATATATCATTCTGTTCCCCTCAATAGCTGACCAGACGATCTAGCATGCATAAATATACCGTATTTTTCGCCCCATAGGACGCACCGCCCCATAGGACGCACCTAGTTTTTTGGGGGGGGGGGAATAAAGAAAAAAAATTTAATTTCCCCCCCAGGCACGGGGCTGGCGCGGGGGAAGCCCGAGCTTCCCCAGCCCCCAGAACAGCCTGCTATCTGCAAGCCTAGGGAGCCGCACCGGTCTCCCCAGGCTTGCGGAGAGCTGTGCGAAGCCCGGGCGCGCTCTTCAGCGCACCCCAGGCTTCGGAATGCAGGCAGCTCCACGCAACCTTTGGGAGCCTGGCGCGAAGCCGTGCCGGGCTCCAGATGGTTGCGTGGAGCTGCGCCGAGCCCCGGAGTGCAGGCAGCTCCGCGCAACCCCTGGGAGCCCGGCGCGACTTCACGCCGGGCTCCCTAGGGTTGCGCAGAGCTTCCTGAAGCCTGGAGAGCGAGAGGGGTTGGTGCGCACCGACCCCTCTCACTCTCCAGGCTTCAGCGAAAGCCTGTATTCGCCCCATAGGACACACACACATTTCCCCTTCATTTTTGGAAGCGAAAAAGTGCTTCTTATAGGGCGAAAAATACGGTATGTATTTACTACATTTTAATGCCACGTAACAATTGAAGTTCTGTAGGCAAAATGAAGGTTAAATGATTAAAACAGATCGAAATAAAATGAAATAATAAAATATAAAAGCGTTAAAATAGCTGCAGAATGCAACCAAAGTGAAACTCACAACCTTGAGATATGGAGACACTGTATTCAAACAATTAACAATTTTATGGAATTCAATTTTGTTTCACAAAACGCTTTGTAAACCCAGGAATTCCATGTTATAATTTGATTTTACCTGCTGCAAACCTTCTGTCCTTCAAAGTAAACATGGCAACCCGCATCTTCTGAACATAAATAGGCATAACACTTGTTTTCTCTTGGTTCTTTTCCCTCCTCTAAGGATAGCAGACAATTTCTTTGTACGCGAAGGATGCAGTGTGCCACGTTGTCTGCTGTACGAAATGTATGTGGAGAACTGCAGACAGGAGGCCCAGACTCAAGTAAATCCAGCTACATTTGGAAAGGTATACACAGTGTGCTGCTGCTACATTAAAATGCTATCGGTTTCAGATGGAACTGTACCAGTTTCTGCTCCATCAGAAGCTTTGGGCTCTGGGAGCTGATTTTAGTAGAACTACTATTCATTTGTTATAGAGATGCAGTGGTGTTATATTTGTACATACTTATCAAACAAATCTTCCCTTCTGTTCAGTAATCACTTGGTATTGTATATCGTGTTGAGACATGTGCAGGACACTCCTATTCATAATTGCTCAGTACAGCTCATTTCAATGGGAATTAACTCCCTATCAAATCTGCATACAATGGCAGCCTTAGATTCAAATTAGACCCAGTGGGTGATTCAATATGGTGGTTTTAATATGTGTTCCACTCACAACTGCTGTGAGACATACACAATGTATACTTGAGTAAACATTCGTATTTCTGGATATAAACAGTCAAGTGAAAAATGGCATGAGGCTGCTGTCCTAAACACACATTCCTGAGAGGTCTTAATGTGGCTTACTTCTGAGTAGATGATGTGTACTGAGGAATGCACTATAAAACATGTAAAATATTCCAGATAGATTGACAGAATGTGGGAAATTACTAGCTGTTCAGTTCAGTAAATACCAGGTGAGTACATCACCTGGTGATAACTAGAAAATGGGTTGAAAATGTTCTGAGATGATACACAAATATTTTACCAGTGTGACTAACTTTTCTGTGCATTTCTTTTAAGCTTGTTCGGTTAGTGTTCCCAGACTTAGGAACCAGAAGACTGGGCACAAGGGGAAGTGCAAGGTACATTATCATTTCATTTGTATTAATTGAAGATTTAGAAGCTATCAGAAAAGTGTATAGTCAGCTGCTTATTTGTGCATTTAAGAGTTCACGGGTACTGTAATATGGAAGGTGAACTTTCATGCAAAACCATGGTAGCAACATCTGTAAACAGTGAAATATATTCACAGTAAGGTAAAGGTAAAGGGACCCCTGACCATTAGGTCCAGTCGTGGCCGACTCTGGGGTTGCGGCGCTCATCTCGCTTTATTGGCCGAGGGAGCCGGCATACAGCTTCCGGGTCATGTGGCCAGCATGACTAAGCCGCTTCTGGCGAACCAGAGCAGCGCACGGAAATACCGTTTACCTTCCCGCCAGAGCAGTACCTATTTATCTACTTGCACTTTGACGTGCTTTCGAACTGCTAGGTTGGCAGGAGCAGGGACCGAGCAATGGGAGCTCACCCCGTCGCGGAGATTTGAACCGCCAACCTTCTGATCGTCAAGTCCTAGGCTCTGTGGTTTAACCCACAGCGCCACCCGCGTCCCTTTATTCACAGAGAAATCTTCAACTCCCTCCCTCTTCTGTATCTCTTTCCCTTAAATGTTCTGTGGGTGTTAAATCATTTCCCCCGTCAATCCCCGAGTCTCTCTCTGCCTAGTTTATTGTACGTACTGTACTCTTTTCTCCAATTTCTTCGCATCTAAGATCCCTGTCTCTGTTCCTCGCTTCCCTAGCTGTTCTCACAGTCCTTGACCTCCTGGCTTCTTTTCCTTTCTGAAAACAGAACACCTGTTCTCTTCCCCTCCAGGCAGTGTGTGTGCATTCACACTAAATTCAATTTTTACTTTCCTTATAGGAGCTGCAGTTTGTTAATATTCTGCCGGTGGCAGTTGACTGCTGAATGGTGCTAATGTTCATAAATATTCTAAGATGGAACAGAAGGATCAGTCAATGCTTGTGGTTTTTAAACCACCCACCCTCATGTGACATTAGTCTATAGGCAGAATTAAATTTATCACTAATTGGCAGAGCTTCACATTGGAAAACATGGTGATTTTTAGAGCAGTTTTCATATGATTATCAGAGAGAAACTATTTGCTTTAAGTCAAAATGCAGCATATAAAAATCTGGCCTGTAGGTTAGTGCTTCTCAAGCATTTTGAAGTGGGACCCACATTTAATTTTATTTTTCCTCCCTCTTCAAAACACATTGAAGAATATCTCATCAGGAGTCAACACTGCACAAGTTTATATTTTATATCCATTTTTAATGACAACATAGGTATATAGCCAATGTAGTGTCTTCCAGATGCTGTTGGTTACAACTCCCATTATCACTGACCATTGGACATGCTTCCTGGGGCTGTTTTGTTTATTTATTTCCACTTGTTAATTGCTTCCTATGAGACATCGCAAACAGTGAAAACATATATAAAACACTTGATACAGTTCTGTATATAAAAACAATTTTGAAATCCGAGACAGATGGGGACAAAAGTTTCCCTTAAAGGCTTGCTGAAAGAGAAAGGCATCAAAACGACAATACAGTAGGTGGGAGGGTGGCTGTCTGATACAAAACCGAAGAATAGATTACACCACTCTAGAAGCCCAGTTCCTATGTCCTGCAGAACAAGCCCTCCTGATGAGATGTTATCTGCAGTTGACATTCTCCTGCAGAGCACAGTGATCAGTCGGGTTACATAAGGAGTGATAGGGTCTTTTAGGTTTCTGGGTCCCAAACTGCATAGGGAATTGTGTACCACTACCAGCACTTTGAACTTAGCCCAGTAGGCAATTAGCTCCCAGTGTAATTCTTTCAGCAGCAATGTAACATAATGGTGATCGTTTGCCCCAGTGAGCAGCTACATCCCTGCATTTCAAAGCTGCAGCTTCTGGGTCAACATCAGGGGCTGCTCTACAACTGATGGGAGTTGTATACTCAAACATCAGAGTGCATACATTGGCCACCCATATTCTAGGCAGTATAGGAATAGAATAGAATTTAAGCTGTGACATAGAGCAACAATGGGGAAACTGTGCCCTCCAGATGTTGTTGGAATTCATCCCTCATCAACCCCAACCAGCATTGGCCAGCAGCTAGGGAGGTTCACAGTTGTAGTCCAATAACATCTGAAACGCCGCAGGTTCCCCACTCTTGTCATGAATGGAAGGAGCTTATTTATTAATGCGGTCGCCCAGTAGGAAGGGTGTGCTGTCTGCCTGATGAAGGAAGGAACGAAGAACCTAAGACCTGTGGAAATGGGGCAAGGGAGCATGTCATTCATTGTGCAACCCAGGCATAGGCAAACTCCAGCCCTCCAGATGTTTGGGGCTAAAATTCTCATAATCCCTAGCTAACAGGACCAGTGATCAGGGATGATGGAAATTGTAGTCCCAAACATCTGGAGGGCCAGAGTTTGCCTACGCCTGGTGCAACCCAACAGGACCACATCAGGACCCACAGTTTTGGTTGCACTGGCTTAGTTGATGATCAACAAGGTTGTACATAGCATATTAGGTGGTTAAAGATGTTGCAGGAAGTATCCCATTTATTTATATACGTATTTTGAATCTTTGACAGATATTTACAGATTATAGCTGAGAGTTCGCCACGCAACTGGCCTCTTCATTAATCTCTTAAATTTGTCTGTTATTCTTCAGGTATCATTATGATGGAATACAGATAAAGAAGAGCTCACCCTTCTATGCCTACTATTGCTATCTTTTGGCTGAGAAAAGGGAGAACAGGTTTGGTTCTTAAATATGTTTCATGACAAAATGTGGGTACGGATAGCTGAAATTGTATTTCCAGTGAATTTACGCCAGTTGGCTGGATAATGATAACCCTGGCACTTTGAGGATTGGGGAGTCCCAGTTTGCTGTGTAGTTGCAACAGAAGCTGTAAAACAGTATGGGATTAAGAGTCTCATGCTGTACCAACTGAGCTATCCCAGTGTGATCTTGTTATTCACAAAATGTCTTGGTTCAATCCCAGGTCTAATGGGTGACATTTAGTTTTACGGTCAACAAATAAGAAGAACCAAGCTTGCAAAGGTCAGCTGGTTTAACTGAGACCGTTTAATGAAGTCCCAGGCAAGAGGACTTCAGATAGCTTTCCAGTTACTGATTCAGCTATTTGAACAGCTGAGGGATCAGAGTGGGACCCCCTTTGCTAATTAACTCAAATTTTGGATGTGCATTGTTGAGCAAACAGAATATATTTGCAAGCTCTAGTTGTCAGTTACAACCAGTTTGAGCAAGATTCGGTTTGGCAGATTTTACTCTTAAATGTCAAAACTACTGCTGCCAAGTTCTGATTAAACTTAAAATCAGATTTGTCGCACATTGATCACACACACACATCTTCTGCAATGAGCTACACATCATATATTCTACATCATATATTCTACATTCATATTACACAAGGGGGATGGGGAAGAAACAAGTTACTTGTGAAAATTCGTGGGGTTGAATCCAAATGTGTGTTTCCACTAGCAAAAAGCAATTTCTGCTCTTGGAATGATTGTGTTTGAATTAGTGATAGATGAAAAAGGTGACCCCAAATCTGGAGGGTGAGCAATGAATTTGAGGGAAATTGAACCTGGGACATACTGGGTATGGTTTTAAATTGGGGAAATAAGCTAATTTAAGATGACTTTGTCCAGATGATTTGGAGGTAATGAATGGGGGATAATTTAAGGGGAGTTGAATTGCTTTGGAGGATAATGTACTGGGAAATTAATGGGGGATACACGAATTGAAGAGAAATTAGTTTGGTGTGAACTGCAGTGGAGTGCAAATTCATTGGAAAAATTTACCTGGGCTGATTAGGGTGGGAAATTAGTTGTCTTGCCTACTGTGACATTTCTACATATAAATTAGCATAGGCAGATTTGTTCCTGTGGTCCTATGCAGCTTTTAAGTATGTAGCCAGGCACCTGCAAGGTGTTTTACGAAAGTCAGCAAACGTATTAAAATACCAGTCTTAAGAATTTCATTTCATTTATTCATTAATTAAATTTCTATCTCGGCCTTCCTCCTAAAGGAGCCCGGGACAGCCGCAAAAACAGACAACAGCCATCACAATGAAATAATGCCATTAAAATGTAGCAAAATAAAAAATGAGCTGGAAAAAATGAGCATATAGTCTTGGGTAGCCTGTGGAAAAATAACTTTAACCATGATGGGGATGTGCAGTGTAACCTGACATGACTCACAGCTAGTTACTGGTTCCATCCATTTTCCTTGTTGGGGTAGGCATTGCTATATAACATCCACTCAATTTAGGGCCCCTCCATATGTCGTTTTTATTCTGAATTCATGATTATTCATGCTCATAGTGCTATTGGAGTGGTTATAAATGAGCCCACTTTCAGAAGTGTTTGTGCCTGCAAACATCTCGGGCTTCAGTTGACTTGCTACAGTGCAAGAGTCCCTTTCCGTATGGCAGAGATCACAGCGCAGTCACAGGCCGAAGCCATTCCTGCCTCACCACAGGCCGCATCCCTGGTTTGGAGAAAGAAATCCAGAAGGGATTTATATGGGAAGACACAAATATGCATTGGGAAGCATCACAGGGCAACTAACAAAGGGTCCCTCCAGGCTGGTGGTTTATTGTGGCTGTATTCTGCAAGCTGTTCTTGACGAAATAATAAGTGGAGCAAGGCATGCCATGTAAACAGCTCTGTCCAACAGAGAGGAACAGCAAGAGGGCTGTTGCCACCCGCCAGCATCTGCCACCTGAGGCGGTTGCCTTACTTGGCCTGTGATAGGGTGTGCTTTGCCTGTTTCCAAAAGCCCCCAGTGTGGTATGGCGGAAGGTTGTGTGTGTGTGTGTGCTGACAGGGAAGGAGCAGCCAATGGGTCTTAGGGATGCATGTGAGGGAATGTGGGTGACGGGAGGAATCACGGAGTCCACGGAGGCACATGCCCTCACAGTGACTTTCGGAGGTGAAGCGTGGTGTGAGCATGCTCCTCTAGCTTTCTCCTCAGACTCAGGAGGAAACAAACAAAACACATCACACAAATTTCCTCACACAAGGCAGCAGGGAGAGGCCATTGCAGGGTGATCACTGGGCTCAGAGGGCATGCTCTTTGTGAGCCCTGCTCCCTCATCCCTGCTTGTAAAAGCGTGATCCTTTTCCCATCTCTTTAGTTCTCCCATTCGACTCAGACTGTAAGCACTCTGAGGCAAAAAATAAAATAAAATGGTTTGTTTTGTTCAGTTCTCTAGGATATTCTGAGCACCGTCGGGATGGATGTTTGCTAGTGTTCTGTGACTACATATGGCAAGCTTCAAGCAGGTCTCATGTTTAGGGTGCTGACATCACTGAACACTGCTTCCCTGTTTCTAGGCAGCAGCTGCAGCCACGAGACCATGCGTACAGCTCAATTGGCTCTTGAGGAGGAGCAGGATGGCGGCCCGAGTGCTGACAAGCTATGCCAGCCAGCCTATTGAGAGAGAGCACCATCCATGCGTGTTGCTATAGTAGCAACAGTCAATTGGGTGGAGTGCTCTTCCCAGAGAAGCAGGGGCTGGGAATTCTCAGGAAATGTATTACTACACTCCTGGCAGTTTATCCTAGAATTCAAGTTGAACTGCTCTAAGGCCTTATTGAAAAGAAAGAAAGAAAGAAAGAAAGAAAGAAAGAAAGAAAGAAAGCAAAGTCTCAGTCTTGAAAACCTGGTTTTTCAAGAAGTGTTGCCCACAAAGCAACTTATACCCAGCTTGCCAGGTGTGCCAACTTGAATAAAATATTGAGGGGGGGCAGGTAAGCCCCACCTTGCGTAATAGATCACAAGAGGTGGCACACGCACACCATTTGAATGTCAATGTCCATCAACATGGGGGAGCGGTGGCCCCTCAAATATTTTATTGAGGGGGTCCAAAGGAACCTCAGTCCCTATGTGTTGACTCCTATGCAGCTTGTACAACCTATTATCCAGCCCTATTTTTCTAGAACAAGAGGTGCCAGAACTGACCATGAACAACTCCCTTGTTCTCGTATAATGGCAATGGCGCCTACCTGAGAGGGGCCAGAACTGAATTCTGGTGAGCTCCAGCTGTAAAAAAAAGCTGTGCTATTATCCACCAAGCTGAATACAGCCTGCTGGTTATGTACGGAACCCCAATGGAAGCAGCTGTTTGCTGGCACTGCAAAAACAGGATGGTGGTTAAAAACTTGGCAGGCTGTAATAGAGGAGTACTGGAGTGCCTTTGTCACCATTGTGTGGGCCTTCTTTAAGACTGATTGATTGCGGCCAAATTTGTTTTCTTTTTTGTTTCTTGCTTAAATAATTCTTGCTGTATCGAATACTACTTGTGGGCCAAGCATAATAAATCTTAACAGCTCTGGCATTTGCCACCCTTTAGAACTGCGCCCTCAAGTTCTTAGAAGTTCACAGTTAGCCAGGGATCAGAAACCTGTGACCCTTGAGCTGTGCTTAGAGTCCCAACTCCCACCAGCCCCAGACAGGATGGCTTCTTAATGGTCAGGGATGCTGGGAATTGTAGCAGCAAGCCGAAAAAGCTCGTGCACTCCCAACCTTTCACCAAATACATACATACATACACACACACACACACACACACACACACACACGTTTGTGTCTGTTTTCATAACATGGATCACTCACTTCCACTGTGCATTTCTACATGTTGCAGCAACATTCATTTGATTTGTAGCAGTCCCGTCCTCTGCTAGCTTAAAAGCCAAGTGGGTGACTTTTCTTTTTGTTAACGTTGAACAATGAAACCATAACCCTTGTGCTACAATGCTAACTTACTTCGGGAGCTGCGGTGTGTGAAATGGTAGGCTGCGTTTAGTGCCATGGTATCCAACTAAACAGTTCTGCTAGCACAAACACTTTGGGTTGCACAGTGACACTCACTCTCTTCTCTCTATGTGCCCCCATGTACCCCCTAAGTAAACTCTGGATGTTCCCTCAACTCAGACAAAGAGAAGAGAGGGAGGTAAAGTTCTGTTGCTCACTCCAAAGTCTTAATGTTACTGGAACTGTTTGGTTGGCTATCACCCTGTGCTTATGCCATTTATATGAATGTGCTCCAGACAAGATGAAACCACCATCCCACAGAGCTTTGAGTTATAAATAGCTGAATCCTGAAGGATGACAGCTCTAGCACGCTAACAAAATGTTAACAAAGGCAAAAATAGGAAGAGGATTTATCATTTGATAGGAACTAGAAAACAGAGGCTGTCCCTGGTCAGTAGACACGCTGGGCCAAGGTTGACCTGGCAAAATCCATGCATGAAGCTCAGAGGGTAGGTGCCACCACTTCTGTGGTGCTTTTTAGATGCTTTAAATTGGTTTAAAGTATTTTAAAATACGTCTTTATTTCATTTTTAATTGCCTTGTTTTATCAGGGATAATAATAATAATTTATTATTTATAGCCCGCCCATCTGGCTGGGTTTCCCCAGGGATGTGCTTGCCATGTGGGGAAGAACAGCAAAGCATAAATTTAATAGACAATAAATTAAATAACATGCCACCAGCAAGCTCTTGAATCTGGTGAGCTAGCAAAGAGGCAGCCAGTTCAATTCTTTCAGCATGGATGAAATAGCTAAGTGCTCCTCTCAGCATCCTAAGTGCTGAATTCTGCCCTAGTTGCAGCTTCTGGGCTAGGTACAAAGGCAGCCCCACAGACAGTACATGCCAGCCATCTAATTGTGAGGTTGCCAATGGCCAAGCTACCCTTGTTAAGGAAAGAACATAGCTGTCGTACCAGCTGAAGATGGTAATAGGCACTCCTTGCCACTGAGATCTCCTTGGCCTCTAGTGGCAAAGATGATTCCAGGAGCGCCCTCCGAATTATGTACCTGTTACTTCATAAGGAGTGCAGCCCTGCCCCAAACAGGCAAACAAACTAACTCCTGAACCCAGGAACCACTTGCTGCCAAGGATTCAGAGAGATTATTAGCCCATCACAACACCCAGGCATTGGTTCATACACTTGCAACCTGTCCTGATTCAGACATTGTAGAGAAATAGTTAACCAAACAGAGCTATTTCAAAGTAGGTTTTGTTGTTGTCTGTCCTACCACAGTGGGGAGGTTTGCAGTCTTGAGAATGCGGCAAGTTATCAGAGCAGTGGCTGCAGAAAAGAGACAGTGAGTATTTGTTCAACGCAGATTTAATATGAGGTGGCTACGAGCCAAGGACTGTTAAAACATCCGTCTGTGATGGATCAGTGAAATGCAACCTGCCGAGAACGCTTTTTAAAAAAGCATTTTTCTTCCTGGCTATGATTCTGCTGTAGGAAGTTGGCAGGAGCCATGGCACTGAATCAGTAAGCGCATAATTAAACCCTGTATGCAAGAGACTTTAAGTGTGGTGACCCATTTCTTTGCTTGCTTCCTGGTAGGATCATTATTGTACCTCAGTCCATGTACTCTTCTGTGTTAGTCGATCTCAGGGGAGATTCTGCTGCTACCTTTAAGTACACAGCTGCATCACTTGTGAAACATAGACCCATAGAATCATAGAACCAAATACAAGAGTGTGACTTGCTGCTCATACCTTTTTAAAGGTGAAGTCAGGCGTAACAATTACAGTCGATCAGGTATATGAAGACGAGCATCAAAGTCAGTCCTCAGGGAATGTGCAGGCGACCTTGGAACGGACAGCTCACGGAAGAACCCCGACCAAATCTAAGAGGAGGCGTGTAGTGGTGATAGGGGATTCCCTACTGAGGGGAACAGAAGCAGTGATCTGTGGGCCTGACAAGATGTCTCGGTTCTCTTCATCCTGGAGAAGAGTGACTAGTGGGGTGCCACAGGGTTCTGTCTTGGGCCCGGTCTTATTCAACATCTTTATCAACGACTTGGATGATGGACTCAGGGGCATCCTGATCAAATTTGCAGATGACACCAAACTGGGAGGGGTGGCTAACACCCCAGAGGACAGGATCACACTTCAAAACGACCTTGACAGATTAGAGAACTGGGCCAAAATAAACAAGATGGATTTTAACAGGGAGAAATGTAAAGTATTGCACTTGGGCAAAAAAAGAGAGAGGCACAAATACAAGATGGGTGACACCTGGCTTGAGAGCAGGTGAAAAGGATCTAGGAGTCTTGGCTGACCACAAACTTGACATGAGCCAACAGTGTGACGTGGCAGCTAAAAAAGCCAATGCAATTCTGGGCTGCATCAATAGGAGAATAGCATCTAGATCAAGGGAAGTAATAGTGCCACTGTATTCTGCTCTGGTCAGACCTCACCTGGAGTACTGTGTCCAGTTCTGGGCACCACAGTTCAAGAAGGACACTGACAAACTGGAACGTGTCCAGAGGAGGGCAACCAAAATGGTCAAAGGCCTGGAAACGATGCCTTATGAGGAACGGCTAAGGGAGCTGGGCATGTTTAGCCTGGAGAAGAGGAGGTTAAGGGGTGATATGATAGCCATGTTCACATATATAAAAGGATGTCACATAGAGGAGGGAGAAAGGTTGTTTTCTGCTGCTCCAGAGAAGCGGACACGGAGCAATGGATCCAAACTACAAGAAAGAAGATTCCACCTAAACATTAGGAAGAACTTCCTGACAGTAAGAGCTGTTCAACAGTGGAATTTGCTGCCAAGGAGTGTGGTGGAGTCTCCTTCTTTGGAGGTCTTTAAGCAGAGGCTTGACAACCATATGTCAGGAGTGCTCTGATGGTGTTTCCTGCTTGGCAGAGGGTTGGACTCGATGGCCCTTGTGGTCTCTTCCAACTCTATGATTCTATGATTCTATGAATTTTAGAGCTGTAGGTTCACTCTGAAACTGCCTCTTCTGTGTTCAGTCTAGTTGTCTCTTTTCCACTCCATGGTGGAATTCGGGGTGGGGTGGGGGGATAGATTTGCAAGTTTGAAACAGAAGCTGGCTATGCGCAGTGCTGATTGACTGCCCCACATCGTGTTCCCAAGAAAGCTTTCTGTTCGAGCCCTGGAGCAGTTTAGCAAAGAAACAAGCAGGAGCTAGCCATACATGGGTGTGCACTGCTCAGCTGACAGTGATGTCCTGTGTAAGAGTATCAAACCAAGTGTGAGAATCCTTTGATCAGGCTAATGGGAATGTGAGTTGGATTACTGGATAGGAGTGGCTCTGGAAATCCACAATGACACTTGAATCCACCAAAAAAATCCTTCATGTCAAGTTTGCCCCAGATCGATGTGGCTGTTGCAAATACACACCAATGCCAAAGGACCCCAGTCTGTTGTTTCCCAATGTTGTGCCACCCAGTAGTAATAAACATAGTTGTAAGTGTGTGTTGTAAGCTTAATAAACTGTTGTCGTTTTGCAGAAGGACCAAGAAGCAGTTGGATATCCACTTCCTGAATTCAGGAGATTTTCTTCTTGGGAGCAGGAGCTAGAAAAGAAATATTCCTGTAAAATGGTATGTTTGATGGTATAGCAACCCTTCCAGAGTTGAGATCAAATCAAGTGATGAGACCCTGTTGTGGCTACTGCCACCAAGGACAGCAAGAAGCAGTGACTTCTTCGTGGTAGCCCCCATATTGTGGAAATTATCCCAAAGGGAAACCTACACCCTTGTCCCTTTAAGGTTGACAAGTAGGATCTTCTATTTTTATTATCCCAAACCTCTGAGTTGCAATAGTCCACTTTTGATTATTAAATAGATTTTTGTATGATAGGGTTGACCTGTTTGGGCCTGTTTTGGTTGTAGATTGTTGCATGGTGCTCTTAGGACTGAATGAATGGAGCAATTATGAATTCTTGACCATGGTGCTTTCATATTGCCTCGTTTCGTATCTATTCCAGGTTTCTTTATTTGCTGATGCGTATTGCACCCACTGCCAGGAAGTGTTGCAGAATGTAAAAAACAAGGATCTTGACCAGGTAGGTGTGATGTTTGTGTTAGGTCTCTGCGTAAGCCTTCCTTCCATGTTTATTTGATACGAAGTTCCACATCATTTCTCTGGCTGTATTTAAGCCAAAGGTGATGTGAGGTTAATGTCTTTGCCATTGCCACATAGGTTTGTTTTAGTTTTTAAAATGCAAATATCAGATGATGAGAGAGACTGATAATTATTAGGATTGTAGGAGGCAGGGAGGAGGAATTCAACTCTTTCTTTCCATGCTGTGGTCCTGAAGAAAACACCTCATCTGAAAGAGGCTTGGGCCACTCTGGCTACAGTGGGAGCAGAATGCTGGAATAGGTGGGTCTTTGGTCTGATCCAGTAGGGCTCTCATGTTCTTAAGATGCTATATGCTTTGAGGGGGCAGGGAATGCCTTTGCTCCCAAGGAAACATGCATATATATAAGATTGTAGCCATTAATGGAATGTCCTCCTTCCCGTAAATCTCATTACTCCAACTACTTTATCCTAAATCTCTGCTTGATTAAGATGATATACAAGCAGGCAAAATAAACAGTCCCGTAACCTCTTTTTTTCTAGATTTCATTGCTAATATTACATGCTTTAGACACCCAAGACTTTTATTTTGCCTCCTTTTTGGAAACAATGGGGATCACTACCAATATTTTACTTCCGTCTTCTAGGCCAGTTGGATTAAAAAATTTTAAGCCAAACATGAGTAGAGCAAGTCTTCTTCTACCCCCCCCCCCCAGCCCACCACCATTATGTGGAGATGCATGTTCAGGAGCAGTGTAGCCGTTGCATTAGGGGAAGGAAGCATTCCAGGGGACTCCCAACATCTGGGAAGGCAACAGAAGCACATGGTGGGTTCTGGGCTGAGCAAATGTCCTTAAGCTTCTTTTCCCAACAATAAATGACTTCAATGTGGCAGTGAAAATTCATTAAGTATGTGCTCCTTTAGGTGGAAGAGCTCTTCACTTCTTTCTGGAAGTCTCTGAAGCCTGACGCAATAATGTTCGTGTCCCAGGCAGATGTTTGCCAGCTCTTTCAATGCTATGACAGGCAGCTCTTCCAGGTACCACTTTTCATATATTAGACCAGAGGTTCCCAAACTTTGAATCAGACCGTCTTTGGGAGAAGTGGGGCAAAAGTGTGCAGATAAAAGTGAAGTTCTTCAACCAGATGGGCATTTCCTTGCTTCTGCAGCTAATACATGTATGGCTTCAATGGCCCCTGGTTGACAGAGAAACCTTATATATTCGTACAGGATTTGTGGGGATGGCTGCCTTCCTAGTCCTTCATCATCTCAACCTCACTTGAGGAGAAAGAAACCCCAGAAGGGCTGCTCTCGTATTCCAGTGATTGGTGCTCATTTGTGATTTTCAGAAGGTGGTGTACATGGTTCTCCTCCCCATTTCAACCTCACAACAACCCTGTGAGGTAGGTTAGGGTAAGAACAGACAGTGAGTGGCCTGAGGTCACCCAGTGAGCTTCATGGCTGAGTGGAAATTTGAATCCTGGCCTCTCAGGACCTAGTCTAGCACCCTAACCACAACGCCACACTGGCACTGAGATTTTCTGAGGAGATCTTATGAGGAGACCTTATTATGAGCCCCTTTGCTGATTAGTGTGGCCATGTGTCCTACTTTACAATGGAGAGTTTGAAGGAGTCCTCTATTTGAAAGCCCCTGCAAGCAGTTTCAGGTTTAACATCAAGGGCTCTGTAGTTGCCCATAATCAGTTAGCACCAAGACATCAGACTATACAGGCACGCAGGTTACCTAATCCCTGTCTTCTCCATCATGGTGAGATATGTTACTTGCATTTTCTATTTAAATTGTAGTCATCATTTCTAATTTTGCATCTGTACATATAAATTTGTAAGTGCAAATTTTATTCAGCTGCTTGTTGCCTTCTATATCCTCATGAAAACACATCAGCATTTTAGTGAGAATTTCTCCTAATGACTAACATACATATTTTTGTATGTTATTGAACAATATGTGTTTTGTAGGTTATTTTCACTAACATATTTATTAATAATACATGCATATATATTTTTGGTAAACATGGTGTGGTTGGAGAACTTCATTGCAAAATTCAGGTAAGTGCAGATTTCTAAGGAAAGATGTGTGTTGGTTTGCATATTGTTTCAGAAGGTACTGATTTGATAGATTCAGCTTTAAATGCAAAATGGATTCTCATCCAACCCTAGTTACAGCAAGAAACCACGCTTCTCCAAGTTTGTAATGCAGAACTGTTTGTAATGTAATGCGGAATTGTGGCTTCCACTAAAGTGAAAGCAGAAGCTTTCATTTTTCTCTTGCACATTAAAAGGGAGAGGGGGCTCACTGTGGTCATTCCTAATCTCGTAAACCTAAACCATGGTTTAAGTAATTGTCTGAACTGGGTCGCTGTATTTAATCCTCAAGAGGAAAGTAATTTCTAGTCACTTCAGTGGTTTGGAACAATCTGTTGGGAAACAATCTGTTTTCATGTTGTGTTCATTGCATTTGCTTTTGGGTAAGAACTATCCAATACTTTTAGGAAATGGAGAAGATTCTGCTTCATGATTTTCTGGAAGATGTCTCTATACAGTACCTCAAACTGGTCAGATTATTCAGCAAAAATATTAAAAGCTGGCTGCTCGCAACCATGGAAGACCTCCCACCGTTGTTGGGCGCCTCTAAAATCAAAGGTATGTTCAAGTATTGAGGACTTGAAAAGCACGGTCAATATTGGAAAATGTGAACTTGAAAAGCAGGGTCAATATTCATAGATACGAGCTGTTCAAACTGTTTAGTGATGCAGGCTGTAACACAAGTCGTTTAGAATTAAAGTGGTGGTGAATCGTGATCATTTGTTTCTTCCTTTCCTCTCAGAGGTGACTTTGTTTATAAAAAGACTTCGGAGGAAGACTTACCTTGCTAACATGGCAAAGGTATGTATCCCAAAGGTGAAAGCTGAAGTCAGCTGCAATTAATTAATTGACAAAAACGTTCTGTAGGATAGATCAGTCACAGGCCTACGTTTACAGTTGTGTTGTGTTGCTGGACATAGTGCAGTTATGAGATGCTGCCTCCTTCTGGACAGAATGTGGGATGAGTGGAGGACTTGGGCAGGTTGGTGGGGAAAGTACAGTAAGCTGTAATACAGAGCTTTGGAGCAGTACAAAAATCATTTCCCCTGTGTTCATTGCTGAGAACCAAAGTGAAATATACTCGGAGTCGAGTGTGGATTTCATGCTCTTTATTCAGCTCATAGTAGTGAGGAATGCAAGTTCCCCCAAAATGTCTGCTTTATATACATTATTTATATAATTGGCCCCACATGATTGGCTAATTCCGGGATTCTCCTGTAGGCCAATCAGGTTGCAGATTAACTTCCACCTGGAGTTGGATTGGGTGGCTCCTGCAGACCAATCAGACTGCTGCATTATGGATCTTATTGTTCTAGGACCAATCAGACTGCTGCATTCTGAATCCTATTGTTTTAGGACCAATCAGACTGCTGCATTTTGGAACCTATTCAACTCAGTACATAACACAAAGCATCATCACTGCTGCCACCGCAGAACCCCTCCAAGCCCCATTTCTGGTTCAATGCTAATAATAATAGTGAGTGTATTACCAGTTATTAATTGATCGTGGGGTTATTGGTTTTGTCTTTGCTTTTCTCAAGACATAAATCACGTGCACTTTTTCTCTCTTCATTTACAGACCATGAGAATAGTCTTGAACAACAGCAGGAGGGTCAATGTTTTGAAATCGGACATGAACGCAATCATTACTCAGGGGTTTTCGGACATTCCTGGAAGCTCGCTGCAAATTGCATTTAGAAATGTGGATGAAATTGAAAGTGGCACAGAGCTGAAATGTAGCAGCACAGGCTCTTACTATTTTCCTATTTGATGGAGTAATTTGTTCACTTTTTCTGCTAGAATTTGATAGAGAACCTCTCCCTCTTTCCTTGATACAAAATGTTTTCCTTATGTGGATATCACATGAGGATTATTTCACAGTTTGTTCTTAGTTTCAAATGTGGATGTCCTTCTTCCAAATTCTTTTGTGACATTTGGTTTGGTTTGGACCTCTTGTTGAAGTTTTATATGATTAATAAGTTTTCTCTTCATATTAATTACAGTGGGCATAGCTGTGATGAAAGGAAGTTAGCACTTGGGAGAACTTCCTGTGCAAATTAGGGCAATTTGCATCAGAAAGTTTTCAGTTTGCTCTGGAAAGTTTTCTCATGCCCTAGAAAATGCTCATGTTCATTTTACCTGTATTTAGTGATTTATTTATTTTTTAACTGATAAGCTTGCCCTAATACTGTGTTTGCATTGTTGCTAAGGAACTGATGAAATATGAAAATTTTCATGCCACATCACTGTTGAAATTATATGTTGCTACTTGAACTAACACCCTTTCTTGTACACTAATGTCAGAAGACCTAATTGATCAAAGTAGATAATATTCATGGCAAAGCTTCCTGCTTGCATGTGAATGGGGAGGTCATAATTTTATCAACGGACACAAGACATGTGTGTCTTGAATAACTGTAACCTTAGTACAGAGATGCAGTCCTACACATCAAAGTATCATATGATGCAGTCCTTTGCATCAAAGAATAACATTTTCATTGACTAAGCTTTCATGGTTTCCCTGCCTTACATTTTCATGTGACAACAACAGTTGACATGGTCCAGCCCAAGCTGGATTCAGTAGGAACACTAAGTTGATTCTTAATCCCATTCAAATGAATTGAACATAAAAAATGTTGAATTTTGGCTGCTCTGTGCACAGTATTTTTCACATATAAGAACAAACACAGATTGATTGACTAAAGCCCTAGCTCTCCGTAGAGGTTGCAGTGAAATTTGGAATCAACAGGCCATAAAAACAAGATCCTATTTAACTAGAAGCTAATAAGAAAACATATTGTCTTCATATAGTTGTTTTTAATATGTTTTGTCTCTGTTAAGTATAAAGAGATTTAAACTAAGGAACAGCCTTGAGCCATCTATGAGCCAGTGCATATTCACTTGTTTTATAGGCTTGAATAATCTGATGTCTTCACTGGACACTTCAACAGATATTAGGGTTTTGCTAAATTGTTTGTCCTCGGACCTTGAGGCTTTCGTGATTCAGGTACAAAATTAGGCGGTCTTAGAGGTACTGTGTTTATTTCACGAGAGAGACGGTGCTGCTCCTGAAATGAAGCTGGTGTGTGTGCATCTATATGAGAGAAAGGTGAAGGAGGGAGAAAAGGGTGACCCTGCTCACTACCAGCTCTGGACTTGTCCACTTTGCCCTCCCAGTGTCAATTTGGCTCTGCCCACTGCGGGCATGAGGTTCCTGGCAAGTTGATTAGCAGAAATATTGCCCTTGGTCTGGGGAAGGTCATCCCATCCCCACTGCGTACTTTGTACAATGACCCACACTCTCTCTCTCTCTCATGTGTATATCTATGAGAAGTTTCTACACTAGTTGAAAATAGTTGAACTGAAATATTTGTGTGCTTGGAGTGTGGGTGAGGATCAGTGCTAAAATAGAGGGACCTTTCAGTATGATCTCAAACACATAAATGCAGTATCTGAAGAAGTGTAAAGGTAAAGGGACCCCTGATCATTAGGTCCAGTCGTGGCCAACTCTGGGGTTGTGACGCTCATCTCGCTTTATTGGCCGAGGGAGCCGGCGTACAGCTTCCGGGTCATGTGGCCAGCATGACTAAGCCGCTTCTGGCGAACCAGAGCAGCGCACGGAAACGCCATTTACCTTCCCGCCGGAGCGGTCCCTATTTATCTAATTGCACTTTGACGTGCTTTCAAACTGCTAGGTTGGCAGGAGCAGGGAACGAGCAACGGGAGCTCACCCCTTCGCGGGGATTCAAACCGCCGACCTTCTGATTGGCAAGTCCTAGGCTCTGTGGTTTAAACCACAGCGCCACCCGCGTCCCACTTGAAGAAGAGTGCATGCACACGAAAGCTCCTACCAATAACAAACTTAGTTGGTCTCTAAGGTGCTACTGGAAGGATTTTTTAACTTTTGTTTCGACTACGGCAGACCAACACAGCTACCTACCTGTAACATAAATGCAGGTATACGTTCAACCCTGTTCCCAAAGTCTCATTCACTAAAGCAGCTCCTATTTCTTTATAAGCACATCCTGATGGTATGCCAGAAACCACTAGACAGCTGTCCCATGTCTGAAGAAATTTATCCATAGTGGAAGAAAAGTACTACATTTATATCCCAACTTTCTCCCACCGGCAGAGTTCCCAAACTCCTAATCATATCAAAAATGAGCTCACTGGAATTTAGTGGGACTTAACTCTCAGGGAGGCTGGTATAGGTTTGAAGCATTTGCCTATGCAGTCTTTGGGGCCATGTTACAATGAAATGTCTTTGTGTGACTCTTTGCAGCCGAGCAAGAATCAAGAAGAGTTCAGAAAGCTCGCTGCTAATTTCCAGCTGAGGTGGAACTTCCTCTTGACGTCTGTCAGCAAGGCAATGACCCTCTGCCACACTGAGAGCTTTGGTCAGTGATGTCCTGCGATGGTCTTTTGTAGGTCGTATTCTGCTGTAAAACATATTTGGTGGTTAAGAACTTAGGATCTTGAACAAGGAGCCTTGCGCCATGAGGGCGGGACTCTTATCTAATGAGCCACCTTCCTCATTGTGTGCTTATGACTTGTGCGCTTGAGGCCCACGATGGAAGAGGAGTCTGCTTTCAGGTGGGGAGGGGGCCTACATATTGCAAAAGGGCTGTGGAGATATTGCAAACAGATTGTTGAGGGGGTTTTGGGGGGGCCAATCGTATTCCCCCCAGAAAGTGTAAATCCAGATTAAATAAGGAGGTTTGGCATTTGGATGGCAGCTGTGTCACGTGGAGGCTTCAAAAAAAAGCTTGCATGCGTCGTAAGCACGGATCCCACAACAAATACCCCCTCTTTATGCCATGCAATTAAGAACAATATGGATTGCTCAGAGTCAGGCATGGCATAAATCAGCCTGCCATACTTAGAACCTCAATTTCTGCCCTTAATGCTGGCCCTATTACCAGTAGTAGCCCTTCCCATCCTTCTCAGACATTGTGTTGGCAGCAGTGATACTTGTTTGTTGCTGGCCTGGGCAACCAGTGTGGTGTAGTGGTTAAGAGCGGTGCACTTGTAATCTGGGAAACCGGGTTCGCGTCTCCGCTCCTCCGCATGCAGCTGCTGGGTGACCTTGGGCTAGTCACACTTCTTTGAAGTCTCTCAGCCCCACTCACCTCACAGAGTGTTTGTTGTGGGGGAGGAAGGGAAAGGAGAATGTTAGCGCTTTGAGACTCCTTTGGGTAGTGATAAAGTGGGATATCAAATCCAAACTCTTCTTCTTCTTCTTCCTGCCTAGTAAAATAGATGCATTGTTGGGAAAGTCTAGTAACTGAACAAAGAGAGGCAGGCAACCCAGGCCATTCAATCCAACAGGCATTGTACATTGCTCTGTGCATAAGACGCATGGTGCACATACTGTAAATGCCTGAAAGACCACCTGCTTCCCTACAGACCCTTTTGGGTGCTAAGACTGGCAGACAGGGCAGCTTCTTTGCCCTCAGAAGCTTGGGGTGGCAGCCTCTAAGTTGCGGAAATTCTTTGCCACAGAGGTGTGTCTGGCATGTTCATTATGCAAGTGCCTGTGAAGGCTGAAAGTGCACCTCTTGTGATCTTCCAGATGTTGTTGAACTCCAAGCCCCGTCCCTGGCTATTAGCCATGCTGATTTGGGCTGCTGAGAGTTGATGTTCAACTGCATACATCTGGAGGGTGTCAGATTCCACATTCTTGTTGTAAACAGTAAGGCAAGAGGGAAATGAAATGCAGGAAGTACAGACAGTGATAGCTGTGTTACAGACAGTGACCACAAAACAGCTTTGATGGTAATGCATTCTGGCACTGGTAAGCTGATTGACACATGTAGTGTGATTCAAAAACAAAACAAAGCACTTGATAAAAGATACAGATTTAGAATCTTTTAAAGAAGACTGGAAACCATTCCTAGTTTATATGTAAAATTATTTGTTGAGCAACAAATTACTTTCTCCATGGGAAAAAGAATAAAATATTATTTAAAAAACAAACAAACAAACCCAACCACTTTGTCCCAGTGCAAACTTGTGCAGTTTTCATTTGAAGTTTCTTTACTCCAGGATGACCACTTTAAAATCAGTTAAAGTCAGTCTTGGTGCATCTAGACAGAGATGTTTGGAGGTGTTGGGGCACTTCGAATCCATACAACAGTCACCTGCAAAACAAGGGGAGGTTTGTTGCCAGTTCATTTACTGCCCTCTGGAAATACAAATAGAGTCAGCAACTCCTCGCCTGTTACAATAGTGCTGATAAGTAGGTTTTCTGATATGTACTTCGCCTCTTAACTACATCTTGATTTCATCCAGAACTCTGGGACTCACCCAACAGCTCCTCACCAGGGAGCAGCTAAGAGGGGAAAAGCCCTGTTGTTGTGCAAACCATGCAGTTGTAACTCCTTCCTTTGCAAGATCTGCTTGGGGAAGTTCAAAGCAGTGGGAGAAATGGCTCTGTAGTTCTGCCCTTTGCAACTATGCAAAAGTGTCCATGCACTTTTGTATGTAAAGGACAACACAATTACCCTCTGGTTGTGAGGTCACTGGTTGATTTTTAGAGCCGAGTGCCATCTCCCCATTCCTATCTCAATGCTAGCCAATGCACCCCTTTTGCCTTTTCATCTGACTAGGAAGGTCTAATAGATGGCTCCACAATTTATCCCATCTGTTTTTCGGGTTTTTTTAAACCTAGGCTCCTGGCATTTGTTCAATCTGCTTCTGCTTGAATATGTTATTCACATACTTCAAACCCATGTGGAGGAGGAAGGAGATGGGACTCTGTTAACAATTCCGCAGGATCCCTTGGCTCTTCAACCAGTCTGTCTTCTGGACGATTTTGCAGCTGAACAGCCTGATGGCGGGGAGGCAGCACCAACTCGAATCGTTCTGACCCAGAGTCAAAGCGACATTAACTTAAGTAGCATTCTTCTGAAGGTCCTCAGCTGCCTAGTAGATGCTGACACAGGCAACAAGGTAAAAACCCAGTTCTTCATATTTGCTTCTGAATGAGAAGTGGAAAATCAGATTGTTTGAAATGGATGCATGCTTGAGGCGTGTACACAGGGCTCTATCTGTGCTTGTGATATCTGTGAACAACATCAAAAGGTATTCCCAGCAGCTATGATCAAGAGTAGGTGAATTTCATTTCAGCTTTGAAGTAGGCCACCCTGGTGGGCTTTATACCAGACCATGAGGAACTTCTGGTGTTCCATCGTCCCTGGTCATTGGCTATGCTGGCTGGGGATGTTGGGAGTTGATGTCCAGAAAACATCTGGAGTGCCACAGGTTCCCCTGGTTTCAAGTATTCAGATTACTACTTTCAGCCAATAAATCCTCCTATCTGCTACAGTCCTTTGGAGGCTTCTGACTATGTGAAAGCTCTGAAAGTTCCCCAGCTTTTATAAGCAGCAAAAAGGCTGGTTTTAGAAGAACTAAGACATACTGCCCCACTGCTCTTGGGTGTTATCTGCCTTGCTTTTGCTCTGGACACTTCCATTTCAAAGTTTTTTAGAGGAGAAAGAGAGAGAATAAACAGAATTGTGTTTTGGGGGCTCCTTGTCCAGACTTCCTTTTGTGCTGCGTTTCTAGGCACAGGTCTGTGCTTTAAAACTCAGTGTCTAAGCTGTGGAAAACCAGAATTGCTTTTTTTTCTGATTCAGCATGAATGAATGGAAAGTGCCACTAGGGAATGTGGCAGAGTGGGAAAAAGGCGTGCTTGGATGCAGAGCTTTAAAACACTGACCTGTGCCTACTGTGAGCACGGGGGGGGGGGGAAGGTAAGTGATAGTAAGCCCTGAGTCAATCCTGTCTTCCCACAGCAGTGATAGTAATATTGCATCTTTCTTTCTTTCTTTTTTAATGTGTAGCTTATCCAGGTAGTTCTGGAAGACAAAGCATCTAAATGTTCGGTTAAAGTGAATCTTCCTATTGGACAGGAAGCACTTGTTACCCTAAAAGATGGGCAGAAATTTATCATTCATACCTCTGACCCGCAAGAAGACTCCAGCAGTGCTTGGGAGGAAACAAAGCAGATCTGAAAGACTGTTTGACGACCATCTGCAAAAAAAAAAAAAAAAAAGAGTTTTGTACATAGTTGATTTGAACATAGATTTTGCACAGCCTCGGTGTATATTCAGTTGAAGTAAGTAGTTTTTATGAAGAGCATGCATACATTTTTAAAATTGTGTCATTTTTTCTGATGTATTTTAGCTGCCTAGCATGCATAGTTAGTGAAATTTCCCCCTCCTTACGTTCTATAGCTGTTGTAGGAAGTAACCCTAACAATTTTGTTAAATGTAGTAAATAAATTTCAGGTGACATTCCCGCTTCAGTTGCAATTGTAATGCTGAAAGATGCAAACCAGTGACAATATGTATTGGTTGAGCCCTATAATATTAATACATACAGCACCATGACTGTACATGACATTTTGCAGTATAAACGATTCTTCCCACCCACTCCCACAAGAAACCCTGTTCCATTGCAATCTAAAGTTTTAATAGCAAGGAAAGGCATTTTGCCAATACAGATAGTCCCAGAATTATGCCGTCTGTACCTAAGGCTACCCAGTGTGGTTCATGTCCCTGCAGGAGTCTGAATTTCGAGAAGTCCTATTACAAATCCTGTATATGTAGAATGTTCCAAAGCCCAGCAGTTTAGCGACAGCATTTTAATCTGAGAGAACTGTTTCCTCAAGGTGGCAGTCAGGACTTAATTTGAACCAGAAAGCCCAGGTACTTTTTAAAGTCCTGGAGCAGGTAAAGAAGTAATGAAACAGATGTCTGTGCAGAGTTCACTGCAGAGTAGCCACACATCAAGGATTAAAAAACAGGGGTCTCAAAATCAAAGCATGTGTGGCTTCCAGGCAGATTCAAGTCCTGGTGGTGGTATTATTATTATTATTATTATTATTATTATTATCAGATGTCAACTGCTGCCTGCAGTCCTCAGATCAATACCTGTAGGGAGGGCATAGGCAAACTCAGCCCTCCAGATGTTTTGGGACTACAACTCCCATCATCCCTAGTTAACAGGACCAGTGGTCAGGGATGATGGGAATTGTAGTCTCAAAACATCTGGTGGGCCGAATTTGCCTATGCCTGCTGTAGGGTTAGAAGGATAGTTCCTTTGACATCAGTGATGTCATTCCAAAGTGAATGGGTTGGAGATTCGCTTAGGTAGCTAGTTTACATAAAATCTTACTATGAAAGCTGTATGTGTGTAGATGTACGTGTTTCTTAACCAGAATTCTCTGGGGATGTCCAAATGTATTCAGTCCAATATACCCCATGTGCTTCTGACTCAACATCTTCAAACTTCTACAAACATCTGACTCAACATATTCAAACTTTCGGGGGGAGGGGGGAATATTCAGTGTAACCCTTGCCCCAAATTGTTACTCCATTTTTCATCCTGGAAGTAGCTATTTGATAAGTGTTTTCTAACACGGATTAGTCCCAATACACCTAAAAGAGATGGTGGTAATACCACTTCTGAATAAACCTACCCTGGGCCCAGAGGATCTTAATAATTTTCGACTTAAAGTAAATGTCCACTTCCTGGGCAAGGTTTTTGAGTGAGTGGTTGCCAACCAGATCCAGCAGTCTTGGATGAAACTGGTTTTCTGGATCAATTTCAGTCAGGATTCAGAGCTTGGCTTGACACAGAAGCTGCCTTGGTCTCCCTTTATGATTACCTGTGTCAGGTAATCTCAGCAGCTTTTTATACTATTGGCCATGGTACCATTCTGGGAGAGACTGATTGAGTTTGGTGTAGGGGGTCCTGCTTTGAAGCGGTTCCATACCTACTTGGACCAGAAGGTAGTGCATAGGGAATATTGCTCTGTCCCGTGGGTTCTCCAGTATGTTTGGTCTTGCCTCCTCATGCTATTATCTACAGTACATGAGACTGCTGTGTAGGGTCATGCAGAGTTTTGGAACACATTGTCATCAGTGTGCCCTGAGGAAGGGCAGGGTATAAGACTATTGAATCAATCAGTCAAATTACTTTGACATCAACATTATGCATTATGCATTTTGAGAGTTAAAAAGGCTTCACAAGGATAGCTCGGTCAGTAGAGTGTGAATCTCTTAACCTCATGATTGTGGGTTCGAGTCCCACGCTGTGCAAACAATTCCTGCATTGAAAGGGCATTGGACAAGACTATCCTTGTGGTCCCTTTGAACTCTGTGATTCTATCTCAATAATCTTTACAACAGCTGTTTTATTGTTAATATTAGTTGTACACTAATATCAGAAGACCTAATTGATCAAAATAGATAATATTCATGGCAAAGCTTCTTGCTTGTATGTGAATGGGGAGGTCATAATTTTATCAACAGACACAAGGCGTGTGTGTCTTGAATCACTGTAACCTTAGTACAGAGATGCAGTCCTGCACATCAAAGTATCATATGATGCAGTGCTTTGCATCAAAGAATAACATTTTCATTGACTAAGCTTTCATGGTTTCCCTGCCTTACATTTTCATGTGACAACAACAGTTGACATGGTCCAGCCCAAGCTGGATTCAGTAGGAACACTAAGTTGATTCTTAATCTCATTCAAATGAACTGAACATAAAAAATATTGAATTTCAGCTGCTCTGTACACAGTATTTTTCACATATAAGAACAAACACACATTGATTGACTAAAGCCCTAGCTCTCCGTAGAGGTTGCAGTGAAGTTTGGAATCAACAGGCCTTAAAACAACATCCTATTTAACTAGAAGCGAATAAGAAAACATATTGTCTTCATATTATTAATAGTTGTTTTCAATATGTTTTGTCTCTGTTAAGTATAAAGAGATTTAAGCTAAGGAACAGCCTTGAGCCATCTACGAGCCAGTGCATATTCACTTGTTTTTTAGGCTTGCAATGCAGGAATCTTTTTGCCCAAGGTGAGGTTTCGAACCCATGACGCTGCGATTAAGGGCTCTTAAAAACGTAAGAAATAGTAACGCGGAGGATGCTTAAGGGCGGGATGCCGAGTCCTAACAAACAAGAGAATACCGATGATCCCCTGCTGCTGGAGATTTGCCAGCTTAGGCATTTTTCTCAGGCCAGCCGCTCTCCTCCGCCTCAAGGGGCCGCTGCTCTCGCAGCCAAAAGCTCCCTCCAGACTGCTGGGCTTCTGCGCGTTCCGGGCTGCGGAGCTGGGCGCACGCAGCTCGGGGAGGCTTGGCTCCAAAATGCCCGCGTGCTCGCCGGTGCCCAGGGCCGCCGCGTGCCCCGGCTGGCTCTCGTGGGCGCTGCTGTGGTGCAGCGTGGCCTTGGCCCCGGCCGGCGGCTACGTGATCGTGAACTCGGTGTCGTGGTCCGTCACCAACGAGGTGGAGGAAGAGCTGCACAGCTCCTCCAACGAGGAGGTTCTCCCCGCGCTCCTGGAAGACACCACGGGCATCTGGAAGCAGAGCTACCCGGCCTCGGTGTACAAAGAGGAGGAAGAGGAGGAGATGAGGTCCAGGCCGGGGGCGGCGAGGCCGAAGCAGAACTCGTCCCCTTCCCGCATGTTTTCCTATCGGAGAGCGAGCGCCAAAGGCGGCACGGAAAGCCTCGCGCCCCACGAGCAAGCGGCCAGGGCGGCCCGGTTCCTGATCCATTCCAGCAGCTGGGGATTCCTGGCCACGAGATCCGCTCAAGAAAAGGTACCACGCCTCTGCTAGAAACCACATATATATATATATATGTGGATATATATATATATGTGGATATATATATATATCCTCCAAATATACCGTATATACCGTATTCACAACAAAATACAAAACTGCAGCATCATAAAATGAGGCTATATGTATAAAATATATATCATAAAAATGAGTGTGTGTGTGTATATATATATATATATATAGCCTCATTTTATGATGCTGCAGTTTTGTATTTTGTTGTGAATGTCCTCCACCATCCTAAGAACTCTTGTTGAAGGATGGTCTGCTAAACGGGAATAATGATGATAGCACAGGAATGCTGTTTGGGAAGGGATGTTTCAGTCCAGGCTTCTGTGCACTCCCTCCCAACAGCATCTTGTCACTACAATAAGCAATTATTCTTGCTCCATGACAAACCTTCCGATACTAGCTATATAAATGGAACAGCTTTTAATGGATCGTTGCTGTCTCACTGGAGAAATTGCAGAGTGGGGGGGTGTTGTTGTTGTTGTTGTTGTTGTTGTTTTACATCTTTAGGAGCCATTTGCAAGGGGCATCATCTGACTGTAAATGCAGAGGAGAAGTTTGCATATTTTAACTAAGGACGTACAACAGAGGAATTCTGGTATTGCAAGTCGAGTATTTTTAAAACGATGTGTAAGGTAGTTGAAATGTGGACCAAATTACTAAAAGGTGTACACTGTGCAATATTAGTTTACCACAGTGACACCACAGTCTAGTGTAGTGATAAATTTTGAAGCACAGGAGCTTGTCGCGACAGTCCCTACAGCCACACCCCCAAGGAATGTCCGAAAATGCAAATAGCTGAGTTGATCTATCATTGCAGACACAGGAACATACGTAGCATAATGCCAAATTTATCAGAATGCCTGCAATCCAATGCATATTTTCCTGGGAGTAAGCTCCTATGTTTTACTGCATGGATTTAATTTGTAAAACACCCTGAGCCTTAACAAAAGATCTCCAGCCATCTTAAATGCATTCTTTATTTTTCAATTAGGCACGCACAAGCTTACAAAGAAGTGCTAACATTTAAACTGCTAGCTGTCTCTTCTTGATTGTTTTCCTCATTCTCTGAACCCTCCATGCAAACAAACTTGAAAGCCTCATGATCACCTCAGTCACTTGCCAGAATAAGAAGGCTCTGCCCATCACCCTGATGCTCTAGCAATGCTCCCTTGCATACTGCCTTTTACTGTACCAGCATGGGCGTCGCTGGGGGAGGGGGCAGCTGCTCTCCCCTAGATCCACAAATATTACTGAAAAGCATTAAAAGTACTCAATTATCTGAGTACAAGTCATCTGTCCAAGTCATCTGTCAAGAGAGCTATTTGCTGGCCTGGCTAGGACGCCGGCCTGTTATACATTCTGGGCTTGATGTGGCATGTGACCCTCACCTTTCCTGAATGCCTGTTCCAGCTGAGGAATCACACACCTCCTCCCCAAGGTAGCCAGCCCCACCTGGGCTGTGGGTCCTTGCCTGCCTTCCCTCAGAACTGACAGCTATAAGTGCTGGAATCCTGAGTTCAGGGGTAGTATGTCCCATTTTGCCACTTGAGGCAAAACAGGAAGTGCCACACCACCACAACCCATGGGACACTGCCCACCGCTGCGCCACCTGCCGGTGGCACTGCAGCTGTGCCACCAGCTGTGTCACCACTGCCGCTTGTTGAGCAGCAGTGCCGGCATGGGCGCCAATGCCCTGAAAGAGCTTGCCAAGATCTCACCCAGATCTCATAAGATCCTTTGCTCTCCTTGACGTCTCGCAAGACTTTGATGAGATCTCGCAAGATCTTGCAGGAAGTCTTGCACCTATCCTGGCACCGCTTCTCTGGCAGAGGTGAGGAGGGCATGGCAGGAGGCGCTCATGAGGGTCCTGCCTCTGGGGCACCCGCTGTCTGAGATAGCTACTTCATGGGTGGGCTGGCCTTACCTGAGGTCATTACGGGCATGCACACTGGTATCTGTTTACCTGTAAGCACACACCTTTATTTATTTTAATACAAGTTTCTCAATCTCCCAGATTTGCACAAAACAGCAGCCGTTTGTGTGTGTTGCTCCAAGCCAGGAAACCTGAGATCCACGGGTATTTGTTTACATGTGCACATACACCTCTTGTGATCTACCATGCTTGCACAAAAGAGTAGTCCAAAAATAAGTGATGCCTCACTCCAAAGGAGGTAAGGATTTGGAGATGTTTACATGAAAGGCTGGCTGTCGCTTCATTTCCTCCCCATCTCCTGTACCTAAATATTTTCAATATTATTGAAAAGCATTGAAAGTACTCAATTATCTGAGGTTCTGCCTCCCCCAGCCGAAGCCTGCCCCCCACAATGCCCGTGATTCCCCAAGAAAAGCTCAGCAGCTTTGATTTCCTAAAAAGAACTCAACAGCTCTCCATTGCATGAAGGACACAGATTTTCCTAGTGAGCTGTGATCTTCTTTCAGGTAGTCTGTGGCATGTCTATAAGAATACAAATAAACATTGTACAGCATTTAGCATGGAGCACTGCAAATTGCGACAGTAGGCAGAAAAATAATTGAGTGATCCAATGAGACCGTCAGCCATTTTCAAGTAGTCTATGAGGAAAAAAGTTTGGGAACCACTGTTCTAAACCACTGAGCCTTTGTGGATAGCAATGGTGAACTGTTTCTAGCTGTGCGCTAAATGCAGCTGCAAAAAATAGAAAAAGTTGTATGTGGACCACGTTGCGCTGAGGCTTCTCCATCAAATTTTAAAGCATTTAAAACACACATTTGTGGAATGCTGCTTCAGTTATGATAGATGTGACTTCCAATATAACATTCTTCCTAAACTTGGGGGTGAGGGAAGGTTCCCCACAGCACCTAAAAACTGAAATCTTGCTATTGAACTAGGAGTGGTTAGCCTATGACAGGCTTCTTCAACCTCGGCCCTCCAGATGTTTTGAGACTACAATTCGTTCGCATCATCCCTGACCACTGGTCCTGCTAGCTAGGGATCATGGGAGTTGTAGGCCAAAACATCTGGCGGGCCGAGGTTGAGGAAGCCTGACCTATGAACTTCTAGATGTTGTTGGAGACCAGCCCACATCAGCCTCAGATGCATGGTCAATATTCAGGGGTGATGGGAGTTGCCATACAGCAATATTTGGAAGGCTGCCAGTTAGCCGCCCTATGATAATACATTATGTACAAACATTATTTGTAACAGCAGGACATCATTGTTTTATTTTCATGGGGTATATTTTAAAGCTCTTGCTTTTGAAATACATTGGTTTACACAAGTAGTTAATGTAAATATTTTCAGTGTCACCGCAGAGAAGGATTTTATATGTAAAAAACAAAATATGCTCTTCTTATTTTTCTCCCCCTACTTCCCAGCTTTATTCTCCCAGATAAAATTAAACATTATGTTGGATGCAGTGGAAAGGTTTAGTGTGTGCTTTAAATGTCCCCATTGATGTCAATGGCATTTAATTTGCTTAACTTTGGCTCCATCGTGCTGGTGTTTTCTTTTTTAAAAGGAAATGTGTATATAAGCATCAGCCTTAGCAGTCTCTAGAAGGCGCTGTTAACGCAACCTTCTTTCTGTGTGGCAGTGAAATGCAGCGGGTTAGTTGGTAACAAAAGGTCATTAATGAAATATTAATAAAATAAAATATTCCCCATTGTACAATAGAAGTCTGTGCAGCAGAGGTCTGTAATACCATCTTAGGTCTCCGATAACATTATTGGACTATAAAGCCTCAGGTATTATCATTTGTTTTCTTGCAAGGTCTTTCAGTAGAAGTGCAGACTTGATGTTAGATGAACAGTTGCCTGCAATTATAATACATAGCTCACGGGGGGGGGGGGGGGGCAGAAAAAACTTTGGACTTGTGCCCTTTAAAACTGGATATTTTCTTGCCTCAGAGTGAACCTAAAGCAGTTCTTTGAAACTAGATGTAAGTTACAAAAAAAGCATAATTTGCCATCAGATTTCTGAATAATGGGTTAACACGTTTGCTATGAATTGCATTTTTAAAAAATGAGTATTGACGATGTAAGGTTATTAATATATCTCTGAGCAACTGTCAGATTTTTAAAATTATTGATTGCAGTGCATTATTAATCTGAAATGTTTCCTCTTCATTGCTTATGTGGAAGACAAATTGCATTTAGATATATAAGAAGTAGCACGTTATGTATGAGATGCATACACAGAGGAGTATTTGTTTGCACTTCAAATTTCTATTTTCTACTAAATTGTTTTGAAGTATTTGTGGGAGGGGGGGTTGTGAGCTGCCTTAGGCATTGCACAGTGGAAAAGCAGGATAAAAATCTTCTTTTATTTATTTATTTTTTTAACTGACATTCATTACTTTCCCAAGTGAATCATGTGAAATATAGTTAGGTGAGAATGCTCAGAATTCTGTGTTAGAAATCTCTAGGTCATCTTCACAGAATTACAGTCCTCAAAGCAATATGAATCTTTACGGTATATATATTCAGTTTTATAAAATCGCCACAAGCCTTAGTGATTCATGGAGAAACATCATTTTTTATTTTTAAAGAGGGTGTGTTATTATTTGCAGTACAAACACACCTTTTTAACAAAATAAAAAAAAAATCCTTCCAGTAGCACCTTAGAAACCAACTAAGTTTGTTACTGGTATGAGCTTTCATGTGCATGCACACTTCTTCAGATACCTGATGCATGCACACAAAACCTCACACCAATAACAAACTTAGTTGGTTTCTAAGGTGCTACTGGGAGCATTTTTTTTTTTCCACTACGGCAGACGAACACGGCTACCTACCTATATCTACACCTTTTAAAATTATTTTTGTAAAATGCCTGTTGTTGTTTTTTATTGAGTCTGGTTTAACCTGAAAAGGTGAGAAAGCAGGTGAACGATCTACCTGAGCGAGGTTCTAGATTCAGGTAGGTAGCTGTGTTGGTCTGACGCAGTCAAAATATATATTTAAAAAAAATAAAAATTGTCCAGTAGCACCTTAGATACCAATTAAGTTTTGTGTGCATGCACACGAAAGCTTATACCAAGAACAAACTTAGTTGGTCTCTAAGGTGCTACTGGACATTTTTTAAAAATATATTTCTACCTGCGCAAGTGAGAGAGATATACTCTGTGTGTGTGTATGTTATCAATTCTGAACAACAAATCTAATGAAGTACAAACCAGTGGCAGTCAGGGAAGTAGAACTGAATATACTACATTGGTTCTTTTAATTTCTGGCAAGCATCCTTGTAGAAGACATTTGCAACGCTTTCTAAGCACAACTTACTTGGAATTTTTCAGATCCGGGGAGCACCGTTTGGGAATTGCTTATCTATTAGCGATGGCCCCACAGACAATAGCACTGGAATTCCTTTTTTTTATGTCACTCCAAAGGACAACACAGTAGCTGATCTGATGAAAAATTCCGTTGCTTCCCTGACATTGCCAGAGGCAGAAGGCGATATCTGCAGGTACAATGATTATGAGAGCATTAGGTGGTTGTGTTACATAACATGAAGGCTCTTTTCAGCTTAAATCACAACAAATATGGTGCTGTTTACTCATTTGCTGTGGGAGATTTACATTTTCTTATAGCGTGTGGATGTTGGACTTTCCCAGTGCTCAAGCTGAAATGAGTTGTATTGCTGTTGTTTGCTGAGAAAAGGTGTTTTCCAACTCCCGAGTTTGTATATTCTAAGTGTAACCTATCAGATGGTGTCTGGGACGTCACTGATGTTGACAAGAACCAAGACATGCACATCCATACTTATGCCATTTTGTTAACAGTTACGAAAGTTGTTTGCATTTGAAGCAGAGCACTTCACGGCTGTCATATTTATGTGAAGATGTTCTGGTCTAGCCCCAGAGAGACTATATGTTTGATCTCAGAGCAGATAAAATATACACATGGAGCACCCCGGGGTTGTGTGTGCTGTCATCAGCACAGATTGGGTCAATGCAGCCACCTGTCTGGTTTTGAGGCCTGGAGGCAAAGCAAGCTCTGGCAAGTCCCCGGAACCAGAAGGCAAGAAGCCAAACATATTCTGAGAGCGGCTTGACCATGACCAATTGCTCAGCCTGGGTTTTATAGGACCAGATGGGCCTTAACTCACCCATTCCGTCATGCGACAAGTGCTGAGCAGCTTGGGGGACAAGTGATCGTAAAGGGAAGGGCTGTCTTGACCCTTTCTCCACCTGCAGTTTTCCTTCCCCAAGTCATTTCCTCAGCTGCTCTCACCAGACAGCGTGCCAGAGGCATGCTTTCAAGAGCAAACGCACATCTAAAATGCTGTGAGGGCAAGGTGAAAAAGTAGTTGGGCACGTCAACAGCAGCCAATGGGAAAGTAATGGAGCACTCCCTGCTCAAACCCCTCCTTTCCCAAAGCTGGATTTCTTTAGAAAAAACGTCCAGGTTATAGTTTGTTCCATGTGCCTGGATCTAGTTGTCATGCCACCTGATTAGAAACCCAACCTTTTACGTGTGTATGTATATATATAACATTTTATTTTTCAATGCACATCTGAAATTGTGTTTATTTATGCTTGGATACATACAAAAACTCTTTACGCCACTAACACACCGGCTTCTTTGATCTTCTCTTCTGCTTTTCTGCTGAAAAATTCTGCTTTCACTATTACAGGCTGTCTGGGCAGTTTCCTCATGCCAGGACTTCGTAATAACCCGAGCATACAACATCAATAACTGGAACTAATCCCGCCTGATTTTTTGGCATAGTTGAGCCTCGTCTGCTCACTAACAGGTTTCCAGAGCTTATTCAGATTCACTGTAGGACAGAGGTGCTGGTTTTTCTTCAAGTGGTAATATCTCATACCAACTTTTTGGAAATAACCAGGATGATATAGTTTGTCAAAATTAATTATGTGGTGGTGCATACCCCCAGCATTACCACAGCCTCCAGGATACTCTGTTTCCTGGTCTTCCTTTGTCTGGAAGGCATCCTTCTGGGCCAGAGTCAAGAGGAAAGAGGGAGGCTTCTCGGGCAAGGAACCCAACCGGATGGTTGTTGTGGTCAGCTTTGAAAGTGCACATAATGCCTCGGGGCATATGGCAGGAACAGAATCCAGAGTCCATCTTCTGCCCAAATAGGTGATCATTGCTGTCAGACAACTGCCATCTGTTCTGAGGAAATCTTAGCACATAGCAACAAGGAGAAATTAGCAGATGAAGAAACAAGCAGATTCAAAACTCTTTAACAACTCCGTCTGCAGCATGCAAGTGGATGTGAACTCAACGAGAAAAGGGAATTCAATCAAGTACAGGCGTCTCATTTTTAGAGGCTATTGGAATTTTAACTCAGAGCTTTGAAGTGTGGTGTGTGTGTAAGAAAGAGAAAGCTCTTTATCGCAAAAGCTGCAGCAGCAAGGAAGTTAACAGTGCCCGGAAGCACAAAGCCAAAGATCAAGAGAAGCTTTTCAGATTATGAATTTTGCTTTCAAGTGAGATTTAGTTTGATGTCCGTACCACACAGATTAGTAAAGCTAATACATGCTTACTAGCTCATATCCTTTAAGGGTGTGTTACGATTTATGGGCCGCAGAGGATGCGTGTAAGGTATGCAGTTGTTCTTTTCAAAACATAAAATGAATGTGATGTGGGTTTCTGATAAATTAGCTGCAGTATTTATCTGTTAATATAGCTTTGCCTTCTGTACTGCTGTGGTGGTGGTGGAGGGGATTCAAAATATTTGGGAACCTGGTTTGCATCAAGCTGAGTCATGTTTGAAGACACCCATATCATGCCAGCCATTGTTTGTCCACATATGCTGAACTATTTCGGAGTGAAGATTGCTTAGCACTGGGTCTGAACCCATAAGAGGCTAAATGGGAAAAGAAAAATTGTAGGACAAAAAATTCCACAGAAGTGTTTCAAAAGGCTCAAACTAGGAGCTAATTTCCTGCTCCCTATGCTATCAGCATAACTTCCAACATTTCTCTGATGAAAATAAGGACGTCCTATTCAACAACAGGGACGTTGGTGGCACTGCGGGTTAAACCAGAGCCTAGGACTTGCCGATCAGAAGGTCAGCGGTTCGAATCCCTGCGACGGGGTGAGCTCCTGTTGCTCGGTCCCTGCTCCTGCCAACCTAGCAGTTCGAAAGCACGTCAAAGTGCAAGTAGATAAATAGGTACCGCTCCTGCGGGAAGGTAAATGGTGTTTCTGTGCGCTGCTCTGGTTCTCCAGAAGCGGCTTAGTCATGCTGGCCACATGACCCGGAAGCTGTACGCTGGCTCCTTCAGTCGATAAAGCGAGCTGAGCGCTGCAACCCCAGAGTCGGCCTTGACTGGACCTAATGGTCAGGGGTCCCTTTACCTTTATTCAACAACAAGAGGAAGATTTTTACTATTTCTGCTATTTCTACCCTGCCCATCTGACTGGCTTGCCCCAGCCACTCAGGGCAGCTTCCAACATATATAAAAACATCATAAAACATTAAAAAAAACCTCCCTATACAGGGCTGCCATCAGATGGCTTGGGAGTCGGTCTGCTGACTAGAGGGAAATTTGAACTAGGATACTGAACTAATACACCATTCTTTAGCCCTACTCTCTTGGGGACTCGTATATAACACTCCAATATCTGATCCTTTTCCTAATCTCTCTGACTGAGCCATTTGTTGGTGAGAGCTACCACCATGTTTTCCTTTTGCATTGCCACACTGCTGGTTTTCGGCCTGCCTCAAGTCTATGCAAAAGTTGTGTAAAGAAGGAATTTCAGGTTGTAGCTTGCATGACAATCCATGCCCATCCATTTGCTTGCCTTGTCCTTTCCGGGACATCAGTGCAGATTTTGAAACCGAGCTATCACGGCTTCTCCCCCAAAATCCTGGGAATGTCAACCTTGAGAGGGACCTAGTTGTGGGGAACAGAAGAACATGGCCTAGAAAGGAATGCAGAGATTCATGGACCACTTTTATTGGTGCAGCCCTCCATGCTGAGGTCTGTTATAGTACACCAGCATAAATAATCTTAGAACTGTTTCATGACAGCTATGAATGATCAGGTGAAACATTCAGTGAAACTCCAGCAGACACTAATAAATTTGATGTTGACAGGACTCTCGTGTAGGCACAGACTTTAATAAGCAGGTTGACAGGCTCCTTTCCTGAGTCATTCTCAAACTGGGAATTCACATGTGTGAAAGAAGAGGAATAAGTAGGTGGAAAAGAAACAATGCTTTTCAACACATCCTCCACCTATAATTGCACAACTGTTTTGTTTGCGTTTCTTCACAATCTGGAATTTATCCAGATGTTTAGGCTGCCATTTTGTAACCTGAGAGTAAGCCCCACTGAACTGAGCAGGACTTACTTCTAAGAAGATACATCTAGGATTATGCTTTAAAACTGGGGGCACTTCCAGACTGTTGACTTTTCAGGTGCAGATTCACAATAGCATCCCAGCCGCATTCAGGTTGGCAACTAAAGTTGATCTGAAGGGTGTGCACAACAAACCGGTTCCCTCCCTGCCCCTGCCCCCCCCCCATGTGATAAGGACAGAGTTGGGGAAAGGCATTGCAAAATGTGGGATAACACTTGCTTGAAGCAATGTTGCGTAACTCCCCCCATCCACCACCTCTGCAAATTCAGAATGCATGCTCAATAATTGGCTAATGTAATCTAACCTCCCTGCAATCAAACTGGGATGAATGCCCAATAACAGGTTACCTGTTATTACCGGAAGCACCCTAGTTTAAGCATAAGTACTGTTGTTGTTGTTGTTGTTGTTACTATTATTATTAATTAAATTTCTATACCGCCCTTCATCCGATGATCACAGGGCGGTTTACAATATAAAAGCACAAAAATACATAACATAAAGGGAAAGGGAAAGGGACCCCTGACCATTAGGTCCAGTCGTGGCCGACTGTGGGGTTGCGGCGCTCATCTCGCTTTATTGGCCAAGGGAGCTGGCGTACAGCTTCTGGGTCATGTGGCCAGCATGACTAAGCCGCTTCTGGCGAACTAGAGCAGCACACGGAAACGCCGTTTACCTTCCCGCCGGAGCGGTACCTACTTATCTACTTGCACTTTGACATGCTTTTGAATTGCTAGGTTGGCAGAAGCAGGGACCGAGCAACAGGAGCTCACCCCATCACGGGGATTCGAACCGCCGACCTTCTGATCGGCAAGTCCTAGGCTCTGTGGTTTAACCCACAGCGCCACCCACGTCCCTAGTACATAACATAGTAACAAGCAAAAACAATGTCCCCTCGCCCCTCATCGTTCAAAAGACCACAGACTGTTGAATTAGCCAAAGACCTGGATAATACTGAAACACCTCTTACATTGCCCCGTGACAGTGGTATCCAACCTGGTGACTCTAGATGCTTTTGGACTACAACTCCTATCAACCTAAGCCATCAAGGTGATGGAAGATCCAACATCTTTTCAAGGGCACCACAATGGGTTCTAGCGGTCTATGAGAATTTAGTACAAGCTTATTTCTCTCCACTGCACTAAACTAAATGCTGCTCATAAAACAGGCACACCACAGCTGCCTAAAGAGGTAGAACATAGGAGAAAAACAAGCTATTCTAGACAGATGGAAGCAGTACGCTATTATTCTTTCTTGTAGGTATGCTAATAGTGAAGTGCTGCAGGAGGTTGGACCTGCAGTTTTGGGATGTGGTGCACAAAGCATTTAATCTGGAGAACTCGCATAAATTTCAGCTGGATGGTACAATAGAGAAACTAATCCAGAATATATGGTTTATGAATGACAGCTTTTATTGCACACAGGCTGCAGCTCCCTAAATCAGATTTGCTAGAGTCATCTTCCTATATGATATAGTGAATACAGTGCAACATGCATTCAGTGGGGCTTACTCGCATGAAAGTGTGCCTAGAATGGCAGCCTGAACCAAGTATAGTTCAAGTGAGGGGAAATTAATTCCAGTTTCTTATTACTCAGAAATATATTGCTACGAGCAGCTTTTCAAATCTGTAAAGTTAAGGATGCGGTCCTATGCAAGCTTATTCATGTGTATTATTTACTGAATTTATATACCGCCTTATAACCGGAGGTCTCAGGGCAGGTCGCAGAATAAAAGCAAAATATAAAACAACACATACATACTCAAAATAAAAACAACAATCCAATAACACCCCCCCAATAAACACAATGTGACTTTGATTTATGCCTGCATAATAAGCAATAACCTTCCAATGCATGTGGGATAAAAGTAGAAACGAACAATAAATAGAAACTGGTATTAGTTCTACTGAACTTGTTGTGACTTCCTTTGCTGGTATTGCTATATGTTACCCAGTCGTTTATGTTGTTCTTACATAAAGAGCAACAAAGAGTTTAGTATAAATTTTTTATAGTAAGACAGATAACCTGAATCTTTAGGGGATCAGCATAGCAATACCTCTTTGTACCAAACATTAATAAAACTATTTTATTTCAGCAAGGGTTATGATAGTGTTAAAAACAAATGGTTTGTATCCATACCTTCTTTTTGAGAATACAATGCTGGTTAATATTTGTCTGTTTGTGTGTCTCAATGGTTCCCTATTTTTTTTTATAACAGATAATGGAATTTTGTTGAGAATCATTGCCTTCTGTGAGACAGGATATAGACGTCTTCATTCGCCCTTATATTATTGCCTCCGACACCCCTATCTATATCACTCATATCAGAAATGTGTAATATCTGCCCTTCACAATAAACTAGTACGGTCTGATCCATATTTTGAAGACTGCTTAAGTTTACATATGAAGTTAACACATGTAGATCTGCAGGTACAAGTTCTGAAGTGCAGTAACACAACTTTTGAACAAATGGACTGTACTCCACTAAAGTGCATACCAGCCTTCAGCAACCAGGATGCCCTACAGAATTTGTGGACTACAACTCCCATCAGCTCTAGCCAGTACAAGCTACTCCTGGCTGGGATTGATGGGAATTGTAGTCCACATGGAAGGTGCCATGTTAGCAAAGACTGGTTTACGCCATAATAAATTAGTTAATCTTTAAGCTGCCATATAACATAAACACTTTTCTTTGCTTACAGAAAAACAGTCGTTGACCCTGATGATCCACGGTGTGTCAGACTTATTCTTACAGGGCAGATGGTGACGGTGCCTCTGGAAGAAATGGAATTTGCCAAGCAAGCATTGTTTTCTAGGTCTGTATGAATCTAATGTTACTGTGCTAACAGGAGGGGTGGGGGGTGAAATGTAAAATGAGGCATTTGGACCAAGAACTGAAGGAATAATACATGAGCATTGACTCCCGCCCCCAGAACAGAACTTCTCCCAAACGCATCTGCTGGCAAGAGCCAAATGTTAATTGAAAACCTGGGTTCCTCCCAGACACTTTTTAAGTACTTGTAAATCCTTATGGTCAGTGCTTAACTCTCGTATTTGAAATCCATGGGTTTTAGAGATGCTTTAGCATTGATTGAATAATGTCCAAGGTTAATGTGAGGGAATGCTCAGCAGTACACTAGCTGGCACAACATCACAATCCTACTACATGTGTCAGGACGCAGAACTAAATCCTATTGAATTTAGTGGTGCTTACTCCTGGGTAGGTGTAGCTAGTATTGCAGCCCAACAGAGCAATCCAAACAACAGAAAGCAAGGGTAATTTATGCCAGGGTAATTTGTGTCGTGTGCAATTTACCCCTGTGGCATACTCGGTTCAAGAGTGGGGCTACCGCTAGCTTGAGCCGGTCTGAGCCTGTAAGGAAAAACAATAGAGTTATAAATAGTTTTAAAGCAGAGTTTTACTTACACCACCCTTTTTTACCACTGTAGTTTCCGTTGGGTTGCTGGGTCCCATGGCTGAACTGAAAGAGTTTGGAACAGGAGTAAGTCTCCTCCTGCCTCCCCATGACCCATAACACCCCTTTTTCAGGACGCACCCTGGCCTTGGTTCAGCTGAGCCAGAATGGAGGACTTACAATGGCGTATCTACAGCTGATTAGGGACATTAGCTAGAGAGCCACCTCTTCCAAAAGCCACTCATCCTGGCAAACCTTGGGTTTGGACTGCTCCCTTAGTCATACTTAGTGCTTCCACCTGTCCTGTGCTTTAAAAGAATGGGTCTGTGAGGTTTTCTGCTTGTCCCACTGCTTTCCCCAGGCAAACCCACTGTTTGCCGCTGAATTGGAACAAATGCCAGTCCACAGAAAACCTGATGACATTTGCTCTGATTCAGCAGTAAACAGCAGGTTTCCCCCCGGGGCAAAGCAGCAGGAAGGACAAGCGGAAATGTGGAAGATAAACACACTCCTACGTCTCACAGTTTTCAGTGGGACTACTCTTAAGTATTACATAGTCTGGATTCACGTTTAGGGTTTCTTGTTGTTTGTGCCATGCACATATTTGGGCTTAAATATTTGCTGTCCTAAAGGATAGTAATTACTGCTAGTGTTGAAACTCACATTATTTCCAGGGACCATTGGCTGGAAGAAGCCTTCTGGACCTGCCTTATTCTAACCTGTTTGGCTACCTTTCGTTCTTCCAGGCACCCAGCAATGAGAAAATGGCCTCGCAATTATGAATGGTTCTTTATGAAAATGAACATTGAACATGTCTGGCTTCAGAATTGGTATGGAGGAATTGCCGCCATTGCAGTGGAGGAGTATTTCAAAGCAGTTCCCAGTAAAGCTTGATCAAAATTCCAAATAAGAGGATTCAGTGTTTCATATTTACTTTGGGGGGTGGGGGTGCAACTGTTTTATATTCTATGGTACCGACTATTTATTTAACAGTATTTTTGTGCAAAGTACTTAAAATGGCTCCATTTCTCTTAAATGGAGTAGGTTGACACAGTAAGGGCCTTTGAAATGAAAATGAATGTTAAGGCTGAAGACAGATTATACTGGACTCTTCTTTAAGGTGTTTAAATATTCCTGGATTTTTATGAACATGTATACCACAGGATGTGCTCATTATAATTTTTGAAACTGGACAAGAATTGCGACCCAAAATGAAATGGCTGGTATATATATATGGTGGTTATATTACTGCACCTAGTTGTTCACATGAAACTCGAAAGAGCTGCTTAAAGTATGTACAGAATTTTAATTAAGTTGACATTATAGATTCCACCTTTCCTTAGGCACACATTTGTCTTTAATTATCTTACAAAATGCTATACTCTTAAGATGCTTTCAATATGGTTTTTGGGACAACTCTGTATCCTAACATGCTTTTCTGGAAGACTAAAGTAGAGGTCAAGTCTTTAACTTTGCTTTAAACATTCATATTGTGGCTGCATTCACATTTAACTGTTGCCTGGTATTGTGAGCCTTAGTGTTGGGCTCATGGACACCCAGTACGTTTCAGTACATCATAGCTAATGTTAACCATGGCTCATAGTTCGGTGGACAGTGCACTGTTTTATTGTTTGGCAGGGACCAGGCACTGCTGGTCTTCCTGCCTCCAGGTTGCTTGACATAATAGGATTTTCAAAATGTCTTAAGGCCATCCATGTGTTGGGATAAAGCCAAAATGTACTCGTAATTGTAACTTTTGCCCAGTAGCTGAAGGGAGAGGATATAGATTTTATTCTTCTCAAGGTGCCATAGAAATGTGTTCAAGCAGTTGCCCACAGGAAGCCCACAAGCACAACAGCAGTCTCCCGATTTACGCTTCCCAGCAACTGTCTACATTGTGAAGAAGATGGAGTGAACTAGCTGCAACAGCTGAAGTTTTTGAACATTTTCAGAGGCAGGCCATGCCTAACATATTGCCATAATCTTACCTAGAGATACTCATTTCTAGCATATTCCCCACCCCACCCCCAATTAAATGTTACGGATACATCCACACCATACATTTAAAGTAGATGATGTCGCCAAGAGTCCTGGAAAACAGAGTTATCGCCTCACAGTTACAATTGCCAGCACCCTTAAAGGACAGTCGCCAGGAATCAAGTGCCACATAACTAAATAACATCTCCACCACCACCACACACACAAAGAAGAAGAAGAAGAATCCTGGGAACTGTAGTTTGGAAAGGTTGTTGGGAGTTGTAGCTCTGACTACAGTTCCCAACATACTTGGGAATGGGGAAATTGATTTATTATTTAAACATATATCATGTATACAGCCCAAGGGACAACTTGAGAAGTATTTAATGTTTGATTTTTTGTTTTTAATATTTTGTTGGGAGCCACCCAGCATGGCTGGGAAAACCCAGCCAGATGGGTGGGGTATAAATCATAAATAATAATACTTATTATTATTATTGTTATTGTTATTGTTATTGTTATTACCCTGATCATACCTACCCAGAAGAGAGTCCTATTGAATTCAACGAGGCTTACTCCCAGGTGTGTGGGGGCTGCAGTTTTAGGCTGCGAGCCTACGCACTTGGGCGCGAGCCGGACAGAATTCATGGACGACTCCTGAGTAGGCAGGGCTGGGGTTGCCTGGGCGCGCGCGCGTAGCCCTTTGCTTTCTCCCCTGGGGAAGACAAGGGGCAGGGGGCGGTTCCCAAACGAGCGCGCGCGCCAGGCTGCATTTATGAGGGAAGGAAAGAGGACGGCTTTGCTTGGACGCAGGACGGAGGCCTGGCCGCCGAGTCCCCGCCTCTTTGCCTTTCTCCTGGCCGGGGCGGGCGGGCGGGCGAGCGAGCCGGGCCGCCTCCCAGGGAAGGAAGGAAGGAAGGGGCGGGAACGCGGAGGTTGCCGCTTGCGCCGGCGCTGCCGCCTTTCGGTGCAGGCGGGCTGGGCGCTCCATTCGCCAGGCGCGCGGGTGTCGGGTTTGCCATGGTGCTGTGGCGCCGCGTGGCGCTGCCTCTGCTGCTGGCGCTGGCGGCGGTGGGGTGCCCGCGGGTGGCCTGGTCCCTGGTGTGGTACACGGCCTGGGTGACCACCATGTACACCGAGCCCGGCACCAACCGCACGGTGCAGGAGAGCACCGAGAGCGGCCGCTACGGCGACGGCTCGCCCAAGGACAACGCGCAAGGCCTGGTGGGCATCCCCCGCGGCGGCGGAGCGGGGAGCGGCCGCCACATGGAAGGCTGCGCGCCGGGGATCGACTACGAGATCCCCAGGCCGCCCGGAGCGCAATTCGCGGGGACGCCTCCGTCGTGGATCGCTCTGGTGGCGCACGGGGGCTGCAGCTTGAAGGACAAAATCGCCAACGCCGTGAGGAAGCGGGCGGCTGCCGTGGTGATCTACAACGAGCCCAGGTTCGGCAACTCCACCCTGACCATGTCCTATAATTACGGTGAGTGATGCTGAAAGGGAAGAAGAGTTTGGGAAGTGGCAGCTCGGGTAAGCTTGGAGTGGGGTTTGGCGCATCATGTATTCACATCCAAAGGGGGGAACAAGGCTGCAGAAAACTTCCCTGGAAGCAAGTGCCGTATGAATTTAGGGCTGGTGTGGTGTGCCATGTGGCAGGCAGTGCCGCAGGCTGCGCACAGATGGTGGGTGCTACTTTTGAGTCCCATGTGAATGCACACACTCCTCTGGCCCAGTCTGCCCAGTTTGTATTGTGCTTGTTTTCAGAGAACATCTTCAAAAAGTTCTCTCCGCCACCTGTAGGAATGGTCTGTTTTACTACCTCATTTGTGTAGGCAAGGCCTTAGTTTGGACCAAGCATCCCTCACATCTGGCTGCACATGTGAAGCAGCAGAAGTTGACTTGAGTAAGAACGAATTAGCCCTCTTGCATCAAACCAAAGGCAGCCCAGCACCTTGGTTTGTGTTCTGTCCTTTCTCTTCTATCATTTTCTTTCCTCCATGAAGCTCAAGGCAATGATTGGCCCCCCTCCCTTTATTTTGTCTTTATCATTTCCCTGTGAAGTAGGTTTTGGTGTTACAGTGACTGGCCCAAGGTCTACCAGTGAGGTTTAAAGGGTGGGGATGTGGACCTGGTCCTCTCATCATGCTTCTCACAGTGCCACACAGTTGTCAACTGAATGACTCCCAAGAAGTTCACAAATAGGGATGAAGCCTTTGCGGGTTGCTGATCTTAGCAACTGGTTTTCAGTGACACACTCCTGTGGACGTACCATATCTTTAAAGCACTTTTGAGGCACATCTCCAAAAGAATTCTGGGCACTATAGTTCTTCCTTCATAAAGTTACAATTCCCAGCAAACCTTAATCAACTACAGTGCCCAGAATTCTTTGTGGGAGGAAATGTGCTTCAAATGTGCTTTAAAGGCTGTGTGTACACAGTATTGCCTTTGAATATGGAAGTTCTGTGTAGCCATCGTTTCTTACAGCCATTATTCGACTTATCCACCAATAATTTGTTTAGCATTCTTTTAAAACCACCTAAACGTGAGTGTTCCTGCCATCCTAGCAGTTTGAAAGCACATCAGAGTGCAAGTAGATAAATAGGTACTGCTCTGGCGGGAAGGTAAACGGCATTTCCATGTGCTGCTCTGGTTTCTCAGAAGCGGCTTAGTCATGCTGGCCACATGACCTGGAAGCTGTACATCGGCTCCCTCGGCCAATATAGTGAGATGAGCACCGCAACCCCCAGTCATCCGCGACTGGACCTAATGGTCAGGGGTCCCTTTATCCTTTACCTTTAAACGTGAGTGTAGGCTGTTGCTGCATCTTGTGACAATGAATCCTATAAATTAATTATGTACTGTGTGAAGAAATGCTTCCTTTTGTCTGTCCTAGGTCCTAGTTACTGTGCAAGAATAAATATTTATTTCTGTATACTGTGCATAATTTTATTTCCCTCCCACCCCCATTAACTGCTTACAATGGAAATGGAAGCCTAAAAAGCCTCAAACTAGAAAGTACTTTACTACTGAGCTACATAATCAGGAGTGCATACTGTAAACCGCCCTAAGACCTCCAGGTATAGGATGGTATAATAATAATAATAATAATAATAATAATAATAATAATAATAATAATAAATAGTGCTTAGCAGAGAACCAAGAGGAGCAACGGAAGCTGTGCAAAAGTTACGCCAGGTTTTAGGGAAGGTAAACTCCTTACTCAGGGATCATTTGCCAAGTCTCTGGAAATGGGAACGGGGCTGAGCTTGTACAGCAGGTTTGTTTGGAGATGTGATTTGGTTTAGCAGGTTTGACATAGAAACAAGAGCAGCTGTGGGGAGGAGCAAGGAAATGAAGATGCTGAATGGGAGGCCTACAAAGTTGTACTGTTCCCTTTTATGAAAATGTGATATAGGACTTTTCAAATACAGTGGTACCTCAGTTTACGAACTTAATCCGTTCCGGAAGTCCGTTCTTAAACCGAAACCGTTCTTAAACCGAGGCGTGCTTTCCCTAATGAGGCCTCCTTCCGCCAGTGCCGTTACACCGTTTGGCTTCCGTTCTTAGACAGAGGTAAAGTTTGCAAACCAGGACACTACTTCCGGTTTTGCAGAATTCACAAACCAAATCGTTCTTAAAGCGGACTGTTCTTAAACCGAGGTACCACTGTAGCTGAAAGAGAAAATGGTCAGTGCTTCTGTATAAAACACCGAATAAACTGAAAAGCAAGTTGTTTGGATCTAGTTATTTCAAAACACAGTAGCTTCCTGGATCCACATCCTGTATGCCTGCTACCTGTTTGCAAGTTCCTCTAAATATTTTTTTGGCTTTCTAGCTTGTGCAATTATACAAGAGGTGCAGGAAAAAAGCCTCAGCAGGCAGATACTATGTGCGCTTTTATAGGACAAAGCATTCCATCAGCATTCAGAAATAAATGTGCTGTACTCAAAATGACCTGCGTAAAGATGCTGAGCATGATTTTATAACTAACATATTTTTTTTTGCGAGGACAAGTATAAAGCCTCTTCTTGGGTGCATTTTGGTGTAATGGAGTGGAAAGCAGCATATGAAGTGATTGCAAGAATCGTTTGGGGAAAACAGCCTCAAGGAGACTGCATATGTATGATTCATCGCAGCAATATTTCAGGTTTCCTAAGTATTTAAAAAACTCTGTGGCTTGTTGAAAGCAAGACATAATGGAGCCAGATTGCATGAGCAGATGGGGGCATCATGTACAATAGAAGCCTGGTAACATACAGGTGCACTTTTGATGCATATTGGGATGAAGGGAGGACACAGGAAAACCAGCTTGGGTGCCATTCAGAAAAGAAAGGAAACTACACAGCAATAATAGAATAAAGGCACAACACCCAAAGCCAAGGACAGCAGAGTTAAAACATTAAATATAAGTTCAAACACCAAGAGAAATAAGAAAATGTTTTCGCTTCCAGTCTAAAAGTTACAGGGCAGCATAGCATTCCTAGTAGGGATTTCATAGCCAAGGTGCTTGCCCGGATCTGTATTATTCTCAAATGAAATTTCGATGGTAGGCTTTCAAAGATTTTCTGCTACGGGCAGATCTCCATGGGAGGAGGTGGTCCTTCAGATTCTGTTAATGTGGCTCTAAGGGACACGGGTGGCACTGTAGTCTAAACAACTGAGCCTCTTGGGCTTGCCAATTGGAAGGTTGGCGGTTCGAATCCCCATGACAGGGTGAGCTCCCGTTGCTCGGTCCCAGCTCCTGCCAACCAAGCAGTTCGAAAGCACGCCAGTGCAAGTAGATAAATAGGTACCTCTGCGGCAGGAAGGTAAATGGCATTTCCGTGTGCTCTGTCACTCATCACGGTCCTCCGTGCACCAGTAGCGTTTTAGTCATGCTGCCCAAATGACCCGGAAAACTGTGGACCAATGCCGGCTCCCTCAGCCTGAAAGCGAGATGAGCCCTGCAACCCCATAGTCGCCTTTGACTGGACATAACCGTCCAGGGGTTCTTTACCTTTACCAATGTGGCTCTAAGCAGTTTGTGTACTAGTCGCCAGCACTTTGAATTTGACCCAGAAGCAAAACGAGTCTATGTCTACACACGGATTGTTTCCCATGACCTTTTTGTGTGGGACCTTTTCTTCTGTCCTGACTTTTGTGGGGTGGGGGAATTGCATGTGGTTGGTTGATGCCTAGCTTGTAGCCCTGAGGCCAGAGTTTCATGAGTAGAGAAGTATGAAGTTCTCTTCCCCAAGCCCCAAATGCTACATATATGGAAATTGGAGATGAGGAAGGCTGATAAATGGAGGAACTGGTTGAGAGAAGCGTGGTTGAATCATGAATGGCCTGTTTCTTCTTTGATTAAAAACAAACATGTAGTATCTCTGGATTGCAACATTTGAGCTTCCTGATTGACACCCTGATAACTTAAGAGGCCAAGATACGAAACTGCTTCTTAAAAGTAGGTCACTGGAACTGTTTATATGCACTATATATTTTTCTCGAACGCAGCCCTTCTCTGTGTTGTGAAATTAGTTATTGCAGCTACAATGTCTGCAATCACTTTAGTCAGTGTTGAAGCATTTGCAAAATCAGAATATTGTCAGTTACAAACTTAATGTGGAGGAGGGATGTTTTTCTTATCGGCTTACTTATAGCAAAACAATGCTGTTGATCTTATTCCGCCTCTTCTGGGTTTTAAGCATACATATAGGAAGTACAGTAAAAGTTGAGCCCAAGTGCATGCCATTTTAAGTTTGGGAACAGGTGGGTGGCAAGTAAACATAGTTACATTGCAGGTCTATTCACCATTCATTGCATTTATATTTTCAAAACGAACCTTAATCTCAAGCTAAATTTATGCATGATATGGCCTCTCATCCTTATGTGTAATCTAGCTTGGGCTATCAAGTATGGCAATCTCAATAAGGCAATAATCCAAAACAACAAGGGTTTAGTAGAGAGGAAAACTCAGATATCAAGACACTCTTACGGTTCAAATGTCTCTTGATTGCAGATTTATAAACCATTTCACAACAAGAATTTACCAAAGTGGCATAGAATGAAATAAGATGAAATACAAAATATTACAAACAGAAGACAGTACCCTCCCCCCGCCAAAAAACAACCACCCCAACCATTCCCAAATTGGCATGTGGGAATCTTGATAATCCTCAACTAGAAGGAGGACATGTGAGGAGATGAATGCCACAGAATGTATAGAGTGAAAAGATTTCTGGACTCTAAGATTTTATTATAATTTAAGACTTTGTTTTCTCTATTATAAGGGGGAGAGCATGGCAGTTGTAGGACTTGGTCTTGCATCATATCCAACAACATGGTTGGTGGGATCTTGAAGGAAAAACTACAGCAAAATTACTTCTGGTGTACTTAACTTTACATAAGGTTGCCTGGATTTCATACAGAGAATAAAAAAGTTGTGCAAGAGCCCACATGACTCCTGTTTTTCTTTCCCCTCGACAGGTACTGGCAATGCAGTTGTAATTATGGTTGGATATCCCAAAGGCATGGAGATCTTGGAACTGGTGCGAAGAGGGATACCAGTGAGGATGTCTATTGGTGTTGGCAAGCAACACATGCAAGAATATATCAGTGGACAGTCTGTTGTATTTGTATCGATTGCATTTATCACCATGATGATCATATCGTTGGCATGGCTTATATTTTTTTATATACAGCGCTTCCTCTATAGTGGATCGCATTTTAGAAACCAGGTAATTACATGGGAGATTTTTCTTCTTCAATTTCTTTAGTGGAAAATGTTTGCTTGTAATTAGGGCTGCGAATCATGTACTTAGTATAGAGAGAAGCACTGTTGCAATGGTTTTGATCTGAGTCTTAACTTCATGTGCATCTTGCACGTTTACTAGTATCCTGTGCTGTGGCGATCACACAGTGTCCCCGGACGTTTGACGGTCTATTGATTCCTGTGCCACCACTGTGATTGCCTCTTCGCTGCCACCAACCCATTTCCCTCGGGTACACACAGAGTCCAGACAGTTGTTAACATTAACTAATAATCAAGTTTATTGTTATAATCATGAACAAGTTTATGGTTTCAGTTAGTTTTTCTTGTCAGTTTCTTAATCTTAATTCCTTAACTATCCTATACGTTCCTAACAACTTCAAACTGATTATCCCAACTGTCTATCTGACTCCACCTAACAGTACCTCTCACTCTCTCACAACACAACTCGACCAACCCACAGACTTATCCTCTCTCTTCCTTCTCCAACTCCCAACTCTCATCTCTCAACTGAACCACACGACTCCCTGACTCTAACTTTAACCCCTCCCCTCGGGTTCCCACTGGCCAATCACTTCACACTCCTTTAACCCTTTCCTTATGACCCACCTAGGAGGCAAACACCACATGTGCACATTCCCATTTCATGTGTTAACACTTGGCCAACATAGGAAACAGGATTGCTTTTGTGCCTTTCAGTTAAAGGGAACCCTTAGATCTTGGATAAGAGGAGTTGTTAGATTACTCAGCGTCTCAGGTGGTATCTCATATAATCTCATTTAAATATGCACTACTGATTGAATTGGTTGTGTTGTTGTTTTTTAGGGCCATAGAGAAGAAACCATAAAAGCAATTGGCCAGCTTCCACTGCATATTGTAAAGCATGAAGATAAGGTAATGTCAATCAGACTAGTGTAGATGGAAACGTCTTCCATTAGCAGTTTCTTTAAAATGAAATGAAAGATAGCTTGGTCAGAAGAGCATGAGACTCTTATTCTTAGGGTCATGGGTCTGAGCCCCACATTGGCCAGAATATTCCTGCTTTACAGGGATTGAACTAAATTGGGCTTAGGGCCCTCGTATTTACAGGACCGCTTCTCCTGGTATGCCCCGCAGAGGACCTTAAGGTCCATGAATAACCATAGTTTAGGGGTCCTGGGCCCTAAGGAAGTTAGGTTATCCTCCACCAGGGCCAGGGCCTTCTCAGTGATGGCTCCGACCTGGTGGAATGCTCTGTCCCATGAGACCAGGACCCTGCAGGATTTAACTTCCTTCCGCAGGGCCTGTAGGACAGAGCTATTCCGCCTGGCTTTCAATTTGAACTTAGCCTGATCTTTTCTTCCCCTTCCTTCCCTCCCCCCTCCCCTTTTTATGAAGATTACCCACTCTGGGATCCCACAGCTAATTCTCCCCTGGTCTCCTCGCTGGCCCAAATAGGACTAATTTAGACAGCTATCCCTGGTGATCATCTAATGTTTATTGGATGGATTTCCCCCCTAAATTAATTTTTGCATTCTGAATTTATTGTTATTCACGTTTTATACTGTATTTTATGCTGTTTTTCGTTGCATCAATTAAGTGTTTTAATTTGGTATTAGCTGCCCTGAGCCCGGTTTTCTGAACCGGGAAGGGCAGGTATAAATAAAAAAATATTATTATTATTATTTATATTAAATGAACTCTCACGGTCCCTTCCAACGCCTCAATTGTGTGATTCTGTGAACTTCCTTTGCCTGGTTACATACACGGGTAGGTGTATGTAGAATCTCGTTGGTTGCTCCATACACCCAAGGGAACCATCAATAGCAGCTTGTGATGACACATTGTAAGCTGCTTCTGAAACCAATAAAAAGTCTGTGATACGGCAAAAGCAGAACAATAATAATAATAGAACAAGCATTCCAGAATGCAAACCCAAGGTCTTAGGCATGCCAAAAGTATCTTTTTTAAAAAAAACACACACACACCACGCTGTTTCTGAGAAAGGGAGTCTCATGTTCTTGTTTGCTCTAAAACCCTAGGTCATGAGTCTATAATTTGTTCAGTGCACCACATAATTGTACAAGAAGACACACAAGTACAAAATTGTACATAATTGTTCTTAGTTATGGGAACTGCTCTGAATTTCTGGCACTAACACAGTCATATAATAATATCAGTTGGACTTTGCAATAATTTGTGAAGATGATCTAACTGATACCAAATGCTAATATGACTGAGCCACGCCTGGATACTTACAGCAGAGTGTTCATAATTGCTCAGACAGAGTTAATAGGTTTCTCTGGGCAGAGCCAAAAGCAGCAAAAGTCTTGCTGTTTCTACTTGGCCGAGTTAAACCATTTTATAGCTATGTATTTTAGCATCAAGTGTCCTGATCATCATGTGAACCATATATGAGTGGCTTAAGAGATAGCATAAAATAATGCCAAGCAACATATATTGGTTGTGGCTGAACGTTATAGTCCAGTGTCCTGAATAATTTGGTTTACTTGATTTCTTCTCCTGACTTAGAAACTACAAATATTCTAACGTAAGTCTCACTCTATTTGAGTATCAATGGGAATTTCAGGGAAGACTTGTATGGAATACCTCATGTAGCTTGCTGTATTTTCACTTGGCTTGAAATTGATCAGCTCACTCAAACCAATTTTTGTCATCTGTTATGGTATGTCAACATTTAGAATTTGAGTTGGCCGCTTTGCAGATGCAAATATATTTGCTGTATATTCTTAACATGGTATTTCAGATTAAGTTAGTCTTTTTGTATCATTTGTGTGCTCTGTAACGTTGCATTTCTTTAGAATTTCTTGTTCTGGTATCTGAATTGCTTCCCTGCTTATTTTCAAAGAAATGGCTGCAGAAGACTTGGATACTTATAGTACCTTTATTTTACAAAGTTGTGCAAGGCTTGACTTCAACATTAACTATACTTTTGTTCTTCTAAAGGGCTTGAATGTTGATGCTGAAAATTGCGCTGTATGCATTGAAAACTACAAACCAAAGGATATTGTTCGAATCCTGCCTTGCAAGTAAGCTTATTAGAATTTGCTTCAGTGGGGTATCATTACTTAGGAACTATTTAACAAAACTCATTAAAAAAAAATCGAGTCCCCAGTATTTTTAAGATTGGAGAAAGATAAGTGCACAGTAGCTTTTTGATTTATTTTTCATTCAAGCCTATAAACTCGCAGGTGATGCATTCTTGTTTTTACAGTGCTGGCGATAGGGAGGCGTTCATTCAGTTCTTCCAACTTATGTGCCCTAAAAAACAGGGATGAGGAACTTGTGGTTGCTGGACAGCATTTCCTGACAAGTTGTCCAGGGTGGGTTCCATGAAGTGGGTGCCACCACATTGAAATGTCCTGTTACGAGTAGATTGTCAAAACCAACCTCAGGGGCATGTGCTGGCAGCAGAAGGGTCTTTCCCAGTTCGGGGACTGAATAGGGCACTATGAGAGATGGCAGCTTCTCAAATTACCAGGTCCTAAGTTTTTTAGGGATATCAATATCTATCTTGGCTTGCTAGCAAATTAGCAGCCAGACCAGATCCTTCAAAGGGGGGCATTATATGCTGGTGATAAGGGGCCTCATTCAGCTGCCAAGCATTCTGTGCTAGCTGAAATTTCCAGACCACCCCCCAGGCGCAACCCCATACAGTCTTTCAGTGGTCCGTGTGCCACTATTAACTACAGATTTAATTTCTGTGGGAGTTTGAATTGCATAGTTACCCTGGATCTTGTCACGGTGGGGATTGTTTTCGGCCTGCTCAGCAAACGCTGTAATGCTGCCTTATCGAAGTTTTGCTTTAGATAAGCTTTTTGTTCCTTTAATTTTGCCAAATTTCATTGCATGAAAGAACAGCCCTTATATTTGATTTCAAAAACTACGATGTCTCTTCAGGCACGTCTTTCACAGGCATTGCCTTGATCCCTGGCTGCTGGAACACAGAACGTGTCCAATGTGCAAACTAGATGTCATCAAAGCGCTCGGATATTGGGTAGGTTGGAAATGTGTAACTAAATCTGTGATAAGGCTCTAGGCATCCTGTTTGGGGCCAGGTAATACCTGCGCCAGCCAAGCATCCAGCCAGCCACGGCATATTAGTTTTTGCAGGGAGGAGCCCAAGCTGGTTTTATCTAGAGAAGGTGCCTGTTGTTATGGTCAATGCAATTCTGCATAATCAGAAGCCGGAAATCTGTCTCGTTGAACTTCACCGGTGAAAACTTGGTACATGTTGACGAAACAATCTGGCAAGAGCAACCAAACCAAGATCAAAACTCAATACTGCTGACTGCAAAGTACCAGCTTGCCCCCCCCACTCCCCCACCCCCATCATATGTTCTCCTTGTGTAGGACCAAATCTTTTTAGAAAGGCTCAGGCCCCTTCTTGTCCCAGTGGCTCATTTCCTAAATCACTGTAGTTGGGCAGACATTCAGCTCCTCAGTGAGAAGACTCATTGAGTTAGGTCCGCTACAGTCTCTTCCAGCCATCCAGGATGTGAGCCTGAACCAATATGTTTCCGAGCACAATTCAAAGTGTTGGTGCTGACCTTTAAAGCCCTAAGCGGTCTCGGTCCAGTATATCTGAAGGAGCGTCTCCACCCCCATCGTTCTACCTGGACACTGAGGTCCAGCGCCGAGAGCCTTCTGGCGGTTCCCTCACTGCGAGAAGCCAAGTTACAGGGAACCAGGCAGAGGGCCTTTTCGGTAGTGGCACCCGCCTTCTGGAATACCCTCCCACCAGATGTCAAAGAGAACAACTACCAGACTTTTAGAAGACATCTGAAGGCAGCCCTGTTTAGGGAAGCTTTTAATGTTTGATGTATTGTGGTATTTTAATATTTCTTTGGAAGCCGCCCAGAGTGGCTGGGAAGTCCAGCCAGATGGGTGGGGTATAAATAATATATTATTATTATTATTATTATTATTATTATTATTATTATTATTATAGCAGAATCCATGTTTGGTCTGAAAAGGTCTTCATGCTCAGTCCATAGCATCTCATTTAGCATGGCTGGGGAAGTTTTTTTCTCCCTGATTGACAACCCTGGGAAGTTTCACCAGTCTGGATATCTGAGATGGAATGTGTGTGTTGTGATTGCTGAGCTACCACAGGCAGTTGTCTAAAAGCAGCTTGGCTCGGCTCAGTTGCTAATTTCATCTATGTCCCCTGAAAACGGATGTATAAATGAGTGGCTGCCACTGTTGAGATGTGTATAAAGCTGCCCCTGGTGGTGCATTTATTTGGCAAAGCAGTTTTGCTGATTTCAGAATTAAGTGTGGGGGAGGTCATAGCTGTGGTGTGCCAACATGTGGGCTTGGGAAAGCAGTTTGACCTCACCCCCAAAGGCACATGCCCCGGAACAGGCAAATAACAACCAAAATACATGTGTTCTGCCCCATCCTGCCTTCTGGCTATGTTACAGTGTGAAAGGAGTTAGGAAATTGGCTTATAAGTTTTGGTTTAAAGGAGAGAGAGAGAGAGAGAGAGAGAGAGAGAGAGTGAGTGAGTGAGTGAGTGTTCCTGGTACATTAGCTTGATCTCTTTTCCCTTCTCCCCCACCCCTTTTCAATAACAGTCTTGCTCAGGGGTCAGCAAACCTTTTCAGCACTGTCCCTCAGACCTTGTGTCCACTGTCCCTCAGACCTTGTGGGGGGGGGCAGACTATATTGGGGGGGGGAATGAATGAATTCCTATGCCCCACAAATAACCCAGAGATGCATTTTAAATAAAAGCACACATTCTACTCATGTAAAAACACCCTGATTCCCAGACCGTCCGCAGGCCGGATTTAGAAGGCGATTGGGCCAGATCCGGCCCCCAGGCCTTAGTTTTCCTACCCATGGTCTTGCTGGCTAACACTTCTCTCCCCCCCCCCCTTCAACTTCAAAGGGAGGGCCTGCAGATGAACAAGAAGTTGCAATGCCTGAATCAACAAGCGGCAGCATATTGGCCGAGAGCTGGAGTATTGCTGTGCCAGAAGAGAACAGAAATGAAACAAGTGACTTATCAGCATCTTCTGCTAACGGATCTGCATCAAGTAGAAATGGTTTAAAAGAGGATGCAGGTGAAAGAACAGCCTTACTTGGTATGTAACCTTATGTCATGTTTCTTTTTTGTAGAAACTGATATCCTAGAAACCAGATGTCAGATTCAGCATCTGAGTTGAACTGTGGATATACTTAAAAACCTTGATTATCTCACTCTGCTGGGCAGATCAAAGGAGGTTCCCCTGCTGTTTTTTCTAGATCAGAGCACTAATCCCAAACTCTTTTGCATACTTTATGAAGGTCTTTGCTGTGGTCATTCTGCAGGAAGAGCATAACACAATTGTAAACATGGATCAACAGAAATGATACTAAAGGGGGGGATATATGTTTCACTCTTTGAGGATAGAAACTCAAGCTGAACTTAGATGAGGAGAGGCTGACTTGAAAGAACAATATTTTCTTCTAGGAAACTGCCCATGACCCTGAATAGTGTTTGTTTATTGTTATGATAAATGTTTTGGAAATTCAAAATTCATTTGCCTTCAAGGCTAAACCATGATGCTTTTGTTAATGCAAATTGTTTTTAGCTTAGATGACTTGGTTCCCAATTAAATGATGCACTTTAGGCATGTGTTATAATTTCTATACTATAGACAGTGGAACTCAAAGAGTATTAAACATGTTATGTATTTTCTAGAAACGGATGGCAGAGATAATCGACTTGAAGAACACCTGTCTAATGGAAACACTGTATGAAAGCTTGACAGTTTGAACTGGGAGCGAAATGTCTATTTTGTTTTGTTTAAATGCTGCGGACTTGTGTCTAGCTTAAATGTGTTACTTTTCTAATTCATGTTTCAAAAGGGCTAATAACTAGAGGCTTTGCTTTGTAAGAAGAGTAATACCTGATACAAAATGCAATAACTCTAGTATGAGTTCCTTCTTTTGACCAAAAATGAGAGTTGAGAAATGAGACAAATTTATGAGCTTGGGAGGCTTGGTGAGAACCAGAAGGGAAAATATCTGTTGCTACTTAGAAAACTGGCCTATTTTTTTAAAAGCTCATTTGGCACGTTGAGATTGCTGCTCTTTTTCCATGGAGATTTCCCTTTGCAACTTCTTTTGTAAGAAACAGGTTCTCTTTCTTCGCTTGGTTTCCTTGTCCCTTGGTTTGTAGGGACACAAATCGAGTTAAGGAAGGGAGCTCCCAAGTGAAAACTCCCCCTGGAAAAAGAGTAAAAAGTTCAGAAGTAATCTCTGTGCTAGAACAGCTATTACAAGATCAATACTAGGAGTACAAATTGCACAGGTTAACAGATAAATGTGGGTGATTTATGATAAATGTACATTTAGCACATATGCAACACTGAGGTTTACTTTTTTAAAATTGTGTTTTGAGTGCATAATATGGACCTGCAAAGTATTCCAATAGTTTTGAGAATTTCTGCCACATGCTTGCCGAAAAACCTGATGACTTTTTCATTTGCCTGTTAGGTCAATAACTTTAAGGTGTGCCACACAGTTATTGTAGCTGGCAGGCAATCTATTAGTGCCTCGGGCAACGCAAACGAGCTACCTTCGACTGTGAAACACAGTGGTGCAGCAGTTGTTCATGTTGCACATGGAGAATAATTTAACTTAAACTCTTCTCCACTCTTTCCCTTCACTGTTGTTTTTTTGTATGCTGTTTTTGGATTTTTCTCTACCTTAATTCATTCCTGAGATGTTCGTAAAGTTATTGTTTCTGTTATGCAAAGGATTGTTAGATGCTTCCAAGTAGAGGTTTGCACAATATAGTTACTGGTTTTTTTACTGTGCTAGATTAGCAGTATTGTGCCTTAGAGTAGATGAAAAGCACTAAGCCTGAAGTGTATAAAATAGATACCACTGCACTGTTTAATTTTTACCTCTGCTTCAGGTAAATCTATATACAATAAGCTCTAGAGGAAAATGGTGAATTGTGTATTTATAGTTCTCTTAAGCGTTGGATGAACATTTTAGAATTCTAATAGTTATAAATGAATGTACGGAATCATACCGCCAAGTCTGTAAGAAACGTTTTGCACCGCGTTTAAACTTAGATATTTGGTAAGGTGCTTTTTTAATGTCAGAGAAAATATGCAACCTAGTACTTAAATTGGATCAGTATTTAATTTCAGTATTTTCAAGTTTGGGGAAGAGGAATTCAAACATGGGTGGGGGCAGATGCAGGAAGAAACAGGGCAAAGATTCTGATAGAAATCCTACCAAAATATTCTGGGGACCTCGCCACCTTCTCTGATGAGAGTAACCCAGCCACATGTCATGAATTAAAATTGGCCTCTGCAAGGCCTGCCTGCATCTTACAGCCAGCACTTAATGGAGTGGACCATGCCGTGACTACTCCCTGCGTCTTCAAACAATATGGATGCTGCTTTCAAAAAGGAACTGCCTTTGAACTATTCAGTCACTCATCTTTCCCTACATCCTTAGCACAAAGCGGAAGTGTTACTTGGTTAGTTGTTTTCAGCACATCACAACTCCAGCTTAGCATCACGGAAAAAGCAGGACGTCGTTTTTTGTGTGCCTTGAAAGTCTCCAGATCCTTCCTAACATTTGCAATGTAGCACCTGCCTTGGAGAAAGCAGTATGGTGAGTACCAACTACATTTTCCCCCTGTAAAAAGAGTTGGGTTTATGATTGCGTTTCTTCCTGGGTTTATTTCTTAAAGGTCTGGGAAAGCAGCCAATAACAGTCATATTAAAACTTAACGGAGCATGTGAACCAGAATTTTGGAATATGGAGTCCACATCTAGCTGCTAGGCACTAAATGTGCTTTACCTGTCCCTCTCTGAATATAGCATCTTGCAAACTTGGCTGTAGGTAGATGTGTAGAAACATGCAGGTGGTGTCTGGTGGGAAGGGAAGAGTTTCCCATGGCAACAGGGTATGATTGCTGCGTTATGTGCAATTTAGTTCCTATCCTAGAGCTGTTCTGTAAGCCTTTTTGGTGTCCGTTTCTTTATCCATCCTCAATATTGGAGGGAAGGAAATATTCCCAAAGCCCAATATTGGAGGGAAGGAAACAGGCATCTTGGAAGCAGACTCAGTTATGCAGATTATATAGGTAAATTATCTAAAGTTAATTATAAGTAAGCAAATTATATAATCTGAACACGGCATCTGACCTTGGACAATTAGAATTGTTTGTTTTTTCTGAGATGGGCTGCTAATCGTTCGATTTCTGTATGGCTTTGTGTGCTGCTGAGGAGTGATGACAAAAAAGGCCGAATTGCAGTGCCTGCTAACAGTTTTCTCTCTAAAAGGCACGATGACAAAACCTCCTGAAGCGACCTTTTCCTCTGACCTCAGTAACGTCACACAAAGTAAAATGGCAGAGCTATGTGAACCTTAAAATTAGACCATCTCTTGCCTGCAAATGGTCAGTATTGCCTAAGTACGGATAGATGCTGGATTCAAATATATCTGCAGCTGACCTTGTGCTTCTGCATTCCCTCCTTCCCTTTCGCTAAATGGGAGAAGTCTGAAGTCAGCAAGCCAACAATGAAACTTGGTTTGGGGGTTTTAGTTTGGGGAAACCCAATAATGGAAACTTACAAATCTTCCCTCCTTGCATGTGGGATGGTGCCATTATGTTTGAGCAGCATCTTTAGGCCCACAACTGATTCAAGCCAAGGGTTAGCCTGCCTTGACTTATGTTCCAAAATACCCCTGCCTAGGCACTGATTGTAGGAATCTCTTCCTAGAGCAATTCCTTAATTGTCGCTGGCCATATACTACTTTAAGACAAGGGTGGGGGGAACCTGTGGCCTTCCAAAAGGTGCTGGATTCCATCTCCCATCAGTCACCGCTTGCATGGCAGATGGCCAGAGGTTAGAACAGTGGACTTAGCAGTGTTAAACTCCTTTCTTGCAGTGTATTGGTGGTTGGGCGGGGGGACATCCTTGAATAGGATGGGCTTCCAACTTGCTCCTATAGGCCAGGCTATGCAAACCAGGCTTGCAGCTGCCGTCTTGTGTGAGAGTCAGAAGCAAGCAGGGCCTGAATGCCATTGATTCCCAGCAAAAAGGGCGTTCAGAGGCATCCTATCTCCATTGGTGGAAGCATAGCATAGCCCTTGTGGCCTGTAGCCATTGATAGCATTGTTGGGAGTTGTAGTCCTGGAACATTTTGATGGGCAACAGGTTTCCCTGTCCCCTTCTTCAGGTACCAAGTTGAAAAACCTTGTAGCTTGTTCTGTGAATGGAAGAGGTCTGTGATCTAGCAGAGGTTCCTATCTGCAGAAGTTGAGGAGGTGATCTCCCCCTCTTTCTTGCAAAATTTTCAGGGAACTGTGTGGGGGACAGTGAAAATCACTTATTCTCCTTTCTGTGTGTTGAGCACAGCTCCCTGGATCATCGTTCAACCCTGACTGTGGACAAACTATGTGCTTGAACAATTGTTCCTGCTAACTTGTGGTACGGAAATTGTTTCGACAACTTATTTCTTTTCTCATCTAGGTGTTCCCCCCCCCCCCAAACACTTCTGGAACTTGCTCACACGGACTCGGCGCTGACTTACTGCTGCTACATTCTTAATTTTTATCTGTGAGACATCCCTTCTTTCAACTATTTTAAGGCAGAAAGATTCCATGTGCGGTCTGAAAAAGATTGACTTGCCTGCAGGTGTTGTCTCATATGACAGACATGGACATTTTGTATATAGGGCACTGGGTTTAATTTAAACGTGTGTGTTAAAATGCACCTTAAAAAAAGGCTTGAAGAACAGTAGTAGGTAAACTGCCTTAAACCAAAATAAGCCAGTTGGAAATAACGAAAGCTGACTTTGCTCCTTTTGAATGTCCAGTTTTTTAAGTTGGCAGCAAAACAAACTAGAAGTGTTTCTGACTGGCCCTGTTTCAAGTGGGCCCTTCTGCTATAGTGGTGTCCTGTCAGCTGAAAAGGCCTGCGTGTCCATTTATTGGAACGTAGTTTAATATTATTCCAGAACAGAAAACTACTGATAACAGTTTGACTTGTTGCTGTAGAAAACTGAGGTTATTGAGGGTTTTGTGCTTGAGCCTGGTTTTATTTTTACAAGGCAGTTTCTGTGGCTCAAGTTTAATGTATAAAACAATCTCTACACACTCTTAAAAGCAAAATTCAAGTTTTCTTTTTTAAAAAGCAAGTTACCTACATAGTCTCTGCACAAACGGTGTAACTGTTTAGAATACTTCTATTGTGGAGAGTTGCTGTTACAGACTAAAATTGAACATGGCACTTCGTTACCAAAAATCTTGCCAGGGTACAATGTGCTTAATCCTTTTTTGAGCTGAACGTTCTAGTGGTGAGGTGAGGGGCACATTGAAGCTTTTGCTTGAGCTGAAATAAAAATGGTAGTTCCTTCAGCTGACGACAAAGGGAGGACAGGAGCGGGACAACTCAGTGAAGGAGCCAGCCTCCTTTATCTTGTCAGCTGCTACCTGGTAAGCATTCAGTCCATCAGTTCTCCTTGAAATTTCCAATGAATAACTGGTTATCATTGTTTATTACCTCTACCACCCTAGTTGACTTTTTTGTTTTTTGTTTGGTCATGTCTTTTAAGATTGTATGCCTGAGGGCAGGGACTGTCTTCATCAATCTTTAAGCTTTGTGGGAGCCATTTTTGGCTAAAGAGCAGAATAAAACATTCTATAAATAAATAAAAATGTGGAAAGTACTTAGCTCATTCTGTATTTCTATCATTAGCCTGTTCCCCTTGTAGCCACTTGTAGATCAACATTTGCCTGGTAAGTGAAATTATAAGAATTATCCCAAACATAGATGTTCAGCAGCCTCACTTCTAAATCCTTCCCTTAGCTGCTGTCAGCATAATTTCAGCTATTAGGTGTGGCAACTGGATTTTTCTAGATGAGACTGCTCAAGTTTTCCCTATGGTCAGGAAAAATGAACTAGAATGGTAAAGCAGACATAGGAATCCTCTGGCTCATGAATCAAACTAGGCCTTATTTTACCTAAAAGGCTTTTCCCCAAGCTGTGCCTACCTGACACCAGGTGTTAAGATACGTAATGGTGCTGCTGCAAAGGAACACATTGAATTCTTTAAATGTGCTCTCATTTTGTCCTGGGCCAAGGGGCTTGCATGCTATTATACCTTTAAATTTGACACCCAATGTAAGCCTTGCTGGGATTAGAGGTGGGAGCTGCCAACACAAATGTGGACTTTGAAGTTGGCAAACTCCTTTCCCTGGGGATCTTAAGTTCAAACTCAAATTTGACATCAGGCAGATGACAGGTGGGGCCCCCTGCCCATCTCTCAAGGCAGTCCATGGATGCTTGTGGGAGTTGAGGGTCTGCTGCAAGCCATCAGTTCAGACGCTGGATGCAACTGTAAAGTCAACTTCTGAATGCTTATAATGTGACTTGTCTTGTTATTTATTAAGGTGAAGGTAATGGGACTTTTCACTTAATTGTGCTTTGGAAATGTTTACTTCTATAGCTTTAAGGAGAACAAGGTACCTGGCTCAGTGGGGCACTTTGTTGCCTTGGTGGGGCTACAACGAAAGTAGCTCTCATGCCCTATTTGAGTTTACCAGATCCTGTACCCAATTGCAAAGGTAAATTTTACGGGCTCTCTGCAAAGGGTACCTTTGGACTCAAGAGCTGGGCTGAAACCATTAGAAAAAGAACTTAGGCTTTGGACCCCCACGAAACAGGCCATTAATTCACCCAGCCCACTGTTTGTCTGCTGTCGAGAAGTAGCTTTGAATCTGCTGAGCAAGGTCATTCTTGATGGAATGTAGATGGAATATAGGACCTTTTGAATTCAAAGCATTTACAGAGCTACATTTCTCCCCCTCTGCAGAATCCTCAGAGTTGAGCCCTTTTTAACTCTAAAATGAGCTGAACAGAAATAATTTGGAAGGGTTTCTGTGTAATGCAGTTGAGGAACTTTTAACCTTCAGTTTTTTTCAGGCATGGGATGCTGCAGCCTATGGAAACTGTTGGAGCAGTAAGCCATGGAGAAAGCGGGTCCTTGATAGCAGCCAGTTAGGGAGTGGCCTACCTCAGATATTGTTCTTGGGAAGATGAAGTTAGCAGCATCCCAAAAATATTCCTAGCCGTTGCTTCTTAGGTAAAAATCTGCAGCTTTTTCAACTTGGTTTGGCCTTGTAAGGCAAACAATACCCTTCACTTGTGTTGCGATAAGCAAGTAAATTAAGATGCTAACACAACACTTGCTTACTGGAATCGAGTATCTTGGCAGTCAAACTGAGCAATACAGTACTTATTATCTCACATGGCTGGCCTGCTATGGAGCAGTGGAATTTCTAAGAAGGTCCATGGAGGCTAGTGACATCTGCTAGTGACATCTCTTTGCACCTCTTCTCTGTTCAGAATCCTGGCATCCAATCAAAGAGGCATCTCTGAGGAGTGCTCAATGTTGAGGCCAAGTCAGTGGAAACCGGAACTAAGTAAGGAGAACAGTTTCCTGCATTGTGAGTTTGTGACAGATTATTTACTGAAGCCTTTCATGGGTACCTGCATTAGGGAGCTCTCCAATGAACACTTCAGGCCACACTAATAGTAGGTTTTGTTCAACATCATCAATATCATTCAATCTTCTCCAGCAGAAAAAGCAATATTTAATACAGCACAAATAGCATCTTAATTGCAAGCAAATAGTGAACTATACAAAAATCATACAGAATCCTAATCCGATATAAAGCATTCTTCCAAATGAAGTATTATTTTGAAGTCTTCGTCTCCGAAGGATTTTCACCAGTGTCAAGTGTCTTCAGCAATCGAAAAAGGCCAGCTGCTTCTCTTATCCGGCTGAATTCAATACAAAAGGCTTGCACTTCTATAAATAAGTCCTGTACATTAATTATTTTGTTCCGAATCAAGGATTGTAGAAAGACGCACACAAGTCGCACTAGCCGGTTCTGAAACAGACAACACATGGGTTATATCTAATGTTAGTTCTACTCGAAAGTAGGCTCACTGAAATTAATGGAGCTGACAAACTTATGGTAACACTATATATATTGACTGCTGACCCAACAAAGTAGCTTCGGGGAAATGCAATCTCTTTTAAGAAGAGCAAAACTGTTCATTTTATAAGCTACCGTATTTTTCGTCCCATAGGACGCTCCGTCCCATAGGACGCACCTACTTTTTTGGGGGGTGAAATAAAGGGGAAAAAAATTATTTCCCCCCAAAACCAGGTTGGGGAACAGTGGGATGGTGGCGCTGCAGCTCCCCGCTGTCCCCCAAGCTTGTGGGGCTGGCCGATGTCTGCCCGGCACGAGGGGTGCTCTGCTTCAGGGTGCCCCACGCGCCGGGCGGCAGGCTGCGGACACCTGCGCGAAGCACGGGGCCTCCTGCGGAGGGCGCCCCGTGCTCCGCGCTGCAGGCTGCCACCCGCAAGCCTTGCGCGCCTGGGGGGAGTTCCCTCGGGCGCTGCAGGCTTGCGGATAGCTTCCTGGAGCCTGCAGAGTGAGAGGTGTTGGTGCGCACCGACGCCTCTCGCTCTCCAGGCTTCAGCGAAAGCCTGCATTCGCCCCATAGGGCGCACACACATTTCCCCTTCATTTTTGGAGGGGAAAAAGTGTGTCCTATAGGGCGAAAAATACGGTAGTTAAAATTTACAGGCCTCACTTTTTTAATTCTGCAATAAGTAGCCTGTTTAAAAATCCCCCAGCCCAGGTGTCAATTTCAATCATCCAATGGTTTTCTTATTACTAAAAGCCACAATTCAGAAACACAGATTGAATTAGAGTATTTCATTTTAATTGCTTGGAAAATAACCCTAAAAAATAGATTGTGCTTTCTCCCTCCTCTTCTTTTCGTTCCTTTTATATACCTTTAATAAGTGTGGGGGACCTTTTGGCCTTCCAGGTGTTGCTCATCCTTGGACCCTGGCCAAGATGTCTGGAGGCGATGCAAACGAGTCCAGCAATATCTGGAAGGCCATAGATTAGCCACCCCTACCTACTTTAAAAGTATGGAATAGTAAGAAAACAAAATACTGTGCTCCCATGAGCAAGGCAAATATTTCAAATTCCCAGGTACAAATTCTGTACAGGGTTTCATAAGGATGTTCATCCCCCGCTCCAAGCCTGGGTGAACCAGTCCCGGGATTTCAATAGTTTCTCATTTTGAAATGCTTCCAAAAACCTACCTGCATATACTTGTCCTTAATTTGCTCACAAGTAGAAATACAGTTGGAGATATAAAGGTGAATAAATTCGGGAGGAAGATCAACTGCTGTGGTAAGACTGTTGGAAACAGAAAATAGTTAATCATAAGCAGATGACCCATAAATTCTATGCTGGGGGGGGGGGAGTTGATCCCACACCTCCTTAGCAACTACTATTTAGTTACAAGGAATTTTCACAAATGTTCACACAGCCTCCTACATTTATGGTGTGATATTAACATGAGGAGTGTGAAAAGGAAATATACAACTGCAGGTGGGAAAAGATCAAGAATTTATTCTTTCAAAATGTAGGGCTGGTGCTTCATTTAGGCTGCTTTGTGCAGAAGTCAGCTTAAAATTTCAACTCTCCCCCACACACCTGATCTTATGGTTTATTTTTTAATGGTACAGTATGATTATTCATTTCATTTATATCCCTCTTCTACAGTTGCATATATTCTGAACTGATCTCCCTGTCTGAGTCTTTAGAATGAAGTCAGTGGGAGGGAAAGAATGAGCCGATTTTGAATTAATGGATTTGTCAATTGTCGTGCTATACATTTATAAAACCCTTTATCTTTGTTTGTTTTAAGAAATGCCCATGGTAGCTAACAATGCATCACTAAAGCACATTAAAATAGTACGTTGTACTGAAGTTGGGGAGGAATTATTGTTTAAGCGATTATTCCCAAGAACTAGTCAATCACAACTAATGGGATAACGACCCTCTTTCACTGTGGATGGTTATACATTTGCTGAACATGAAGTGGCTGTACATGTTTACTTTCCCACTACACCGCCCCAATTTAAAACGCCATCTGTCCCTTCATAGGAATGGACACAGAGGCTCAATAACATTTACAAACAGCCAGCTGTTTGGTTTCTACCATCCTGAAAGTGCATAGATGGGTATCTTCCTCTGAGCTTGCACTGGCTCTTTCCAATGACTGTGGCTGTCAAAGAAGACAAAAAGGAAGAAGAATCCAAGGATATGGAATACTCCTAAAGCTGCTCCCCACTGAACTATCCACAGGTCCACTGTCATGACATTCTCTCCAATTTCATGAGCTTAATTAAAAACTAGCAAAATTAGGACAGGAATGGGAAGGGGGCTCATGTATATGGAGAGCCCAAATGCTGTAGGGATTCCTGTTTATGTGCACACATGCAATTCATCCACATGCTCTGTACATAGGACACAATATACCTCCCTGCCCCTATGTAGTCCCTGAATCTGGAGGCCAAAACACTAAATCTGAGAGATAAAGGAAAGTTAACACTGCCAATTCACCCCACTGCAGCCATTTTCTTATACTGGAAAAGCAAAGGGTGGGCTGGAATTAAACCTACCCTTAATGACAGCATTGTAAAGGATTAGGTCCAAATCCTTTGGACCAATCCGGCAATTCTGTTTTTGATTGTATCTCATGTACTTTGTCCGTAGAACTGAGTGCAAAACACTGAACTACACCAACATTCAGATACAGGCACCCAGGATACTGTTCCTTGATGGGACCAAACTGGCTGCATGGATACTAGAAATCAAGCTCGTTCCAAAATGCCAACAAAGCAATCTAAAGTAGACAAATAGTTACCGATTGACAACTTCCATTGAATGCAGAGACATGTCCATGTTGACCAAGACTGAAAAATACTCTGTTATCTGACTTGACTGCATAAGTTTAAGCAGCATTTCTATAGCAACCAAGGGATTATTTTCCACTAAATCAGGCAATTTGGCAGGAGTGAGGCCAATGTGGTAAACAAGCTTGGGGTCTTTCTCCAATTCTCCAAGAAGCTGCAGAGAGAAAATAAATAAATGGACACCTTAAGACTTAACAAGGCACAACAAAATATAGGTGACAATACTATATACTACTTTCAAGTTTAATGATACTTTAAGCTCACATTAGAAAATGCACAGTAATAGAATTGGACTATGTACCACCTGACTACTACACACACCTGCGTTTGCTGTGCTGATGACAAAGGACTTTTGAAAGCCTTGGCCATGATTCGTTTGATTTCCACTCCGGCACTGTTTTTCACACACATTGACTTGTCCCACTGAATGGCATGATCTGGCTCTATCGGATTCAACCAAGCGAGCTCATCCTCACAAATGTGAAGTGGAGGTGGGGGTCGTATGAATTCTGGACGAAAATGGCCTGGAAAAATAATTTGCATTCATATCATCAGTCTGAAAGCACCTGGTACAGAAAGCCTACTAAATATTATGCTCACTTCTCCCTAAGCATTACATTCTGAACACATAATGAAATACACTATGCCATACTGTCAGGCTCCGTGAAACAATCGTGATAGTTCAGATACGATAGTTGTGCAATGTTTGCAGCTGAGAACTTTCCTAAAACCTCCAATTCCAAAACAGGGTAATTGATAAACCACCATAAAAACCTGTGGGCAATCTGTCGCATGGTGATCTGGATGAATTCTACGGCGACACTTAGTGCATGATGAAAAATTACAAATCTATTCAGAAACCTGATAGTATAAACTGGAGTATAAGGCCCCATCTTCACTATTCTTTCAAAGCCGTCTCCTACCACTCTAAACATGGCTTCCCCCAAAGAATTCTGGTGACTGTAAAGGGGTACTAAGAGTTGTTAGGAGAACGCTATTCCCCTGAAAGAGCAACAGTTCTCAATAGCATTTTGTCAATCAATTCCTCTTCCCAAGGAACTCTGCCTCTGTGAAGGGAACAAGGGTCTCTTAACAACTCTCAGCACCCTCAACAAACTACAGTTCCCATGATTCTTTGGGGGAAGTTGTGACTTCGTTTTACAGAGATGAAACGGCTTTATGTGCAGTGCAGATCGAGTCCTAAGTATACTCTAGTTCTTCGTTCATAGCTAGAATAATGGTAGAATATAGCACAGGACTGAACCATAGTACGGTGGTACCTCGGGTTACATACGCTTCAGGTTACATACACTTCAGGTTACAGACTCCACTAACCCAGAAATAGTACCTCGGGTTAAGAACTTTGCTTCAGGATGAGAACAGAAATTGTGCTCCGGCAGTGCAGCGGAAGCGGGAAGCCCCATTAACTAAAGTGGTGCTTCAGGTTAAGAACAGTTTCAGGTTAAGAACGGATCTCCAGAACGAATTAAGTACTTAACCCGAGGTGCCACTGTACTACTTATTAGAACTAAGGTTACAAACCTAGGTTAGTTTATAGTTAGTGTGGAGAGACTAACCATAAACAAACCTGGATTTGGACAACATACTAAGCCAAACCATGGTTTTGCTCAGTGCGGTGCAGCTGCAAAATGACCAGGAAGGAGCCAAGCAGCCACAATCTCCTTCCTGGGAGCTAAAACATGGTTTTGCTTAGCATGACCTGCAAACCAGGCCAATGTACAGAAACTATTTTCATTTAGGATGTGTTTGCAATATAACAGGACTCTATGACCCTCAACCTGCAGAAGTTAAAAGCATCAGACCAACTCAGCTATTCTAATAAACTGGAAGTGCAGGAAAAATCAACCTAAACTATTTTGTGGCACATCCTATTGGTCATTGTTTTGGAGAAAAGCTTTCATTGCAATCAAGTAGGTTTTTTTTACAAGTTTTAAAGCTTCCTATAATCAGTACAATCACAAACAGAAATGAAGTGCTGGGATTATAACTAATGTTATAGCTATTTTATGCTGTAAGTGGGTGAAAGATTACAGAAAGTAATGCATACTTTCAATAGGTGGTTTTGGTCCACTCACTAGAGCTTCAGTGATCTGGGAGGCAACGGAGCTGTCAAAACCAGAATTTGAAGAATCCGGGTCAGGGTCACTGAGAATGCTGGGGAAACTCGCTTTACTCTGTGTCGGCAGTTCAGACTGACGTTCTAGAAGGGAAAATGGTTAACACAATGTTCAGTGCATGTGATCTTGAGTAAAACAAACAAAATTGTCAACTGAGCAACACCAGTGGATGAAACCCATACTCAACATGAGTAACCACAAGAATCAGGATTCATAAGTTTGAGCAGACATCATGAACTATAAATCTGATCAGAGGCTGTTTTTACTTTTTTATGCACTCATCTCACAATAAGGTAACAAGGCTTACTGTAATTCAAGGGCACTGTTTGGAAGAGCCTGGGAACTTATGAGTCTAAGTCTCGAGTCTAAGATCGAGAACTCACAAAAGCACTTGTGAGCTCAACACTGGTTGAGATGAGCTAAGCACAAGTTCTGAGAGAATTATAATTCTTCTCTAGGCATTGAAGAGGCTCTCTCTAATTCTGCAGTGCTTTCCAATTGCTTCCAGAGCTCAGCACAGTATCAAGGAGAGGACCACACAGAAACACAATATGAGGGCGGAGGCAGGGTTGGTGCTAAGTATGAATCTGTGGTTCCTTGACTGTAATTTTAGGTAACAATTTGTGTGCACAGCTGTGAACCACAAGCCGTATTTTAATATACTTTTCAGAATTAGAAACTGACACAGCAAAGGCTTTTTGTAAAAAAGAGCTCTGGGTGTATTTTATAGTTCTTACTCAGGCTTCCTCAACCTTGGCCCTCCAGATGTTTTTGGCCTACAACTCCCATGATCCCTAGCTAGCAGGATCAGTGGTCAGGGATTCTGGGAATTGTAGTCTCAAAACATCTGGAGGGCCGAGGTTGAGGAATCCTGTTCTTACTCATGTGCACATACAGCTTTTTATATCATATTCTAAATAAGTATGTAAAATAATGCCTGAAAATATTTCTAGAAATAGCAAAATATGACCTCAGAAACATCTTCAAGTTAAGAGGGGAAAGCACTACGCACTATTCAAACTGAAAACAAATTGAGATATTTTAGTGCAGTATTTTCCCCTTGTTCGTCAATTCCAGGAAGTCTCCTTTGATTTGAAAGGGAGGGTGCTGGAAAAAATCTGATTTCAATAGAGGTCACTGATCCTTAATCAACTAAGTCTTCCATCAAATAAACAGTTTGTACTTAACACAGTACATTGCCAGAATACTTTTCCTTTTCCAAAGCAACATATGACACGTAATTGGCAAGAAGCTTAGTGACAAAACTAGCTACAAAAGGCACAAAATGAGAATTTATTTGAAAAATTATCCCAGCAGTGTGAAGAGCAAAATGCAATCAAGACATACTGTTAGCTCAACTTCTCTTTGTAAAAGTTAGGAAGTTTGTTTTAACATCAACTGTCCAAGTGTAAATCAAATTCGAATCATTTTTTCTGTTCCTCTTTGTTTAGCAACATGGAAGTTCAATTCTGATTCCTGCAGAGTGCCTTGCCTATTCACCTTAGTAGTGTTCTAGGGGGAACAATTAAATCAACTGTTTTCTCTCCTTGTTCTTTCTGGCAATAGCTTTTCTTGCCCACATCTTAAGAGGCAGAACTGCCAGAATACACAACCGCTGACCAGAAAGAATCATTGTTCCACCTTTCAGCATGCCAATAATTGCTTCTTAAAAGCCACACACTGACAAATTCAGTGTGACGAATTCATGTTCAAATTCAGCAAAGTACTGTAAACACGTACTATAAAAATACAAACATTAGCTTGCAAGCACAAGAACACAGCCACTTTCTTACGACTCTTCTACGCACACACTTAGCACAAGAACAAAGGTAGTGCAAATGTCATTCATTCTAGAGCAGGATCAGATCTCAGCAAGAACAATAAATTTTTACCTGCCAAAGCCAGCTGAAGGCCGCTGATATCCACAGATTGGCCCATATTTCCTACATCCATTGATGCAATCTGTCTTGGGGTCTTTTTGAAGAGCTCTCTAGGTGGGGCCAACATCAGCTGGGAAAGAAAGAATTTCTCTGGCGGGGTTATAGGAGGCAGAAAACCTGGAAAGGCAACATCATTTCAGCATTTCATGTGCTAAAAATAGTACTTTATACATACTGAAATACAAATATTAACTTGATGTAACAAATGGGTAGAAATATTTTGCACTCTTCTCTAACAACTGGGTTTACGTGAAATGCAAGTGATTTATGTATAAACATACAACCAAAAACAGAAAGTTTTGTTTGGCTGTAATTTAAACTAGCTGCTACATTGTCCTCATATTTTACACATTTCCTTGGCATCAACAAACACATCCTCATATTTTGCAAATTACAATTAGGGTCACAAACATTATTCTCCCCAACTTATATATAGGAATTAATACTTTCTTACTCATCTAACCAACTCATGACATGTTTTACAGGTTTTTATTGTTGCTACTAATAAGAACAGTAACATATTTATTTATATCCCAACCTTTCTTTCAAAGGAGCCCAGAGCAGCAGTGATAAAAGTTTTTAAAATTTGTTTTTAAAACAACATTCTCAACTAAGGATCTCAAGGTTACCAGGAACAGTGTCTTTTAGCCATCAAATACCTAAAGTAAACATGAATGTTTTAAAATTTGTCCTGAAAGTCAATGAGCCAGGCGCGCCTCACTTGGGGGAAGGAGAATTAGGTTATCAATGGCTACTAGTTATGACAGCCATGTACCACTTCCACTTTCAGAAGCAGTAAGTCTCCAACCTACTGGAGAGCACGAGCAGAAGTGGATTACTGTGTGCAAATCTTGCATGTGAATTTCCCACAAACATCTGACTAGCAACTGTGGGAACAGAATGCTGGACTAGGTGAGTCATTTGTCTAATCCAGCAGGGCTCTTATATTTTTAATAAGAGACTTAATTATGACAGAAGGCACTATTGCCAAAGTCAGGCCCTGGCTTCTTAAACACAATTCAAAGTTCTGGCTTTAATAAACCACTGAAACTGGTTGATTTTCATACATATATAATTCTTGTTTACAAAAAAGGATCTATTATGATCACACAAATATCTTCAGTGGTACCTTGGTTCTCAAACGCCATGGTACTCTAACAACTTGGAACCCAAACACTGCAAACCCGGAAGTAAGTATTCTGGCTTGCGAACATTTTTCGGAAGCCGTACATGTTCCATTTTGAGTGCCACACTTCCGTTTTGAGTGTTACGCTGAGGTCTGTCTGCTTTTGCTATTTATTTTGCATTTTTGTATTTGCAGCTCTTTTGTTTTTGTTTATGTGACTGTGTGGAACCCAGTTCGGCTACTGATTGTGTGACTGCAGTACACTGATTATTACTTTCATTTTATGGCTCAATGGCCTTGTTAGATAGTAAAATGGCCTACTGTTAGATAGCAGTAAAAACTGCTGTTTTAGGAGTTTTTTAAAGTCTGGAACGGATTAATCTACTTTGCATTACTTTCTATGGGAAAGCGTGCCTTGGTTTTGGAACACTTTGGTTGTGGAACTGACTTCCGGAACAGATTAAGTTTGAGAACCAAGATATTACTGTATTTTGTTGCATGTGAATTTAGTGAGACGGCATGACTGGCTATCAATGTCATCATGCGTGAATGCATACACACTTTTCCTTACAAAGCCATAATATTAAACTAGATAAATATATTTATTTAATCCATTTTTACCCTGCCTTTCAAATATTTTTTTTTCAAGGTAGCTTACATTAATTACATTTTTTAAAAAGTGTTCCTCGTTTCCAATCTGTGTAAGCATCACAAGTTTTCACCTAAATTTAGATGAGCCTATGCACTGTAACCAGGGAGGGGTCACTTTGCAAGATGGGTACCTATTACCCAATAGGTTCAAGATCACCTAACACAAAAGTGTTAAACCCCTCTAAAACCCTTCCCTACTCACAGCCAGCATGCTAGAAACATGAACGTTTCATAATATTTCACAAGGGCATTTCCCCCCAGGGGCTCTGGCCCACTTATGTGTGATGCTATGTGACTGACTGAGTAGGGAAGTGATGGGTGCTGTTTACTTGAGAATAAACAATGATGATTAGGAAGGCAGTATGACAGCCATTAAACCAGGGCCACCCAAAAAAAGCATGCCACACACATCCAAAGGCAATACCAAAGTTACGACAACAAGAGAGTAAAGCTGCAATCCTATACAAGTACATTCATGGGAGCAAGTCTGATTGAACTCAATGAGACATGCTTCTGAATCAACATGCACAGGACAAGCAGTAACTGAAATGAAAATGATGTGGGTGGAGGGATCACAGGTAAGAAAGGAGTTCAAAAAAACCACCTTAAAATCCTGATATACTTGTGGTGGAGGAAAAATGCATCTATTCCTTTTAAGTCTTTGGTGAGGAACCTGTGGCTCTCCAGATGTGGGAGCTCTAAGTATTATTATTATTATTATTATTATTATTATTATTATTATTAATCACTGGGGCTAAAGCTACAATCCTATACTGTATAGGCACATTCACGGGCTGGGGGGAGCAAGCCTGATTGAACTCAACGGGACATGCTTTTGAATCAACATGCACAGGACAAGTAGTAACTTAAATGAAAGAAAGGAGTTCAAAAACAACACCGTAAATCCTGACATACTTGTGGTGGATGGGGGAGACGGAAAAATGCATTTATTCCGCTTTAAGCCAGGGGTGAGGAACCTGCGGCCCTCCAGATGTGGGAGCTAGTAGTAGTAATTAGTATTATATAATGATGATGATCACCGGGGCTGGAGCCCAGCACCATCCGGACGGCCACGGGTTTCCCCCAACCCCGATTCAAACGTACAACTAAGGTGTGGGAAAGGAGGCGCTGCTGCTGAGGAGAAACCGCTCTTCTGCCCCCTCGGGGAGAATCGTTCGGCCGGCGGTACCTGAGAGCGGAGGCCTCTCGCCGTCGTCGCCGCCTCCGCCCCCCCCGGCCGGGCCTGTGGCGGCGCTGGCGGCGGCGGCGGCGCTGCTGGCGGTGGTTCTCTCGGGCGGCGCGGGGTTGAGGAGGTGCGCGAAGATGGCGGCGAAAGGGTTGGCGGCGAGCGGCTCGGTGCGGTACATCTCCCACAGCAGGTAGAGGGCGGTGAGGCGCTGCGGCGGCGTGGGCAGCAAGTCGGGCTGCTGCAGGAGCAGCACCAGCACGGAGCCCACGCGGAAGTGCTCGGCCTTGCCGAAGTAGTGGTGGAAGGCGGTGGAGAGGCCTTCGAAGGTGCCGCCGCCGGCCTCCTCCGACACGATGCTCAGCAAGCTCGACAGCTCCTTCGGGGAAAGGCTCATCTCTCCACGAGGCGGCGGCGGAGGAGGAGAGAACTCCGCCTCGGTGCTGCTGTTATTACTATTGCTATTATTACTACTACTACTATTGTTACTACTACTACTACTACTACTACTACTACAACCCCCACCGGGTATCGAACCCGCGGCCTCCGTAGCGCAGCCGGGCTGGGGGACTAACGCTGGCCCCACCTGCCGGCATCCAGCTCCGCCCCCTTCCTTCTGTCTCGCCTCGCCTGCGCGCGCTACCTCGCCCGCCCGCCTGCCTACCTACCTACCAGCTACTCCTCTCATTATTCATTTACCCCCTCCCCCGTGCGCGCGCATGTTTCCCGCAACGTTCTGCCGCCCACGCTCTATCTAGACATCGCGGCTATCGCTCCCCGCGAGCGGGCTCTACCGTAAAGTCGCTCTACCGTAAAGTCGCTCGTTGGATAGCGGGCCCCGCTTTCCAACATTGTCGCAAAGCTTATATAGAGGGAAGGAGCGGTGAAACCCGGGCAACCAAAGGGAGGCGGCGAGGGGGGGGGAGCAGCGGAAGCGAGCGGCGATCTTCCAGTGGTTGGGAACTGAGCTCCGTGGCTCCCCCTCGGCAGAAAGGGATTGGGCTCTTCCGAACCCAGATACTGGAATGAGAAGCGGGATTGGCCGCTCGGAGACCTAAACTTCAAGGGAGAGGAATGGGATTGGCTGTTTCCTCCTTTGAGGTGGAGCGCTTTGCCGGGTCTGATGAGTAATGTGTTGCTTCGATGTTTGTAGTCTGATTTCCAAGCAGGTGGTTTTTTGTTTTTTTTTAAAGAAGAAAGGTAACTGAACCAATGCAACTTTAATGTGCAGAGCTGAGGCCTTGAGAGTGTCTTTGCGCGTGAGAAGTGCAGCCCATTCCGATTTCAGTGGGTTATGCAGTGATTCTTGACTCGCAGCACCATCTTGTGCACGTTTACTCCGAAATAAGGTGCACTGCCGGCTTAAGATGCAGCGAGGTCTTGAGAGATAGCTCAGTTGGTAAAGCATGAGACCCTTAATCTCAGGGTTGTGGGTTTGAGTCCCACGTTGGCAAAAGATTGCTGCATTGCAGGGGGTTGAACTAGATGACCCTGGTGGGGGTCCCTTCCAACTCTATGACCCTTCTGTGTTTCAAATCATATTTGCCCCTGCAGTTGGATGTGTTTCCAAGTTGCCCGCTGTCTGTCCACGCTGGTGGGTGGAGAGAGGGTGGAGATTCTGGCTTCATATGGCTTATATTTCAAAGCTGCTTTGGGAGGAAATGCATCAAAACACAGGGTTTAGATGTGGATTGTGACTAGCATCCTATATAGAGGGCTTCACAAAGCAGCTGAGGGAGTGCACAGGATATAGAAGACAGGAGTGTGTACACAAGCCGGCCCACCCTTGAGGCGAGGTGAAACAGACATCCACTAATCTCATGGGATATGCAGCCCCTGTGTGTACAACCTAAGTTCAACAGGTCTTACCCCCCAGATGAGTTTGCTAGAATTTGAGCCTCTCAGTTAATCTTATAGTCAAATTTTGGTTTTTGAATGTCTTGGCTGCCGAAAGTTTCAGAAGCTGAATGCTGAAAACCTGGAAGTGAATGCTTCTGTTTTCGAATGCACTTCGGAAGTCGAACGGCTTCCGAAGCATGTTTTTCTATTCCCCCCCCCCCCCCGACATTGCTGACAGCCCTTTGATCCTCGGTTTTTGAACATTTTGGAAGTCAACCAGACTTCCAGAACGGATTACATTTGAAAACAGGTTCTACTGTAATGCATACTTCAAAGTGAGTCTCTTCAAGTTCCAGTGGCTTACTCCGGGGTAAATAGTTATAGGATTGCAGCATCAGTTTTGCAGCATGATTATTTTTGAGTAAACATGGTTTAGGATCAGGCTGTGGTGGTAGCTTCCATGCATGTCAAATTGGAATATGTCACCTACATCTGTCCTCAGTTTAAACCAATGTGTTTGTTTTTTATTCTGCATTAAACCACATACAAATAGTTCAATAACAGTTCAGATGGGCCTAAGTCAGAGGTTTTCAACCTTTTTGAGTCCATGGCTCCCTTGATCAACTACATTCTTTCTGTGGCACTCCTGTGGGGCTCAGGAGCCCAGTTATGTCACCCCTTGCCTGCAGAGCTGGCAGTCCCTCACCCTTTTTTCAAACACCCTTCCTTGTGGAGTGTTCCCTCAGCCTCCTATCCTCTCTGCTTGGGAGTCCTCTGGGCAGCCACAGCTGCCACCCCTGGTCTCTGAGCTGCCACCCCTACCCCAAAGAGAGATACCTCCTCACACTGCCTCACTGAGGCCTGGGAAGCACCCCCTGGCCAGCCCCAGAGGCACCATTTGCCAGGGGACTTTGCAACCAGGGCTGCCGCAACAAACAGCTGTGCAAGCCTTTGGGAGGCAGAGATACAAGAGGGCATCAGAGGAGGGAGGGAAGGAAAGAGGGGCAGAGGCCAGTGTTGCCCGCAGCACCCCTGACTATCATTCAAGACACCCCAGGGTGCCACGGCACCCTGTTTGAAAATCACTGGCCTAAGTTAATCATAAACCATTAAGTTCAATAGATCTACTTTGAGTAAGACTAACATTGGAAACATGCCATATTTCCACAGTCAGTTCTTTGGTGTTTTTGAAGTGTGGTGTAGTTTTAGTGTATCTATGCTTTTTCCATCTTACCTTAATGCTGAAAGCCATTACACATATTTGCACGATATATTGCAGTGGTATAATGCATGTAATAGAAAACTATTGATTTTCTTCAGCGGCCCGGCTATTTGAACACTGCAGTGAGTGTTCATATTTAAAACAGAGCGGAAAGTTAGTAGAACAAAGTATTTTTACTTGTGGGAAGGGGACTAATTTAAGTGAGCCATTAAAGAGGATGTGTTTTGGTATCTTCATTATAGCGACATTGACTGTTATTTCTGAGCAGTGAGCAGCCCCTTACAAAAAGCCAATGAAGAAACAGTGGCATGAAGAGTGTGGCAATGGCAAGTGTGGGAGGGGCTGAGTAGCCTTCCTGCCTACTGTTACTTCTCCCAATAAGATCCCCTCTGTGTCCCCATTATGTCACCAAATATGGGTTTAGGAGGACTTGTTGGCCCAAATTATATCTAGCTCTTTCCTCTGTATCAAGTAACCATTCTCAGGTACTGAATGAGTCCTCCTAATAAACAGAAGTCACATTTAGTAGTCCTTACATAAGGGACGTGGGTGGCGCTGTGGTCTAAACCACAGAGCCTAGGGCTTGCCAGTCAGAAGGTTGGTGGTTCGAATCCCCGTGACGGGGTGAGCTCCCGTTATTCGGTCCCAGCTTCTGCCCACCTAGCAGTTCAAAAGCATGCCAGTGCAAGTAGATAAATAAGTACTGCTCTGGCAGGAAGATAAACGGCCTTTCCATGTGCTGCTTTGGTTTCGCCAGAAGCGGCTTAGTCATGGTGGCCACATGACCCAGAAGCTGTCTGCAGACAAATGCCAGCTCCCTCGGCCTATAGAGTGAGATGAGCGCCGCAACCGCATAGTCATCTGCAACTAGACCAAACGGTCAGGGGTACCTTTACCATTACTTGTTTACATTTAAAAAGTCAAAATGTAGAAGTGTGATAAGCAAGCAAAGCTAAGAGCCATGTAGATAGCTAATGGTAGATATGGGACCAATTGCAGGCTGATGACTTGAGGAAAGATAATGTTGGAAGGCATGTATACAGTGGTTACTGCATTTGGATGAAGCCCCCTCCTGGCCTCTTCCTCCTCCCATCTAGCCAGGACAAGGAGGTAGTAAAAAGCTTTTGCTAACTGCTGTTAGTCATTCTATCTGAATCAATAAACTGCCTAACATTAACTATGGTTAGTTTAAAACAAGCCAACCTAAGTGGCTTATTTTTTTATATTTATACTTGCAGTACAGTTTTTTTCCTAACATATAGCTCAGAATAAGAGGAAAGAAGGAAAGGAGAAGGGAACGGGTTGGTATTAGAAAAAAATGCAGATAAATAATTGTTGGTAACAACTATATAAAAAAATAAGAGTGCTTTACAAAAGTCTACTAACAGACTGTCTAAGCATTAATATCATTATCTGCCATCCAAATGCCCCCCTTGGAGTCTGGAATCTGTTGTCTGTTAAAAACTGCATGTCCAAATGCGGAAAGTACATTAATGTCCTCTGTCCATTGTACAATTGCAGGTGGGGATTTATCTTTCCAGTGCTGGAGAATGCATCTTTTTTGTTGCCACGAAAGCCCTTGGGACCTATTTATGTTGTCCATCTGAAAGTTCCCACAGTGCCGGGATGTAATTCAAAACTGAATATATATCAGTGAATTTCAAAGTAGATTCTAAAACTAGATTAATATGTATAATGATCTCAGTCCGGAAGGAAGTCACCATGGAACACCATGGAACAATAATAATGCCTTTGGTGCAGTGTGACAACACCAGGATCAACAGTCAGAGAGGGTTATCCACTTGGAAATGCTTTTTATTATTATTAATTTAAACTGCAAATCTAAGGAAACACAACATATTGAGGCAAGGACATCTTTTCATTGGCACTTGTGAAGAAATCCTATCTATTTTAATTGTGTTTTAATGGATATTGTGTAATATATTCTGCCATTTGTATTGTAATGTGTTTGATGGGGGAATCCTCCGGTTATGTGGAAGTTTAACTGTCACTGGGAGATTTCAACTGACAGCAAGGAGGAAATAGAACTCTCAGTATGCAAAAGAAGAATAGAAGACTTGCATATTCAGATTGGTTATTGCAGATTTAGAATTCTTAGCTAATCGGTGCAGTTGACTGGTAGTAATATATATATGGCCATGTGGTGGTCAGCAGGAGGGTTAGTTGGTTAGTCCATGCTGATTGGTGCTTGATGTTCATGGTGTTCAACCAGAAGATGAAGCCAGCAGAGAAAGAAGATTGCAGAAGAAAAAAGAACATCTGAAAGGAAGACAGAGTGTATTGGTGACTGATGACTTGCCTGGGGTAGCTGAATCACGTGGATCAGACTGAAGAGATGAAAAGAGCACCTGTCTACGCCACTGAGAGAGAAGGGAGGGACACTATGGAGTGCTAGGCTATAGTGTCTGTCTGGTAGGAGAACCAGAGGAAGATTCCAGGACAGGCAGCAGAAACAGAGCTACACTTTACTAGGGGCTGAATCATGGGAATTCAACAAAAGCCCTCAATTATAGTCAGCTGGTGAGGCTTCACTGAAATGGACCAGTGGGAGTCTGGAAAAAGTGTCTGAATAAAGTGTTTTAATATAGTTGCTAATGGGTAACTACGTATACTGTGGTTATTAAAAGGGTAACTACACTTGCTGTGTAGTAGATGTGCAGAAACTAATGTATAGGGAGTACTTGGTTTTGGTTGAATCCTCTACAGGAAAGATATACTGGTTGCAAGAGAGGAAGGAAATGCAAACAAGATTCCAAGGACTAGAAAATGAGACTGAAGGAAGAAATAAAGTGCACTAAAAGGGAGCAGGTGCCCAGTGAGTGATTCCTATAGCTTGGTGTTCAAGCAACTTACTTGTCAAAACTCTGACTTCACTGAAGTCCGGCTAAAAATACTGACATGCAGGAGCTGGCTCATCTCACAGAACTGGTTGCCTGCACATTTTGCTTTTTAACTTTTTTTCCAGGATGACTACATACTTACCTTGTTTTTAAATGAAAGGTCAGAGTCTGGGTGCCCTTGCAGTAAAGGACCCTGGTGCAATTACTCCAATTGCACCATTATAATCCACCCATGGGTGCAACATTATCTGCATATTTTTCTTATGTTTGTAAAGAAAGGAACTAAAAGTGTGTATGTATCTTAATGAATGATGGAAATTTAGGGAAGGAATGTGGAGTTTCTCTGCATCTCTTGGTTATGGGCATTTTCCTTTTGGTGATACTGTCATTGGCCAATAATATTAAAGAAAACCAATGGATAAAGTTACTGAGGCACACAATGCATCTGGCAAGATAACAGAATATGTTTATTCCATGTTTCTGCCCTCTGCAGCTGCTTTCTACTGTTACAATTTTGAAATTCCCAGGTGGCATGTTAGAAATGTAATAGGAAATGTCTTGGTGTAGCAGGATTGCAGGACAAGGCATACATTTTCCATATTGCTGTGGACAGTAATAACATTGATACAAACCAGATGAATTCTGACATTGTTCAGATTTTGAGCACGGCCATGAAACTTGATGCGTGCTCTTATTGTGTAAGTGCTGTTTAGAGACTGTTTGTTGCACAGCTGCCAAATAGTCATAATGGGATATAATGTAAAGAAAATGCGTTATTGTGAGGATTCATGAGCACTAAAGAATTGTATATGCCTATTTTTTTCCATCATGCTAAAAAAGAGGGAAGGGAAATCAGCTATATTTCAGTGCAAGAATTATGAAGCAAGGCTATTGTAGATTAGAACATTCTCACAGAGCTGCATGAGAAGATATATAATATCTTGAGCAGGGTAACATTGTACCTAAAACAAGTTCCTTTTTAATTTCAAAATCCTGTTGAGTGATCTTAGCCAAATAAGCATCATTTTGGCAGGATAATGGTCTCACAGAAATAATACATGGCCTTAGGAGAAAAATAAGTCAACTAAAACCACTGATGTTATGAAACAGTTCAGTTTGCTTCCCACTTGCGTTAAGATTCAGAGAGCAATAATTTTTCAGCCTGATCCTACAATGGCCCCCACTCTGACTGAGACTCATCACTATTATATGTGGCATCTTAGCAGCATAACACAAATACAGCAACAGCCACTCATAAATCCTCTTCAAGCATTCACACAAGTTAAATAAACAAGTGAGAGGAGGCATGTGGATGAATGTTCTAGCGCCACCCCTGGACACCCTCCACAAGTTGGAGGGCAAACTTCTGAACTGGAGAGGCTTTTGCTCATGGAGATTCCTTGCACATTGCTTCTGTGAGGGGAGGCTACCCACTTCAAAAGTTCACTCTCCAAGTCATGGAGGGTGACAGGTGGTGGTGGCGGTGAAACTACTGTAGTGTGCTGAAATCCATTACCCCTCTTTCATGTTTACACAGGAAAATAACACTAGAGGGAAGGATAACAGGACTTTGGCTTCTGCTTGTTCTGTTACTATGGATACCTTTTAGATGTGCAGCCTAAGGCTTGCTCCTTGCTCCTTTTGTTAATTACAGGAGCTGCCAGAATCAGAGTGACTGGTTGGGTTGCAAAGAGAATGCTTCTTTGAAAGAAGGTGCAGTAATCAATCTGTTCAGATGATGCCCTTCTGTCTGTGGCACAGTCCATCTCGCAGTAGCCCTCCATGGTAAAGGCCTATTTTGTTGTGGCACTCAGTTTGTGGAATAAACTCCCCTCTACAATAAAAGCCAGTTGTGATGCATTTTTGGTGCTTTCTTAAATACAGCTGTTTGCCCAAGCATTTGCTGATCATTACCAACCTAGCTTCTTGTGATGTTTCCGGCAGTTGCTTGTTGTATTTATTGCTTAATGTGTTTAATTGAGTTTGTTCAATACTGTTGTAAACCACAATGGAATGTTTAATGAAAGACAGAATAGAAACGTTTAGATGATGACTATGAGACTTGCTACCTTAAAGGAAGGTATGTATGGCAAGAGCTTTGTCAAATAAGCCACCGTTAGATCCTGGAGTTCTGGATTGTTACCATGTCATTTCATGTGGTTTCGGGGCAAGATGCTTAAGTGTGTGGTGGTCCAGTGCCAAGTATTTTTGGATAATACTGATTATCTAAATCCATTTCCAACTCAGTTTTAGGATGGAGGCAACCTTGGTCACTCTAGGGTAGGGGGCAAATGTCAGCCTCTTCTGGCTTGTGGGTGCATTGCAGGGGGTTGGACAAATGATCCTTGGGGTCTCTTCCAACTCCAGAACTCTCTGTGCAAACCTGAGAAATACAATAAGTCAAATCACAGACACACTACAACCAAGCAGACACCACATCCAATTTTAATGGTTGCAATAGAATGCATCTTTCAAACTAGATTTCAGCAGGGGAAGGGGACCCTGTGAGTGCCAGGGAAGTATTCTGTGGGCAAAGTAGTGCCACACACCCTGCACTGGCAACCCTTGTCCTGGACAGTTTTGCTTGACTTCTCAACAGCTTTCAAAATGATCAACTATGAAGTCCTTCTGAGCCACCCGGGATGAGATAGGATGGGGGCATATTGCTCTGTGGCGATTCTGGTTCTTCCTAATGAACAAGTCTCAGAAAGAGGTCCTGATGGACCATTGCTGAACCCCATGGGCATTGGACATGTTTCACACCATGCAGTTCTTCCCTTTCCCATGGTTGTGGTGGATCATCACCTTTCTCTTTTCATGAGTGTGGTGCAAGGGTGATATAATGTGCATCTTTGGACATTAAAGTAAAACCATACCGGAGCCTCCCTCTAGCTATTTGGGAATGTTAGAAGATGGAAGAGAGCCATTTAAAACGTCAAATAAACATTCCGGCTGGCAGAAAGCAGCTTTACATTCACAATAGTTTACATTCACAAAAGGTGCGTTTAAATTAACTTCTCAAAATTCCCTCGAGGGATTTGTCGTCTCAGCATTCTCGCAGAAGTCCCATTCCCACGGGCTCTTTTCCCAAAAAAGGAAAGAAAGAGGTGTGCCAAGGTTTGAAAGCCACCTACCCTCTTCTCTCTCTGCCTTGGAAGCAGTGCCCTAGTTACACGCACGCCCAACATAACCCACCCAGTAACCGCGCATTCTGCACGTGCTCTTGCCCCGTGGGTGTTTCAATCTCCACGCCTCTGGGATTTAAGGAGGCAATTAGTCCTATACGCCAGGGAAACGTCCCCGCCATGGGCGGCGGCGGCGGCGTTGCCTCCTCTTTCCCTCAGCTACTGCAGGGCGGGCCTGCTCTAGGTCGGCCGGGACGAAGAAACCAAGGCCGGGCGGTGTGTGGAAGCGAGGCAGGGGGTTTCCTCTTTCGGCTCCTCCCGCTCCCATTTCCCCCACCCGTCCTGGAAAGGCCAGGCCACGTTTCTTCTCCCTCTCTCGTTTCTGAGGAGAAACTCCTCTGAGGCGGCAGGAGGAGGACGAGGGCGCCCTTCGCTTCAGGCCACCGCAGCAGCAGCAGCAGCCGCCGCTCCCCCGGGAGGAGGAGCAGGCTCTCGGGCCCCGCGGCGAGCTCCTCCCCGCGGGGCGGGCGTTGGCGGAGGGCGCCCCCTTCGCCTTGCCGCCGGCGACGGCGAGTGGACGGGCGGCGGGGTCCCGCGGCGGCGGAGCGGGCGATGTGACCCCTGGCGGCGGAGGGGCTTGGCCGGCGTCAAGATGTGGCTGAAGCCCGAGGAGGTGCTGCTGAAAAACGCCCTCAAGCTGTGGGTCACGCAGAAGAGCAGCGGCTACTTCGTGCTGCAGCGGCGGCGGGGCCACGGAGGCGGCGGAGGGCGCTTCACCGGTAAACGGCGGGAGAGGGGCTTGGCCGGGGCTGGAAGCGGGCCGCCACCCCCGCCGGGAAAGCTCCTCTACAGGTCGGCAGGCGTAGAAGTGCGAGCCGCCCTTCGCCTTCCCAACCCCTCCGGGGGGAAAGGAGTGGGTCTGTCGTGGCCGCGATATTATTATTAGCCTCCAGGAGGATCCCTCTCCGGGCGTCCCCGAAAGTGGGGACTCGCTCTCTCTTTGTTGCTTTTCTTTTATACTTCTGTCGTCTTTTGACTCCTTGGTCGGGACTGAGGAAGAGGAGGAAGTAACTCCCATAGTGTGAGGGGGCACCCCCTGCCTGGGTGGAGGGGCTTTTGCTGCTGCCCTGCACCCTGAGGTGGGGGAAAGGAGATAGACCGGGGGGGGGGAGAAACCAGGCTCTTTGTTCAGGGACAACCTGAATTCTTACCTCTGCCCCCCCCTCCCCGGCTGTGCATTGCAAATAGTCACTTTTCCCCACACCTTATAGTTGGAAAAAGTCACTGTGGAGTAGAGGAAGGAGCTGTAGCCTGCGGGCAGATAGAAGCTCCCCTTGCCCATATTTTGTTTTTTTGCTAAGCCTCTTGGCGTATGATAAAAGGTTTCTGTCCTCTGAACTCCATTGTTTTCAGAGTGGGATTCAACTGAGTTTTTTGTTCAGGTGCCTGCAGCAGCTGTTGTTAATGGGGGAGAAAGGAGGAAATCCGATAGAGAGGGAAAACGTGGAAGAGCTTAGCCTGAGCCCATGAGATGCTGAATTTTACCAGTTTGCCAAGATAAGATATGCAGAATAAGAAGGCAATGGAAGGCTATATTTAAGATAGACTGCGGCTTGAAACAAAAATACATGACATTTTGAAAAGAGCTCTGCATTTAGGACTCTCCATATGGAACAGCATGGGCAGGGCTGTATATATTGTGTATAAGGTTTTAAAGCAGTGCTTCATTTGGTATTTAGAACACAATGATGTCCGTAAATAAGCTAATAAGCATTGTTTTATTTGAGCTAATTTAATGGTGTAATAGAAAAGGCAAATACTGTAGTAAAAACAAAATATGAAGGACATTTTTCCATATGGAACAGATTATTTGGGAAAAGGAGGGGAGGACTTGTAAGTTAGAGAGTGAAATGAGTGCCCCAAAAGTCTTAATTATTGCTTAGAATAAGCACCTTGAGTGTGTAAATCAGGGATGGGGAAGCCGTGACCCTCTAGACTCAACTAGACATTGTGGGTCTACATCTCCTGTCATACCTGACCTAGGAAGAGTTGCCTAGGGCTTGATGAGAGTTGCAAGTCCAACAGAATTTGGAGGGCCACAGGTGTTGATAAACAGTAGGGCGCTGCAGTCCTGTCCATTTGCAAGTGAATAGTAAGTTCCCTTTATCCCAATGGAACTTACTTCTGAGCAGACAAACATTGGATTGCACTGTAAGACACTCATAAAACTTCTGGTGAATTAATTCAGGAGTACATTTCTGCTGTACAATTATGTAGGCTAATAATATAAACTCTGCTGGCATGTTTAATTATGCTGACATTTCTGTTAATATATTGGTGCTTTGGAAGATAATGGCCTACTGGCTTTCCTTCTGAAAGTCCCTTTGATTTTCTACTATTGGGTAACCACAGGCACAATTCCAGTACAGGATGCCTGTGTAGCAATCAGGCTAGATAAGTATTTCTAACCTTGAAGTACCAGTACAACTTTTTCAGGAGACCAAGCTATTACGCTTCTGGGACTTCCTTCACATTTGAGTACAGTGGTACCTCAGTTTACGAACTTAATCTGTTCCGGAAGTCCGTTGTTAAACCGAAACCGTTCTTAAACCAAGGCGCACTTTCTTTAACGAGACCTCCCACCGCCAGTGCCCTTCCACCATTCAGATTCAGTTCTTAGACTGAGGTAAAGTTCACAAACCGGGAAACTACTTCGGAGTTTGTAAACCGAATAGTTCATGAACAGGGTTGTTCTTAAACCGAGGTACCACTGTACTTGTAGTAATAAGCAGTGCAGATAGTTTTATTTTTTTTAAGCAACAGTTGTTAATAATAACTTTTATGGCCCAGTGCAGGTCCAGCCTGTAATGCAATTAAATCACACTGAACATGCAGCAGGGTAAGTTAGTGCTTTCAAAATGTGGGAATTCTAGTAGTCCAGTCTGTCCTACAACATCTGGACCTATAGCTCAGTGGTAGAGTATCTGCTTTGCATGCAGAAAGTTGCAGCTTCAGTCCCCAGCATCTCCAGGGTAGAATTGGGGAATGAGCCCTATCTGAACCCCAGAGAGCCGCTGCCAGTCAGACTATTGGTGTCCACTTGGTGGGTTAGGGTGCACTACTGGGTTGCAGTCTGATCTCAGATGGGCTGCAATACAGCACTTCCAGCATACAGATACATGGTAAAAAAATTGAGAATGCATGTTTGGGTTAAAGGTGAGTGCCAGGTCTGAAAATATTGAAGGCTACTGGCATAGACTAGTGGTTTCCACACTTTTCCAACTCTCCTATTCTAGGATTCTATTATTTTCCTCCCAGAGACCTCTTGAAAATTGCTGATGGTCTCAGTGGACCACTTGATTATTTTTCTGTCTGTTGCAGCAGTTGTAATGTGCTGCACTAGATGATTTTAAATAGTATTTTTATTGCTGCTTTTATATCTTACATATTGTAATTTATTGCATTGACATTGACTTTCCATAGAACTCAAATTGTAATGCGATAAAACACAGTATTTAAAAAGAAACAATAAAAATGTAGAAATCAATATGAATATGCTGCAGACCACTGGTGGTCCACGAATCACAGTCTGGGAGGTAGATAATACCAAAATAGATGCGCCAGTGGTCTGAGTCAGTCTAGAATGTTGAACAAGATGAAAGCAAGTGCCTTACCTAAGGCCACAAAATAGAATAGAAGATACTGTCTGGGCCCTAAATGCCACTGGCTGTACCTTTGACCTCACATTTGCTGTTCAGACTAACAAAACAACACACTTACAGAAGGCAAGCAGTCAAGCCTGAGAGACAAGCCTCTTAAGCATAAACTGACTACAGAAGATAGGGTGGCATTCAACTAATTTTTACTCGGAGTGGATCCATTGAAATTAATGAACCTGACTCAATTAAGTCCATGGATTTCAATATATCTATTCTGAATGAAACTTAGTTAAATACCGCCCATAGTTGGGGTCTGATTACCAAACCCCTAAACATAATGTTCTGTACCCACTCCCAACCCAACATTTACTGCAGTGCCATGCTCTGAATTGCTCCTGGACCACAATCTGCTCCATCAGATACATGAAATTAAGCTGCACTCCACATAATTGAACTGATGGAATTCACTGCCTCAGGGTATGGCAATGTCCACAAACTAAGAAGGCTTTACAAAATGAATGAAAGATTCTTGGAAAATAATGCTTATTACCTGTGATAGCTAAATGGAATCTTTCTCCAAAGGCAGTATACATCTGAATACTAGAGACGATCAAAAGGGAAGTTCCTTTGCCTGCTCTTACTTGTGAGCTTCCAGAGACATCTGGTTGGCCAGATTCCACTCTAAATCTGTTTCCTTCCCAGAGCTAAATGCTGTATTTCCTTTTCCAACAAATCCTCTCATTACTCTTCCCCCTCCCCTAAAGAAAAGGCCAAAATACCATCCCTACCACCACTATTTTCTCCCATTGGTGTTATAAGGAGGCAGCCTAGGAGCTCCAGATCTCCTACTCCTTTCCCTTGCTTTTATATACCATAAAAAACCAACAAGAATAGTGTGCATATTAGGATGGTTGGGTGTACTTAAATTGGGGTTGGGGAAGCTTTGGCCCTTTCAGGTGTTTTTGGGCCCAGCTTTCATCAGCATCAGCTGGCTTGGCTAATGTTCAGGGATGATGAGAGTCTCCAATCTGGTCTGAAATGTGTTGTGCTTAACAGTTTTTATCTTTGATTGACTCGAGCTCTTAATTTTGAGTTGTTAGAATTTAAGCATCAAACCTGGTTTTCCAGAGGCACTCAACATGATGTATATGTGTTTCATAATAAAAAGTATACGGCACTCTGTGGTTTTGATACATTATATTGGGTTTACTTGCTGTGTTAGTGATGAAATGAAAAGTAGAAACAAGGGAAACGTAATGTAGAAACAAGAAACAACAGTCTACATTCATTGAAATGGGTAAAGCATAACACATTTGTAGAATTTTGAGACACATTTTTGATGGAATGGTGTTTGACATTAGAAGTGTCATAAGGCATGCATGAGTCAGACTTGATGTGGACCTTTTTGACTTGTTGAACTTTACTATTGAACTTTTAACTACCAGTGCTCCCAGTATCTCACTTTCAAAGCTATGCCTTGGCTTAACCTGTCTGGGAGGTTTTTACTGGTCTCCGTATTTCACCACGTTCTTTTGCTCTCCCATGGAATATACATAGAATTGGTTGTTTGTTCTCTCTTTTCCATTTGCCCCTTTTAATTGCTGTGTTAAGAGAGATTAATTTTCAGATCTAAAAATAGTCTCTCAGCTGCTAGAGTTAGGCCCCGACCAATGACTGAAGTATCTTAATGACTGACAAACGTTATGACTGTGCCACTGAGCCTAAGGGTGTGAAGTTGAAAAATAAAGTTGCTTTGGTAGATCATACTTTTTGGGGTTTTTATGGAAGCTACTATATGGTTTGCCTTAGGCAGTCCAAGTGGGTTTTAGCTTTGTCTTATCAAATTGCCCTTTTATTCTCCATTTGTTTTCTGTCCCAGAAAGAAAACACTCTCAAAATAAGAGTCAAATGAACAAAACAATGGTAGTGTTCTAGAACAAAAATATTTTCCATCTTTGGCGTTCACTGTGGAAAAGAGTACATAATATTAATTTAATGGCATTCTTTTTTTATACAGAAGTTTGAGTGATTAGCAGCACAATTATGTGTATTTACTCAGAAGTACGTTCCACTTGTGCTGCTTAAATCTAAATTTGACTGTAAGGATATAGATAAATAGAACAAAAACATTATTTTTAATCATCAGTACTAGAAATCAATAAAAGGTTAACATGAATCCCAGCCATAAATAAATAATGAAAGCCTCCCCCCCCCCCCCGTTTTAAATTTTGTTTATGTACTCATTAGTTTTGCAGTCTCGGGGGGGGGGGGGGAATCTTGTCACCTGATCTCTCCATAAGTTTAAGTTCAGAATAACATGGTGATTTAGTAATTCAGCCCGAATCCTTTGATAGTCTTCCTAAACTTCCTTAATGGCTAATGTTTCTAGTTTTATTTAGGTTTATAAACTTTTCTTGTGTAAAAATGTCTATTTATAGCATGTGCCTTTTATTTCAACTGATCCTTTAGGGAGTTTATTTCCTTTTTTATTATCATAGGCATGTCCTTAGCAATGGAAACAGTTCCACAGATAAAATCTAATACTGATCATTACAAAATGTCAAGATTCTCCACACCCAAACTGTTGATTATAAATAGTAATTTAGCCTTATAGTCTTCAACTTCTCAGATCCAAGACCCACATTTAATTCCACTTCACTTTTTTACCATATGCCTGGTTTTTCACCTCTTTTTAGGGTGACTATATGTAAAAGAAGATGGGGCTTCTATGTTTTTAATAGTAGCACAAAAGGAGGGTTTTTTGCTGGTTGAGCCTGTTATGCAGTTGTAAAAAGCCACACCTACCAAAATACCTTCTACAAAGCTATTAAAGGTCAAAAAACTTTGTCCTTTACATCTGTCTGTCTGTCTGTCTGTCTCTCTGTCTCTGTCTCTGTCTGAAGAAGTATCTGAAGTGTGCATGCACACGAAAGCTCATACCAATAACAAACTTAGTTGGTCTCTAAGGTGCTACTGGAAGGATTTTTTTAATTTCGTTTTAAAGAGAAGAATTTGACAAATGGTCTAGTCCACTCTCAAACAATTGTTCTGTCTAATTAAATCTCAAGTCTAGATAAGAAGCATAAGAAGTCATTCCGCCCTGCCCCCCACAGAAATAAGATCCTTAGGGACATTTCTCTGCATCCAGAACAATTAGGCTGCAATTTTATAATATGATATAAACTCCATTGAACCCAATGGTGCACATTTCCAAGTAGATATGTGTAGGATTGTGCTGTTGGAAGCAATATTGCTGCCAGCAAAGGAAAGGTATTTTGATACCAAACACATTAAAAGGTGTTGTGAGATGAGAATAAGCAAAATTGGAGAATTCCAGACAGAGATACTGCTTTCAGGGGAACACATGGGAGGAAAGATGAGAAGTTCATCAGCATTATGGTGGTATATACCTTTCTTTCATAAAATGAAATAGGCATAAAAGTATTTTAGGTCTAATTAAAATACTGATTTAAAAATTAGGGTGATGAAGTACCCGTCACAGGGGTTAGATGTGATGCCAGCTTGGAAAGTAAACTGCAGTTCCACTTGCAGTTTATAGTGGAAGAGCAATAATCTGATAGTGAGTAGAGCTAGGAGCCACCAGTCTAGAAGCAGCCTTGATTCTCTGATGCTGATCAACATGTTAGTTAGTCCATGTGGAGTTAGTGTGTATAAATTGACTTAAATCCCAGTTCTTGACTTTAAGGTTTGTGCACCTAGTTATCACAAAAAAGAGACAAGCCTCAAATAAGGTGCAGCTAGATAGGAAATGTTATTCTGCCAGAATCAACATTATTTTTAAAATCCAATACATTTCAATAAAATCTTCCTTGGGAGTAGAGGTATCTTATATCTTTCCTTCAGAGAAGGCTATTTGGGAGGTATTGCTTTTAGAAAGGATTTTATCCTTATTTTGGAATGTCAGATCTTGTTGCTCCCAGGTAACATTATATTGAAAAGTGTTGGGCTTTTTTATTATCTTGATTTTGATAGAGTCATTTTGTTCTTCCTTGAGAGTTGCCTTCCATGGTAGTTTCCTTTTCTTAGTGCTTGTGCTTTATTTTTTCCTCTCCTTACCCTTTCCCAAATTATATTATGTAATTATGTCTTTTCCAAGTTGGTGCTACAGTGATATGTAGCTATCAAAAATAAAGTAGCATTATTACAGACTATTGTTCTGTTTTCTTTATGTTTCAAAATATCAAAAACTTAGTTACATCTTATTACTGTTTTTATGAAGTTATTATACAAGGGAGGACAATGTTAGGACAATGTCTTATTAATGACCCTTTTCAAAAGCTTTATAATATTTTCCTTTCATCACAGAAAACTATGCTTACAAATAACTTGGAGTATTCATGGCTTTTCAAAATGTTAATTCTAAACCTGTCTGTTACTGGAATTCAGGGATGAGAAAAATTTCCTTAATCACTCTTTGATTTGTATCTTTAACTGTAACATCTTAAGAGTTAATACTTACGGTAATAGGATCGCCTGTTTTCCTTCAGACCTCCACCTGAAGTTGATAACTTACGAAGTATAACGGGGGTGCAAATTATAATACTTTGTCATCAGCCAAGGCAGCAGTAAGAAACACAGATAACTATTTGGAAGGATACCAAAATTTCTCATGTAATTTTTATTGGTTTTAGTTTACATGAAGTGAGACTAGTAGAAAAAGCCACAAGTTTTGCATACTCTACTATAAATATTTTCTCAGCAATGCTTCCCATGAACCACCACCTTCTTTATGGGATCCTTTTTTCCCTTTCTCAACCCAGTCACTTCTCTACCACAGGTCTTTCACTGAAGGAAGTATTGGCGAAATGTCTATACTATATCTATTGTACATGGTGAATTACTGAAACTACGGTAACTTCAGAAGCGATATAGGCCTGTTTTTAATTTTATTTCCGCCTTATCATTTCTCTCACACTTTATCTTGACGCTAACAATATACTTAAATTAGAACTTTGGAAGTTACTAAGTGTTTTGAAAACTCAGGATAGTTTCCATTGCAGGTTTATCCAATTTGAGAATAGGAATAATAACCAGGATGAGTTGCTGGGAGAGACCAGCAGATTTGGAGTGATACTTTGCTACTCTAAAGAAATTCTGTAGCTATGACTTTGGTTTCAAAACCAGGGAGATCACGGAGGTAGTGACTATTATTTCTTTTTTATGAAAGAGGTGCATCTCCCGTGGGAGTGCCCTGTTGTTGTCACGCAGGTGCTCAGAGATGCTTAGTTACACCATAGTGACAAAGCCAGTCTTCCTCTGCCTTGGAATGGGGATCTTCCCTACAGTTGTGCTGGGCTCTCAAGTTGCCTTGCATAGCTTCTTCCATGGAATACATTGAACAAGCAATTTGTGGCTCACCTAATTTGGACCTAAGTTGTTTTTTAAATGTGGAAGTCTTACCCTAATGCTTCATATCCTATACACTTGTAAAAAGCTGACACGTCTAAAAAGTGAGGTATGCTTTAAAAAAAATCCTGGAATTTGGGTTCTTTTCACTCCCTCCCTCCTTTTGTCCACAGAAAGGCCTTCTCGGTAGTGGAGCCCGCCCACCCTCCCTCCCATCAGATGTCAAGGAAATAAACAACTATCTGACTTTTAGAAGACATCTAAAGGCAGCCCTGTTTAGGGAAGTTTTTAATGTTTGATGTTTTTTTCTGTTTTTAGTCCTCTGTTGGGAGCCACCCAGAGTGGCTGGGGAAACCCAGCCAGATGGGTGGGATATGAATAAAATAATAATATTATTATTATTATTATTATTATTATTATTATTATTATTAGCTGTGATTCTCTACATATGAGACCTTTTTCACATTTAGCCTGGAAATAATGGGGCTATAACTTCTGTCTTCAGCTTTTTACCTTAGGAGATCCAAGTATGACAGCATAAACTTAAATTGAAAACAGTGCTATTATTGGTCCTTAGAAAAAGTGTTGTGAGGACTTTAAAAACATCTGTACATCCTAGATCCTATTAAAACTTTTGTCATAGTTGCTCTCCACCCCCCAACACACACCCCTTGGTCCAGGCTCTTCAGGGTATTGTCTTTTGTAAGGTAAAGACTAAGGCAGCTGGTTAAACAGGTTTTCTGAACTCACTGTGTGGCATTGGAGAGACGGGGGCCCAAAGACTACAAGATTTTGTAACCCTGAAACCTCTTTAGTTACTTGCTCTCATTTTTCTCTCTCAGTTATGACTTTCATATAGTTGCTTATCTTTAATATCATTTAAAAAATGAACTTGCTTTCAAAATGCATGGCTATGTCTATGTCAAGGTAGGGGAAGTAAGGCACAAATACAGTTATTACGAAACCAATAGCAGGATATTGGTTTAGCCTGGAAAAGAGGAGACTGATAGGAGATATGCTAGCCATCTTCTAATATCTCAAGGGCCGTCACATGGGAGAGGGAACAAGCTTGTTTTCTCTTGGTCTTGGAGGGTAGGATTCGGACCAATGACTTCAAGTTACAAGAAAAGGAGATTCTGACTAAACATCAGGAAGCGTTTTCTGACAGTAAGAGCTGTTTGATAGTGGAATGGCCTCCCTCGGGAGAGTTGTGGAGGGTTTTAAGTAGAGGTTGGATGGCCATCTGTCATGGATGCTTTAGCCAAAATTCCTGCATTGCAGGGGGGTGACTAGATGACCCTTGAGGTCCCTTCCAACTCTACAGTTCTATGATTTTGTGATATCTTTTGTGTAAACTTTTGTGTCTTCTAGTTGAAACTGAGATCAGAGTTGGACTGCCTTTCAGGTTACTTATTTTAATTATTTTTTGCATTTATATCCTCCCCTTTTCTCCATGGAGCTCAAGGTGTTTTCACTGTTCCCTCACTCCTCATTTAATCTTCACAACAGTCCTGTGAGGTAGGTTAGGCTGAGAGGCAATGACTGGCCCAAGTTCACCCAGTGAGCTTCATGGCCGAGTGGGGAATTAAACACTGGTCTCCCAAGTCCTAATCTGACACTGTTAACTACTGTACCACCACTGGTTTTCACCACTGCTTGGGGTGAGACTGCTTGCTATTGGATTGAACATGCAATTTGCTTATGGTGAGCAATAATATAATCAGGGGAAAGGACCAATTCAGATGCTGAAGGAAATTAGATAGAGGCTAACAACAACAATGTGGGAATACAAGGGAAGGATAGAAGAAAGAAAGCTGTTATGGTGGAGTAAAGGGACCCCTGACAATTAAGTCCAGTCATGAATGACTCTGGGGTTGCGGCACTCATCTCGCTTTACAGGCCAAGGGAGCCGGCGTTTGTCCGCTTCTGCAGACAGTTTTTTCGGGTCATGTGGTCAGCATGACTAAGCCGCTTCTGGCGAAACCAGAGCAGTTCACGGAAACGCCATTTACCTTCCCACCAGATCGGTACCTATTTATCTACTTGCACTGTGTGCTTTCGAACTGCTGGGTTGGCAGGAGCTGGGACCGAACAACGGGAGCTCACCCCGTCGCGGGGATTCGAACACCCAACCTTTCGATTGGCAAGCCGAAGCGACACAGTCGTTTAACCCACAGCGCCACCCGCGTCCCCTGCCACAAAAGTTACTATCCTCCAAAATAAATTTGTTAGCATGCCAAGAGGCTCTCAGCCCATTTCCATACTGGCTGCAGAGGAGGAAAAGCCCTCTTAGCTGCAGCTGGTTGGTGGGCTGATTTTTTTTCATTGCCTTTTCCCAAGAGGACTGGGATGAGAGATCCATTATCCTCCACCAGCTCACTGCATTTCTGTGTTGGTTACTAAGGGAAGGGGCTTTTCTTCCTCTGCCATTGCCAAAGAAGCCAACTGAATTGGCAGATGAAATGAAGTGATCTGTTTTTCTTTCACCAGCTCACTCATTTACCTGCATTGGATTCTTGATCCCCTTTGGCTAACAGGTGGGTGTTTAATTTGCTGTCTTTAGCTGCTATTTTCAAAAGGCTATTGGGTGGATGTTTTAGGTTTTAACCACCCTGAGTCAGAGGGAGGTTTCTGAGATTTATTAAGGATTCCCCTACCTTGCCCCCTATAATCCAAGCACTAATTGTTCTTTTTCAAAACAACAAGTACCTTGCTAAAGTGAGTTGAATGGCAATGTTGAATTACCTCTCTGCTACTCAAGATAAAATGTCCCCATGACTGCTTTATCATGAGTATGTTGAAACCCTGGCTAAAGTGAGCACCACATCAAAATTTAAGAATATGTGTGTGCTGCAGCTACCTTGACCGTGGTTCAAAGGTAGGTAGTTGTTGTCTGCAGCGGAAGAAAGAAGGTTTGTTAATGATCTCCTGTATATAGAGAAACCACACAATTTGAGCTGCTTTTCCTTTAAAATAATTCTGGCATTAAAATAGTAAAGCATACTTGATACTGCCTATGGAGAATTTGACAAAAGTAAGGTTCTGTGGATTAAATGTGGTTAGCTAATATGAGGTGGGGTAGCTGTTTGAAGAGGACAATTTAATTACTGGAGGACTGGAAGCTTCGTTTGGGTTTGGGAACTTTAAAATCTCAAGTATATTTTATACTGATGTTCATGTATGCAATTAATTATACAAAAATGTGTGGTTGTCATATTTATGAACTATAATGGTCTTATGATACTTTCTAACTACATAGGATAAGAAATAAGAGTAAAGATATTTTTCAAACTGCAGAATCTAGTATTTTGAAAGCTGAATAAAAAATTAATGACATCTTATCCAACTAATACGATCATCACAATCTGTATCCCTTCTTCCATTGGAGTGTGTGTTTATGTAACTGAGATTAAATTGAATGTAAAATAGTTAATGTAGCAGGCTGTGCAGTTTTTTGTTATTTGAAATAGACTAATATCATTACCCTTCCAGAATTTTTTCAAATAAAATGTCAAGTGTTCTCGTCACTTTTTTTCCTCAGAAGAGATACGTTAAAGCCATATTTTCCACCAGAACTTTAATGGCTGAATTCTTAGAAGATCGTGTTTATGGGAATAAATGCACATGGTGTTTCAATGTCTTTGAAGTCCCTGCTGCTTCACATAGCTGAAGAATCATGTTACTAAAACAGACACACATAAGACCTTTGCCAGTTCAGCAGAGTGTGTGGCTGAAGTAGAAATAATAAAGCTTGGCAATTTGAATATTTGAAAACTACATTATCTATCTACAATCCTCGCCTTGCAATAACCCTGGAAGTCTAATAAGTATTATTATCTTTTTTTTTTTAAAATAATTTTTATTGGGTTTTTACATTTTATAACAACAGACACACACACAAAGACAAAGACAAACAAACACACAGATACAATTACATACCCTAAGTTTCTTTACCCACTTTCATTGACTTCCCCCCACCCCCTCCTCTTACATCCCAATTCCAAAATTAATTCAGCAAGTTCTTACCTAACCTCTTAAAGATATTCACATTGCTTTTAAAAATTAAAATCTTTTGTTTATCTGTATTCAACTATCCAATTCTCTTATAATCATTAATTTCTTTTTTTTTTAAGGTCGATCTAACTTCCCCTTCACAAATTTTCCCTTTATTATATTAATTATAGGTCACATTGACCAAGTAAAACAAAACATAACATTTTATAATTCTATTCTCTCCCCCCCCTGCCCCGGTTTCTGTCCCTTCCTAGACAAATGTCCAGAAAACAAACAAAAAAATATTTCTAGCCCGGATTCCTCACGTCCGAGGCGTCTGATTCTCTGTCAGTCCCTCTCTGCCAGCTATATTGGTAGTCCTCTTTGATGGTCCTAAGACCCCGAAGAAGTTCAGTCAGAGTCAGATCATATTTTCTTTCATTCAGAATGTTGAAGAGTGTTTGCTGCGAAAGACCATCTAGTTTTCCATACTCAAGAGAAAAGTCCCAATCATATTGCTTTGTTCTTTCTAGTTTTAATATTCCAAGTACTCCAGGGGCTTCTCTCTTCTTCTTTCTCATCTTTCGCAGATCTGTAATCCAGAGGTCTTCTTGCTCATACTCTAACGCTGCAGATTTCTGGTTGATATTTTCCACTTGTAGTGTCTGAACTCCTTCTTTTTTCTCTGTCAATTCCAAAGGCATCTCTTCCTGCTCAGCTGCAGAATTTTTATCGTACATCTCCTTTGTGCATTCAGCAGAGTTGTTTGTTTCAGGATTCAAGGTCATAAAAACTTTACTCAGAGCCATACTCTGCTCCTGCAGGATTCCCACGAGAAAAAACATTTTTTCTATCTCCGCCAGTAATTTTCCCTCTGCAGCCATTGTAATGTCACTAATTCCCCCTAGGGGGCTTTCAGTTATTTAGTAGTCCTTTTCCAATAATCTGTTACTTTGTTGTTATCAATACTTTATTTCCAATCGCCTCAGTCCAAATGTATCAGCTTTAATTCCACGAGTTATTAAATAGCAAAATTCTTTACTTTGTCCGCCCGTTTGACAGCTTCTTTGACAGCTGTCAAACTCCTTTCACTTCTTCCTCCGGGACCCAAATAGGACACTCCCGGGTTTTTTTTGGCGGGGATACACACAAGTTCCAAATTCCCTTTCTCTCCAGCACAAAAATCTTGTTCTATCAAATTTGTGAGAAACTTTTAAATCCTCAAAACAGTATTCATTCCGCCTTAATTCTCCGTTCCTTGCTTTAAAACGTCTATAAGTAGAGGGGGTGCGGACTTCCCTTTAACACATCCCCCGATCGTGCCGAATTCACAGGATAAAATTTTTTAAAGTCCAAATTCCACTACTCACGGGTCCTTTGTTATCCAGTCCAAATTTTGGGAAGAAAGTCAGCGCTCTCCGGCCATGGCTTGCGGCTTCACTCCACTGAGGTAGCGGTCTACTCTCAGCACCACGCCACTCTCCGTACCCTCTCCGCAGCCTTTAAAAAGGCTCTTCGTGGGTCGGGGAGGGCGCTTAAGGTGCCCACCGAGTCACCAAGTCCGCAGGCTTCCGCGCCTGCGGTTTCTGAGGGTCCCCGTGTCGCCGGCACGGCAAGACCCGTCCTCAGCAGAGCCGATTCCCTCCGGAGCTCGGAGGGAATCCGCCATTAGCCGTTCGCGCTAACCCGGAAGTAATAAGTATTATTATCCCCCATATGGCAAATAGGGGGCGGAGGGTGTGAGACAGTAAGCTGCCCAAGGCCACCTAAGGAAACAGAAGCACAAATTGAACTTGGGACTTCCTTATTGGTAGCTCAGTCTCTTTATTGCATCAGCTCAAACTTCAAAGATTTCTTCAGCTGTTCTTTAGTCTCTTAAAACAAAAAATTAAAGATTTTCTTGGTTTACAAAAGTACACGCATTGTCTCCTTTTTCCAGGTTGTAAAGTCTTTTCTGTAGTCCCTTTGGCTGCATGTATGCTCCCCACCCTCTGCTTGCAGCCACAGCTTTCTAGCACAGAAGCTAAAAAAATGTAAGCAGACCTAATCAGGCAGTTATGTAGCATATCAGATTACATGCAGCTCCTTGTAAAGCAGGGACTGTCTGTGCGGTTGCAAGGTCTGTAAATAGCCTTCTCTTGCCTGCAGGTTTATGTATAGATACTTAATGGGCACACACAGTATGGTTTGCAGAATTTTGATAGTGCAAAATGTGTACAGATGTTGCTGCTTCAAATATTAGTTTTTTTTTTAAGGTTTGGAAATACAGGATATCTAAGGAGAAAAACTTGTGTCAGTCTTGCTTTAGAGGATTTCTTGTATTTTCAATTTCCATTAATATTCCAGATGTAAGTGAGGACAATGAAATAGATCAAGTATTTTCAACAGGTGCATGTGAAGTCCCAGAGCTGCTGCTGAGTAACTGGAAAGACATTACTGGAATTGTGCAGATGGAGTAACCAAATAGATATTTCCCAACATTGTTACCAAGGTGTGCAAATCCTTGGTGGTTTGGCAGTACTTTAAACATCACAATCGACCAGGTGTCTTGTGTAAAATGGTGTGAGACAGAGGTTTCTAGATTTTCTGTTGCCTTTTAGACTCCAAGCCAGTTAAAACTAAACTTTAAAGTTCAGTTTAATGAAACAAGACAAATCCTATGTGCAGTTAGTTGTGAATATGTCTCATTGTACTTGAGGTCTCCTGAGTAAACTTTAGCAGGCGTGGGAAAAGGGGAGAGGTCCTCTTGTGGATTAGTAACTGGTTAAGAAAAAAGAAAACGTGGGTGGCTCTGGGTTAAACCAGAGAGCTTAGGGCTTGCCGATCAGAAGGGATGAGCTCCCGTTGCTCGGTCCCAGCTCCTGCCAACCTAGCAGTTTGAAAGCACGTCAAAGTGCAAGTAGATAAATAGGTACCACTCTGGCGGGAAGGTAAACAGTGTTTCCGTGCACTGCTCTGGTTTGCCAGAAGCAGCTTAGTCATGCTGGTCACATGACCCGGAAACGCCGGCTCCCTCAGCCAATAAAGCGAGATGAGTGCCGCAACCCCAGAGTTGTCCACGATTGGACCTAATGGTCAGGGGTTCCTTTGCTTTTAAGAAAAAAGGAAGCAGAGAGCCCAGAATAAATGGCTAGTTCTCCAAATGGAGGAATGTTGAAGGCGGAGTCCCCAAGGATAGGTATTGGGACCATTGCTTTTTAACTTGTTCCTAAATGGTTTAGACCAGTGTTTCCCAAATGTGGGTCTCCAGCTGTTTTTGGACTACAATTCCCATCATCCTTGACCACGGGTCCTGATAGCTAAGGGATGATGGGAGTTGTAGTCTAAAAACAGCTGGAGACCCAAGTTTGGGAAACACTGGTTTAGACTGTAAAGGGGTGAGCAGTGAGGTAGCCAAGTTTGCTGATGTGGATGATTTTTAAAAAGGGATTGTGAATGGGCATTAAAATGGCAAATGCAACTCAGTGTAAACAAGTATAAAATATTGCAGTTGGGGGGGCAAAAATATATATCTAAATTTCACATATATCCTCATGGGGTCTGAACTGGTGGTGACTGACCAGGAACAAGACTAACACAGCACACAGTTTAAGTGTATAATTCTCTTACACAAGAAGTAGTGATGGCCACCAACTTAGATGGCTTTAAAAAAAGGATTAGACAAATTCATGAAGTAGAAGGCTGGGGTGGTGCCAATAACAAAATGGTGGTGGATGGAAGCTGAGTTTTTCCTGATCAGCTGGTAATTGCTGGCATCACTGATATCTAATCTCTCCTTAACAATTGCGATTTCCTTGGGGCAAGGAGATAGAATTTCATAGTTCAGTTTTCTTCAGGCAAAGCAAGACATTGGTTGTGTAGGTATCATGATTCAACCTCTCCATTTTAGGCAGAATTTGAAAATCCAGAGACTTTAAGTGAAAAAGGCGTTTAATTTTATATTTTCCCTCTGCCCACATGCCACTTAAAGTATTTTTACTCATCTCCTGTCACTTCTTCTCCCCTTAACCTTTCATACTTAATTTGTTTCATATACGTACCTCAAAACAAAATCATTCTTTTTACAGTCTCTTACTCCACCATAGGGACGCAGGTGGCACTGTGGGTTAAACCACAGAGCCTAGGACTTGCCGATCAGAAGGTCGGCAGTTCGAATCCCCACGACGGGGTGAGCTCCCGTTGCTCGGTCCCTGCTCCTGCCAACCTAGCAGTTCGAAAGCACGTCAAAGTGCAAGTAGCTAAATAGGTACTGCTCTGGTGGGAAGGTAAACGGTGTTTCTGTGCGCTGCTCTGGTTTGCCAGAAGTGGCTTAGTCATGCTGGCCACATGACCCGGAAGTTGTACACTGGCTCCCTCGGGCAACCCTACAACTGGACCTAATGGTCAGGGGTCTCTTTACCTTTACTCCACCATAACAGCTTTCTTTCTTCTATCCTTCCATTCTATTCCCACATTGTTGTTGTTAGCCTCTATCTAATTTCCTTCAGCACCTGATTTGGCTCTTTTCCCTCCAACCGAGCTTCTCTTGTCTTTCGGCCACTTTTATTCAGCATGTGGGCAGTCAATCCAACCAGAAGACTATGGCACGGCCAGCAAATGGGGTGAGGAAATGAGCAGGCAGTGGATGGTTTGTGGCACTGGTGCCCACCTGAAAGTGGCCCACTGCTGGTCCCAAGCCCAGTGTTTGAGAAACACTCCCGTAGGGCTTCTAAGTAAACGTGTATTGTGTAGGATTGGGCTGTAAATGTATGAAGTGCATTATCCGTTGTAGTGCTTCTGCAGTGATGATCAGGCAAGGGAAATTATCCAGCCCTTCTTTCTGTCTCACTTTACAGGCCCCTTCTGACGGCTACAGTAGGGAGGAAGTTGTCTTTCTTTGAATGCTTCATTAGTTGCAACCATGAGACTGCAATCGTACGCATACATATTTGGGAGTATGCCTCACTGGACTCTGACTTACCTCTGAGTATACATGTATATGATTGTGCTGCATGTCCTACAAAAACAAGCACAATTTTTTGGGTAAAGGGCCAATTCAGAAATTATTTTTTCTGACATTATTATTATTATTATTATTATTATTATTATTATACCCTGCCCATCTCTGGGCAGCTTCCAGCAAAATATATTATTACTGTCCTGTCCACAGGATTCTTTACACCTTAGATTTAATGTGGTGGAAGGTTTGGGGGAAGTGCCACCATGTCAAAATCATTCTCAATTTGTAAAATTTATGCAATGGGAAATGGAAAAAATAAAACAAGTCTGCAGAAACACAGATTCTGTTGACTGTAGAATTCCTTTTACACAGAAGGTTTCATGTGTTTTAACCAAAGATGGAAAGGTTAGTTTGAAGTAAAATAAAACGAGGAACTGGCTGCTGAGTCTAGTCATTCAGTGGGAGGAAGAGGAATTAAATGCAATAAAAAAAGAGAAGTGTAGGTAGATGTGTGACTTTCCATGGTGAATTCAGTTTTGATACTTGTCAAGCCTGCATCCTTGTGTCTGAGTTTTAAGATCATATAGGATGAGGTACTGATACAACTTATGCCTGTGCTGTATGTTGATTGACAGTGGCTGCCTGCCTGGCATTTGATTTCCAACAACAGGATGCTATAATGCTTTGAGGGGTGCAAAGAATACTACTTTTGACAGTTAACTGGTTTCTAATTATTGTAAGAATAAAATAAAATAAAACCACAGTTCATCCTTTTAGCTGAGTTTATGTGTATTCTGCAGTGAGGTAGGTTTTAGTTCCGCATCCCATGCTAGTACAGGTGTTTTGATATGATTTGTCCTTGTTCTCACATCTCTGGTTGTAGTCTTCCAGACATTTGCTTGAAAGTAATTCCCACTGAAATTAAAGACCCTTCTGTTGGTTTACTATCAAACCAGAAGCATAAGGCATAGTCTCAGTGGGTGGACTTGGGCAGAGGCAACATGTCACATGGGAGTTTGAAACATTCCTCTGTTCTGCTCATGATGAGGTACTTTGGTTTGCTGTGTGAGCCAATGGGGATCAGTACAATGGCTTGTAAGCATCAAATGTCTTGACTAGCACGTCTGAATCCCAACAAAAATACCTAGTGTGCGCATATGGCAATGAGACTCAGTCCTGGACATATAGAGAGAATTGGAGTTTCGGACTTGACAGTAGTTTAATAGGCCAGTAGTGATGTCTTGGAACTAATGCATCTCAAGAGCCAATTGTTATCTTCAATGAGAACTATTTTTTTTATTAAAAAAATAATAATCAAGGTTTAAGTGTTCTGACTAAAGAGTACTGTGAATTTCAGAATTTATCAAACTTTGATCAAATTTTTAAATCAGATGTTACCTTGTAAACTTAGTACACCTGGGTTTTTTTGTTTTGCTTTCTTTTATTAATCTTTCTGTCCATATTTCTCTTAGGTCAGTCAATTTTGAAGGAGCAGTATGTAATTTTCATTTTAAAAGGTTAGATTGATAATGAATATTCTGTTTCTAAAGCATGTTTTCCTCTCCTTTGTATATTTATTTAGGTCGTCTGGTAGGTGCTTTGGATGCTGTGCTCGATTCTAATGCCCGTGTCGCTCCATTTCGAATTTTGCTTCAAGTTCCAGGATCACCTATTTACTCTGCCATAGCATGTGGTGAGTTATTGAATGGATCAGAAGTTTACTGGGCCATAGCCATTGGTGAGTTGCATACCAGACAAAAAATAAAGTCTGAGCATGCTGTGGTTTGCATGTCAAGAAGCTGAAGGTAATTCAAATTAATAACACAGCAGTGTGCATAAGTGCTTATTTAACAACCAACATATAATTTGTAACTTCCATGTACGGGTAATATAAATGCTTGTTGACACAACATTAGAAGTGCCCAAAGCTTTCAGTTGTGGGAAGCGGTGTAGCTTTTCATACTGGAGCACGCACATTTCTGTATCCTGGGAACTGCTGAAACAGTTAAAGGGGTGGGGGGAAGCTTTAAAATCTTCTCCCTGGTATGGTAAGTTTCTATACATGGGCAGGGAATAGTTTATGTTGATAGTATTTAAACATTCAGGCCCTCCCTACAACCTGAAATATAACAGCCTAGCAACAGATGCATTACATGGGGCTTCTATAGTAAATTGGCTGCTTTAGTGTATCGTTCTTTGTCTCTTTATCTATTTTCTGAATGAGTGTTATTATTGTAAAATAGATTATCTTTGGCCTTGAAAGTATTCTGGAAATCCCTTTATGTCCGTAAGTCATTGGTACTTCTTGAAGGCTGATCAGATCCAAGCAGAAAGGGCTACATCAGGCATAGGCAAACTCAGCCCTCCAGGTGTTTTGGGACTACAACTCCCATGATTCTTAGCTAACAGGACCAGTGGTCAGGGATGATGGGAATTGTAGTCCCAAAACATCTGGAGGGCAAAGTTTGCCTAAGCCTGGGCTACATATTGGATTTTGGTAGAACCCACATCACCTTTCACACAGAGCCAATTCTTAGGATTCTTTTGGAAGTGGTGCAAATGTTATTGGTTTTCAGAGTAGCAGTTTTAAGTTTGACACAAGTAACATACGCTCAGAAGGCATTGGGTTGCATCTTACACTGCACACATGGAGTTAGTTCCATTTGCACCACAGGACTTCCTCTCCCCATTCTGTCCCTGTGCACCCACAGAAGCTACTCTGTAGGGTCCCCCAACACTCTGGAGCAGATTTTGAGGGTGTGTAGGGGGCTGCAGGGGAAAGTTCATTGTACAAATGAAAATCTGTTGTGCAAGTGAATCAACAGCATGGGATACAACCCATTCTTGTTATTTGTCATTACAGTAGTACCTCTGGATGCGAACGGGATCAGTTCCGGAGCCCCATTCGCATCCTGAAGTGAACACAACCTGTGTCTGTGCGTGCGCAGGTCGCAATTTGCTGCTTCCGCGCATGCGCGTGACGTCATTTTAAGTGCATGCGTGAGCGGCGAAACCCGGAAGTAACGTGTTCCGTTACTTCCGGGTCGCTGGGGGGCATAACCTGAAAACGCTCAACCTGAAGCTACTTCAACCCGAGGTATGACTGTTTGTTAAAATGGAGAAAGTGAGTTTAGTATACTCTGATTTTTTCTTCTCTTAAAGCTACTCAAGCCCTTTGATTAGCAGAATGCATTTTAAGGCTGTAGGGAATTTTACTGCTTTCTTTGGGTTTAAAAGGATTCCTTGCCTTGCCACATTTGCTACTAGCATGATTCAGTTTCTTATTTGAAAGCAATGTTAATAATATTTGGTTCCCTTGTCTGTTGTTCACATCACTGTAGACAAGGACTTATGGCTTATCATGGTTTAGAACTAGAATCCCAGGCACAGATGCAATTGAAATCCAGGTTAAGTTACCACTTTCCTGTTCCCACAGCCTGCAACAGAGTAGGAGTAAAGTGGGAGCAATTATGCAGCATGCACCCGAACACTGTTCCTGCACATTAAACCAGCAACCCTGGCTGGTTTACAGTGCCGTGTAAACAGCCACAGTTTGTATGCTTGTGTCCCCTCTCCCTAAAGTGTGTAGCTTCCTATGCTGCATTACAGCACCCTCTTTGAATCAGTCTCCTGTCCTTTCTTTCTCCTCACTAGAGCTTGAAAATCAAGGCCTTTTCACTGCAGAAGATTATGATAAGTTAATTTATATAGCTAGTGGGATACTAATTTATAGTTATAGGATCAATGTTTTATCGATCATAAGTGTGCAGCTGAAGCAATTCTATGACTACATAGAGGTTCGTGAGATAGTGTGGAGTTGGATCATAAATTATTTAAATTTGCTTGCCATTCCATGCTGCCACCAGCAGCATCGAACCAGCATTTCTAGGCTTGACAATAGCAGTCAGGAAAACAACAGGTGGACTCTCTCTCTCAGCCAGGAGGATCGATTTTTGCATACTGCTTCTTTGACCTTCTTGCAGAAAGTGAAGGGCAAAAGCACTAATATTGTCTCTTGCATTCACTGCAAGTGACTAAATCTTTTTGTGCTTGGTTTAGATATGTCACTATGTTGGTAATGAAGGGTAATTATGTAGATGTCAGTTGCCCCCCCCCCCCCCCCGCTTACTTGTACTGCTCCTTCATCCTTTCCTCCTCCTTGGACCAATGTAATGATGCTAGATACAGTTATGTATCTTCCTTTTTTGCGCTCTCATAGTTCTTGTTTCTAACAACGCTGCTATTGTTAGTGTAATGAGATTTGCCACACAACTTTAGATACAGCCGAAATAGAAAAGTTTTAATTTTGTACATCCTGGAACTGTTTAATGATTCTCAACCTCTGATTCTGCAAACCTACTCTGTGGAATGCCACAATGATTGTAATGCCAAAATAATTGCAATTTCCAGCTTGGAATCTTGAATGCTATGTTGCAGGTAGAAATTAATCTTTTTTTTCTCCTTATCTTGTACAGTGAGATAGGAGGGTGAGTGGGGGGAAATCCAAAATGATTAATTTAGCTGTTTGATTTAATAACTACATATGGAATTGAAAGAGGAACAGAGTGAAAATCTGGACAAAGAGAAGTGGTTGAAATTTAGCTCATAATGAAAGCGAAAAGAGAATTGACTCTGGCAGTGGTAGCATGCAGATGTTGTTTATTTATAATATTAATGTCCATCCTTTCATCATAAAGCAATCTTGGGGCAAGTTACAACATACAGAAACATGAAACCAATAAATGAAACAATTCCAAACCAATTGGTTTTAAAATTAAGCATATAACTATAATCTATCAGTCAATTTACACACCTTAGCCCATATGTCACTGTTGTTTGCTCGAAAGTCACTTAAAGCAGATTGCAGTGATAAAGCAAAAGATCAACAGAATTTAAAGCTGCTAATAATACAAAACATAAAAGGTAAAGGGACCCCTGACCTTTAGGTCCAGTCGTGACCGACTCTGGGGTTGCGGGGCTCATCTCGCTTTATTGGCCGAGGGAGCCGGCGTACAGCTCTTGTGGCCAGCATGACTAAGCTGCTTCTGGCGAACCAGAGCAGCGCATGGAAATGCCGTTTACCTTTCCGCCGGAGCGGTATCTATTTATCTACTTGCACTTTGACGTGCTTTCGAACTGCTAGGTTGGCAGGAGCAGGGACCGAGCAATGGGAGCTCACCCCGTCACGGGGATTTGAACTGCCGACCTTCTGATCTAGGCTCTGTGGTTTAACCCACAGCGCCACCCACGTCCCATAATACAAAACATATTAGTTGCTAAAATATCAACCCTTCCATTAGCATTAAACATTTGCCCTGTTTCATATTGAGTTTAAGGATGATCAAGAAACAAACCCTTTTTGCCTGTTCCCAATTTTGTATAAGGGCCTTCCTACCTACCCCTTATTCTTCCCCATACTAAGGAATAAAAGCATAATCAATACATGTATAAATACTTCCGTGGGAAAGCTTTCTGCTTCCATCTCTTCTTTTTCATATAAAGGTGTTGTAAGAGGCAGCATAGAATCATAGAATCATAGAGTTGGAAGAGACCACAAGGGCCATCGAGTCCAACCCCCTGCCAAGCAGGAAACACCATCAGAGCACTCCTGATATATGGTTGTCAAGCCTCTGCTTAAAAAGACTCCACCACACTCCTTGGCAGCAAATCATCCAGTTCTGTTTGTTTTGTTACTGAGTTCAACATTGGTCAGATACAGCTCCACAGCTTCTAACAATGCTATGCAAGCTTTTGTAAAAAACAAAAAAAAAGCAAGCTATCAAATGCCATTTTTAATACTAATGTTTTTGTGTGTGTGCATGTGTTTGAGCAGGAGTTATCTTGATTAATAGTGTTTATCAAGAGCCATCACGAGGTCTTCCTGTTGAGGAAGTTAACTCTTGGAAAGTTTCCCTTGCAATTGGCATTCTCTGTGGGAAACCTACCAGAGGAAAGTGGAAAAATATTTAACTATATTTATCATCTCTGCTGTGTGAGGCAACGTGCAGTATCTTTAATGGTTACAGTACTTGGGTCTGATTATGTTTACCTGTCCCCCTACCATCCTCAGATGTTCTCTTTTTCCTCTGTCACTTGGGGTAATGGTCTGGAAAGGGTGACTGTTACTTCCTCCTCTTCCTGTAATCCAGCTAATTCACAACACAGTACTTTAGGTACTTTAGGTGTTTGTATCCCACTGTATTTAGTGGGATCTATTGCCATGTCTACAGGATTGTAGCCTTACTTATTCTCTGCAAGTAGGTGGATGGTTGTTTGCTTTGTAGTAATCTTGCTCTTGCATTCATTTTCTATTGCTCTCTGTCTCTGTCTGGGTCACTTCGTGTTGTGCTCATTTTCTACTTGCCGTATGGGTAGGAAGGCTTTCCTACCCATATAGCAGAATGTGGTGGCAGATTGGACTGTACCATTGCAGAATGCTCCCCTACGTGAAAATATCCTTGCAAGTAGAAAATGAGCACAACACAAAGTGACCCAGGCTATAACATTAGTTCCTAACGTGTTAGTTTTGTTCTGCATTTACTTGCGGGGAGGCTTTGTGTGGCATTCCAGTTATCATGTGGCAAGCACTCAGAATGGTATTCAGTGCCCGTTCCTTTTTCAGCATAATATTATATGTCTATTCTGCCCTTTAGTCTGCCATAGCCATAGACCAGACTTCGGTAAATAAGAGTCTGGAGTCAACTCAGCAGATAGTGCCTCAGCAATACCTCAAGTGTTTTGCTCTGACGGTTGCTGGGGAGCAGCATCAGGAAAGGGCTGTTGCCCTCATGTCTTGCTTGTGAGATTCCTAGAGCCATCTGGCTGGACACAGTGAGGAACAGGATGCTGGAGTAGGATAGGCTTTTGGTCTGATTTGGCAGGTGTCAGATAACCCAAGTTGCTTCATCTTCAAAATGTCTTTATGAGGAAGCCATCCCTTAATTATGTCTACCTGATGGATTGGGTAGTCAGGTAAATATTTCAGTGCTTTTATATTGCTGCTTAAAAAATACCGCAGTAATGAAAGGTCACAATAACCGAAGAAATACCACAGTAATTCACCATAACAGAGACTACCTTCAGAAGTGAAATAACAGGTTCTGCTGCCCCAATTGCATTAAATAGTGGTATGCATCTACAAAGGGCTATTGAAGCAGGCATTAAACTACTAAAACAGAAAAAGTCATGGCCAGTTTGTTACTAAAGTTTGTATGTTACTGCAGATTCTTGGATTGGTCTGAATTTGTTTGTACAACACTCACTTTCAATATACTTTTGTGTTATTTTTCCTTTTGAATTTGAAAACTTTCCTTGCCACATTTGGTATCTTGCTCAGTTCTCCCGTCTCTTCCTTTCTTATGTCAGGTGCCACAACCGAGGAAATAAATCATCACTGGGAGTGGCTGGAACAAAACCTACTCCACACCTTGTCTGTATTTGATAATAAAGAAGATATTGTTAGCTTTGTCAGAGGTAAAATAAAGGTAGGCCTTCATTCTTTCCACTTGTTTTATAAGGGGCAAAACAGTACTGAGGAGCAGAGACGTCTATTCCCCTAGGGCAGGGGTCGGCAAGGTTTACCTTGCCTGGGCCAGTTCACTCCAGCAGAGATCCCTCCTTGGGATGGATCGTGAGCGCACGTGGGCACAATTTCCAGCGTCTGTGCAGACACAATTTCCATCGTCTGCACCTGCGATTTTCAGCGTCTGAGCATGCACAGATGTGATTTCCGACACCGCAGAATCAAGTCCCCGTGCCGCGCTGCACCGGTTTAGTGTAGCAGACAGGGACTCATCAAGCGGGCGGTGCGGTTCGGGGGCAGCTCGTGGGCTGGTTAAATAACCCCCGTGGGCTGCTTGTGGCCCATGGGGCTTAGGTTGCCTACCCCTGCCCTAGGGTATTTCTTGGAGCAGAAACATATTAGCCATTTGGTATATGATCAGACTCTACGCTTAAGGAATTGTGGCTTTGCATTCTTGAGTATTATGATGATAATACCAACTTAATTTCAGGATGATTGAAATTGTACCTTGAATGTTTCCCAAACAGGATTTCCTAAACTTGGGTCTCCAGCTGTTTTTGGACTACAGTTCCCATCATCCCTGACCATTGGTCCTAGTAGTTGGGGGTGGTGAGAGTTGTAGTCCCAAAACAGCTAGAGAACCAGATTTGGAAAACCCTGTTCTAAAGGATGGGGAACTTGTTGTCCTCGCATGTTGTCGTACTCCTTCTCCCATCATGCCCAGCCAGTACTCAGGGATGATGGGAGTTGAAGTCCACCAACAGTGGGGTGGCCAGAAATTAACCACCCCTGCTTTAAAGCACTATACAAATACCAAGTTTTAATTTATTAGTTGCTATTAAATATGTAATGTAAGCTATTAAGTTGAATAGCAAATCTTGTAAATCATTTAGTTGCCTGTAACTATTAAGTTGCATGTGGTCACTTCAGTTTCTCCTCTAATGCATTAATTTGCCATTGACCTAGGCATTAATAGCAGAAGAAACCAGCAGTAAGCTAGCTGAGCAGGAAGAGGAGCCTGAGAAGTTCAGAGAAGCACTAGTGAAATTTGAGACCAGATTTAACTTCCCCGAGGCAGAGAAACTGATAACCTTTTACTCATGCTGCTGCTGGAAGGGCAAAGTTCCTCGGCAGGGATGGCTTTATCTCAGCATCAATCACCTCTGTTTCTATTCCTTCTTTCTCGGCAAGGAATGTAAGTATGAGCAATAATGCATCTCACTGATTTGTATGCTTGCTTTTCAAACTGCTGAATTGGTTTCCCTAAGGAAGAAGTTAAAAGTGTAGTTATTTCATCCTTTGGCTAAATCAGAGATGACCAGCTCTATTTTAAGCAGGCACATTTTCATAAGAGACCATTTATTTGGATTTGTAACCTACTCTTACTTTGGGTATTCAGGACAAGAATATAACAGTAGCTGTGCTGGATCAGACCAAAGGCCCATCCAGTCCAGCATTGCGTTCTCACACTGGCTAACCAGATGCTTATGGGAACCCACATAACCCACTTGCAATTCCTAGCAACTGGTATTCAAAAGCATACTGCCTCTGGCAGTGAAGATAGAAAATATCTGTCATGGCTAGTAGCCTTTGGTAGACTTATCCTCCATGCATTTTTCTGATCCTGTTTTTAAAAATGTCAAGCAAACATATTTGTAAAGTCATAACGTGATTAAAGCAAAAAAGAATGCTTGTGAATCAAAGAGGAGCATTTCCTTGTACTGGGATGTGTGTGTATGTACACACACTTGTGCACCACCAGGGAACTTTCTGCTCATCCTTGTAAAATAAGGCTCAGGTTGCATGTGTCACTAGACCAAACTATGGCTTCTCATGAAGACACAAGTTGTGGGTTCCTGGGTAGGAAATTGTGGCTGTTTTGCTCTTCTGGTCCTGCTGCTGCACTGCTGTGAGCCCAAGGCTTAGTGTGTTGTCTGAATATGGGTTTGTGGTTTGTTTTAATCCAGACAAACCACAAACTGTGTAAACCAAGAAGAAACCTTGGTTACAGTTCATGGTTAGAAATATTATATTCTTAATTTCCAGTTGATGTTGTGTAGTTTAAAATGTTGACCTACATTTAAAGACTTAAAGGGGTAAACTAAAAACATGTGAATACATTTTGTATCTGTTACCAGTACTTTTTTCTTTTTAAAAAATGTTTAGGGGTACTCTCATTTTCCTACTCATATTGAAATACTGCCCCTCAATGAGGCCAAACTAAATGTTATGGGGTATGTGTATCCCTGTGTCCCCCCAGAAAAAAGCAGTGTCTGTTACTATCAAAATAAATTTAAAGAATTACCCCAGAAGTCAGTATTATATATGATCAGCTGTAATTTCTCCTTCTCAAGTATGTATAGATAAGGGGGAGCACTCACTCTAGATATGGTGTCTAAAATCAGTATGTTGATTTTAGAACAAGGAGTAGGACTGGTGGTAAGGGGATGGGATCATCTTCCAAGCCTGAGACATAGAATTTCTGGGTTTATATGAAGTGACCTGGGGCTTGCTCATTCTTTTCTAGTTGAAAACTGTTTGTAAAACTCATTTAACTGTATCTCCTAAGTTTTTAAGGTAAGAAACATTACTGCATACATTAAAAAAGCTGATGGTGATTGTAGCCAAATTTGTATGATAAACGTTGTCCTTTGTTTTATCTTACGGCAGCTTCGCACAGACTTGCCACAAAGGATTCATTATCCTTATTAGGCTGAAGAATATAACTTTGTATCATACTGAAGCCTTGTGACTATAAGGAATCATGCAATTTGCATTACTGCTCATTAAATCTCCTGAAAGATAAATCTATGCATCCATGGTTTTTGACAGAAGTACAGTTAGTCCTTGCAGATGTTTTTGTTCTTTTATCATTTCTCCTCATTTACCAAAGCAGCCTTTCACATTCTAAGCCTACTCTTAACATGGGTTCACCAGAAACAGAATGGATTTTTGTGCATTGCAACATCCTTCTGTTGGCACCCATGGCCCAGTTTAGCTTTTTAACTACATTGTATAAAGTTACCTAAAATTCTGCCTACAGGGGCTGTAGATTTACAGTGGTGCCTCGCAAGACGAAAAGAATCCGTTCCGCGATTCTCTTCATCTAGCGGTTTTTTTGTCTTGCGAAGCAAGCCCATTGCAGCTTAGTGGATTAGCGCTATTAGCGGCTTAGCGGATCAGCTGATAAGCGGCTTAGCGGCTTAGAAAAAGGGGGGGAGGGGGGAAAAAGTCGGAAAAACTCGCAAGACATTTCATCTTGCGAAGCAAGCCCATAGGGAAATTCGTTTTGCGAAGCGCCTCCAAAACGGAAAACCCTTTCGTCTAGCGGGTTTTCCGTCTTGCGAGGCGTTCGTCTTGCGGGGCACCACTGTAATTGCCATGGAGCAGGGCAAATATTTTGCCGCTTGAAGCAAAAGCCTCTGGTGCCTTGTCAGTTGCTTCATCAGCTCCCCACCACCTGCTGCCTCCTCCTTTTCCACTGTTGCTACTTGGAGTGGCACAGAGTGGTTGGGGGAGCTTGTGCAGAGGAGGTGGCATGGCTGCAGAGCGGCATCCTAGTCAGGCCTTGATCTTGTGTCTGAGGTGACTGCCACATTGTAAGTGTGCCAGTCCTCACATGGAGTTATTTGCATATGGCCTGCTTGGATTAATACTGTTTTACTGACTGTTTAGAATAAACAAAAGTGAGGAGAAAATACCCAACATGAATTTTTACTTCCTTTAGGGACACCCTGTTTAGGGACGTTTTTAAGGATTGATGTTTTTAGATATGTTGTAAACCACCCAGAGTGGCTGGGGAAACCCAGCCAGATAGTCAAGGTATACATAATAAAATTGTTGTTGTTCTTGTTGTTATTATTGCGGCAATCTTATATATACTTACTTACTTGGAACAAAGTATCACTGAATGCAGCATGAATTTACTTTGAAGAAGATATGTAGAGAAACTGTGTGTATTATATGTATGTGTGGGAGACATAAATTACTGGATTCTGATGTTTACTTCAATAGATCTTTTTTGTGTTTCCATGGTGGCAGTAAAACTTATCATTCCCTGGGTTGATGTCCAGAAGTTGGAAAGAACCTCCAATATCTTGATGACTGACATTATCCGCATCACCACTCAAAGTAAAGAACGCGATTTCTCTATGTTCCTTAATATTGATGAAGCATTCAGGATAATGGAACAGTTGGCAGATGTAACTCTCCGCAGGCTACTGGATAATGAGGTCTTTGAACTGGATCCAGGTTTGCAAGATCCTACTCTGATCACCAAGAGGTAAATAGTGACATCGTTTTTGTTGAAGGGGTCTCATATTTTAAGTAGTATTCCACCACGACCAACACTACTACCTTTGTGTCATGAAGTCTAAATAAAGAGCAAATCTATCTGGGAAAAGGCGGGGAACAAAATACAAAAATAACTTCAATCAAGTAAGTCCTGTGACCCTTGTGGTATTATTCAGAACCAGTCACATCTTTAGCATTTCTCTGTAATGCAGGAAGACACACAAGCTTTTTCAGCCCAATGGTCACATTTTGTTGTGGACAATCTCCTGGAGGCCACATGCCAGCATTATTGGATTAAAGGGGAGTCTTAATTTGTGCAAGATCTGCGTTGAGTAATGCCTTGTTGTACAACTTCACACTCTGCAATTTTTTTAGAAGCAATAATAACAGTAATAATAACAGTAGTAATTTTTTTATATGCTGCCCATCTCACTGGGTTGCCCCAGCCACTCTGGGCAGTTTCCAACACATTAAAACACAGCAAAACACCAACCATTAAAAAACCTCTCTGTACAGGGCTGCTTTCAGATGTCTTCTAAAAGTCAGATAGTTTTTTAATTCCTTGATATCTGATGGGAGGGCGTTCCACAGGGCGGACACCACTACTGAGAAGGCCCTCTGCCTGGTTCCCTGTAACCTCACTTCTCGCAGTGAGGGAACTGGCAGAAGACCCTCGAAGCTGGACCTCAGTGTCCGGGCTGAACGATGGGGGTGGAGACGCTCCTTCAGGTATGCAGGTCCAAAGCCGTTAAGGACTTTAAAGGTCACCAACACTTTGAATTGTGCTTGTAAAATGTACTGGGAGCCAGTATAGATCCTTTAGGCCTTGTGTTATATGGTCCCGGCAGCCACTTCCAGCTGCATTCTGCATTAGTTGTAGTTTCCGAGTCACCTTCAAAGGTAGCTCCGCCAAAGCAAACACATTTTCCCCATTATGTAGTATAATATCTTGCCTTGCTGGTGCATTTTCCTTTAAAAAGAAAGAAAGAAAAAGTAAGAAATATATTGAGTTGAATCCAGGCTTGATTTGGCAGAACTCTGCTGATTCCATGCACCCTGGGACAGAAGAATGGGGAGACATTTTTCAGCAACTCTTCCTTCCCCCAACCCCAGATGCCTCCCCAGATCTGCTTTGGATGGTTTGAAGACCCTTCAGAACAAAGTGGATAAATGGCACATGGATTTGGAGGGGGAAGGAGGGTGCTAGAAAATGCCTCCTCCCACTTCCATCTGCAACAACCTCCACTGAATCAGGGTCCCATCCACGAATGGAAACATTGGTTCCATTTGCAGTGGGATATGTCTGGATTTATTCCAGTTGTGTGTTTCCCTGTAGTTCATCATTTGGGAAGAGATGAGATTTCCAGCCAACTTTCGCTAAAGCAGAGATGGAGAACCTGCAACCCTCCAGAGATCGCTGAACCCTGAGCAGCAACCAGCATGACCAATGGACAAGGATGATGGGAGTTGTGGTCGATCAAAATCTGGAGGGCCACAGGTTCCCCACCCCTAGGTTAATAAAGGATAATGCTCAGGCAGTGAATTACAGAAGAATTAACCAGCATTTGCTCCCAAAAGCAAAGAGAGATTGAAGTATTGCATAACCACAAAAGCTCTTTATTTTAAATGCCCCGAAATGCTTTCAACGGTACCCAGACATAAGATCTTCTTAATATGAGTGTTTTAAAACGTCCTCTTATTAATGGACTCTGTGTGACTGTTTGCCCAGAATGTGGAAAGCACAAAAACGTTGTGTATTATATTTTGCTACATATGTGATACTGCTTGTGCATTTTATTTTGCTACATTATGTGATATTGCAACTTATAATGAACATTTTTCTGGTTTGAATTGCATGATTGAGCAGCTGCTTTCTTATAATCTTGCCTGGATTTTCTTAGTGTGTATAATTAGTGCAGTAGGCAACCACACTCTAAGGAGTCCTGTATTAAAAGCAGCAGTTTGGGGGCACAGCTGGACTTTCTCCAAAGTCTACCTTTCCCCCTTGAAATTCTGTCTTCAGAATAAGTTAGAATGGTTTTGAAAATCTGCAGCATGAATTTCTTTGTTTATATGGTATTAAACAAAATGCCACCTTAAACTTCAGAATTCTTTATATGTTACGCTATTTATGTCACGTGCCTGTGGTTCTTAAACGTTTTAGTACTGAGGATTATTATTCTGTTTTGTTTGCTCTTTGCAGTCCAACACATTTTCTTTCTTTATAGCTATTGTGTGGTACCACACTTAAAGCTTTCAAATTGATTTCTTGCTTAGACGGAAATTTCAAGCAAAGGTTTACAGAGTGGACGAAGAATTATGGAATTAAGTAAAGTTGCTATAAAGGATTACTTCATTCTGTTGGCCCAACACATTTCCAGCTGCTGCAGCTTTTTCAAAGAGTACAAAAATAAGCACATTCCTTATAACAGAGCAGGTCTCTCTCATATAGAACCACATGAAGTCTTTTTAAAAGCAATGTCTTAAATACAGAGATGTTCACTCCTTGTGTGAGTGGAAGGCACTTCCACTTATGCAAAAAGTCGTCTCTGATTTTTGCTGATTTCCCCTTCCCACCAAAGCCCCTTACACCTCATTCCATGGCACACTACAAGTTCCATCACCATCAAGTTTGACTTGAAGAGCAAGGAGAGAGATAATCGCTGCAGCCATGCTGCACTTTAGAAGTCCTATGCACACCTATGTAGCTCAGCGCAAATGGAGGGATGGCCCTCCCAACAGATGTAGGGCCCATGTCTTTCTGAAATACTGAGAGCCTGTTGGAAATGCTGCCCCAGTGCAAGGTTCTAGTTTGTGTTGTGCTACACTTTAGTTTGTGCTACACTTTAGCCACTCAGCAGTCAATGATATTAAATGTTTTGGTCAGCTATTCTCTGTATTTCCCCCTTGTTCAATGCATACTGCTAATGCTGTATTTAAATGCACAAAATAGAATTTTAAAAATGGGAAGTCATCACAACTCTCCCATAAAGTGTAACAAAATCTCTTCATTTACACTGAGCATGAGTGGCATCTAACAGCTCAACTCTGCTAAAAAGCCCTAAATTTAAAAAGTACTATATAGGTGTATTTTATACACATATTTAAAGCTTAATATATACTGTGATTGTACAAAGTATACTGTGATATCTGTTGTCTTTCGAAGAACAAGCATTTTAGAAACTATTTTCGTGGGAGAGTAGTTCACCTACCCTTCATATAGATACTGGCAAAGAGGCTTCTACAAAGTGAACTGGAGATTTTGTCACTGATTCAACTCTGTTTTGGTCAGAATGGAAAAATATTTTTGTGCTGAGCCAATGCAACACTTAGTCATACTAGCAGATTGTTAGTTGACTTTGTCAGGTGATTATTTTTTTTCTTGTGAGGAAACTTTGACTGTAAACACAATCTTTTCTTCCTTTGAGTACAGTTTTCTGTTGCTTGTCTTTAAACAAAATAAAAACTTTCTGACTTGCTTCAGAAGCCAAGCTAGTCTGTTCTAGGGTTGCCATACATCCAAATTTTCCCAGACGTATCTGGAATACCACAGTTGGCAGCAGTGTCCAGGCAGAAATTGGGGAAATGTCCAGGAAAATCTGGACATACGGCAGCCCATGTCAGCAGTGCTGTTTTTGCCGTTTTTCCATAAAGGTAGCTCAAAAACAGCATTATTATTTTTTTGCTTCCCCCCCCCCAAACTAAACAACTTTGGCAAGTCAATCAATCTATCTGTGGATTTTCACTGTTTAAAATATGGCAACCCTATCTGTTCTGGATTTTGAAATGGTTGCAAAACTGTCCTCTGTACTAAGCAAAATGGCCCACCAAGCTGTTTTATTAAGCTGCTGTCACAAATGAAAAAGGCATTCTAAATTCTTAAAACTACTTTAGCAGGGGGAGTTGATGGATTTCTGTTGTCAAATGAAGCACAGATGCCAGAAGGCACTCCTTAGATTCTTTAGCCCACACTTTGCATTCTTTTACTGAAACAGAGAGGGAAGCTATTTCTTCCTTAAAGCAAACTGTTTTGAGGAAAAAAAAGAATGTGCTATGAAGAGAACTGTAGAACTTAAGTGATAAACTGGTATATTCATAGGCACCCATACCATACTTGTGTTGCTTATGTAGGGTAAGGGGTTTGTGTGCATACGCATATGTGCCTGCTTAATCACATGAGAACCCTTGAGGCAGATTTTGCAGGTGCATGGGGAGAGGAGGTGAAGGGGAACTCTAGTTTCGTGAGTAGAATGCCCCACTTGCAGCGTTGAATACAACCTGAGGTTATTCAAATCCTGGCTAATAGAAATGGATCTCATTTGCCACTGCAGTAAATATGCCAGTGAGAATCTTCCAAAGGCAGGCAAAATGCCATTAGCCTGTTGAAGCTGAAGCTTAATGGAAATGATTTTTAAAAAACCGCTTCTACTCAGGACTCAACAAACAACAGCTTGCCGTGAATGAGCAAGTGTGCTAATACATGCTGCTCAAATTGTGCCGCGCCTCTCCTCCCAGAACACCAGGGTGGTGTTAAGTGCCAACCAGTGCTCTTGGTTTATCTCTCGCCAAACCAACCATGAAAGGAAGCAAAGATTCATTCTTTAGTAGGAACAAACCATGAGTGCTGGTTCATATGTACAGTGGTGCCCCGCAAGACGAATGCCTCGCAAGACAAAAAACCCGCTAGACGAAAAACCCGCTAGACGAAAGGGTTTTCCATTTTGGAGGCGCTTCGCAAGACGAATTTCCCTATGGGCTTGCTTTGCAAGATGAAAACGTCTTGTGAGTCTTGCAAGTCTTGCGATTTTTTTTCGCGCCCCCCCCCCTTTTCTAAGGCGCTTTGCCGCTAAAAGCCGCTAATAGCGCTAAGCCGCTAATCCGCTAATCCGCTAATGGGCTTGCTTCGCAAGACGAAAAAACCGCTAGACGAAGAGAATCGCGGAACGGATTCTTTTCGTCTTGCGAGGCACCACTGTAATATTAAGCTTCTGGTTTGCTTCCTCTGGGTACATCACGGGGAGAAGGGTGGGGGAAATGAGATTTGAGCCCTGGTTATCAGCATGCTTTCTTGCTCATGGCAAGGAATCTGTTGTTGAGCCTATGGCTTACCATGACTTGTGAACTGGCCTACTGCAATTTTGTTAAATAAGAAAGCAAATCAAGTTGCTTTAAGTTTTAGCCTTTGAAAAACGTTTTGTTCTGTTGCTTCTTTCAAAAGAGATCTTGAGTTCAGAGCACGGAATGAGTACTTCAGAGCTTTCTTCCGGTTACCAAAGAAGGAAAAGCTGCACGAAGTTGCAGATTGTTCCCTGTGGACTCCCTTTAGCCGCTGTCACACAGTTGGAAGGATGTTTGCCTCAGATAGCTATATCTGTTTTGCTAGCAAAGAAGATGGCTGCTGTAATGTTCTAATTCCACTTGTAGAGGTTAGTCTTTTGTCACTTTTAAAATCCATATTTCTTCTAATGAACCACCTTTCTGCTTACTTAAATGTGAAAACAGTTCTATCTATTTGTTTATCCTAAGCTGTTTAACAACTCATTGCACATATCCTTCAGGTAATGTTGAGCAGTTATGTGGTACCTAACAATCAGTCCAGGGTTGCCAATTAAAAAGTAATTGGCTTCTCTCCACTGAGCAATATTAATCATGGATGTGCAGCTCTATAAAATGTTTTCACAACAAACTTTGCCACCAGCTAACGTGAAAACGCTGTAGAAATTCTTAATTCAAACCAGTTACACTCTAAAAATCTTTAGCCAATCTGCTATGCTCACAATGAATTTTCCCTACCCCTTTCCATGCATGCTTATGTGTTGAAGTGGGATTTCTAAAATCTGCTTGCAGAGATGAAGGTAGGGAGTTCTTCTGGTTTGCACCTTTGGAGTCTGGTAAGCGATCTTGCTTAGATCCTGACACACATAAAGAGCTACTTCAGGCACTCCTGAGTACTTAGGCAAGTGGGTTCTTTCGACCTTTGAGAGGCAGACCCTCATGCAGAATCAAATTATTTGTCATACATTTCTGGGTTTAAAAAAAAGGGTTTGCTGTTATGTCTAAAGATCTCTTCGGCAATGGAACCAGTATGATGGTCCTTTGGATGCAGACCTTGGTGTTCCCTATCATAAAGTTTATCACAAACTACCTGAAGAAAAGCATAGATGTTCAAGTTTGTACATTATTTGTTTATTCTATTTATATCCCACCTTCTCTCCAAAGAGCCCAAGGTGGCGTATACAACTTCCCCCCAGTCTCCATTTTATCCTCACAACAACCCTGTGAGGTTGAGCAACTGTGACTGGCCCAAGGTTGACCCAGTGAACCTCATGACCCAGTGAGGATTCGAACCCTGCTCTCCCTTGGCCTAGGTCCGGTAACTCTAGCCACTATGCCACACTGACTCTCACATGGGTGATGTTAAAGGCAACCAGATCCTGTCTGGTTTACTTCAAAAATAAAAAGCATATTGAGTTAGAGGGGTTCTTGACATGGGAAGAATGTAGAGCACAGGACTTTCAAAATAAAAAAATAGTTACCTCAGACAGGTTTTTCTTGTTTCCACCCCTACATTCCCCGACCCATTAACAAAGAGCACAGACTTATTTGCTGTTTCTTCTGTACCTTATACAGTGGTACCTCAGGTTACGGACGCTTCAGGTTACGGACGCTTCAGGTTACAGACTCCGCTAACCCACAAATAGTACCTCGGGTTAAGAACTTTGCTTCAAGATGAGAACAGAAATTGCGCAGCCCCATTAGCTAAAGTGGTACCTCAGGTTAAGAACAGTTTTAGGTTAAGAACGGACCTCTGGAACAAATTAAGTTCTTAACCCGAGGTACCACTGTACTAGGTTTTCAATTTTATTGGCATTTGGGCAGATCTCTGATGTGAATATATATATTGTGTTCATTTTTTTAAAACAGGTGGCTAGTATTGAGAAGATGGAGGACACTAGCCTTCTTCCCAATCCCATCATTATTAGCATAAAAAGCAAGACGGCCTTTCAGTTCATTGAGCTAAAGGACAGAGATACTCTGGTGGAGAATCTGCTTCTAAGATTAAAGAAAGTGAAGGCTAGCAACGCATCGCTCCGTAGAAATTTGAAAAGCAAAGAGACGGTATTAAATGTCTAACCTGTTCCAGCTGTATGCTCAGTATATTTTGCCTAGTACCTTTTAAACTAGAAGAAAGACTTACTGGTATTATAAATGGGTTATTTTTTTTAAACAAAAAATAGTTTAAACATGCTCCCTTTCCCGATGTGGCTTCAGAGATAAGAAATGCAGGTCTCGTAGGGAAAAAGCTGGAGGATCACCCCGATTTGTAATCCACTTCTAGCAAGAGGAAAGAGGATGGTATATTTTGAAGATATAAGGAAGAAAAGTTGGTCGTTGCGCTCATGACATCTGCTTAGTCTTGTATGTGCACTTACCCACTATAGTGCTGTGTGAATTTAAAGCTGTAACACTCCTTAGGTTATATTTTCATCATCTACATAATTAGTTTCACATCTAATTTGCCAAATAGTGTAGAAGAGCAAAAAAGGGTAGTGAGCATGGTTGAAATATCTATGGCATGACAGGCTTGAGTTTACTAGAGGATTAAATTCCTTTTACTTGCTATGGATTTTGTGTATGGATTAGAGGCAGTTCATGGGATCTTTTATTAATGTGCTTTCAGCTGGCTTCAGGTGCTTCTTATTCCAAAGCAGAGAAAGTCAGTTGATAAACAAGTTTAGTAGATGTTTAGTTGTTGTTATTGATCTACACAATAAAGCTTTCTAACTAATTCTGTTTGTCCCCCCCCCTTTACTTGTGCAGCAAAATTCTCATTCAACACATGCCGATTATGAACTTGGGAACTTGGGGATAGTAGCTTCACAAAGCAATAACGGGAATGAAAATGACAGCAGCAGTAGACATCTGCTGAATGCAGAGGCCCTGAGTTCAGCATTTCATCCTTCTGGAATAGATGGTCTGGATTTTAGGATGGTATGTAAAACCACCATTTTAGTTATTGGGGACATTTGAAAAGCTTGTTCACAGTCTCTCCTTGCATCATCTGACATGCTATTAATATTACATATATTTAGGTACCAGGCAAAAATGTTCCTCTCCCCCCAAGCCTTTGGCTAATTAAACAATCTATGGCCTTTTAAATGGGGTGGGTGGGTTATTGCTTCTGTTTGCTACTATGTTATATTTTTGTGGGTTCATATTGTGATCCTCGGCCTTCCTTCCTTTGTTTACATTAATGACTTCTTTCCTTTCCTTCTGCAATCTATTCTCCTTAGCCCATTCCTTTGTTTGTAGCATATGTAGTATCTACTTCCTATAGTACATAGGAAAAATGCTATAGGTTCAAGCAAATACCGTCTGTATCTGAGCAAGGACCATTTCTTCATTTTGAAATCGAAGTTGTAGAAACGGTTTTGCAAGTTGTGCCATAGGAATGATTTAATACCTCCTCAAAACAGATGCAGGTTATATTGAGAATATGATAATGAGTTGTTACAAAAGCTTCTCATTATAGCGTCTTAAAAATATAGTGTAGGGAATAGTCCCAAGAGACTGTGTGACGCTCTGACTTTTCTTTTGGTGCATTTCATCGTAATTGTATATGATGGTTTGTGATTGCATATAAACTGTTTCACAATCGAAAGCTGCTAAAGTGGTGTATAATAAGATGAAAAATAAGATATAATGCAAATGACTCAGTGAGCCAAAAGCAATAAAAACAATTATTATTGGATTACATGAGATGTTTAGTTAGTTAAATATTGATATGTTACTGCTGTGTTTTATATAAATTGTTCTTAAGTGTTATATGTTAACTTGTATTTTGTATTTGTAATATTCTGCAGCCTTTTAAATGTGTTTGTGGGAGGGGTGGTTATTATTTTTTGTTTTACTTGTGCTTTAGTAAAGCAGCTTTACCTTGTAGTTGTATCCTGTGAACTGCCCTGAAATCTTGTGATGAAGGGCGGTATTATAATAATAATAATAATAATAATAATAATAATAATAATAATAAAAATACCACCCCACCCATCTGGCTGGATTTCCCCCGCAACTCTGGGCGGCTCCCAACTGAATATCAAAAACACAATATAGCATGAAACATTAAAAACTTCCCTAAACAGGGCTGCCTTCAGATGTCTTTTAAAAGTAAGATAGTTGCTTATTTTCTTGACATCTGATGGGAGGGTGTTCCACAGGGCAGGCGCCACTACCAAGAACGCCCCCTGCCTGGCTAATAATTTGTTAGTTTGTCATTGTGAATCTGGTATGGCTGGGATGGAGTACTTGTGGCCCTCCGGTTGTGGTTGGACTTTATGAGCATCTGCATACAGTATTCACTTTCCCTGTGCTATTGTACTGAACTGTTTTTTATTGTTTAGAAGGATAGCTCAGTCAGTAGAGCATGAGACTCTTAATCTCAGGGTCAAGCCCCATTTTGGGCAAAAGATTCCCACATTGCAGGGGGGTCTGACCAGATGACCCTTGTGATCCCTTCCAACTCTACAATTCCAGGATTTTCCTATATTCATTGTAATTTTGATATTTAAAATTGATGATTTAGCACTTTGGCCAGCTGTTCTGGACTTCTTGCTAGAAGGAAAAAGCAGGATATAAGTATAAAAGGAAATTAGACATTTCCTAATTTTCTGCTTTCCCTGTTTCATAACTGGATAATGGCTCGCATACAGGCTTTCCAGATAATATTCATATTTGCAGCTGTCTTCCTGCTGCTTTGGAGCTGCATAGATATAGACCAATATACAGGGCTGTAATAGCATTCTGTCTATTTTTTGTTGCATTGTCCACCACTAAAAACAAATAGCTTTCTCTGAACAAGAGGCTATTCCATTGCATCATGGCTTGTATAAATATGATGGATTTAACATTCGTCTCTTGGCTTTCAGTCTAGGGAGCAAATCAAAGAGAGCCTGTGGAATGATCACTTTGATGAGTATGGCAGAACTGTCTGTATGTTCCGAACAGAAAAAATCAGGAAACTGGTTGCTATGGGAATTCCAGAATCTTTACGAGGCAAACTGTGGCTCTTTTTCTCAGGTGAGAATTCTGCGGTGTGACTTTTCCAAGAAACCTGACCAGGTATTTCACCATGGAAAGAAACAAGCGAGAAAGGGAAATGGACTAGATTTATGGTCCCATTTAATTTTCTAGTAATGGAAAAGAACCTGATGATTTTTCATTTTTCAAGCACAAAATTTATCCATCTAAGTTATTTTCGGAGTTAAACTCCTAAGTTAGCCCTGTCCATTAATTTTAATGGGTACAGCCCATAGAGAGAAATATTTCACTGTTAGCTACTTAGGACTATAGGTAATTAAATTATACCCATTTGTTTCATACAAATGGTAAGTAATAAAGGTCTTTATACCAAAATAATAGCCTTTATATCAGCAGACATTGCTGAGATGTTATACTTGGCACAAAAAACTGAAATGAGAAGCTTAAGACTTCCTCTGCCATTTCCTTTGCTACAAGCTAAAAGCAGGACTGTTGGAATAAGATAACAATCTCTGATACAGTGTTTTTGATTCAGATATGCAACACTTGCACGATTAAATCCTTCTATTTGAAATGGGATTTAAGACAGAGGATCCTATTCTGCTGGCCCCATATTTATGTAAATCAGCAAGTTTTACCATATATAGCAAGTTAGGTTATTGAAGTATTTTCAAACTCACATTCCTTCTTCTGCACAGTGTTTCATATTACAAAAATGTAGTTGTGTGTTCCGGAGTAATTTTGATTTAGGAATAAGTTGGATATTCAAAATCTAGTTTCACATAGTTGTTCCTTTGACAAATAGCATAGTTTTATATAAGATGATATTTGGATTCATAACTAATCTTCAATTCTTGCTTTTCCTCTTCAGATGCTGCAACCGATTTGTATACCCACCCTGGTTACTATGAAAACTTAGTGGAGGTGTCCATGGGCATGTGTTGCATAGCAACAGAGGAAATAGAACGTGACTTGCATCGCTCGTTACCTGAGCACCCTGCCTTCCAGAGTGAAACGGGCATAGCTGCATTGAGGAGAGTTTTGACAGCTTACGCACACAGAAACCCCAAAATTGGGTACTGCCAGGTAAAGAAAGATCCGTTACGCCACCAATTTGCAGATGAACTCCTTCGAAAATCACAGGCTTCAGCATGTTAAGGGAGATGCACTAAGGCAGGGGGTGGTCAGTAGAAAAGGCGACAGCTTCTGTCTCACCATTTCCCCAGTCTCACTTTCTGTGTGAAGTGTAATTGGCCAGCTTACTCTCTGTGCAAGTTAAGATGGTTCCACTGTGCTGTGCTTCATTTATTTCTTCTCTTCATTAGCAACGTGGCCATTAGGGAAACTACCTGTGAAATGCCTCTCAGCTTCTGTGAGCTCTTTCTGTTTGTAGGTGGCTTTGAGCAAAGGTTTTTCTCAGCTCTGTGTCCTGAGATCAGTTAAATAGAGATGCTAGAAAGCAGCTGTGTTGTTGCTGAACTCTAAGACCCCTCACCTTGAGGAGATATTTTGTCTTGGGTTACAGTTGGGGAGACCCACACCATATTTTTGTCACTTTCAGAAGCTTATAGTGAAAGAGTGAGAACTCGGTTCTGGAGCAAGATTTTGTTGTCTATTTCATTATGCCTACATTGTTATACAAACACTAAATTAACAGAAGTCCCTCGCTATGTAGGTTGAAAGCTATATCCATAAGTTTTGTGCTCCTAGTGGTGCAGCAATAAAGCTGCTAGCACCTTTCCAAAGCTAACCAGGGTCCAGTATGGTTTCAAATTGGATGGGGAAATGTCTGTACATAACCTTTACATGGGTTATTTAACCTCAGTTCTAATTATATTTTTTAAAGCTCTTATTACATGTTTTAAAAAGGTGTTGCAGCAACTAAAATTGTCTTCTTTGACTTTCTAACAGTCCATGAATATCTTAGCCTCTGTTTTGTTGCTGTATGCCAAAGAGGAAGAAGCATTTTGGTTGCTTGTCGCTGTGTGCGAAAGGATGCTTCCAGATTACTTTAATCACCGGGTGATAGGTGAGAGTCACCTGTTCACTTCTTACTCTCTTTACTGATTCCTAGGGAAATAAAACAGTCAACACACTGCATATCAGGGCTTGGGAAACTTTGGTTCTCTAGATGTTGTTGGACTCCAGTCCCCATAGCCAGTCCTTAGGGATAATTGGAGTTTTTGTCCAGCAACAAAAACTGGACAGGTTCCCAACGCCTCCTGTCGATTTTCTATTAACTGAATTTGGTGACATAAAATCTGTTCTATATTAAACCTTTTCTTCTCTTGAAGTTTTTATATGGGCATTGGATTCTTTATATTGGGCAGTATAAAAACCGCTCCATGGCTTATTTTTCATAGTTGAGATAAGGTTGTGTATTGTATGTGTAGCGGAGGGAAATACTGTGCTCTATTTTTATTGCATCAATCCCCTGTTGCCACTTTCTTTTGACAGTCGTTTCAGATAGTACTTACGTTTTATTGCACTTTTTATATTGAAGTGTTAAGTTCTGCCATATTATTATTTCATAGATGCTCCCCAAAGGGTGTTGCAGATGTTTTCCCCACTCCCTTTTAAAAAGCTTTGAAACCATTCTATAACTCAGTATTGTGATCTGTTAAGAGGAGGAATGAGGCTTGAATTCATAAGATAATTGTATTAAATTATAAAGCTAAAGGAATTATTTATTTCAACCTTGGCTGACGTTATCTGCTATGATTTCCAGGTGCTCAGGTGGATCAGTCTATATTCGAAGAGCTTATCAAGGAGCGGCTGCCAGAACTGGCCGAACATATGAAAGACCTTTCCACACTGGCTTCCGTTTCCCTGTCATGGTTCCTCACTCTCTTTCTCAGTATCATGCCCCTAGAAAGTGCTGTTAATGTTGTCGACTGTTTCTTCTTTGATGGGATCAAAGCCATTTTCCAGTTTGGCTTGGCTATCCTTGAAGCCAATGCTGTAGAACTGTGCAACAGCAAAGATGATGGACATGCCTTGATGATTCTGAGCAGGTATTGTTCTGACTACTATGTTTCAGTGCTGCAACGCTAACACTGCTGCTTCAAAAAAAATTTGTTTATTTAACAGTAATAAAACGATACAGAGAAACTTGTTCTGAACATTTAATGACGCTAGCCTCCCTACTATGCTTTTTAGTAGCTGTTTTCAAAGAAAAGAACCACATATTCCAGAAACTTGATAAGTCGTTGCTACTTTTAATTTCTTCCCTTAAAGCAAAAAAAAAAATGCAGTTCCTGGCTTCATAAAGGGATATGATCACCTGGGAACAGCTTCTAGGCAGAGAACAAGCCTGATCTGGTTCAATAAGGTACTTATTTAAAAATGAGAAGTGAAATCTAGGACTGCTTTACACTGAGTGTAATAGAGTGCATTAACAAAAAGTGGATTTAAATGTTTTTTATTTATTTCAGGTTCTTAGATCATGTTAAGAATGAGGAAAGCCCTTTGCCCCTGATTGGCAACCAGCATGCCTTTTTCAGTGATGATATAGAGCCCTGTCCTACAACAGAAATAGCAGACCTAATTCGGGATTCTTACGAGGTAACAGTGAAATGGTAGTTGGAAATTCTGGTTGGAAACTCACTAAGTGTTTAAATATCAGTTTTATGTTAACTTGAGTCAAAATACAGATAGCACAGCTGTGGTGAATATGGTACATGTTCTGGTTTAAACATACTGACTATATTATATATTTAAAAATGTACACTGAGATGCACGCTGAAGCAAAAATCGATTCTTGTATTTTAGAAATTTGGAGACCATTCTGTGGAGCAGATTGAACACATGCGCTACAAACACAGGATCCGTGTTCTGCAAAGCCACGAAGAAACCACTAAACAGAACGTGGTGAGAATGCTCAAAAGTTAGAATGTTTCATTTGTTTTAAAATTGTGCTAGGCACGTGCCATAAGCAGGGTTTTCTACAGTGCTCGTAGATTGAAATATATGAAAATCTACCTAATGATTAATTTTGATGAATGGCACAATCCGTATGAAATCTCTGCTTTAAAGCTGCGGAAGGAGAGGAGTTAAGCCAATAGAGATTTGTTATTTCCGTTTCTTGTCCAAATGGGAAAGTGCTTCTCTGCCTCACAAATAGGGCAAGGGGACAAAATCTTGGCAGGTGAACTTGGTAACTCTGGTTGTGGGCAAATTAGTCCAGTAAGCGGCAGACACCTTGCTGTAAACTGAAAGGGCTAGGGATCTTGGCACTGGAGGACAGCAATAGATTACACTGGTCAACAACAAATTTGTTGTCTGCATTTTTTCAGTTGATTTAGGAGGAATCTGATGCGCTGAATCCCAAAATCACATTGGTTTTGCTCAGTCAGGTCAAGTTTTTGAGCTATGGCCACATGTCATTTTTTATGTTTTTGTTCACATGTACGCTTCTGTGGAGCATTTTAGAAGAAGTTGGCGGGGGTAAAATGCCATGTTGAATAATTGTTTTGATTGGAAATGATTATTTTAATGACAAGAAGTATTCAGGTCCGATAGTTCTGGGTGATTATGTCAAAAAGGGATCAGTTTGAAGTCCTAAAACCTCAAAATCTTCCATAAATTGGTGCAGCAAAGCATAAAGTTGGGGGATCAAAACTAAGTTAATGGGGTAGCCGCCCCATGAAGTATCCTGATCTTCAATCAGCACGTCATCCTGGAGCTCATTGTGATGAAATTCCAGTGCCTATCTTCAGAGAACTTCCTGACATGAGTGACGAAGATGCCTCCAGTGTTGAAGGACATGAAGAAGAAGAAGTGGTTCTTGAAAATGATGCTCCATATCCATTTTCCCAAAAGGAGTTGAATGATCTAGTTCACGACCTCAGCTTCTCAAAGGACTCTGCCGAACTGTTGGCATCCAGATTGAAGGGGAAAAAACTCCTCTCTGACAGTGCTCGCATCAGCTTCTTCCGCAACAGGCATCAAGAGTACCTCCGTTTTTTCTCGGAAGAGAAGGACTTGGTGTACTGTGCGGATATTGCGCAGCTTCTCCTCAAGCTTGGAGTGCCACAGTACGAACCCAAAGATTGGAGACTGTTCATTGACAGCAGCAAGTGATCACTGAAATGTGTTCTGCTACACAACGGCAACCAGTTTGCCTCTATACCCCTGGCTCACTCGAGTACACTGAAGGAGAACTATGAAGCGGTGAAGTATGTGCTGGAGAAAATTTGTTATGATCAGCATAAGTGGTTTATTTGTGTTGACCTGAAGATGGTGAACTTTTTGTTGGGACAACAGTCTGGCTTCACCAAGTACCCATGTTTTCTGTGCATGTGGGATAGTAGGGACCGTGCTCAGCATTACACGAAGGACTGGCCTGTGCAGGAGAAATTGGTGCCTTGCAAAAAAAAAGGAACGTCATCAACGACCCTCTGGTGGACAGAGACAGAATATTCTTCCCACCGCTGCACATCAAGCTCGGCTTAATCAAGCAGTTCACCAAGGCTCTGGACAAGGATGGTGACTGCTTCACTTACTTGTGCCAGGCTTTTCCAGGATTGACCATGGAGAAGTTGAAAGCTGGCATCTTTGACGGTCCTCAGATCCGTCAGCTCATCAGAGATCCAGAGTTCGGAAAGTCAGTGAACAAAGTGGAACTGGAAGCGTGGAAGGCATTTGTTCTGGTAGTGAAGAACTTTATTGGCAACAAAAAGGCCAGAAACTACGCAGAACTTGTCAACAACATGCTGACTGCTTTCAGAAACCTGGGCTGCAACAGGAGCGTCAAGATGCACTACCTATTTTCACATATGGACCAGTTTCCTGAGAACCTGGGTTCAATGAGTGACAAGCAGGGGGAGAGATTCCATCAGGACATGAAAGAGATGGAGACCAGGTATCAGGGTCGCTGGGACGCAGTCATGATGGCTGACTACTGTTGGACTCTGAAGAGAGACCTCCCTGCCGCTGAGCATTCCAGGAGTTCCAAGAAACGGAAGTTCAAGCCCTGAAGTTTGAAAAATGGTGAAGCAACATGCAATTTATGTGTACTTACCTTTATCAATGCCCACCATTCAGTTTACAGTAAACCTGACCTGATGGAGAGAAACGGATGCCATTTCCTGATTCAGCAGTGCAAAAATACCCTAAATCAGTTGTAGAAATCTAGACAACATTCAAAAAGTAAAAAATTGTTGCCCAGTGTTCTCTCTCATTCCCTGTTTTTCTGCCGTGTAGGAGAAACTTGTTGATACTTAGTGTTGGGTGGGCAAGAGATAGACAGGAGATGACTGATTCTAAAACAAGACCAGAAGGTAACACACAAGAAAGGTGGAATACCTAAGCATTCCAGATTTTAACTATACTAAGTTGCTGTGAGAAGTGATATTGCCAGCAGCTATGCCAGGTTACCACTAGGCTCACTCCTGTTTTCTCTTAAGCTTAGAGTTGTCATCCCGGATGTCTCCATCGCTCCAGAAGACTTGGAAGAACTGTATGGCTTGTTTAAGGTATGCAAAACACTGAAAAAATGCATGTAATCCCAGAAAAGAATATTGTACGATTATATCCTGTGTTAGCCATACTCAGGTCTATCTATAGGTCTATATCTAAGCTTATGGACAGATATCTTAGAAATCAACCAGACAATCCTGTCTTGCTTACTGTTAGTTTTGCTATTTCCTTTTTATCCTTGGTAGCTTTTTCAAGGATGTAAAAAGTGTGTGTGTGTGTGTGTGTGTGTGTGTGTGTGTGTGTAGAACCTGCATGCTTTGAGATGTTGTTGGACCCCAAACCCCCATGGTCAATTGTCAGGGATGATAGTTCAACAGCAGCTGGTGGGTCAGATTCCCTGCTCCTGTTCTAAACTGCTCCTTTTCCCTGTCAATGTCTTTTTTTAAAAAAAGGCATAGGGTAAGTTGGATGGAGAACACAGGCCCAGAGTGCCATATGCAGCCCTCCTCTGCCCAGCCTTAGCGACTTTCAGCAGGCCATAGCCCGCTCTGCTCCCTTCTTGGCTGCTTTTGTGTGGATGGAATGTATTCTAGGGTGGTGAAAATGCCTCCTACTTGGCTGGATTGAGAGGGATGCATGTAGAAAACACACTGGAATGTAGTTACTGTGCAAAGGCAAGAGCCATATTCAGGAGTGTTTTACGTCTAGATTTTGTAATTGTATCTGGGTCTTTCCCCCTCTAATGTTTCATTATTTTTGAAAAATTCTCCTTAGAAAGAACATCTAATAAGCTGCTACTGGGAATGGAATAGTGCAGTTGTAATTCAGCGCCACAATCCAAGCAGACCTTATGCAGAGCAATACAGAATTGACTCTCGGCAGTTCACTAACCTGTATAAACTTGTTTCACCCTGGACGTGTGGTGAACATACTGAAGTTCTAGCAGAAAGGACATTCCGGCTTTTGGATGAAAACATGGACCATCTCATTGAATTCAAAGCTTTCGCTGGCTGCTTAGGTAAATACATCTCTAAAGATGCAATGGCCATTGGGAACTTATCAGAAGAGGGTGTGCGGGTATACACCAGTCAGGATGACCGAACATCATGTGGTGTGCATGTTCCTGGTAATTTGTCTCTTTTTAGGATTCTTCCAGTTCACAAAACTTTTTGTGACACCCTTGCAATGGGTCCTGAGATTTTATGCTGTTGTGTACAAAGAAACAGTGGAAGGTTCAAATATGCTTCTCCACAAGACTTACATTAATTTAACAGTCCTCTTTTTGAATCCCTTAGTGCTTGTGGAACCATTAAAATCTTAGCCTGGCCAAAGGATAGGAAGTAGCTTCCCTTACAGGTGGCTTAGACTCGTCTTTAAAATCTGCAAGTATTTTGTTTTTCAGCACGAGGCCTTATTTCTATCTGAAAGTCTAGGGAGGCTTTTGAGATGCAAACTGGGGACAATAGGCATTCTTAATCAAGTGCCTTCCAGCCCACAGTTCAGTTTATATGACTTTTGATATTTACACAAGGGTCAAGCGCGTAGATTAGGTTCTAAACCAAATTGTCTGCAGATACTATGATGGTTTCTCACATAGTTTTATTCCTTCATGCTTCAAGTGTGAAGGTCAAGCCTCTGATACACTTTCTTCCTCACACAGATATTATGTACAATGGAGAAATGAATGAAAAGATAAAACTGTTGTACAAGCTGCACATTCCTCCTGGTAAGAATCTTACAGGATCCCCCTCCCTTTTCGTACTGCTTGCATCATCCTATTTTTGTTATATTATGGAAAGCCAGTGTGTTTAAAGTGCAGTTGTATACGTAGTGACTCAGCTTTGATATCCTGCAGTTTCTTCCTGCAGCACCACTTGCCCTCCCTTTATATGAACCAGTAACATTCCTCCTATAACAGGCTGTTCATGGTGGGTCCAAAATGTTTTTATGAAGTGAGGCTTTTGAGCCTCTCCCTCAGCCCTAGGGGCCACAAGTGAAAACAAGGGAAAATGTAGGAACCCACAAGGAACTGTTACGCCTAAAATAAACATTTTGTGATCATCAATGGTCTTTTCTGTAGCCCTCACAGAAAAAGACAGGGACAGCCAATCACCACTGAAGAATCCTTTGTTGTCAACTTCAAGGCCGCTAGTAATTGGAAAATCAAATGGTAAGTGATCTGGTTTGCAAATGAGTATCTGCTTCCCCCTACCCTGCCCCAACTTAACATATGCAATCCGTTGCCTGTGTTAATGACCACCACCTTGGATGGTTTTTAAAAGAGCTAAAAACAAAAGCAAACTGTCAGTGACGGATGGCTATATCCTACACATATCTGCAGGTTTAGAGGCAGTAAGCCAGTGAGCTTGTTCCTGGAGAACCTATTTCCCCCATGTCCTGTATTTGAGCTTCACAAGAGGAATCTGGCTAGCCACTGTAGGAAACAGGATGTTGGACTAGGCTTTGGTCCCTAAATTCATTTTATTTACATTTTCCTTCCTCCTTTGTTGAAATGAATCGTAATGCCATTTATATCCTGCTTTCCAGGTGACACCATAGATTATCAGAAACAATTGAAGCAGATGCTGAAGGACTTAGCCAAAGAAAAAGATGCCAAGGCTGAAAAAGAGCTACCAAAAATGTGCCAGGTAAGACATGATGAGATGTTAAGATGCAGTTCTCAGAGTTCTGACAGCGTAAGCATCTGTCGGTCTGCCTAAGCCACTTCTGCATTTGGTTGCCTATCTTTAAGTGTGGAGTAAACATGTAATGTTAGCCTCTAGCAACTCATACTCATGAAAATGCTCAACGCTCAAGGGAAGTTGGCTTATTTGGGCAAAATGTATGTTCAGGGATGGGAAACCTGTTGACAAACATCTGGTAGTGGTGGTGTGTGTGTGTGTGTGTGTGTGTGTGTGTGTAGACAGTGGTTCTTCTCTTCCCACCCCCCAGTTAAAACTAGATGTCACCATATCAAAATTGGAACCAACTGCAGTGATGCAGGCCGCTCCCTGACCCAACATAGAGTGAGAATGGATGTCTGAAGAGAAGCCTTTCCTTGGAGGCTTGCACACTCTGGTCATAGTGCAGTCCAATTCGATTCCACAGAAACCTACACATCTAGGCTTCCCATGTTCAATTTGGGGAGGTACACAATGTCAGGCCCCCCAGCTGTATAGCCCTCCTTCGCTTTAACATGTGAAGTGGGCTAATGAAGTCTCTTTTGGGGGCGGCAGATAAATTAAATCACTTCTGTTGCCTTACCATTTTAGGTATGTCCAATTGATACGCAGGTCCTTTTGGACCTAGAATAGGGCAGAATGGGAGCAGGGCACGCCAGGAACGGAACCCCACACAAAATGGTTGCCGCCTGTATAAAAAAGTCTTAGCTAGACTTGTGAGAATTCCTGAAAAGTGCCAGTCATTGTGTTTGCCATGTAGCTTGGAGCACTCTGCATAGCAATAGCAATGGAGTTTACTCTGAGAGTTACCACTGTGTGCCTGTTTCAACAGTTACTCCCAGAAACATTAAACAGGGATTTCCGAGGAAGTGACATTCTAGTACTTGCTCCATCTTGGTTCCCAACAAACTGCTAGGGAACCGATTAACAGTTAAACTGCCTGTTTGTGAACCATATAAGCAAGGTTTGTGTAATTGCTTTGAGGATTATAAATGTGCATGTTAATTCCTTTCCCTTGCAGGCAGGTAGTATTAGTCATCTATTATAGTCTTTCCATTTTTAAGGCTGCAGGGCAGGCAACAACAAAAATGCATGTCATGTTTTTCAGCGAGAGTTCATCCAGTTCTGCAAGACCTTGTACAGCATGTTTCATGAAGACCCAGAGGAGAACGAGTTGTATCAAGCCATTGCCACAGTGACTACTTTGTTACTCCAGATTGGAGAAGTGGGTCAGAGAAGCAGCAGTTCAGGCTCAGATGACTTGACTGAGGACTTCCAGGCTGAGGCATCTACCTCTGATCAAGATGTGGTTTTTACTGACACTGTGAAGACCCCAAAGAATGCAGAGTCTTTACCAATAACTGATGGGGATTGGATTGTTTCATTTGAACACATCTTGGCTTCACTATTAACTGAACAGTCACTCGTCAACTTCTTTGAAAAATCCTTAGACCTGAAATTAAAACTGGAGAATGCAAGGGTAGCTCAATATACCTTCAAAACAAATGGCACCAGCCAATCATCACGAGGTGAGACCGAACCTTTAAGTGTACCATAGCAAATCTCCCAGGCAGTTCATGTTACACCAAAGCGCATCTTGCAACATTAAGTTTTCTGGACTATTTTGATACATTTTCAGTTGAAGAGCTTTAAAACCAAAACACATTTAATGTGGTTTTGACATTTGTTTTCTTGAATGTAATTTAGGAAGAAAAGGCCATCTTCCCTTTGAATACTGCTGCAGATGTGTTAATATTCAAAGACAAAAAGCTGAACTCCTGGTTTGAAAGTGTCGTCTGACTGCAGGTTTTATGTACAGTTGCCTTTTTTGCACTAATACTGAATACTTGTTTCAATGCTGGTAATTGAAACCATTAATATATTAATATATACAAATCAAGACATCAAGATTTGTATGTCTTGCTGAATGTTCAGTGTACATGGACTGTGCTTTTCATGTCTCTGTGTGCACATTTCAATAAAAATGCCTTTGTAACTTTTGCTTTTCAAATAGCACCTTCACCGTCAAAATGAATCTGCAGTCACTCACTCTTCCACATTTCCATATTGCTCTCTTAAAATTGATCTGTTGCTCCTGGACCATCAAAGGAATCAGTGCTGGCTGAGGTCGACAGGAGTTGCAGTCAACAGAAGACCAAAGATTTAATTTCACATCCCAGGGAGCTTTGTGAAGAAATATTTAGCCAGCCAGTTTGGGAGCCAAAGCAACCTGAATCGCCTCATAACTAGACTTTAAAAAAGACTTGAGTAAAGTAATGTCATAACATTTTTATTGTAATGAAAGATTAGTTTTCATCCACATTAACAGTCTGTAGGCCTGTAAAAAAGGAGGAAGTTGCATTAGTTAAAGTTGAATCCATATTCAGCATGCAATTAATTTTAGATTATAGTGTGGAATGGGGAAGGAAGGCAATTTCCCTTCCTGCAGGTTCCCAAAAGTCCAGAGGTCCCCAACTCTCTGGAAATTTTAAGAGAGGAAATGCTACAAATTGCCTCCCCTCCCTGTTGTGCAGATAGATCAGGGTAGGGACAACAAATGGCAACCAGCCACACACAGACTTTACAAAATATCTCTGACATTGTGAGAAATACAGTCCAGGGCAGCAATCTTCCTAGTTATTCTACAATAACTGGGGGGGACGACTTACTTTTGAAAGTGGTAACTGGCACATATGTGACCAGTGTATACAGTTTATTAGGCGAATCCTCATCTTCATTGCGTTTTCTGGATAAACGCACACGGATACGGTAAGGAACATTCCTATAAAAAGGGTGAAAGTATGATTGCGATACAATAAAAGCATGGGTGTTTTTTTTTTTCCTATTTCCACTTCTGCAATCCTAACATTTAATAATTTCCCCTTCAAGGCTGTTCTTCATGTCCAAGGGGCAAGAAAAGCCATTTTAGCCATTATTATTTTCTGTAAGTTAACACGATGATTTATAAGCAGCATGAAAAAGAACTCGACTATTGGCCATGCTGGCTGAAGATGCTAGCTGGAGTGCAGCAGCATCTGGAAGGCACCACCGTGGCTACCCCTGGATCAGACCTACTCTAGCCCAGAAGCAGTGTATTCTAAAAGCAGCATTAGTTCCATAATCCATTTAAGAACGAAGATTGCTCCAGTGTGAAGCAATTCTCGAGGAAAATACAGAATGCAGAGCCCCAAGAACATACTTAGAACCACAGTTCAAATACTAGTTGTTTCTTCAAGGGATTTGAGAATCATAATCCTAGGTAACAAAGCAACATTATTCCAATTAATTATAGTACTATGATACCAGCCTTTTATTTAAGCTTTGGCCTGGTACCAATAGATGGATAGAAACCCCATGCAGTTGAGTGAGGGCTGGCATGACAGAGAAGGGTAATAAATCTCTCTTCTGTACTCAGCATAGAAATGCAGCTACCAATCCTCTGCCAATCCCCCCAGTAACTTCTGTCACATCTCGCAATGCCAAAGTGGATATTAAATAAAAATAGAAATAGCAGCAGTGCCTAGATGTATCTGAACCACCACTAAGATGACTGGCAAATGGTACATTTTTGAAATATTGCACCAATATACAGTGCAATGTCTTAAGACCATATCCTAAGCATATGTGTACTAGTGCACTAACACTAGAGTGTCCCTCTGCACTTAAAAAAAAAAAAAAAAAGGTCGTCAAGATACCTTACTCCTTTTGCCCAGACAGCCTTGTTCAAGCGGGTGTCAATGCGTACATCAGGAGTTCCCATCTCCTTCATTGCAAATTTACGGATCTCCTTGAGAGCACGAGGAGCCCGTTTCTTGAAGCCCCTGAGAATACAGAAAATATCCAGTAGGCGAAATGAAAAAACAAACAAGCACTACTCCTAAACCTCAGGAACCCCCGTTTGTGCCTAGACTTCAGCATCTGAATAGCATACCCTAGGGATGAGGAACCTCAGGAACAGGGGCCAAATGTGGCCATCCAAGCCTCTCTATGGACTCGGGACTCTCCTTAAGCCATACTCCCCTACCTTTCTTGCTCCTCAAGTGCTTTCGCCTGACTAGAATGAGTCCTAACCCTGTGAGAGGAGTAGGGTTAGCTGCATGCTGATAGTGGTGAGACCAAAGTCAGAAGTGGGCAGAGCAAGAGATGCAACAGCCTGGGTTTTGCGTGGCTGGAATGTTCCCTGCCCTTCAAGGGCAAGTTGCATCTCTTGCTCTGCCCACTTCTGACTTTGGTCTCACCACTATCAGCATGCAGCTCCTAGAAGGGAAGGGGGGGGGTCCCTTGTGAAGGAAGTTCCTCATCCGCACCTACAGTGTATAAAACCTGCATAAAGCCACTAGTTACCAAGATGGGCTGGTGGAGAAAGCTAGGCTTTTTTCTTTTTTTATGCTATTTATTACTTTTTCTGAAAAGGCCTAGAAGTAATTTGAGGAGGTTCAGCTATGATAATTGGGCTTACAAAGGCAAAATTTGAGTTTCTGATGAATCATAAATTTTAGAATGCAAAAATTTTGCTTTTCCACACTCCATTAACTATACTTCAAACACAAAGCCAGCTCGGCCAGAGATGAGATGAAAGCACAGAAAGATTCAATCACCTTCACCACAACTCATGGATGTACAGAAATTAAGCTACTGTTTTTTCCTGTTCAGATTTGTGACTAGAGCATGAACTCCAAATACCTCCCATTATAAACAGGAAGAACGCTAAACCTGTTCCATTGTACATCAACAGTACACCCAAGAGACTATTTCCCCCCTCAATCATAGTGCCAACATTACACAAGTTACCCAATGTCTCTTGAATTTAACAGTGACCTTGCATCCTAAACCCAAAGCCAGGATACCAGTGAGTTCAATTACAATAGCAGTGTCAACATATTTATGTTATTTAGCCAAGCATTTGCAACGCCTCATTATAAGCATTTACTTATTGGTTCAAGCTGTTTTCTATCAGGCTTTTTACTTGTCTGCCCGTCCCCAATCACACATCTTGGAACACTGAAGGGAGGCCCAAACCACCCACCCACCCACCGTGGTACCTCTAGTTACAAACTGAATTCATTCCGGAGGTCCGTTCTTAACCTGAAACTGTTCTTAACTAGAGGCATGCTTTCGCTAATGGGGCCTCTTGCTGCTGCTGCGCAGTTAGCACACGATTTCCGTTCTCATCCTGGGGCAAAGTTCTCAACTCGAGGTAACTTTTCAAGGTTAGCAGAGTTTGTAACCTGAGGCGCTTGTAACCTGAGGTACCAGTGTGTGTGTTTGTGTGTAGGTTTTGCCGTTTTTCAGCAAATAAGTATTCATATTTATTTTCACAATCAAATGCTTTCTTTAAAACCTGTGAATACAATTCCTGTAAACTATAATATTAGGTAACTATTTCTAACTCAAATCAGTACACTTTTGGTTGTTTAACTCAAAATCTGGTACAGCTGAATTTTCCTTTGCACATGAATATAAAAGGGCCTTAAGGACCACCTGTAACCCTTTTGGCTTACAACAGATATTTGGCTTACAACTTGAGATATTCTGTAGTACAACTGATTCTTTACAAGGCAACAATCAGTATGGTACTTCTAAGCTTTTAACAAAGCTTTTAACTCCAAAGTAATGTTTGATGATACAGTCGCTTGGACCAATTTCTGCACTGAGTAACAGTGTAACACATTTTCAAAAAATGAAAGAACAAAAAATAAGGACTGCCACTTACACGCCATGGATCCGTTTGTGAATGTTTATAGTATATTCCCGAGTAACCACCTCATTGATGGCTGACCGTCCTTTCTTCTTTTCACCACCTTTCTTTGCAGGAGCCATCTGCACATGTCAAAACACAAAAAGCCTTGTTTTACACAGCACAATATGACATACATCATTGTTTCTTAAATAGTAGCTCCACAAAGCAATGATAAGAGTAAAAATGACAGAAACAGACATCTGCCAAATGCAGAGGCTCTGAGTTCAGCATTTCCTCCTTCTGGAATAGATGGCCTAGATTTTAGGCCATCCAGTGTGTAAAGCCACAATTTTAGTTGTTGACTAAAATTCTAAAAAGACTTTGAAAAGCCTGGTTGCAGTCTCTCCTTGTGTTCTCTGACATGATATTAATATTTAGACACCAGGCAAATACATTATTATTCTTCCAGGCCTCTGGCTAACTGAACACTCCATGGCCTTTAAAACTGTTGGGGAATTATTGTTTTCAATTGTTACTGTTATGTATTTTTATGTTTCTATATTGTTAACCGCCCTGTGATTCTAATCATATAGAGGAGTACCTCTCATCCATGACTCTTGTCTCTGACCATTCATGTGCAAGAACACAGTACCTGTACAGGTAACAAGTACCTTCACAGAAGTGAAACCAGCTCTGCTAATACCTACTATTTATACGCAATGCTTGTAGCATGTCAAAGCACTTCACACAGACTACCCCATTAATGCTAACATAAACTTTGTGAGCCAGGTGAATATTATCATATTTCAACTGTGGGAGGATTCAGAAATAGTGGCTTACCTTAGGCCACCAACTTGTTCATAAAATTCAGCATGGCTCACACTCTTCACCGCCACTGCACAAATCCCCTAAAGCTTCCAGTTTATTAATGCCAGTGTCTTATTTTCTACCAGCCTCCCTCTCATGTTGAGAGTCCACAGTTGCTAAAATTACTTTACTACACAACAAGCAGCTGACTGCTGAATCTCAAAAATGTTTTTTTAACAGGAGAACAGCCCTGTCAGATCATGCCAGTAGCCCATCTAGTACAATATCCTGTTCTGACCAGATGCCTGTGGAAAATCTGCAATCAGGATCTGAGCATCTAATGTGGACATTAAAAAAAAGAAAAGGCAGAAAAAGAAAAGGCAGATACACTTTCAAACTTGTGCCACAATCTGAAAGTACGCTTGCAACTCCAGCATTGTGAATGGAAAGATCTTCCTTCCTAATTCGTCCTTTGTGCCATCTACTCCCTGCCTTTGCTCTCCTCGATATGCTCTAGTTCCACTAATAGCAGGAAAGTGCCAACAAGATTAGAGTTGGAATGGTGTGATTTAGGGACAATAGGGGGGGACCCTCCTACCCCCCAAAAAATATAGCTCGTGAGGGAAAAGCACAACCAGTAAGAACGCTGAGTGTCAGCTAGAATGCCAAGATGAGCTCTGCTGGATCAGGCCAAAGGCCCATAGATCAACATGCTGCTCTCATAGTGGCCAAGCAGGTGGTTTATGTGAAGACCACAAAGAGAACCAGAGTGGAATAGCTGTTGCAGCTGCAGCACTTTCGGGGGTGGGGGACATAAAAATGGTGTGTGTGTGTGTGTGTGTGTACACACACACACACACACAGAGAATTTATAGAACAGCAGCAGCTTTAAGTTGTCTTCTGCCACACAGCAGTCTTGGAGTAGAAAGCCCGGTTTGAGCTTCTTACACCTTGAGTTTCGTGAAGGGAGGCCCGGCTCAAACTCTGCCAGAAGATACAAACTAATATTCTGTTGAAGACCCCCCCCCCCCTTCATAAGAATATAGTACTGCAAGTTGTAAGAATACAGCACTGAAACGTGATTCAGCGCCATGCGCACAACGTGCAAACGGTACCAAACTATTGCTTCCTCACACAAAATGTTAATTAACACTAAAGACGAAAACCCCTGCCCCCAATTTTCACTAATATGAATGGAATTGCCGGATTTTGTTTCAGTTGGCTTTTGAGGCTGCAAACACACATCCCCATGTCCTTTACGACACGCGTGCTCAAAAAACAGTCCTTCTGGACCGCCTCACTTCCCTCTAAGTCCTATGGCTTTAGTCCTCACTGCCTTTTCAGGCGATATCAGGCCTAGGCCAGGCTGGAGCCACGGCGGCAGCGGCGGGGGGGGGGGAGGGAAGGAATCTCAATCCCGCCAGGCGAGACTTCAAGGCCAGGTCCAGAAATACCCGTCCCCCGATACTCCTCTTCGCCCCAGCCAGCCACCCAACCCAGGCTCTCGCCATTGCGAGGCCCACAGAAGCGGATGGCTTCGGATAACAAGAACCGCTCCCAGCGCAGCTACTTACCCTGCTCAGGACCAGACCAGAAAGGAAGGCGCCGGGGCTTATGGGAGGAAACCAAGGAACCCGGAACAGCCATAGAGACGGCGAATGGAAATACGAGGAGCGCTTCCGGGTCAGGAACCACCAGTTGCTAAGCGGCGCTCCCAGAGGGGATAGTGGCGGGAGGTTGGGCCGTCTCTATGGCGGGCACGTTGGAGGAGGAGGAGGAGCTAGCAACGCTTTAAAAAGTTGTTTCCCCCTCCCCGCCCGCGCATCTTTTCCTTAGAGGTGGCAGCTGCTTAATGGAGTCTTAATAGTTTGGTGGCGGCGGTGATGCAACATCATAAAGGATCTCTACTGCCTGTGATAAATGTGGTTTTAAAAATCACGGCGGGTTTTTTTTGTTTTGCTTGATTATGAACACCCCCAAATTGCAAACTAGGGCAGAGAGCGGCTCACACCAACTTTGCAGTGTATGCAATTGCAGTCAGCTGCCGTTATTCCCACACTGCGGTCCAATATTTTGGTGTGTGTGCATTTTTGTGGTGCAGTCAGGTACCTATGGGAATCCCATGCCAAGATATGAGCGGAACAGGCCCCCACTCCCCCCACTTTTTATAAAGCCCAGTCACAGATATTCAGAGGCATACACTGGAGGAATCATCGTGATATAACCTTTAAAAGCTGCCCTAGCATTTGTGCCATGTGAAGAACCAAGCTTGGTCTGTCCTGAATCCCCTGTCCTTCTTAAAATCATAAACACACTGATTCTGGTATCATGACAGAGGATGGAAACACCTGCCTCCACCCTGTCTCCACACCAGTATCCCATCTCCCAGTCCACTTTCTTTTCCGACTCCTGTAATAGTGGTCAAGCAGCTTCCTTGCAACTGGATTGGCAGCCCAGTATATTGCCAATCTCCTATTTACTGAAGTCAGGACTGAAAAATGGGACCCTGATTTCAGAACAGTTATGCATCTGGGACTCCCCCACATGCTTGTCAGCTGTAGCCTGGGCTGAATTTGTTCCCTTCAAATTATGACTGCGTGTATGCTTCTAAGTAAACCAAGGGTGGCTAAACCTGTAGTCCTCCAAATGTTGATGGACTCACAATTTGCATCCGCTCCAGCCAGCATTGTCAATAGCCAGGAATTGTGGGAGTTGTAGTCCAGCAAGATTTGGAAGACAACAGGTAATTAGCCACCCCGCCCCCTCTCTAACCTAACACACAACTTGGGAATCTTTACTTTTATTAAGCATGTTTAGAGCTGCAGCCAGGATCTCTGGATGCAAGAACAACAATCTTACATCAGAAATGTCCTCTGATCTCAATACATTTGTTTGACTTTTAGATGTTTTGAGACTTTATTATCAAGGTTCCAATGTGTGATAACTGCTTTTCAGCCCTATAAAAAGCTTGTTTGAGAGGGAGCCAAATTCTAGATTAAAGATGTAGACATCAACTCTTCATCCTTTGCTAGGGACAATTGCTTGTTATTCCTAGAGGATTGTTTAAAGCAGGAATACAATTCTTCCCTCCCAGGTGTGTGCTTGCAGTCATATTTTCCTCAAGGGACTGATAGAAACAGATATGCACATCCAAATTGTGATGCTCCCCCAGACCCTATCAACCTATGGTGGTTTGAAATGGCATGCACAAACTCTACAATGGGATCAATTGTTGTGCAAAACCTTTGTTGTGTCTTGTGTTGGGGCCGGTGAGTTTGTTACAACCTAGCTGGAAAGGCTGTGATCAGGCAATGCAATTCAAAATTACCTATACAGTGGTACCTCTGCTTAAGTACTTAATTCGTTCTGGAGGTCCGTTCTTAACCTGAAACTGTTCTTAACCTGAAGCACAACTTTAGCTAATGGGGCCTCCCGCTGCTGCTGCTACCGTGCCGCCACTGCACGATTTCTGTTTTCATCCTGAAGCAAAGTTCTTAACCCGAGGTACTATTTCTGGGTTAGTGGAGTCTGTAACCTGAAGCGTATGTAACCTGAAGCGTATGTAACCCGAGGTACCACTGTACTAAGCGGCAAAACTGATTGCTCTACCACCCCCAACAAAGCATACACAAGTAAAAGTAACTAAATTTTTACAAAATAGTGTTTTACTGCAAAAAGCATTGCATACAGCCTCATGTACCATTTGCAGTAGCCACAGGTGTAGTAAAATTCTCACTGCATGGAAAGAGGCTATGGACAAAAGTGGTATGTAAGTAAAAGAGTAAACAGGTAAAGGACCCCTGGGTGGTTAAAAGTCTAGGCAAAGGCGCTCCTCTCGCTTCAGGACTAGGGAGCTGGCGTTTGTCCACAGACAACTTTCCAGGTCATGTGGCCAGCATGACTAAACCGCTTCTTGCGCAACAGAACACCGTGACTGAAGCCAGAGTGCATGGAAATGCCGTTTACCTTCCTGCCGCAGCGATACCTATTTACCTACTTGCACTGGTGTGCTTTCGAACTGCAACAGGAGCTCATCCCCATCAAGCGGATTTGAACAGCTGACCTTCCGATTGGCAGTGGTTTAGACCACAGCGCCAGCCACATCCCATAGCGGTATGTATGCTGCCGTAAGTTCCCCGTAGTAACAAGATACTTCTATCCACCAAACACCATACCAAATGCTCAATACTTCATAAATTGTTGCATAAATAAACGCTGCAACAGACCCTACCCATCAAATATCAACATGTCAACAGACTGTAAAACAATGAAAAATGAAAAGGAAAGGTTAGCAAAAAGCCCACCTCAGGCTAGTCATTTGTTTCATATAAGCTTGGTGCAAAGGGTGCTGTATTAACTAACAGCTCTCTGCAGGCACCCTTATGACCAAGCTAAAGGCCTGAAGCTAAATTTCTGTATTTCAAAAAAAAATAAAAAATAAAAAAATAAAAAAATAAAAAAATTCCTTCCAGTAGCACCTTAAAGACCAACTGAGTTAGTTCTAGGTATGAGCTTTCGTGTGCATGCACACTTCTTCAGATACACTGTATCTGAAGAAGTGTGCATGCACACGAAAGCTCATACCTAGAACTAACTCAGTTGGTCTTTAAGGTGCTACTGGAAGGAATTTTTTTATTTTTATTTTTATTTTTATTTTTATTTTATTTTGTTTTGACCATGGCAGACCAACACGGCTACCTATCTGTAACTTTCTGTATTTCAGTTTGCTTTTTTACAAACTATTAACTCTCAAAAAAGCATGGAGAGAAAAAAAGCTTTTCGCTTGTGAAATGAGCTGGTCTTTCATAAACAAAATAATGTTCACATAATCCCATATAATTTTATTTTATATAGAAATAGGTCAAGGTTGGGGTTTTGTTTTGTTTACAACAACTTCTTTATACGCTACTTATTGAATAATTACATAAAATCTTTTTTTTTAGAAACATCAACATAAAGCATACAAAAGTGCAACGCTTTGGAGGAAAAGTCAAACCTAAACGTAGTAATGAAAGATATGTAATATAGTTGCAGCATTTTCCCACTTAATGGGCTGTAACACAGTGCATATTCTTCAGGTGTTTGTTCTATGAACAGTTGTGAGGGGGCTGTTCAGTTAGTAGAAAAGATTCTCTTCAAAGTGTTTAAAGAGCATGACTAGTACATTGGAATAATAGCTGCATGATTGTGCTTCGGTTCACTGTTTACAATTGTAGTTCACTAAGTAAATAGGAAAATGTCCAGTGTAATTTCTTTGAAACATTAGAAATAGCAAGAGGGAGAGGTAACAAGTTTAATACTTTCAGGTTATGAGTCCAAGGTCTATAAACTGCAGGGTGCTTTTTATTTAAATAAAGGACAACATGTTCTCTCTCTCACTGGAAGTGCTTATCTGGCCACCAGAACAAACTTTTATTCACCGAAAGTGCTAGCTTATGCCTTTTGTGCAGTTGTGCAAAATAATAATAATATTAATAAAAATAATCTCTCACTCTCTCAATAGATTTTCTCTGAACCAGTGCTTTTCATATTCAAAAGATCAAAATAGTGAAGGCCAAGTAACTCGTATCCACTTTTTTTTTTTTGGAATAGCCAGAATACTTTCTGGTCAAAATAGTCAGAAGAATCGTCTACCAACACATACCAGTTTGCACATGATGGTATGTATTAGTATTAATATACATAATGTAGTCACAAAATAGTGCAAACATCTGCAAAATAATTCCCGTTCCTTTCCTATTGCACTATCCACCAAGGTCTGTGCTTGGTAATCTCTTTACATCACAAAACTCTGAAATGAACACATATGCAAATGCTGGCTTCCCTCCTGCCCAGTCACCCACCATTCAATAAAGCTAAATGTGTACTGATTGTTACAGCAGATTCTACTGCAGATGTTGTTGCATGTTGGAGGATTCAGGCAAACTGACAGTCCTCCGGGGAGCAGGTTCTTGCTGCTGTTGCTGTGACTGCATATGATGGTACTCTACGCTTTCTTCCTGTCGAGGGTAGGAAGGCAAGAGCAAAGAATCTGCCTGCTCACTGTGTAAAGGGCCTGCAGACTCTACCTATATGCGAAACAAAATTGGATGCCGTCAAATAATGGTTTAGCAGATCAAAAACAGTAGTTCTGTTAAATAATAATAATTTATTTGTACCCCACCCATCTGCCACTCTGGGCAGGATAAATAAAAACACAGTAAAACATTATGCCTTAAAAATCTTCCCTATATAGGGCTGCCTTCAGATGTTTCCTAAATGTTTCATAATTACTTGTCTCCTTAACATCCGATGGGAGGGCGTTCCACAGGGTGGGTGCCACTACTGAGAAGTGACCTCTGCTTATGGAACTTTGCTATGGAACTATTGCTGTTGGACTAGGATCTATAGTTTGCAGAACAATTACAATGTGCTTAGCTAAGTCAATGAATGAAGCTTGGCACCATTTATGCCAAGGATTGCAAGGTTGGCGGCGGCCCTATTTTTTGGATTTTATATTGTTAGAAAAAAACAATTCTTAGGAAATGGCAATGGTCAAGTGGGGTGTGGGTGTGTGTCTGTGTGAGAAAGAGTGAATGTGATGGCCCCTTTGTATATTTTTTCCTGGTACTGCAGAATGCTCCCTGTTGTCATGAGCAACAGCACTCTTATGTTAGTGGAACATCAGTATTGTGTGATCTCCACAATCAGGATCAGGAGAACATAGGTGACTTCCTCTAGCAAATAAGAGGTAGTCTGTGGAGGGAGGATGGGAAACAGCAATGACTGTACTCTCTCTAGTTTTGCGCCATGCCATACCTCCATGGCTGCCATGTTGTGTTATACTTTACTCCCATAGAAGTCATTGTGTGCCAGGGAGGCAGTGGAAGACAGGAGTGCCTGGCGTGCTCTGGTCCATGGGGTCACAAAGAGTCGGACACGACTAAACAACAACCACCACTGGTATGAAAAGGTTAGTGGCCCTTGATTTATGTGAACGAGAACTTTTTGATAAGCTCTAATTGTCAGAAATTTAGTCAATCACAAAATGCAAGTGGATTTTCCCTACTCATTTCGTCCAATAATTGGGCTTCCTTTTCTGTCCTCCATTGGCAATGCTCATTAATTCCACTTTCTCTTTCAATGGTTTCATCACAATCATGTTTGTCATGGGCACTTATGAAAATACTTGCAGCACAATCCTAGGTATGTTTATTCAGAAATATGTCCCACTAAGTTCAATGGGGCTTAACTTAATTCATAGTAAAAAAATTTAGGACTGTAGTATTCAAATTTGTTATATAAACTGCCTTTGGCTGATGGCCTCTTACTGTCAACAACCTTCTGTTGTGGGCATGTTTTGTATTCCTATAGTGGGTATATTTGGGCTTGTGCAATTATTTATTTATTCATTTATACCCCGCCTTTTCCCCCTATGGGACTCCATTTTATCTTATTGCCACACTTCATGTTTACCATTTTAGTGGGAGGAATGATGGCTGTTTGTTTTTTAAAAGGGAAGTTACTGGCTATAAAGCCAAAAGCAGTCAATGACAATACAATAATTATTCAGGAAGCTTTTGTGTTGCAGAAGGAAAAAACAAAAGGAACAAGGAAATTAGCAGGATCCATAAAACAAAAGGAAATACACCAGACACTCACATTGTCCTGGAGTTAGATTTAGAACCTGGTGTCCCAATGCAAAGTTTCCAGCATAATCAAATGTGTCTGCTCCAGATCACATATTGACGTGGATAAAATGTGAGCAGATGTTTCCAATACACAGAAGCCACAATCTCCTGAAACCTCACTTCCTCAGTGATATTCCAAATCAGGAGCACAGTCAACTGAGAATTGTATCCAGAGCAGAGGATATTGACTGGGAGTCTTGAGTTCCTCCATCATATTTAAAAGGCACATAGAGTTATATAGATTTTAGAGTCAGCTGAGCTTTGGACTTATGTTGGTAAGGAAACAGAATGGATAGAATATTCAGGTAGGATTTTAAGACATCCTTGGTAATATGCCAAGACACTCCAGTGTATTCTGGGCCTGAGTTGGGAGTCACTAAGAGTTTTGTATAGCGATTATTGGTTATGAGACTCCATTTGTCAAGGTTCAGTGGTCTAGCATCTGCTTTGTGTGCAGATGATCCCTGCCATCTGAAATCTTGAAGAGTTGCAGAATATACTGAGTGAGATGGACCAATAGTCCAACCAAAGGCAGCTAGCTTCCTGTGTTCCTATTCCTGCCTATGGTTGCTTTATTTGGGAATATGAGACCTAACATTAGTCTGCAACATAGACAACTATGGACTAATTTACAGAGGGTATTTAAAGAAATAAAGAAAACAAAATGGTTGACACTGTGGACTCCGTTTATATGATATTAGAACTGCACTACACCCCAAAAAATGTACATCTAGAAGTGCTAGCTGTGGTTTGAGAACATTAATAAATCAGTTCAACATCTGATATAGATAACAACTGAAGAAATATTTTTGTTGTTTATGTACTTCCTGCATTTTCATTGTGAGTTCTTGTATTATTATTTTTTTAACATTCCTAATAAAAAAAGTTTATAAACAACCATGTCATATTTCTTCTGCCATTCTTAAAATAATGTGAGGGTCTTTATCACTTTATGAATAACTACACAATTAAAAATATTTTTTTAAAAACAAAAAACCCAGTATGCCGCCCCTTCAGCTGAAAAACATACTTTCAGGGCGGCTTACCCATTTAGGTACTGTCAGTTCTGTTGCAGCCCACCTGAAGGTAGCCTTGCTGCTGCTGCTGGTGCTGATGCATAGGTTGCAAAGTTGAAGGCTGAGATGGCTGTGCTGCAGAAAACCCAGGGGGCAACACTGCTTGTCCCATCAGCACTATAGCTGTACTGCTTCCAGAGGTTTGCTCTTCCAAACTTTGGAACGCTTGTAGGCTTTGAAAGTATCTATTCAAAGAAACAGTCCTAAGTTTTGCAGCCAAGAATTTGCGACTAAAACATTGATATCATACTGCAATGTATTATGGACAACGGTTGGGAGAAATAGCAGGTGCTGCTGCTGACTCAGGGACTATGCAGATATGCCGATTGTTGGAAGATGCATTGAAAAAGCCAGGCACATTCATTGCTACACATAACTCCTGGGCATACCTAGGGCATATATTGTGCATACCTAGTGGCATCCTGGAAGTGGAGAAGGATGACCTGGGGTGGGGCAGTGTGGGAGAACGAAGAAGCTGATCAGAGGCTGATGCAACTAAGCATTTTTGTTTGCTATTGGGGCGGCCCTCGGGTGGCGCTGTGGGTTAAACCACAGAGCCTAGGACTTGCTGGTCAGAAGGTCGGCAGTTTGAATCCCCGTGAGCTCCCGTTGCTCAGTCCTTGCTCCTGCCAACCTAGCAGTTTGAAAGCACGTCAAACTGTAAGTAGATAAATAGGTACCGCTCCAGCAGGAAGGTAAACGGCGGTTCCGTGTGCTGCTCTGGTTCGCCAGAAGCGGCTTAGTCATGCTGGCCAGGAAGCTGTACGCTGGCTTCCTCGGCCAATAAAGCGAGATGAGCGCCGCAACCCCAGAGTTGGTCACGACTGGACCTAATGGTCAGGGGTCCCTTTACCTTTTTGCTGGGGTAGCCCAGAGGCTTGAGAATATGTGGACACATCTTTAGAAATGGTGAGTTTATGGGTTAAAAGCAAAGAACCAGCCATAGCAGGTAAATTAGAAATTTCTGATACAATATCAGCAAGATAATGTTCCAAGTAGCAGGCTCCAGATTTATTTGATTGTAACACTTTCACCAAACCTGGTCCCTTTCATTCTCCAGTTGGCATGACAGAACCCCAGTACATGATGGCAGGGCATTTTTCCAGCCAGAACTCATTGGAACTCAGTTCCAGCACCTCTCAGGTAGGTGCCATTGCCATTCTAAGAGAACAAGGGTGCTGTTCATGGTGAGTTCTGGCACCTCTTTTTCTAGAAAAATAGCACTGCATGATGCACGAGAGAAACAATGTACTGGGGCAACTGGGATCTGAAAAACCATGCAATTGCGGGAGCTTGGCATTGGGGCAGATAAAATATGGCAGGACAACATCTGGATTTTCAAAATATGGAGCCACCTTTATTCCATCTCTGACATAGACTGCTTAACCCAAGTACTACCTCTGGACGAGTTGCCGTTCTACCACCTCCATCTAAGTGGCATTTCTCAGTATAGTTTCAAACTTTTCCTTCCTACCCCTGCCCCCAGTAACATGCTACATACTTAGCTTCGTGTCCAGTCACATCAACATCTGTTGTCTGCCTCGCATGGCAGGAACCAGGCATCATTGGCTGAATAGGCTGACTGAGTAACAGTCTAGGAAACAGGAAATTAAATAATGTCAGTGAAGAATGACACTAACCTACAGATACTGAAAGGGTTGGAAGGATTTTTTCTGTGTGAGGTAGTTGCATGCTCAGAAGGCAATAGAGTTAAATCTGCAGTAGGCTCAGGGACAGTGTAATTAGTCGTAAAAAAAGGGTAGAACAGGATTTATTATCAAATGTGGCCATTCTTATATAGTGGTACCTCTGGATGCGAACGGGATCCGTTCCCCATTCGCATCCTGAAACAAACGCAACCTGCGTCTGCGGGTTGCGATTTGCCTCTTCCGCACATGCGCGTGATGGCATTTTGACCGTCTGCGCATGCGCGAGCGGCGATACCCAGAAGTAACGCTCTCTGTTACTTCCGGGTCGCCACAGGGCGTAACCTGAAAACGCTCAACCTGAAGCACATTTAACCCGAGGTATGACTGTACAAGGAGTTTCATTCTTCTTAGGAGTGGATCTACATACTGTGGTTGGCAAACAAAGATCACTGAAATTCCCTGAGGCAGATTATTTGCCACAGCGCTTGACTGTAACGTTTTCATGCTCCCAACCTGTGATGCGGTGGATGTTTCTGCCTCAAGTAATAGCCATCTTCTATGACAGTCCTGCATTCTGATGAAATCTAGTGAGCATTGGGCTATTAGATTTTTAAGTTAGCTATTAGAGCTTCCATTCAGTTTGCCAGTCCAGAACATAAAATAGGCTTTACATGCTTTCTTCTGCTCCAGGTAGTTTGAAACGGCAGCTAACTTTGTGTGGAGATGTAAGGTCCTCTCTCCCTCCCCCCGCCCCATTCACCTTATGTTTCCTACAGGGACATGTTTTCTATTTCAAGCTACTTATTGCTCCTTGTATTTTCTTTCTAGTCACCAGTTTAAAAACTTTTTCAAAACAGAACAAAGAAGTAAACAGTATCTTTTCTTTCTCTTTTTAAGGCAAATACATAGTGCTAACAACATTTAGAGAAAACAAAAACAACCCACAAGTCGGTATCTGAAGAAGTGTGCATGCAGACGAAAGCCCATACCAATAACTAACTTAGTTGGTCTCTAAGGTGCTACTGGAATGAATTTTTTAAATTATTTTATTTATTTTGTTTTGTTTCAACTATGGCAGACCAACATGGCTACCTACCTGTAACCCACATGTCTGTTTGCTCCATTCTGATACTGTTTTTAATACTGGATTTTTCATTTCTGTAACCCAACCCTGGAACCTTGTGGTATAGGGTACGTATGAAATTGAATAAATAATAATAACACCATGTTCCTCTTTTTTTCTTTCAAGCTTACTACTAATCTAGTGCTGTAACTTGATAAAATGGAGTATTTTCTTAATGTTCAAAGTACAGCATTTACCTGGTATATAGTAATAAACTAAACATGCAAATTTAAATAGTGTCATTGTAAAAAATAGTATTTAATTCTTCAACTTTTTTTTTTTAAGTAGGTTACTTCAATTATTTTACCTCAATTGTCGATCATTACTAAAATCTGGAGTGCTCCGCTGGTGGCTGTTATCCTGTAGAATGGCATCAGGTGGAGCTCTGCTCAAAGACTGTGGGAGCACAGAGGCATTGCTAAACTGTGAGGTTAAGCTTCTGGAAGATTGACAGCTATCCTGCATTCCTTGTGAGGCTCTTGCTGATTTCTGATCCTAGAACAGTTGAAAATAACAGCACTCACAAAAACAATAAACAAAAGCTTTGGGTATATTGTAAAAACACATAGAATTAAGTTGCGATTATTTTTTTGCCAAATTACCAGATCCAAATTTAGTTCATTCCATCCTCTCATAAAGGTGTAATTATGTAAAGTGACCGATAAGTAGGGAAATAAATTCATATTCATTGAATGTAGGTCTGGTAATTTACCCTTTTTAAATATATTTTCTTTTACAAGAATGGTGATTATGGGTAGCTAGAACAAACACACAGATTCACACAAAGCTTACTGGAAAGAGCGAAAGGGCAGGCGATATTGCCGTAATACCTAAAGGCAAACAAGAACTACAGTATAAGAAATGCTGGAAGAACTAAATGAAGAATCAAAAGAGGTAGGATTGAAGATGAACCTAAGACTTAAAGTAATGTTTAAAGAAGAGAACATTTTTTTCCACAAAAAGATTGCTGTAAGACCATTGCAGGTCTGCTTACCTGGTTTGATAACACATTTTCTTCTCCTAACATTTGATGGTCTGTTGCTTGAGGAGCTGCAATCTGCTCTTGGAGACAAGGCCTCGAAGGCCTCGCCACAACTTGCTGCTGAGACTCAACCGCTGGCTTCCCCTGAGGTTCTGGCTGCTGCATGCTGCTGAAATTCAGAGATGCTGTTGGCTGCTGTAAAAACATCTGGAAGAGAAAGGTGGCTCCTTTTTCGATTTCCTTGTTAAGCAAATCAATGGAAGAAATACATTCACAGTTCCAATTTCAAGTTGTCATATCTTAACACTTATAAATGTGTATCGTTAGGGAGCTCAACTTGATCCAGGCCTCAGTCGCTGAAAATGCTTTTAAGGCTAGAAGACTGTGTGAAGTTGCTTGTGAGTACACAGAGAGTCCATTTCCCACACAACTGCATAAGCACAGCCACCTTTCACACATCTGGGGCTGTCAGAGAAGTTTCTACAGGGAATGTCGCATGTCACCTCTTTCCAAATCAAGCATTGGATAAGAATTGCTCAAATATTATGTGTGCAATGCACCTTAAACCAGCTGTGGAAGGACTGACACTGTTTAGAAAACCAAATCCACTATTCAGGAACAGAATACATTTGTCATCCTATTCACTCAGAAACCTCTGACATACATGTCTAATTCTTGCAAATATATGAAGGTCAAACTAGATGTTACAAGCAAACACATGTTACTAAATTGCAACTAACACTCGGTTTATGGGAAATGAGCTTTCGGAGGGAGCAAATAAGAGCAGAGAAGTGATGGCTGCTGGTGGTAAACTCTTCCCTGTCCCCAGTTTTTCTGCTTCAAATTGTTTTCTTCTACTTCCCTCTCCATGGGATTCCAGATGGGAAAATGTGTGTGCAACCCCACAGGGCTGACATTATCCCCATCTCACCCCAAGATAGAAAAAGCTTCCACTGGAATTTTAGCAAATGTGTTCCTGTCCAATAAGTACAGTGGTGCCCCGCAAGACAAACGCCTCGCAAGACGGAAAACCCGCTAGACGAAAGGGTTTTCCGTTTTGGAGGCGCTTCGCAAAACGAATTTCCCTATGGGCTTGCTTCGCAAGATGAAATGTCTTGCGAGTTCCTGCGGGTTTTTTCCCCTCCCCCCCTTTTCCTAAGCCTCTAAGCCACTTAGCAGCTGATCCACTAAAAGCCGCTAAACCGCTAACAGTGCTAATCCGCTAAGCTGCCAATGGGCTTGCTTCGCAAGACAAAAAAACCGCTATACGAAGAGCCTCACGTAACGGATTAATTTCGTCTTGCGAGGCACCACTGTAGCTTGGTTGTTTTTGGAAGACAATTTTACTCGGCTACAAGTGATCACCAAAGAAGAAGAAGAAGACAGCCTCCAACAATCATATCCCTATACTTTTTTCCTGAAAAGACAACTTCCTTTTGCTGTCTATGAAAACAGGGTGGATTGTACCTCTGTCCAGAAAAAACTTCAAGATAATAGAACAAGAAAAATATAAAGCATGAGGCTTCAACTTAAGGAATTCTAGCTATCTAGCAACACAAAAATGTTGAAAAACAAACGGAAATACAGAAGATGAGAAGCCACTGAAATGGAGCACAAGAGAGAGAGAACATGTGTGCAAAGATCCTAAAACTAAGTGTGAGATTGTTGCCTCAGTACATATACATGATCCCCTGAGCTACGAACATAGTATGAACAAGTACAGTGGAACCTCTGTTTTCGAGTGTCTTAGAAATTGAACGTTTCAGCTTTCGAATGCCGAAAACCCAGAAGTAACTGCTTTGGTTTTCAAACAATTTTCGGAAGCTGAACGTGCCACGCAGCTTCCGTTTTGAGTTTCCCTGTTGTATTGAGGCTGCCGCTTTCAGTTTTCGGACGTTTCGGAAGCTGAACGGTGTTCCCGAACAGATTACGTTCAAAAACCAAGGTTCCACTGTAATAGGAGTCATGCTGTTTTAATTTCTGTACTGTGACAGATTGCCTCCAACCAATCATATGATAATGAGCTTTCATCGTGATTTGCTTGTGGGGTGTTTATAAACCTTCCCATTATTCTCATTCATTCACTCCACACTTTTCAATGCATTTCCTTGTCACTCTCCTAACAGCAAACAGACTGTTGTTTTCTTTAAGTGCACTTGTTGCACTAACCCATTTCTATTGTGCAAGACTAAATGCACTAGGAACCTCTCGTGCAAAATACTGACAGTCAGGCACCTCAAGAGTGCTAGTGTCAAAACATTTCTCCTCAGAAGAGGACAACACCAAAGTACCAACACAGAAAGTATTCCATTCACAGCGGCTTTGCCCAAGATTCTTACCAGCCTGTCATGACTGGACCACTAAAGAAGAACTAAAATGCCACTGAATAGAAAGGATTCCTCCCCCCACCCCTTCAACATCGTAAACAAGTCTAAGTAGATAACGCCACTGCAGAATCTCACGACTACTTTTTCAGGGTGTCAAGACATGAGAAGAGTATTACTAATCTCTTCTAATTGGCAGTCTCATTAGTATTCTCATGAAAGAAGCAAAAGACATGAAAGCACAACACCTCTTGCATCTAGAAACAGACAGCATCATATTAGGGAGACAACGGAAGAAAGCTGTTCTATGGAAACCAGACATTTTAACCATCTGTGTTGATCGAACCAGGAAGCTCTTATCAACAGCAATTATTTTTACAATGTATCGGAAGCAAGGATGCCACGCTAAATTTATAGCTATGAGACATTTATTTCAAAGATACCGTTTCTAATAAACTGCTGAAGGTGACATTTTCCCTGTAAGGCTTGGTTCTACCCATATTATTTCCTTTCAACAATATTGCCGGGCTGCTTTTCTGCTACATGCCAAATATAGCTCCTTAATTCTCTTTTTGTGGTCCCAGCAAGTCTCTTCAAATTGCATTAATAAATTGCATACATTCCATGTAGCCCCATGACCAACGGACTCATTGTTAAAACTGTGTTTATGGAAGACAATCTTACCCAGCTACAAGCGACCGTCGAAGAAGATATCCCTAACAGTGCTGTAAAAATATAAAGGTAAAGGACCCCTGACTGTTAAGTCCAGTCGCGAACAACTCTGGTCTGGGATTGCGGTGCTCATCTCGCTTTATTGGCCGAGGGAGCCGACATTTGTCCGCAGACAGTTTTTCCGGGTCATCTGGCCAGCATGACTAAGCCACTTCTGGTGAAACCAGAGCAGCACATGGAAACACAGTTTACCTTCCTGCCGGAGCAGTACCTTTTTATCTACGTGCACTTTGATGTGCTTTCGAACTGCTAGATTGGAAGGAGCTGGGACTGAACAATGGGAGCTCACCCCGTTGCGGGGATTCGAACCACCGAGCTTCCGATCGGCAAGCCCTAGGCTCTGTGGTATTCACCCGCGTCTGTAGCTACAGCTACAGTGCTGTAGCACGGGTTAAAATTGAGCTCTTGTGTTTCATTCTATATTTCTCTCTCTACAAGGTACTATTAAGGAATAATGACCATGTCTATCCCAGGGGTGGCCAACTTCACGATCTACCTGTTGGACATGCCTGCTCTATCCAATCCTTTCATTTCTTTCACTCTTGAAGTCTCTGCTGAATTTTCTGTCCCCCTTCAGCATGGATCAGCATATTTTATTTGACACTTATTTAGTCCTCTCTGCCTTAAATATACTGAAATATTGTTGTTAGACTAACTGGAAGCATTAGGTCAGTCCATTCTCTGCTATGTATCAGAAACAAGAGTGTAACCAAAGGGGCTCCTGACCAAATGAATCTGGGAAGCTGCCTTATATGGAATCAGATCATAGGTTCATCTATCCCAGTATTTCCTGCTCCGACTGGCAACAGTTCTCTCAGGTCTCAGGCATAAGTCTTTGGCAGCTTTGCTATTTCCTAAGTGAAAATGCCACAGATTGAAACTCAGACCATGCACCTACACTTTTCTCTTAAGTCTTTCAAAGCCAATCCTCTTATTCTGTCATTGGGAACAGAGGGCTTCCAATACCATGTATTCCTATGTAAACTAGTGAAGAGGGGAACTGCAGGAAGAATAGCTGGCAGAAGGTGTTGTTTTCCTGAGCCAGGTTCCGAAATCGGAAGTGAGCAAAATGCCCCTTGAAGAAGCAGCAGCTGTTTAAGCTGGGCTGCTGGATGCAGTAAACCCTCCTCTGTGTAGTGGCCTATGGTGCATCAAGATGATTTGAGCGTGGAAATAAATTTCTGCTCAAGAATTCTGCTACTCACTGAATCAAGAGTAATTTGTCTGAAAAATACGTTCTCCCGCTAACCTGTATGTTGGAATCCTGCACGATGCACAGCTGTTCCTGGATTTTATGCAGCTCTTCCTGCTGCCACTGAATATTGGCTTGCAGTATTCGAGTCCTCTGCTCAAGCTGGTCTTTGATAGTTTGGAACATGTTAAACTGGGATGAGAGCTGAAACAAGGCAACCAAGAGCAATGTTACTTTTCTAGTAAGTACAGTAACTTTTGTTCCACAAGGATGCTTTGCTGTATTTCTAAGAATATTGTTACCTGCATTATACTACTGCACTTGCATAAGGAACAATGCATGTCCAAGACCTAGAAGCTGTAAGTAAAGCATTTTTAACTTACTTTGCAGTCTGTAGGGTTTCACTGAAAAAGTGGCAAAATGGGGGTCAGCTGCTTCACGCAGCTGAATCGAGTTAAAGAAGGTTTAATAACCTATTCCTATGCTTCATTAATATGCATAATGATGGGGTTTAATACTCTACTACTGGGGCTCTCTATGTGCTAGCCCCATGTTTTTAAAAACAGGCACCAGCCATTCTTCTTTTCCTTTTAACCACACATGGGGGTACCTAGAGGATTAAATATAATTAATATATTCTCTTAACAATTCCCATCATTCGCAAAATAAGCACATACTGATTACTGGTGTTACAGCACTAATATCTCTTTGACCACAAGTGCAGACCACCTGTGGTCAAAATAATACAAGAGTGTGAAAGAAGGCGGCTTCAGCCAATATTCCTTGATAGCTAGAAAAAGGAGTCTGGGCAGAAGAGTTAGAACACCTATCTCTGATCCCAATAACCCCAATGTGTGTGAATGCATTAATGTGCGTGTGTGTACCTTCCCCTCCATACAAGTGTCTTGCCATTTATTTTTTATTGTCTCTAACTTCAGGGGAACCAGTGGCAGAGAGGACTTCCTAGACATAGAAAAGAAAAGCCCTTGATTCATCTAGACACTCCTGAACATGCTCAAGAGGGTCATGTCATGCCAGTATGAATGGAAAAGTTTTAGTTTGCTATGCCTCCCAATTCAATTAAGTGAAAACAAAAAAATTGTTTTACTCTCACTAACTTAAAACCCATTTAAAGCTCCTGTCCTCCGTCAGTTTGGTACACACCTGTGTCCCAATCTATTTCATGGAACTTCTTTTAATGTTTCTGCAACTCTCTTTTTTTCCACCTTACCTGAGCAGCGGCAGGTTGGCTAGATCTCTGCAAGTCCTCCTGCATAGTGGGACTTCTTTGCAGGGAGGGAGACTCTGGGATGAGCTTTGTTCTTGTGGCTATAAAAGAACATTTATTTACTAAATTACCGTTTAGAACAGAGTTGTTAAAAGTTTCTATTAATGTATACAAAAAGACTGGATCACTGGAATGGCAATAAAGGAAGTTGACTATAGAACAAATGCACCAGTTTTTGTCAACCTGCACCCTCTAGTTCTGGACTACAGCTCTGGCTGGCGCAGATGGGAGTTGATGTTGTAACCCGCTCTGAAATTGCACTCCAATAACTAGCAGGTAGTAAATGTTTCAAATAAGACAATGCCCTGTTGTGTTAGAATTATCCTTTCTGTTGGTCATGATCCATGCATGCAGGCCTGCGTTACACGTTCCATACCATTCCGGGTTATACTGGCAGTATAACAGTATAAAATTCTCAGTTTCAAAGTAGCATCTGCAGAGACCACACCTGAAGGGCGGTATACAAATTTAATAAATAATTATAACTTACATGCTGTGTCAGGCAAGGATGTAGGCAAAGATTTGTGTGAGCCCTGAGAGGATACAGAAAGAGTCCGACTGGTGTCGAGGATTGACGTGCCTAATTCAAGAGCGTTAAAGTGCTGTTGAGGATCCAGTTCTGATCCACTGTCCTTAAAAAACAAAGCAAACATGCTAAACGTTTTTGAAAGTTTTGAACTTACAAATGAGTTTGGTTATAAATCATTTGGGTTTACTGAGGGAGAGGTCTTTTTTCGGTATCAGCTATGCGCAGCACAACCCTATATACACACACTTACTCAGAAGTAAGCGCCTTTGTGTTCGATGGGAACGACTCCCTAGAAATTCCCAGTGAGCTCAACTGTTCATTGGGACAGAATACTGCCACCATGTTTCTCTGCTTCTGAAAGAATTGCACTGGCTGCCAACTAGCTAGCAGGCTAAATTGAAGGTGCTGTTACTGGTGTACAATGCCCTATGCAGCTCGGAACGAGGATACATAAAAGATTGCCTCAACCTGTGCAGGACAGCATTGCATAGATGCAATTTCATCAGGTGGTCTGTTCTGCACAATGTCTGAATCATGCCTTTAATGTGGCAGCACCTGGCCTTTGGAACTCCCTGCTGTTACATATCACCCACGTGTCTTGTCTATTGTCTTTTCAGAGCCTACTGAAGACCTTCCTTTCCCCACAAGCCTTTTGTGTGGAGTTGCTTATCCAAGTACTGGATTTGAAACTGTTTTTAGTGTACCTTTTAGGATTTTACGTCTTCATTGTTAATTGATTTGAGCTTGTTTCACATGAAGTGATTCATAAATTGAATTAATAACAATAATAATAATAATAATAACAACAATAATAACAATAACAATAACAATAATAATGTGTGTCTAGAATTGCAGTTTTAACTCCATGTGTCACATGGTTAAAGTGCATCCATTTTTTACAGTCTTCAGTATGCAATACAGCGTTTAACGTCACATCTAGCCTGGCCTTTTGTATCCACGTTTCTGAGCAACAGAAGCTTCAAGTAGTTTTCTGTAAGATACTCATAAAAGACTCAGTTATTAACTTCATTAAGCAGTGAAAATCACAAGAACTCAGTCCTTAGATGCAGCTACTGTATAATCTGCTTTAATAGGAAGGAAGCTATGTACTCAGGAACGAGCCCAGGCCAATCCCCAGAGAACTTCAAAAGAAATGATTCTTAATTCTTGGCTTATAATGCATCTGCCTTTCATTGCCTGCTTCTTTCTATATGCTCTAGTTTCAAATTCACATATTCTTTCAATTTTATACTCAACCATGAGATTATGTGGGCAGGGGGGTTGCTTGTCTGTCACCTCCTGTGACTGGTCCTTCAAAAATCGAAAGAGGTATACATTTGCACAACTGCAGTAGACTTTGTATTGACACAGGGATTGAAAAAAAATTGCATAAGAACACCACATGCAACCAATCAAGAACACCCTCAACATAAATCAGGTGGAAAGTAGGCTTATCTGAGATTATAAATTACGGGACAGTGAACCTAGCAGGCAGTGACCATGGTGAGGAACAAGCAATGGAAGACATAAAGAAAACCCCAGGTCCATCTATATGGGACAAGATTAGTGGTCAAATTAATACACATTATTACCATCTGAACACAGTAGCTAAAGTCACCCTATGTGTCTTACCCTTTACATTTAAAAAGTTATTCCCTTTCAGAGGCACATGATTGTCCCAAAGGTCATAATGGATATCTCTTATTTTGCAAGCTACCATTCCCTCATTTCTGCAATAGTATTCTGGAAAATAGAATGGGAATGTATTCCCAGCCATGTCTTACTCCATTAAGTTAAGTTCACATAGAGACTTATACCAGTTAAATAATGATATGCAAGGTTGGTGATTACCGACATATGAGCTGCATAAAATAGAAAACAAAGAAAAACCTCTTAAAACAGCCATTTTAGCATACCTTTAGTACTGAAGAGATTATCTCTGAAGGTGCATTTTCCAAAATCATATTCCGTCGCCTTTCCACTTGAACATCTGCATAACTGAACATTATTATTTTCTCTGGAGATCTACCTTCCATTCCACTATTCTGAAAGCACTATTAAATGCAACTGGCAGTTTATTACATGATTAACTCCAGAAATTATTTGCAGTTAAAATCCACAGGTCATATAATCCAAATGTGTATAATAATGTAATGAATTACATTTTATGTTTAGCTTCTGCCCAATTTTACCCGGTTTTCAAAACAAAAAGAAAACATTATCTGTAATCATATAATTACTTGAGGCTAGGTTCCATGGCTTTACACATGATGCTCTTCATACATACTTGGAAAAAGTTCACGTGTAAACATGTATTTGCAACCTTGTATACAATTTTGGTACATGTACTCATGATTAGCCTTGTCCCTACCACAGCCCAAGTACAGGTTAGCAATTGCAGAAAGGCTAATGTACAATGCATGAAATTGTTCTACCTCCCAAACTAGCAGGTATATTCCGAGTATTTCTCTAGAGTCCAATTAGCATGCCAATACAGAATTAATGCATGCCAATACAGAATTAATGTTTGTAACAAAATATTGGGCTCTTTCCAACAAAGTCATCTTGTCCATATAAAGTCTTCTGCTTGCACAACTGAACTTCCCCTCTGTCTCCACTTCCCGCGTCCATCCTTGGAACAGATTTGGAGGGTACACAGGGGGGGAGAAAATCCAATTTTCAAGCAGAAGTCCTTGCATGAAAGGGACAATTTGGCTGGATAACAATTGATTGTATCGTAAAGCATATGCCTTATTTCCAGACAAGAGTGTTCATCAATGAAGCAAGTACCTCAGCAAGATGGCCTTAGTCTAATTACAGTGATACCTTGGTTCTCGAATTTAATACGTCCCGGAAGTCCGTTCGACTCCCGAAATGGTTCGAAAACCAAGACACGGCTTCTGATTGGCTGCAGGAGCTTCCTGTACTCAATCGGAAGCCGTGGAAGCCGGGTCGGACGTTCAGCTTCCGAAAAACGTTCGCAAACCGAACACTCAAGTGTTGGGGAGCCGATTTCTTCGGGAGCCAAGTCGTTCAACTACCAAGGTACCACTGTACTCCCTGTGACCCATGAGTAGTTTTATTCCATTGCACCCAGCATGCTCAAAATCTCTAAGACTGCCCTTAAAAGTTAGATTAACTACCACAGAACCAAACTAGGGCCCTGATGAATTATACATTTCCTCAAAGGCATGTAAGAAATGTTGTGGTGGCTGCTTGTAATGCAACCGTATGCAGATTTCTCTGTGGAGCAAGACATTTGTGCGACATTATCTCGCGAGGCGGCACTGGCAATGTTCATCTTTGCAGACTAAGAAAAAGACGAGGGTGGCATGCTACAGAGTTGGCCAATCAACACACTGGTCAGCTTCACACCGCCTTTGCTGTAGCAAGGTTGTGTTATATATGCAGTCCCCTCACAAATGTCTTTGTATGTGGCATTTAAAGCTAGCACGGTAGAAAGAATGAGTTTATTCTTGCACTAAGCTCAGTAAGAAATTCCCCCTGGCTCATAACATATTGGACGTTCCTTTTCAATTTGACAGGAAAATAAGGAGCAGTGGTTATCCTATGTGCGTCTCTTAACCAAGCTTTTGTTTGCTCTTGTCCTGCAATGAAGACTCTACCGATCGGCACAACAGCAACGTCACTCAATTTCTCCATACCTTACTACCGTGTGGGTGCATACGATGAATTCTGGTTTGGAGTTCCACTGGTGATAGGTGATATAATAGTGTGTTTGCAACCAGATCCACTGCTGTCCTTTGGTCAGAAACCGGTAGCAGCAAGACTTCCCTTTGCCAAACTGCATCACTGTTTGTGGACACACACAAAATGCACACTGCATCAAAGATTTCAGGATCTGGAAAACATCCTTTCAAAAAAAAAAGATTTTAGCTGATCTACATGCAGCTTTCTTAAGAGGGGCTTCGGAAACTTCACTTTGGTACAGGACACAGCAGCAAGAATGCATGTGGGAGCACGTTTTCTATTGGTTAGAATTACACTAGTTGCTAAACAAAAAATGTACCATTTAGGGTATGTGATTAAATCCTCCAAGATGCTGATCGGAGAACAGAATTTTGCTACAAACGCTATAAAATGGATTCATTCCTAAATTATTCATAGGTATATTAAGTGAGAATACTGAAGGATATTTGAAGAAATAAAAAGAGAATAGAATTTGGAATCCTGTATAACTGATAATTCACTTAAGAAAGAGTTAAAGGAATTAAGGCATTTTAGTACTTCTGCAGTGGAAATTCCATTCTTGTACAGTAACAATGAGAGAGAAACAAACAAAATACATATAAAATGTACTAGTTAAAATGTGTTATATTTTGCTTGCTACTTAGCAATGAGGTGCTAAGATGGACAAACAGAGCACGTATGGAATCACAGTGTTTAGAGATATCTCAAAGGTCCAACTTTTGCAGATTCAGAAGATCCACTATACAGTATTCCTGATAAGTGCCTCCACTTAAAAACCTCTGATGCATGTTTGTTGGGTTGTCAAACAGCATGTGCCATCAATAAGTTCTTAATGCTTAGACGAAACCCTTCTTTTGAAATCTGAAGCCGTTGGTTTGGTCCTAGGCTATGGAGCAACAGCAAACAAATTGGGTCCATCACCTATGTGATAGCCCATCAAATATGGGGAAAAGGAGAAACGGGTTATACACGACAGCTTCCCAATACACCTGTAGGTTTAGCACTGTTTACTCTCCAGCTGACATGGATCCATTCAGGCAGATACAACACAAATCTGGGTCAACCCAAGGATGTTGAACAAATATGAATTTGGAAAGTGCCAGAGCTGAAGACCCTTTTCTTCACTGTGGCACATAATAATAGTAATAATAATGTCATGTCACAACCTAAGTGAGAGATACAAAGGTTGCAGCAGCATGATGGAGGAGGCTGGTCTATTATGGTGGCAATTTTTCATCTGCCCTTAGCCAGCCCCCAGTCCCCCGCTTGCTCTTTATACTTATAACCAGCCCATGGGATGGTCCTGGCTGTCAGCTTCACCCTTCTTAGTCTCAGTTATAGTTGTAGAACTCAGCAGAGAAGAGGATGGGGACAAATGTAGATTAAGTTGGCTCCATCTGCCATTGGCTTTGGCCCCTCTTGCCAATGATGGCCACTCTGCCTTTTGCCCTACAAGTCCCAATGGGCATCAGACACCACTGATGGTTTATTCAGACAGGACTGAAGTGTCTTATTAATGGAAGAAGTTAACAAAAGAACATGATTTAATATTTAAAGACTTTGAACTTTCTATGACAGCGTAGCTTAAATTAATTTTGCTGGACTCATCGGCACCATGTCTGTGATCAAATGTATTCAAGATATACTGGCTTGTCTTATGCCAGATTAATCTCATTTTACACCAATCAGTCATGATCTGACTGATGAACTTAACTTTGTATTCTGCACCAGAAGGCTGAAAATTAATTTTGAACAGCGCCATTCATGTGAGTAGCAGGACACTTACAGACAAACAACAGACATGGCAAGCAATATCAGATCTGATTTGTGTTGAGTCGTTCGAGGTTTTAATTTAATGCTTCAGCTTCGCCTAATTAGCAGTTGTTGAGTAGTATTGGATATTTGTACTATTTTGACAACTCCGCCTCCCAAGAGTTCATATCCAATGAGGAGTTAAGCAAGTCAATCCACATGAAGAATAAAATGTAGACAAATCAGTTTGCATTACACAAATGGCTAGCCTCAAATGACTACTTATTATTTATAATAATGCTGTATTAGTATTATGTATTTATTTATATCCTGCCTTTTTCCCTGATAGGGACTCATAATACTCTCTGAACTCTAGAATATGGGCATTTAAGTATTAAATTAAATTAGGGCCCTCCAGATATTGTTGGATTCCAACCCGCATCAGCCCTAGTCAAACATCAAATATGGCGGATGCTGGGTAGTCCACCAAGATCTGGAAGTCCACATCTTACCCATCTCTACTGTAAAACCTAAACCAAAAATAAATATAATTCACTAACAGGTTTACTAGTATCACCAGCAGGCTCTCTCTTTGTGTGTGTGGGGAGAAGGAGGGGGAGCTCCATTGCTAAAACCAATGGTTTAGTTGAGTTGGGTGCAACCCAATGTCTTCAGATTTTTATTTCTATCTTTGCTATCACACGGAAACAAACTGAATTCCCCTTACTGTAGGTAATGTCATACTCACAGTGTTCGTGGCACCGTGCCAAGAGCTGAAGGTCATCTATATGATAGTAATCATATCCAGAAGTTCCCAGAACTTCAAAAGGCAAATATCCTATAATCGGTGGTGCTCTGTATCATGGTAAAAAGCAAATGATTTTATTAAACCATTAAAAATATCATCAGCAGTGCTCAACCCTTATTCTCTCTGCCCACCCCAAAAACTCTGGAAGTGACTCCACCTAGGCACTAAAACAATAAGCAGAGCAACAGACTATTTGGGATTGCTTCGTATTGCTGGAACTCAGCAAGGAGGGAAAACCTCATGTGCACAACTCACCATTTTTTAAAAAATAAAGTGCTTAAAATAAACAAAGGAAAGCAGAAAGGTAGAACGAAAGGTAGAAATAAAGCAGGAAGGTTTACACAAGTTCACTCTGTAGAGCAACAGGACTGGTTAATTCACAACTGTGCACAGTATGTTGACAGACCTCCAAATATGTCTCTCAGCGATAGGAACAAACATTCTCCAGGTTGTTGCTGTTTTTTAAGTCACTGGTTTAGATTGAGATGCCATGTAGCAATAAAAACTTCCAAGCGCTGCTACAGTGGCTTGGGGGAAATGTTGCAATGAGTTTCTAAAGTGTTTCCACTTTAAAAAAGTAAAAGGTAAAGGACCCCTGACAGTTAAGTCCAGTCACAGACGACTCTGGAGTTGCGGCACTCATCTCACTTTACAGGCCAAGGGAGCTGGTGTTTGTCCGCAGACAGTTTTTTTGGGTCATGTGGCCAGCATGACAAGACCACTTCTGGCGATGCAGAGCAGCGCAAGAAAACACTGTTTTCCTTTCCGCCGGAGCAGTACCTATTTATCTACTTGCACTTTTTGGCGTGCTAGGTTGGCAGGAGCAGGGACCGAGCAATGGGAGCTCACCCCGTCGCAGGGATTTGAACCACGGACCTTTTGATCGGCAAGCCCAAGAGGCTCAGTGGTTTAGACCACAGGGCCACCCACGTCCCTTGTTTCTACCTTAAAATCCATTAAAGCAATATAACTCTTCATAATTGTAAGTAATAACAAGGGGACAGGGTACACGGAAAAATAGGTGAAACTAACCACGTTTACCTCAGATGTATGGACAGCAAGATGCATGGTACTGCACATTAAAAATGGAAACATGAAGACAGAAGATGACAGTATTTTTTTTCCTTTAGTACTATGGGGTTGTTGTTTTTTTGCCTGGTCTGGATTTTGTTGCTTGTCAAGTCTGTTAGTTTAACTATATTATTGGGAGAGATCCAACACAACTATATGGAACACATTTTGGGGGCACGCAGAAGGCTGGATGGTGCAGAAAAGAAATCTGAAGTCACACTGTGCAATCAGGCAGATGTTGTCATAGGTCACCCATTGCATAAATATATTGTGTCTGAATCATTCTCACACTTTTGAACACTGCCCCGTAATCCTCTGATGAAGGACAATTAAGTAACTTCAAATAAATATGATAAATAAACAGTAGTAAATTGTCTAAGAAAACATAAAGTATAGTCGTCTTCTTTTTTTTAACCAACCTGTGATCCAGAAACAAAAATTTCCATTCCAAACTGTGTCTTGAAGTGAATTCCTCTAAAGGTTCTTCAACGATGCACATTTCCTGTATTAGAATAAAATTCTGAGGGACTGTAGTACCTTTATCACCATTTAATTTGCTTTTTCCCCCTTAAATGTTAGTGAACAACATGTGAAAGGAATAGAAAAGAAAAATTAAATATCTCTGTCTAATAGCTAAATATCAACTCCGTCCAGTTTATTAGTTTTAACTGGTGCTGGGCTACTTATTCTGGACCTAATGACAAAAGAGATGAAATGTTTTCATTCCTACAGTTCAGCCTGGATAGCTCAGTTAGTAAGAACATGGTGCTGATAACACCAAGGTTGTAGGTTTGATCCCTGTATGGGACAGCTGCATATTCGTGTGTTGCAGGGGGTTGGACTAGTTGATCCTCAGGTCCCTTCCAACTCTACATTTCTATTATTCTATTAATTGTTTTGGAAAATTTTACAGCTAGATGGATACTGATGAAGACGACCTCTTTCTGTTGAGTGGAGTCCACTCCAGCTAAAATGAAATAAAAACTTACTTAACGCAGAGTCTGACATTGTTGAGAGTCCCTAGACCCAGCAATTTTTGGCATACGTATTTGGAGACTGAACATGAGGATGACAAATCCTATGATAAGCACTCCTAAACGTTACTCCTGAGGCAGAGATCACTCCCCACAGGGAGGCTTGCTCTTGAAGCAATGTAATATGTGCATTGGCCCATTCTATTCCACGAAGAAAGCCCCTCAGATTGCTTTTGCAGACATGAGACAACAACTGCATTCCATCCCTAGTTCCGCATACACGGGCAGATGTTTTAGATAAGTATCAAATTGACCAGGCTCAGATTATCAGCTGACTTACCAGCAGCAGAGGGATGGGGTGGTGGCGGCAATCTCAGAGAGGTATTTCTAACAACTTATTTACTTAGAACATTTATATCCTCCCTTTCCGGGCTCTGGCCCAACGATACCTGATTTTAGCTTCAGCAAGATGCCTGCATTATTATCTGCAAGATGCCTGCTGGCAGTTGACTTGAAAAGTTGCATGCATTGCCTCACGGAGCCTCAAGGTGCTCCCCTGCTGCTTTTTGTACCGATTTACCTTCAGAAATATTGAACACCTTACCGATGGCCATTCCATTATGCCAAGGTACCATGTATGTCCCTGCTCTGCAAGCCATGGCTTTAGGAGGAGCCTCCATATACGTAGAGAGGAGGCTCCGCCTATCCCTAATGCCTTGTACACACCCATGAGTGGGAAGATAAGGGACTGAAAGGGCTGATACGACTACAAAGACTTTTAACAGACTCTAAGACATACACACTTGCCTTTAGAAACTGAGGTGTTGCCAGTCGAACAGTAGCGACAAAGCAGACTTGTTTTCCTAGTGGTGTTCTGTAACCTCTTGGAACAGCACCATCAAAGCCATTACAAGCAGATATAGGCACTGGATAAGAAAAGTGCGAGACAAAGAGTTGTGCCTTTTAGTGTATTTAGCTCCCACTGTTTTATACATATAGAAATGCGCTGATACTAGGTATCACTCAGAGAGGTATGTGTCTGGGCAGTGCTTTTAAGGTTATGTATGTGTATATGTATGTATTATTTTTTTTAAGGAATTAGCTGAATGAAAAGAAAATGAAGTCACAACTTAAAGTCAAGCCAGAAAGTAAGCTGGAGGGTATTCAACACTAAGCTTTACTCAGTGTAGGCTTTCTGTAATTAAGGGCCCGAACGTATAGTCTTCATTCATTCATTTCAATGGGTCTACTCTTGAGTGAACCTTAGTTGACTACCCCCTCCCTGCCAATAAATTGTGTCTTTAAAAATTGGTCATTGCTGAACAGCAGTATGGCAGATGGGCTGGAGAACGATGTCAAGTGAGAAGCAATAGGTGGGAGGAGATGCTGAACCCCCTCAAGATAGATGGGAGGGGTTGGGATAGATAGAAGTAGCAAGAAGAGATGGAGATCACTATTCCCCTCAAACTCAGTTTACCCCCCAGGAAAATCTCTCCTAGCTTTACAGGTTTTCAGCACAGCAGAGATTTGAAATGTGTGACCATGACGTCTCATTCCACTCTTGGAGAAGCTTCCACTTCCCTATTAGCGAAATGTGTCACTTTCAGTGCTGTGGAATATGATTCTGTTTTTCCTGGTCTATCCAATTCTGGCTGATATTTACCTCCTTTATTACAGGCTAGTTGTGTGCAGATATATTTTCTGCCCTGCCCATGAGTATTGAAATATGCAATCTGCTACCTACGCTCTGAGTTGTACACTTCTGGAAAAAGCACAGCATGAGATTCTGGCTGCTAGCCTGAAACCAAAAGGTTATATAAAAAAACCCCCTAGAGGATATAGTTTTTAAAACACTTGTTTTCATGTCGAAATTATATTCCATTTGTTTCCGCGCTGAATTCAGCATCTATTTCATCAAATAACAGTACCTGTCTATTATTTCACATCTTAATTCATTTTGCCATGTTCCTAAGACTGAAGAAAAAAGGCTCAATTCACAGAGACACGCAGCCAAACAGATATCGCTTCTCATGCAGAAATGCATCTGCATAAAAAATGCTGTTGCATCACCACTGTGCCCATTTTCACTTGTGCATCACAAAGATGCTTTTAAACATTTATGTAATGGCTAAAAGGGGCTTCTGCATTGGTGTGCGTCTGATAAGATGGTCCTTTTATATTGGTAAATTCAGATTCATATGAAACTAAGAAAAAAGAATGCTTCACCACAATTTTTTTTTTTTTAATGCTGCTAGTTATATGATCTGACACCAACCAGTTATGCAGGGTTTATACAGTCTTGCGGACTGTGGAATTGTGAGTTCTAACAAGCACAGTGTGAATACAATATGACCATTTGAGCTAATATCATCAACTTTTTAAACATTACTCCTAGAATGAATTCAGGCAAACAACTGAAGTGAAATCCAAGAAATAGTTGGAAGCAATTAAACAAATTATTACTTTCGTTATTATATTGCCACAAAGCAGCCTTTTAGTGCATATTAGAAATACAAAGCTGTTTTCCATTCAGTAAGAACATTCTACTGTATGAACACACAGTGTTGGGGAAGTGGGGCAGGGATATGGAATATGATATTTACGCCACTTCCGCTCTAACCCTATAACAGTCCGTTTTAATAAACCACAGCTCCTCAGTATGCCAAGGATCACTGTGAATTGGTTCTGGTTTACAAAACAGCTGCCTCTGGTTATTTGTAAATTGCTTGGCATGTGTTTTCTTTTTAATGCTGTCTGCATACCTACCTCAATATTTTTCTGAAGCAACTGGGATGTCCCAGACTATATATGCATACCTGTAACATTCCTTCCTTAATTTTAAAATATTATCTCAGTAATTGGTGGATGCAAACTGCTAAGCACTAGAAAGAAGACAGAATTATTTGGATCCAGACGGAGAGATATCTCCCACTCCCTCTCCCTCTCCCTCTCTCTCTCTGTGTGTGTGTGTGTATAAGGAGCTTTCCATAGGTGTTGCCAATGAGAGATGCTGGTGCCAACACACATCTCCATTGTGAAGCTCATCCAATACCTACTGAACTGGCATGGGAATAAGGGTGCCTCTGGGTCACAAGGTGCTACCAGTTGCTCAATACTACAGCTGGATTGTAAAGAATTGTACAGAGACAATAGGCAAGAAGAAGAAGAAAATGCATGAAAGTGAGCAACAGGGACAGCTCATCCTAATAGTACCATGCCCTGCTAGGCTGCAATCCCCTACCTTTATAGCACCAGCTGCTTACGTCTACGCAAACATTATGCTAAAGAGAGGGAAATAACCATAAACTATCCTAAAGCACAGGTTAATAAGGAATTTTTGCAAAGTTAATCTAGCTTGCAGTAAAGAATACTTTGATAGGGTGGAATTTTTTACTTGCTACGTAAACTACAACTGACCAAGACAAGGGACCGAATCCTGCATAGTATAGAACTTCCAACACTGCAACTCTATGTTTCTATGATGCCCATCAACAGAGGAGCTGAAACCATTCCTAACTGAATGCAGCAACATTTTAAATTCTCTCAATGGGGCTTTCTAGAGAATGCTAAGCCTCACCTTAGACTTTGTGCTAACATTCATTTTCAGCAACATTAGAGAAATGTCTCGTGCAATGGAGTGCGCATTCAAGTGTGGAAAGGAAAGACTGGCTGTGGGGAAGAAAGATATGCTATTGCTGGCTTTTAAAAATGTGGCTAGCTGCATGCTCCAGCTTAAGATAAGGGGAATGAATAATTTCCAGACCATTAAAAAGAACCCCAAATAAAGCTAAATAAAATGGCTGAGCACTGCTGTGGTTCTGCAGTAACCAATATAGTGTCCTCCAGATGTTGAGTGCATCTCTCTTTTTATATATATATATAATTTTTTTTAAAGATTTTAAAGGTTACAAAAAAAACAAGGAAAAGAAATATATATATAACAATCAAAAAATAAAAATAAAAAAACAATACATATAGAAACACATCATCAAAAAACAGAAAAAAGAAAAAAGAAAAAAGAAACAAGTCATACCTTTAAATCACTTACTTACATTCACGTATTTCCTTGACCTCCTCACGCCTCCCATTTTTGTATTCTAATTCAGTTAGATATTCCAGCAAATCCTTCCAACTTTGTTTTTATCCTAATAGTTTATCTTAATATACTATAATTTTACATTCTCTCTTTCACCAATTCATTTTTACTTATTCCTTTATATCTTTTCTGCTAAAACCACATATTTTTTCCCCCCAACATCTTTCTAACCTTCCTCAGATGTTGAGTTCATCTCTCATCATCCCTGAGCACAGAACATGCTGGCTGGGGCTGATAGGACTTGGAGTTCCTCAACATCTGGAGGGCACCGTGTTGGCTATGTCTGCAGTGGATGATCAGCTTTGCTGCTGTTTGGTGCAAGAAAATAAATCATTGGATAAGTGCTCCTGCACAGCGGCTACATGTGAACATGCAGCACCAAGAGATTTTAAAATTAAACAACAACCACCAAAATGGCCCAGGCACAGGTTGGGGGAATTGTGTTGCTCACCACTAGTTATAACACAGGAAATAAGAAATGCCTCTGATATCTGCACAACCATATTACTACACACATCACACTAGCAATTAATGTGCTATGTGGAAGGACTACTTCATTTTACTAGAATGAAAATGTTACGACTATATTCCACGGAAATGTTATGTACTTGCAACAGAGGTGAATCTTTGAAGGATGGTGCATAGATGGACCTTCCACAAGTAAGCGTAAAACAGTCACATTCGTTACACAAGAAAATGGATCAAGTGCTCTGGGTTTGCTTAGAACTGCAGCTTTGCAGTCTAGTCATAACCATATTTACTCATAAGTAAATCCCACCTGGTTCAATGCTTGGTATTGTGGTCTAAGCAACTGGTTGTTGTCATTCTGTCTGAAACTGCTCTGTTAATGTTGGAAATGTGCATGCACACACACAGAGAACGCTCAACCCCCTATATACATTTATTTAGTCACTGGTTCTAGTTACAGAATAGCTGAGACTTACCATGACTGTAAGACAGAAAGTTCCCTACAAATTTTATATATTCGTATGTTGGATATTCCTTTGGGTTCAGACTTCCCCTCAGAAGATGACAGCAAAATTCCAAATCTTCGTCAGCTGGAATTTTAAAAAAACACATGTCAAAAAAGTTAAAATAAATATTATTTGTAAACTAAACGCAATGAGATTCACATAACGAGGCAAATGGAAGAACCACAATGAATTCAACAATGCTGTCTGTAGTCACAAAGGCCCACAGTCTGCTGGATGAATCTCTGCATAAACCTAGGCTGCTCAGAACTATAAATAGGTATTTCTCATGCATACTTAAAGCCAGGGATTGAGCTTGACTCTTAATCCCATTTTTCAGTACCATTCCATGAAATAAATCACGCAAGCTTAATATACGTATATGTGATTGCAAACAATCCAATGCAAAAAATCAACTTCACATTGCAATTTTAATTGTCTTTTCCTTTTCCTACATAACAAAATTATTCTTTCTTTGTTTATTCTGGGGGGGAAATCTTTTTTAATTAAAACAGTTTCTTACACTGCAGCAAAATAAGAAGAGTATCTGGTGGCACCATGCATCTGATGACGTAGGTTGTAGACTATGGAAGCTTATACCATTATAATTTTGCTAGTCTTTAAAACAGGTTAACCATAGATAGAATTGATTAAAATGAATCTATCTTATTAACTAGTAATCCCTGATCCTTCTCCCATGCCCGCCCTTTTAATAGTTCAAAGCACTGTGATTTTAAAACCAATATGCAAAAAATTCCACAAGTTCTCATGTATAATAATAAAAATAATAATTTATGAACAGATGACTACAACAGGATCTGATTAAAGTCTCCTTAAATGTATATCCAACTAAAATAACAATCCCCTTAAGATTCAACAATGTATTATTAACATAGCTGCGAACAGTCCCATTTTTTAGTACAATAAGCACGATTATTCTAGATATTATATTGCATAGAAGAAGAATTCTCTATGGACTGGTTCCCTTAGCTTCAAAACAAAAAATATAATACATGAACTATTCTTTCCCAAAAACATATGTAATGTCATTGCAAGCAAAGCATTCTTTAAAGTGTACTGTACAGACCCTAAAGAGATAAATAAATCTCAGAGCCGATGGGTGGGATCCAACTAATATGTCAGGGCAAGGATTTATGCTTGTGCAGCAGAACTTCCCCTCCTCTCCTCTCCTTGTGCACCCCCTAAATCTGTTCTAGGGATTCCTGCAACAATCCACAGCAGATCTGAGCAGGGTGAGGGGCACACACAGGGGAGGGAGGAGGTGAGGAAAGTTCTGTTGCACTAGCATAAATCCGTGCACTGACCAAACCTATTAGTTGGATACTATTAAAGGTAAAGGGACCCCTGATCATTAGGTCCAGTCGTAACCGACTCTGGGGTTGCAGCACTCAACTCACTTTATTGGCCGAGGGAGCCGGTGTACAGCTTCCGGGTCATGTGGCCAGCATGACTAAGCTGCTTCTGGCGAACCAGAGCAGCGCACGGAAATGCCGTTTACCTTCCCGCCGGAGCGGTATCTATTTATCTACTTGCACTTTGACATGCTTTCGAACTGCTAGGTTGGCAGGAGCAGGGACCGAGCAACGGGAGCTCACTCCGTCGCGGGGATTCGAACCGCCGACCTTCTGATTGGCAAGTCCTAGGCTCTGTGGTTTAACCCACAGCGCCACCCATGTCCCTGGATACTAATACTGCCCTGTTAATTTTTGTCCCATGAACACAGTAGAAGTAATACTCACATTTTAAGTACTCTGATGAGACAGTATCCATCAGTAGCATATGAGATGATAATATTTTATAAATGTCTGAATGTTCTTGCTCTGGGAGGAAATTCAACAGGTTCTGATCCATCACGTCAGACTGTAAGTAACAAAAGTGTCCATTACAGAAATGACCAAAATATGGTATTCCTATTCTTTGCCATCACTTCACAATTAAAAAAATAAATAAATGCAAATCTACAAAAACCATGCAGTACATTTTGGCCTGAAAATCCCATGGAACTCGGGAGAGCTCTTTTCTGAGTTGGTATGTATAAGTCTGCATTCTCAAATGTTATGTTCCAGGATTTTACATTAGCTGTACTCACAGCCAGATCCCTTTGTTGCGTGCGAGGAACTCTCATTCAGAGATCCTCAATATGGAACCACAAGAGCTACTCACGGGTAAATGTCCAAGAAGAGGTGTGATGCTGTCAGAAACATACACAATGCTTCCATCTGTTGTAACAGCTATTACAAATCCATCTAATGCCTGGTAGAAAGAAGAAGAAAGAAACAGAATGGGTGGGAGCATTGTTAGGTGAAAACTGGGGGTTCAAACCTTTCAGATGAATCCTTTTACACAGAATATTTCCTTATTTCAACTTTGTAGCTCTACAGAAGCTCTCGGAGATCAGACAGGATTTGTTTTGTCTCCTAAGAGCCTGGGTTTAATTGCCCTTCAGCACTTGAAGCTGTTGCAAATGGAGCTGGTCTGTCTGGTCGCACAGCTACACACTTGACTCTCAAGAAAAGAAAAGAAATATGTTGAAGAAAAGTTAAGGGAAAGGGTGCTATTTATACTAAGAACCAAATGAAATTTTATCACTGGTAGCTTTATCTTTCTCCCCTCCTCTTTTTTCCTTACCTCTGTGTTCCCAATATTTTTTTGCATTTTTGAACTGCTTCTGCCACTACCACAACTAAACCCTTAACTTAAAAAAAAATATAGAAAGAAAAAATTCCAGTCAGAATCTGTGGGATGCACAAAAGTGGCTCAAGAAATTAATTTGATGCAACCTCTGGACACTTACTGCCTGCATTTGTAGAGCTCCTCATTACAGCTAAAGAGTGTTTCATTACATCATTTACTCATTCCCTAATTGACTATAACCAAAAAAATCTACGTAACAACTTAGGGCTCCTTCCTCAACCACCCTCAACCATTCTTTTGTATCACTTTTTTCCAAGTTTTTCTTTGCAGCCGTAAATGCTCACTTCTCCCAGAACTGAAGGTGAAGTGCCTTTGACAGCTACATTAATTAAGCTCATGGTCCACATTTGGCTAGAACACATTTTTCTACTCTTGAAATACTTAAATCTTGAGAAAAAAGAATCCTCCAGAGATAGCTGTCTTGAGCGCGTTACAGTGGAGATTTGTTTGAGTAAATGGTTTATTTATCTTTAATACATTATACATTTTGCAGATGGGTTCTCATTAGGATTTTATGGAAGAATCTGATCAATGTATCCAAACATGAGACTATTTTTACTTCTTTGTTTGCAAACAGTTTGTGCAACAGAAGGATGGCCCACTTTTCTGCAAAAACTCTGCTGAAACTGCCTCGTTCGTACAAAAGCAAGCTGGTTACAGCTGTGAGCCAAGCTGTGAGCCAAGCAGAAATTCAGCAGGTGAAGCCTTTTTTTGTCAAACAAACATAGTGATGGAGAAAATTCGCTTAAACACAGAAGAGCAATTCCAGAAAACGTTAGAAACTAATAATATCATCGTAAGAGAATTCAAGGCAATTCAGTTCACTGCTATCAATACACTCATACCCCAGGATGGAACATTCAGTTTTATAATTTCACTTGTATTTCATATGTAGACCACACAACAAAGACTGGCTCAAGACTGCAGTATCTCAAGAACCGCCTCTCCCCATATGAACTGACCTAGACCCTATGATCGTCAGCTGAGGCCCTTCTTCATGTGCTTCCTCCACAAGAGGTCTGGAGGGCAGCAACACGAGAACGGGCCTCTTCTGTGGTAGCTCCCTGCTTATGGAATGTCCAGGGAGGCTCATATCTTTGTTACATATCTTTAGGCACCAGGCAAAAACACTCCTCTTCAACCAGGTCCTTGGCTAATTGATCCATCTATGGACTTTTATACTGGGTGGTGGGGATATTGCTTTTATTTGTTATTTTTGTGTTGTTATATTGTAAACTGCCCTGTGATTCTCGGATAAAGGGAGTATAGAAATTAAGCAAGCAAGCAAGCAAGCAAGCAAGCAAGCAAGCAAATAAACAGTATTGCAGGATTTTCCCTGAGGCATCTCAGGCTTGGAAAAGACATTCTCTGAACATCTACTCTGTATCTAACAATAGGCCTTCAGACATTTTGATATTAAAACGCTACTGGGTTGTGTCCAGATAGCCATGCTTAGACTGGACCCGTTGAAAATGTGGGATCTATGTGAATCTGTAACAGAACCCACCACCTCAATTTATTAACGGGATGTCGATTATAAGACTAGTCTAATGTGTAAGGCATTTTGGAACACAAAATTGTTGCGTGCGTGCTACATTGAAAAAGCTCCTCTTCCTCGTATGAAAATATAAAGTACACTGAATGCCAGTAAGCATGTGGTATAGCGTTCCAAGCTTTGAATTTTTATTTTCAACATTAAATTACATCACATGAGGTAGTGAGGTCACTGCTGCTTACTGGGTAGGAAAGACAGGGAGGTCAGAGTAGTGTCTACTGCTTCCTTTGGCGCACTGACCTCTCTACATCCTTGTACGTCAACCTCTCCTTCTTCTTAAGCAGCAACGACACTGCAACACTTCACCAGGTGAGCTCCTTTTGAATTTTTCCCTACAGTACACTTGCTTTCCAGTTAGTGGGGTTGCCTATTATTATCATTATCCATCCTTCACCAGAAGATCCCAGGTTGGTTCAGAGTTGTATGCACACAACATTAAAACAAAATTTTAACAATTAAAAAACAATAATTTTGCAACAGCCAGCTTGTGTTTGCTTGCCAGGAAGGCAATCAAGCAATGAGCATGGGCATAAGTAATCACAAGCAATAAGCTGTGGTTTTGATTCCCTCTCCTCTCTTGCTGAGCTCTATCGACCTATAGAAATGCAAGTGAAAATTATCTGGCTTGCAGGGCTGTAGCCACAGTTTACATTGGAAAAACACACGCGTTCACAACTTTGCAAAAATTGAGTTTTTCACCTCTAACATCAGCTGGGTGAATTCTTCGTTGCTGAGAAAGGAAGGCTTCCATTCCTGCTGAGTGTTACAAATCTCTGCTTGTGTCGAGAATTCTAAACAAATGAAAACATTTCTGTTATATATCTACCAATATGTTATCCAATGGGGTGGGGTGGGGAGGGGCAAACTGGAACTTTCTTAGGCAAAAAAAAAAAAAAAAAAGAACACGACTTCTGTTAATAGTTCTAGATGGTTGTAAGTCTGTGGAAAGACCTGTTGGAGGAACTATATAATTTCGGAAACGGACAGTCATCTATCTTGGAAAACTTCGACCATGAAATTTTGACTGTTTGAAGAAGCCTCACCATTACCCAGGACAGTAACTAGATGAATAAGTGGGCATGGCTCTGTTACCTACCATTGTGTTTCTGAAGAAAGCCAATGACTTTTTCAAGTACTGTAGTTTTGTCCATTTTGCGGGTGTTTCCTGGAAGCATTGAGCTGAGCTCCTTGATAAGGATATTGAACTGGTCACGCCTCTTCTTCTCAGACTTGTTACGTGAAGCCCTACAAACAGGAGAAAACTGTTAACACACACACACACACACACACACACACACACACACACACAGAGTGTGGTTATTCAAAATTATTTCTCATTATGGTTCATCACTAAGAAAAGCAAAGAAAGCTGACATAAAACAAAAGTTCTTCTTCATGTAATTTTATATTCATTTTTACAACAAATAAGATTTTCTAAAGCTATGCTGTCTTTTCTCAGGGATCACAAAAGGAGATGTACTACAAGGAAAAGATAAACTTGGGGAGCAGCCCAAACCCAAGAACCACAAGGATGAGGGAGGTTTGGAATAAGTGGATCTCTGGCTGAGCCTACGTTCCTTACCCCATCTCAACCACAGATACACTGATCTAGGTTCTCCATCCTCAGCCAGCTCAGCTTGAAGCAAGTTCCGAAAAAGAGGGGTGGCAGGAGGAGACCATTCCTGTTCCAAATGTTACATGACATAGCAACCCACTGGCAAAAAGAGTAGCACAAGTCAAACTCTATTTTAAAGACCTGTTTTCTGTCTGCCAGAGCTTGGAAAGAATGAATTAAACTGGACTGGCATAATTTACCCCAGCATAAATTACACTGGCTTCCTATAGTTTGGATTGCTCTACAAATTTAGACGCTACACTAGATTGACACTGAATAATATTATTGCCAAAGTTGCTTGACCACCATATTCAGCGGCTAACACAAACTTTCAGCAAACTTTTTCAGCAGGGGGCTGGTCCACTGTCCCTCAGACCTTGTGGGGGGGCCGGACTATTTGGGGGAGGGAATGAATGAATTCCTATGCCCCACAAATAACCCAGAGATGCATTTTAAATAAAAGGACACATTCTACTCATGTAAAAACACACTGATTCCTGGACCGTCCACGGGCTGGATTTAGAAGGCGATTGGGCAGGATCCAGCCCCTGGGCCTTAGTTTGCCTACCCATGGGCTAACACGACCAAACCTCATACCGCTTTTTAAACTTGGGAGTGTTAGGTGAGGTCTGTACTTCACCCGCCCGCCAACTGTCCCCCCAAAATAGTACTTCTGTCTTGTCAGGACTCAACAAGATAGGGTGTGCTGTCCTGCACAAGAAATATTTCCAGTAAGAAAGAATGGCAAATGGGTGTTTCTTGTTTATTTGATTACTACAAGACAAAGGAAAAGGCTCTGGCCCATGCGTTAATAATAATAAGCATGAATAAAGAAAGCTGAATTCAAGTTCCTGTATCTAGGTGTATCATTTATGCCCAATCTTGCTTGTTGACTCTAAGGGAATGCACTTATTCACCCCATATTCGGTACATTATCTAGCACACTCTTTTTTCATATGGAATAGTGGGCTTCTGTGTCTTGAAAACACATAGATTAGAAAAAAAGACAGTTGATCTAAGCAGCAGAATAGCATGACCTATATTAGTAGAGGAAAGCTGCAGGGAACAAAGAAACTAAAAAAGAGATGATGCTAAATCAAATAGTGGCCAGACTAGAAATTCTTTCATTAAAGAAAAGCATCATGGTGAAAACTAAACCAGATGCAATCTAAGGCTCTGTATAAGCCAATTAATCTCCTGTTTTCACAAAAATGAGAAAGTATCCAGGAAGAGAGAGAAAACTACTAGCAAACAGCTGCTGTGAAACTCCAGATGCCAGTCAGATCTGACAGTTATTATAGCCTTTCATTTCAACAATCTTTTACACTTCCTCGGGCACCCCAAATGAGATGATAGCAATCTCCTTTGTGTGGATTTATCAGTGTTGTTGTTGTACCAGCGTGTAATACCGGATACTTGTGCCAGTTTCAGGCACAATATAAAATATATAATGTCCACCTGATACAGAGAGCTTTTTCTGAGTCCCTAGCTTTTAATTTCCCCCTCTGGTCTGTCCCTGACCAGAACATAGTTATTTTACCTAGTATAGCATTCTAATGCATCTTCCTTGAGTACAAAAGAGCTCACCTAAGTTTTCTCCCCTTAAGAGATGAATCACCTCTTAAACAATACTTGTTTATTACGTTTATCTTGCCTGTTGTATATTGTTGCTGTAAGCAACTTTCTGAAAACCTTTATGCTAGAGCAGCCCCAGCCTTCTCCTGTCTCCCACCTAGGGCTTAGAATTCAATCCCCATTAAAATATTAGATGCCCTCCTCCAAAGTTTTGTCTCTACCTATTGGAAAGAGTGGAGGAAAGACTAAGGGCACCAGACTTTCGCTATTTTGCAGGTGGGATTCAGTCACATCTGCAATATAGGAGGCAATAATGCGGACTTACATAACAGGAATGTTGAAATGCATTATATAATGCATGTGCAGTGTATTGACCCCCCCCATGAAAGTGCTATACAAATGTTAAGTATGACGATGCTGTATGATGATATATGATTTTTTTACTGCTCCTTTTTTTTTTTTACAGAACAATCCTAAGACATCTTGCACTATTTACTATATACACTGGGCCCAGGAGGCGATTTCTCACCCTACCGCCCATACAGGAAAGATGTCTCTCCGCAGCAGAGAAGGCCCTATGGTGTCAGACTGCTGCCAGCAACTTCTGGCCAGTTGCCCAGGAACGTACAAAGACAAGGAAACGTTTCTTACAGTCCGCTTTTTATTCAGTAGTTACAGAGAGAGGCTATAGAACCCAGCCCCTTGGATAAGTAAATCTCTACACCCCCCGCCCCGTCTCTCCCACTTCCTCATTCGTCAATCGCATCGTCTCTCCTACAGGTGCTGATAAGTGCCCTCTGTTTTTGAGCTCTTTGCTCTCCTACTTTCAAGGCTCACCGGGTTCTGAGAGAGTGGGGGTCTGGAATGCTTTCTAAAGGCACTGTCTGTCAGCCCTGGTGCTTCCTCCTCCTCCTTCTCCTCCTCCCCCTCTCCCATTATTCCCCAGCTTTTCCCCTCATCTGCCTCTGAGCTGGGACCTCCCTCAAACCGCTGTTGCAAATCTAAACTGTCTCCCTCTTCCTCCTCCCTGGAAGGGTCAAGATGGGGAGACGGTCTCCACCACTCCTCCTCTGCCCAGTCCCTGACATCTGGCTTCTTAGAAATGTAAACGCTTCAGCGACTCACAAAGCCGCCCGTTTTTGCTCTGGTGGCCAAAAAGAACAGAAAGACGACCTTGGACAAAATAGCATTGAACTGTAAGGGAGACACAAAGATCTAAATAGAGACTATTATCTGTGGCGTGACATCCCTTTACGTGTACCGGTATTTATTTTTTATTCAGATTAGTCATGGCCACTGGAAGTTATTTGGATTGGTACTGCAGAACACTCCTAACCCCTTATATCTGTACTGTTGAAGGGGGTTAGGAAGAGGCGGAGGTGCCCCTTCCTTCACCAGGCTCTGCCACCGGGAGTGTCCGCCCCCCTTGCACCTGCCAAGAGTGCCACAGAGCAAAGGCTACTGCTGGTGGTGTTCCTGCCACAATAGCCACCACAAGGCCCTGAAATGGGGCATCACAGTGGCAGGCACAGAGCAAGGCCAGCAAAGGATCTGCTGGAGAGGATCCTGAGGAGTCGGGGCAGCAAAAAAAGTGGAAAATAAGGGCCACCTAGCCAGCTTCCATCCTGCCAGGCCCAAGCAGTGGGGATTTAAGATACAGTGTTGGATCCACAGCTCTGTTCCTGTCCGCTGTTCACAGCCAGGATTGCTTTCTTGATTCTGCAGTTCCTGACGTAGTCTACTTCAGGGAAGATAGTTTAATCTGCATCCCATTTACCCTGTACTGTTTTTCAGGTAATTAAGACACAGATAACCTGCCTTTTAACATTTTCCTTTGTTGGTTTCTTGTAGGTGCTTTTAAAGTACTAGAAAGATGTGTTTCATGTGAAGCATGAACATTGCCCGCGGGTGTCTCTGTTTCACTTCAGATTCCAGTCTCTCTTAAGGGAACCAAGTGCAACATTTGACATGGGAAGGGCTTCCCATGGCCCTTTGCTTTTAAAGAATGGCAAGAAGAATTGTGTGTTTTGTGATTCAGCTGTTTTTCATGTTGCACCAGGTTTTATTTTCTCCTTAGCTTGGTCAAACGAGAAAGAGACAGAGAGTAAAATAGCTTTGTTATGCATTAAAATTAGGCTCTCATGAAGCTGACAATTCTCAGTATTGAAGGAAAAGGAGATGAAGAGGGGAGAGGGTACTCACCTCTTTGCCCTGTCTTTTTCATCCTCATCCATTAGATTGTCTAAGCAGCTTTTCCTGTTGAAAGAATTCAGGGTAGCTTTAGCACATGTTTCCACTAGATTTCTAGAAAGGTTAGGTTTCACACAGAATCACTGTTGCTTCACTTAATTCATCACGACACCTAAATGTATTTTAAGCCAGTGGCTCTATGATTCATCATTCTCTCTGCTTGTTTTGGCCAACATTTGGACTGCAATCCTCTGCAAGCGAACAGGGTGTGGAGGGACTCCACATAGGCATCTTGAAGCATTCCCAAAAGCTGGCTTCTTCTCAAGGGTCCCAACACAAAAGCTGCTTGCAACACAGCAGCAGTGAGGCCACCTGGGCACCAGGGAAGAACAAGCTCCTGGTTAACTTAAGGTGAGATGCTGGGGAGCCTTGGCTTCCCAAAACTGGCAGTGAAAGACTCCGGTGTGCTTGAAACAAGCTTATCTAATTAAAGAAAAACTGTTCAAATCTCTCCTAAGTACAACTAATGACTTGTCGACACTTCCGCTTGCCCTGTGTCCAGAAACCACAAACGTAATTGAGTGGTTTTCTGATTTACCTGCACCATCTAGGCAATGCTCTAAGAGGTTTCCCCTTTGGTCTGCTCATTACCCCGGGAAAAGCAGCTCTTTAGCGTTAAATCAGAATAAATGGCAATCTGTGGTAAACCAGAATTGCCGTTTGCTCCGATTGAGCACTAAAAAGGAGAGGGGGAAGCAGTGGAAGTGTGGATAAGCCCTAAGACAAGCCAGAAACAGTGTTTCATACCAGCCTGGAATATTATTATTATTATTATTATTATTATTATTATTATTATTATTAATTATTAATACCCCACCCAGCTGGCTGGGTTTCCCCAGCCACTCTGGGTAGCTCCCAATAGAATATTTAAAACACGATAAATACATCCACAACTGCTATTGTTTTGAGCTATTAAATGACCACTGTACTCTCCCTGAATATTTTTCAGTAGCAAATCAAGCTGCTGCCTATCCCTTATCAGTGATGCAAAATTAAGCCCTGAGTTAGAAAAAAAAGAAGAGGAAGAAGTTGTCTGCTTGTCTGCTTACTTACACCTTTCTGACCAATAGTTTTGGCAACTCTTTCTCAAATAAAGTTATAGTGCTAAATCTATGAACGGATACTTCTGTTGCAAACAAGCCCTGTACAAATGGGTTGCTTCAGCCGTCCGAGATAACCCTCTGCGCTAAACTTTACATACGGTATAGGAAAAAAAGAGAGAACAAATTTAAACGAACATTCATCGGTGAAGACTGCCATCTGCACAACTCAAAAGAACTCTTTGGTGTGTGCCCGTTCCCTCCTCCCAGCAATGGTAAACAGGATTAGCCTTCTGAACGCAAAAACAGGGGAAAAGTAGGTCACTTCGGCAACACTGTTCCATGTGATAAATTGATGATGCGATTGTAATGGTCTGCTCACAGTCATCTCTCTCTTTCTCAGCTGACTGCAGTTAACTGAAGGACCATACAAAGATACGTCATAGAAGGTTTTATAAAGGTTGCTTGCGCTCCATACATTCATGAGCTTGTGATTCAAGTGGCACCTGGTGTTCTGATTTAAAATAAATAAACAAATAATAACAAGTATGTGTTAAGCCTACATAACCGCTGAGGAAATTTCACGGGCAAAGTTTGGTAAAACTTGAGAAATGGGAGGACTTTCCATGTTCAGAATGTGGGTCCTGCAGGTTCCCGGTTGTCTTCTGACGCTCCGCTTGTTGGCAAAACAATGCATATCCTTTCATTCTGCCCTACCTTATGAAAGAAGCAAACACAAATAAACTGAATTGTGGGCATGGGATCAACCACGTATTAGGATTACCCCATTTTCTGGGCATGACGGAATAACCATGACCAAATTCAAGAGAACAACCCTGCTTAGCATTAAGTGCATACATGGCTATTTTCCAAGGCTGTCTACACATTACCTGCTTAAAACACAGCTAGATTTTTCTTTTTCTCTATTCAGTTTGAAACTGGTTTTGGGGTGGGGGGTCGCATCAAAATACAATACATCCTATCAAACTACAGAATAGAAACAGGATAGGTATGGATTCTGACTAGTGTTGTGTGTACACTGCTTCCCAAACCAGTAGTGGAAACACACTGGATGCAGAGCCAAAGAGGAACATCCCCATGCTGGAAGCCACCAGTATTTAGTCAAATAAAAATGGGGACTCAGATACCCGAACTAAACTATTCTGCAGCCCTAGGCAAAACCATCTGGATTATTCAGGTAATTTATACTACTGAGCCCAAGTATAATAGATTCAGTACATTGACAAAACCTTCGTTTTGCCACCTATTCATGCACAAACAGTCACAACATTTTGAGAGCAGTAGAGCCAATTTGAAAATGAACTCATTGTACTCAATTAAAAAATGAACCTTTCCTCAAATAAAGTAAATTTTAAATGGTTCTGCAAGTTTGCAGCAGGAGCTGGCTGTGGATGGAGCTAATTGGCTAGCAGCCATGATTTCACCAAAATAACTCATCATAAATCCCCAGAATAGTTTTGCATTTTAAAAAAAAAGGTTTCCCATTTCCCTATAAAAAGAAATCTACAAATGAATAAAGTACTTGCAGTGCTTAAAAAAAATACAAAAAAGCAGTAACCCACTTGAAGCATGGGAGAAGGGCAAGGCTGATAGCTATAACAGCACTAGGTTCACTGATAGGTATGCCTCCCATTTTAATTGTGAAATGGAGCACAAGGTGGTTACACTGAAGAATCTGATGCGAGCTCTCCCTCTCTCTCCTTAATATTACATCTGTCTTTGCTCTATCTTATCCCTGTTCTATTTTCATAATTGGGTGCTGCTGGGTTCTTGGTTTCTAGAACAAATGCCACACTATAAAACGCCCAAGAGAGGTTTGGCTGAGAGTTTACACCCAACAGTAATGCATTTCATGTCCTGGAAAATGGTGGCTGGCAATTTGGTAGCGAGCAGCAGAATAAAAACGGGAAGTGATTTTTAGAGTTCTCTTAAAAACTGTACAAAAATATGAAAAGGCACAGTTAGGTGCTTTTGTTAACTCTGGTGTATAACAATGCAAGAGACATTGCCAGTGGGTTGTGGATTGATATTAACTTCTGTTGCTAGGTTAATAAAATTATAATGTGGCACTTTGTACATACAAAGGGCACCCATCTTAAAATAACTGCTTGAAGCTGAAAGCAGTTGACATGACATGAATAACTCCCACAACTGCCCTGTAGATTTCTGTACACTTTCTGAATCATCAGTACAGTAGTGATGATTTGTAGATATAATACAGACTGTGGGAGCTAGTTCTATATAGTTTATTGGAGATAACTGATGCAACGTAAGGTCTGACTATACTGCAAAAAGAAAAGCTAATATGAAGTTTGGATTATGAAAAGGAGAAGAAATGAGAAGAGAGATTTATTTATGTGCCACCCTATAACTGTTATAGTTGTTCTCAGGAAGGCTTAGCGGATGAAAACAGTAAAATGAATAATATAATACAATGTGATACATGCTTAAAATTAAGCTCCAGATCAAAAACTGGGGAAGCATACGAGCAAAAGCAGGTTTCGTAAGGGTTCAGGAAGAGTTGAGATGCCTGGGGAAATAAAAACGTGCTTGCCTGGCACTGAAAGAACATCTGAGCAGTCAGCAGGCAGTTTTCTTCGGAGGGCAACTGATAACTGGATGCCACTACCAAAAAGCACCTTTACTAGTAAACAACTGCCATATCCCCATCAGGTGAAAATAGGTGAGAGTAGTAATAATACCTGGAGAAGTATGGCATGGTTATTTGGATCAAGGGTAGCCAACACAGTGTCTTCCAGATTTTGTTCAACTCCATCAGCCCTATCCAGCGTAGTCAATGGTCAGGGATTATGAGATCTGTGGTCAAACAACACCTGGAGGGCTAACCCTGATTCAGTTGACCCCTGATCTACTACCCCAGATTTAGACTGGCCCTCCTCCTCCCCAAACCAACACTCACCCTCTCTTTAGGCATCTGACCTCTGACCCTTCTTGATCTGAGACAAAAAGCAAGCTCCACCCAGACATCTACCAATCTGATCATCACTTCTAGAAGGAACCAGGAGAACTCCCAATATTGACTAGTTTATCCCATCCAATGGCTACAAAACACAGAGGGTGGGAAGCAATTGTGGAAAACTAAGAAAGAGTTTATTGATGATGCAGTTGTAATGAACTTAACTGATAACACAAACTATGAGTGAGGACAATGGAAGTCTTGACTGCATACAAAATAGCTATATTCCAGAAGGCAAAACCGTAGCCTGCATCTCTCTCACTTGATGAAGGTGCCTATGAGTTACTTCAAACTTTCTGCTGTATCGCTCCTTCTTCTCTCCTTTCAGGCTGATATAAGCAATCTCATTGTCTCTTCTCTGTATATTTCTAATGTCAAACAAGCCAGTTGAGTATAACATCTGCCTATTGATCCCATTTCCTGTTATATTCATGTTCCACCCTCATAAATTCCTTAAGTCACATGTGAGGACAGGTGGGCAAGTGGGCATGGTTTGCAGAAAAATGTCTTGTGGGTCCAAACTGGGTCCTGTAGAGAGCTGACTTAGGCCCATGGGCAGGAGGTTCCTAATTATAATTATCTACCACAGGGTTCCAAAATGCTTGGTCCACACACTTGACTCAAGTGGTTTGTGGTAGTGTTAGATATATAAGACAAATGGCACCTTAACTGTCAGTTATGATCACCACAAGAGAATATCTATTCACCAAGGGGTTGGACTAGATGACCCTTGGGTCCCTTCCAACACTACAATGCTACGATTCAACTACATTGCTTGACTGCAGCTTGCTCTTACAACAATTCACTTGTCCCAGTATGCAAGAAGGAGAAACACACACAGTGGAAATGGAAATGGTATTAACCATTATCTATGGCAGAGGTTTTTAAACCGTGGTTGCCAACCTTGGAGCCAATAAATCTCAACGTGGTCGCAATTGGACCTGTGCCAGTAGCAAAATGCACCTGGGGAATTTCATCGCATTACAATTTGAATTCTATGAAATGCAAACTGCAATACAATAACACACAAGCATTAAAGTAAGTATTAAAAACATGTAATTTCTGAAAACACATACCTGTAACTTTTGGTAGCAAAGCACTTCATAGTTGTATATTGTAAGCATGCCATCAAACTCCTGACACAGCTGGAGATACTGATTATCTCAAGGTAACGCAAGATATGTTGTGACATGCATTTCATTTGATAGATAACTGGGATAGTCATTATGAGTCTATAAACAAACACTGCAGAAAGGAAATGACCTGTGTTTGTAGACTACTGCCAGTAATGTCATGGAATGTGCATATCATTCCATGTTTTTTGCTACTGGAATGAGAAAGATTTCTCTTCTCCTAGCAAGTGTGTGTACAGGTAGTTTAGTAGCTGTTTCAGTTCTCCCATCATTCATTAAGTAATTTGTCTACTGAGCTCTGTCTACAGAAATATCATCCCTCTGCAACCAAGCATACCAATGGCTTGTTTGGAATTGCAACATAGTGCTGATGGTGTTTATGTGACCAAATGAGAAATGAAATAAAAACTGAGGCATGTAAGTTTTGTGGCTGTGTGGAATTGTGGAAGGCCAAAGAAGGTGAGTCATGTTATCATGTAGTCCCACAAAGGTTGAAGACAAAAGAGTAATCCTGAGGTTGCACATTTAAACACACACACACACACACACACACACACACACACACACACCCTCAGTTTATGATGAAACAAATATTTGGCAACTATGTCTCACATCACACCCTTCTTAAACTTGTAAATATTTTTAATCACTGTACTGATTTCAAGTAGGAATGGGAAGAAAATTGTTTCAATGCTTGTAAGAATACAAAAACCAAAATGTAGCTGTCTCAAAAGTCACACTTCTACAAATGTTGCGATATGGTTTTCCAACCAGAATGCATATAGAACAAGAAAACCAATGCATGTATTAATGAAAATAATATACAAAAGATCAGGTTGGGGGGAAATGCATGCCAAAATGTGTATCTTAAGCAGAATTTCAAACAAAAACTTGTACATTACGGGAAGAATATGAAACTGCTGACTAATTTTCACGAGGACTTTTTTCAAGTGCAAACTGATGTAGAAACCGAACTCAAGATTAGACAAATGAGAAGTTCGAGAGAGAAACCGAAATTTGCAGATTCCTCTATCCCTAATTCTAATCTAAATTATTAGACATTAGGATTTTATCCAGCACTAACATTTACTAAATGCTGTACACAGATTAAAAGCAAGACAGTTCATGTTCACAGGCTTAAAGTGTAAAAGACACAAGACAAAAAGCATACTTAGGAGTAGACCCATTGAAAGCAACGGGCATAACTGGCTGAAGTCCATTAATTTCAGTTGGTCTGCTCTGAGTGCGACTGAACTGGATATCACCCTAATTCTTCGCAAAACTCTTCTGCAAAAGGCAGATAAGAAGAGGGGGGCACATGAATAACAGCAGTACTGGCTCATTCAGGGTGATAGGTTCAACCTAGGTGATAGGTTTCTACACCTAGGTAATAGGGTGATAGGTTTCTACACCTAGAAAAATAACACGAAAGTCCTGCCCCAAATATTCTCTCACAAACTGCTGAAATGTGTGAACTAAGGCCATCAAGGCAACGCCTTACTGTTCCATGTAAGTGCCTTTAAAATAAACAAATAAAGCTGTGTACTAAAGTAGGCATAATAAAAGTTGCCACAATGACATATATCATCTTCTAGATGCCATATTCAGCAATGCACTTTTTCATGCAACAGTAAGTTTGCATTGTCCCAAAGTAACTGCGAGTGAGAATGTGCAGTGACCTGCTTTAGTGGAACCACATTATCTGCCAGGATCAAATGGGATGATGAGACTCTTAAGTATAGTATATTTATTCCTTATTCGTCTGTAAACAGCAGCAGAAAATGAATTTGTAAGAGCCGTTCTATCAGACCTGCAATGTTTCCCTACCGTATTCTCTCAAACTTATCTCACTTACTACTAATTATTATTATTATTTATTTGTACCATACCCATCCGACTGGGTTGCATACAGCAGCATAAGGAAGCATTTGTTTTCTCAGAGATGGGTTGGTGTCATCACTGTGCAGGAAAAGGTTATTGTGTCTACCACAAAATTGGCTTTATACAAAGCCAATAATTAGCTATACAAATAATTTAGCTATACAAATCTCTGGGTTTTGCTCTGTGTTCACTTGTGCAGTATCTAATTAATTTTCAAGTTCATAATTGGGCCAAACTCCCGATGAACAAAAATTGAGGCCCAACTATTGTTTTGTAGATTAATAAGATTGTGGTTCTTTTATTATTATAAACCACCCTTTTAACCACCTTTTTTTAGTTTGAAATATCTCAGGTCTATGTCCCAAAGCAGAAGGCCCCGAATAAAGTATGAAATAGTGCAGAGGCATTGCCAAAACTACTATTTCTGTAGAAAAACGTCAGGTTCAATGGAAGAAGTGGTTTTCCCTACAACTCAGAAGTATTTTTTATTACTACAAAGAGATCATCTGTCAAGATAACAACAGACAGTAATTAAGGTTCCTTAAAAATCACATCGGGAATTCCTGTGGTGTGTTCTTCTCCTTTGGGATGCTTCCCCATTATCCTCAGAATTACTGTGAGAATTACAGACTGGTTTGCTCTGAATTTATTATCCCAGGTAGAGAAAAATACATGGGAAATGTTTATATCAAAATACTTAATCTACTTGAGGAATTGAGTTTACAGGAAAGAACCATGAGTCTCACAACAGGTGGCGAGAATGAATATGGTATCCATATCTGGCAGCCTTCAGAAAGATTATGTATTCTGACCTAATATTCCCACCACCCCCATACTACCTACGTATAAAATGCTGCTGGCGAGGGTCCCTGGTAAGCTTTCAAACAGGGCATTCTGGGTTTTGTTGACAGCATTTTTCTTGACAGAAAGACAGCTACAAACGAATTTTTAAAATGTCTTGCAAAACACATGACAGGGGATTCTGAACAATCATATCTTGTTTTAAAAGCATGTGCAGACTGGTCACCCACCCACTGGGATTCAGCATGTTGGAGGCATTGTCAGAGGAAGGCTGTGGATCTGCAGGATTCTAAGCCACCTTGTTGCCCGTATATGATTCTCCAATGACCCTGAATTATACCAGCCCTAGAGATGGTGTCGTTGATTCCCAGCCAGGGGAAATCATGGAAGGGGAAAACGCTCCAGCAGAAAACAGGGATTAGGATTTGCTAACAGATCGACCACAGAACCACCACCTCAGGTTACGATTGCCTTGAAAAAGTAATAAAATTTATCCAGCAAAGAAAAATTGCCCAGGTTTTCTACCGATTTATTTATTACAATGCAGCAAAATCCACAGCTATCACCGAGCGGTTCAAATAAATGCTCTCTAGGGTGAACAGTAAGAATAGGGTGTTTCTTTTCACAGTTTGCACTCTAATAAATATTATAAGGACAAGCTAAATAATATCCTGTATAGGGACACACATTTGTCATTGTATTTTAATTTTTACAGTACATGTCTACTCATAACTAAGTCCCACTGAGCTCAATGGGGCATATTCCCAAGTAAGGAGGTATAAAAATTGTAACTGGGATGTCTTTTAGTTTTAAACTAGCACATGGTTTTGTTTTGTTTTTTAAAAATAAAGTTTTTATTAGTTTCCAAAGTACGTGCATTGCCTCTTTTTTCAGATTGTGTTTTCTACAGAGCAATTACATTTGTTGTGAGACATACTATCTATAAGGTTGGGGAAGGAAAGAGGGCGGTAGGGGGTAGAGTGGTAAAACTTATGTTCTTTTAGTGTGTGGGGGGGAGGTTGTGTCAGCATCACTTGGGTAGGTTCTCTTTCTATTTGCTTGTTATAGTTCCTTGGTAGTGAGAGAGGTTGGGGGTCTAGGGCATGGTTGGTTGTCTTTAGTTGGCTGCAGTGAGATTGGGGGGGGTGTCAAGTTAGCCATACTGATTTGTATGCTGTGGGTGGATTCTTGTTATTTTGTTGGGCTGTGTATGTGATAAAAGGTGAGCCATATCGGATTGAAGGTGTCCCCTTCTATTTGTTCCCATGCCAGCTTCAGTCTATTGGTTAGCTTTTCCAGTAAGGTTGTTTCACACACAATTTGATACCAGAGGTCCATGTTTACTCCTGACAGGACTCTCCAGTGTCTGGCAATGATGCTTCTGAGAGGAGCTGGGTTATGAGCTCTTTATTCTGCAAGTGGGAATTATTATCTTAATAGTTTTCAGATGAGCATTACTGAGATATATCATTGCAGCTTATCCATGAACTCTACACTATGAATTTTCACAAGACCAACGTGAATTCGTTAAAGAAGTAATTATGAAAACGGAAAGCATTAGACCCCTGTAACTTCAACACTTTCAAGGAAGGAAAATTGTTAACGCTCGTCTATAGAAACGTACTCCTATTCGAGGAGCAACTACTATTAACCTCTAAGGATATAAAAGGTCCAATTATGAAAATATATCTATTTTTTCTTAATTTAAATTACTTATCATATAATTGTATATACATAAATGGGAATGTGATCTATAATATATTTATTTCTAAATGGAAATGGATATGGAAGACTAGTCAAGCAGCAGTGAGCAGCAAGGTCAATTCCATTGCTAAGATCATAAACAAAAAGGTGAGCAGAGGGATGGCCTTTTGTAAAATCTTGCAGTCTCCCAAAAAAGCCCACCCCCCTTCCTCTGAGCCAAAAAAAGTTCACTTTTTAGCTCAGCCCTATTAAAAAATCCCCACCTACTCACAACGAAATACAGATCCTTCCAAGCAGCCTGTGCAGATGCTTTTTGTAATACATCATGAAAGAAACATGACTCAGCATTACACAGAGACTGGCCCTTCATTTGCATATTTATTTATATAATACTTAAAGCAGCTTAAAAATGAACAGCTCAAGTGTGTTTCTATGCAGACACAAAACCAACTAAGGACATATCTGTTCTTCCGTTTTAGATCCAAGGTAAAACTTTTCCTTTTACAAAGAACAGGGATATAGGGAGATTCTTGCCCCCTTCAGATTTTTGACCAATGCACAGTGGTACCTCGGGTTAAGTACTTAATTCGTTCTGGAGATCTGTTCTTAACCTGAAACTGTTCTTAACCTGAAGCACCACTTTAGCTAATGGGGCCTCCTGCTGCTGCCGCGCTGCCAGAGCACGATTTCTGTTCTCATCCTGAAGCCAAGTTCTTAACCCGAGATACTATTTCTGGGTTAGCGGAGTCTGTAACCTGAAGCGTATGTAACCCGAGGTACCACTGTATTCAGCGGTGTAGCTAGTCGCTCCGGTGCCTGGGAGGCGCATGCATCCTGCCGCCAGGGGCGGGGCAAGTTGCCCACGGGGGCGGGGTGAGCCAAGGCAGGGCGCGCTGTGTGGAGCCTCTCTGCAGCCCCCCCCCCCTCAACTGTAGGGCAGCTGAGGCAGTGGGCCGACGAAAGCCTGTGCTGCTCGAAAAAGCATCACAGAGCTTGCAGGCAGTCCGCCCACCGCCTCCCCCTCAGGAGAGACGCGTGGCTCAGGCACGCTGCAGGCCCTGCAGTGTGGTGCATAGTGCCCCCCGCCTCACCTAGCTACCAGTGGTGTAGGAAGGGGGGGGGAGGAGGTGTTTTTTTTTTTTTTTAAAGTGTTGCGAGCCCAATTTTTTATTAAAAAACCCCAACACATATTTTTGCCATTTTATCACCACCACCCCCCCAGTAATGACACCAGGGGTGGTCCACAACCACCGCACCCTCCTTCCTATGCCACTGAATGTATTACCATGGCAACAATGAACCGACATATGATGCAGCTGCTGCACTTCACAAAATGTTAACTAGCCTTTTTGTTCAGGTTTCTGCTCACTAAACAAAACTCTCTTGGCTGAGTAATTAAATAATTCCAAATATTCCCAGCTCTTTAGCAGGAAATTTCAACTAACTTCAACGTAGTTTTAAGTAAAATAATGTTTGTAGCAAAATAAAAAAATTCCTTCCAGTAGCACCTTAAAGACCAACTGAGTTAGTTCTAGGTATGAGCTTTCGTGTGCATGCACACTTCTTCAGATACACTGAAAGCTCATACCTAGAACTAACTCAGTTGGTCTTTAAGGTGCTACTGGAAGGAATTTTTTTATTTTGTTTTGACCATGGCAGACCAACACGGCTACCTATCTGTAAATGTTTGTAGCAAATAGGGGAACGCCAGGAAATCTCACCGGCTTTGTTCACATGCCACATTAAGCCATACTTATAAAGCTATCTGTGGTTTAAAGCAGTGGCGTAGCGTGGGTTGTCAGCACCCGGGGCAAGGCAAGTAATTTGCGCCCCCTAACCCGTGGATTTGCGCACCCTAACCCTAACCCCCAGATGTTGCACCCGGTGCGGCCGGCCCCCCCTGCAACCCCCACGCTACGCCACTGGTTTAAAGTGAACATGCATCATACTGGTGCATGCTACTTGGAAAGCTCTTATTCCATTCCTGCCCCACTCATTCCAGGAATTGAGCTGGAATCTGGCGTGTCACGTAATCCAAACACAGGCGTGCAAACCAGGTCATTCTGTGATGCAGCAAGGAATCTCAAGGTTAGCTCGTTATTCTCAACTTGAAACTCTTAGCTCTTCCAAAATCGTAACATTAGACAAGCAATCGTGTTCTTCTAAGGCACTCTCACCAAGTTTGTTTCTGCCCATAGCTTCTGCTGAATTTAGACCCTAATGGTCAAATTGTGTACTGCAAGCAAAGAGCAAAAGCAAACAATATTTATTATTTATTTTAATAAAAGATTATACTTCTTTATATAATAATTAAAAAATCTCTAGGTAGCTTATACAGAAAAGCAATAAAAAAATACAGCAACGCTATTCAGATCGATTTCCTTTAAATAAATAAAAACTACGGGAGGAAAATGAGAAAGCAAACAATGCAAAACTATGTATCAAAATAAAACTGCACCAAGACCAGGAATGTTGTACTACATATCCCATCATCCTTGATCACTGGATGGGATCTATAGTCCAACACCTTCTGCAGGACCGCAGGTTTCCCAACCCTGACCAAAGTGCAACTAGATGTAAGAAAAGGAACAGATTGGTAGAGCATTCCAAACTACAGGAAGCCAGCACAAATTACACTGGGGTTAAATTATGCCAGTATAATCTAGCCCTATCCCTAAACTCTGTTCAGCAACAGGGCTACTGCCAACTGAGCTGGCCTGAGCCTGGCGGGGGGGAGACAATCCTTTAAAATAGTGATGATGTGACTGAGCTGAACACAATCTAGAGTAGTGGCAAGTGTCTCACTGTCCCATCCCACCAGACCCCCAGAACACCCTGGTCTTGGGTGAACTGGTTTCAGCTGAGCCAGGTGACCCCAAGCCCAATCTGTGCATACACAGAGAGCGCTTTCTCCAATTACCTCCTATTGGGGCAGGCCTATGGATGTTGTTTGAATTATGGTGCTGGAGGAGACTCTTGAGAGTCCCATGGACTGCAAGAACATCAAACCTATCCATTCTGAAGGAAATCAGCCCTGAGTGCTCACTGGAAGGACAGATCCTGAAGCTGAGGCTCCAATACTTTGGCCACCTCATGAGAAGAGAAGACTCCCTGGAAAAGACCCTGATGTTGGGAAAGATGGAGGGCAGAAGGAGAAGGGGACGACAGAGGATGAGATGGTTGGACAGTGTTCTCGAAGCTACCAGCATGAGTTTGACCAAACTGCGGGAGGCAGTGAAAGACAGGAGTGCCTGGCGGGCTCTGGTCCATGGGGTCACGAAGAGTCGGACATGACTAAATGACTAAACAACAACGGATGTTGCAGCACTATGGCAATCTCCTTCGCCATACTTAACTTGTTTATGAATGAAATAGCTAAAAATGGGAAGCAGTACAGTAGTAACTTTGTCACTTCTATATACCAATACATAAGTACATCAGTATATCACTCAGCACATAGGCTTCCATACTCTCTTTTTCTAAAGACGGTGAAAAATGTTTGTTGTTGTTTTTTTTTGTGGGTAACACCTGTGGGAACACTAATTGTCGAGAGAGGAATAGAGAATACCCTTTGCATAGATAGTAGTTGCCTCTTACTGCATGAACTGCTATTTACAAAAGCACACTATGTAAAAATGACCCCTGAACATTTCGAAGCCTACATGTGTATAGAGCCTAAGAGTGTATAAAATACATTTTAAAGCATAATTATTCTATCTAGCGTGGCACAGAACTTCAAAGAACCAAAGATCTCTCTGTAAACTCTGCCCTTAATAAATGTGAGAGTACAAACAACTATTATATTACACAGAATATGTGCTAAAGGCAGAATTTTTTCCTACCTGTTCTATTTACAATGAGCTAGAGCATAGAAGACATTTCTAACTATCTTTTTAAAAGTCATTTAAATTATTTCCCTCTTCATGCAGCAAAATACACAACTAGAGTCTAACTCCTCTTGTTACAAAATGTTTAAAAATAATAATTTCAGAGCCTGAATTGATTTAAGCATTGCAGACAGAACTGTTCATGCTACGTTTTGTCTTCCACACACATTATGTGAAGGAGGAGATGATTTTCTTTAAGGCTCACAAAAAAAGGATTTGAAGGCTGTTCACAGTGTAAATAATAAGCATCCTGCATATTTTCAGAGCTAGCTGTTACATAGGACTTTTGCAATTGCTCTGTCAAACTGAACTTATTTTAATACCCAAATATGTGCACCTTTCAAAGGAACATTACACATATGAGAACTGCAAAAAACTGTTATATTTTCCCCCTTTTCAACAAAACATACAGAAAACTCCAGACCACTGAAATACTGTAATGCTTCTTTAACTTTGGCACAGTGATCCCAAACATAGACAGGATTTATTTTCAATTATTCATGGTCTGCAGCTATTTCCCACCTCCATATGGGAACCTTTAGAAACATTTGTTTGTTTTTCTTGGGCCGCTAAGGATGTAGATACGTATAGGCAAGACAATCTAACACTGTAATAAAAACTAGTAATATCTGTGGACTTACCTACAATGTAACAATATAATAAATATCAACATGAAATCATGAATTTTAAAGGAAAACTTATTCAGCATTATCTTATACAAATATCTTATAACATACTTTACAGTACTGTAAAGTATATTGTAAGACATTTTTACAATCCTTGCCTCACACTCACCCAGCCTTGCCCTGCCTCAGTATTTAACCTCTCTGTGACTACAGCCTCTGTCTCTAACCCTCAGTTTCTGCTTGATGACAACAATTTATATAAAAGCTTCTAAAGTGAGGAGAACATAAGTGCTTCACCTGTTGGCTATTCAAGCATACCCAAAGTAGCCAAGAAGCTATAGCAACCATAAGCTGAAAATACATGAAGATGGTTTTGTTTTTTTTGTTTTTTTTAACTGAATCATTTTATTGACAGGTGTACTTAAAAAAAAAAAAAAGCCTTCCCTGTTAGAGGCACATGCAACAAAATGCAAAGTTGCATACTGTCATAGCATAGGCAAGTAACAAGAGATTGCATGTGACTGTCCTTTCAGAAATGTTGTTTTGGAAATAAAGAATTCTCAGAATCTACAACACCCAAAATGCATTTCTAGAATATCAAATAAACTGTCATTGGTAAATGTAATGCAAAGTCAATACTACTCACATTTCAAGTCCCACCCCCAACAGCTGGATGTTTTGGGTGTCCTCTATAAGGTATGGTTGGAGATGGTTTTGCCACACATATCTGAAAATGCCTGAGCTGGTCATCATACAAAGAAACACAATGGGACAATAACATAATTTGGCCAAATCCACTGCTGCGATGCAGGATTGTCTCTTAGTAACAGAGATCCATTTGCTTTTGGAAAGGATTAATCCTTATTCCTTAATATTAACCCCCTGAAACAATGTTAACATATATTCTTTCAGAACAATTACACAGGCCTAGGCCAAAATGAAACAGACAGCCTTTATTTAGAACACACCATTTCCAGAGCCAGTCATAGATCCAAGCACTAAGGCAAAGGTAAAGGACCCCTGGACAGTTAAGTCCAGTCAAAGGCGACTATAGGTTTGGGCGCTCATGTCGCTTTCAGGCCAAGGGAGCCGGCATTTGTCCGCAGACAGCTTTCCGGGTCATGTGGCCAGCATGACTAAATCGCTGCTGGTGCAACAGGACACCATGACGGAAACCAGAGTGCACAGAAATGCCGTTTACCTTCCCAACGCAACAGTATCTATTTATCTACTCGCACTGGTGTGCTTTCGAACTGCTAGGTTGGCAGGAGCTGGGACAGAGAAATGGGAGCTCACCCCGATTTGAACCGCCAACCTTCTGATCAGCAAGCCCAAGAGGTTCAGTGGTTTAGACCACAGCGCCACCCACGATCCAAACACTATTTAGCTTCCAAGGAGTCAATGTACGATGAGAGCTAAGAATTAGGAACCAAGAAGTCTTTCCCTCAACTGTAATCTCTGCCACAGACTCACTGAGTGGTCATGTCTCAGGCTTCCACTGACAACATGATACACCAATATTGGCCTACCTTCCAGTACTGTTGTTAGGACTGCCGAGATAATATATGGGAAACACAAAAAGATACCGTATATACATACAGTGGTACCTCTGGTTACGTACTTAATTCGTTCTGGAGGTCCGTTCTTAACCTGAAACTGTTCTTAACTAGAGGCGTGCTTTCGCTAATGGGGCCTCTTGCTGCCGCTGCACTGCCAGCACATGATTTCTGTTCTCATCCTGAAGCAAAGTTTTTAACCCAAGGTACTATTTTTGGGTAAGCGGAGTCTGTAACCTGAAGCGTTTGTAACCTGAAGTGTATGTAACCCGAGGTACCACTGTATGTATGTATTATGATGATCTTTCTTAAAAACTTACACTGAGGTGTTATTTTTAAAAGACCACGACGCACAAAATTAACCCTCACAGCCTCAGGCCATTTTCACAACTGCATTTTAAAATCACCTCTCAGCCTCACTGCGTTGTTTGTGGAACATAGATCTGTAGAGTTGGGAGGGACCATGAGGATCATCTAGCGCAGTGTACCCATTTGAATACTATTCATATGATTTCTTTTTATTTTTTTTAAAAAAGAGTTGTATTTAATACAGTGGTGCCTCGCAAGATGAAAATAATCCGTTCCGCGAGTCTCTTCGTCTAGCGGTTTTTTTGTCTTGCGAAGCACGGCCATTAGCGGCTTAGCGGATTAGCGCTATTAGCGGCTTAGAAAAAGGGGGGGGAGGGGAAAAAAGTCAGAAAAACTTGCAAGACGTTTTCGTCTTGCGAAGCAAGCCCATAGGGAAATTTGTCTTGCGAAGCACCTCCAAAACGGAAAACCCTTTCGTCTAGCGGGTTTTTCATCTTGCGAGGCATTCGTCTTGCGGGGCACCACTGTACAAAGTGTGTTCTGGCCAACGTGGGAATTACATCTGAACTGCAGCTGCCAGGAAAAAAAACAACCAAATTCACAGCCTCTGGTGAAAATTACCCTGACTCAGCACCCCTCAAGAATTATCATCATCAATTTGCCTGTACCATTGACTTGGCGAAGCATCCTTATCAGCTTTAAGGTGTGTATGTGTCTGTCTCATGCACGACCCTCGATTTCTGCGCGCGGCGGAGGGGGCCCAGGCCATCTCCTCCCATGCCCTTGCACCTGACTTGAGCTGCCGCCACCTGTGCGCGCGCGCCCCCCCCCCCTGGAAAGAAAGCGAGGGCGCCCCCCACCGCTCGCCGCGCGAAGAGGCGGCCGGAGTGACCCGCTGCTCTTGCTGTTTATCTGTGTCACTGTGTCAGGCGCCACCTGCTTGGGCTTACCTGAAGTGCCTGTACTGGGAGAGGTGGGCGCGCGCCGCCAGCACGCGCCAGATGCTGCTGCTGCTGCTGCTGCTGTCCGCGGTGGCGACCTGTGCGCCGCTGCAGAGCTTGCTACGGCGGCCACTTTCCCCGGGGCCGTCGCCGCTGCTGCTCTTCCACTCGTGCCAGAGGTCTCCGGACCAAGTCTCCGTGGCGCACGCCAAAGCGGCGGGAGAAGGCGGCTGCGGCTCCGCTTCTCGACCGGGGCTGCTGCTGCTGCTGCTGCTAGCGGCGGTGTCTCTGCTGTTGTGGCACCTCCGCCGGCTGTATCTCATGGTGTGAGGGGAGACTCCGCATGCCGGGCTCCCGCTTCCCCCTCAGCGCCGGCCCAGCCTGGAGACTGGCGGGAAAAGCGGCTCGGCAAAGGCGCGAAAGCGGCCGGGAGCCTCCAGAGGAGGGAGACGCAGACTGAGGGCGCCTGGGGAGCTGCTGCTAGCGCGGGCTTCTCTCGGGGCATGAAGTTGCGAGCGCGCCGGCTCCAGCAAGGGCTCCCTGGGCGGGAAGTTGCTGCCCCGGGGCCAAGAGCGGGGCATCCTCCCCAGCAGCGCCTCATCCGCGCCCGCTCTCAGCCGAGAGGGGGGCGAGTCGCTGGGGCGCCGCTCGGCGGCTTCCGGCGCCCCTCAGACCATCGGGGGAGCCTTGCTCGCGCTCCCTCGCCGGCGTCTCCAGTGAGAGTAGGAAGCGTGCGCTTCCCGATTTAGTAGGGCGGGGAGCAGGGGAGGTCCCCTCCTCCTCCTCCTGCTGCTGCTGCTGCTGTTGGAGAGAGAGAAATAAACCAGGCTCTTTAGCAAAAGGAGAGCGGGAGTCGCCGGTGAGCAGCAGCAGCAGCTCCGAGCCAAGCTGCGAAATGGGTCAGGGAGGTGGAATGGGACTCTTGGATCGCCGCCTCCCGTCCTCGCACCCAGCCTTCCTCCCCCACTTTCGGAAAAAGTGGGTGGGCTTAGATTTTTGGAGGGGGGGTAGGGAAAGAGAGAGAGAGAGAGAGAAAGCTGGGGGGGGGGGAGAAAAAGCGGTCCCTCCTCTTGTTTTTGCACAAGTGCAGGAAATGTTCCACTGACCTACATATTTTAGCAAACATTATACGTGACCTGCCCCCACCCCCACCCGAGTCTGAGAGGAAGAGGAGGAGACATGGGAGGACCTAAAAAGAAAAAAGAATTTGACCCTTAGTGTGAGATCGGAGGGAAGGTAGGTTGTCGTTTCTATAACAAACTAGAACTTGCGCGTGTGTGTAGCATATATCTCCGTCTCTCTATATAGTTAAATAGACTGACTGCACGACGCGAATATTGAGGATCAGATAAGTATACTGGCCATTGCATAAGGTATTCTTAATCCTGGCCGTGTGCTGCACAGTAAGGTGCTTTCTCACTTCTGCTGTTTGGGTGTTCGGCAACCAGCCATTGCCACCTGATGCCATAACATCTGTTTCAGGAGATTGCTTAAATGTGTTTAGATATCTGAAGTGAACACTTGCTGAAAGACTGTATAAGCTTTTTTTCAGGAAAGCCTATGAATGGCTAGTACAACCCTGGACACAAGTGAACCGACTAATGCAGGTTAAATGAAACATACTTGGATGTCAAGTATGCCTGTGTGGATGCTTCTGTTTTAGATTTTGAATGTTCATGTATTTAAAAAAAAAAATCAAAGGATTCCCAAACTCATATTTCAAATTTGTGGTGTCTATGTTTTGATTGACTTATATTTTAATAAGTCCCTGTGCATCAATTCTCTAACGTAAGTGACCAAAACCTCAAGCTGCACTATATTTATCTAATTTTAGATGCCAAATATCCCCCCTAAGCACACAAGCAATATGTGTGCTTCTTTTTCCTTATGGGAAAAGATTTGTTCGTTGTAGATTGCATCAAATCTTAGTCATGCTCAAACCATCAATGGACTTAAGTCCAATGAGTCTATTCTCAGCATGACCCATTGGATTCAGTGATGGCATCACACCCATTCAGTATTGCAGGATTTGATCTTTGACTTCCAGGTCCTGAAGGTCCGTTGACCAAGTTTTGATAAGTGCTGGCGTCAGGCCTTCCAATATTGGACAGTAAGATATTTAGCTATTAAGGGAGTTTGAATGAGACATAATGTAACCTCCCTCACATAGATAGTTATATGGGTTGTCTTCAATGGACCTAAGCTAGTCATAGAGCCATTAGTTTCTATAGGGGTAGACTGAGTAAAAGTTAGTTGAGATTCAACTCACAAGTCTTGTCAGTGGAAACCCTGCACAGGGAGTTCCATTTGTGCAATGGGGCTTTCCCCTTTCTCTCTGCTTGCACCCCACAAATTGGTTCAGAGCAGCGGTTGGGAGAAGCCCCAGAACAGCACATAGACGGAGGCGAGGAAAGTTCCATCTGAGAAGCTTGCCTTGATGGAACAATCAACATAGCTCAACACAATTCCACCCTGTGTCTTCAAATTAAGTTAAGAGATGAAAATCTGAAGCCTAAATAAAAATTAATATAATTCTGCCCTATATTTCACCACAATAGAACTATAATAGGACAAGTCCTAGTATATGAGATAAGAGTTCCACCAGGTGTAGCATCTATTCAGCTGGAGGTGTTATCTGCAAGCCCAAGCCCATGGATTAGTGTGAACTATAATTAGTAGGCAGACTGATGTTTACCCATATCACCTGTAGCCACAAATCCAGTTCAGTTCTGATTGTTCTTATTTTTATTAGATGCTTGACAAACATACAGGCAGTCAATAAAATGTCATAGTCTGGTCTACAGGCGACCGTAGTCCCAGCTGAGGGTGTCAGGACCAGGGGCAGGATGGCGGGGTGGGAGCAGGAACGAAAGTCCAGAAGCCAAGGTCCCGGGATCAGGAAGCAAGAAGCCAAACACAGCAAGGCAGGAAACGTATTTCTGTGGCAAAGAGCTGAAGGGAAATGCTGACCTTATATCCCTTCCCGGCTCTTGCCACCAGGTGCAGTGAGTTACCAAGCGGCCTCACCTGTGCAGCCGTGCCTTGCCTCTCCAGAACAAACTTAGGAAGGCCCCAGTCCTGCAAAGCCTTACTGGTCACAGGGCCTGGCTCCTGTATGTACTACTGACATGAAAGGAAATCTGGACATGTAAACAGGTGGCACTAATGATGTGATGTTCATTTTGCAATTACTCTGAACAGCAGGCTGTTGTTAACATATCTGCAGCTATAATACCATTGCCACCATATACATGGCTCCACGGGGAAGGGCATAGTGGCAAACTAGACAAGGTCCATGTCCAGCAGGGACTTATTCCAATGGGACGTTCTCCCAAGTAAGTGTGTATAGGATTACTGACACAATTCAAGAAGCCATTTGTTCAGAAATGGAGCCTCCATTTCAAAATATGCCTCAACTGAAGTTAATGGATGGGGTGTTGCTGTTTATTCCAGTAGGAGCCATGACAAGGCAGAAAACGACTTGGTACTACTCAAAGCATAAGGTTATATGATGCCACACTCCCAGACCTATTTTGTGGGGCAAATAGGGCAGTTGATATATTTCTCACCTGCATTATTGTGTCCAACACTCCTTTTGGAAACTAATATATGATACAAATAAATTTAGTAGAAGCTGTATCATTTTAGGCTTACAACCTAAGTGGGTGGGTTGTTTTGTACACATTGTTTAGTTAATGATGTTTAATTATTTCTTTCACCAGTTCAAAAGTTGCTGTTCACCACTGTGAAGTGTTGTTTTTCTTTATTTTAGAATGCTGACTGTACTCAGAATCAGATTAAACCCACAAAACACAAACACAAATCTCCTTTCTTCATTTGGCTGTGGCTCAACTTTTTTTTCCCTTTATTGGAAATTACAAACAATGATTAAATTATCCTTTGGCACACTAAAATAAATGCCTGGGGGTATAAAGCATGAGGTTAAACAGAAGTGGAATAAAACTTTTTGTGTGGTGCCTGATGAAATTTTCCATGTGTTGCACAACAAATAAAATGTAATTTATTCCTATTGTGTCAAGTATGGCCGCAAAAGTGCATGGAGTACTATTCACAGGCAAAACTAGCCAGATCCAGAGGCAAAAATGGGCAGATCAACAGATAACAGAGTAAACCAAACCCACTAGGATAAAAGAGTTTGGATTTGTCTGATTTTTGGCTTTCCTGACAGCCAAAGCTACACTGGCATAAATCGTTCACCCCAACTGAACTGGAGATATGCTTGGGGCATAAGCCCCTCACCCCAGCTCTGCCGGGACTCAATTGGAAGCTAAGCTGTATTCCTAAACCTGGGCCTGTGTATGAACACAGATGCACAGATGATATAGTGACTTGGGATCTGAGCTGGCACAGCTCATCACAACAGCAAACAGCTACACAACCAGGGTTTTCTCTACCAGGATAGCACTGTAGACAAATGAGACCAATCTGACAGAACCTGAGATGTCTAGGTAATTTGCTAGGCTAGAGACAAACAAAAGCTCAAATGCCTTTTCAGCTTTGCTAAGTCTGTTTTGCAAGCGCAAAAAGCACTAGTGAGGCTGTCAAAAATAAGGCACAGATTTGCCTCCAGGGAGATGAGTTATGTTGAGGCAGCCTACTTTATGAAGGCCAGTGGAGTTACCAGTTAAAAAAATAAGAAGGTGTCTTTTTGGGGGTTTTTTAATGTTAGAGGAGCAAGCATTTTCTCCCTTTAAGCTTGAGATAATGTGTTTTTAACACGATCATCTTGCTCATTGTTTCCCAGTTAATTAATCAGAAAATCAATTACAAGCTAAAAAGGGGATTCTGTTATAATAATGGCATTATAACGCATCTTTTACCTTACGTTTAGCAACATGATATAAATACACAAAAGGTGCCATGTTATTATTAGCTTTTCTGAAATCAGAGATCAAGCACTCTATTATCAGTGGGAAGAACCTATATTAGAACCAATCTTTTTTTCTTTTCCAAAGTTGGCCAGTACAGTAGATGCTCTTTGTTGCATGCTGAACACAGCCTAGGGCACCCTGCCATTCAAATCAAGAACAAGTTAACCTACCTAACTGGTAATTCTAGTCTCATTTGGGGAGATCAAATACTCGTAATGAAAGAGTCTCTGCATTGTTGTACCTGCCTTCTAGAATAAGGCTTCACATACTTGACAATATAAAGCTGCACTTGTGAAATGCCACACCTTTGTTTAACTTGGGCTGCCCCCAGACTGCTTGTGTTTTGTGGGAGGGATTCAGTCGCATACTGGAAATATAGGTTTACGCAATTCATGTGGATTAAAGAGCTTTGTTGCCAAAATAAAAAATAAAATAAAAATCCACTTTTTAAGGAAACAGCAATACAAAAGCTTCTTGGAGTTCAGAAAGTGATGGAGGGCACTAGGGGGCATTGATGCGTGCTAGGGACTTTCTTGCTGTCTTTTAAGCCATTATGCTATTTTAGATATCATATACTAGGGTTTATGATTTTCCTTTCTTCCCAATTCAGAGATATAAAATCTGAAAGAGCGGGACTTTGTCTTCCCTGTTCAACAGTTGGATGGTAGGGAGGAGGTGGCAGAAGGAATACTTTGTGTAGCAACTCACATATCGCTGAATCAGCACAATCCAACTTGCTTAAAACAAGATAATCATTCCATCCCAGTAACCAATTGTGCTTGCTGTGGGATGGCATGGCTGTAACAATGCATTAAAGTTGCCATGGAACACTTACCATTGGGAGGCTCTTATCTAGATAAAGGTAAAGAACTCCTGGACGGTTAAGTTCAGTCAAACGTGACTGTGGGGTGTGGCACTCATCTTGCTTTTTAGGTTGAGGGAGCCGGCGTTTGTCCATAGACAGCTTTCTGGGTCATGTTGCCAGCCTGACTAAACCGCTTCTGGTGCAACGGAACACTGTGACAGAAACCAGAGCGCACAGGAACGCCATTTACCTTCCTGCCACACCTGTTTATCTACTCGTACTGGTATGCTTTCAAACTGCTAGGTGGGCAGAAACTGGAACAGAGCAACTGGAAGCTCACCCCGCCGTGCGGATTAGAACTGCCGACCTTACATTCGGCAAGCCCAAGAAGCTCAATGGGTTTAGATCACAGCGCCACCCATCATGGGTGACTAACTTGTAGCCCTTCATACGTTGGATTTCAACTACCATAAGTCCCAGCCAGTGGTCAGGGATAATGGCAGTTGCAGTCAGCAATGTCTGGAGGCGCACAGATGATCCACCACTTTTCTAGAGACTCCCCATAAGTAACAATATGTACATTGAGTCCCTTCTTTAGTGGGCAAATCGGTTAACATAACCTTCTGTGCTGCACTCAAAAAACCTTATATAGAGAGAAGATTCAGCTGTGGGGGGACGACGACTACCCTGTTTTCTAGCTCTGAAAAGATCAGTGGAAGTGCTTTCCCCTTAAATTTAGCCTTGGCTCCTTTGTGAATTTGTAACTCTTAATTATGGCGTGTAGAACAAAGCATTTGTTAAGTAAATTAATATGAAACAGCCCTGCTCTTACAGGCATCAAGAGATTCACAGTATACATTTTGGTTTTTAGTTTTTCATAGGACAAGGGATCTATCTTCCCCAATATTGCCACTTGACATTCAAGGCTTGAATGGCCCAAACAATCATCCAGATCTATGTATAGCACGTGTTCTTGTTCAATTGCTTTTTAAACAAAAGGACATCTCAAGCACTTGAACTGCAGGGTACAGTGTGTTTTCAGCACAGAACTGTTGTGGGTTCTGATTCTTGAATGATACACTATAGGAGGAGGAAGAAGGCAGGTGCAGCTCACACTGCCGTGTTCCTGTTCATGCTTGAGTTCGTGCAAATGTTTAACCACAAACGGGACAGAAGTGTACAAAATATTCACTAGATTTTGAAATCTGGCAAATGTCCAGGGCTTGCTTGTTGAGAGAAAGCTTCACTGGAGGAGAGGGCCCAAACTGTCTATGATGCAAGGAACATGCATGTTTCTGAGTACATAAAAAAGCAACTGTGCAAAAGCCTCAGAACCGTGGGATGGGATTGAAAAATAAACGTTTCGTTGTTGTTTTTCTCCCTGCCAGTGCTCCTGACCCCACTTTCTGAAGCTGCTATTACCCTTTCAAAGGACACTCCATTGAAATCTACAATTGTCAGGTGCTGAGCATAATGTAGGCTCGCCATCTCTTTGTTCCTGGAAGAGATGCTGTGTCTTCAACAGGTAACAAAAGACGGGAACTTCAAACAGGTGGTGCAATGAGGATCTCTACCCATTGTGAATTCCCCTAAATCTTATTCAGCTTTGATCAGACACTGCACCACACAGTAGCAGGTCTTCCTGCAGATTAGGTAAGGTCTCAGAATGAGGTTTTTTTCTTTAAGATGCAAAGAAGACTGTGAAGAAAAGACACGCTGCGCTGAAGTTTCATTCGAATGAATGCATGCTTATATTAGGGGTAGTGAACTTTTTTCAGCCAGAGGGGTGCATGCCAGAGACAAAAGTGGGCAGAACATTGCACTGGACATTGCACATTCTGCTGATGGGATGTGGGTTTGCATTGTAAAAACAGCTCTTTTTGCTGGGGATTGGGGTTCCTTGCAGCTCTACAATTCTATGATTATCGTGTCTAGATGTGTCATTAAATGTGTCTTGGCATTGAAGTTTTCATGTATGTGCAGACAGCATCAGCAAGAAGGATACAGTGGTACCTCAGGTTACATACGCTTCAGGTTACAGACTTCACTAACCCTGAAATATTACCTTGGGTTAAGAACTTTGCTTCAGTATGAGAACAGAAATCGTGCAGCAGCGGTGCGGCGGCAGCAGGAGGCCCCATTAGCTAAAGTGGTGCTTCAGGTTAAGAACAGTTTCAGGTTAAGAACGGACCTCCAGAATGAATTAAGTTCTTAACCCAAGGTACCACTGTATTTATGAAGCAGGCATGGAGAGGCAATTTAACCATTTCCTCCCATGCTGCAGTCCTAAGAACTATTGCTCTTCTGAGATCAATTCCTAATTTGCTTTGGAGAGAGCCCCCCCCCCCCCCCCGCGCGTTAATATTTGGATTTCCTACCAATGCAAATAGCAATTTCAAAGGGCTGGTTTTCATAAGGACCACAACAGGTGTGGAAAGGGTTGAACTCTCCATCTGCTGTGGCCCTGACTATTATCAATTGATGCTATTTGCATTTAAAACAACAGCAGCACGCCAGCACACTGGATGCAAAGATACATTTAACACCACATCTAGCTTGCCCTTAGAAATGCTTGTAAGGAAAAAGAAAAAGAAAACCTTTTGGAGCAGCACTATAATCTCCATCTGTTACTGCTATTCAGAGACTGTACATAAGATGAGTTATTTCCACTATGCTAACACATATATCTGTCTGACCAGCAGCTTAATTTTAGCACGTATTCTGTCAAAGTGTTCCATTTATCTCTTTATTTATTTGATATAAAAATTCTGTCAATGCTCTACTTCTGCCTGTATCTCCATCTGTTCATGAAGATCCACAAATACCATTTGGACACAATTTCAGATGCAATGTTCAGAACTGGACTCTATCACAGTACTTGACATCCTGATCTGATGTATATTGTTTCAGTCTGAATCACTAGCGGGAACAAGCAGGCACAACAGGTCAATCAGTAAAACAGACAGTTGGCCCACCTGTATCTTCTCAAAAACTAGCAACTATTTAGTAAACTAGGAACAATTGAAAGAGCATGTATGCACAACGGCAGCATCAACCTCAGAACATCTGTGGGTCCTTGTGTTTTGGTTCAGGCTGAGACTAATAATGGCAATTGAACTGATTTTCAGGGTCAGCTCAGCCTCTACAGCTCCCTGTTCCATTAGCAAACTCTTGTCTGTTTCCTGCATTATACAGTAACAAGTATACACTTGAAAGGGAAGTATACACCCAAAAAAGCATACTAAGGGATTCTTACAGCTATGAAAAACAGAAGAGTAGATCACAATATACAGAACAGCAACACAACAGAAGTCTGCCAAAACAGCAAAAACATAACAAAAAGGACTTACTGTTGATAAGTGTTCACCTTAGAAAAAATCCCATTGTGTGGGAATCCTTAAAATCACAGAGTTTACAAAAGGTGGTTGCCAATTCCACACACTTAACAAACAAAGCATAAGTCTTTGGAGATCTCAGGGGCACAAGCTACGTGAATGAATCTTCCCTGAATAGGAGTTCCAAGTTTGCAAGTAGTTGCTTCCCATTGCTTGCCTTCCTCCCATAGAGTACAGATGACATTGAACTTGGATTGTCATAAGACCATAAGAAAAACCCTGCCCAATCAGGACAAAGGTCCACTTGATCTAGCATCCTGTTCTCACAGTCATGCCTAGGGGATATTTGCAAGCAGGACCTGAAGGCAATAGTATTTTCTTCACTTGTGACTTCCAGCAATTGGCACACAGAGTCATACTGTTTCTGGCACTGGGGGGAGAACATAGCCATTGATAACCCTATCCTACATGAATTTGTATAATCCTCTTGTCAGAGTTGTACTGTGCTGAAGCCTTCTGTATTGTGTCACAGCATATAAAGATAAATCTGCAGGCAGATTTCAGTGTAATAGTTTTGGACGCATGGCACATCTCTATTAGGTATTTGGCATTAAAATATTATTATTATTATTATTATTATTATTATTATTATTATTATTATTATTATTATTATTATTTGTGGTATACCAATCTATACCCGCAGGTCTCAGGGCAGTTCACAGGATAAAATCACAATATAAAGGATTGTGAGGCAATCCTTCAAGTAAATGCATAATCAAAATAAAAACAAAAGCAACCCAATAACGCACACCCCCAAATATATTTTGAAGGGGCATTGGATGACATCAGCTGTTTCAGAATAATGATGGGGTAAACGGTGTTCTCCCTCCACCTCCCCATAGCTCCTTTCCTGTTTCTTTCAGCTGTTGATATTTCTAGAGCACATTGCCAGAATGTGGTACTAAGGCTATGAAGATTATCTTTGATGACAAGACAAGTGATAGAGCAACTATTCTAGTGCTTGTTGGCTATTCTGAAAGCTCAGTAAATAACTTTAGGCTTCAGTTACTTTGTCAGCCTACTTTGTCAGATGTGTGAAGTGCTGTCCTCAATTGGCAGGGGTGTGTGTGTGTGTGTGTGTGTGTGTGTGTGTGTGTGTAAGGGGGTGGGGAACCTAATGTCACATTTCCTCCTGGGCAACCAGTCATGGACAGAGCCAGAGGCAAATGTGAACAGGACAACAAATGTAAATCTGACCCTTATATAATAGGCTAGTTTCTGCACACACACCGCTCTCCAACCTCCATCCAGACAAGCAAGAGGTATTATCAGAGCTTTAGGAGACTTTTCTCCAAGGCAAATATGATCAAGGAGGGTGTGAAGAAGGGCCAGTGAGGGATGTGGCTGAGGAGAGTTTGTGGCCACATAGACAGGAGCCTGCCTGATATCAATGGGCAGTGTAAGTGTTGCCACACCAAAGGATAAATTTCTTGCAAAGTTCAAACATGGCACTTCTAAAAATGCCGGTTCTACAGATTTAAGTAGTCCAGACGGCACATATGATGTGAGGCAATCCTTCAAGTAAACTGACAAAGAGGTCAGAGAGCGATGAGACGCAGAAAACTACAGCCATGGTGTTTATGTAATTAACGGCTGTCGTTCACAACAAACACTTGTGCTGGTATTGCAGACATCCTAACATGATAAGCCATTGAGTAAGTATAGTGTGGTAAATTCATGGTGTCCGTTCATTCCACAAGTGATAGCACTGAACTTCTTGGTCTATTGCAATTCAGTGGTTTCATGGTGTTTTCGGCAATTCCCCTGCTCATTTGAGCAGCAGACTGGGGAAATGTAAGGCTGGCGTGGGTGCCGCACTCCGTCTTCACAAAAGTTCTTCGATCGTGGTGATTTCTTGGCATTTTGGCACCTTCCCAGCCCTCTCCCCTCTGAAAACATCAGTAAACGTTTTTTGATGCCAAAGTGTGAGTCAGTGTCAAATTAATTTGTAATTGCACACTCTACAATGCAGAGAGAGAGGCAGAACGATTAGTCACCTCCTTTTCTGTCAAATACAACTGAATATATAGTGAAAGAAGTCCATTAAAAAAATGTGGGCATTGCAGCTAACAGAGATTGATGTAGCTTGCCCTAACCCTACCCTCACGGTGCCCTTTTCACGTTTCATTTCTGCTGCCACCGAAATTCCTTCCTTTGAAATGCTTGTTCCTAATCCCAAACAACTCCAGTGAGTCAGGTCGTGAAGGAGACAGATCACTGTTATTAGGAACATGTTTATTTATAACAAGCAATGAGACAACAAGATGTGACAAGCTGCACTTTACCGAAGGTCTAATGTATTGCCACGGGTGAGTTACGAGGCACAGGATGGAGCGCAGAGGCCTTTCATTTCCTTGCCGCCACCCCAAAAATGCAGGAAGCCTTCAGGAAAGGTGTTGCCATTAACATCTGCTGATGTGATTGGCTGTAAACAATATTAGAACAAGTTTGTTCCTCCTTGTGATGTCAGGAATAGCACAGTACTGGAATCTAAGGAAATGGAAGCACAGGCAAAAGGTAAAGGACCCCTGGACGGTTAAGTCCAGTCAAAGGCGACTATGGGGTTGCGGCGCTCATCTCGCTTCAGGTTGAGGGAGCTGGCGTTTGTCCACAGACAGTTTTCTGGGCCATGTGGCCCACTAAACTGCTACTGGCGCACGGAGGACCGTGACGAGTGCCAGAGCACACAGAAACGCTGTTTACCTTCCTGCCGCAACGGTACCTATTTATCTACGTGCACTGGCATGCTTTCAAACTGCTAGGTTGGCAGGAGCTGGGATAGAGTGACGGGAGCTCACCCCGTTGCGAGGATTCGAACTGCCGACGTTCCAATCAGCAAGCCCAAGAGGCTCTGGTTCAGACCATAGCACCACCCACATCCCAAAATGGAAGCATAGGGACCTGTCTTACACTGAGTCACACCATTGATCCATATAACTCTGTAGGGTTTTTTGAAGTCCCCCCATCAAATCGTGTATAAATTTTATGAAATTATATTATTATTATTATTATTTATTTATTTATTTATTTATTTATTATTACACTGACTGGCAGCAGCTCTCCAGATTTTCTGGCTGGCAACATTCCCAACCCTACCCTGCTGGGGATTGAACCAAACCTTGCAAAACAGATGTTCTGTCACTAAGGGCCATGTGACATTTTGGTGGATCCACCCTTCACATTTGAAAAAACAAATATTTTATGTAAGTATGCTATTTACAATCAATCTGACTGCAATGCACACACACACGTGCGCGCACACATACACACACACACACACACACACACAGTAAAAACAAACACTAAGTTTCTGCTACATAGCTGGACAAGACACACAGATCTTAGTCTGACGGCCACATACCACGTTTTTAGTTATATGGTAAATGTCACAGGTCTACACTGAAAATGTTTCAGGTAACACGCAGCCAACATGGAACTGGAAACATGTATAATACAGGTGTAATCAGAGAGGCCTGAGGGATATATATACAATGGGCTCTCACCATTTGCCTTTTCATAGCCATGGGAGCACTATGGGATTGAAGTCACAGGCCAGGCTGCCCAGCCCCACCCTCAGCAGCTACACATTGAGCATTAAGAAGAAAAGGATGCTATGTGTGCAGGGCAATCAGGGTTTGTTTTTTTGCAATAAATTGTGGTTTGGTTTCCAGAAGTATGAAGGGCTGCACAGCGAACCTTTCTTTCTAATGTAGGGTGGTACCGGGGGCATGGCCAGTGGCACATCAGAATCAGAGATATGGCCAGCGCACATGACTATACTCTTCTCTCACGCACTCAGTGAATGCACAAGGAGCTGAGCTGTGGATGAGCTCCTCTATCAAGTGTGTCAGCTCCTTGTTGAGTATATATTGTTGAGTATATTCTCAGTGGCAACACAGGTTTGCCATATCATCATCATCATCACCACCACCACCATCATCATTGTGTAATGTGTGAAATGGAATTAAGCAGAACATATCCATTGTTGCCCACCAACAAGGAGCGTGTGAAAGTGTATTGGACTTAGCAGTCATAGGACCGTGAAAAGCAAAGTCACGCATTCTAACATTATGAGGGGCACATCACAGGAGTTTGTTCCAAGAGGATCTCAGAAAAGCCTTTGCTAATTTGCCTGTGTTGATTGTCATACAGGCATGCAGGGCTTCATTTGTTTATTACCTATTTGCAGCTGCCCTTGGAACAACAATGACAACCTGAAAAGGTTGTCATTAAGTTCAACAATAATCTGGAAAACCATACCACTTACTTTCTATTCCTCCTCATCGCAATGTCTTTGTTTCTATTCTGTACAATTTATTTTTCTGACTTTGTTAAAAAACAAAACAAAAACTGATGGGGTTTTTTCAGCATGTAGGCACACTTTTTTTAGTTTATGATTTAGTTTTTTTTCATTTATGTCTTGCATTGAGTTTTCATTGGGTTCTGGTTGGCCCAGATTCCTCCCAATTACTTCCCTCCTCAGATCTCCCACAACATTCATTCCTCTCCAGATCCTCTTCAATTAATTATCCCCACACACCCACACACAAAAACAACAACCCAGTGTTCTTTTCCTCACTCACACCAGGATTGTATTTCTTCATACTTTAGCCCTACAGCCAAATATTTAGCTAGTTCTTTGAATACAATCATGATTTCTTATCTCTGTAATTCTCTCTCTTTCCTTTTTCTTTTTCTTCTTGGATTTGACTTCTGGCCATTTCCCCCCTTCCCCTCATTCCTCTGGTCGGTTCCCTCTCCCAAACCCCAAGTCCAGTTTCCAAAAATTCCTCCCCTTCTTTGACCTGTAACTTCCCCAAGCCCCTATTTTACTGGGCCTTTGCTTCTCCTACTTTTCAAGTCTTGTGCTCTCTTGGATAAGAGGAATTTGGTCAATGGCAGCCAGAGGCCCTTAAGCCCAGAGCAGTCCTAAATTCTTCTGCTACTCCTTTCTTATGTCAGCCAATCGTTAACAGAAACTTCAGTGCCACTGCCACAAATGTTATTACCTAAGGCTGTTATAATATATATTTGCATTACTTCCGGGTTTCAATCCAGAGATACCCAAGCAAGAAAGGACACCGTAACAAAGCCAGCCACATGATTAGTGATATAATATAGATGCACAATAGTAACTGCATCCGGATCCAGAGTTAAATAGCCATTTGCAATGGAGCCAAGGGATCAGTCTTATGAGTCACAATGTGTCTTGTTTGCTCTCCCAAGATGGCACCCTGCTCTGAGATGTTTCAGAAATTAGTAGAAAATGCTTGCAATAGTGTTTCTATATAATTAGTATGATGTACAAATTCACTGTTGTTTTTGGAATCTGTTTGGATTTAATCTATGATGAAAATGAAGACAGGATGTATGAAACTGTTCAAATTCTGACTCTAGGCCAACTCTGCCTTCTACCAGTCTTTTGTTCAGACCAGTTTTGATTTTGGAAATAAGATAAATGTGTGCACATGATGCCTACATCCTGTGCTCTTTTAAAACAAAGTGTTGCCCTGGATCTATTTAGTGCTTTACTTGATATATTTATATAAATAACTAACTCCAGGCTCAGGGGAACAGCTGGAAAGGCTGAAATAGTCTTAATCTGTATAGTCTTTAAAAGGCCAGTACAGAAAGAATTAAGTTTGTAAAATCCAGGAATGATTTGATTGCACCCAAAATTATTTGGGAGACGGTTTAACCCCTCGTCACTCTGACTAATGCCAGCTGCTGGACACTAGGAAAGCAGTTCTTAAGTACTTGAAATAAAGGATGCAGCTGACATGACATGATGCCAGTATTGCAGCCAAGTTGCAGCAGTGAAGAAATCAAATGCATCCAATCTGATGAGATGCGTAAAAAAAGCTTATATCCACAGCTAACATTAGCTATTAGTAGGTGAAATGTTTCAAATGTAAACACTACTCCCATTGGTTTTAATTTATCTATTTTTGTTTGTTTAGAAGCTGCTTTGGGTAGCTTTGGGGAAGATAAAGTGACTAACAAATTTAAATAATAATAATAAATAATAGCCTCAGTGGAATCAGGATTGCACTTTAATATTTTGGAGCACATCCTGTACACTGAGCATTTATCGTAATTTGTTTGCAGGGATATTGGCTACTAAATGAGCATTCAGTCTGAACTGATTCAAAGAATACTTTCTCCATTGTTAGTACATTTCACCTTGAGACAACAAGGTCCAGAGTGTGGCCCAGGCATCCCCAACCTTCAGCCCTCCAGATGTTTTGGACTACAGTTCCCATCATCCCTGACCACTGGTCCTGTAACCTAGGGATCATGGGAGTTGTAGGTCAAAATATCTGGAGGGCTGCAGATTGGGGGTGCCTGGTGTGGCCTGACATATGCTTTGGAGCAGTGACATGTTGGGAGAGCCCCACAGCCATCATGGCAGCCATGAATTCCTGAGCCACCCCACAGCCAGTTGCCTTGGCATGGATGTTGAACTCCCCCAAAACCAGCAGCCTGGAAGTCTCAACACCACCTCTGAGACCAGCTCTATTAGCTCAGGCAGGGAGACTGCTGGAGAGCAACCAGGAGAAAATCTAATCTGTCCCAACTGCCCAATGCCAAACATACACTCGAGATACCCCCACAACTGGACAGAGAGCCTGGAGAGAGGGGGGGAGGGAGGGAGGGAGGGAGGGAGGGAGGGAGGGAGGGAGGGAATCTCCACAGACCACTGCAACTCCGCCTCATCAATCCTCAAGTCTGCTCTGATGCTGCACTGAGTACACAAGTGGGCACAGCTGGGTAAGACCAACTCCACCCTGTTCACCCACCCAGGTCTCAGTGATAGAGATCAGATCAGCCGCCTCATTCATAATCAGATCAATGACTCAGTTCCCTGCCCAGAGTAGTATATAATTAGTAAATGACAGTATGTACTGGAAACAAGGGAACACTTAGCTACTTTAAATGAATTCAGATCTCCAGGGCCTGATGAGCTGCACCCAAGGATACTAGAGGAGCTTGCGGATGTAATTGCAGAGCCTCTATCTATAACCTTTGAGAATTTGTAGACAACAGGTCAGGTCCCTGCAGACAGGAGGCAGGAAATTGTCCCCATCTTTAAAAAAGGGAGGGGAAGAAGACCCAGGTAAGTACCAACTGGTGAGCTTGACATCAACACCAGGAAAGGTCCTAGAACAGGTAATTAAATAGTCGGTCCCTGAGTACTTAGAAAAGGATGCTGTGATTACATGGGGGCCACCTGGCTTACTAGCAGTATATGTGGAAAGGATCTAGAGGTCTTAGTGGACCACTAGCTTAACAGTGTGATGCAGCAGCAAAAAAGAAGGCTAATGCTATTTTAGACTGCATCAACAGAAGTCTAATGTTCAGGTCAAGGGAAGCAATAGTACCACTCTATTCTGCTAGTCAGACCACACCTGGAGTACCGTGTCCAGTTCTGGGCGCCGCAATTTAAGAAGGATGCTGACAAACTGGAATGTGTGCAGAGCAAGGCAACCAAGATGATCAAGGGTCTGGAAACAAAGCCTGGAACAGTTGAGGGAACTGAGTATGTTTAGCCCGGAAAAGAGGAAACTGAGAGGAGATATGATAGCCATCTTCAAATATCTAAAAGGCTGCCACATGGAGGATACAGCAAGTTTGTTTTCTCCTTTTCTGGAGGATAGGGCTCAAACCAATGACTTCAAGTTACAAGAAAGGAGATTCTGACTTAACATCAGGAAGTACTTCTGACAGTTGCAGTCTTAAAGTGCTACATATGGTTCTTTCTAACTGAGCTGTTGATCTGGGATGAGGAATAAATAGTCAAAGACTTGGAGAACATATAGCTAGAACTGCAAATGGACTTCATATACCTGGAAGCAGGATGGTGAATTTTGTAACGGGTGGGAGCAAGGGGAATTAAAATCACAGAGTTGAAAAGGTACAGTCTTGACCCCTGCCCTCCCCTTTCAATATAGAAAATCCAATACCTGGGAATCAGGTGTTCTTATTGAAAAAATTATACTTCTTGCTTTTTAATTTGTATAGCAAAGTTTACTGAAATAATAGCAAAAAGTGACACTACTCAGTGGAACATGCTAATGACCATTTGCCTTTGATTAAGTATTGTTTTTATTGTACTTGTGGTATAGTGCCCATTCCTCTTAAAATGGGGTCTGAAATTTTCAGAATTCTCTATCATTGACTTTTGGGATCTATTGGGGTAATTGCTTTTTTAAAGAGCTGAAGTGTAAAGGTAGATATGGTTCTGTTCAGAGGATGAGAAGCCATCAGAGCTATTAGTTTCAGTTGCTGCTGTTACCTCTACTTGCTCTTTGCTTTATGCTAAAAAAAATGATCGGTGGGTGGGACAAGGTTGCAAAGACTTCCATCAATATATGCGTGGGACTCCTTAAACTGTCAGGTTCCATCGCGTACGCTAGGGAGATCATCGTCAAACAATTGTAGATATAATTTTTTTGCCTGAAAGAGCACACCATGATGCCATTTAACTGGAACCCGAAGCTATTGATATCCCGCTGTGGTATCATGTACACCAAGGCCATGCTATTGTCCTCCCGAGGCAAATGTTACATGCGACTTGTTAACCTTAGCATGGTAAAAAACCAACTCCACTGCTGCTTGACCTACTTTATCATAATGCAGAACCCATTCAGTTGTTATAACATACTCCATCTAAAAAAAACAAAAAAAACCTTGCTGGCAAAGACACCATGATTACATGAATACCAAGCCACTAGACTCAGATTTTATTTATCCAAAAAAGGGTCACATTGTTCAAAATAGGCCTAGTGTTTTGATGACATGTGCACTTGAATAGACCAAGAAAGCCCAGATCAAATTTATTTTTCTTAAAGCCAATAATCTTTTGGGAGAACATGTTGCATATAGCGTTGTCAGACACACTGGCTGTTTATTGAGAGTTGCTTTCCCAGTAATTTGACCAAAGTATTTATTGGGCAAGGGGAAAAATTGTACAGAAAGGCCTTTAATGAGAATAGTGCTTTGGCTTCCTCCAACGTCTATATTATAGGGTCTATAATACTTTCTCCCCAGTATGACTTAGTTGTATGGTTTCTGTGGAAACAACCACAACTTGTATCATACGCAGGTGCAGCATATACGTTTGTATTACATATGCATCAACCTTAAAATAAAAATTGAAAATGTGCCCACTCTCTTGGTATCAACAAGCTGGCTGATCCAGGAATCATCAACAGCATTTCTAGTATGACAAGAATAGGCAGCTAGTATAATCAAAGCATGCAGTTATTTATTAGGGTAAGAGCTATAGCTCAGCAGAACAGCATCCAGGAGGTGAGAATCATAGTAATAGTTAGATCATCGCTTTCTGAATGACTGGTTTTTTTTAAAAAAATAAATTTATTATTTATTTCTGCACACGTTAACTGCTGTTTTTCATGATGCTGTTTTATGTTTATGTTTTATATCTTAGTAAGTTATGCTTTTTGTTACTGGTTTATGTTTTTTTTTATTTGGTTGTATTTATTTAACAGGCTTTGTAAACTGCTTAAACAAAAACAACAATAACCCCTAAGCAGCTAATTTGGCTGTTTTATTGTTGTAAAATGCCTCAAAACGTTGTGAGATGCATTTTATTTTATTTAACAGGATTTATATACTGCTGGTTTAATCACTGAAACCTCAAAGAGGTTATTTGAGCATTTTACTCTTGCAAGATTCCTTGAGATCTTTTTTAAAATAAATAAATAAATGTGGAGTGTATGTTTTTAAAACTAATGTAAGTGCATTACATTATATTACATTACATTACGCGGGTGGCGCTGTGGTCTAAACCACTGAGCCTAGGGCCTGCAAATTGGAAGGCTGGTGGTTCAAATTCCCGCGACAGGGTGAGCTCCCATTGTTCACTCCCAGTTCCTGCCCACCTAGCAGTTCGAAAGCACGTCAAAGTACAAGTAGATAAATAGGTACTGCTCCAGCGGGAAGGTAAACGGCGTTTCCGTGGGCTGCTCTGGTTCACCAGAAGTGGCTTAGTCATGCTGGCCACATGACCCAGAAGCTGTATGCCGGCTCCCTCGGCCAGTAAAGCGAGATGAGCGCAGCAACCGCAGAATCATCCGCAACTGGACCTAACAGTCAAGGGTACCTTTACCTTTTTAAGTGCATTTTACACAGTACTCATGTGATCTTTCCTATTATGAATTCCAGAAAGAAGGAAGTACCGGACTACAGCTTTTCCATCCATAGCAGAACTCAAATGTGTTTCTTTCCATGAAAATGAAGAGAACATACTCTGACCTGCTGATTTAATTCCAAGAGACTGTATCAGCTTAGCTCACTTGGTACAACTGCTGTGATGTAGAACTGCAAAGAATAAGGGGGGGGGGGGAGAAAAGGCATTTCTTTTAAGGCATTCAGTAGGGCATTGCTAGGGCACAGAGCATTTACTGTCTTTTATGACTGGATTAAATCATAATTGCAGCTAGTTTCTGGCTTGAGTGTTACAGGCAGTGACTCATGCCTGCTGAGCATGTAATCTAGAGGATATTGCAGAGGCAAAGGAGAGTAGTAGCAACAACTAAACTACAGGACTCTGATCAGGTCTGATCGCTAGATTTCCTTTTTTTCTTGCTTTCTGTGACATGGTTGCTCTATATAAAATACACACAGTCTGGAAGGCGTGGATCAGCGCAGAATTTGAAAAGATCAGATGCTTCAAGTTTTCCTAAGAAATAAGAGCCCTGCTGCATGAGTACAATGGCCTATCTAATTCAGCATCCTCTTCTGACAGTAGCCAACTGAACGCTTATAGGAAACCTTCGAACAGGACATAAGTGCATCTGTCCACTTGCAACTGGTACTGAGAGGCATGCTGCCTCTGGCAGTGAAGGCAGAACATAGCAATCCCTACCTTGGTTCTGTAGCAGATCTCTCCATTAAGTCCATAAGGCAACTTCGGCCAAACCAAGCCACGCTCACCTGCCCACACCCGATGTTGCACATCAAGCGTGGGACTAACTGGTAGAGACGTAGCTGCGCTTTGCAACCGCTGACAATCAGCTCTAGAATCTGCACCGTAAAGTGTCTGCAGAATTCGCTCTGCAACATAAAATATGGTCTGCAAGATTCTGCCCTACGGCAACACTAGTGGCAGGTTGACCCTAATGCATGTGATTTGATTGTGCACATTGAAGTGTTGTGTTGTGGTACTTTCACGTTTCTCTATGCCGGAAAGTTTATGTTGTTATAATCCTTCAGAAATATTTGCAAGAGCTACAAGAATTTCCGAGCGGAGATTTCTCGCGGCGAGTTTGAGTCATGTTTAATCCACATCATTCTGTGTTTCTGCAGTGAAGAACTAAGTTTAGCTCATCACTATGCTTTCCCACAGAACGTTTCTGAACACAGTAATAGTAACATTAAACTTGATGCCCGAAGGACCAATTGTAGAGGAGGGTCACATTTGCCTTCATTTCAATTAACCCACTTGTCAGATGCAATGCTATACATACTCAGCAGACTGCCCCAAAGTATTTCTTATGCTCTTTTAGTGGGGTGGACTAAAATCATACTGTTATTTGCTCCGCACATGTAGCAATCAGCCTTGGTTTAAATTAACTTGAGAACAAAAGCATTTGGGAGCACATTCCTGTGCATGTACATTAATGAGTTCAGTGCAGCTTTGCGTCCAGTTCAGCTTACCCCCTACAGGAAGTGTTTAGGAGCACTGTCTTAATTCATATAATTTGTTCATGTGCACTGTGGCTTCAGAAGGGATCTTCCTTGTTTAAGGGGATTGCAAATTCACAGAATATAACTGAGCAGATGCCACAGTCCCACAGCATTGCTTATTTTAACCCACGAATACTTGTATTCGACTCTATTTTATTTATTGTAACACATGCCGACTTCTTTTCATATAAAAGCAAATTCCGCATTAAAACAGAAGGAACCCACAGACTACTGTTTTCCACAGCCTGCTTCCTTGCAAATTTTACGCAAAGCATGCCCATGGTATGCACAGATTATAGAAATTAGCTTCTCGTGGTCCAGTAGTGCATGGAACTGAGCTAATTGTCTCCCTCTTCGTGAATTACAGTAAATAGGATATCCTGAATAAGGAGATGTCCATGAATATTATGAATATAATGTTATATAATGTTATAGATCTGGGATAATTGAGTTTGGGGGTGCTAGAGTTAGTGAATGTTAGAAATGAATGAACTGTAGAATTTAGATAATATTTAGAGTATTGAAGAAGGGAAGATGCCAGGCCAGAAGTTGCAAATAATGGCAAAAGTTGCTGGAAGCAAGTCATTAACCTATCAATAAAAAACATCATCAGGGCAAGAGATTCTCTTCCAGTGGACCAAGCAGGGAGTTCCCATGGTTACCATTGACGGTGGCGGGGGAGGTTTAGGATTTCAGCAGGAAATCCACAGGAAAACAGTGGAGGGGGCAGGCTGTTTTCCTGCCCTACAAGGCTTGGGTTTTCCCGGTAAGGATCTTTGGGAAGCAGAAGAGTAGAGCCAGAACTCCAGGCAGAACCCTCTTAGCAAGGCACAGAGCTGGGATACAGGATGCCGTGGACTCCAATGCTGCACTACTGAATCAGAGCAAATGTCAATTCTGCAGAAAACCCAATGGATCGTTTCAGCAATAAAGAGCAGGTTTCCCCAGGAGAAAGTGGTGGGACAAGTGGAAATGTGGAACCCTTCCTCCTGAGTGGAACCCTTCCTTCTGAGGGTTACCTGTTGGGTAAGAATGGGATGCCTTGCATGTTCTACCTGCCATGAGGATTGGGAACCCAGGAAAAGGAGGACGGAGCCTATAATGTTTTAGATACCATTTTTATTTCACGAACCCAACCCAGACATGTAATTTTGTTATCCGCGATTGTTTCAAAAAGTTTTACTGAGGTTTATTGATAATCATTTTATGTATACTTGGGGTTTTTTTACAGTTCTGCTGATTTTATCTGTGTCATATTGATAGTTCTATTAGCCAGTTTTCTGATTCAGCAGCCCATAAAGCTTTCTAAACAAATACATACATGTTGTCTACCGCTCTGGGACGCAGGTGGCGCTGTGGGTTAAAACACAGAGTCCAGGGCTTGCCAATCAGAAGGTTGGCAGTTCGAATCTCCGCAACATGGTGAGCTCCCGTTGCTCGGTCCCTGCTCCTGCCAACCTAGCAGTTCGAAAGCACAAAGTGCAAGTAGATAAATAGGTACTGCTCCGGCGGGAAGGTAAACGGCATTTCTGTGTGCTGCTCTGGTTCGCCAGAGGCGGCTTAGTCATGCTGGCCACATGACCCGGAAGCTCCCTTGGCCAATAAAGCGAGATGAGCGCCTCAACCCCAGAGTCGTCTGCGACTGGACCTAATGGTCAGGGGTCCCTTTACCCTTTACCTTTACTGCTCTGATTGGCAGCAGCTCACCAACACAAGATCCTGAACAAAATAATCTACTCCTGTTTGCTAACAGAAGTCAAAAGCCCTGCTCTTATTAATTCTGAAAGGGCTCCATTCTCTCTACAGCTCACCCCAAGTGATGCCAATTGGAATCAAAGGGATTTTCACACTGAGATATATTAAATGAAAGGAAACTTTAGATGAGAAGCAATTTATTTTGCCAGCAGCTTAGAAGTATTCCCTGGGCTATTACGGAAGATATATTTGTCATAAAGAAGAAATATCACTAGCATTCTCCTCTGCTTGATCCTGAAAAGAAGATTAATCTTGTTTTTAAAGCTTATATCCTCTGACGTGAATGTGCACGCTGCAGATTGCTTCCTTTGCTTTGGAAGAAGAGTGCCTTAATACATGGTACAGGTAGCACTAAATGGCAGGCCCAGACATTAGCAGGGGCATTGATTCCTGCTCTTTTTCCAGATGTCTAAATACTTAGAACTGGCTTTGCAGAGTCTCATCTATGTGCTTGGAAATTTCTCTGTGGCTCTCAGTTTGAAAGATGTCCCCAGTGTAAATGCATCTCTTTTAATACTCTACTCGGTTCAGGGAATTTATTTCCACCCTATTGTCTCCGTGCCTTCTGGAGACACAGCCTAGAGGCAAGTTCCTTGCCTTACTTTGTTGTACTGTGTGATGCACGTAGTCATCTTTGACAATTTTAACTCTGCACAGATTAAAGCGTTTCCAAGCCAGCTGCAAGGAAAGCTAGTTCTATAGAAAGGGAACCGAGCTGAGAAAATTCTAGCTTGGGCTTTGCTGCAAAATTTGCAGGCTAATTAAAAATAGTTCTATGCTGCCTCTCAAGCACATTAACAAGACGGTGCACAACAACATAAGCACAACAACCTTATAATTCAGGATAAAACTGCAGCTGCTAGATCAACAGTTAAAAACAAGCCAACTGGTAAAAACAGCCAGCAGAGACCTCAGAAAATAAATGAATTTTCAGAAAGCACTGAGAATGCCTCAGTTTAGTCACAATTCAGAGGGTATGGGTTTAAGATCACAACTTCCCGCCAAGCCAGTCACATAAATAAAGCAGATGGGTTCTAATCTAAGAAACTTCTACATGGAATGGACATTGGCTTGCTTTAATATTCTTGTTCAGTTTTGGTTCTAATTTTATGTATTTGCATGCTGGGACCCTGGGGTGAAGGGTAGTCTATGAAGCTGGATCTAGACACCTCAAAGAAGCGTTTCAGTTAAATGCATTGTAAACGTTGCATGAGAAATCGGGTTGGCAAAAACAGAACTCCACAGCGCCACCTGGTGCCACAGTGTTATAATGCATATACAAAGCATATAAAACGCTTTTTCTTTGCCAATGTAGCTGGTCCAACAGCTCCCATCATCCCTGATCATTGACTATGCTATCTAGGGCTTATGGGAGCTGGAGTCCGGCAATATCTGGAGGAGGGCACCACACTGACTACTCCTCCTGCTCTAGCTCTATATGACTTTTAATGAGCCCTCTTTTTCAAATGATGAGGTACAGTTACAGTTGCCATAGAAAGGATGGTTTATTAATAATCATGATGTCTTTTGAACAACAGGCATGGGTGTTACTTTTATTCTTGGATATGTGAGTCAGAACTATTGTATGCACATGAAATACTAGGGTGGTTTTCTGTAATTAGGAGATTAAGCATCTATGAAAGGTGCAGGCATGCATTCTGGAGACTCGGGAAAGCTCCATTTCTATGCAGGATTTTGTCACTTATTCCTGTGTTGCTCATTAATTCTCCCTCCCCCTTAAATAGCAACACATTTAAATGTAATGAGGAAACATGTTTTCTTGCAAGCATCTAGTGAGGACCTTCACATGTTTTAAAACAACAACCCTTGCACATGAAATAATGGAAGCATGTTGTGTATACTTCAAATGTCTTCTGAGGTGATTATTTCTCCTTAGAAACGTTCAAGGGGTGGGGATTAAAACTTACTGTTTCAAAGGAATCGGGAAAATCACCATTCTCTCTTCCCAATACATTTGTTCCTCTTCTTTCCTTGTCTCTGGAATGGAAGGAAGAGGTCAAAATGTAAGAAAGGAGAACTGGGTGAGGAGTATCCCTATTCTTAGAAGATCTTCATGGGAAGAGGAGCTCAAGAGCAAAATGTAATAAGGTGGATGAACTGCAATAAAGGGGGAGAAGGGAAGGGTTAAAATGAGAGAGAGGGAGCTAAGCTGGCCACTGCCCAGATGGGAGACTTCCTGGACCCCTATGTTGCCCTGAAGTCTGTTAAAGAAAGGAAGGATCTAAATGCATCAAATAAATGAAACAGTTCTTCATTTGAGAGCCAGTGTGATGTAATCATGGTTGGGGTGCTGGACTAGGGTTCAAATCTCTACTCAGCCTTGAAGCTCACTGGGTGTCCCTCAGCCTAACCCACCTCGCAGGGTTGTTGTGGGAGTCAAATGTACATCACCTTGAGTTCCTTGGAGGAAAAGGTGGGACAGCAAGACAATCAATCCAATCCAAAATTAATAAGAAACTGGAAATTTCCCTAGCATCTAACAAAAATGGTAACAGCAGCCTCCATTAAGTATTGCAAAAGGAAGTTTCGATGTTAGCACTCCAGTGCTTTCGTAATATTAAACCTTTTAAAAAAAGCCATCCAGATTCTTTTATTTGGCTCACTTAAAATATGCTGTTTGATGTTTTCATAGGCACCATCTTAAGGCATTACTTCAGCTTTTTCTCTAGAGCTGCCCTTTCTGAAGTCATTATTACTCATTAGGTATATTGTGCAGGAAGCAGAAGTAGGTCAAGGATGAAAAGCTCCATCTTAGCGAGACGCACACAAGTATTGTACAAAGCTATTTTCAACTTTTCATGGGATTAAAATGTTTTTTTTAAAAAAATGTTTCTGTAGGATAAAAGCTGTCACTGCCGACTTAAAAATCAATGCCCCACACGGCAAAACCTTCATTTCAGATTTCTAGCCTTTCATATGTTAAACATATTGTTTTATAATTCTAATCCAAAAAAACGATTCCATGCCGTGCATTCCATCAGGCTCTATGTACACTAAACCAAGTGTCCCTAAATAGAAGTGAGGGATATTAACAGGTCTGCCTGTATCCCTGTTTACACATGCTCATAACCCCGCAGAAACATGGATTTGCGGGGCATTTTTAATCAGGAGATAATTGCACACCACAGCAGCTCTCGTAGTGTGCCTATACACAGCTACTTGAATTAGCATTAAATATAATATTTATTGTTTGCTTGTTTGTTCGCAGTGCCAAAATGGTTGTCAACAAGGAAAATGGCTTTGCCACTTCAAGCACGAAATGAAATGTTATGCAATAACAAGAGAGCCAGCTAAGGCAAGCTTATACACAGGTAACTCACAGAACCATAAAGTTGGAAGGGACCCGAGGGTCATCTAGTCCAACCCCCTGCAATGCAGGAAGCCTGCCCACAACCGTCCCTGGATGGGCTTGAATCCTTTGGAGGGCAGTCTCCCTTAATGTCCAATAGTGATGTGCTTATAAGCATCCAACAGAAAGGCCATGATGAGGTGGCTGAAGATTGGTACAGTGGTACCTCAGGTTACATACGCTTCAGGTTACAGACTCTGCTAACCCAGAAATAGTACCTGAGGTTAAGAACTTTGCTTCAGGATGAGAACAGAAATCGTGCTCCGGTGATGTGGCAGCAGCAGGAGGCCCCATTAGCTAAAGTGGTGCTTCAGGTTTAGAACAGTTTCAGGTTAAGAACAGACCTCTGGAACGAATTAAGTACTTAACCCGAGGTACCACTGTACACCTTTGTAGGTTACCCTCGAGTCCTGCAATCATGTGCGTTGCAACAAGCAACAACCTGAATTCCTTAGAACTCTCCTAATATGGTTCAAAAATAGAAGAAAAACCCTTCTCCTTAAGAGAACAGACACAACTCATGCCTCGTGGTTATTCAGCGGGAAACAACAAACATGACTAAGATGCAAAATAATAGGCAAGAAGAAGCAAGGAAGGCAAGCTAGCTAGGTTTGGAGAGGTCCACTGCCATGGGCATCTACTGAGGTTTAGCAGACCTGAGAGAAGCATCAAGCAGCCTCCTGGAAAACAACTCAATAGGCTGAACAAAATGGTTTCTCAGAGGCACCCCATACAAAAGAGGATTGCATGGAGGATAAAGCCAGAAGGAAGAGACATTGAATGACAGTAGGAATAGGTACTGATTCATGACAAGTAGAACAATGCAGGTCTGGTTGAGCAGTCTGATGGATTTCCTGAGGCAGCTGAAAGAGGTGGTTTATTCCCAGTAAATTCAAATAGCAAGTTGATTAAGACGACTTTGTACATGCCAGGTCTAATGAATGACTAAATAGAGGCATATGCTTGTATTAACACTAGCAAATGGTAAGGTAAAGGGACCCCTGACCATTAGGTCCAGTCGTGGCCGACTCTGGGGTTGCAGCGCTCATCTCGCTTTATTGGCCGAGCGAGCCGCGTACAGCTTCCGGGTCATGTGGCCAGCATGACTAAGCCGCTTCTGGCGAACCAGAGCAGCACACAGAAACGCCATTTACCTTCCCGCCGGAGTAGTACTTATTTATCTACTTGCACTTTGATGTGCTTTCCAACTGCTAGGTTGGCAGGAGCAGGGACCGAGCAACGGGAGCTCACCCAGTCGCGGGGATTCGAACCGCCGACCTTCTGATTGGCAAGTCCTAGGCTCTGTGGTTTAACCCGCAGCGCCACTCACGTCCTAGCAACTGGCAGAGGCCCATAATTAGGCATTAGCGTACACCCAGAGCCTGTACTCCTCTGAACCCCATGGGGGGTTCTGAGTGTGAACCAGTGCTTACTTCCCCTGTTGTATCTGCAAGAACACCTGCTCATTCCAGACCGAGCAAAGTTAAAGGTATTCGGTGGTTTGGGATCATGTTCTGAGTGTTAGCAAGTGAGCCTCTGCATTGAGTTCTGTGTGGCTGGGCTTGGACACAATGCTAATGGTGGTGTTGGGGGGAGAATTAATGTGTGAACCTAGAAATGTAGTTAGTCTATAATTTACAGGGTGGGAAAACTAGAATCAAAAAACATTAGAAGTTGGCTTGCTTACCCTAAATCGGTGAATGAATGATCTGTCTAGAGCTATTATATTAGTGTAATTATAAACAATTAAGTATTGTTGACAGACTAGTGAAGCTGAAAGTCCCTTCTCTAGTGTTCATTAAGAATCGCCAAGAAAATAACTATTAAATGGTGATAATCTCCTATTTCTGTCATCCACTGTAATGTATAAATAGATTGTGTTGGCTTGTTGGCTTGTATTTGCTAGAATACTCCATGCCAAGCTAGAAATAATTAGATATGTTTATTAAGAAATATGAACTATGTTAATAATATCTAAGGAAATCTTTATAACTGTATTATTTTAAAGAGAAGCACCAGAAGTAGAGGCTTAATTTCTCTACCATCTCTTCATAGCAACACTACAATAAATGTTCTAGGTATGCCCACAACACACTGCTAGCTATGGACTTTAATTTGCCCTAGTTTTGCATCGATAGGGGACACTGTAGAACCTTGAAAAATGGGCAAAGCACAATGACACTGACTTGGGCCTAATTATTGCACCAAGTCACAAGATCCACCCTTTTAAGAGTTTTAGGATGCAAGCAAAGTTGCAAAATCCAGCTCTTGAGTAAGAATATAGTCAAGGTTTAATCTGAACCAACAAAAATTTACTTGGTACTTACCTGTTCTTTTCAGTGTCTCCCTGTTTTTGTATGTCACAAAAATGTTGGGAAAAGGAAAACCAGAATTAGCTACTAGCCTCTGACATTTGTTTCATTTAACAGACGTGCTCAATCAGACACTTGTAAGTTAAGTATGCTTAGGACTGCACCCAATAACACATGAAGTACAGTAATGGTAAAGGAACTGTTTTCCGAGCAGATGAAAACTGGCTTTCCCTTAGCATTGAACAAGTAACGATAACTTACTGCAAATCTGGAATGATGGAAGAGACTACCATGGTATCTGCTGACCACTTGTGATTTACGACGTTAAACGCTTTGGCTAGACTTGAATCAGCTAAATTAATCAGGACAGTCAGTTTCAGTATAAACAACAGGCCACATGTATACTAAAACTAAATGTACACCAAGAACATAAAAATAGGTACATTGCCAATGTAAAACAACAAAACAAAAACAAAATCCTCCAAATTCTCCAGGAGAAAGGCATGATAGGTACCCATATATGTGTGAGTCCATGCTGTGAAAATGGGAACTGCATCCATTAAATAAGAAAAAAATGGAGGTAATTATGCTCTTGAAAGGCAAGAGGGTCCAGGAACTTCTGTAACATTTTGGCAGTGAAATCCCCCCTTTTTTTAATTAAATGCTTTCTGCTGCTATGGTAACCACAGTAGCATGAAATCAATTCGGAAGTAAGTTTTCCCTCATGACTGTTAAGTAAAGATATTTCAGCCCCTAAAATATTCTACTCAGGAATTGGTTTTTTTAATCTTTTATTACTTACACTTTGAGATAAAAATGCCATGGAATTTCAAAGCGCATACTGTATTTTAAGAGTGCTCTGAATATCCATCTTCCTTCCCACCCCCTGCCCAATACAGCAGGTCAGGAATGTTCTTTCACTTCAGGTTTATGTTAGTGACCTACTGACCTACTTTTCGGGCGCTGACCGCTACTAGTCAGTTTCCCTGAAAAATTGAGATTTCATTCCATCCATGGATTGGTTACATTTAGATTTAGTGACAGAAAGCATTAGGAGAATGGCATTTTGTTGGAGGGGGGAATCAACTGTAGTAGTTGGTGCTGTAAATATATTCCTATTTAATTGCTAAAGTGTTGTCCATCGCAACTCTCAGCTTTTATGTTACTGCAATCTGGGTAAGATTGCTTTCCATCAGCCTGAAGTAAGAAATATGATGGAGATGGAAGCCTTGCTTCACTGTCAGACACATGCTGGGAGTAAGGGGAAAGCAGACATAATGGATCAGTGAGGGAGAGCAATCTTCCCCTTGTCTGAAATCATCCATGCTACAGAGCTGTTGAAACTGTTGGCTAGAGAAGGGGGCGGGCAGGAGTTTGAGAACAACCTACGGAACAAACAATGTTTTCAAAGTGCTGTAAATGTCACAGCTGCAGAATATATTTATACAACCATAGCAATGGGAGCTGACTGAAGACTTAATTCTTCTCCCTCAAAGTTACATTGCAGGAGATCTTTAGAAATCAGAGTTCACCTACATAAGAAGCAGAGCGAGCCAATCACACGAAAAACCAAGTATTTAAAGAGCCAGAATATGTACAAAAGAACAGCTGACGACATCTGCAAAAGTCATTCTTCCTTTCTGAATTTCTACATAAAGACTGACAAATGATTAAACGCCTTCTGAAAGCACTTTCTGGTTGCAAGTAAGTGTCTGTCCATAACTAAAATGCAGCACGTGTCTTGGGGTGTGTGCTTGTCCCAATCCTGACAACTGTTGCAGTGATAGTACAAGGTAGGAATGTGATTTGTTTTTGTTTTTTAACAAAACTTTGAGATCATCTGTTGTTTATATTGAAAATATACAGAAAAGTAAAAACAAATTAAATCCTATGTGTTTTATTTCTCCCATTAGTTTTACAGTAATTCTTTTTCAGTTGCTTTGCAATGGAGGCACAATTCTGCATGTGATGTATAATCTGAAATACAGTGTATAGACAGGTCACAAGGAAGTGGAAGAGAGACTCGGCAGTGAAATGGACAGACTGGAAATATTTATTTAATTTAGATAGCTGTTGGGCTGTGTCTGTACAGCTATTAAAGTTGCTTATATAACAGGGACTCCCAATCTCATCTTCCCCAATACAATGGTACCTCGGGTTACATACGCTTCAGGTTACATACGCTTCAGGTTACAGACTCCGCTAACCCAGAAACAGTGCTTCAGGTTAAGAACTTTGCTTCAGGATGAGAACAGAAATCGGGCGGCGGTGGCGCGGCGACAGCGGGAGGCCCTCTTAGCTAAAGTGGTGCTTCAGGTTAAGAACAGTTTCAGGTTAAGTACGGACCTCCGGAATGAATTAAGTACTTAACCCGAGGTACCACTGTAATTAGCTAGTCCATGTTGGAAAATCTCATGCCAATTCAATGGAAAACACCAAAAATACAAAGGAATCAGTGTACCTGCTGCTAACTCTTTAAACGGTATAGCAAGAATCTTCCATGCTATATCACAAGTAGACTACAGATCTTCCCTGCACAACACAGAAAGATCAGGGAGTTGCTGTGTGGGGAGAGCATGCATGAAGGCACTTGTGCATGAACACCTAAAACTGCATGACATTTATATTACGCAGAGGTGCCTCTCAAATCCGAGACAATGGCAGTTACCTGAGTTGACAGATAAGGCAGAGGTAAAACAAAGGTCAAGCAATCGTAGCAAGACACACTCTTGTCCCCCAGGAAAGTAGGCAGGCTGGGGTCTGGGTGAAACAAAGGTTAAGGAATGACAGGAATATACACTTTTGCCTCTTGGGGGTGGAAAGCCGCAAGTCAAGTTGAGGGTCTAGGTCAAACAAAGGTCAGAGATGTATAACTGGAAAGTTTCTAACTCCTAGTTAACCTTAGTTACAGATAGGTAGCCGTGTTGGTCTGCCATAGTCAAAACAAAAAAATTCCTTCCAGTAGCACCTTAAAGACCAACTAAGTCAGTTCTTGGTATGAGCTTTCGTGTGCATGCACACTTCTTCAGATACAGTTCTTCCTAGTTAACCTTCAACAGATACAGTTCTTCCTAGTTAACCTGTTTCCTTCATGCCTCCTCAGAAGAAAGCCATATGTACATGGGCCATGCCAGGAGAAAGCGTTTGTCTTCTCCTTCAAGCATAGCACAGTCTGGCCTCCATCTCCCTTGAACCAAGTTGGAGGAAGGTCCATGCCTCTTCTGCCACCCACCCCCTTGTGTAGCCCAGTTTCCCCAGCACAGCTAGCCTTTCTCTCTGTGTGTGTTTATGCAGAAGAAAAATAGAGCAATATATTGCCCAGGCCCATCCAAATGAGGATCAAATTGGTCCCAGTGGCATACATATTTCCGCCCAAAGCAAATAGCAAATTCAGAATCAGGACCCTCCTTAGGACCACAGGAAAGGAGAGGAAAGCAATATCCTCTCTCCACTTGCTACCATCCCTGTAGCCACTTGTTAAATACGAAGATGCATTTGTATCTAGTCGTGGCCTTGATGAGCACTTTGCCGGTAGCATCTTAAACATGCTGTTATGAGATTGGCAGGGACTCAAGATTCCCCAAAATCTCTTGATTCAGTAAAGCATTAGAATTTAAGGAAACCCCCAAATCCTTGGATCTAGCAAGAAATAACACAGGCCAGCTTCCTCATGAGATAATCACTTGATAATGGCTGAGTTGTTGATCTAACAAAAGGTAGGTGGATGGGACACTGGGAGATGCAGTGCCAAACAGCCAAATGATGGGTGAAGCTCTACCCCAGACCCTGGTTTTCAGTTAGCAAGACAAAAGGCCAGTGTTAGTTTTTTAGGGGGACAGTTGGCAGTGATGTGCTAGCAAAACTGTGACAGGCTGGAAAAAGGAGAGAGAGAACATGGCTAGTTTTTGTTTTGGATCTAAGGGCATTGGGTCTATGGGAGAAGCAAGAGACTCTCTTGGAGTATAATGCTGGGGAAATCTCCACTGTAGACACAGGTTGTATATATGTGTAAATAAATCATATATCAAAAAGACACTACTGTGCCTCATTTCCAGAAGGAAACACAAATCCTAGGTAAGCACCTGTAACCCCTGGAATTTCGCACTGCTGTGGAGATTGGGGTGGTGGCATGTAACAATACCCTCTCTTCCAAATCAATCATCAGACCAAAGTAAATGCAAACCACTCAATCCTGGGCATAAAACCAAGGGGGAAAGTTGAATTTAAGGCTCATTATAGTTCTCAGATATCTGTAGTGTACAAGATGCTTCCCAGCACAGAAAGAATCTGTTTTGTACTTTTGTTTCTTCTAACAAGGAAACATCTGTGACTGGCTTCTCAATGGCATTTGAAATAAATTAAGCTACATGTCAAGGAGAGAGAACTCCCACTGAAATAAACACGCACCTAGATAATGTGTTCATTCCTTAGTGCGCAAATTGCTTACCCTCAGAGCCCACTGAAAGAAAGATATAAAGCAATCCTGTTTCTACAGTGATGGCAAAGAGTGAGATTGCATTTTCAGTGCTCATGTTTCCTCTCCTTTCTCCAATTAGTTGTTTTTCTCACAATGTTATCCATGTCTTACAATCTGACTCGTAGGTCTGGAGGTTTATGATGTCCCTTGCTATCAGTCTTCTGTGGCACCTTCAAAGTTAACCAATTCAGCTACAGTCCTATACCAGCTTATCAGGGAACAATCCCTGTGGAGCTTAATTCTGAGTAATTTATGGTTATCGTCACATGAAACCCACACTAAAAATTGGCTGCCACTTCACCCCATGATCTAGTAGCCCTAGTGGGCACCAAGTTGGCCTCAAAAGCTGGGAGTGGCCTGGGCCTGCTCATGTAACTCTAAAAAATAATCGAGTTTTTGCTGAAGGAAAAAAACAAAGGCAAAATCAAAATGGTTTTATAATTACAGGAGATTAGTTTCAAAAGTTGTTTTTTTTCCAGCCACTTCTCTGGATGCTTTGCTATAAGTCTGGAACCTAATCGCAACAAACGGAGGGTTGGGAGAATCCCCAGAGCAGATTAGGTGGGGTGCATAGGGAAGGAGACAGAGCAGATGTCCTGTTGCACTCATGCAATGACTTCATTGAATACAACCTGCTTCTGTGCACTGCCCTGAGAGTTCCAGCATAGCAGTATAGCTCAGTCAGGACAGCATGAGACTCTTAACCCCAGGGTCATGGGTTCAAGCCCCTTTGAGGGGGGGAAATCCTGCACTGCAAGGTTTTGGACAAGATGACCCTTGTGGCCCCTGCTATGATATATAAACATAGTAAAGTCAGTACAAGAAGATTATAAAGGAACTTTCTAAAAGTTTATGAGGCATGTGAAAACTGAGACACCATCTGCCTGTCTAGTGAAATATGTCAGTGCAGATAATATGAGGTGTAAATTAGTTTACTGTTCCTTGGATACTAAAAAAGAAGGAAGTAAGAACATAGTCAATTATAGTTTAGTGCAACATTAGAACAAAGTGGCCATAAAAGAACATTTACAGAGCTATGCATGACTGCATTCACCTGAGAATTCAGGCTGAAGCATCCATGTTGAAAGAACTCAGAAAATGGAAGGTAGAATCAAGACATTCCTTCTCTCCTTCTTTCATATGATCATGAGATCAGGTTATTTCATTACCTCAGCAATTACATGGGTGGTGTTTTGGCACAGCTGTTTTCTAGTCCGCTCTGGTACCATATGTAATTGCAATACCATGGGGGGGGGGGACAAAAAAAGTATTGTGACACCTTAAAGGCTAACAAATTTACTAGGGCCTAAGGCTTTGTGGGCAAAGTTCCACTACATCAGATGCATGTTTTTGCTGCGGTGGTGGTCAAACATGACTGCTACCCTGGGAATTGTTACATGTGAGAGGAGCTTATGAAGCAACTGCTTCCTATGCCAGCAATGCCCTTTCCCTGGGGTTGACAAGATGAGTATAGGAAGTAACCACTGGGTTTCCCCATTGCATAAAATATCAGAGTGATGTGGGCAGTTGCCATTTAATATAAGAAGTTGCTATAGGTAGCTGGCATGTACACAGTCCATGCAAAAAAGTCTGCGTATAAATTCAATACAGTAATCAATAAACAAAGTACATCCTCAATGGTAGTGCAGCACCAATCTTTTGACAACTTCTGTGCCCAACACTCACATAGCTTTCAGGCAGGTAAGAATGTCAGGTGAGCACAAGCCAATATGGCCTTGCTTCATGGTTTGCAGAAGAGCACCATGCAAAAGCTTCCAGGTTTATTGGAATTACATGCATCGCGCCTGCTAACTAGCTGCGTAGCTAGACATCTCTTTCTTCAGACTTGTGCTCCAAACTGGACAGTTTGAGCAGCAGTGCATCCATGCCTCCATCAGCACATTTAAGCCCACTCTTCTGATGTAATGCACACAAGCAACCGGAGCTTCTCCTGTGTTGCGTTTCCAGCTGCTCCTATCACTTTAAACCACTCATTGTTCTTGGAGGCACTGGGAGAAGGGACTGGGGCAATTCTAATGGCCCGGCTCTCTCTGGGATTGACTCATCCACCTCTGCAGCTTCCTGCAACTCTTTCCCCACCTCCTCCTCTCACGTCGCTGACTGCTAAGACTCTTCCTCTTCCCCTGCCTCAAACGTTGCTTGGCACCCTGCCTGCCCCACTGCCTCCTCTGCCTACCCTTCGGTCTCCTGCCTGTCCCTCACACTGTGGATCGTGGACCATCAATGGTCCATGAGCTTAATTCAAGTGCTCCATGGCACATCTTTAAAAATACAAACTCATATACAGCACCTTGCATCGCACATTACAGGCAGAAGCATCCTTGTGGTCCGCCCAGACCCTCATCAATTTTAGAGCGGTCTGTGAGGCAAGAAGTTTGGGAACCACTGCTTTAGAGGTTAAGTAAGCAAACTGCAACATTTATCCGTTAGCATAACTGACAGGATTCATTTTGTGAACTGTTCTGTTCAGCTGCCTGCATTCCAGAGTTCACAGAGCATTAGCTAACCCATTTGACAGCTTCTTCATTTCATACAGGTACCATTCTTCAAGCAAAGTTTCTTCTCCTTCTTCTTCACTTTTTGTTCAGTGTGTGTGTGAATGTCTGTTAAATTACTTCTCTTGGAATGCACGATGTTCAAAGGAGAAATAAATTCTTAACAACATATTGAGTAAATCCTTCTGACATAGTTTCCACATTTCTGCTGAAGACAAGAACAGATTTCTACAAAGTAGGTCAGGAACTCCAGGGAGACATTGTCACTGCCTTTGATTTTTCTACCTTGAAGTTCAAAGAGCATGAGTAAGTTCATTGAAAAAGGAAGTGCAGAATTATTTGAAGGCTAGGCTACCGTGTCACATACTGAAGATTTCAATGGCATTTTAGTAATGAAGCGTACAGTGTGGGGGTTGCTATATAATTTTGATCCTGGAGCTATTAAAGCTTGGGCATCCTTTTTATCATTCGCACTTAATGTTTGCTATTGAGGTTAGTGCTTGCACACAACCTACACCTCATATACCAGTAAGCTATCAGCATCCTTATCTGAAGGTGTCTTTTATGCAAGTAGGTTATGGTGCTGTACACCTTGCATCTAAGCAGGGAACGAGACAAGGGCCACCTCTCATGTAGGTTACATTTCACCACATTCCTGCAAGCCTATGTTCCTTAAACTGCTATACTCCAGGCGTTCTTAAGCTCCCACCAGCCTTTTATAGATTGTTTCTAATTCTTCTCAGAGGACTTGGAAGCAGCCCTCGCAGGCATAGCTGAGAAAGACAGGCTTGGAGCAGCTTAGACACCCTGTCTCTTGTGCCTGGTTAGCCTATGCATGTATCATACATGTTGTTTAGTTGTTTAGTCATGTCCAACTCTTATGAAGATGGTTGAAGCATATTTATTTATACTTTTAAAAAAAATAAATCTGTCCTTCCCCCAAGGAATAGAAAGTGGCATAAATGGCTGCCCCTCCCGTTGTCTTCACAACAACTTTATGAACCTTGCAAAGTAAGTTAAGCTGACAGAGAATTACTTATCAAAGTCATCTAGTAAACCTTGTTACTGTCCAAATGAGAATCTGTATCCACATTTCCACATTCTTAAGTCCGACGCTTAAGACACTTAACCACATTTGCCGTAGAATCAAAATAGTATTGCCAAGGTTTTTGATTTTAAGTTTATCCATCAGTGTAAATGCTGACTAAGAAAATATAACAGGAAGCTCTGCAATACACTATAAGGAGCACAATATAGTAAGTCCACATTGTCAAGGCCTGAATGAGCAATTCCCCTGGTGAACAGCATATGTATCTCAGAGTGCCTTTTCACCAAAGATGGGCCATTTAATTCCTAGGATCTATAATTTAAATGCAGCAAATGCACTTGATAAGAATATATATAGTTTGGACCCTGCCCCACATCAACAAAAGCACACAGGGCACAAATTATTATTATTATGGTTTATTTATTAAATTTTAGTATCCCACCCTTCCTCCGAAAGGGGCCCATGGTGGCAAACAAATCTATAATAATAGTTTTATCTTTTTTGTAAGCCACTCTGATGTTTTTCTACAATCACGTGGCATATAAATTTCATTAAATTAAATGATAAATAAAATAATGAAACATTTTCAAGCATTCTAAAAACAGCACAAATTGCATAAGAAAGGCGGCTTAAGAGCACTTTTTAAATGTCATACCTGAAAACCATATTTGCTATTCAAGCCAGTTCCACGATCATGACTTCCCTCAACTAACCCTTGAAACTGAAACATTTGAGATCAACTCATAATTATTTATGATCTGTAATCTGCCAGTAAGTTCTCAGGGACCAAAAAACTTTGATAGTTAAAGGGCTTAGGTTTGAAGGATACATGGACCCTAAACATTATTCTGTTATATAGCATGACCTTTGATTTCCAGTGCCACTCAGATCCTGCTTTCTGACCTATATTCCAAGCCAAGTTAGATGTGATGTGTGAGATTTGTGATTAGGATCGCCTATGGCTTTTGTTTTGCTAATTAGGAGTCCACTGGGGTTGAACTGGATGTTCTGGAACAAGTGCTTAAGCCTGTCCTCCATTGCCCTTCCCAGATGTACTGGTAAATCCTGAAGCTGCTATTAGCTGGGTGCTGGTAGTACAGCTTCTATGACTGCGTCTCCTCGCTCCACCAAAGCTAATAACAGCTTCAGGGCCTAGGAAAGGGTAACACTTGAACTGGGATCCTTTTGGCTCTTAGCTGTTGCTTAGCTACTATATTATGCCTATGATGCTGAAGCCCTGATCATTTCAAAGTACCTTGCTGCTGCAACTGTCTGAAATGTTGCAGCAATATTCCCCCCATTGATTTGCCATTCAAATAGTGAGACGCAAGCTGTCTACCTTGCAAATCCACTAACATATCTAGTTTGCTGACACTGCAAAGGTCAATGTCATGACAATTATCAGTGTTCTCTAAAGCCCCAACAACTACAACTGTATACCATGAAGGAGACAAAATTGTTCCCACTCCACCATCTTCTTCACTGAAGAAGCAACAACTGGAAAACCAGACACACAGCTTAAGATAACTCATATTGCACAGATGTAAACATCCAGTAATAACAGTGGGCTCTGTGGACAACAGTGACATCTTCTGGGTATAACTAAACTCTGCTGTGCTTGTGTGTTGAATGAGACACTGAGCCACATACGTGCAATGTTCATAGCAATGCTCATGCAAGATAGGAGAAAATTTTAATGTGTCTTTTCACAAATACACACAATTTTAAGGAAAAGCTGCCTGGGCATTTTCCCATTATGAAACGGAAACTGGTTTTAAGTTGTTAAAATGTAAACAGCATTTAAATGAGACCAGCAAGTAACTTCGCACTTGCTCATTAATAAGGACATAGATAACATGATTTATATATTGCTGTTTTATTGTTTTATTTTTTTTATAATATTTTTATTAAGTTTATAAAGTACAGAAAAAAGAAATAAAGGCATAGATAGAAAAATACAATAGAGAGATTACAAATTTCCATAATCCTTTTTTCCATCTATTGGACTTCCCCACATCCTCCAAACCCTGCATTCTCTGTGATACAAAGTATCAGCAATTTGTTAACTTATTTCCAGACTTATTGTATCTTTCATTTTATCATGTTTCCTAATATCAAAACTGTTGTAATCCAAATCTTATATGTTTTAACTTAAACATAATAAAGTTATTTCATTATTCCACCTTTAACTTCTTGTACCTTAATTTCCATTTCATTAGTTTACCAATGCTGAAGCAAGAATTTCTAAAAAGAGCATTTATAACATTCATACAACTTGTAATGTTTTTTCAAATAGTCTTTGAATTTTTTCCAATCCTCCTCGATTGTTTCTTCTCCCAAGTCTCGGATTCTGCCAGTCTCTAACAGTTCTGTCTCTAGTTTCGATTTTTCCACCTGGAATCCAACCTTTTTATCCACTTTAAAAACCTCCTGGATTTGAGCATAATGCAACCAATCTCGCACCTTGTTTTTCAATTTTTCCAAGCTCAGCAGCCTCCAATTGTCTCCAATTTTTTCAATTATTTCCCAATATTTAGGCCAGTAGGCTTCCATGTTAAGTCTCTTACGTGCCTTGGCCTCCACCGGTGAGAGCCACCTCGGAGTCTTACTCTCCAATAAGTCCTTATATTTTGTCCAGACCATCAAAATTGCTCTTCTGACAATATGGTTTTTAAACAATTTGTGAACTTTAACCTTGTCATACCACAAATATGCATGCCACCCAAAAGCATTGTCAAACCCTTCCAGATCTAGGACATCAGTGTTTTCCAATAAGATCCAATCTTTCAACCAGCAGAAGGCTGCAGATTCATAATATAACCTCAAGTCTGGCAGGGCAAATCCCCCTCTTTCTTTCGCATCAGTTAGTATTTTAAACTTTATTCGGGGCTTTTTGCCCTGCCAAACAAACTTGGAAATATCCTTCTGCCACTTTCCAAAACATTCCACTTTGTCCACGATCTGTAGGGCCTGAAACAAAAATAACATTTTCGGCAATACATTCATCTTTATAGCTGCTATCCGGCCTAACAAGGAAAGTTTCAATCTTGACCATATTTCCAAGTCTCTTTTAATTTCTGACCAACATTTCTCATAATTATCTTTAAACAAATTCAAATTTTTGGAGGTCAAGTACACCCCTAGATATTTTACTTTTTTAACCACATTTAATTCTGTTTCTTTCAGGAACTCATCTGTTTCTGTAGTTGTCAATTTTTTTGCTAGAACCTTGGTTTTTTGCTTGTTCAGCTTAAATCCCGCCACCCGACCAAAATCAGAAATTAATTCTAGCACTCTTTTAGTGCTAGAGACTGGCTCCTGTAATGTTAATACCAAGTCATCTGCAAAAGCTTTCAGTTTATATTGTTTCACTCCGACCTCAATTCCCTGTACAGACCGGTCCTTTCTAATCATGTTCAATAGCACCTCCAGGACTGAAATAAACAATAGGGGGGATAGGGGGCACCCCTGTCGTGTCCCTTTTTCTATTTTGAATTCCTCTGTCACCACATTGTTAACAATCAATTTAGCTTTTTGCTCTGAGTAAATTGCTTCTATTCCATTTTCAAACCCCCGCCCGACTCCCATCCCTTCCAAATTTTTCTTCATAAACATCCAAGAAATGTTGTCAAAGGCTTTCTCCGCATCAATAAAGATTAGAACCGCTCTAGTATTAAGATTTGTTTGTAGAAGTTCCAAAATGTCAATAATGTTTCTTGTATTATCAAACAAATGCCTACCGGGGAGAAAGCCAGCCTGGTCCTTATGGATCACTTCATTAAGAACTTTTTTAAATCTACTTGCTAAAATATCCGCAAAAATTTTGTAATCCACGTTTAGGAGTGAGATAGGGCGGTAGTTCTTAAGCTGGGTCTTTTCAGTTTCTTGTTTAGGTATCAATGTGATGAAAGCTTCTTTCCACGTCTCCGGTGCCTTCCTCCCCTCCATAATCTGATTGCAGACCTCCAACAGAGGTTGTATCAAATAGTCCTTCAAAACCTTATAATATTTGGAGGTAAGTCCATCAGGGCCTGGAGATTTGCCTAGTTGAAGGTTCTGAATGGCACTTTCAATTTCTTGCTGGGTGATATTGCTATTCAGGGTAGTTCTCATTTCCTGAGTTATTTTTTGTAATCCATTAATTTTAAGGAATTGATCCATCTCAAAGTCTTTCTGTGGCCCTTGTGAATAAAGTTCTTTAAAATATCTCTGGAAACACTTTCTAATTTCCTCGGGTTTCTGAACCATTCTCCCTTCAATCTCTAGATTTGTGACTGTATTAAGTTTTTGTCTCTTTTTCAACTGCCATGCTAGCAGTTTCCCACACTTGTTTGCTGATTCGAAGGACCTTTGTTTCATTTGTTTAATTTTCCATTCCACCTCTTGATTTATCAATTTCGAGTATTGTGCCTGGAAAAATTTCACCTCTCTCAGCACTTCCTTCGACTTGGGCCTAGATCTTAATTTTTTCTCTCCTTCTCTTATTTTCTCCAATATCTTCTCCTTCTTTTCATTCCAGAACTTTTTCTTAATCGTATTTTGTTGTATTAGAAACCCTCTCATAACTGCTTTACTTGCGTCCCAGATTGTTCTTTTTTCCACAGTGGTGTTTAGATTTATTTCAAAATAGTCCTTTAAAGTTTTTTGGGCCTTCTTAACAATCTCCTGGTCCCTTAATAAGGTGTCATTCATTTTCCATCTAAAGGATCCGGTTATGTTAAGTCTCAATTCCACTTTCAAAGCATTATGGTCGGAGCAAGTTTTTGGGCAGATTTCCACTTTTCTAGTCTTAGGTACCAGTCCTCTAGTTATCCATATTTGGTCGATTCGTGTCCATGTCAGATGAGCTTCAGAAAAGAAAGTTCCTTCTTTTCCTAAGGGGTTCTTAACCCTCCATATGTCAATTAAGTCCATATTGTCAGTCATTTCAAAGAAAGTTTTAGGTAGTCTGCCATCTTTCGTTATGTTGGCACTTTGCGACTTATCCATGTTTACAGATACGACCCCATTCATATCGCCCAACATAATAATGTTGTTGTAGTCTAAGTAGTCCAGCATAGTCTCATGCAGCTTCCTGAAGAATTCCGATTTTCCTTCATTTGGAGCATATATTCCTAATATCAAAAATTTTTCTCCTTGCGTCTGAATTTCAATCGCCAAAATTCTGCCGTGTTCATCTTTAAATAGAAATTTCGGTGACAGGCTCTCCTTTGCATAGATCACCACTCTTCTTTTCTTGACTTTATCCGAAGAAATAAATTCTTGGCCTAATCTTTTATTAATTAACATTTTTCTATGGAGCCTTGTCACATGTGTTTCTTGCAGGCAAATAATGTCCAATTGTTCTTTTTTCAAAATATGAAATACTTTTCTTCTTTTTTCCGGAGAGTTTCCGCCATTTATATTCCAGCTAAGAAGCTGCAGAGACATCCTGGTTTAGTTGGTGGGTCTTACAATGGGGTGTCTAGGTTTTCCTCCGGTCCTGGAGGTAGTGGTGCTGGTCCAGATCCAGACGGTGTAGGTTTTGGTGGTGGTCCCGGTGGTGGTGGTGGCCAAGAAGCTGCAGCTCCTTTTTGAAGATCCTCCTCGTGGTCGTGTAGAAACTTCTGCTGATCCTCAGGTGATTTAATTCTTACTTTCCTTTCTTTATAAGTAAATGATAGTCCTTGTGGAAACTCCCACCTATAAGGAATTGCGTTATGTCTTAGCAATTTGGTCAGGTCTGTGTAGGTGGTCCTAAGATCCAATAGATGTTTGGGAATATCTCTGTATATTTCAGCCTTTTTACCTTCTATCTCCAAGGATTTTTTGAAATGTAGGCCTAATATCTTATCTCTTTCCTCTCTTGATCTCAAAATAACTAAACAGTCTCTGGCCTTATCTTTCTTTACCGATCTTCCCAGTCTAAAGGCCGTCACGATTTTAAAGTCTTTATCTTCCTCAATTCCCCAGAATTTAGAAAATAGGAGTGTCAGAAATCCCTCTAAGTTACCTGCCTCCAATTCTGGGATGGCCCTTAACCTGAGATTATTTTCCTTACTTTTCAATTCAACCAGTGACAGGTAGGCTTGTTGTTCCCCTACTTGTCTTTTCAAAGGCCTAACTTCCCCTTTAATCTCATCAACTTTTCAGTTTGCCTGCTCTGCTTTTTGATTGGCTTCCACAGCTAATTTATAATTTTCAGCCGTAGCTCCTTGCAAATTGTCAATTGCCTGAGTATGCTGGGAAACCTGCTCAGTTAATTTACCAATAGAGGATGTGGCTTGGTCAATTTTTGTTGATTGATTGTCCACCTTTTGATTTAAAATTGCCAGTTGCTCCAAAATTTGTTTCAGGACTGATTCAGATCCTCCAGTTGCCATATCTTCTGTAGCAGGCTGCTCAATTTCCACCTCCTGTGCTGTTAGCACAGTTGGGACAGATGATCTGCGTTGATGAGTTAAAGTTGTTTGAACAAGTTGCACAGGCTTCTTTTCTTTTTCTTTTTCTTTAGCTTTAGCTGCTCTTGTTTTCCCTGGGCCACTCATTCCACACCTGCCTCAGTTCAAGGTCAAATTGTCTTTTATTCCATGAGAAAGAGAAGTTCAAAATATAAACAATTAAACCACAAGAAGTCTCAATAAAGTACAGTTCCCAGGCCTCTATGTCTCCACAATCCTCTAGGGGGAGTATTTCAAAGTTTCAAGAAAGGAAAGAATTCTTTTCCGCCATTGAAGTTCCTATAATCCCGTATTAAGTCTCTGTAATTCCTGAATACAAAAGGAGAGTTCCCAAAGCTTTCTATTTCTTGATTGAAAGCCACAAGGTGTCAAGAATGGTCCCAGAAACAATGTTTAAACGTTAGTATCTCAGTCTATGTAACAGTTTAAACTTCAGCAACAGTATCAGCAGTTTGACAGTTCTCTGTTGCACTCTGGCAGCCCGACGACTAGGTTGTCCCTTTTAACTCCGTATATCTCAAGAATAGGAAGGAAGTTCCAAAAATTGAGTCCACAAGCTTCACAAAAATTTTTCTTTTTACTTCCAGAAACAAAGTCTATCAATGCCCCTTTGTTCTATTTTTACGATCCTTTTTAGGCGCTACAGCGCACTTCAGCCCTTGCTTTGATCTAGTTAGCAGGATCGGAGGGCGGACTTCCTGTTACTCGCCTCCCGTTTTCAGTCCAAATCCATAAAATTAGTCCAAATTAGTCCAGAATTTAGTACCCCTTACTCACGGGTATGTAGCTGTCAAATTCGATGTTTTCAAGAAGAAAGGTCAGCGCTCATCGGCAGCAGCAGCGCGGCTTTGCATCCACGAAAAGAGCGATGAACTCACAGCGCCGCTCCCCCTTTCCCGTTCCGGAGCCCCTTACGGGGTTCCTTCTACGCTTCTGGGGGGGCTCTGGGCGCCCGCCGAGTCCCACGGTCACAGGCTCGCTCTGCCTGTGATTTTTCTTGACGGGTCTCCGCTTTGCCGCAGCGGACGACCCTTTTTCGCGGAGCCCCTCTTCACAGGGTAAAGAGGACCGCCATTGCCATTTTGCGCCGCCTCCGGAAGTCCTGTTTTATTGTTTTATACTGATTTATTGGGGAGGGCTGTATGTTTCTATTTTGTATACTTCTCTTTAATACAAAGTTATATGGTGGTATATAGATGTTTTAAAATAAATAAATGGTTAGCAACTTGGGAGCTCCAGATACACCCCCAAAAGTTAGATTAATTTCTTGGGCACCTGGCTGCTGAGATTTAATTTTTTAAAATAATAATTAAAAAAAACTTAAACAAAGAAAGAGGAACCCAGTTTATGTTTTAAAATCCATATCCTTCCCCAGCCACACAAGAAGGTGTAACTACAATTTTTAGGCAGCACCATGAGGGGAGGCTAGATGAAGGCAGAAACTAGAATCTGAACGGTGCTGTCAGTGATGGGCAACCATTTGAGCTCTACTTCAGACAGCAAAATGTCTTGAGCCTGCTCTGTCAATGACTGCTGTTTATCCTTGTCATTTTTTGAAATAAAAAACCTGACACAATTAGCATTAAATTATGCTTTTATAAAAAATATAGGCACATGTCCTTTTAAATGTGTTTGTAGAAGGGGGGGTATTGGTTTGTTTTGTTCTTGTTTTTATTATGTATTTTGTGTTTTTGTATTTTTATGCTGTGAACTTCGGATGAAGGGCAGTATACAGATTTAAATAATAACAGTAATAATAATACAACCAGCATTCTTCAGCTGACTGATTTATAAAATGTATATATCACTTGATATAAAAAAAATCCCTAAGGGGAAACACAGGTGTATAAGGACTACATATATTTTAAAAACAAACCAGCCAGAAGATGGCATACTTACACTGCAAGAGGCATTGTTGTGGTAGTGTTTTGTTTTGTTTTAAAGATATTCATTATTTCATAAAATTTATATACCTCGTGACTGGATAAAATCTCAAAGCGGTTTACAAAAATGGTATCTACAAAGCAACTCTAATTAAGTAGCTATGTTCACATAGATTGAAGACACATGGTAACAAACTGAAATTCTAGAAAGCTCTCACAATTCATTTTGGGTACTGGAATTAAAACTTTAGCCTTCGTGTTGTTGTTGTGTGGAAAATACTAATAAAATTTATATTTAAAAAACCCCACCACTTTAGCCTTCCCTTATGTGGGCCCCAAACACTTGCCTCAGGGCTGGCCTAATACATTTTACAGCCTGAGGTATTAAGCCTTGAGGTGAAGAAACGAATGCCATTTTCTATTCTACCTCAGGCTTTAAAATGTCCTCTTCCTCCTCTGGCTTTGCATTTGGGAAGCCTGTGAACTCAGGTTTTGAAACATGCCATTTGCTGAGGTAATTTGTGGTTCCACCTTTACAAAATTGCCCTGCCTGAACAAATGAAGGAAAATAGAAATGGACAGAATCCTCTTCCATGAATATAAAGTATTCATTTTTTTTTTTATGTGGTCATCTTGTTGCACTGAATTCCCTGCATTAATCAGCAGTTAAAAGTAGCATATGCTCATAGCATATGCTGCTTTTTACCGCCACAATATCATATTGCAAGACGCTTTCCTTTGTCCAGTGGTATTTCCACCTAAACATACTGTGAGGGATTTCAAAATGGCTTCATTGTTTTAACCTGCCTAGATCTCCAAGGAGTTTTTAAATGAATATAAAAAAGAGATTATCAGTGTCGTCGATTACAGTTAACTCACCATTTGTCCTGAAGTATTTACTGATTTGTATTTCATCTTGATTTTTGGCCGAGGGATGATGTCTTCACCCCCTTGTTCACATAATGTTCATAAAGCAGTGAGCCTTTTAAGTAGAATCATAGCCCTGCAGCCGCCCCCCAATCTGTACTGTACATTTAATACAGTATCAGGATTCATCCCACAAAGTATCCTGGAATCTGTAGTTTGTTAAGGGTGCTGAGAGTTGCCAGGAGTGGTTTTAGTTTCCAGGGAATTCTGGGAATTGTAGCTCCATGAGGGAAATGGAGCTCTCCTAACAACTTTCAGCACCCTTAACAAACTACAGTTCCCACAATGCTTTGCAGGGAGCCATGACTGTTTAAAGTGGTATAATGCTGCTTTAGTTGCAGATGGGGCCATGGGAGTTGGTCAGGACCGTAAAGGTCACACAGTTCAACCCACTGCAGTAAATAAAGTACATTGACAGCCCTGGCAGATATCTAACCAACCTCTAGTTAAACGCCTCCAATGAAGAAGAGTTCACCAACTTCTGAGGCAGACTGTTCCACTGTTACACAGCTCAGTTCAATCAAAATCCCCCCTTTTCATTTTTAACCCATTGACGCTGGCAATGTAACTTTGAAGAGGTCATTGATGACAGCAAATCAAAGTTAAGTTCCATCCATGGCTTTTTTTTTTGAGCTCAGCTCTGACACCTCTCAGGTAGGTGCCATTGCCATTCTAAGAGAACAAGAGAGAAGTTCATGGTGAGCTCCAGCACCTCTTTTTCCAGAAAAATGGCACTGGTTCCATCCCTTTCAGTGGAAGATGGTATAAGCCTATTATTCACCTGTCTTCATTAATATCAGGACTCTCAAAAATCCTTAATGTGGGTTTCGTGACCCAATTATCTCAGACACCCAGCATTAAAAACAGCCCTGCAACTTCAGACATAAAGGTCCATCTAGTCAGCACCCTGCTTCATGCAAAGGCTAGTCAGCGGCTTCCAGAACATCAAAAAAAGGACATGAAAGCAGTAACCCTGCTGTGCATCCAATCTGGTATTCAGGAGCTATACTGAGGCTCTGAACATTTTGCTAATCATAACCAAGCCACTGAGGGAACTCTTCGTCATGGATTTGCCTTAATCCCTGCCATCACTGCAATTTTGTGACAGTGAATTACAAAAATTAACTAGGCATTGTGTGAAGTATTTTTCTCAGAACGTCCCATAAAATACGGCTCTCACCGGCACCCATATTGCACTGCATCACTGTAAAGGTAAGCTTGTGGTAGATTCACATTACAGGACAGTAATTTTTTTTTTGTAATTTTGCCTGGGGGCAAAATGCGGCCCTCTAGCCTTCTCTACTGGCCCTCCAGACCCTCCCCAGGACACAGCTATTACAGGCTGTACTTTGCACCCATCCTCTTGAGTCTTTTTGCCTGGCTGGAATGTGTCCTCAAACTCTGATGATGACCTCCTGCTTGTCTGGATTGGTATTATGTCTAGAAACTACTCTACAACACAAAGCTAAAATTTACTGCTCAGTTCTAGCCTAGTCTGCCACTACCATGTGGCCCCCTAAGAGGTTTCCCAGAAGGGAATGCGAAAGGTTCCCCACTTTTGCTGTAAGTCATTTCCCCTGGTAACAAATGTAAACCATATTGATTTGCAAGGACTCATTAAAACACACACACAAACCCAACAAGCAAGTTTTTCCTCTGTGCGCTTCTAAAGCTTCCACTGTGCCGTGACGTTAAAATGATCTCTCATTAGCCGTGTCCTGCAGATATCTCATTTTTACTAAAAGCCTTTGATTAGCTTGAGAGAAATGGCGCACAAGACAGGAAATTGTTCATGCACAGGTGTAGGAGTGAAGAAGCAGGGAGAAGAGATATATTGCAGTCTTCTCTAACTGCCCATTTCTATGGCTTCTCACATAGGCTCCTTTCAGAATGCAACCTCTCCTAAGCTTCTTAAACCAAATATTTCATCTTTGTTCTCCACAGTCATGTTATATCCTTATGTTGATGATGATTTTTTTTTTTTTTAATTATAAACCACCCGGAGAACATTGTTATTGGGCAGTGTTTAATACAGTACTTTTAAGAAATATTAAGTTCATCTGAGACAGGAAATGACAGGAAATCAATTTTTAAAATGCCTTCTCCAGTGATGTAAAATACTTGCACATGCAAAATAATTATGCAAAGGCCCAAATTTAAGATTATACATAATCACATAGAATACAGTAGAAATAGTACCAAAGTGTTTTTTTAAAATGCCACCACTTGTTGAAAAGTGTAGATGAATTTAAACGGTCACTGTAATGCGCCCCCAACACCCCCTCCAATGGTCAGAGGTCAGGATCCAATGGGCTTAAATTACAGGAAGAAAAAATCTGGTTGAGCATAATAATTTCTTGATAGGGAGAACAGTTTAAAAATGGAACCGACTACCTGGGGCCCGGGGGGGGGGGGCGCAAGTTTGCCCTTCCTGGGCCTCTTCAAGCACAGAACCATCTGATAATGATGCTCAAATTTTCCTGCAGGGAGTTGGGCAAGATGGCCTACAAGACTTCCTCCAACCAAATGGTTCTGTGACATGAGGGCTCAATCCTTCTAGACATATTTGCAGATAAAAACTAGCTACCGTATTTCAATATGTACCTATGGCAGTGTGTATATATCCTGTTTCAAAATGTTACATGAAAAGTCACTCTTAAAGAGTTGAGGAAGGCTCAAATAATTTGACGTAACTTTTTGCAGAGCTCTTTATTAGAGTAGAGTAGCAATATAGTATAGTATTATAGTATGTCAGGCTATAGGTGAATACTCCCTCACATGAGAAAACCTTTCCTGCACATGGAAAGCTAGCATGTCAGGAAAGAGGGTGTTTTATCTTTCTATGAGCAGTTTCTTGTTTTATATGTGAAGCAATTTTGCAATATGAATCAAGTTGGACCAGATGATCTCCAGAGTTCTCTGCAATCTCTAAAACTGTGTGATTCTATGCTGATTCCTCACTTCCAGTCTAAAATGGCACAGTCCAAATGGTCTTTCTGCATGTTTGGATTGGCAATTATATTTACTCAATAAAATATCCAGAAGCCTGAAGATTGACTGCATTCTACTGCATTTTTTTTACAGCTTTAATGGGGAACAAAAAATATTTATAGCGGTCATAATTTACCTACTTTCAATACAAGACTAAATAGCACTTTTTCATGGGGGGCAAGGGGGCGGGAGAAAGATGCTCAGCCACTAAAGCTGCAGTATATACTGTACATGTTTACTTGGGAGTAAGTTCTACTGAGCATGGAGGGGGGACTTGCCTCTGAGAAAACATATACAGTGGTACCTCGGGTTACATACGCTTCAGGTTACAGACTCCGCTAACCCAGAAATAGTGCTTCAGGTTAAGAACTTTGCTTCAGGATGAGAACAGAAATTGTGCTCCGGCGGCGTGGCGGCAGCAGGAGGCCCCAATAGCTAAAGTGGTGCTTCAGGTTAAGAACAGTTTCAGGTTAAGAATGGACCTCCAGAATGAATTAAGTACCACTGTATGCAATTGCACTAGTTTTACCAAAATCGAGAACATGTGGTGCAGGACAAATTTAACTGTTTAAAAATATCCTTCTGTTACATTTCAAGAATAGAATAAAACACACTGCATCTCCATGAGACCGTCAAAGAAATTTAAGAGTTTTCAAGATTTTAAGTATATATATAAATACTGTATTCTCACTTTAATTCTGAGACCTTGGAAGCAATATTAGCCTTCTACAGTTGGATCTGCCCAATAAAATATACACAATGTTCCACACAACCCTTTAAAAATTAATCATGTATTTTTATTTGAGAATCAAGAATTGCATTATAGCCTTTTCCCAACCATAACGGAGTTGTTGGCCTTTGTCAAAAGCATAGACATGACCAAGCACTCTCTGTGCTTAAAATGACTCTGGTACAGAGGAGAGAGTTGTCACCCAACAGAGGAAAGAGAACAAGCAAAACACCCAGAGGGTGACTGTGCTGTTAGTAGTTATGTCCACTGTAGGGAATGTCCACAACAAGTGCCTGATTCATCAGGAAGCCTTTCCAATTTCCTCCAATTTACTGCTCTGCAAGCCTCCACATAACCACGACTTTTTTAGTAAAATCTAAAAGCAAAAGCAAAAACCCATCAGTGGTATTTATGGGGCTGCAATCACATGCACTCTTTACATGGAAGTCAATTCCCACTGAATGCAGTCAGACTAACTTCAGAGTAATCAGGCATAGAACTGAGCTTCACACGAGGCCTTAGTCATCTTCTGGGTCACTTTCCTCCCTCCTTGCTGGGACAGAGCACCTGATGGAAGTCATCAGCTGGTCCTGGATCTGCTTCCTGGGGTTCTCCTCCAGGTCTGTCTTGATGGCGCCCGACTCAGAAATCTTCCACTCCAATTCTAAAACGCAAGAGAGAAGAATGACACACGGCAGTGACTTAAAAGCTGAAACAAAGAAAAGCATCTCTGTGTTCCTGCTCTTCGGGACGTGCGCTTCCCATCTGCTGTTTTCAAATTTGCTTTTACTACAATGGTAAGTTCCACACGAGCTCTTTGAAGAAAATGGAAATATGGTTAATTGCCTCAAAACTCCAGCATGTTCTCAGACAGACAAAAGCAAGGTCATCTTTATAACTGTTGTCAGGAGAGGCAGAAGCAGCTGTTAATGTTTCATCTGCTGTTTTAAAGGGAGATTTGAGAAACAAAAAGCAAGAATGCGTACACACTGCTCCCCATTACTTCCTGCTTCTTTCTTTACTGCCCCAACCCAGAAACACTTCCCACCTAGCAGCAGGTCTTTATTACATGGGCTCAAATTGGCTTACACCCCAGAAGTTGGAAGAAAGTCAATACTTCAAGTTAATCAGATGTCTCACTGTTAACTGTGATGGCAATCTAACCAGCCAGCCTCAATTATGTTAGGCAGAAAGAACAAAAAGGAAAGGGGGCTGGGGAGGAAATTAATGTGATTCTGTTACGCAAGTTGACTTGTTCCACAGAGTCAGGGACAAAAATCCACAGAGACTGTGGCTTGCAGAGCTTGGCTGTGAGGTGGAGACAGAACCAAATTAAGTGGACAATGTTCAGCGGTGTCTCAATCAGGTATGTTTTTATTGTATTTCTTTATAGGATTTCTTACCCACTTGCACCATAAGGAACCTGGGCAGGTTACAATTATAGCTGGGTACATAGGATGACTTTATCTTATGAGTCGTCTTTGCTGCCTTTGCATTCTTAAGAGTTTCTACGTACTTTGCAAAGTGCTTTGAGTATCGGTTTAGTACCAAAAAGCAACCTATTGATGTTTTAAACACATAAAAGGGATCAGCCGCCAATCAACGCAAACAGGGCACAAGGAGACAGTGACATGGGTTGTGTCCATTTGGGCCCTTTGTCAAGGTCTAAGTGGCAGCTACTTACCATCACTTGTCAGGTTCATGCCTCCAAACACCAGGGGTCCAATAAATTGGGCCTTGATGTCCCCTTCAAGGTAGACGAAGATTGTGGGGAGGTTTCTATCTGGATAGTTGGGTATGCAGGTTGTCGAAATGGCTTTGACAAACTTGACATCAGGGAACTTCCTTGCAAGTCCGTTTAAGTGTTGATTTATCAAGGCACAAAGGGGAATACTTTATTTTTTAAAAAAGGAAAAGGGGAAGAAATCCATTAAAGAGCCATGTTTTTTTCCCTTTTCTTTGTTTTCTTATTAATTAAAACAGCCATAAGAATAGGGAGAATGAAATTACAAGATAATAAAATAATAAAATGCCATGTTTTCCATGTGTCTCTGCAAAAGATATGCTCTGCAAAAAAACAAAACAAAATGCCCATTTCTAGAATAGGTAACCTGATAGGAACATATTTAACCTTGCAAATGTGTTCTCTCACACAAAGGGGCAAATGCATCTTTTAAAACGGAGGCTGCTGTGACACATACATTATTATTGTATTTTTATGTCATCGTTTCTCCAAGGAAGTCAAGGTTGTACACACGCTTTCCACTCTCTGAGTTTATCCTCACCACAACCCAGAGTGGTAGGTTATGTTAAGAGAGAGCTACTGGCCCAAGGTCACCTAGTGATCTTCTTAGCTGAGTGGGGATTTCAATTCAGGTCTCCTTGGTTCTCCAGTCACTACACCACACTGGTTCTCAGATCTACGCCTACCATTGCAAAGAAGAGAAATTTCCCACAACCTTTAAAATGTTTCCCCATCCAATACAGGCACCCCCGATTTTCTTGGTGGTTGCATTCCGGGTCATCGCACGTGATAGTGGAAAATATTTAAGTCCATTATTGCCCTGCCCTGCAATGCTCCCTTTTCCTGCCACCACTTGGTTTCAGTGATGGGCACGTGCTTTGAACACTTGCAAAATGATTGTTGCCTGTACACAACTACCCTCCTTCCTGGCTAGAACAATGAAGCAAATCAATTCCTGATGATGTCACTGAACTGTAGTTGGGTGACTTTGTATTTTAAAAATTCCTTTCATTTGCACAACAGATACCAACATCAGGGTTCTGAAAGAGCAAGGAAGGCTCGTCTGCCGAAGCATGTTTAGTTGGCTAAAACACAAAATGCAAGATCACCAGTTTGGGGACAGTTTCACAAGACCAAACCTGCTACAGAAAAAACTGTGTGCAAACAGCAGTCATCTTGAAATGCTTGCTTACCCTTGCTTGTACAGGTGTAGTATCACCCATATATCCTTGCCAGCTTTAGTAATTTCTTGGATGTAATCCTGTCCCGAGATCTCTAAAACATGTCCAAATTTATTCTTTGCTTGCAAGGCTTTCAATTCAGCTAGCCTTTGCTGCCTACACCATGGGAAAAGAATTAGAAAAGGAAACATACAGATGGATTTGAGACCAGAGATATAACATTGAGTGTTTAAGGCACTTCACATTTGTTATCTCAGTAAACCATGGTTTACTTTTATCCTCCCCTATCCCACACAAGATAAAGGAATGCTGAACGCTTCCTGCACAGCTCCTGCATTAGGGAAGACAGAACTAGGATCAGGTCCTAGGTTCACAACTCATGTCTCACCACAACCACTATGCTTCCATCAAAATGGAAGGAGGCAAGAAGTTGAGACAAAAAAGGGCTTGATGACTGGTTTTGAAATGAGCCAAAATGTAAGTAACAAGGACAGTTGCAACTGGTGAAAAATGAACCTTCAAAGGGGCTGAGGTGGAAAACCCAACCGGCAGTTTTGTGCTGGAGATGCAACAAAAATCTCCCAGTTCCCATGCAGCTGTCTCTCTTTCACACACTAACCTAGGATTACACTGTAACTACATCCACGCTGTCACCAATTCTGATCCCCAGCAACCCAGAGACCACAGCTGTTTGGAAAGCCATTGCTGTAAATGTAAGAGCACAGGAAGTGGTGCTGTACCATATTAACTCAGCACTGTCTACTCTAGGAGTGGGGAACTTCATACTCTTGGGCTACATGTAGCCCTCCAGGCACCTGTATCTGGCCCTCAAGACTCTCCCCAGTCCTAAAAGACCTACATTGGCTCCCAATATGTTTCCGAGCAGAATTCAAAGTGTTGGTGCTGACCTTGAAAGCCCTAAATGGCTTTGGCCCTATATACCTGAAGGAGCATCTCCATCCCCATCATTCAGCCCAGACACTGGGGTCGCGCTCCAAGGACCTTCCGGCGGTTCCCTCATTGAGAGAAGTGAGGTTACAGGGAACCAGGCAGAGGGCCTTCTCAGTAGTGGCACCTGCCCTGTGGAAAGCCCTCCCATCAGATAAGTATACATAGCATTGCAAGCTTAGTTGCAGAGCCCAGGCTCGAATCTATGCTGGTGCAGCCAAAAGATTTAGGAATTCACCTGCCCGGCTGCTGTCTTAATAACACTGACTGTAAGCAAATCCCACTGAATGATACTTGCATCCAATGAAGCATAGGACTGCAGTGCCAATCCCTTTTTTTTTTCTATAAAGGATCACATCTCAGTTGCAAATTATGAAACCCAGTTTCCAAGCTCCTGATAAATACAGGAAGGATTAGTGGAATTAGTGGGATCATAGGTGAATGTCAATATCACACTGTTCTATTGATTCACAGATTGAAAAAGCAGGTGAGAGAAGATAAACCACAACAGTATTGACAAACCTGCAGTACTGAGCAGTTGCTAAAAACTGGGCACTTATCATTTCTAAGCACAATATTCGTTTTGCAGATGTTGATTGCTAGAGGTGTATGTAACGATCTTTAGAACTGAACTGTAATTTGCAAGATCAAATGTTTTAAAGAATTCATTTTAGAAGCTGCATTTAACACAGTAAACACTAATAACACGAGTTCTAAGATAACCCTAAATACAGAGAGATGAGAAGTTATTAAACAAATCCTACTGCCACTGCGAATATGCTGTCTAAACTTTTAACCTTTGATCCTCCAGGAAGAATTTGCGTCCTCTTATTTTTTGTGATAGCCCTTTCAGCTACTGTTTTTTAGAGGGTTATCAAGAGGCAGCCTGATTTGGCTAAAACTGGAGGAAAATTAATTCTCTTATCTATCGCAGGGGTCAATAAATCCTAGCTGGCCTTCCTGGCCAGCCCAACCTGTTTTTGCCCATCTTCTCCAACTGTGGAGGAGGAGGAGCCATTGCAGGGAGAGATGGGGACTCCCTCCCATTCTGCTGAGCCACGGACACTAAGAAAACAGCAAAATGTCACATGGCTTTTCAAGTGTCTTAGAGGTTCAATGAAGTGTCAAGGAGAGCACTTTCATTTCTCCTATTCTTCTCAAGTCAGCATGGCATCAGGGAGAGTCCTCCTACTGCTCCAGGCTTGGGGTTCTCCTTAACTACCTGCTCTCACTGGAACAAAAAATGTACACACCAGTGCTTAACTGGCAATCACATTTGTGGGTCTTGGACAGAGTGCTCTAACCTGTACATTTCCATAGCCCGTTCATCTTCCTCACTGAATTCATCTTCATTTTCTTCAAGTTCTTCCAGGGTCATGTCTTCATATGTTTTCACTGTTTGTAAGAAATGCAAGGTCATCAGTATGGCACAGAATAAAAGCCAACCATGACTGGAGCTCTGAATGGGTACACAAGGTTGATAACAGTCTTAGAAATGTTTTTATATGTTTTAGTTGTTTAATTACTTTATCACTGTGTTTGCTGCTCTGGGCAATATAAATTTAATAACAACAACAGAATCTCTTTCATCATGCAAATAATTTCCAAATGAGAGATCTTGGTAATTAAGAACCAATTAAAGTATTATACGGCAAGGAGTATCTACCTCATGCTTGCCGAGATAAACATTTTGCACAATAAAACCAAGATACAAATCTGCTAGATGTTACAAAAGAGAAATGAATTCCATCTTAAATCCAGGCCCTCACAAAATCCAGGATTCCAGGCACCACACTATCTCAGCAACTCTGCTTCCGTAACTTACATCCTGGGAGTTATCATTTGCTACAAGGCTGCAGCTCCTGCTGAGTAAGCTCTTATATTAGGCAGCAATCATCAGTTCACTTTCTAAATGATGTGAAATATGGAAGGCAATTAGTCCGAACCAAGGGATGCGCTCTTGTCCAATAAAATATTTTCTAATGATCGAAAGAGCACCCCACAAGGTCAAAGAAATCTCTCCAAAGAGAAGCATTTTCTTTACCAAGGCACTTTGGAGCCATCACGCTAATTCCCACAAAAAGACCTGCAGGTGCATAGGATGATGTAAAGCAGGTAGTGGGTTGGAGGGAAGACCTTCCTGAGAATGAGGGGGTTGCATTCCTTATAGAACAGCATTGTGAGGGCTGCATGCCACTGGTGTGTAGGAGCCAGAGGCAAAAAGAGTGGGATCAGAGGCATATGGAAACCCAGCCAGATGGGCGGGGTATAAATAATAAAATCATCAAATCATCAACAAAAGTAGGTGAGCAGTAGAATACATCCCAGCCACGCAGTTTCTACATTCCCCCTCCATATATACATCTAGGCAGTTCAAGGACTCATAACAAAAGCACTAGAGGAGGGGGTGCATCAGATCCAACAAGGGTTGTGGCCTGGGAAGAGAGAGGACTTGAAGGAGATTCTGAAAGGCTGGGCAGAGAGATATGAAGGTTTACATTTGCCTCCTAGGCCTGAGGTTCTGTGCCCCTGATGTGAGGGGAAGCGCTGCAACACAGGTCCACAGTTTTAGATCACCCTCATCAGAGTTGTCAAGAGAAATTTATCCATCTATATTTTTAAGTATCTATTCAAGATTCTATCCCAGTTTGCACAAGTTGCATCCCACAGTGAGCATTGGGGGGTCCTGCAGAAAAATATACTGCTGACTGTGCTGAAAAATAAAAAAAGCTATAATTTACAATAATTTAAACTGATTTACAACGATACAAAAGTGCAACAAAAAGCGCAAGAACAATTCATTTTATACCTCTGCTAGGTTCATAGTCTATCACTGAACAAGAAATCTGGATCCAGATTCTGTTTCATCAGTTGTCCTTCCCTGGGGGATAAAAACCCTAATGCCCACCCAGGTTGTAAGGATTTCACCTGGGAGTCCCCCAAAGCAAGCCTTATGATTTCCCAGAAGCCCTGGAAGTTCTATATGTCTCTTTGAGTGTCCTCATAGCTCAGTATGATGCTCTGTAAGGACTAATCTCAATATTTTTCAAGGTCACAGAGGAGGCGAGGAAGTACCAAACTCCTTTCTCGAAGGTTATCCATACCTCAAAATGCAATGAATGCACCATGAGGCCTTGGTGTGCTCTGTATAGGTTGATACATTCTGGTGACAAGGAAAGGTAGATTACAGAAACATCACATTAAATCAACTGAAGGGCTTACCAACAGATTTTTGATGGATTATCTGCTGCTCCCTTTCCTCTTCAGCTTGTTCTTGCTCTTTCAGCTTTTCTTTTGGAGGAAGAATGCCTTTTTTACGTAAGATGTCATTCCACTCTGTGTCCGCATTAGGATCCTAAAGCACATAGAATTGTCAGAGCCGAAACGTACAACCAGTGGGGTTTTTTTGTGATGGTACCCACCATTAGGGCAGAGCAATATATCAATATATTGCCCCAAACTGGTTTGAAGTCCGTATTGTGATATTGGTTTCATAGTTTTAGACCTGGCAATATAATTTGAATCGGGGGGGGGGGGGGGCGTGCGTGCGTGCGTGAGCTATGAGAAAATCACAATGTGGGAAAGCCAACATGTGAAGCCAGCCTCTACACAGCCATCCTTATTTCAGACATTATCCTTATTTCAGACATTGTGATATATCAGTATATCAGACATTGTGATATATCAGTATATCACAATGTTTAGCTGGTAATCTATCGCAATGTTGAAAACCAGATATTGGCCAGGCCTACCAACCAGTTTGAGACGCGGGTGGCGCTGTGGGTTAAACCACAGAGCCTAGGGCTTGCTGATCAGAAGGTTGGCGGTTTGAATCCCCGCAACGGGGTGAGCTCCTGTTGCTCAGTCCCTGCTCCTGCCAACCTAGCAGTTCAAAAGCATGTCAAAGTGCAAGTAGATAAATAGGTACCGCTCCAGCGGGAAGGTAAATGGCGTTTCTGTGCGCTGCTCTGGTTCACCAGAAGCGGCTTAGTCATGCTGGCCACATGACCCGGAAGCTGTACGACGGCTCCCTCGGCCTATAAAGCGAGATGAGCGCCGCAACCACAGAGTCATCCGGGACTGGACCTAGCGGTCAGGGGTACATTTACCAACCAGTTTAGAGTACTGTCACATCCTTTTTTTGCTGCCCATGGCAGCCATCTTGTGTTGGTACCCACAATTGTTTTATGAAGATGTGAGTGCCAGCCCTTCATTCTTTACCCCCCCCCCAAAGCACTCCAGCACCTTCACTATCAAAACCCAAGTTTGGCACTGAAGAAACTTAACCCCCCAGTTGTTCTGGACTATAACTCTCACCAGTCCTAGCCAGCACGGCCAATGGTTAGGGAGTTATAGTCCACAACATCTGGAGCCATGCTGGTCACTGTGGCTTTTTTTCTTTTAGGATTCCAACATACACTATACAAAACGTATTCTACATAGGTATGCAGGCTTCAATCCAATGCGTATATATGTGGAAAGAAGTATCACTGAAATCAGTGGGCTTTTTTCCGAGTAAACATTTATGATTCATCTCAGTTCCACTTTCCAGTAGAAAAAAAGGCCTGAGCTGCTTAAATAAAACAAATACATACTGGAAAAAGCAAGTAAAGTTTTGGATTTCATACACGTACACAGGACTACATTAAACTAGTGTCCAGGGGGTAGCGGGATTAGTCTGTTGAAACAAAAACGGAAAAGAGCATAGAGCAAGATGCCATTAAAAAAAACCTATTATGGCATAAGCAGTTTGTGGACTAAAATCGACATCATCAGGCACATGAAGAAATATCCTGAGTTGCTTGTATAAATAGACATGGATTGGTGTGTGTTGTAAACAGTGAGGCAGAGGGAAATGAAATGTACTAACTGTGACCATTGTATTAACAGTGACCATTCACAAAGAACGTGTAAGTGATGTCAGAGTTATCCTACCACTGGAAAGCAAGGCTGCTACACATCACTCAGGCTCAATTAGCAGTCACAGTAGCAGCCTGCCAACTTTAATGACAGTTCATTTCTTCAGTGCTAAGTGCAGGAAGAATGACTTTTTTAAGAACTCAGAAACAATTCCAGCTTCCCCACCTCCTGTGTTTGAAAGAACACCCGCCCCCCTTGATCGCCTTCGTTTCTTCTCCTGCAACTAGCAAATGCAACGCAACCTGGAGCGCATGCTCGCGAAAAGAAGAAAGCCGACGGGTGGAAGGGACACACGGAGGCCTTTCCTTCCCCGACAGGAAGAACCACCGCGTGTCATCTTTGCAACCCAACACACGGGAAGCAGAAAGCGAGCTGATCTTCCGGGTTTCAGCTACCGTGGGCAGGGATCCGTGTTATGTCCCACTCGCGTCCCCAGCCCCGTTTCCCCTTCTCCAGATAAAGCGATCCCATTACGCAAAGGGGTCTCCCGGCAGGTGCGCGCCTGCGTGCGTTCCCTTCGCCTCCAGAAGGGAGGATCCAGCTCAAAGTAGCTCACCTGCATGTTTGCGGAGCGGGGTGTCCCAACTTTTGCTGCTGCTGCTGTTGCTGGGTGAGGCAGGTCCTCCTGAGGTGCTCCACGTGGATCCCGGGGGTCGCTGAGCCGGCCACCTCCAAGAGCGCACAAGCTCGCGTGACACGCCCAGCTGACGCGCCTGCCCGAGTTGCCCGTATTAGGACTGATCCGGGCACTTTCTCCTGCTGGTCGGAGGAGGGAGCAGCGAAAGGCTCTCGGAGGAGGCGGGGTGCCGAGAGGGTGGGTGACGGGAAGGAAATCAGTAGCAAAGGGACCGCCCACCTTTCCCTGGGCTCCGGAAACTCAGCCCGTGTTGTTGTTTTTGTCACATTTGCTGGTTGCGCATGTAATAATAATAATATGCGTGTGCGTTTTTAAAAAAGGAGATCTGTTATAATAGAATCACCATGGGCATTTGAATAGGGTTGTTAGAGGAATTCTAAGGTCTTATATGTATATATATACCGAATAAATGTTCATAAATGTACAAGGCAAAAACACATGCATAAGTACAGTGGTACCTCGGGTTAAGTACTTAATTCGTTCCGGAGGTCCGTTCTTAACCTGAAACTGTTCTTAACCTGAAGCACCACTTTAGCTAATCGGGCCTTCTACTGCCGCCGTGCCACTGGAGCCTGATTTCTGTTCTTATCCTGAAGCAAAGTTCTTAACCTGAATCACTATTTCTGGGTTAGCGGAGTTTGTAACCTGAAGCGTATGTAACCCGAGGTACCGCTGTATAGTGTCTGAAACAGTACAGGAGAGCAATCCTGAAGTCATTTTTACTCCCAAATTCACCTCAAATATTTCTCTGTAGGGACGTGGGTGGCGCTGTGGGTTAAACCACAGAGCCTAGGACTTGCTGATCAGAAGGTCGGCGGTTCGAATCCCCGTGACGGGGTGAGCTCCCATTGCTCTGTCCCTGCTCCTGCCAACCTAGCAGTTCGAAAGCATATCAAAGTGCAAGTAGATAAATAGGTACCGCTTTCAGTACAGGGGCACAAAGGTGCAGGATATTTCGGTGTGCCCTGCTGGCTCAAATCTAAGGCTCATCTAACCAGCATCCTGTTCTCGCAGTGCACTCTTGTCAGAATGCGTGTTAAATTAACAGTGTGGGAAAGGGTGAACATGGGGGTGACTAAAATGGTGCTAGCAACAAGCATTGAATGCACATCATCGCACAGCATTTGCACACCTTAGGTATGTGGAAACAAATCACTTGCTGTTCAGAGGCAGCTGTCACAAGCTTGTAGCCAATGTCCTCCCAGGAAAGTTCATTAAGATGACAATAGACCATAACCTGAGTTTATTCCCAACATAATGTAGCCCGATTATGGCATCTAATTCCACTAGCAGGCCTTGAATAATCGGTGAAGAGTACAGCTTCATTCCACATAACATACCATCGGGCCTGCAAAAGGCCTCTAGTTGCACAACAAGCTCCCATCCCAGTTTTTATTTTTTAAAAAGTTTTGAATCTGTTCTTTGCTCACAAAGAAACCATGCCCAAGCTTTATATTGCACAATTTATTATTACAAAAACATTATTAAAACACACAAATATAGAGTTCTTCCTAGCGAAAGTGCTACATGAAAAGGACGAGGAGCTTTTTCAGACAGTAAGAGACAGAAAAGTCACATGAGGTCATGAAGGAGTGAGGACCAGGGGTCCACCTGGGTCCACTTTGGAGAGCCAGGCTGGAGCCATTTTATAAGCTGAAAGCCATCTTAGAAAGCAAACTAAAAGGCTAAAAGCTATCTCTCTTCTGTTTGCAAAAGCATTCTTTGCAAATGCAGCAAATGTGGTCTGAGCACTTCACACCTGCTCTAGCTGCTGACCCAATTCCAGTAAACAGACCGAGAATAGAGCGAACAACAGGAAGATGTAGCCCACCACAAATGAGCAACAGGAGAAGGTAGCTCGCCACAAGTCTAACAGATGGTCAATGCGGCTTTACTAGGAAGGGTATGTAGGTCAAGAGGTTTATAAGCTTACAGCACCACCTTGCGGATAATGCAGCCTGGAACCGAAGGGCCACCATCAATTCTTTAATTGGTTGAGCAGGAATGTGTAAGGGGTGGGTCAAGGGCTGAACTGTGCTTTTGCCAAAAGGTATAAAAGTTGTCTGCCCCTGGTGTTCGTGGGCATTCTCTCATTTTTGCTGAATGTACCCACTTTGCTTTGCTTGTCTGACAAATAAACCAAAGTCAATAAAAAATATTGCTGCCTGGATTTTTCCATTCTGGTCTGTATTCTGAAGTCTCTAACATTTCTGGTGCCACAGGTGACTCGGATCAAGGACCTTAAGTCCTCAAAAAGACCAGAAGGCAGCTCCCTTGTCCTTTTCTAGGCAGGACGCAGGGGAAGGGCCAATAGGCCGCTTACTCCTGGCGCCACCGAGGTTTTTCTTCGGAGGAGGGCGAAGCCAATTTGACCCTTCTGCTGGATCCTGTGAGAGGAGACAACGGATTGAAGGACCGAGGTTGGGAGAACAGGGCAGAGACCAGCCGGCTGGGGTGAGTACATGGGCAAAGGGCCCTGAGGACATAGGAAACCTCCTTGGCTAAGGAGAAGGGACAGACTGATCACCTGTCCAGCGTGCTTGGTGGCAGTAAGGGTAGAGTTGGCCCCTGAAAACCACCCACGCTTAAGGATTTAAAGGTATAAGGAAGGCAGAAAGGAAAAAGGGGGGGAACCGGGAGGCTAGTGTGTGGTACAGCGTCCAGTGAAAGAGGCACTTGGTGCATGTGTGTGTGTAACCCCAGGGTATTCCCCTGGGGTAGAACCAATAAGTACTTCGTTTCCCAGCAGCGCGAGCTCGACTGGGCAAGGAAAATTGGGAACTGCATGTGTGTGTGTTTGGTGTTTGGGGACGCTGCACAAGGACCATATTAAATATGGGAGGGGGTGGCTCGAAAGGTCCAATAACTCCCCTACAGTGCATGCTGAACAATTTCAAGAAAGGATTCAGCGGAGTATCTGAAAAAATGGGGTCTGAAGCAAGCCAATGTAGTCCTTTTGAATGCTTTTGATTTGGCCCAAACTGCTTGCAATCAGAGAGAGGAGGCCTCAAAGGAATAACCACCCCCAAATTTTTCTGATGCCTGTTCCTCAGTCATCAGGCATCAAATCTTTCAGAAACATAGAGGCCCTAGCTGGGACAGGGCAACAAGGAGTATCTCTTTTGAGGCTGAGTATCTACTTAGGGAAGAGTTTCAGACTCAGATGCAGCTCTGGGAGCGATGGAGGGGATCGCTCCAGAGATCCCTTAGGTTATCCAAGTTAGTATATAGAACTAGAGTGCATACAAAGCTTTCAGATCTCTGGACCTCAATGAAGGCAAGAGTTCAGCCAGGCAGAGTTGGAGAATTCTCTGCTGAGCTGTGGCTTTGGTAGTAAGGCAAGCCTCCTAGTTTCTCCAAAGCCCATTACTGAACTGGGAAGCACATTAGCCTTGCAGACCTCCAATAGTTTTGATCCCTATAGTAACTACAGCTTGACCAGGAAGGTCAACCTAAATCCCAGAATTTAGTTAGGGAAGAGCTGGGTACCTCTGTGACCAGCGGCAGTTTGGAACACATCAGGGAAACCACCAGCAGCCCCCTAGCTTCTCTGATGACCAGTGAGAGGTGGTCTATGGCTAGGAAATACGAAATGCTTTCAGACCTATAGCAGTTACAGTTGAGACAGGGAGGACAATTTAATTGGTGTCCTTAATCAGGCACCAGCTGAATGGCTCAGAGCTCAGGTGTGTCTCAGAGAACACTGTAACAGACCCCTGGTTTGAGGCTTAGGCAGAGGAGCCTCAAGAGAAGACCTGCATCTTTGTGGCCACCACAGTTGACAAGTTAGTTGCCACAGAAAAGGGATGAGGGAACAGATGAAGAAATAATCCGGACACCTGAAGCTGACCACAGGGTGTGAGCAGCCAAGGTCAGGTGTCTGCTGGCAGAGCTACTAGAAGTTTAAAAAAAACAAAACAAAACAAAACAAAAAACCTGCATAAAAAAGAGGAAGAACTTTCTCCATTTAACTTGGATGAGTTTGTGAACATGGATGAAGTTCTAGAGGTTTACGTGATAATAGAGAACCCCCCCACCCCCCTGGCTGAAGAAATATAAGACTGCTCAATGAAATTAAAGGAGCACAGGCAGGAAAACGCCTCAAGAAGCCCATTTACCAGGGATCCGAGGCAAAAGTGCCGTGGTGGCCCCTTGGGAGGACAGGGACAGCCCCATATCCTCAAAGCTCCACCGCTGCCCCGATATGCGGCCCCAGGAGCCAAAGCAGGAAAGGGGGGGCTGCCAGCCAGCCCAGAAGTACACAAGGCAGAGCCCAGTGACCAGGTCCTGGATGAATTATACCCCAGTCTTACAGAATTGAGGAAAAAGATGAGCAAATACAGAAGTTCGACCACTATGTATCGAGATGCTGCAGACGCTTATCACAGGGGTCGAGAAAAAGCCTTTTGAAAGTACCTAAAACAGTGCAGATCCAATCAGCCCACGTCCAGTGTAGAGGCAGGGACAACAGTCCTGACCCCCCCTTCGCGTGGTTTTTGACAATCCACCACCTCCACCCCCTGCACGTCCGGCAGGTCAAGACGGTGGTCAAAATGTCCTTGCCCCACCTGCCCCGCCACCACAGCCTAGGACATTCACCCTTCAATATGTCCCCCTCACCACCATTGATTTGATGAATTGGAAGACCCACAGTCCTGCGTTTGCTGAGAAGCCCCAGGCAATGGTGGACTTGCTGTCCTCCATATTTGCAGCACATGAGCCTACCTGGACAGACTGTCAGCAATTGCTGAACACTCTCTTTACTTCAGAGGAAAGGAGGAGAATTAATACACAGGCTCTAGAACACCTAAAAGAACAGCAGGTTCAGGAGGCAGAGTGGCCTCAACGATATCCCTTAACCAACCCACAGTGGGACCCAAATAATGTGGACAATCGCAATGCTCTAAGTACCTATCATAGGACAATGTGCAAAGGACATTAGAACCAAAATCCAAAACAGCCTGGGTTCCAGGACATGTCCAGATCTCAGCTCATGGCCATCGCCCAGAAGGTGTTTAAACAAAGAGGAGAGACTGAGAAGAGGGAGAAAAAAGCAGTGGAGGAAAGAAAAGGCAGCAGTGTTAGGCACGGCAATGGCTCACAGCACAGGGATCCGAGGGGTCCGCCGTAGCCATTCAGAGACCCGCAGCCAAGGGGGAGGAAGATGCCTGCTCAGCAACAGCAAGGCCATAAGAATTACCCCTGTAAAAGGCTGCATGGAGCCAATTGGGAAGTCTGGTCAAAATGCATGTATTACTGACTGGCAGAAAAGCAGCTATGGGAAAGTACACAGGCTGAAACAGGCTTTGCCCAGCCCATTAAGAAGTTTACAGGCGCAGTGGAGGCTTGTGAAGCAGACGTGGTTGATGCTCTTGAGCAGGCCTGGGTTGTGTGGCAAGCAGTGAAGACGGCATGTCAGGCCGCAGTAGAAGCCAGACCAGAGGGGCCTAGAGGATGCCCAGAAAGAGTACCAAGCCCAGAGGGGGCTGAGTACCAAGCCCAGAGGGGGCTGAGGTTGCTTTGGGAAGTTGTTTCTATGGTTCAATGCATCTGTGTGATGGACTGTGTGTTGGAGAAAGGCTGAAAAGGCAGTGGCAAGCTGTTCCTCAGGCAATAGAGCACCCAAAAGTGGGGGTGCAGGCCAGGCAAGCCATTCCAAGAGTTCTGAGGAGGCCAAAGTCTCCAAGAGTTATTTGTCCTTTGAGGTGAAGTCCAACAGCGAAAGGCATTGCCATGCAATTGGCAGCTGGATGCAAGGCTAACATCTATACTGATTCTAAATATGCCTTCTTAACCCTGCATGCGCATGGCGCCCTATGGAAAGAGCCGGGAAAGCTCTGAAATACGGTCCAGAAGTTGAGACGTTACTAGAAGCTGTATGGGCCCCCAAAGAGATTGATGTGATGCACTGCAAAGGCCATAGCAGAGGTCGGGACATGGTCACCACCGCCCTCAACCCAGCTACCCTGTTGCCGGTAGGAGAAGGTGAGGAGCAGACACACGATTGCATTGAGATTATGGACACAAGACTGGACCAGGAGAAGTGGCCAAGGGAAATCGATTGGCAGACAGAGTGGCCAAGGAAGCAGCCCTGGAACCAGCCCCAGCCTCAGTTATTGGAGCAGTGGTCCCAGAAGCGATCTTAAGCACTGCTAACAAACCAGATACTATGAGTCCACCCACATGAGGCCAGATGCCACAACCAAGCAGCTGGAAAAGTATGTCTATATAGCCAACCTTTATCAACTGGCAGCCCAGATTTCCAGGAAATGCCTGCTATGCCAAAAGAATAATCCCAGAACTCACTCCAGATGATGTGGAACAGCGTTACACCCTTGATGAACAGCAGAGGGCAAGCCAAGAAGGAGCAACGCTCCAGGAAGGACCAGACAGCCGTGTTTTTGGTGCCCCAGCATCTGGCCAGCGTGATTGTGAAGAATTACCACGAATCCACCCATTTGGGAAGCCCAGCTGCTAAAGCACATAACTAACTGCTGCTATATCCCAAAACTGTGTCCTGTGCACCAACCAAGAGACTGAGATCACCCTTTGAGCTTTTGTATGGCAGGCCACCTCCTTTCGTCCGAGACATCCCCGCCAGTTTGGGGCAGATGAAAAAATCACATCACCCAAGGACAAGTGCAATCCCTTTGTTTGTCGTGTGTGTGTTTGCTTCCTTTCCAGGTATTCCCTCGAGCGTACATCGTGCAGTCCCGCGGCAGTCTCACTGAGCCGGTTCACCAGTTCCTCTGGGTGACAGCGTCTGGCGACCCCCTCATCCCCAACTGCAGTGAAAGTAGCCGAGGTGATCCCCTGGGTACATCACACGCGTCTGAAATCCTGCTGACCCTCTGAAGCTGATCATCACCTTGTGTTTGACGCTACCGGGAATGCGTTGAGCCACGGGCAACGAGATCCTGCGACTACTCATCACAAGGACAGTCACAAAGACTTTATCTTTTCTCTCTTATTTTCTGTATTGATTTGCTCTATGTCTTATTGCCCTGACCCTACCGAGCCATACCAACCCTATTGGCCTGCTGACCTCTGCTATGACTGGTTCGTCTTGCCGGTGGTAAGGGACGGCATACGCGTTGGCTCTTGGGAACGAGGGTTCAATAGGGCGGCCGCAGTACAGCATCCCACTCTCCCACTGTGGCTCTTTATTCACTGCATTGCCCAGCGCACTTGGATGTGGCTCCTCCGGAGAACTGCAGGATCGGTCGAAATCTATCGAGTTCTAGACTGCTCTTGTGGTTGTGGGAGAATAGCCCGCTGGTTACATGGTAAAGCGATATATCAACCCCATTTGACAAACCAGGCCAAAATCTTACTCCAGGTGTTGCATGGGAGGGTGTCTGAATCAGGTGCACATTAAAATTGCTGAACAGGTGCCTGTAAATTCTGCAGTCCCACCTCTGATTATTGTGGTGGCTCGAGTCTCCCAAAATCCCAGAATACTGCCTGAACTACTGGGCCTGGTAACTCCACACCTAATACCCTTGAATGTGGCAGGGTATTCTTGTGGCTGCATAAGAGTTGCCACCCAGTAGACAGACAGGGCACCTAGTTCCAGAAGAATTGGATGGGAGGGGTGCCCGAGGGCAGCATCCCCAGGGTAGAGACTTGCTCTCCAGCAAATTTAGAGGCACCACTAGGACTTTTGGTATTGGGACCAGAACCCCTTGATATAGTCACCCCGTGTGTCAGGCCATTGCAGGGGTGGATATATTCTTGTGGGTGCAACATCATTTACGTGGAAGAAGAAGCCCCTTTTGGATATAGTACTCTCCCAGGAGACCACAGGGGTCTCCACCCACCGGGAATGGTTGGGAAGTTGATCCAAGTGGTAGGAGCTTCCGAAATAAGGTGGAGAGTCACCCCTGAGGTCCAGCGAATAATTGAATACGAATATCAGTGGGCCCTTCAGCGGTAAAAGAACATTAGGAATGGCCCCGAGTATTGGTGGGTAGGAGTGGTACGTAATGCCCTATTTCTTTGGATGGTCCTGTATTCTTGCTGGCATGAACAATATTGTATCTGGTTGGAGAATTGGAGAACCTACCTGTGTATTGGCCAAAGCGAGTCCCCTGGCCTCCCATGCCAACTTTTCCCATCTGGCTCTCTATGATGTGGTACCTATTGATCCATCAAAACGAAAATGATGAACCGGAATTGGTCAGCATTTTCGTGATGGAAAGGGGGGAATGAAGGAGTGAGGACCAGGGGTCCACCTGGGTCCACTTTGGAGAGCCAGGCTGGAGCCATTTTATAAGCTGAAAGCCATCTTAGAAAGCAAACTAAAAGGCTAAAAGCTATCTCTCTTCTGTTTGCAAAAGCATTCTTTGCAAATGCAGCAAATGTGGTCTGAGCACTTCACACCTGCTCTAGCTGCTGACCCAATTCCAGTAAACAGACCGAGAATAGAGCGAACAACAGGAAGATGTAGCCCACCACAAATGAGCAACAGGAGAAGGTAGCTCGCCACAAGTCTAACAGATGGTCAATGCGGCTTTACTAGGAAGGGTATGTAGGTCAAGAGGTTTATAAGCTTACAGCACCACCTTGCGGATAATGCAGCCTGGAACCGAAGGGCCACCATCAATTCTTTAATTGGTTGAGCAGGAATGTGTAAGGGGTGGGTCAAGGGCTGAACTGTGCTTTTGCCAAAAGGTATAAAAGTTGTCTGCCCCTGGTGTTCGTGGGCATTCTCTCATTTTTGCTGAATGTACCCACTTTGCTTTGCTTGTCTGACAAATAAACCAAAGTCAATAAAAAATATTGCTGCCTGGATTTTTCCATTCTGGTCTGTATTCTGAAGTCTCTAACAGTCAGGTCCCCTTATAAGGTTCCTCCTGGGGAACAGTGGACGGTGCTGTTTTCTTTGGAAGAAGCAGAGCATTGATGTGGGGGAGAACTCCACCTTCCGCAATGGTCACATGTGCAAACAGCTTGTTCAACTCATCATCGCTTCTGATCGCCAACTGGATGTGGCGTGGCCCAATTCGTTGCCTCTTGTTTTCATGAGCAGCATTTCCCGCCAGCTCCAGTAGCTCTGCAGTCAGATATTCCAACACGGCAGCCATGTACACCGAGGCGCCAACACCCACTCTTTCTGCATACCGACCCCGTCTCAAAAGACGTCCAATGCGGCCCACTGGGAACTGCAAGCCTGCTTTTGCACTCTTGTTTTTTTGTTCCCTGGTTGCAGGCTTTGCAGGCTTCTTGCCGCGCCCAGACATCCTGGATCCTACAAGTAAGAGAGGAGAGCCCACCTTCATTACACAATGCAAATGGTTTTGTCATATTGCTAACAATATGGAAGGAAGAGTAATCGGAGAACCAAGCGCCTAAGAACTTGCTGTAATAATGACCTAGAATGTGGCCTTAAGATAAACACACCAATTTTCTGCAAGTTCAGTCATGTTAGAACCAGGTCAGCCAAAGGGAGGCCCCACAGCAGTTGCTGGACTCCAATTTCCATCAGCCACGGCAACTATGACTCAGGCTGAAGGATGAAGTGGGCTGCAGGCCGAAAACATCCAAAGGGCACCAGTTGGGCTATACCTGTTTCAAAACAATCCCACTACTCCATGGTAAGTGATAGAAAGCTAGGGAAATCGAAGAGTTTTGCCCCTGATAACACACAGCTACATGGTGTTAAACCAATGCAGGAGCCATGCCTCCCTATTAGGAATATTATAATGTGGCTTGTTCTCAAGACATTAGAGACCCTAATGGCTCACCATAAAATGAAAAGCTTCATCTACTGCAGGAATCCCCAACCTTTGGCCCTCCAGATGTTTTGGACTACAATTCCCATCATCCCTGGCCACTGGTCTTGCTAGCTAGGGATCATGGGAGTTGTAAGCCAAAACATCTGGAGGGCCGCAGGTTGGGGATGTCTGATCTACTGGATTTCTAAAACTCATACTACTGATTAATCTACTGTTAGCAGACCAATATGAGCATTTTTGGCTTTATACATCACATTTTTCTAAAAGGCTTATGCAAGTCAAGGGAGGGATGGAATTCCAGTAGCCCTCAGCAGCATACATAGCTAGCTCTTTAAACCTAATATTTATTATTAATCTTACCTTATAATTAAACCACTAGCATGTTTTTAAAAATAAAACCACTCACCTCCTTCAGTGAAACACTTGAGTTATGACTCTTCTCCAGTCAACGAAAGAATTTTCTCCTTTTTGAACATGGCTCTCATTTTAAACTCCTCTGTTGATGCTAATGTGGGAGTTTGATCAGCTGTGTTTGAATGAAAGTTCCCTCAGCTGTATCCACTTTCCCAGTAGTTCTGACTGAATTGGTTTCAACTTGTCTATTTTGGTGGCAGAACTCAATTCTCTTACTTTAGAGAACTTCCCTTGTGATCAGTAGGTTGTTCAATAGAATGATGATCACACTTTCAGAAAGCTAATTTCAATTCTGAAGGAGGGTATAGCATGATTAACACTAAATATATTTTCTAGCTACCAAGGAAACTTTGATTTTTACTTAAAGATGGAAACAAACATGGCTAAGAGCCACCTTTTCATATCTTTAAATAAATGGAGGATAAACTATTCCTCCTGATTTACTTGTGTGTTTACATGTCTTGTTAATTATTCATTCCTCTCACACTTTTCAATTCATTTCCTGTGACTTTCCAAAGTGCAAAAAGTCCATGAGGGGATATGTTGTGTTATGGCAGTGGAGTATTTTAATCCACTTAAATTGCACAAACCTAAATTTCTGTTATGCGCTTGAATGCCTCCTATAATTTGGAAGCACCTTGTGACTAAATGCAGACTCAGCCAGTTGGGTGTGTGGGTTGTTTGTTTTTTACTTTCCCTTGCCTTATTTACTACCAAGCCCCATTGATTTAAATGAGGCTTACTCCCAGGATTTAGGCTTTTAACAAATGCTGTCAGGCCCATTCCAAAATCCACCATTGGGCACTACCTTTACTGGCACCAACCAAAATGTCACAGAAGAGTGGCAACTGTTTTTCTCCAGAACTTTTCATTTGGCAAGATGTTCCACAAAGCAAGTGGGTAGAAGGAAGAAGGTAAAAACAAAACAAAACATAAATTAGGCTGATGTCTATAAGCTGATCTCATAGATCTTCATTTATTTCTTTGTTCCAAACTTTACTGTATGTTTCCAAGGAGAGTTACAATAATATAAAAATACAAGATTAATATCATTTAATTATTTGCACTTTTTCTTCATACACAATGTTGCACAAAGCAGGGGATGAGGTAAATGTGGGGGATTAAAAAAAAAAAAGGCTGATGTCAACAAGCTCATCTCACGGTTACAACTTTTTTTTGCACTCCCCCCCTCCCCCGAATCTGAAGAGCTATAGAGAACTAAAATACCAGCTGCCACACTTCTACATCACTTTATTTGGTCCTGCTGTTTAGCACACTGAATACATTACCATTTGCTGCCATTTTATGACACCCCAAAAATGAACTGCCTGAGGCCGTAGCCTCTCTCTACCCAGTGGCGTAGCGTGGGGGGTGCCAGGGGTGCCGGCCGCACCGGGCGCAACTTGGGCAGGGGCGCACTCGCACTAGCAGCTCTCTGCCCCTACTAAAATCCACTGGTTAGGGAGCCCGCGCTCGCTCGGCTTGGCGAGGAGGTCGCAGAAGGGGGAGAGCAAAGCCTTCTGCCGCTGGCCAAAAAAGGAGAGGAAGCCGGGCGGGCGGGCGGGCTGGCTGGCTCGCGGGGGTCTGGCTGCGCCTGCTGCTGCCGTTGCCGCTGCTGCCGGGCTTTGACAGCTTGGCGAAGCGGAGGGAGAGGTAATTGCGTCTCTCTTTCCACTGGCCGCCTGGGTAGTGAGCCGAGCGGAGCAGGGAGTCTGGCGAGGGGGCGGGAAGAGACTTTCCCCCCTTTTTCCCACCTCGCCTGGTCAAAAAGGAGAGCGGAGTCTCCTCAGGGTGCCCTCAGGCAGGGCAGGGCAAGGCAAGCAGAGCGAGGAGGAGAGAGAGGGGAAGGGGGGGGGAGCAGCCAGGAAACGACGCGGTGTGGAGGGGGAATCAATTAAGGAGAGAAGCCTCGCTGCTGCTGCTGCTTGGGAGAGTAAATTACTGTACTTGCCTTGCCCCGGGTTAGGGGGCGCAAATTATTTGCCTTGCCCCGGGTTGGGGGGCGCAAATTACTTGCCTTGCCCCGGGTGCTGATAACCCACGCTACGCCGCTGTCTCTACCCAATGGGAGGGCTGGTTTTGCTTAGGGAAAGCTTCTGGGAGTTTTGTGGCACTTTAAAGCCTTCACCATTGACATCGTCTTCTTCTTTGGTGATCACTCATAGCCGAGTAAGATTGTCTTCCATTAATATGGTCTTAACTGTGTGTGTGTCTGTGACTGTGGAGGCCAATTCTGGATCCACACGTTCTTCCATGGTAGGACATACTTCACCATTATGGCACAAGCTTACAAGTCAGCTGCTTCTGCTGCCTTGTATCAATTCGTGGCTAAACCAAACTTTGTGGCACTATTAAAAGACTAACAGATTTACTGAGGCCTTCCAAGTGCCAAGAGATTCTTTGTCACTTTTGCTGTAATCTATTTTTAGATAAGTTTTTAATGTTTGAAGTTTTATTGTGTTTTTAGTCCTCTGTTGGGAGCTGCCCAGAGTGGCTGGGGAAACCCAGCCGGATGAGCGGGGTATAAATAATGCTATTATTATTATTATTATTATTATTATTATTATTATTAGATACGCAAGCTTTGTTGCTACCTACTGATGCATCATTTGAAAGCAAGCACCAGATAATAACCCTGTTATAAGAAAAAACTGCCCCTTTTCCCTTATGGGGTATCAAAGAGCCCATATAGAATCCTTATGTAGGTTTTCTATTGGTAGAAGAAAATAACAGAGGCCAGCCAGAAAATATTGAGAAGCAAAGCAGCTAGTAAGCATGATCTTTATTAAACTGTTGCAACAGGGTCCCCCACTCCCCCCACACAGGGAGGGAGGAGACGAACCCTGAACAATGGTGTGCAAGCTCTTATATAGACTTTTGGAATTGTCTCCCCTGTAGCTCAAGACCACCTTCTAAAACATCATACATACATCACAGGGGGACGGTCTACAGCAGAAAACCTGTCTGTCAGGATACCCAATAATGTTCAATCATTGCTCAACCTGGGCCATTCTTTTGTGATGGTAAATACTTTAGTTCCTGAATCTCTTACACATATTGATAGTTTGCGCAGCTTAATAGATACTTGCCAGACACATTTTGCAAGGGGAGGCGTAAGCCCCTACAGTCGAAGACAATTGGAAAGCTTTTCCCATTTCCTTCCTCCATGCAGAGAAATAAAGGTAAAGGTAAAGGGATCTCTGACCATTAGGTCCAGTCATGACCAACTCTGGGGTTGCGGCGCTCATCTCGCTTTATTGGCCGAGGCAGCCAGCGTACACCTTCCAGATCACGTGGCCAGCATGACTAAGCCGCTTCTGGTGAACCAGAGATAAATAGGTACCGCTCCGGCGGGAAGGTAAACGGCATTTCCGTGGGCTGCTCTGGTTCACCAGAAGCGGCTTAGTCATGCTGGCCACATGACCCGGAAGCTGTACGCCAGCTCCCTCGGCCAATAAAGCGAGATGAGCGCCGCAACCCCAGAGTCGGCCATGACTGGACCTAATGGTCAGGGGTACCTTTATCTTTTAGGGAGGGAGATTGGCTCAAGTTACTGAGGTCAAATTGCTAATCAGCTTGTTACAGTTGAGGAGAGACAAAAAAGAGACCCCAAAAAGTCTGGGTGGGGGATACTTGAAAGAGAGAAAGTGTGTAGGGCTCTTAAGATAACTTCTAAAACCAAGGTCCATTTTTGTTTGCTCTGCTTTGGTTTGATATGATATGGCTGTCATAACATTCAAACCAATCATAATAAATGCTCAATATAAGTATGGAGGAGCCCATAATCTTAAAACGGGCCGTGAGAGGAGATAGCAGATGTTCAAATTAGGCTTCACCAGGTTCTGTGCAGGTTTCAGGTTGTGACTGGAACTGCAGGGGTAAAATAAAACATACCATAGTTTATCCTCCATTGTTTAACATATAAAACCCAGCTGTTCTCCATATCTCTATTTCCGTCTCTCAGTGGAAAGTTTCCTTGGTAGGTGGAAAACATATTGAATGTGGTCTAACCAAGGCAGAATAGAACGGTTCTATTACTTCCGTTGAGAATTAAAATTAGCTTTCTGAAATTGTCATACGGTAATTGTGGTAAAATACCCTCTCAAACCCTATTGATCGGAATGGGACTTCTTTAAATTAAAAGGATTGGTATCCATTAAAGTCAGAAATACTGACAAATTGGATGCAGCTGTTCTGAACAAATTGGTTTAAAAAGAGGGTTATGTCAAAGGAGGAGAAAACTCTTGTCTTTGTAGTTGTCTGCTGTAATAAGAAGGTGAGTGGGTTTTTTGAAATGAAAAAAAAATGCAAGTGGTTTAATTAGTTTATAATATAAGAGTAATACATATAAGTATTACCTATGTTATGCTTAAAGATAATATGTTATTAATAATAAATACATTATGCTTAACAATAATATATATTAGCACACGTATATTATGTGTACTACTGATTACTGTTAGATTTTCCTTTCCCTTTTAATTTTTAAAAGCTTTTTAGGGGGGTGGGAAACCCTGCTTGGCCTTTAATGGTAGGCTAATCATGTTTTTTAAGAAATATAGCAGATGAAACTTTTAACTGTATGGTGAGACATAAGGCCTTCTAAGGTCTGAGGAGCAAGCCACCATTGGAGGTGTACAATAGCATTCCTAGTAAAGAGGCATAGCTCCTGTATTGACTTAACACCATGTAGCTGTATTTTAGAGAATAAAAATTATATACCCACTTAGTAATTATTTTAAAAATTATATGACACTGACATCTTTTTTGATGAAGCAGAATTCTCCAGCAGCTTTTGTCCTAGCACTTTTTGCTACTGACTGAACAAACTTTGTGCTATCAGTGGTAAAAATTCCTTCTTCCTCGCTTTCTATACCTTACTATGGGGTGGTAGCATTGTTTTAAACAGGGATAGCAAACATGGTGCCCTTTTTGGATGCAGGCCTTCCAAGTGTTTCTATTGTGCTCCAGGGACATTTCCGATTTAGAAAAGCATCCCAGTTTCTTACTTGATCCTGGAATGTCCCATTTTTCCTTAGGATGTCCCTATTTTAATTGGAGAAATGTTGGAAGGTACTGAGCCATCCAACCCCCAAGCCATCTGAAGTTAATCCTGTATAGGGAACGTTGTTTAAGGTTTTATTATATTTTTTATATCTATTAGAAGCATGGAGTATAAATAGTTAAATCATCATTATGAAATGAGACGTCCTTATGTTCATCGGAGAAATGTTGGATGGTATGCAGATGATGTTGGCCTACAATCCTTCAGCCTGGATCGTAGTTGCTGTGGCTGATGGGAATTGGAGTCCAGCAACCAGTGTAGAGTTCCTCTTTGGCTGACCTTGTCCTAAAATGGCTGAACTTGATTTGGCAGAAAACCAGTCTGCTTAGAAGAATGTAAATCTTAAGGCCACATCCTAGGTCATTATTACAGAAAATTCTTAGGCGTTTGGTTCTCCAAATACTCTTCCTTCCAGATTGCAGGAAGGTCACCTAGGCTTTAGCCACCTCACAAAGCCATTTGCATTGTGTAATGGAGGTGGGCTCTCCTCTCTTGTTTGTAGGATCCAAGATGTCTGGGCGGGGCAAGAAGCCAGCAAAGCCTGCAATCAAGGTAAAAAAAAGCAGAAGTGCAAGAGCTGGCTTGCAGTTCCCAGTGGGCCGCATTGGACGTCTTTTGAGACGAGGTCGGTATGCAGAAAGAGTGGGTGTTGGTGCCTCAGTGTACATGGCTGCCGTGTTGGAATATCTGACTGCAGAGCTACTGGAGCTGGCGGGAAATGCTGCTCATGAGAACAAGAAGCAACGAATTGGGCCACGCCACATCCAGTTGGCGATCAGAAGCGATGATGAGTTGAACAAGCTGTTTGCACATGTGACCATTGCGGAAGGTGGAGTTCTCCCCAACATCCATACCCAGCTTATTCCCAAGAAGACTCTGCAGCGTAAGGAAGCCACAGGACACCCCGAATCCCAGGAATTATAAAACTTTCAGCATTTCAGTATCTTGCAAGAACAGACTCTGCCAGAAAGGTTGTATTGTCAGAAGCTTAGCTTTTGTTCTTTGGAGCATTCATCATTAGTATGGTCTGTTGTAAAAAACAAAACAAAAAACAAAAACTTTTAATGTTTATTAAATGTTAAAATAAAGGTAAATTCTATAATGTTCAGAGAAATGTTGTATGCTTTTAATTAGCCTTACCGCTTGTGTCTAATGACCTGTGAACTAGCTACAATATTTTTCCTACTTTTATGACTTTCCATTACAAATCCACAGAAGTTGTTGTGTGAAGCAACTGAGCTGTTATTTTTAAGACCTATGGGTTCCAAGCCACTGACCTATGAACTTGGCCAGCTTGATTGCTTGCCAACCTTCTTGACCCTGCAGTAGCGCAATTCTTGTAATGACCTTGGGCTGTGACCGATCTCATCCAACAGGTATTGTGTGCTCTGTTATCTAATAATCCCCAGATATGCTTGATAATGGTGGAGTAGCTAGAGGTGGTGGCCCCTAGCATCAGACAAAGACAGCCACTTTGGGGTACAGAGTTGTTGTGTTTTCCATGCAGCCTGCTCTGTGCCCCCTAAGCTAGCTGGTTGCCCTCAGGCAAGGTGGAGAGTACTATCTCATCAGAACGGAGGTAAGATTAAAATGCCAGCCTGCTAGATTTTGATATGTAGAATGGAGCAGGCCGGGCAGCATCTTGTCTTTCACTTCAGGTTTCAAAATTTTACTAGAAATGTATTGAGCTAGCTTTGGAAGCAGCCAAGTAAGATCACAGTTAGGAGTGTGTGCCAATGTGAATCAGCTTCTTGCAGAATGCAATCCTAGCCAGATTTGCTTGCAAGTCATTCTTGCTGACAGCAGTTGATTTGCTTTCAAATAAGCACACTTAGGACCACAACCTTAATGCGTACAGTTCGCACTGTAATGGCTGAGGCAGATGGAGGTGATATGTTTCGGTTTGCAGCTTCACCACCCGTACCTTCAACCCTCTAATTTGATGTAAAATGCTTTCATTAGAAGAAAGATATGTTGAAATTAACATACCGAAGTGTTTACGTCTCAGGTTTTCTGCATGTGAGTTTGAAATGTACAACTTCAAATATCTTTTAGATCCCTATGAGATAAAACCAAGATGGTGTTTTGGAAACCTCCTGCAAGGTTTTAATATACATTACTAGTTCAGCTTCATGTGGCCCCATGATGGAGATGAAATTGTGTTTTGCTCGCCGAGTTAACTGAAAAACCACAGGATGGCTTCCACCAGTCTTTGACAATTAAGGAACAGGGCTTGACCATTAGAGAGCTTTGTTTCTCCGTTTTTTAAAAAAGTGTTGTCATCCTCCATTCTGTTCCCATTAGCGACTGGGCTGTGATTCACTTCCCCAGGAATGAGCAGGAGGATTTGCCCATTGCTGAAGTTGAATTGAAAGCTGTCGTTTTAGTTAATACGTTCCTCGTGTGTGCAAGAGGCTTCTGCCACTAAAGTTTACTGTGTGTTGAAAATACTGTTGTGAGTTTGGGTGGGCATAGGCTATATGCCGGAACCCTGTTCTAATTCTTGGATCCAGTCAAACTCAATTTAAAAAAAAAGAAATGAGATTCATATACATGTATGTGTATAAATAAACCATATATCAGCTTCCTCTCTCCCTCATTCTGAGGAAACCCAACCCTGGAAGCAGATGGAATCCCTGGAAACTTGCACTGCTTGGAGATTGTGGTGAGGTGCAACAACATATTTATTATGTTCCTTCTGGAACCAAGGGTCTGACACTTTCCAATCTCTAGAATTGTATAGTCACTTCTACCATTTCCTGTGGTGCAGGAAGTGCTTCCATGTTCTACAATGTGGGTAATTCTGAAACAATTATGTAGGAATAATGTGCCACACCTGTTTACTTTTAGGTGTCCAGATAGTTAGATATCTTTCAAAGTTTGAATTTTCTTACATTTTTAAAGACTTTTTGACCTATATCAAAAATAATCACCCTACTTGGATTATTGTGTAATGGTGGGCCAAATCCAGAACTGGCCCACTCTCTCTGGGTCATTTCTGACAGGTTCGTGGGGCCATTAATCTGTCAATCACTTGATGGACAGAACCTATCCCAGAGGCAGACAGAATCCACATTTGTCCTTCCTGTTCTGATTTCGTTCACGTGTGTCTTAAATTATGTCCCAGGAAGATTTTTAGGATGATTCCAGGAAAATCTTTAAAAATCTGGAGATTAAAAACAGCAATTAAAAAAATAATAAGTGAGGAGTCCACATGAGTTGTACCAAGGGCAGTTCTGCATCTCCACTTCTGCTGCTTTAAGAAGTTTAAAGCTGAGGACTGGAGCAGCTTGAAGGCACATCACTTCTGCCATGCCTGATAAAAATGCTTTTTAAAATGGTGCAGGAACCATGCTACTTCATGTGTACTTCTATGTGCTGAGGGCCATTGCATGTACAACAAAATGGCTGCCTCTATGTTGTACTGATGGGGACAGCTTCTCTTTTAAGCTGCTGAACTCACAAACGTAAGGAAGGAAGGATAATATCTAATAAATATATCCTCCCCAAGCAGCTATTCACATCCCAACAACTTGTCCCTTTATCGTGACTTATGCCACAAATAAAGCAGACACATCTGAGTAACTATTCACTGAATCGTAATTATTTCTTTTTAACAAAGAACACATTTGGGTTTCTGCTAAATGAGGACATGGCAAACCTAAATGAATATTCAGCTGGGTACATATGGGGATTGGGGGTATAAAGGGAGGGCATGAACACACAGAGAAACCATACAGGTATAATTTATGGCTGCAAATTTATTACATGTAACTCCACAGGCTTCAAGAGCATGTCTCTGAACAGCGGACTAGTAGTCCAAACGTTTATTTTCAGAGCTTAAAGTGATAGAGCGAGGAAGTCAAGTGACCCTTGAGTTTTCTCTTTCCTTGAAGTCTGAAAGAAAAGTCTGAAAGAAAAATAGAACTAACTTAGTTGGTCTTTAAGGTGCTACTGGAAGGATTTTTTTTATTTTGTTTTGAAAGAAAAATAGTTAGTCTTTGAAGGAATCTAAGTACTTAAGGCATTCGCCAATCAACTGTTGAAGCCTTCCCTCTCCGTCCCCTAATAGATATGATGTCCTCCATGCAAAGATGCTCTTGCAAGAAGGCTGCACATAACTGCTGCATTATGCCTCTAGATACCAGTTGCTGGACAATGCAAGTTGCAAGAACACTGTTGCAGTCCAGCCTCCTTGCAGGCATGCCATGGACATCTGGTTGGCCACTGTGAATAGAGAATGCTGGACTAGTCAAGCTTTTGGTCTGATCCAGAAAGGCTTGGTAATGGGATAGCTCAGTTGGGAGAGCAGGACTCTTAATCTCAGGGTTTTAGCCCCATGTTGGGCAAAAGATTCCTGCTGTGACAAGTTCCCCTTCCTCCTGGTCTCCCAGAACCAAAAGAAGCGTGGAGGGAGTGGAGTAAAGACAGCTGTGGCAATATAGTCTCAGATGGCTTGGGAATGACCCAGCGGAGGAGAAGACTTAGGGAACTGTGGGGCGGTGAGGACCTTCAGTCCCCACAACTGCCTCATAGAGGCAAGATCTACTGGGACAAGTTGCTGTGCTCACTGGGCCTGGTCTCCTGAGCCAACCATGTTCCCTTGAATAAAGAATAAACTTCGCTGATCTATTGCCAACCTGTTCCTGACTCACTCTCCTGACAGATGTGTTCTGCAGGGGTGCTGTGAGCATAAATCCGTGTGCTGTAGCTGCACATGGTGTTCCAGATCACGTAGCACGAGACCCATGTGCAGCTCCAGTCAACTTTCGATGGTGGTGATCACATGACTGAAGAATGGGATGAAACCCAGCATCACCTGCCCCTAGTGGCGCTGCTAATGCCAATGACACAGACCATGTATTGGGGAGCAATTTTGCCTGAGTATGTGAAGTAGTGTATTGTCTCCCTGCTTATTTAACTTATATGCAGAATTCATCATGCGAAAGGCTGGGCTGGATGAATCCCTAGCCGGAATTAAGATTGCTGGAAGAAATATCAACAACCTCAGATATGCAGATGACACAACCTTGATGGCAGAAAGTGAGGAGGAATTAAAGAACCTTTTAATGAGGGTGAAAGAGGAGAGCACAAAATATGGTCTGAAGCTCAACATCAAAAAAACGAAGATCATGGCCACTGGGCCCATCACCTCCTGGCAAATAGAAGGGGAAGAAATGGAGGCAGTGAGAGATTTTACTTTCTTGGGCTCCATGATCACTGCAGATGGTGACATCAGCCACGAAATTAAAAGACGCCCGCTTCTTGGGAGAAAAGCAATGACAAACCTAGACAGCATCTTAAAAAGTAGAGACATCACCTTGCCAACAAAGGTCCGTATAATAAAAGCTATGGTTTTCCCAGTAGTGATGTATGGAAGTGAGAGCTGGACCATCAAGAAGGCTGATCGCCGAAGAATTGATGCTTTTGAATTATGATGCTGGAGGAGACTCTTGAGAGTCCCATGGACTGCAAGAAGATCAAACCTCTCCATTCTGAAGGAAATCAGCCCCGAGTGCTCACTGGAAGGACAGATCGTGAAGCTGAGGCTCCAATAATTTGGCTACTTCATGAGAAGAGAAGACTCCCTGGAAAAGACCCTGATGTTGGGAAAGATGGAGGGCACAAAGGAGAAGGGGACGACAGAGGACAAGATGGTTGGACAGTATTCTCGAAGCTACCAACATGAGTCTGACCAAACTGTGGGAGGCAGTGGAAGACAGAAGTGCCTGGCGTGCTCTGGTCCATGGGGTCACGAAGAGTCGGACATGACTAAATGACTAAGCAACAACATGTGAAGTAGTACTATACATGTGAACTGTTTCACTGACATCAACATGCTTATAAAAATATTCTCCCCTCCCCCACCAGCTACGTCCATGTCATTCCATGCTCATTATTATAGGAGAGGATACATGCACCCCATTGAGATATCATCATTACCGCCACAAACAAATATGAATGTTGTAAATAAATAAATAAATAAATAAATAAATAAATAAATAAATAAAAATACACAACCTTTTGACTGTCCTATTCACCTCCATTATCCACTGTCCTTCCATTCCTTGGCTGAAAATTTAACACGCAAATAAAAATAAATTAAACACACTGCAGTGTTACTCATGAAATAACATTGAGAAGCATAATCCCCCGCTTTGCCACAAAGTGAACAGCAGAAAATAAGAGGTGCAGAGTTGACTTTGTCGGCACACCAGGTGCTTCTCCAGCTCATGGTCATTCAAAGGTGAGAGTTTGCAAAAGAGCATCACTTTGCTGACTAGAACAACTGCGCTGCATTCCAACTGGCTGTCATAATGTTTTGTCAGCATGCAGGCTGTGGTTATCTTTCCATGCCTCCCATTCATATATGCTGGTCTGTGGGCATGTGCCCTCTACTTCCTTGCACTCCTCCATATAAGCAGCATATAGGGTGCACTGAAGCCATGGCAAGGGTGGGTGGGAGGCAATTCTTTGCCAAATATTTGGGGTGGAATTAAGCATTTGTATTATTATGAAGGTCCCATTTGCGCAAGCACTCCAGCTTTCCAGGCAGAACAATTTCCTCCTGCTGTGTGCCGTTTTGTGGGTTCTTCAGACCCTTACAAGCCAATTTGAGGGGATGCAAGGGGAGGAGAGGGAGAGAAGCCCTGCTGTACAAGTGAAAGTCCTTGCACAGAAGCAACAACATTCTAAAACAATTGAAACATTCTAAAAAACAATTACAATAATGCATTTGTTTGTGTAGCTCCTCTGGCTTTTTAATTATTTAAATTCTCTAGATATTTAGGATAAGAAACAGATGCAGTGATACACTTAAGTAATTTTAGATTTTGGACCTAATGATCTTACAATGGGGAATGACTCTGTATATAGTCAATACATATTATTCCCCAGTCCTGTTGCATTTGTGGAGTGAGGGATAGCTGCAGCTCATTCTGTTGAGTGGGCCACTGGACTCCGGCCCCAATTGCTGCCTTGATAGCACCACTAAATATATTGTATTGCGGTAAGGAAGCCTGAGGCAATCTACAGTGAGACCACAGTGTAGGGTGAACTGTAGATTTTAACACATGCTAGTATCACATAATACAGAGCGTTCCAAACTTTTAATGTCGGTGACACACTTTTCAGACGTGCATCATTTCACGACACAGAATTCAGTTTTACTAGCAAACTGAAGGTTAAACTAACCCCTTTCCATCCCCGGGAGGAAGGCGGACAGCGTTCGCACAACACACCTACACACTGCAGCCAACACACTAACGTGCTGCGACACACAGTTTGGAAAGCTCTGATATAATGGTGTGTGTTTCGGGCTGCAGGCTTTATAAATGCTGTTTTCATTTTCATTTTTTTATACCAAGAGGGGAAACTATGTATGGTTCAATTTTATTTTTCTGATAATGAACAAATAAAATTAGATACCCTGAAGAGAAAAAAGGGTCGGCCCAAGGTATCCATGCTGTCCTGTAAAAGGAAAGAAATAAAGCAAACTTGGCAAAATGTTTCTAAACCTATTGTGCACTTTGACATAGGTCAGGAGTTCTGAAATATTGCAGTGTAGTGGGGCCCAATGGAGGCAGTGAAATGCACAAGAGATTCTTTAGCCAACAGAGCCAGAACTTTCCTCCCAGCAATATAGGGGGTTCAAGTGCAATCTTATGAATGTCTACTCAAAATGGGGATCGCTCCCGGGTAAATATGCATAGGAAGGTAGTTGGTCCAAGCAATCCAACTCCCCCCATTTAAACAAGACTGGGGAGGGCAGTTGGAATGAGTAGACTTACGGTATCCCTCCACCCAGCTCTCCTGACTAAGCTGGCTCCTGCCACCCATTACCAAGGGTCATTCCCTTGGCTCTAATCTCTAACAAGAATCATTCCCTTGGCTCTAACCTCCCGCTTCCACCTGCTGAATGTCTGGATGGGAGGTAGCCAGCCAGGAAAACACTGCAACGAGGTGTTCTGGGGCAAGGAAGAGGCAGGATTGAGCTGGTCCACGATCCATTGGATCCTGAGCTCTGGTCTCACTGCTGTTGTGTGACAGGGTCAGGCCCAGTTGGTGCACTAGCCTGGAGCATGGATCTGGGCGCATCATCTTTTTCTCTGCTTTCTCTCCGAGGTCCCTTTCCCCTCCCCCAATCCCCCAATGAAACAGTTGAGGGGGCCAGGCTCCCCAAAGTTGATGGGCGTCGCCATTCAAATTGTGCCCTGCACCGCAACATGTGGTTGATCATGTGGGGCAGGATTTACTTGCACCCCCCCCCCAATAATTTAATCAAGTTGGCACTCCTTCTTCCACCACAGACTTTCTGAGCAGCAGGACTTCAGATGCATTGGTGGCCCTGCCATTCCAAAAAAGCCCCACCAGCTGGGTGGTGGTGCATAAGTTAGGAATGCAGCTAAGTTAGGAATGTATAGCAACCACCAACAGAGAAATAGGAACAAGGAGAAGAGGAAGACAGAGATGACACTGTGACCCCCATGAAGCATATTAAGAAGGTTAGAGATGCCTCCTGAACAATTTGGGATGGCATTCCGAGGGCTGCTAAGGAAGGGCGAAATTGCCCCAAATTGAGCAAATCTTTGCCTGGCTTGCGGTGATTTCCCCCCCCCCTTCCCATTTTTCTTATGAACCATCATAGCTATGTCTGTTTTGAATGTATAAAGAGTCTACCCCGTGCTCACTCACAAAGTAGGAGAAGCAAAGGGCAGAGCATTTAAACATTTACTGTGTTGCTGGCATCACCCCTGCCATTCCTTGCCTTCTGTCTCTTTGATATGCTGACCCAGGCAGCTCACAGGGTGGCAAAACAAATTAACTGAGCATTGGGAGCTGTTTGTAACACATATGCATGATAATGCCAGCATTTTAAGCCTACCTTCTTTCCGAATTCTTCAGCTGCAAGCTGAGATTCCTGCAAGATGATAGTGCATGTTAATTTCATCATCTCCTAATGCAGATAGGTTGATGCCTTTCAGCAGAAGCTAGAAGACTGCTCCAGTACATGACATTTGAAACACAAAAACCACAGGCCATGTTGGAAACAGAAAGAGAACGCTAAACACCTTGAACTCATCTGAGGTTTTTCTTTGGCCAAGCAACGTGTATAGCGCATGCTTCTGTCTCTTAAATGGAAATGGCGTGATCATGCTCTTGAGCACAACACCAAAGCTCAAATGGAAAGTTAGATCTTAGTATTGATTTTTGAAAGTGCTATTATTTATTCTGTAAATTTGTTCCTGGTACCATTCTCTACATTTTCACTGAATGTTAAACTAGTCAAATGATGCAGCTGGTAGTTTACAATGCTACAGAGTTGTTGGGTTTTTTTTGTATCTGCTACACCCTGTCTCCTACAGATGTCAGTCAACAAAACGTTGCAATTGACTGCAATGGGAATGAATTATTCTACCTGTTAAGGATATTACAGTGCAGTTTGTTCCTGCATGCAAAAGCCCTTTGCAAAGTTGCTTCAGCATTCAGCACCAAGACAGGAGTGATACTGGAGATTTTGACCATCCTTTGGGTAGGGATAGTGTATGTGCCTAGCAGTTCACAAACACTAGAATAATTAACTAACAGGAATAGTCACATCAACAATGATGGTTGTGACTTACTTTGAATAAACTTTAAAAATGGGTTACAATAAGGAAATTCATGAATGTTTTAAGAAAATGTTTTAAGAAAACAAAAGGGAGATAAGGAGGAAAGGAGAGTAGACAAATGCACACAATTTCACCACCAGTACAATGGCTTTTTAAAAGAAAAGGAAAAAGTCAAAATGAAGTGTTTGTGCCACAAAATACTATGGATGAAGCGAGTGCATACAGGATCAAGGAATCTTTTCATTCTCCTCTCCGAGAGCTTTGGAGCAAGGCTCATTAAAGGATGCACAGGGAAAGACTGTAACAAAGAGATATCATGAACACCAATTTTATGCAAAGACAAAAATTAGAAAGATAAATGTGTAAAGCCTAGATGACAGCTATATGGTTCACTGACAGAGCGACATTCCTAATCTACCTGTAACATCATCTCAACATAGATGACTTTATAAGGAACTGGCTCATTCAAAATATTCAAAAGTCCCAAAGTAAGTTTATCAAGAAGTTTCAGATGCAGCCAGAAAACCATCTCTTGGGGGCTTTGCCGGGATTGTAGAGCAGTGCAGAGGTGCTGGGTAATTAGGAGCAGATCCCTCATGCTGTAATCCTAAACGCACTTGTTAGGAATAAAGCTCCATGGAACTAAGTGGGGTCTGTTCAGGGTAAACATGCATTGGGCCATACTGTGGTTCAGCACACTTCTTGTCATTGTTTTAATGAAGTGAAAACCATTACTAATTATATATGTATACACACAGAGATATACTAAATAATAATAATAATAATATTTCATAAAGTCATTGCTAAGGCTTTTTGTGGGTAAAGTCATTCACTAACTGTTTGAAAGAGAGGGTTTTATTAGGTTAATGGATTTTCATTCTCCCCCTCCCCCTTTGATAGATGGTTCCCAGGTTACACTGAAGGGAGTGTGTGCCGTTGGTGGCTGTCTAAAACCCTACCGGGCGCTTATGAATCTAGTTGCAAGATTTTTTCAGATCCTGATAACTTCTTCACTGTACATTTAAAGCACTTATATCACTTTGACCATCATTACTTCCCTCAAAGATTACTGGGAACTGTAAGAGTCCTGAGAGTTATTAGGACACCCCTCACACAGCTACAGTTCCCATGATTCTTTGGGGGAAGCCTGGACTGTTGAAGAGGTATGAGAGTGCTTTAAATGTATGGTCCAGATGTGAGATAAATCTTGTTTGACGTTATTTGCCTGTCTTAAGGTTCAGCCTGCCCTTTGTGGACTTGAGTTGCAATCCTATGCACAATTCCTTTGTCATAAGCGCCATTGGTTTCAATGGTTCTTAATTCCAAGCAGACATGCATAGGCTTGCATCGCTAATAAATACACTCAAGGCAGGTGAAAGATTTTAGATACTGTTCTATACTATTTTGTATGTTGTGGTGTATAAAATATAAAATATGCTTATGTTAAAATACTAACCCCGGTTTTAAGTGGATATGTTGGATCTTGAGTTCTGGAGTAGTGAAATAAAAACTGCATAGAAAGAGCTATTTTAGTATGTTGCATTATTTAAAGAAAAACAGTGATTGTGCATATTATAAAGAAAGGTAAATACTTACCCTTTTATATATTTCCTGATTATTTTCCTAGTGAGGAGAAGCATATTAGATTACATGAGGATTGATGATTACATAACTACATAAATACTGTGACAGAGTTTTCAGAGAAAGAATCGGATCATACCTCATCTATCTGCATGCCATTAAACATGGAGTTACAAAGATCCATAACAGAACGGCAGATCTAGAAGTCAAAAAGAGCTTAAACTAAATATTGATGTGTTTGAAGCAAACAATAAAAAATAGAGGTAATTATACAAACATCAATTTAAAAAAAATCATTCTAATATACATTATTTTCAAACATAGCTAGTCAAGCATTACATATTTTGCAGTTGTTTTGATATACAATCACCATGTCTGATAGTGGCCATAAAATTAATTTTTACTTAATTTAGAGTGCTGCCGTAAGAGTCAAACAAAACATTAAAAGTGCAACTTCTAACAGATCAAGGTGGTCTAGTGGGCCCATAAAGGAAAAGGTGGGGTTTTTTTCAAGTAAACTGGTTCCAAGCTAATGAGGCTTTTATAGATTAATAACAACACCTTGAATTTTGCCTGGTAACAAATCAGTGGCCAGTGGGATGTTTGAGCAGAGACATGATGTGCTGACAGGATCACACTCCAGAGTCTTTATTTAGTTTGAGTAATGGTGAACTATGAAACTCCCTGCCACCATAAAGAAATTGCTGTGGCAAAGAGTGATTAGGTATCAGAATAAAATTATATCAGTCGTGTTTATGTCAAACTCTGCTTCCATCCACTGCTCACAACACCTCCATTTTGTGACTGGCGGGCCTCAAACCCTTTCATGTCTGCCCCAGAGATAGAAACTTCGAAAACCCCTAATCTATGCCACTGAAAATTTATTACAACTTATTTTTACATGGGGTTGTTCAGACAGTTCCATCTACTGACAGAAACACCATGCTAGTTTCTAAATCAGAAGTGGAGGGAGTGGGGTAGAGTAATCGGAAAGTTTATTATACTGGCAAAAATTTTGAAGATTTTCTTTAGCTTATATATACACTAGATCACCAGATTTTGTTCCTGCAGTGAACATGGGGATGCAGCAACCAATTGTTCTTGTTACATGCATCAGGCATATACCAGGCTGTCTTCCCTCTATAATAGCAGTAGAATTCACTGTTCCCATGGGATCTCACACACTTTTGGGATAAGTGTTCCAAGCATAGGCATGGAAATTTATTTAAAAGTTTGCATACCTTGCTTTTAGGAATGTCTGATTCGTCTAGATAGTCATCAAAGGGCTGTGGAAATCCTGTTAAAGTGAAACAGTAAGAAAGCATTAGATACATTACAGCATGGGTTTAATTAACGGACCTTAATTGCATAAAGATCTAAAGAAAGACAGGGCAAGTCCAACAGAAGGCACTTAAGAGAACTGTAGTACTGTCTTCAGTTGACTCTTTGAGTGTGTATGTGCACATTTTAAAAAACTTATTATACAGTACAGTGATAATTAGCCTCTTTTGATTAGTTTTTTTTAAATAGTCGGTAGATCAGAATGGCATAAATAGATGACGATGAAACTCGACATAGTTTCCTCACAGAGAAAAAAGACACACACACACACCAACTTAACATCTATTTATTACCACCCTTCTCACAATTCACACACGCTTAAGTTTTGTTTTAAATCTGTGTCCCGATATCTACGTTTTCTCAGGCTTTGTGCTAAATACAACACATTTTCTAAAGAGACGAGACGGTCATCCTCGTTTCAGCACCTTGGAGAGCATCGCAGGTGCTGGAGCTTCTGAACTGTCTCCGGATCCTTTCAACTGTACTATTAAAAACAAACCCCCTGGACCACGTGGAGCTTTACCTAGAGAGAAATTTTAGAGGCTCTACTTCTGCTTCTCCTATTTAAGTGATTGGCCGCTCTTCCATTTACAACTTTCCTCCTCTTTCAGGAGAGAGAAAGACCCCGGTGGAAACCCTAATCCACTGTGGCAAAAGTTCGCAGCCTTTTTACTCTTAGATTACTACTAGATCAGGAAAACTTCCCAAATGCTCTTCCCTCCACAGGCGAGGATTCTTCCACTTCACGCAGAAACAGTCTTGGAGTTGTGCGCGTGGGGAAGCTATTGCTCATTTCTTAAAGAAAAAGGAAGCCCTTTTTATTTTTGTTTACTTGCTACAGCAATAGATTCTGACTCCCTCATGCACAAGATTCCTGGGCAAGTTTCCTCTTAGAAGGAAGGTAAGGAAGGTAAGGCTTACAACCAAGAAACCTCTCGTTAGACGGACAGGAAACCTGCGAAGCATTTCTTCCATTTTTCCTAGTCCTGCTGTAAACTTTCCAGATCGTCCATCCATAGACATAATGAAGGACGCTGTATAAAAAGTCTTAAGTATCTGAAATAATACGCAGTGTGAGGAACGCGGCTCCTACCTGAGGTGAATCGTGCGGTGCAAACGCAGTAGATAACGAAGATCAAGGGGAAGGGAGGCGCGTGCCGTTTCATTTTCAGCGGCCGAGACAGGCTGGGCTTTCTCTGACACAGTTTCTGCATCTTCAGTCCAAGCCCACGAGGCAGCCGCGTTGCTGCCCGGCCTTTGTCTGACTCTCCCGAACTCGAGAAGCATCTTTATTTGTAACAAACTTCCCCTCGGAAGAAGAGCCAATCAGCACCTCGCAGGCTCCTCGTTGTCTCATTAAGCGCCACGCTGCGCTTTCATTCAGGAAGTAATTGCTCCCTGTTCGGCGCTTGGCGCACAAGGATCTCAACTACGCATTAGCCAAGTTTCCGAGAAGAAGAATATACAGAATGAACGTTTCTGAAAGATCTTGGGGATGGACGACTAAAGGCGGGAGGAAAATGTCCCTAAAGAAAGCAAGGTAACAGTTGTATATATTCGCAACCTTTCTGTTGCAAAGTCCCATAAATTCTGCCATGCAGAATTTTAAAAAGTCCTTTATATTCGAAAGCGTTGCAATATGTAACACGCCAGTGCTATAAATCAATATGCAGCCCTTTCAGCCACATCTCTACTTTAGATAAAATGCGCTGGACATAAAAACCAGCCTCTGTGTAATATCAGTACTCAATTGAAATTCAATAAAGAATATTAACAGTAAAATGTGTGCTGGATAACAAAAATGCCATCAGTGATAATTCAAAGCTGGTACATAATTATTGATTGTTGAAGTCACTTTTTAAAACTTATTTTATTTTTTAAAATATATAAAACGACAGGAAGCAAATCGTTTTAAATTATTCAAAAGAGGCGGTTCAGAGATGAATGGGAAGGTGTGTGATTTTTGTACAATTCAACCTCCCTTCTTCCACACCCTCTACACTGTATCCGATACTTTAAGCAATACTTCTTCTATGTTTTCTACACCAATACTGTAGAATTTACAGTATAATCTCAGATACAATAAGAAACTTACTTGAAAAATCTGTTCATCCATTTTATGCCACAGGAGTGGGGACCCATTGGTTCGCCAGCTGTTGTTGAGCTACATTTCCCATAATCCATTGGCCGTGCTTGCTAGGGCAGATGGGAGTTGTAGATCATCAATATCTGGCAGGTCAAAAATTCCTCAAACCTGGCTGTACAGCTTATGATCCACTTCCCTGAAGGAATGCTTGATCCTACACCAACCTGTCAAGGAACAGAGGTTATGGTGGGTGGTGATCAGTGAGAGAATGTTCTGTATATTCCCTCCCTAGAGAGGTCTACCTGGCACCAACACTGTTTTAATTTCAGTACCAGGCAAATACTTTTGAGTCTCCCAAGCATTTTCATGTATTATTTTCATCTAGTTTTCTTTCTTAACTTAGAATCATAGAATCATAGAGTTGGAAGAGACCACAAGGGCCATCGAGTCCAACCCCCTGCCAAGCAAGAAACAGCATCAGAGCACTCCTGACATATGGTTGTCAAGCCTCTGCTTAAAGACCTCCAAAGAAGGAGACTCCACCACACTCCTTGGCAGCAAATTCCACTGTCGAACAGCTCTTACTGTCAGGAAGTTCTTCCTAATGTTTAGGTGGAATCTTCTTTCTTGTAGTTTGGATCCATTGCTCCGTGTCCGCTTCTCTGGAGCAGCAGAAAACGACCTTTCTCCCTCCTCTATGTGACATCCTTTTATATATTTGAACATGGCTATCATATCACCCCTTAACCTCCTCTTCTCCGGGCTAAACATGCCCAGCTCCCTTAGCCGTTCCTCATAAGGCATCGTTTCCAGGCCTTTGACCATTTTGGTTGCCCTCCTCTGGACACGTTCCAGTTTGTCAGTGTCCTTCTTGAACTGTGGTGCCCAGAACTGGACACAGTACTCCAGGTGAGGTCTGACCAGAGCAGAATACAGTGGCACTATTACTTCCCTTGATCTAGATGCTATACTCCTATTGATGCAGCCCAGAATTGCATTGGCTTTTTTAGCTGCCGCGTCACACTGTTGGCTCATGTCAAGTTTGTGGTCAACCAAGACTCCTAGATCCTTTTCACATGTACTGCTCTCAAGCCAGGTGTCACCCATCTTGTATTTGTGCCTCTCATTTTTTTGGCCCAAGTGCAATACTTTACATTTCCTCACAAATATAACTTGTCATTATATTTTACTTTGTATTTCATCTTCTTGTTATAAACCACTCAGAGTCCTGCTGAAAGGTGGACTAGACATCTTTTAAATAAATAATATACAAAATATACCTAAATCTTTCTTCAGTCAAGGTTGTACCAATAAACCATTCCTTCTTACGTAAATTGGGACACTGAGTGATCGAGCCCTCAGTAAGTGATGCCTGTATTGATACCATAACATTTTTTTATATGCTGGACAGTGCCTAAGCTTAGTCAATGTCAACTTAGTCCTATGTCAACTTAGTACAACTGAGTTATCTAAATGCAATAATTCCATATTGGTTGTAGATCAACCAAGCTATCAATGAATGGAAAGGCAATTTTACATAATGCTTTTTTGGTTTAAATCCAGGGATTACCAACTAGCAGGTCAGGATCTACCAGAAGATCAGAGTGAATCACAGGTCACTATTTAGATTGCCCAAGAACAGAATGTACAATGTACATACAAGGTGTGCTGGCATCTTGCAAGAAACTGATGAGGATTATGAGGGAGAAATTGAATATATAATTGTAGCAGTTTGTGATCTGTTAAAGTCCTACCCCCCTTTTTTTGCTAGACACAAGATGAGTCAAAGTGCTGTGTAAGAGAGTCACCATGGTGTAGTGCTTAGAGTGCTGGGAGATTAGGGTTCAAATCTCCATTCAGCCATGGAGTCCACTTGGTAACGTTTGATCAGTGAAATCAATTGTACTGTAATGTGATTACGTGCCCTAGGGTCATGGAATATAGAATCATTCTACAGTAGTAGTTCTCAAACTTATTTTATCTTTTGGTAGACCACCACATGAAAATTTCTTGGCAGACCACCTGAACTTTTTATTTTCTTCAGCACCAGCATTATCATTTTTTAAAAAAAGTGTTGTATTACAAAAACCAAAAGCCCTAAGGGAAAGATGCTGAAAAGGGTCCTTAAACTGAAAAAAAATGTAGTGGAGAAGAAATAGACCACACCAGCACCATATTATGTAAATCATAGGCCTTATGCCAGGGTCTTGTTAGCTGGCTTGGAAAATCCAGTGCTGCTGACCTTAATCTCCATTATTTGGGTGCGGGGGGATAAGTCAGTTTCGTCATTCAAATACAGATTAACCTTTCGATATAGACCACTTGAATGGAACTCGTAGAACACAGTTCTTCTCTACAGCAGCCTTTGGTACCTGAAGGTGCTATGTAAGCTGATCTGATTACATCTGGTCCCAGGCATCAAAATAACAGGGTGGGTCCTAAAATATCTATATCTTAAGTGTCTAAGTTCAGGGTAATGAGATGTGTCTTCAGTATGTGATGCAAACTAAATAATGAAGGTCCTCTGTGGGTGCCTTGCCTTTTGCTATCTGCCTGTCTGGGTTTTATTAACAACTGGATGTAGCAGCCCACTTTACTTCTGCTTTCATACTTTGTGGGACCTGATTCTAGAGGGAAATCGTTATCATTTTGAAACCCCTGATAGGGTGCCTCATTTCAGACATAATTTAATCTGCATACACTCAAGAGGAATCATTCCTGGAGGCATTTCGTGGATGCAAAATACTGCCTTGAAACTGACGCTTTTGTTTTTGATCTTGCTGAACATCCATTAAAAATTAGCTTATGGTTCTTGGAATTTATAAAACCACCATTTAACCAGATAAGACATTTAAACTGCTTCCTTTAATCAGAATAGGTTCTTTTCCTCACTTATTCCATTTCAAAGGTGTGTGCTGAGAGTTCAGTATCGTCAATGGCCTCGCCAGCACCACATCAGTTTTAATGAGCTGCATTTGCTCTGCAAATGAAATAATGCCTTGGGGAGGTCTTGTACTTCCTGTACTTTCCCTGTGGAGAACATGATGCTGGAAATCAGGTTGGTAATTCTGTTGCCCTCAGCCACATGCAACTTGCAAAAGTGAAGAGATTAGATGGAATAGAAAAAGGGGCAACCATTATCACCCTTGGTAGATACTTCATATAAACTTTCCTCCCTGCTATCTCAACTCTCATTACAGTCTCTGATTAAACATAGGAACCATTTTGAAATGGAGGCAGAAGCAAAGGCCCATTATTCTCAAGACAATTCAGCAAAAAGGTTAGCATATGCATCACAGAGTTTTCCAGTCATGTGATTCGCAATGGCTTTGGGGCTAGAGAAAGGTGAGGCAGCAAATGAAGCTTATCTAGAAGTCAAGGTGAATAGTAGTATAGCTGTGAACTTTCAGATTTGAAAATAAGGGATCAGCAGCCTCACCTGTCCCAGGGACAGTCTACGGGATATCTAACAATCCAGGATAGCAGTGAGAAGCAGCAGGAAACAGTGCTGGAATAAGGGAATTTTGCGCCCAAAAAAGGGAAAGTTAACAGCTATGCATAGTAGGCATGTGCTTCTGCAGCCAATTTCTCTTTCCTATGAGAAGGGAGACAAATGATGCAAAAGCACTACTGACTCCAGCAGCCAATGGAACATCAGGGAGAAATGATGGCACCAGGCATACTTCCAAGCCTGCTCCTTCAGAGGGAGTACAACCTCATCCAGAACAGGCTGTGCTCCCAATCCTAGATGGTCCATTGATGATCAGAGTCTCTGATTGTCTGACTCAAGTCTCAGCTTGTTGGCCCAAGTGGTGTGGTGGTTAAAGAACTGGAGTTCTATTGAGAAGACTTAGGCTCAAGTCTCTGCTCATCAGGTTAACCTTTTTCATAGACCAGTTGTAAAGATAAAATTGCAGGGAGCCAAGCACCTTGGAAGAAGAGTGGACAAAAATGTAATGAAAGAAATTCTATGGGTCACATGATATATCTTTTTAGATTTATACCTAAGGGTGCCGTCCTATCTCACCTGTAAGGCCTAGGAGCATAGTAGAAACTGTACATAGGGTCAGGTTGTTCAATTTTATCTGTGTAGACTTAAGAAATGTAAAGTGGAAGTGAAGTGAGCTCAGCCCATGCCACTAGAACCCTTGTCCATCTCAAGTGATCAGGGCATGGTGTAAGCCATAATGTACACTGTGACATAGTGCCCTTTGCTGACCCCTCTCTGCCCCATTGCTCTGCCCCCCTTTTCCACTGACATGAACAGAGGCTCCAGCCACCTAGCAAGAGATTTCATTCCTCACTGGGATATGGATGTTCAACAGATATATGATGCAGCGGTCCCTACCAGCTGCTTGTCGCAGAGCAAATAAACATTGGAAAACCTATGCATTATAAAGGTGGAATTATCTGAGACTGGTTGTGGCTCCCTGTTTTGAGTGAGCAAGCCTAGGTTTGTACTGTGTAAAATGCTTCCAAGAAAGGATATGCTGGAGTTACTATCAGTAATGTCATGGTTACATTTGCTTTGCCATACATGCAGGACGCGGGTGGCGCTGTGGTCTAAACCACAGAGCCTAGGGCTTGCCAATCAGAAGGTCGGCGGTTCGAATCCCTGCGACGGGGTGAGCACCCGTTGCTCAGTCACTGCTCCTGCCAACCTAGCAGTTCGAAAGCACGCAAAAGTGCAAGTAGATAAATACCTTCTCCAGCGGGAAGGTAAACGGCGTTTCCGTGCGCTGCTCTGGTTCACAGGAAGCAGCTTAGTCATGCTGGCCACATGACCTGGAAGCTCTCTCAGGCAGTAAAGCGAGATGAGCACCGCAACCCCAGAGTTGTTCGCAACTGGACCTAATGGTCAGGGGTCCCTTTACCCTTTACCTTTACATGAAGCAGCAACCATCATGTTGCTTCAGACATCTTGTAAAAATTTATCTTTTCCCCCAGGCTTTCACTGACTCAAAATATTTGACCTTGTTTGATATGTTGAATTTATTTGTTTATATATGCTTATATTACTCTTAAAAACTTGGCTTTAGGTTGTATTTTTGTTTTAATGATACGTGTGTGTGTGTGTGAGAGAGAGAGAGAGAGACACTACTGTACTTAGATACATTTAAAATATTAAGTGGTTTACAAATGCTTGTAAATAAGTGACTAAATTTCCTATCATTTATATTATGTCAATTCATATACTCTAATTAAACCTTACTGCCTAGGCAAAAATGTGCTGAGAAAATGTGCATTGGGTTGTATAAAAGCAGCAACCAGAAGAATTGCCTGAAAATAGCCTGCCTTGGTAATAAAGTTTTCAATTCCAGGCTAGCAGCAAGGCACTGAGCAGAAGCAGAGGCTAGTTATTACTTGGAACAGTGGGAAATAGATAGGCTGACAGATGAAGATGGCAAGAAATTGGCCACAGTGTCCTTGAACGTATCCAATTTATTGCTGGAGATTTAATCCAGTGGAACATGATTCAGAACACAGGTTTTCCATGAGAGTTTGGCTTCATTTATTATTATTATTTAATTTATATCCTATCCTATGCTTCCTTCCAAAGGAGCCTGTGCGGCAAGCATTCAAATGATAAAACAATTAAAATATCTACAAGCTATTTGAGATGCAGATGCAGACTTGGAATGCTTATTTTCAATATTGCACTTCAAAATGGAAAGTGTAGAAAAAGGAAATGTGGGTTGTCTGGGTTTTCGCTTGCTTGTTTTAACTTGTAACTGAGCTTTTGATGTGCCCTGGGCTAGTACTTCAGTGATTGCGTTCGATTTCTTTTGCAATGGGTTGCTAGATCTACACTTGTACTCAGCCGAATTCTCCTTGCACAAAAGAGAAGGAAGGAAGGTGATTTTTACTGATTTTCCCCCCTCCTCTCTGGCTTCAGCACTCTGTGCCCCCTACAGATCTGCCAGGGAGAACTGGGAGACCCTCCAAAGCAGCCCAGTGGCAAGGGGCAATCAGCAAAAATCACCTCCCTTCCATCCATCCAGTAGGGAGTGTCTGTTGGATCTTGGGGCCTTCTGTCAACAGAAGATTATCTTCCATTCCTCTAAGTTAATCAAGTCTGATCTGGGCTAAGGAAAGCAAATAGGTTTAAATCAATGTTTCTAGTACAATTAATTTACCTTGGCCAGATCTTTCACTGGATACTTATCAGTTTGTTGTACTAGTTTGGAATCAACAGAACGTCAGAGCTGGGATTTCTGACATTAACCAAACGGAAAATATGCAACATACACATAAACAAGTTCAGTAAATATGCAAACATACACATGATGCAAGTTCTGTGTAAGGTCCACCTATGGGTGAACCTGAGTATTGCCTAGTTACAAAAAACGACCCTGTGCAGAAATTCCACACAGTAACAAAAGGCATATATGTCCTGATTTAGGATTCAAGAAATTTGCTTAATTAATTGCATTAACAAGTAAACACTAAAGTGTATGGCTAGATAATCTTTCAGGAACCACTAACAACCATAAAGCGATACTACCAAAGAGTGGTGGTGATAGTGAGAAAAACTGTCACAAATTGTTCTTTGTCTTCCGTCTTCCATCTAGGCCAGTGGCCAAACCTTCCAGCTAGGAAGATTTGAAGAGGCCGGGAACTTCCACTTGACTGCATATAGAGAGCTAAAATAATATGTGCATGCATGCAGAGAACCTAATGCAATTGCACAGATGTTGGCATATCTCAGATGTCTGCTTTAGTAAAAAAAAATATGAAATTTTCTGTCTGTTAAACAATTACGTTTATCCCAACTTACAATGAAGCAAAATGAGAATAGGTGGAGGCTGTCAGCCTTTCAGACCACACACCAGACTCCCACAGGCCATGACTGACAGTTCAAGGGCTTAGCTTCTAGTACGGTATGTCTGCCCTTCTTGATCACAATCATGCAAACGTGTACCTCAGAAAAACACCAAAACAATAGCCCCAAATCAAGCAGGATTGCGTCCAATTTTGATTGCTTGGTATATCTGCCATTCAATAGAGCACTGGTGTGAATGTGGCCCTCCAGGTCTTGCTATCAGGCCCTCAGGCTCTCCCCAGGCCAAACCCCTCACTGGCACTGCTATGTACCCTCCTCATGTGCTTTTGCCTGGCTGGAGTGAAGCACTGGCAAAATGTCTCCATTACCTAAAGCAACAACAAGAAGAATAATGTGCACAAAGGGACAGAGACAGGCAGGGCATAGTGACATCCATTTTAATCCATCATGGCTGCTCTACCGCGTACATAAAACATAAAACAATTGCAGAGTGCAATGGATGTGTAGGCCTAGCAGGGCCCAGATTAACACACACCTAGCCATATCTACAAAGGGACGCGGGTGGCACTGTGGGTTAAACTACAGAGCCTAGGACTTGCTGATCAGAAGGTCGGAGGTTTGAATCCCCGCAATGGGGTGAGCTCCAATTGCTCGATGCCTGCTCCTGCCAACCTAGCAGTTCGAAAGCAACGCAGTGCAAGTAAATAAATAGGTACCGCTCCGGCGGGAAGGTAAACAGCGTTTCCGTGCGTTGCTCTGGTTTGCCAGAAGCAGCTTAGTCATGCTGGCCACATGACCCGGAAGCTGTATGCCGGCTCCCTCGGCCAATAAAGCGAGATGAGCGCCACAACCCCAGAGTCGGTCACAACTGGACCTAATGGTCAGGGGTCCTTTATCTTTAGCCATATCCACAGCTCTCCATGGACCCACTTGGATGAAAACAGGACTTAGAGGAGCATCTGAATTTGCTGTTTGGGGGCCTCCTCAGTGAGGCCCGCCCCAAATGTGAGGAACCCTACTCTGCTCCTGATGACTGACTGTTTTATCTGAGGCAGGGCTGTCTTAAGCATATCCAGTGCCATGGTACAAAGCTCCCTCCGGCGCCACCCCCACCCCCCGTCTCCCAGAGTTTTTTAGGGAGGACGGCACTGCTGGCGGGGCTGGAGGAGGCGGGCAGTAGCTGGAGGGCGGCTCCTCCAGCGGGGATGAGGCAGAGGCTGGACGCGGCACCTCCCGGCTCAGCTGGCCGCTTCGTGCCGTGGTGGCCATGGCAGACGGAGGCTCCAGGCGTGGCACTGCTTCGGTGTGGCATGGCGGAGGCAGGTGAGGGCGGTGAGCTGATGCCGGGAGGTGCCACATCCAGCCTCCACCTTTTCCCTGGCGCCCTCCAGAACTTGGCGGCCTGGTGCCCCGCACCACTAGCCTCTATGTGTAAGATGCCCCTGATCTGAGGACAGCTTTGCAGGGAGAAGACAAGGAGTCAGCAAAGGCAGAGAAGTTAGAGGAGTCTCTGAGGCAGAGCTTAGATTTGGGGCTGGACCACCTGGCAGGAGGACATGGCCCATTTGGAAAAGCTAAGGAGAACAAGGAAGGGATCTCTTTTTGATTGTGGGTGGCAGTGGCCTACCTCTTTGACTTGACCAGCCCCCTGATTCTAAGATGCTCCGTTCTCCCACAGGACCTAAGCCATTTCTTTGACATGGAAAATTGGTAGGAGAGACAGCAGGCAGACAGCAGCTTCCACTTGCTGTTGCCTGTGCTAGGAGGGTCTCTGAGCTAGCCATATGAACCTCAGCTTTATTTATTCATTTCTTTGGAATATTTACATTGCACTTCATAGCCCCAAGGGGCTCCCAAAATGCCCTCTCCCTTCCATCTCTGCCTAGTAGGCTGCAGGGCCCACTGAAGTCCTCTGGGGCAAGGGACTGGGGCCAAATAGATGGCACTCATTCAGCCCATAATGGAGGCAAAGCCCACAAGCAGGACATGAGTGCAAAAGCACTTTCTAGCTGTTGTTTCCGATCATCTTGTATTCAGAGGTAGACTGCTCCTAAGCACTGATGCTCTGCTATCACAACAGATCGCCTTAAGAACCTGGTTGCTGGATTAGGCCAGTGCCTCACCTGGTCTTGCTACCTAACCAAAAGTATTTCAGCACCTTAAAATACTTCTTGGGGGATGTACTTTTGCATACTAGAGTTTGCTGTTAGGTGTGGCACTTCGCAGGAGAAACGCACAAATGCCCCTGTATCTGTATTTGGTCTGCAGTAGGTCCTACATCCATTTACCTGGAAGTCTCATTGAACTTAATGGGACCTACTTTTGAGTAGCTATGCACTGGACTGCCGTGTGCCTATGCATAAGCATTCCTTACCCAAAGCTCACTTAATTATCCAGCTAATGCAATATATTTTCCACTTCTGCTAAAAACATTCCTTTTCAACCACGCTGTCCCTGAAGCCTTGACCACCTTTGTTGTTACTGCCGTTTTGACTGCTGAAACCTGAATAGACTTTAATCATTCTGAAGTTTCATATGAGATTCCCTTCTACCATTCACCGCGTACAGAAGATTGTTTCTTGCGCGGCTCACCATACGCGCAAGACTCGCATGCAATTGGCCTGTTCGCCGTGGCGGGCGAGGCTTCCTTTGCATCCTCCCTCGGCCGCCCCCTCGGGGGGGCTGAATCAGCGTCGAGCCCGGGAGGTGCTCTTCTTTCACCCCGGGCCCTCACGCCTCTCCCCACCTCCTTTCCCCCTTTCCCCCCGCCTCCTCTGTTGCCCGCCTGCTTAGGGAAGGCAGCGCAGCTTGCGCGCCGCGACGGCGCCACCTCCGAGGCGGCGCGCAAACATGGAGGAAGAGGCTGCGGAGGCTGCTGCCGGAGCAGCAGGACCGGGCAGCGGAAGCTGAGGAGAACACACGGTTCTACTGCTGTTTGCAGCTGCGGAGGCAATAATATATCTATATCTATATATCAAAGCGGGGAGCGGGGGGGGGGGCAGCAAGCAAAGGAGGCGATGCAGCTGCAGCCCGCGCTGCGCGTCTGCGTCGCCTGCTGAGGGGAGACGCTTTCCCCGGCTCGCGCTTCTGCTGCACCAGCAGGGCCTGGTGGCGGGTCTGTGGGAGGAGCGGAGCTGTAGGCGGGCAATGCATGAGAGGAACGCGGCGGCGGGTCGCTGAGCGACTCAGGCCCCCCCCCGGGGGGGGGGGAAAGCCGCCTTTCCCTTTGGGGAGGAGAAGAGGGTGGCGGTGGAGACGGCGCGCCCGGCCGGCCAGCCGCTTGCTTGCAGCAGTGGCCTCAGCTGGGCTGCAAACGGGTGAGCACCGGCTTTTGCAAGGAAGGACGCATCTTCCACCACGGGAGCCCCGGCCCTTGGCCCTCTTCCCCGGGAGGGAGCGAAGGACTCTGCCCCACCTCGAGAGGGGCTGGCTGTTTCGACGAGCAGCCCCGGGCCCTCCCCCACTCCTCCGGAGTAAGTACCTGGCTTTTCAAGCCGCGTTTGTTAACAGGGGGGCGGGTCTGTTTGTTTTCAACCCGGGTATGGGCAGCTGTCAGAGCGGTGGTCCATTGAGCTGTATAGGATTTCAGGAAGGGGACATTCCCAGGCTCCCAGTGCCCTCTGGAGACGCCACGGATTGAACCTTGCGAAGCATCGCTGAGCCACAGCCCCCTAGGTGTAGTGAGACCCTAGTCAGTGTTTTCACAAAATCCTCCACAAGAAAGGTACTTTTGATTAGGTGTCTTTAATCCATATATACGGTCTAAAATTGTGAGGTGGAAGATGTATTTTCCTGTATGTGCAGAAGGATTCCTCCCCCCTCCAACTTGGTTGACTGGGCAAGAGAACAGCGGGTGGATTCCTTGGATGTGAGGGGCGACGATTTCAGGAAAGAGATCTTGATGTCTTGGTGGAAGGTGCGCTGCATTTGCCTCCCCAGTTTGCTGCAGTAGTAAAAATAAATAAATAAAATAATTGATTGATTCAGGGAATTGTTAGGAAGGGGGTTGGAAATAAAACTGTTAGCGTCGTATTGTCATTTTCTCTAAATATGCCATGTTTAGCACAGCCACTGTGAGCAATTTTGTCAACCCGACTGAAAAGAGCAATGAGTACAGTGGTACCTCGGGTTACATACACTTCAGGTTACATACGCTTCAGGTTACATACGCTTCAGGTTACAGACTCCGCTAACCCAGAAATAGTACCTCGGGTTAAGAACTTTGCTTCAGGATGAGAACAGAAATCGTGCTCCGGTGGCAGCAGGAGGCCCCATTAGCTAAAGTGGTGCTTCAGGTTAAGAACAGTTTCAGGTTAAGAACGGACTTTCAGAACCAATTAAGTACTTAACCCAAGGTACCACTGTAGCTGAATCCAATAGAAAGGTCACATGGTTTTCCAGTGGGCATCCTGCCTCGTAAGTATGTTTAGGACTGTCATTTGAAAGGGTCAGCGGGCTAGAGGAGGGTTATCTTTCTTAAGGAGGCAAAACAAACGTTAAGGCATGAGTGGCATGTGCAGAGTATCTAGGTGGACATTTTCCTCTTCTACGGTTCTGGAACTTGGCGCCTCATCCAATGAAATGGACTGGCAGTCAGTTTAAAGCAGTTGAATGGAAGCATCTTGACATAATGCATGATAAGACACAGAAATTAATTGGATGCAGTGGTGAGCCATGTGCAGGTGCCAGACTGCTACCTTTCAGGAGCAGGTAACCCCTAGCATCAGTTGTACAAGTGATATCTGAACTGGCCTAAAGGCCCTTCACCTCCTGTTAAGAACTTTTGGCTAGGGAGTTTTTGAGCAGGATTTCATCTGATGAGATGGGGATTGTAGCTGTAAGGATCAAGGTTCTTTCAGCCATGTGCCCAAGCGCTTGACATGAACTCCTGGAGAAGGTAAAAGAACATACCTCTCAGTTGTTTTTCAGAAAGAAACCTAAAGGCCATTTGCTAATGCAGGCTTGGAGACGGTACAAACCTATGCACCTTTACTCAGAAGTAAGTCCCATTTACCGTTCAGTGGGGTTTACTCCCCAGATAAATGTGCACAGGACCATAGCTTTGGAAAAACTAAGACAAGGCTGCAGTACAATTTAATTATTTTATGACATTTGTTTACCCTTTGCTTGCATTTCACTTACAGAGAGGTAGAATATGACCATCTTGAACAAACAAATAGCATTTATGAGAGCTCAGAAATGTGATCTGCCTAGTTTTATACAGGTTGTTATCTTTATAGGTTTGCTTTTTTAATGTATAAAATGAAGAGATAGCAGCTGCTCTTAACCTTAGCTTATTCTCAGCCTGGGTCTCGAAGGTGAGCAACGAGTACCTGCCAGGGAAAGTGTTAGAATAGGTTTGAAACTGAAATTCACTATGTATAGGGAAGGAATTTTGGAGCAGAGAGGCCAGTTAAAAAATGAGGTTTGAGAGCTGGTTATCAGGGGCGCTAGGTCTGATGTTGATGAGAAGCAAACATCTGCCTGTGGTTTTTTGTTTGACTGCCACCTGCTTAAAAGGCAATCTGGAGTCCAGATGTAGCGATTACCATCTAAAATATTCGACCAAGTCATAGAAGAAAGATAAACTGGTGTCTGCTATCTATCAACAACCTTCCATGTTAAGGGACCTGTCAGTGCCAGGTGTTTGAGACAAATAAGAGCAGGAATGGGGAACCTATGAATATCCAGATGTTGGGCTACGGCTTCTATCATCCCTGACAATTGGTCATGCCTGGTGGGGCTGATGGAGGGCTTGGGAATGGTTTTTACCCTTGTGTGCTGCTTGTAATGGATACATCTCCCAATGAAATCAGTGGCAATTACTTCCGGGTAAGTGAGGTTAAGATTGCTGCCAAAGTGTGCAAAACTATAATGCTATAGGAGTAAGACCCAGTGCCCTGTAAACAAAGCAACCTCCTTGAATATATTAGGAAGATGTCAAACCACAGAGAGGTGAGCACTGAGGATTCAGTGGAATAGAGTGAAATAGCATTTTTTATTTGCAATAACTAGGATTTCTGAATGTTTTATTTACATGTTTGTGTATGTAGAAAGAACTTGCTGAGTTCACACTATGATCTCTTCACCATAGACCCACAACTTCAGTTCTCTACTTGGTCTAGAACTACAATTAATGGGAACACATTTAGTGGAGATTCATGCTCCATATCAATTTGTGCAAATTGCATTAAATTGGTATGCATCTTATACCAATTGTAGAATTGAAAAAAATGGACATATGGTGCAGATTTTATGCTGGGCGGGGGAAGCCTTAAACACCTACTTTTGCAGAATGCAGTAGTGCAGTTTTATAGCTACACTCTGTTTCCTTATTTACCGGTAACCTTGCCCATTTGTATGACTTGTTATTAGTTTTATGAGCATGATTATATTATAAAATGCAACTTGCAGTCTACAAGTGTAGCGTTCATAGATGCCATATAACTTCCTTACAATCTGACAATTGTTACAGTGTGCAAAGGGTAAAAACTCACATATATATGACTTTTTAAATTCATGTTCTTGGCTGCTACTGCCGTCTGCCACTCTCTCCCCCCCCCCTCCGATTGTTAAGAATTCAACTTCATTTTTGCCTTAGCTTATTCTCGGCTACAGAATCCCAAAACTAGGTTATCTGCTGCTGTTTTGTGAGATGGCCTTTGTATCTTGTGTTTTGAGTGGGTTGGGGATTCCCATTTTTATATTTCACTTAGTAATTAGGGAAGCAGTGGACTAGACAAGTGTCAGATTTCAACTTTTCATCTGAGGTTGATGCATCTAAATCCTTTAGGATCCCTTCATCATTTAATGAGTCAGGAGCAATCCACACTTATCTGTAGCAGCTGCTTTCTCAAAGTGTGATGCTGGGCTGCTTTGGGATTGTGAGTACTGGCAAAAAGACAGAGTTCTTCCTTGCACTAGCTTAGTTTGATGGGAAGGAACCATGAGCCATGCTTACTAAGGGTCAGACTGCTAAAAGGCCTTGTTGACATGTAACGCGGAGCCGGAGAGAACAGCCAAATGTGCAGATCCCTGGAATGAAAATCATGGCTTCTTCTTTCTTTCATCAGCCCTGCTGTTACTGTGCCACATAAAGCTAAGCCATGGTTTGTTTCAGCATTATGTGCAAACCCAGGCTCATGGTTTGTCTCATGCAAACCATGAGCAAGACTTTTCCCTCTTGTACACTCACAGCTGTTATTTATTAATTAAATTTATGTACTGCCCTTCATCCAAGGATCACAGGGCAGTTTACAGTATAAAAACACAAAAATGCCAAACAATACCCCACCCCAAACTATGTGGCTTCCATAAATTTGCCTATGAGGGAATTTGCCTCCTTTATAGGCTGAAAAAGTTACCCAACTTGGAGTTAGACCCAGAGTTTCTTCAGTGTGGTATAATGATTAGAGTTTTAAACTAAAACTTGGGGGACAGCAGTTCATGTCCCCACTCAGTTATGAAGCTCACTGGGTAACCTTGGGCCAATCACTTTCCCTGTCCGGCCTACCTCACAGAGTTGTTGTGAAGATGAAAAGGAAAGGAGAACCTAGGTGTATATGTGATATCATGGTGCCCAGCCAAGTGTATTTTTATAATTGCAGATGCTGAAAAGTTTAAGTGGGTCAAATATTTCTCTCCTTATGATTCCACAATCCTATAAGAATGAGCTCAGGGGAAAGAAAGCAGTCTGTCTCGCTGGACCCTGTTACTTTAAAGAAAATAGTGCATGAAGGGAGATGTGTAATCTAGGTCATGGTTTAATGTATTTTTTGAGACCCAGCAAATAAAAGCAATATGTTTGTTTCTGGGTTCCTTACTCTTGTCTGCATTCAGATCATCCTATTGAGCGTAGCAGGAAGTAAGAGTAAACTTGGCCAGAAATTTAATAAAAGACATCAGGATTCCTGTCTTAAACTAGCAAGAGTTGAAGGCAGCTCCATACGTCACACAGCTGATGCACGTGTGTACAGATTTTACACTGGTGTTTCTTCCAGTACACACTTGATATGTGGAGGGATATGTCTGTGTACATCTGGCTCTGGCCCAGAGTCACCAGATGTGCGTACTTGGGGTTTAAATATATGTGCATGCATGCATGCATATACGTATATTCTACAGTGCAGAACTCGTGTACCTGCAGCATGCTTTTAGAACTTCTTAAACGTGTTGAGTTGCGGCAGCACTGAGAACAATGAATTGCTTTGTAGGCTCAGTACAATTCCAAAGATTTTTATTTTTTAAAAAATTACATAAAATCCACTTTTTGTGGTGTAGATATATTTAGTAGAACTTCTGTGAATGGTTTGTTTTGTTAGAATTTTATGTATGCAGGGGACGCAATTGTTTGTTCTGTCTTAGACTGGCACCAATTTAAGACTGGCAAGAGCATTTCAGAAGCTTGAAAGAGAACTCGGGTCCAGACTTCTGTGATGCTGTCTTGTTCATGGCTTCCGCAAATGTGCTCAAGCGTGATTCTTAAAAGCTTGTACAAAAAGTGCTGTGGCATCTTGGAGAATAACTGGCTTATTGTGGCACGGCTGAACTTTCATAGGCTACTGCCCACTTCATCAGATGTTTAAGGCAGCTTTTACAGGCCTTTGCGTAGAAAGGGGAAAGACTTGCACAGCTGAATCAAATGTTACAAAAATATACAGTATTCACAACAAACAGGTTAATCTCCATCTTCGTTCCATTTGTCCTCTTAGTATTGCAGATTAGCACGGTTCCTCTACTAAACTTTTATTTTACACTGACAAATCTATCCATTCTGAACAAGGGTACATTCCTCTAAAAAGTCTGCAAGCTCATTAAAAAAAAAAACAACACACCACAGAGTATAGTCCATTTAATATTTACCCTATGTAATCTATTGAAATGATTTTGAGACTCGTTGCTTAATTGCTCCAAAATCCACAATTGTGCAGCCTTTATTGGGAGCAACCAAAATGTCAGAAATAGTGACAAGTCTTATATCGGGACAGCAAAAGCTTTATATACCCAGATACCCGTGTTGTCTTTGATTTGTGTGCACAATACAATTGTGCCAAACCATATTTGTCATATTTCCTTTGGTCCTCTAGACACCTTCATAACATGGGTTAACCTTCCCAGGTGGGCAATTTGCCACACCTGTCTGTACCTCCTGTTTAAAGAAATTCCTTCCATTGTTTCCCAGGCCGAGGCCATCTCTGCATGCGCAACCAGTGAAAAGTGGCTGATCCATTCTTTGCACTTTATACTGCATCAACTGAAGTCAATAATGTTAACTGGGGTAACTTGGTAATAGCTTTCAGGCTCGCCTTAGTTTCTGGAAACAATAGGGAACAAACCTTGTGGGTTTCTTGGCTTGTGGTTTGCTGCTTGTGGTGAGGCGTGGCATTGAGCAGTGGGGAATCCTGAGCAGTGCGCAGCAGCATGCTATTGGTTCATGTGAAACTATAGTTAAACATTTAACTATGGTTTAATGATGTGCAGACTGGGCTATTGTCTTTTACAGTTCCATCCGTTTCTGCATAGTTTTCTTGTTATTTTAATGCATGGGTGGCTAACATTTTTCAGCCCTACGGCCACATTGACAGCTACCCCTCTGAGGACCGTACGCCAACAACGGATGTGGACCATGCATGTACGCGCACATGCATGCACGCTCACTACACATGTGCATTGCCCACATGCGGCACACACAGAGTCACCGCACATACACTGTCGAACAATGTGCAAGCAAGCATTTAAATATAACACTCTTGCACACAGGCACACACACAATTACAGTCAGCATTCCCACTCCAGCAGTGGGATGTCTCGAAATGCTGCCTTTTGCTTTGCACAGATAATTTGCTGATGGTACATAGAAAAAGACCCTTCTGGCTGCTCTTTAGAAATCCTTGCTCAATGGCAGCTGGAGGAATCTCTTTATCTCCTGATTTGGTAGATAACGTGCTCTCTCTGCTCTTCAGAGATCTCCATCTACAGAACAGACAAAGAGTTTTAGCGTTGGATCAGAAGATAAAGCTGCTCGGGGCCGGCAGGCCACTTCCTATAGCTTGGAGGTCTGGATCTGCCAGCCACCTCTCTTAATGTCAATATTTCACCTTTAGTGTGTATGTATTTGTACCGGAATTAGCATGTGGGAGGCAATCTCTTTTTGAAGATAGCTGTGTAAAATAATGAATTCTAGTAATTCTATAGCTGAGGGTAGTTCAAGGGCTGTACTGTTAATCCTCTTACTGGAGTAGACTGCAATGGAAGGAGATGCTTCTTTAGTTATAGAAGAGGCTATTTCTCAGAAAATAAAAAAGTACCTGTGAAAATTGATACTTTCATGCTTGCTTGTTTATGATGCATTTTATATGTTTTATTTCTTCCTGTTTTATAGCTGCTTTGGATCTGTTACAGATAGACAGGCAGCATAGAAACTCATAAGAACATTTTATTTTTCATTTTTGTTTTGTTTTGGAAAAGCAGCAGGAACCAACGGACGTTATATGGATCATATCTGAAACATCATGCACCGCCAGTGGCTGCTGTTAGCTGCATGCTTTTGGGTTGTATTCATGTTCATGGTTGCTAGCAAGTTCATCACACTGACCTTCAAAAATCCTGATGGTAAGTTCACATATATTTTTCTTTTTACTGATGCACATTCTGGAACAAAAAAAACACCTGGCAGTGTTAACGTCCAGAGAATTATTTCTATATGCTGCTGCTTGTCTTTACTACAAACATTGCAGAATACTGTACTACAATGCACAGTATAAATAATTAGAAAATGAAAATGCTTTTCCTTTAATAACGTGCTTTCCCACTTATAAATCACATGTTGGAAAAATTACCTGAATTACGCTTGTTGAAGATGCATATTTTCCCATGACTTGCTTTCCTTAAGGTAAACGAATCAAATATGCTGTGCAGCAATTGAGGTTTGTGCAGCTTAGAAAAAGTTGAAAGAAATAATACAAATCTCCCGAATTTGCTTTCCTTTCCCCCTGCCTGCTTTTCTTCATTGTGTTTGTTGATTTTAGAAAAAGTAACAGCTTGTCTACATGAAAGATAGGTATAAAGCAGTATACATCTTCAATGCAACTGTATTATCTGCAAAAAGAAAGAACTTGTCTAGCTGGCAACCAATATATACCTTTAGAAATTGCCATATCTAAAAAGTTGTCATTTGGCAAGTTGCTACAGAATGAACACTTCGACTCTTCCTTGCTCCCATTTGCTAACACTGGGCCATGTGATCTTGGGTTGAAGGTTCCAGGTGGTAAGAAGTGGACCCCTTTTTTCTGAAATAATAAAAATAAAAAAATAAATAATTTTATGCCACCCATCTGACTGGGTTTCCCCGGCCACTCTGGGTAGCTTCCAATAAATTAAAACACAGTAAGACATGAAACAACACATGTGATAATGAGAGTTAGATGCAAAAGATTTTGTGTGCAACATGAAAATTTATATGGAAAAGTACAAATAGTTTTCTCTACTACGTACAGCATTTACATGTTAATCTCAAGTAGTGATTTAAATGCTTGCTTTTCAAGGGCATGTTTGTAAGGTATTTTTTGTGCTTTATCCCAAATTGGCCCTGTATTGCTACTTATTGATTTCTGTCCTTGGCTGCTTAGTTGAAAAATAACGGCTAGTCTTTTGCTTATCTTAAGTAGCCCAGATGGTATTAAACTGTTGATGAGTTTAAATCCATTTGATGGCACTGTCTTGTTGTTCTCTCTCTCTCTCTCTGATAAGGTCTTTAGAGAGACTAGGCAGAAGTCTTCCACTGGCAGGGGACATAGTGCTTTTTGTGTGTGGATATGTCATGGTGGCAATTTCTGCATTTTCCCACAATAAGCCATTTAGTGGTGATCAAATTGATAAAGGAAGTATTATGTACTGCAGTCAAATTTTAGTTGGCTGAAAGAAGAAGATTAGTGCCAGCAAACTATTAGACTCCTTGCATGACTTCAGTCGTCTTCACTTAAGACAGAATTATTGTTGAAGGGAGCTACACATTTTCCATACACTCAACACACAGTGTTCACTTCCATTCAGTTTTTAAGGTAGTTAGTGAAAAGTGACATACAAATGCAAACTGAGACCTGCGGGCATACAAATTTAATAAATAATAATAATAACCTACAATGCATTTGTTTCAACACGGTCTTACTCTGAAGTTCTGCTGTTTCCACAAACTTTCTTTTTCCTCCTGGTTTTAATGCATCTCTGTGGGGGTTTTTTGCCTGTTTTGGCTGTAAGTTACGTTGGGTGGACTTGGGCAAGATAAAGCGACGAACAAATAATAAAAATAAATAAATCTGCAGCAGAAGTTCCTAGTCATCTATCTATCTATCTATCTATCTATCTATCTATCTATCTATCTATCTATACACACACATATATATATACACATACACACAAGGAAATAAAGCTAAAATAATTTAATTCTATCAAATATGACTCAAGGCAAAATTGCATATTATACAGTAAAGGTGGAAGTAGCCATTTCCTTCTGAATATTCATGGTGATGAATACACAGATTCATGCAATGACTTCATACATGATGGTTGTATGGCATGTGAAGTATTAACCTTTACCCTAAGTAGATTCATGAACAGGGTTCTCAGACCATAGCTGGGCTTGGTAGTCAGCTATTTTTCCTTCTAGACATGGAATATGCCAAAAGTGTTTTAGAGTGCCTCTCTTATTGAGCAAGTGCAGCTGCCCACCCTCAAAGCATGTGATAAATGATACCAGAAATTGGTAATGCAGTGGTACCTCAAGTTACATACGCTTCAGGTTACACACTCCGCTAACCCAGAAATAGTACTTCAGGTTAAGAACTTTGCTTCAGGATAAGAACAGAAATCGGGCTCCAGGGGCAGCAGGGGGCCCCATTAGCTAAAGTGGTGCTTCAGGTTAAGAACAGTTTCAGGTTAAGAACGGACCTCCGGAACGAATTAAGTACTTAACCCGAGGTACCACTCAGGGACGCGGACTTATAAAAAATATTGGGGGGGCCCGGGAAAGCTCATGAATAATAAATAAGCTCATGAATATGCAAATAAAGTGGCGCCGCCTCCTCGTGAGCGAATAGGGGAGCGTGCTGCGCCTATTAATCAGCTCCAAAGGAAATTGGGTGGAGCTTTTGCTCGGGAGGGAGGGCAGGAGGCATGCAGCCCGCGCCTCCCTGTGCATTTTGGGCTGGGGGAGGGGCGGCGATGGCGCTCTGCTGGAGGGGCGCCGGAGATTATTGGGGGGGCGGAGCCCCCCCAAACGAATTTTTGAGGGGGCTCGGGCCCCCTCAAGCCCCATGGAGTCGGCGCCTATGGTACCACTGTAATATATATATATGCCTTACTTTCTATTATTCTGTTTTCTTCTTACCTAGTGTATGGTGTCAAGCAAGAGCCGTTAACATTGACAGCTATAACTAAAGTAGAGAAAATTCAAGTGATGAAAGCGAAAAGGTTTCCTGGAGAGATTCAGGTATGTGCTGCTAACCCAGAGTAAAAGTTGTATTCTGCCCAAATAAGCTTGGTTGGTAGGAAGGAAAAGATAGGACCTCTCTTGAGGCATTTGTAGAATTCCCCTCAGAGATGCTAGACTTACCCCATCCCAGAGGGATATGAGCTGAACAATACAATACACACATGCACAAACATCCTATATTTTTAATCGTTCTTAATATGGAATTGAAAGCCATCACCACAACTTGTTGTAGTGAATTCTGTATATCAGTTACACGTTGTCTGAAAAATAACTTTGTATTTTCTGTGCCAGGTATATGACTTACTTTATTTTATTTTAATTCAATCCCAATATCCTCCTTGTCTATATGATACTGCAGAGAAGCTATAAGGTATACAGCTTTTCAGCACAACTTGTAGCAGCTTGTTTGCTGGATTCTAAAACCCAAACAGCTTTATCTTACAAAGGATTAATCATTAGGCCTGTTCCAACCGTTCTCTTTATTCCGGTAGGAATATTTAGGGCAGAATATGTCCTAAATATTCTTAATTTCCTCCCGCATCCACAGAATGGAAATTTAGGAGCCCAATGTAACCTTAGGCAAGTATACACTAACTATTAGAATTCTGAAATCCATTGTGCAATTATATTGTGGAAATAATGTGCATAAATTCAAGGAAGACGAGAAGGTGGGATAATTTTTCTATTGTGTTCCAGTTGTGTTCCAGTGCTTAGTGCGTCATAATTTCAGCATGGGAGAAGGGGGTGGGAAAAGGCTTTTCCCCCACTGCAGTATGTATATAGCCTGGCAACCAACACATGGAAAGGTATTGATTTGTTCTTCTGATGAAGGCAAACTGGAAAGTGTGCTATGTACTTAGTGCTTAGTGGAAATCCTGTACTTAGGGCCAAGACTGAGTTTTCACAAAGGCTTGCATAATCACAGTCACTCAGAAAATGAGCAACTTCAGCTGTGCAAATTCTGTCACACACACAGACCCAGTAGAAGCGTAAAGGTAAAGGGACCCCTGACCATTAGGTCCAGTCGTGACCGACTCTGGGGTTGCGGCGCTCATCTCGCTTTATTGGCCGAGGGAGCCGGCATACAGCTTCTGGGTCATGTGGCCAGCATGACTAAGCCACTTCTGGTGACCCAGAGCAGTGCACAGAAACGCTGTTTACCTTCCCACCGGAGCAGTACCTATTTATCTACTTGCACTTTGACATGTTTTCAAACTGCTAGGTTGGCAGGAGCAGGGACCGAGCAACGGGAGCTCACCCCGTCGCAGGGATTCGAACCGCCGACCTTCTGATCAGCAAGTCCCAGGCTCTGTGGCTTAACCCACAGTGCCACCTGTGTCCCTTAGTAGAAGCATAGGATGCCACAAATGGGTGTTCTGCATGAGACCAGTCCAGAGTAATTGTGCTGTATATGTCTAATTTCATGTTCCTTTAAAATGTGAACTGGAAAATAAAATTCTTCCTTGTGCTCTCCTTTCCCCCTCCCCTCCCCCTCCCTCCTCTTCTCCTATTTTATACCAAGACAATAGGTAGAGGTCTATCTGAAGACATTATACATCAACCTTTGGTCCATATGGAAAGGCTTGAGCTACTCAGGAATGTGTGCCAAGATGCATCACTGAAAAACCTCACTCACACTACTGTTTCAAAATTTGTTTTGGATCGGATATTTGTATGTGACAAGCACAAGATCCTCTTCTGTCAAACTCCAAAAGTTGGCAATACTCAGTGGAAGAAAGTCTTGATTGTTTTAAATGGTATCTGTTTACTTCTTAAAGCTTCTGACATGTGTGCTTGGTTGGCTAGAGAGAAAAAATTAACTAGCATAGTATAAAAATAGGTTGTTTCTGTCCACTGATTTATTTATTTTTTATTCCAGCATTTCACTCCCTCTTCTTTTATATTCTGTTTTTTAAACACGTCATTCAAAAATAAAAATCCTGAAGTCTTCCGATACTTACCTTTGCACCACCTGCATAACCTGTACCAAAACCATGGCAATATGGTTGGTGCACTGCTATGGTTATTGGGAGCTAATTGCAACCTGAGCTTTAAAATTAAATCTACTGCTGTGCCCAGTACAGCTTAAGCAAGAGAACTGAACTATTCCAAACATAAGATACCATGCCCCCAAAGTTTTAACTAAAGTTTACTGCAATGTCAAATTAGCATTTCACTTTGACTTCATTTTATGTCAAAAATCTATAGTCCATAGGCATTCCCAGCTTAGAATAAAGTTACATAGTTATAAAGCTAATACCGTACTTTTACGTGTATAAGACTAGGTTTTTTTACTCTAATGTTAAAAAATGGGGCTCGTCTTATACACAGGCAGTGTATTGTGGGGCTGGGTGACTGGTTGCAGCCGCAAGCTGCAGCTTGTCAGCAGCGATTTGGTGGGTGATTGTTTGCTGCAGCAAGGGCTGCCGTGGATTGGCTGTCGCTGTGGCAATTGGGCTTTCGATTGCCGGCTGCTGTAGACGAGCGGGCAGATGCTTGTGTGGTGCAGTGGTTAAGAGCAGTGGACACGTAATCTGGTGTCCACGCTCCTTCACATGCAGCTGCTGGGTGACCTTGGGCTAGTCACACTTCTCTGAAGTCTCTCAGCCCCACGCACCCCACAGAGTGTTTGTTGTGGGGGAGGAAGGGAAAGGAGATTGTGAGCCGCTTTGAGACTCCTTAGGGTAGTGATAAAGCGAGATATCAAATCCAAACTCCTCCTCTTCTTTTGCGACGTGATCTTTTATGAGCGTTTGCATTTGGGTTAGTGAATTTCTGCATTCCTCCCCCCACAAAAGCTCTACAACTCTGGGCATTCCTCCCCCATTTTCTTAAATTTGAGTCCCCCAAAATAGGGGGCGTCTTATACATGGAAAAGTACAGTAATTTTCTTTCTTTTTTTAAAAAGAAAGGTACCTTTCTAAAAACACGTACTAACTTACTTTTTCCCAGGAGCTTTTTCTTCCATTGAGGAGATCCCCGAGAACATTGTGCATGACCACGAGAAGAATGGTTTGCCACGCTTATCTTCCTTCAGTGACTCAGAAATTCAAGAGCGGTAGGTGATAAACTTTAGCTTAACTTGGTGTCTGAACCAAACAGCTGTCTTGTTTTGAAAAGCCACACTTAACCAAATTAAGTGGCGTGTATGAAAAATAAGCATGCTGAAAGGAAAGGTAACCCATGTTGACCTCTAAGGCAGAATCTTTGTTATGCTAACCAAAATGTCACATGATAGTGCACACGCTTTTGAGTGATCCAGAACATTATTAGGCTGTAAAGGTAAAGGGTAAAGGGACCCCTGACCATTAGGTCGAGTCGTGACCAACTCTGGGGTTGCGGCGCTCATCTTGCTTTATTGGCCGAGGGAGCCGGCATTTGTCCGCAGACAGCTTCCGGGTCATGTGGCCAGCATGACTAAGCCGCTTCTGGCGAACCAGAGCAGTATAATAATAATAATAATAATAATAATAATAATAATAATAATAATAATAAATTTTATTTATATCCCACCCTCCCCAGCCGAAGCCGGGCTCAGAGCGGCTAACATCAAATGTATAACACATTAACATAAAATCAGACAATCAATTAAAATACATCCTCAAATCAGATCAGGATCAGAATAAAATCCAATCAGATGGCAACCTGCAGATTAGGGTTGGGGACCTAAATGCTCACCAGGCCCAACTGTTTGTGCTGAACTTATATGGGCCTGTGAGAAGAATTGGGAGGCCACTTTCATGCAAGTTCTTATGAAAGGGGAGGGGGAATCAGACTGAACCCCGACCAAAGGCCTGGCAGAACAGCTCCGTCTTGCAGGCCCTGCGGAAAGATGTCAAGTCCCGCAGGGCCCTAGTCTCTTGTGACAGAGCGTTCCACCAGATTGGAGCCACAGCCGAAAAAGCCCTGGCTCTAGTTGAGGCCAGCCTAACCTCTCTGTGGCTTGGGACCTTCAGGATATTTTTATTTGAAAACACTACCGCTATGCTGTCACATTTGGGACATGGGTGGCACTGTGGTCTAAACAACTGAGCCTCTTGAGCTTGCCGATCGTAAGGTTTGCTGTTTGAATCCGTGCAATTGGGTGAGCTCCTGTTGCTTTGTCCCAGCTCCTGCCAACCTAGCAGTTCTAAAGAATATCAGTGCGAGTAGATAAATAGGTACCGCTGCGGCGGGAAGGTAAACGATGTTTCTGTGTGACCTGGCTTCCGTCACGGTGTCCTGTTGTACCAGAAACGGTTTAGTCATGCTGGCTACATGACCCGGAAAGCTGTCTGCAGAAAAATACCAGCTCCCTCGGCCTGAAAGCAGAGATGAGCACTGCACCCCATAGTCGAATTCAACTTAACCACCCAGGGGTCCTTTACCTTTATCTGCTGTTGCATTCACACATGCAAGTCACCATTTGCTGCTGCAGCCATCAAGTGAGGAACGTGCATGTGTGGACCATTGCTTATTTTATTTAGCTTTGTGAATTTCCGGCAGATAACAAATTCTTAAAATTGCCACGTACAACTTGTTTCCTCTTTTTCTTACCTATTTCAGGCTGAAATTATACTTCAAGTTCCTTATTGTAAGAGATCCGTTCGAGAGGCTTATTTCTGCATTCAAAGACAAGTTTGTCCGCAATCCTCGTTTTGAACCTTGGTATAGGCATGAAATTGCTCCCGGCATCATTCGAAAATATAGAAAGAATCGCACTGAGACCAGGGGGCTGCAGTTTGAGGACTTCGTGCGCTACTTGGGTGATCCAAATCATCGGTGGCTAGATATACAATTTGGAGACCGCATCATTCATTGGGTGACCTACGTGGAACTTTGTGCCCCCTGTGAAATAACATACAGTGTAATTGGACATCATGAAACCTTGGAAGAGGATGCACCATACATCTTGAAGGAAGCTGGAATAGACCATCTGGTGTCTTATCCTACTATTCCGCCGGGGATAACACTGTATAACAAAACTAAGGTGGAACGCTATTTCTCGGGAGTTAGCAAGAGAGACATCCGCCGCCTTTATGCCCGTTTTGAAGGAGATTTTAATCTTTTTGGCTACCCAGAGCCAGATTTCCTACTCAACTGACACCTAGGAGCTGTGGATGAATGAGTATAGTTGATTAAAGTGTACAAAATAATATTCTGCGTAACTGAGATGGTACTGTATCTTTTGTAGGTTTCAGAAACTTGTTCCTTATATCTGTTGGAAGATTTGCTATGTAGGAGCAATTAGGGATTGCAAATCGCTAGTTACTGAAAATAGCTTTTTAATACATGGCACTGCAATATGTTAAAAGCAAAACTTGTTAAGATAGAAAATGTCAAACGTTCCTCTTTCCCTTAACCAACAGAGGATGGACCAGTAATCTATAAATGAACTTGAAAGTGATTGCATTTATAAAGAACATTTAGAGAGGGAGGCAGCTTTCTCTAGAGTTCATGGGCTATGGACCTGAATATGAAACTTGGATGTCAACATGGGACCAAACATTGGAAAGCATTTTATAGATGAGGAAAAGCCTTCCAGATTCTGATGTCAATCTGAAGGTCTTTTTTCTTGGGTTCCTTTGCCATAGCCTTATGATAGCAGTGACTAACCATTCAAGTCAAACAGTCATGCATTTTTCACTGACAACCTTTGAGGTCATAGGAGATCAGAAATCTTCTGCAAGTGAAGCTACAGATCCTACTTGTTAAAAATGTGGGGAAATTAAAAACGTGATGTTTCTTGTATACGCTTGAGTGACTTGGGTACCATTACTGCTACCAAGCCTACATGTGTCCCTGACCACTTATTCAGTGTGAATACACAAGCAAGCACCTCAGATGTGAAATTATTCAACAACTTGAGCCAAAGTCACAGTGTGCCATGGAGACAGTGCCTTGCACTTTGGCCACAAAGGGGAAATAGCATTATGTAGATGCACAGAGTCCCTCTTTGGATGAAAGCAGAGGTTGCATTTGGATAGAGAGAACAGCAAGATCAAGGGAAACAGCAGAGAAGCTTCAGTGTTGAAGCATTAATAATTATCTGTTACAAAGCCAGGGGAAAGAGTAATTTCCTGTGATTCACAGTGAGTAGAGAGTTTGGGGTTCTAGATGGATGCCAAGGTTGTTGGGATAATTGACACCCTGGCTCTGAGATAACATGCAAGCAAGCAGGAAAAAGACTATGATGGGGGACCAAAGACGAAAGGCCTTTGTAGGGTGTGTTGAGTCCCAAGTGGTGCAGTACTCAAGCAAGCAATCTGGGTTCTTCTGGAACCTTCCCAAAATGGCTAAAGGGATATGACACCAGGCTTTAAGATCCTGAAGAAGATAACAAAAATTGAGGAGAGGCAAGGGAACAGGGTAGAGGAGGCAGGGAAGCCAGCAACCCATTGGAATCTGAACCAATTGAACTGTGTGTCCACTTGGGGACAAGAACTTAAAAGGTTCTGTTTCTTGTGGGTGCGGGCTTACCTGAATCAAATGGGAATATTGCAAATATGGCTGAAAGACGGATATGTTTCCAAAACAAGGTGTATTTGCATGAAATAAGAAGAAGCAGGATGCTTTTAAGTCTGTCCCTCCACTCCTCAGGGCAGTTAGGGGTAAACTTAGAGGTGTGTGTAAGATTGAATGCCAAGTTTGAAAGTACTGGTTGCAAAAATGCTAAACCAAGGCGATGGACCCCTGTCTTAAGAAATGCAGCATGGACAGTACTTCTTGGAATTGCACTTTAGTTCCCACCTTAGGGTAATGAACAGCCAAATTGAGCTGCATGCCTGCATTGGCTGTGTCCAGCAAGAATGAGGCATTTGTACCGGTAACTATTCTGGGCCCTTGTTTCCCATGGTAATGAGATGGAGCCTAAGTTGTTTTTAGGGAGGGGAGATAGTGTACACTTTGTACAATCATTTGTAGAGCAAAGCTGAAGGAGTCAAAAGTGAGGCTGAACACCTTGGTAAAAGATATCTAATGTGCATTTTCAGGGTTTGGTAAACATGTGCATTTTGCCATTCTTAATTTTATTTATTTTTAAATGGTGCTGCCTATCCTAATGATCACACAAGCCGTGAAACTTATAGAGTGCTGCCAAAGTAAATTGGATCAATATTCCGTTCAAACCAGGTATCGTCGCATCTCCTGGGACCAATTCTTAATCTTGGAAATACCCATGCATGCAATGGGGCAGTGGGACTCCCTTAAGATCTCCACTGCATGTGCAACGCTAACATAGTATTGTAAGACTTAATGTCCGATATTCATATCCTTACATTATAAAAAAAGGATGGTAAGACTCAGAAATGGATGTTGATGAACATGTGCATATTTCGTCACACTGAGTTATATACGCAGAGGGGCTGCCCAGGTGCACTGGCGGAGGGAGCGCACAGCCCCCGGCACCATCGAGGAGGGGGGTACCATTGCGGCCGCCCCCCTGGACACGCGCCACGCACACACCCCACCGTGCCGTGTGCCAAGCCCCCGCAAGCAGCAGGCCACGCCCCTGCGGGCGACTTCCCACGCCCCTGGGATGCGCACCAGCCACGCCCCCACCTGCTCTCCACCCCCGGTGCCAGAGCATGCAGCTTTGCCACTGCCCAGGTGCAAGCATGATATTTCCAGAACTGAATGTGTAAATTGACCCTTTCAGCAGGCAGATTTGTTGCATCAGAGGGGAGAACACAAATTCCTAATCTTTCCACAAAAGAGCCCTGTCTAGTTTTTTTATATACTTTAGGGTTTCTCCTCCCCCCCCCCCCCAATATGAATAACTGGCAAAATTCACCGGGAATATAAAGAGATGTTCTGTCTGTATAATATACATGTACTGAACAACAACAACAATACTTCTGATTTGTGCTTGTGTTGTCATTGTTCATAAGAGGCAACTTTTTCATTTTATTTTTAGGTTCACCAGCAATAATAATAATAAAAAACTCCTGTTGATCAGCTTTGCTCCACTGTGATGCCAGGAGAAAGGAATAGTTGCATTTTAGTTTTCAGTGGGTCAAAAGCTGATTTTGGTCAACACAATTTTGACACTTGACATAAATGTTGAAATCCTGCTATAGTAGTGTCTTAACTTTATTGGTCAGGAGTAGTCAGAATGGTGAGAAAATTGAGAAAAACCTCCACGTCTTCTCGTAAGACGTGTTTCGTAAACTTGAAGAAGAAAAAAATCAGTGCCAAAATTGCTGTTTCCCATATATTCTGTTGCCAGTGGGAATCTTTTAAAGACTTGAGAGCCATTCTATATATTGCACAACGATTGAGATGACAAGAGTTCTACACTATATACCACTTCAGACATTAGGTTGGGAATAGCTATATTTTTCTTTGCGCCCTTGTATAATAATAATAATACTCCCTGAAGGGAGCATGTTTGGAGCAGGGGATGGTTTAGTTTCACTTCTTCCTGGTGATAGTTTTCTATAGCTGATAGCTGGCTGGGTTTGATGGGAATTGGGAGTCAACAACATCTGGGGGCTGCCATGTTAATTCCCTCTGTTGTAATGTGTAGAATGGCTCCAGTTTATTGGAGGAGAATTAAGGGCTCTTTCTGATATGGAAATTTCTCCCATAGAGATCTCTCACCTGTGTAGGAAAACCATATGCACGTTTGTGTGCGCAGTGGGAATGTACATCTATATTGCCATGTTTGTATGTACATGCAGCTTTCCTACACAGAAGTAATATCCATGCCAGGAAATAATTGCATGTGAAGCTGCCCTTAGTTACCGTTGATAAGAGATATGTCCAAGATGGCAAAGCTTGAAGTGCTCTTGTCATTTTTTGGGGGGTGGGAGTGGGGTGGGGGGCACATTTACAAGATCTTCTGTATACAATAGGTCTTAACTGATGTTTAAAAGATGTAACAGCTCAGTTATTTTTATACGACGTGTTAGAAAATAAATTGCAATTCAGGACTAATGAGCTGATCAAGTTACCTTTCTGCTGAATTAAAATGTAACAATGTGAGAAATGTATAGCAAAATAAGGCCTTAAAGCTAATTCTAATAAAAAAAGGGAAGATGAAGTCTATTTTCCCTCATTCTCTCTGTGATCTGATTGCCCAGAATATTACTGGTGTGTCCTTGTGCAATCTTCGTATAGAATCTGGGTACACTGCAAATTCCGAGGTAAATATATTTTTTCCCCTTTTGCTGGTGCTTCTTTCTCTAATAAACTCCGTGTATCTTTTGATAGATTCCCATGTAGTGATAGGCTAAACTTGAGTAGATTCTGGTTTCATAAAGTAATTTTGGTGTCTGTTTGATTGTGGCTATTTTCTTCTGGTTTGCAGTTGTTGTGTTTGCTCTTATGAATTTCTTAGCTTTTTATATACTTAAATATTTATTTATTTAGCCATCCTATGTTTGGAGTTTTTGTTTTAGGTATTTATTTGGTGTCCGTTGTTAAAGTGCATAGTCCTTCAGAAGGAAAATGGCATACAACTGACAGTAATGACTGAGGTGCATGATACAAAAAGAACAGTGGTGCAGGTAGGTCAGTGGGGCTTTGGGTCCACAAATGATATTGGACTACAACTCCCATCATCCACATGCAGCTTAGCTAATGGGAGTTGTAGTCCAATGATATCTTGGCACCCAAGATGGAAGAACGCTGATTTAAGTAACATTAAACTCTGGACATAATGGTCTCACAAGGGGGTGGGGAACAGTCTTAGGTTATCGTGTATATTATTTCACTTTTTTTTCACTTGCTTCAAAATATGTTAAGCCCGTTTTGCTGTCCTTGAGGGTCCTCCTGCTCATTCTGCCCTAGTCTCTTGTAGAACTGGGCAATATCTGGTTTTCAACATTATATATATATATATATATATATATATATATATATATATATATATACACACACACACACACACACATACATACACACACACACACACACACACACACATATCACGGTGTCTAAAATAAGGATGGAGCTACTTAGAGGCATTGGTTTGCTTCATGGTTTTCCCCACACTGATTTTTTGCATACCTCACACACACACATATCATGATTCACAATGTATTTCCAGGTCAAAAATTATGGAACTGCTATCACAATATGGATTTCAACAGGATTTTGGACGATATAGTGATATATCACCCAGCCATAGCCTTTCGCCACAAATTCCTGTCCTGATGGTGCCACTGACTAGGGAAGAGGAAAATAAGCAAATTTAGGCATCACTCCTTTTTTTGTGGTGTTACATTATGTAATAAAGTAGCAGGAGACAGAACTGGGAGAGGAGGAGCTAATTACGGTAACTCATCTAATGGATTTCAAAGTTCTTTCTACAAGAGCCCCCATTAAATAGTGCATGGTTCTTTAGATACCTTGACAATTTTCATTCTTTTAATGTTTTGCTGCTTAAACCTATCTCCAGCTTTTAAAACTCCTGCCCTGGTACTGGCTGAGCACTGCTTATGGCAGCAATTTCTGGTTCTCGTACGGAAGGCCTAGCAGACTGCCTTCATTGCCTTCTGATGCCTTGCATCAAAATATCAAAAGCATGAAAATATCAGAAGCATTTATTGTTGGCATGAAAGACAAACACAAAAAACCAGATTTTCAAAAAGGAAGATGATGGTGAATTCTGCTGCCCGTGTGCAATTGTGGTAAATTTCATGTCTTTTTTTCAGTCTATGAGACTGAAAAGTATAGCCCATACAACCCTGTCGACTGATTTTAGATCCAAGCTACACAATAGCTGTTCAGTATTTTTTTCCTGTTTAGCAACTTTGCTTTTTGTAGAATGTCCAGGCTTGCAGCATCCTCTGAATAAATTCAGGACTGTTGATTCCAAGTACAGTATATGACATCCATGTCCTCCATTGCGCTGTTTTGGACATTCACAGGACGGCCCTCCAGTGGCCAAAAGATTAATAGAAGACCAATACTGTACCACTGAGCATCAAAATCCAGTTTGTTTGGTGACAACAAATGCCATTTTAATCCTGTTTTTTTATTTTATTGGATGGTGCCTTGCGTTAGTCCCATAAAGTAAGATTTTCTCTCAGAGTGCTGCCAGGTTTATGGGGGCGCTGGGCAAGGTTGAATCTTTTAATTCACAGACGGTTACCTCAACTTCCCATAATTTTTATTTTATTTTAATTTTTACATTTATATCCAAACTTTCCTCCAAGGAACCCAAGGTGGCATACATATTTCTCCTCCCATTTTATCCTCACAACAAACCTGTGAGGTAGGTTGGGCTAAGAGACAGTGACTGGCCTGAGGTGATCCAGTGAACTTCATGGTCAAATAGGGATTTGAACCCTGCTCTGTCAAATCTTAGTCCAGCAGTCTAACCACTACACCACCAATGTCATACAAACATCAGTCTACTTTACAGGGTTTCTGTAAGAATGCCTGTGGCAATGTACGTGAGGCACTATGAAAATTTAGCAACAGTGAAGACCTAATACAATGATTTTTCTACTAGTATCTTTTCAAGTAGAGGAGCATATTTTAAAATCTCTCAAGCAAAGTATCACACTGGTCTGAACGATTCAGGGCACTGCTTAAATTTCAAAGATGTTTAACATTACACTGTTTTTCAGTAAACTAAATGTGGATTTCTATCGCCTCAGCAATAGCAAATATAACACAATATTGGGCAGTGCTCTTGATGTTGGGAGGAATGACAAAATAATGACTAATTTACGCTTTCGTTTTAGCAGCCAAAAAAACTATTTAGTTAACCTCCATTGTTGGCATCCATTTTCGTTTCTCATAGTGGTGTAAGGAGCTTAACACCTCGAAAAAGCATTCCAAAAAATCAGCAAGGCTGTGAAATCTCAAATCTGCCTAGTGCCCATAGCTCAGTGCCAGCTTGGCCACCTCACTGGGCAATGGCTGAGTGTTGGGTGATTCACCGAAAAGCTGCCATGTCTGTAGGATTTCTTGGACAAGTGAAATGGCTGCTTACGTTCCACCCCTGTGAGTCACATCCAAATTACTGCCTCCTAGACCGGAGAGCTCTGTGTGTGAGTGAGAGATCACGTTTTGTGTTTAAAGGAAGTGAAAAGAAAATTCTAAATGACAGGGTCATGCTAAATAAGGCTGCTGCTTTTGCTCAGCTTCTTCATATGAGTCATGCTTCAAGAGGGTTCGAAGCAAATAGGCAGTGGAAGCCATGCAGATAAGGGGGGGGGGGGAATAGATAAAATTAGTTGGCACTCCCTGAACTGAATATTTGAAAGAGAATGCTTTTACAGATACAGGCATTCTTGTCTGGTTGTGTGTGGGCAGAAAAGATGTTTGCATTCCTGGCTCCATGTCCTTGGCAGACGCCTTGGTTGCACCAGGCTCACCACTCACTTGCACATCGAGCTGTGTGGAAAAACCTGCAAGGTATGAGACAGTTTGTGGGGCAGAGGGTGTTTTAGAAAAGGTGCTGGCTCACGGTCATAATGTTTTAAGTTGGTGGATTTTAATCCCGGACGCTAACTTGCCTCTGTATATTTTAGGCTCAACTCCCCATAATTTCTTTCGGATATTTATCTGATGATGATGATGAAAGAGGACTATAATAGAATTGTGGAGTTAAAAGGGACTCTGAGGGTCCTCTAGTCCAGTGTTTCCCAACCGGTGTTCCGCGGCACACTAGTGTGCCGCAAGACGTTGCCTGGTGTGCCGTGGGAGGGAGGCGGGCGAGTCCGGCGGCAAGAGGCGGGGCGGCGGCGGCGGCGAGCACACGCGCGGCGGCGAGCGAGCTCCCTCCCAAATCCCATCGCCACTCGCTTCGGCCGGCCGCCCCGTGCCGCCGCCCCAAGCCTCGCGCGCCCAGCGGGAGCTCCTGCCGGGCGCGCAAGGCTTGCAGACACTCGCCCGAAGCACGGGGAGCCCTCCGGAGGGCTCCGCGTGCTTCGGGCAACAGGCTGCCGCCCCAAGCCTTGCGCGCCTGGCGGGAGCTCCTGCCGGGCGCGCAAGGCTTGCAGACACTTGCCCGAAGCACAGGGAGCCCTCCGGAGGGCTCCCTGTGCTTCGGGCAACAGGCTGCCACCCCAAGCCTTGCGCGCCTGGCGGGAGCTCCTGCCGGGCGCGCAAGGCTTGCAGACACTCGCCCGAAGCACGGGGAGCCCTCCGGAGGGCTCCGCGTGCTTCGGGCAACAGGCTGCCGCCCCAAGCCTCGCGCGCCCAGCGGGAGCTCCTGCCGGGCGCGCAAGGCTTGCAGACACTCGCCCGAAGCACGGGGAGCCCTCCGGAGGGCTCCCTGTGCTTCGGGCAACAGGCTGCCGCCCCAAGCCTTGCGCGCCTGGCGGGAGCTCCCGCCGGGCGCGCAAGGCTTGCAGACACTCGCCCGAAGCACGGGGAGCCCTCCGGAGGGCTCCCTGTGCTTCGGGCAACAGGCTGCCGCCCCAAGCCTTGCGCGCCTGGCGGGAGCTCCCGCCGGGCGCGCAAGGCTTGCGGACAGCTTCCTGAAGCCTGGAGAGCAAGAGGGGTCAGTGCGCACCGATGCCTCTTGCTCTCCAGGCTTCAGCGAAAGCCTGCATTCGCCCCATAGGACGCACACACATTTCCCCTTTATTTTTGGAGGGGAAAAAGTGCATCCTATGGGGCGAAAAATACGGTACTTTCTTTGTGTTTATTTGATGCCTATTAAAGAGAGTTACTTTATATATAGTCAATATAGGCACAGAGTTAATTTTTTAAACATTTTCTAATGGTGGTGTGCCTCGAGATTTTTTTCATGAAACAAGTGTGCCTTTGCCCAAAAAAGGTTGGGAAACACTGCTCTAGTCCAACCCCTCCCCCACATTACAGGAGTATGCAAGTGACCCTTATGGGGATTGAACCTGCAACCTTCACGTTATCAGCTCCGCGCTTTAACCAACTGAGCTATCCAGACTGAGATGCAATACTCAATACATCACACAGCATTTGCTCCTGAACATGATTCCATCACATTTCTGTAGTAATCAGGATGATTTTCTTGTTTATAAAATAACAATAATAATTAATAACTTTTTTTAAAAAAAAATTATACCCTGCCCAGCTTGCTGGGTTTCCCCAACCCCTCTGGGTGGCTTCCAACAAAACGTTAAAAATACAATAAAAACTTCCCTAAAACAGGGCTGCCTTCAGATGTTTGATTGTATCTGTAAGGACAGAATCAGGCATGCAATCTAAGTTAGTGATGATGAATATAAAACCCAAGGGCTGGCAAGGAGTCAAAAAGGATAACATCTTGCTTACAGGTCCCAAAACTAAAATGCATTTGGTAGTTGCTTTGCTGCAGGTAATTTTATGATGCCCTTTTTGCTTTCACTGCAAAGGATTGTAACATTTGGTACCTCTTTTCCGATCCTGTGGTCTAGTGCCTATGGAACCGGACATGGATCTTGAAAGCTTGCCTTTAATTACCACCTTGACCATGGACTCCCTGTGGAGCCTTGGAAATGTCAGGATTTAGCAAAAATCCTGTGTTAAGTTAATCAACCCGGAGAGTGATTATGGGTATTGTGCTGAGAGTTTGCAAGGCCCTGTGTTATGCTAATTGATCATTAGGATGGTTATGTGTATTTGGGGCTTTGGTATTCAGAGAATTGGGAGTAAAGTAGGGAGCCAAATCTTGGTGCATTGGCAGCTGGGGCTTATGGTTAAACTTCAGGACCCCTGGGAAGCTTTCCATGGAGAGAGATGTCATAGCACTCACATCTCAAGAGGAGCTGTCCTTCATTGGATTCCCAGACATTTCTGTGCTCATCTCCAACCTCCCTTCAGGCTCTCGCCAACCTCTAAATTTCAAAAGGACACATTTTTCCTGTGTGACATCACACCTCCTGTAACATCCCTCTCCCAACTCTGCTATTTACCCAGACCTCAGGCAGGAGGTCAGTGACTGGCCATTGTCTGTAATGACACCTTGATGGCCCTTGTCCCCAGGTGACTTCCTGGTTTAGTCTGCTTGTTAAATCTTAATGTCTGGCATCTTCCCTTCAATACTGCAAATACTATCTAAATTCTGCCATTTATTAATTTCTAACATTTCCTAATTCTAGCAGTTACAGGTGGCCTTGCACCCCCAGACTTTTGTTACCCCAGATCTGTAAGAATACGCTGAAAGAATAAATTATGTTAAAAGATTTTTGGCTTCCTGGACTCGTCATCTTCAATTATCCATATTTGAACTATTGTTGGGTACAAATTATAATTATGCCATCACTCTTGTTCTGTAACCAGCTAAAGTAACCTTTTTCAAGATTTACATTCTGAATTGACAAGTCATTTTTCCAGGTCAACAAAAAAGTGAGAGCTATTTTGATCCACCACTAGATGTCCCCAGTAAACAACTCTTAAACATCTCCGGACTAGCCAATTCTTTTTACAGTCACATATGAATTTAGTGCTTATGAGGCAAAATACAGTACAGTGGTACCTCGGGTTAAGTACTTAATTCATTCCGGAGGTCCGTTCTTAACCTGAAGCACCACTTTAGCTAATGGGGCCTCCGGCTGCCACTGCACAATTTCTGTTCTCATCCTAAAGCAAAGTTCTTAACCCGAGGTACTATTTCTGGGTTAGCAGAGTCTGTAACCTAAAGCGTATGTAACCTGAAGCGTATGCAACCCGAGGTACCACTGTACGTGATTTAATAGTATATCTTACTACAGGTAACATATGAGCAACTACTGTCATTGATAATGATTTGTCATGCACCTTAATAACTGTAACCACTGCAAGTATTTTATTTATAAAAGTACATACTGCAATATTAGGGTGCTTACTTAAAAACAGCAAGAAGAAATCATTAAAATGACTGGCCAGCCAAAAAAGCTTCAAACAGAGGCATAGGCTCTTCAGCATAAAAAAAAAAAAGATTCCTGACAGTGGGAAAAAAAGCAAGGACATCTGCCAAATCGCTGTTATAAGAGTCTTCCAGACAATACTGGTGCATCTTGGTGTATATAATCAATACTGACTGGTGGTGTAACAGCAGATGATAGGGAGGGAATTACAGGATCTCTGAAGTCGTCCTAACCCAATTAAAATCAGCCCAGTGGACCATTGTTTCAGTCACTGAGAGCATGACCCATGCATAGATATACAGTACAGTATTAGCACATGAATATGTGCTAAGCTGAAGCCAATGAAGTTCAACAGTCAAGTTGTTGAGATTCCTGCATGGCTGGGTGTGTGTGTGTGTGTGTGTGTGTGTTGGACTTAGATTAAGGTTACCAGATGTCCCCATTTCCAGGGGACAGTCCCCGGATTTACAAATCAGTCCCCATACAAAATCCATTGAAGTGGAAAAGTGACCCCAGATTCATTGAAAAAAAATCTGGTAACCTTAACTTAGATGACCTCCAGGTCCCTTCCAACTCTACAATTCAAGTTAAAGTATATGAAAGCGAGCGAGGCATAAACTATGCTTCTGCTGTTTTACACCACAGCAAAAGCTTAATGTCCGTATCACGTCCAGGTCAACAATGTGGCAAAAAAAATCCTGGAACTGTACCATTTCAGACAGCGGGTGGGAGTGATCACATATATTTCTTGAAATCAAAATATTTCTATGCATTAAAAGTAAGCTTTTCGGCGACAAGACTCCTTGTCCAACTTCCTTGATACGTCAAGTTTTCCATGTGCAAAGGCATTGTTTAAAATGAGGACATATAGTCCCCCACTCTTAACTCTGTAACTAACTCTTCATTTGTGTGTAAATGAATTGGACTTGAAAGGAATTTCCTGTACTCAGGTTTGTCAGAGCTTTATGCAATTGCACATTTACTCAGTTGTTGTCCCACGGCATTCAGTTTTGCACATTGTTGTTTTGGGTTTACACTTTCGTAAGGGTGTTTATTATTGTAGCCGATGAGTGATTCAGGCAGTGCTTAAGAGCAATTATATAGTTATGCTATGGAATTTTATGCCCTGCAGCGCACCAGGAAATGAGGTGGCCGGCACTCATCCATCACTTCCCCAATTCCAATGGAGGCTGGTCCATCCAGGCTCAGTTTGCCCTTAGCCAGCCTCCACCTGCTTATCTCCTTGCTTGCCATCTTCCTCCTACTCCTTAGTCTTGAGTGTTTGCCCTTCTAGAACTCAACAGGGAGGAAGATGGGAGACAAAATCAGAATTTGTTGGTTCTGCCTGCCATGGGCTCTGGCTTCCCCTATTGTTGGTCTCCCTGGTGTCCCCTGGGCACCAGCTACCTCTGGAATCAAAGGTCTACTTTTGCTGCTTCGGGAATGGACTGCACTGTATTTATTATCCTATCCCACTTTTATAACTAGTAGCAAAGGCAAAGGGTATATTTTGCATGGCGAATTGAGGCTCAGATCTCTTTATTAGCAGCAAAGACAGTGGAGCTTGCTTCTGTTAAGGCTACATAAATACACTTGCCTGGGAGGGAGCAAGTCCTGCTGAATTCAGAGGGGCTTAAAACAGCCACAGGAGCGTGCTACAAATCTAATTCATACTAAAGCGCCGCCTAATCTCACATAAGACACTATTAAGATACTAAAACACAGGTTTCCTGTGTTGTTTTACAGCTCCGAGTGTGCAGATTTGCTGGAGATTTACACAAGAGTCCAAACTGTTCTCCTGTAGAACAATTTAATGCAAAATCTACCAGTGCAACTGCAAAGTTAATCCTTTTTCACATTTGACAGAAGCAGGCTATTTAAATGGGCGTGGTGTTGCCTGCATCTCCTAGCTTCTGGTTTTTGTCTGCCCCCGTTCCACTACAGCTTCATTTGCAATATTTGCTTATCCTGCATTACTACGGATGGTGCACTCCAAAAAACAGCCTTTGCCAGCCTGAAATCTTCCAGCTGCTTTGGACTATAACTCCCAGCAGGCCCAAGCCAGCCAACATGGCCCACGCTGGTTGGGGTTGATGGGAATTTCAACAGAACTTCAGTAACCCCAGGACCATCAGCGCTGCCTCTGGAAACAGAACTTGAAGAAGGTTACCTGTTTTGACCAGGGCCACACTTGGCCCAAGTGACTTGGGGCCTTAACGTGAGGGAGCAGCTTCAGGTGATCATTTCCCATAAGTTTCGGAGGGAGAGAAGCAGCAGCCCAGTAGAACAGGTGCCATTTTAGTGTGTCTGGCAAACGTCAGATCCATTGCAGAGTTCTTGATTTCTAAATAACCGATTCAAACAGATGGCATTTAGCGTGGGTTTTAAAAAAGGTGATTCTAGCCATACTGTGGATAACAAGGGAAGTTATCTGGGTGTGGAGATGAGCTAAGCCTGTCTCACCTGATATGGAAACAGGAATAAGGCTTCGGTTCAAGGTTCCCTTGGTGTAAGCCCCACTGGATGCCTCCTTCTGCTCTGACATGCATAGGATTGCACTGTGATAGGTTCGCAGTGGATGATGGATGATGAGACTTTGTCCAGTCATACCAAGAAGCCGTATGACTTACAACCAGACAGATGAGAGGAGTGGAGGATGGGTTATTATATAAATATACGCGCTTCCCCTCTCTTAACCCTCTTTAGATTTCTGCTGGCCTCTCCTTGCACGCGAAACTGCGCTGAAAAAACACAAAGTCGGCCAAAATTACACACAGCGGTCTGTGAAACTTTACAAAAGGAGCATGGCAAATGCGGAGCTGCCGGCTTAAAAACGAGGGTCACGGCCACACGGTTCGCCCTAGTTCTCCTTTGTGGAGACCTGAACGCCGCCCCTCTCCGCGCAGAACTGTGGCTGACGCGAGGCGGAGACGCAGCCAGCTTGGAGAGGAACAGCAAACCAGCCGCGCCGCCGCTTCCCGGAAGCCTGCGAGGCGCTGGCCGGCCTCTCCCCCGTCACACACACGTGCGCTGCGGGCGGAGCGGCTGTCGGAGGGCATGTGCGCTCGGCTCACCAGGCCGCGGACTGGGGCGGGCGCTCGGCGGGGCGGTGCTGCCCTCAGCCGGGGAGAAGGAGTTATACAACCGCTCGGCGTTGCATAAGCGCCTGAGCCCGGAATAGTCTCCGCTGCCTGCTGGCGCGCTCCGGGAGTGGGGCCAGCGCCGCCCTGCTCTCCTCGGGGGACGCCCCAGACGGAGCTGGCGGCGCGCCTTCCCCCCCGCGCACGCAGCCCTTTCATAACGGCGTCCGTCCCAGCCCTGGCGGCCACCAGGCTCCTTGAGCGAGGCGCGGCGGCTGCGAGGGGCCGCCTCCCCGCTTTCCTGCTCCTCGCGGAGGCGCTGAGCTCGACGATGAAGCCATAGCAGGAGCGCTCGCCGCCACCACCACACCCACCCAGTCAGCCAACCCGGCGAAGATGGAGCTGGGGGCCGCGCTCGGGCAGCAGGCGCAGCAGCGCGCCCACCACCACCAGGCCCCGTCGGCGGCAGGAGGAGGAGGCGGCGGCGGCGGACCCTGCGCGGAGATGTTGCAAGTGGCCGAGGAGGCTTTCCGAGGCGGGCAGTTCGCCCTGGCGGCGGAGATCCTGAGCTCGCAGCTGGCGGAGCTGGCGCAGCCCGAGCGGGGCCTTTGCCTCCGCCAAGGGGACGCGCTGGCCCGCGCGGGGCGCATGGCCGAGGCTCTGGACGCTTACAGCGCCGCCGCCAGGCTGGCCCGCCTGAGGCCCGAGGAGCTGCGCGAACTGGCCGAGAGCTTCGCGCTCAGCCTCCGCGACAAAGAGCTGCGCCTGCCGCCGTGGCCGGGGCCTGGCGGTGGCGGCGGCGGAGCAACTCCGGAGGGAGACGACCCGCTGGCGGACCCGCCTTGCTGCCGACCCCCGGAGCCGCTGGGCTGCCCGGTATGCCGCCGCCTGCTCTGCGAGCCGGTGACTCTGCACTGCGGGCACACCCACTGCAAGCGCTGCGCCCAGAGCGGCGGAGGCGAGTGCGCCCGCTGCGCCGCCCGGCGCCCAGCTTCTGCCGCTGCCTCTGCCCCGGCCGCGCAGCCCCCCGCCGGTCCCCGCGTCAACGTGGTCCTGGGCAGCCTGCTGGAGAAGTGGTTCCCGGCCGAGAGCAAAGCGCGCCGGCTGGGCGCCGAAGGGGACGCGCTGAAGGAGAGGCAGGAGCTGGCGGCCGCCCTGGAGAAGTACAACCAGGCCCTGGACCTCGGTGAGTGCTCGCCGTCCCGCGCGCCCGACTCCTCCCCACAGAAGAAAGCTTCCCTGTCGCCTTTGGAAGCAGCAAGGGCAAACACCTTGCCAACATGCTCGGCGACGCTGCGCCACAACCCCACAGCTGTGTTGCTTTGGCTCACAAGGGGAGAAACAGGCCCAGTCGCGTTCCTGAGCTCCCTTCCTTATGTGCGAAGCGGATTAGGGCTTTCCCGACGGGGAGAAAGCGCAGTGTAATGGGGGCCATTTCCAGGAGTGGGTGTTTCTGCCAACGCTGGACAGCCAGGCCTTGCCTGATACATGGATGAGAAGGAATTCGACAAGAAGGGGCCCTTCTCAACACCTGGGTGGAAAGTGCGTTGTGGCGCTTTCTGCACTGCCTGCTGTTTTTGCAAACTAGATGTGAAGTGTAGAAAGTGGGAGGAAGTGTGTCACTTTCTAAAAAAAGAAACACCCCCCCCCACTAAGCTTGTGCTTCCTGGCACTGTGCAATTGGGGATCCCAATATTCTGTTGGGAGGCGCACCCCTCCCAACTGTTGCAGTTTGTGAAGGAGAACAGGAATCTGTTCAGTTCTTACAAACTGCTGTGTTGTCGTGCTTGGGCTGTGTGACAGCCCAATGGTGAAATGATTTCTAGGGGTCAGGAGGGTTTGCGACATAGGCGCAGTTGTGTTTCGGTGTTTGGAAGGCATGTGTATTGGGGAAATAGGCTGTGGGGTGTTGGGTAAAGGGTTAATTTAACTTCTGAAGTTATGTGGGAAATGAATTCTGTTTAGGTGGATTCCAGCTGCCTTGCCCATTCAGGGGGAAAAACTGGGTTTTTGTTAGCATTGACCAGAAGCAGCCATGGGGTTTATTAGAATGAGGTAGTGTATGCTCTTGAGGGCTGGCAGTTACAGCCCCATGATGCTTCCCAGCTGAAGCCAGGGCAGGGGTGAGAGCAAATACTGGGAATAGTCGACATCGGAACACATATTGTATCTTCTGTGCATTGCTTTGTGGAGAACGTTAAGGGCCTCTGCAACTGCGATAAATCGAGATTTTCATCCAGGAGTTAGAAAAGTTCATACCCCACATGGTTTTCTCAGTCCTGGTGCCTTGTGGCTCAGATTTATGCTCAAGAGGTTCAAATTCGCTTTCCTTTTCTCTGGCACAACTTAAGCCACTTATTTTGTATTGGTTTCTGACTTCCATTTGACGGGTCAGGCACCAGTAAGAAAACAGCTTTGTGGGAAATAATTCTAGAGAGTTTAAAAATTGTATAATAGTGAAAGTTGAAATGTAATTGTAGCCTAGGCGTGACAATGCTTTGTGACATTGTCAACACAGAGGTTTGCGGGGCTTTCAGCATCTTGGAAACTCGGAAAGGGTGTAAGGTGTACACCTGAAGATACGAGCTAATCCTTCCTCGTCACATAACTTTTCTAATGCAGCAATACATCTTCATCTACTGCCCTGCCAGTACCCAGTAGGTACATACTATTATCACTGCCAGCCTTTTGACTAGCCACAAAATAGCTGGGAATATATAAGATGACACTTCCTGCTTGGCAGAATCTCTAAAACATGTGCAGTGTGGGTTAAGGTCATTGTCAATCGTCTTTATCCAAACCTTGGGAAATTAATAAATGACTTACTTCTCTTACCTCAGGGACTTCCTTACAATTCAAAGCAAAACTTGCAGCAGCTACTGTATCCACAGAACTTATGCATATGCAGTTGGGCACCCTGCAGATTATCTGTGTGTTGTTCATTTGTTCATGGTGGGAGATGGAGGACTTATTTTTTTAAAAAAAACAAAGAATTTACATGGTTCTATTTTCATCTACAAAAATTGTGACAATCGAGAATTTGAGAATAGATTCTGTGTAATTTCTGGGAACAGCATCAGAATTGCATAATATTGTTTCCCTGAATACTCATCATCACAACAGAGTGTAAGAGAGTGTGACATCTCTACACACATTCAGAACCTTATACCTAAGATGTTGACATGCTTACTGTAAGACCACCAGATTGCATAATATAGATGGATTTCAAAACCTTTTTGGTATCTATGTGACTAAGAAAAGGAAGCCATGTCTCCAGAAACATCAAATAGGTGCATTTGGACAGGCAGAGTGAAAGTTTCACTGTTGCTGGTTGTGGTTAAAATTCCAGAAATATGGGTGTGTGTGAATTAATGCATGAATCAGAGTTTGGAACACTCTGGAATGCCATGGTTCCAGGTCTGGCTGTGTATGCTTGATGTAGTGTAAATTTTCACAGGTCATCCTGACCTTTTGAAATGCCAGTAGGGAGGAGTACTGTTGGTTCTCTTCTGATAGGCTGTTTAAAAGTTTTTGGAGCTGGGCCTTTCTTGGTGACTTCAATAGGCTGGGAACAGAGCTTGTATATAGGGAAATATGTTTTTCCTTCCTTTTTCAGTCGTTATTTTGCTATCATTACATGCAACTGTTTAGACATAACAAACGAAAACCTTCCCAAGTAGAGCAGGTGTTGGCAACCTTTGGCTCTGCAGATGTTGCTGACCTCTGCAGCTCCCATCATTCTTGACCATTGGCTGTGCTTATTGGGACCAATGGGTGTTGTAGTTCAGCAACATTTGGATGGCCCAGAGGCTTCCCATACCTGCAATAATAGAGAGAACCATTGGAGCTGAAATTGTCTTCCTTTTGTCATGTCAAGCAGCAAAACTACATTTGTTTCATGCCTCATTGTTTCATTGGAAAACACATTCTGATATGAGGAAAGTTTCTGTAATTGTACGTCTCTGCATCTTGAATTATCTCTATATTGTGATACCAGAGTGCCCTCTTTTTAACCCAGTAAAACAAATCAGTGGAATTGATTTACCTAACTGTGCCTCCTTTGTCATTGTCAACTTAACCATGGAGAAGTTCTTTTTCTCGCAAGCGTTAAAGCAATGCTGTATTTTTCAGTTTTGTAATGAGTTGCGGGGTTGTTTTTTTAAGAATAAAACTTTTGGGATAAATTTTTGAAAAGTACTTGGTTAAAACCTAACACAGATCATTATCCCCCAAATAGAATTTCCCCTGGGAAAGCTTGATTTCTGCGGTCCTTCTTGGACCCATCTGAAACTGGAAAGCATTTGGCTCAGGTTTAGGGGGATTTTTAAAAACGCATTTTCTCACTCTCCCAGTGCTTATACAGACAGTGAAACAATACCTAAATATTAGCAGTCATAATGCACAACGGGTTGTTAAAGGGTTTTAAAATATTAATACTTAATATTTTAAATATTAATATTTTAAATATTGATATTGAAAATTTTAAAATATTGTTTTGCCAGAGGATTGATAACACACCTCAGGCTACTTGGATCTGTATTTTTAATAATGAGTGGAGTGTCCAGCACATAAATGCAGCTGAAAGTTTGATTCTGAAACTATGCATTTAGATTGAGGCTGCGCTAGAAGTATGGATCCACAACAGCTTTTTTGCTAGAAGTATTTGTAAAAGTAAGGAAGATACCTGAGCTTGCCAGGGAACTGGCTCTGGCAGGGAAAATGCTCACACACCCCTTATTTTCCTGTGTGTAGATCATGTATAGTCTGTGAAATGACTCAACTGTAAAATGACTCAACACATTCAAAGTTCGGAAGAGATCATAAAATTATATAAATGTAGAGCTGGAAGGGACCCCAAGGTTCATCTAGTCCATCTGATTCTCTTCCTCAGCTTCCTGCCCCTCCCTCCCTCCAAAATTTCTTTCTCAAACCTGAGCAAACCCGCAGGGGATCCTATCTTCTGCTTCACTGGGGAGAGCCACACAGCCTCTTCAGATTTTCCAACTCTCCCTTTCCCTGCAGTGTGTTGTAAATGAGCCTTCTATGTTTCCAAGCACAATTCATAGTGTTGGTGCTGACCTTTAAAGCCCTCGGTCCTGTATACCTGAAGGAGCGTCTCCACCCCCATCGTTCAGCCCGGACACTGAGATCCAGCGCCGAGGGCCTTCTGGCGGTTCCCTCATTGCGAGAAGTGAGGTTACAGGGAACCAGACAGAGGGCCTTCTCGGTAGTGGCGCCTGCCCTGTGGAACACCCTCCCTTCAGATGTGAAGGAAATAAGCAGCTATCTTCTCTTTAAAAGACATCTGAAGGCAGCCCTGTTTAGGGAAGTTTTTAATATTTAATGCTGTATTGTTTTTAACACTTGATTGGAAGCCACCCAGAGTGGCTGGGGAAACTCAGCCAGATGGGCGGGGTATAAATAAATTATTATTATTATTATTATTATTATTATTATTAAGCTTCATGGGTAAAGGGGAAGGAAGGCTGCCATAACTTTTTCATCTTCCTCTCTGGCTGAAGCCCAGACATACTGGGAGCCTCAATGGCACCCCTCTGGCAGCTTCACCCAGAGGCTTAAACCCTGGCTAGACACCCCACCCCACCCCTAGCTATGGCTCTGCAGAGACCATCCACAGTAGGAAGGACCACAAAATTGCAGTTGCCTTCCAGTAGTCGAGTTCTCCTCTGCGAGTATGTTGAACAAGCTGTAAATAAGTATTTGCAAAGGGTAAAGAGCGTAAAAGAGGAAGTTAGTCACTGGAACTCCAGTGGGGAAAGATGGATTTCAGGGAAGCTGGTGAGATTTTGACCTCTAACTGAAGTTACGCCTTTCCTAAACATACGTCAGTTAGACAAGGTGAATAAGCTCTCTCTCTCTGTGTTACACAGCATTGCCTATCATAAGATTAGAGCTATCTTGTGTACAGAAGGTCAGTGACATACATAAACAACTTCCTACTACACATACATGGCCTAACTGCATCACAGACAAGCCTGTGCTTTAAAATGGGCGAGATAGCAGCCTGGTAAATGGAACAAAAAGGAAAACAAAGCCTGGCTTAATCACACTGCATCAAGTTATCAACAGTGAAATGCTTTACTGCCTTGCAGTTTATGACTCATCCTGCAGCATTTCTAGAAAAGCCTTTTCCCTGGTCTGTGACGAAAAGAGCCTTATGTAAAATGTGTTGATGTTTCTACTCTGAGACAATAGGCAGTCAGAGGCACATTAGAACCATTCCTTCACATTTCTGCGTGGCAAAATGGTAGTTTGATCACTGAAATAACTTGCAGTGGTTTAAATCAAAGCTGCCAACCTTTGCTGGCTTGTGGGCAACAAATTGCAATATGGAACAAGCCTCAGCCAGCTTGGATAAGCTAACAAGAATCATACATTGCTTTTCCCCCTTTATTTTGAGGGGTGGGGGGAGCTTTATGTCAGACTGTATGCTGGTGGCTAGATCGGGGTTCCACACATTGTGCACAAGCGAAGTGGAGTGTGTCATCAAGTGTACACTCAACAGGGAGTTGCGGTTGGTCTCAGCTTGCTTGACACGTGTACCTGCACGACACCTCTGTGTTTGCAGAGATACATCTGTTATGTTCCCTGCCACCCACCCACCCCATTACAAAATTTAGGCGCACACTTAAAACACATTAGGAATATATCAAGAAATGCAATGAAGGACTTGGAAAAGGACCCAAAATGAAACCTGTATCAGTGTGCAGAAGCGGTGTCATTCTTAATCCTCCTTCTTTGCAAGCTCAGAACACAGGGAGGCCTCTTTAGTTGAAGAATAGTCCAGTTTCTGGCCTGCTTCAAAATTCACTTAAGGAGTTGGGTCAGCACTCCTTGCAAGTGATGTGGCGTTGCTTTTGTGGTGACACAATTAAGCATTTTGTGGGGAATTGGAAAACTGCAAGTCTGAGAAAACCAGTGGTGACAGCCCTTTACCAACCAACCAAGTGGTAGTTTATCGCGAGGTGTGTGGCAAGCTCTTGGCTTGCGTTTCTTTGTGAAGTGGGGAGCAGAAGCCTTCCACTTCTACCTTTGGATTTCAAAACAGGCACAGAAGTCTGGAATAAAAGTTTTCCCAGCACTTGGCAGGAAAATGCAAGCTTACTTTGGGGTTGTATGCACCCTGCATAAGGCCATTTTTATTAGCATTGTACATGCCTGTACAAGCACCATAAGGTCTTTCTGTTGCAAAAAGATTTAAATACAGCTGGTGATAAGAGGATGTTTACCTCCAAGGATAGTTTCTTCTCCTTTTGGGGGGGGGGGTTCTTCTAAGCCATACTCCTTGTAAGAATTCTGTTCTGCTCAAATCTTCATCTTAATAGAAACCAATGAGGTTCTGCATTCAAAGAGAAAAACGTAAAGAGCTGTTAGGGGAAATCATGCAAGTGTCGTGCTGTTCTGTACTACAGTATTTTAGTTCTTAAGCTCTCACATCCTATTTGGTGCTGTTTGGACCATCAAGGTCGAGAGATCCAGTCCTGGAAATAAGGACAGGGCTTCACAAAAGGATAGGGAAAGGAGTACAAATGAATATTGGGGTGATGATTTGGTTGCACTGATCCTAAACACGCTCTGTGGAAGCTGTGGGGTTTTGCGGGGAAGGTGGATTTGTAGGGGGAAGCATTAGCCTGATGGAATAACTTGAATTCAGTTCTGTGTATGACAGGAAACACCAAAGTGAGAAAGGAGACAAGAGGGTTGGAGTAAGCAAATGAGAAAGTGGAGGCTGTAAAAGAAATCCAGGTAGGGGTTGCAGGAAATTGAAGATGATCTTGGTGCAATGGGGAACAGTGCAAAAACTATAGAAAGAGAAAAATCCTCATAGCAACAGAGATTATCTTAAATTGAGGCATCCCTAAATGACTGGCAAGTAGAGAGAGCTTCAGCAACTAGTTGCATACTGGTTACCAATGTTTGAACGAGTTCTTAAGTGGGATTTAGTAGGGTGACTTAGTAATTCTAGATCAGGGGGTCAGCAGCCTTTTCAGCCATGGGCTGGTCCACCATCCCTCAGACCATGTGGTGGGCTGGACTATATTTTGGGGGGGGGAAAATGAACGAATTCCCAGAGATGTATTTTAAATAAAAGCACACATTCTACTCATGTAAAAACACGCGGGCCAGATTGAGAATTGGACCGCATCCGGCCTCCGGGCCTTAAGTTGCCTACCCCTATTCTAGATTGTTCCAGAAGCACCAGCAGATCTTTCTTTCTTTTTCTGTCTTTCTGTTCTTTTCTGTCTTTCTATTTCTTTTCCTGTGTAATTTGTGACAGGCTACTACTGTACAGTGATTATTATTTTTTTGTAGAACTCCTCCCAAATGGCATTTCCTTCCAGTATTAACCTATATGTAATTTTGAGTAATGTGGGGCAGTAAAAAAAAGAGAGAGAGAGCGCCATTTTTATTTTAGAAAAAGAGAACAGAAATGACACCTGATTGAAGGTAGTTCTTAGATGCTGGATTTTAAAACCCAAAATGAATCAAAGAGGGTGGGGGTGGGGAAATGGTGTAATGAGAGAAAAAAAGGACTGAAGCGCAGTATAATGAGGCTTCTCTTCTCCTCCCCCAACAATGCTAGACAACAAAAGAACAGGCCCTGCTTTTAGAATTTGAAATAAGATAATGCCAGTTCTGCAGGGACACTCCTGGCATTGTAACTGGCATGATTCACAGAAGTTGTTTGAATGGATAAATGTACCAGGATTGCCTGATAGTACAAGGGAAATTGCTGAGTTTTGTTGTTGTTGTTTTAAAAAAAGATATTTTTTTGCCCAACTTAAATTGCTATAAATAGGCCCCCTGCTATTATATTCCTAGATAGCTTTATGTAGCTTGGACCTTCATTGTGTGTCTCAGCAGGCATTCCTGTGCTGCAGTAGCAAATAACTCTGTTTTCTTAGATTCCACCCCCCCCCAACCCAGTTTGGTTTAAGTGTCTCAGTGTGTGAACTACTTTAGGAGGTGACTTTTGACTGTAACTTTGCTTTTATATTGTTGACACCGTTATTTGAGGTAAGAAGAGCACCAAGTGTAGCTAAGGAATATGCAAAACAAAATTTAATTAATACCACCCGAAGCTCTGAAATATATTGGACTAAAGGTGCATGTGTAATATAGTTCAGAAGCGACATTTCCTTTCCTCTCTTCCTGTGTGTTTTTGGGGAAATGTGGGAGTAGATTATGCTCTGTTTGGAGCGCTTCCTAAAAATAGTAGTGGAGGTAAGACAGGAGAAAATTAGAGGTGCAAGCAAGTGGTTTCTTTCTTAATGTGAACAAAGAGACATTCAACTCAATGTACTCTTCACTGGATTGCCTTGTTGATTTTGCTCAGATGTTAAAGGTCAAGCTAAAATTGGCCGGATGCTGGGTGTTCAGTGCAGGGTGGTGGTTCTGCATAAGGTGACTTTCCAATTTCAGCTGTCAGTTCATTTTTCTTCTGACAGTAATAAATAAACATTTCCCTGCATAGTCGAGCACAGTGGTACCCATATGGACGCTGCTATGTTTTTCCCATATAATGAACTTTTTTAAATAAATAAAAAAGGCCAAACACAAGCATGTGGTACACTGCAATCTCTGGAGCTCGAAAAACACTGTTCAGTTTTTTTAAAGTGGAGGGGGGTGGTGAAATTGCTGAAATGTTTTGGAAGGTTGAGCTATTGTAGCTTCATGGCTAAATTTGTGAATTGGAAAGTCCTTGCTTGAAATTTCACCTCTGCAATTACCGTATTTTTCGCCCTATAGGGCGCACCGGCCCATAGGGCGCACTTATTTTTTTGGGGGGGGGGGGAATAAAGAAAAAAAAATTATTTCCCCCTGAGCCCCAAAGAGCAAAGATGGATCCCGCTCGCTGTCCTGGCTTCGTTTTTAGCCTCGGGGCTGGGGGTCCGGGAGCAAAGGCGAGGTTGCACTCAACCTTGCCATCGCTCCTGGAGCTTGCAGGCCTGAGCTTCCCCCGACCCCAGCCCCCAGAACAGGCTGTTGCTCACAAGGCTTGCGGACACCTGCGCAAAGCACAGGGCGCACTCTGGAGTGCACCCCGTGCTTCGGGCTGCAGGCTGCTGCCCGCAAGCCTTGAGAGCCCGGTGGGCACTCTTGCCGGGCTCCCAAGGCTTGCGGATAGCTTCCTGAAGCCTGGAGAGCGAAAGGGGTTGGTGCGCATCGACGCCTCTCGCTCTCCAGGCTTCAGCAAAAGCCTGCATTCGCCCCATAGGACGCACACACATTTCCCCTTCATTTTTGGAGGGGAAAAAGTGCGTCCTATAGGGCGAAAAATGCGGTAATTCACCAGGTGGCAATATTGCTGCTTTCACTCTCATCCTCTTTCAGGATGGCAATAGCAAGCCTACCTTGCAGGGCTGTTTTCTGCATGTGTAACAGTTGAAATAACACTATCTAAATTCTGTGCACTAATAGCAAGGAAGTTATAACCCTAGCTTATTCAGTATTGAACTCTTACGATTTTATGACTACATGCAGAAGTGGGAAGAAGCTATCTCTACCAGCTAATGCCATGCAATTTTCTCAATGTTGCATTGTGTTATGTGCCTAAGTTTAAGTCAACCACTATTGCACCTTTTCTCTCTCTTCCTCTTCTTTCTGAATATGGTCTTTTTCTTCTTCTTTGGTGTTAACCGCTTGGTTCGCTTCCTACATGTTGCTTCTAAAGCTAGGAACGCACTAAAGCTGCAATCCTACGCACACTTTCTTGGAGGTAGAAATATATGGGATAAAGGAATGTAATGTTGGTTTTCTTGAGAAGGTTTTGATCCTTTCAGCTCTTGTTAGCTCTCAGCAACTTCGTGACCTCTTTTAATATGCCCATTGCTGGTTTGCACTAAGCTGCCTGCTTCCTGCAGGTCACGTGCAGCTGAATAAACGGTTTATTGCAGCTGTTTGGTAATTAATACAGATCCAAAAACAAAACCCCATGTCAAGCCATTTGGAATAGAGTGTTTCAATTACCCTTGGAAAGAGACTTATTGTTAAATACATGATAAAGCTGGCATGTCCCAGAGATAATGTGCCCATCACTATTGCTGATAGCAGGAAAAGTTCTGCTACATTTCCACATTGCCTAATTTTTGTCTTTTTCTTTGGTGATCACTTGTTGTCGAGTAAAATTGTCTTCCATGAATATTGTCTTAACAGTGTGTCTGTAAGGTGACTATCTTTGTAATCCTATATGAACACATGTTTTAACTAGGTTAGAGTGATGGGGAGATTTATGGGACCTTGTGTGGTTTTATTTCAATCATTTGTTAGTCATGGGAAGGTGGGATATAAATGTGTTAAAATAAATGCTTGGTAATTTTCAGTGATGGCAGGTATCAAAGCCATCAAAGCAAGTATGATTCAAAGCAATTTGTTCTACCCAGTGCTTTTTTTCTTTAAAAAAGATGTTTAGAGGTACTCTCATTTTGACTCAGGAGAATCACCATTTTATAGTTCAAATCGGGGAAAATAAATACAGTAAATGAACAAAAGTACAAAGATTCACAAAATGTTTACGGGTATGTGTACCCCTGCGTTCCCCCAGGGGGGAATGAGTCAGTGTTGTTGTTGTTGTTGTTGTTGTTGTTGTTGTTGTTGTTTTGAGTCAGTGTTGTTGTTGTTGTTGTTGTTGTTGTTGTTGTTGTTGTTGTTGTTGTTGTTGTTGTTTTGCATTCCACCCATCTGACTAGGTTGTCCCAGCCACTCTGGGCAGCTTCCAACAGATACAAAAACATAATAAAACATTACACATTAAAAAAAGTCCCTATATAGGGCTGCCTTCAGATGTCTTTTAAAAGTCAGATAGTTGCTTATTTCCTTGACATCTGATAGGAGGGCGTTCCACAGGGCGGGCGCCACTACCAAGAAGGCCCTCTGCCTGGTTCCCTGTAACCTCACAGTGAGGGAAACCACCAGAAGGCCCTCGGAGCTGGACCTCAGCAGATGGAGATGCTTCTTCAGGTATATAGCGCTTGGGTACAAGAACTAACCCCCAGGAGCCATTGGTGGAGGCAGCATAGTTCAGTGGGTAGAGCATGTGTATTGCATGCAGAATGTCCTAGGTTCAGCCCCTGCTGTCGCCAGTTAAAGGGATCAGGGAATGGGGAAGACTCCTCTCCCTATGCTAGCAGAGAGCTGCTGGTAGTCCAGGTAGACAATGCGAGACTGACAGAAAAATGCTTTGACTGGTATTATGCAGCTCCCCAGCTGAGGTTAATGGGGTGGAGTCTTCTTTTCCAGTAGACATCCTGTGCCATATGTTCTCACATGTTGTTGGGCCAGACACTTCTTTGGCACGCGTCAAAACTGAGGGTTGAAAAAAGCAAATCGCTGTGCCACTGCCCTAGCGTTGTGAATGGTTTGTGCTGTTTCACAATTGGGGCATGGATGGAAAATTATATTACAGTGGTACCTCAGGTTACATACGCTTCAGGTTACATGCGCTTCAGGTTACAGACTCCGCTAACCCAGAAATAGTGCTTCAGGTTAAGAACTTTGCTTCAGGATAAGAACAGAAATTGTGCTCCGGCGGCGCGGCAGCAGCAGGAGGCCCCATAAGTGAAACTTAAGAATAGTTTCAGGTTAAGAACGGACCTCCGGAACGAATTAAGTACTTAACCCGAGGTACCACTGTATATTCACAGTGTTTTTATCTGGCCATCTCTCCCTTTTCCTCCTTCCTCTTTCTTTTTCACAACAAAACAGAGCAAGGATAATTGAAAGAGTGTTTTGGGGGTTTTTTTTGTTTTTCCCTTAAAAAATTGGTTAAAATATAACTGGAAGTGCTTATGTAAGTTTGTTTTTCTTTCCCTAGCTTCCCTTGATAACATGTATGCAAACATTGTTCACGTGGCAATGAAAAGATGTCCCACATGCCTTTTGGACTACAGGCATTCACTGACCCAGCATGTTGTGTCTTTTCCTAGGTCTTAGTTAAGGCTTTCGTAATCTTTTCAGATGCTGTCTTCAGCGCTGCTTGTCCAACTGGCTGGAGCAATCCACTTTGAACAAAATATTTAATTTCTGTTTAGGTAGACAATTGGGGGTTTGCCTCTCGCTCATTCCTCCTCTGCCTCACAAAATAATATTAATATTATTATTATTATTAATAATAATAATAATAAGCCTGCCAGATTTCACGTAAAAAAGAAGTGATAATCAGAGCTTAAAACGTTTTGTTATACTGCCTCAATGTGACCGAGAAGCAGACAAATGTGTCTGGTGTTTTAGAACGGGGTTGATGCAACCTTTAGAAAATGAACTGATCATCCCACTCCTTTTCAAAAGCATCACATTTGCCATCTCTGAAATCCGCTCTTCCACTGGGTACACGTGCACAGAAGAAATATCATGCAGTGGGAGTTGTGGTTACCTAGAGACTGTCAGTAGCTCTCATCTTTATGAAGCTGTATTACATTTTTATGTTGGTTTAAAATAAAATAAAATTGTACGCATATGGCTCAACCGTCATCTGTTAAAGGTAGCTAGGAATGTTACCACTGATTTAAATGGGAAATAGATTCCACACTCGATGAATCTACTACAATAATTAGGTAACGTTTCTATGAAATCTAAGAGTAGTATATCCCAAAGCCTTGACATGACTTCAATGCACCCCAGGTGAATTTCTTTTATCTTGCTCACATAGCAGGTTAGCCATTTCCTACTGTACTTTCCATCCTGCCTTAAGTGATAGGCTGTTATTTCTGGACAGACATGTGCCTTTGTGGAAGCATTTGGCAGATAAAGAACATGTGTGATGGCTGGCTTTCTAGTTTGCAGCTCCTGGGTATGAACCTGTGCTTCTACTCTTACGTTTCCCTTTGTTTTAGCCAGCATTTAGCTGAATTTTTAGCAGTTGATAAATACTGCTGAAAAAACATGGTTGCTTCTGGGATAGCAGAAGGTTAATGTAAGGCAGACAGAAATGGACTATACAGAATGAACTTAGAGAGCAGCTCTAGAATGACTGTTCTGTTAACACCATAGGCTGGGTGTGCAACATATAATTAAAAGATTGCTTAATGATGCTTTAACCACAAGTAAACACTACAGGTGAAGGAAATGCAACTGGCTTCCTGATTATATATTACTGAACTATTTATTCTTTCTGGTTACAAAAGACATTCCATAAGAGGGGAAGCTTGGGGCAGAATAGGCCTTTCGGTCGGTGTACTGATTGCCTCTTGGTCTCCCTGATGGAGCTTGACAGAACATTGCTGGATTTGTCCCAGGTTGTGGATATGGGGAGACTTTTATCTCCAATTGAGACCTCCTTAACTGGTGACTCTCAACAACCCAGGAACCCCATGACAAGTGTGGGCTTTGTCCCAATATATGTCAGGCAGTTGTGTGTGGGGCGGTCACACTCTGGATGGGATTTTTCTGTATTGGGTGAGATGGGATTATCTGGAGTTGGCGAGCCTTTAATTACTCCTTTATCGTAGGTGGATTACTACTACCTGCTTGAGTGGGGGAAAGCTGATTACTTTTGATCTCTGCTTTTGATATCAGTGGCAGTGATTGTCTTTCTGGAACGTTGAGGATTGCTAAGAGGTGGCACTCTGTTGCAATGTTTCTGTACCTGCCTTGCAGGGCAGTTCCTGAAGGTGGTATTTCCATTTCTTGTGGGAGACAATCCTGTGGAGTTTCTCAAGGTTCTGCCTGTGCTTCTTAACACCCGAGTGAGACAGCTTCATGGAGTCTTCTAGGGATTTCCTTCTATATCCAGGCTGGCAAGGTCTTCCATGAATAAGATTCATAATGAACTGAATAAGGGTGAGAAAACTAAAGTTCAGTCAGATAAGATGGACCTGTTGATGCTGGGCGGCGGGCCTTTTCTTGAATGGGAGTCTCCTTTCAATTAAATAAAGAACAAACATATCGGTGGAACGAGGCTTCAGAATCGGAGTCCTCAGATTCCTCAAATCTTGATTTCCTGTAGTCCTGTAACATGTTCGAATAAATTCAACTTGGTTATTCAAAAAAATTAAAAAATAAAAATAAAGAACAACCGTGCACCTTGGGAACCTGTAGCTGTTTCATGATACCCAAATGGCAGCCATGACCAGTAATGCGTTCTTCCAGCTTTTGAGTAGCACACAGCTGTCTGCATCACATCGACCTAGATACTACACAACTAGATGTTTGGCATGTCCCTGGTAGCAACACCTCTGGGCTACTGTAATGCAGTTCTCTTCAACCTACCCTTGAACTAGTTTTCAAGCTTCAGCTGATTTGAAGTGTGGCAGCTCTACTTCCATCAGAAGTTGCTGAGCTCATATAAAAGTTATTCTTGCTGGTTCTAATTCTCCCTTAAAAAAATAATGCCCTTGTCCTGGTCCTTCAAAGGACATGATTCCCTCTTTCCCAGCCTGCTAATAATGGCCTGCCCAGGGAAGGAATCTTTTAATTGAGAGAAGTGTTTTGTCTAGTATGAGGGAAAGACTATGGCAAGGCATGGATGTTGCTAATTTCTTTTTTATGCTGGGAATAGTGGGAAGTTGTAGTTCAACCCCTATGATTCCATGGAGGAAAAGGACACTAGCCTAAGATTTTGGACTTCTACCATAAAGTGAGCCCTCCATCACCTAGCATTCCCCTGGGTGAGCAGGGTGCAAACAGAATCATGTTGGGAAAGTTTTCTTGCAGCAGGCTGTGCTCACTTTAATTTTGTATATTGTGGTTAAACACCCCTGCTTTGAATTTTTGCCCTATTCCAAGTGTTACGATGATGTCACCTATACTTTTAATTATTTCACTGTAAGCCTCAGTAATGTTTTTTTATTTGCATTCCTGCTATAACAGACAACATTCATTTTTAGTTGCACTTAGATGTACCTTGCAGATGCATAAACTGGTATATTTTTTGCAACTCCCTTTTATAACTCTGAAAATTTGTAGTGGTGGTGAAGATTATTCAACGCTGGCAATATTTTAGGGATAAATGCAGTACTTTTTTTTAGGCTGAATGCAGTAAAAATGAAATGTTAAATTTACTTCACTCTGTTCTGCATTAATAATTAGTAATACCGTTCCCTGAATAAGCCTTGCACCAGTTTTATTGGTTCTTAAATCTAGTTTTCTTCTTGCGCTGTAGTAATGGGAATTAAATAGAGTTCTATTTAAAGATGCCCTTGAAATGTTGTGAAAACATTCCTTACTTATTCTAGAAAGTCACAGTGCAATCATGAATCCCAGTATATCCACTGTATCCTCTACATCAGTAATATCCTATACACTGGAGCTAATTCCAGTAAGAGAGAACAAAACTGTCAACCAATTTGTTGTTGTTGTTGTTTAGTCGTGTCCGAGTCTTTGTGACCCCATGGACCAGAGCACGCCAGGCACTCCTGTCTTCCACTGCTTCCTGCAGTTTGGTCAAACTCATGCTGGTAGCTTTGAGAACACTATCCAACCATCTTGTCCTCTGTTGTCCCCTTCTCCTTGTGCCCTCCATCTTTCCCAACATCAGGGTCTTTTCCAGGGAGTCTTCTCTTCTCATGAAGTGACCAAAGTATTGGAGCCTCAGCTTCAGGCTCTGTCCTTCCAGTGAGCACTCAGGGCTGATTTCCTTCAGAATGGATATGTTTGATCTTCTTGCAGTCCATGGGACTCTCAAGAGTCTCCTCCAGCACCATAATTCAAAAGCATCAATTCTTTGGCAAGCGAAGTCAAACTCACAATAATAGCTGCATGGTTCTATGAACATGCAGAGGTCTTCCAGCACCTGTAACGTGATCCCTTTTAACTGGAGATGCCAGGAATTGAACCTGGGACCTTCCACATGTAAAGCAGATGCTCTCCTACTCAGCTACGATCCCTCCTCAAATAAACAAATCTGTGTTCGGTTTTTACTTGGACTACTCCTTTTGCAGAACTAGAGTTTTGTCATTGTTGGTTGGGGGAACCCTGTAATTAGCATGTAGAGATGTGATTTTTCTACTCGCCCGCCACCCTGCCCCTTGCAAAACAACAACAACAACAACAAACCAACAACTTTGCCCTGTTTTCCTCCTTGTGCTGTAAGGGCCCCAGCAGTCTCCTTTTGCTGCTTCCAGTGTGATTATTTCCTGCAAGCCTGGCATTGCACTCTGCCAGCATATGGGTTTAGGAGCAATCCTGACCCACCCAGGGCAGAATCTCTGGCACAGCATTTTGTGAAACGGGCAGGATGTCAGCATGATCTGTTCAGAATAAAGTGAGGATTCGCTTCAGACATACTTGAATAGTTTCATGAATCGTAACGGCATGAGTGTTCAAGCCCATGGAAGCTCTGGCATATTAGCGTTTAGTTTATGTGTCTACCTCTTTATGAAAGCCTACCTCTTTGCCACAAATAGGTTTCCCCCTGTAACTTTGACAGCAGTTGCTGGTCTGCGCTCATGATTATGGAGAAATCGCCAAAAGGGATGTTGTTCCAATATAACCCTCCCCACCTCCCCACCCCCAAAAAGTTCTTCAAAATCTACACATAAGAAATAAGAGTGCTGCCAGTTACTTAACCCATTCTGCAGCACAGTGTAGTTTCCTAGTACCATTTATGCCCGGATCCAATCTAGTATCAAACAACGTGGGTCACCTCCCAATCTTTGCTGTTTTGTGGGTGGGATTCAGCTGCACACCTGCAAATTCAATGGATTCGGCAGTCTTGTACAACCAACACACTTCCAAAAGCCAAAACCTTTCTTTAAGTAAGGAAAGTGATGGGAAGATACACTGGAAAATGTGGGATAAGGGTTGAAATGACGCGACCTCATACAACCTCCCTGCAAACAAATCAGGATGAATGTTCGGACCGAGTTGTCTGGAAACAACCTTAAATATATTTCATATGCCTCACACAGCTTGTATCCCATTATGGTGGCATAATGTGGAGATCAGATAACAAACTGTATATATAATTTAATTGAGGCCAAAATAACGCATGGCACGAAGTTGTGTGGATCTTTTGTCCAAAAGGAGCTTTGAGAGGCTCTGCTTAACCTTTCCTCTACCAGCTGTTCTTTCTGGTCAAAATCTCCTCTCTGTAGTTCCAGACAGGAAGAAATATATGAGCATGTGGTTTTACCCCCTGTAGTGAGAAAAAATGCCTAGGTGAGGGGCATTGGGAGAAAGGATAAGCAGATTCTCCCCCATTTGTTCCCTCACTAAACCTAAGGCTTTTTTAAAGCTTGGGGGTGGGGGGGAGAGAAAATACATTTAGGGAAAGACTGATGTAACTGCATATTATACACAGTCTCAGTCTGTTTTAAAACGCTACTGTTGTGCTTGCACAAACATGTTTTGAATTGTGCTTAAAATATCTTAAGTGCCCATGTCTGTCACGTAGTTAGTCATGGTAAAACACATGTTCCTTGTAAGGTTTGGTAGACTGTGTGTGTGTTCCGTAGGTGATGTTAAAGTACTTGTTGAAAACATGCCACACCTTCCTTAAGAGTGATCCTTGTTGAACCAGAATGGTTAAGACTTCCCCAACAAGTTAGCCAAATATTTCTTTTCTGATTCACCCTTCATTGCTATAGATTTCACGGAGGAAAAAAGACCCCCCCTTTTTTTAAAGCATAAACCTTAAGAGATCCACTAGCATATGTAGAACATATGTAGAAACGCCTGCAAAACTGTGGTTCAGAGCATTGGGGACAATGCTGATACAGGGTGTGGAAAGTTCAGCCTGAAATCTTACACCGACCAGGGTGGTTAGTCCAGATGTGATCCTCCAGATGGCCCTAGCTACCATGGCCAGTGGGATAATGGGATTTGTAGTCCAACAGCATCTGTAGGGTCACTGGTTAGCTGCCCTTGCTGTACATATTTACCTGGCAGTAAGACCTGTTGAACTCAGTGGGACTTAGATTTGAGTACAAATGCATAGGATCGAACCATCAGAGTATTTTACAGAGTGTCTACCTGACTTGTTTGCTAAAAGGCATGAGTACCTGCTAGAAGCATAAAGGACTAGCAGGTGATTCAATAACTTGACCATCAATGGTGTCATTCACTCTTCCATCTTCATCTGTTCGTACCTGTTGTCTAGCTTTTCATTAGGAACTGAGATGGTTTAGTCACATGCCTACTTAATTAGTTCCCTTTCAAAACATCTTTGTTCACAAAACTTGAGTACAGTTTCTAAGGACAGACTAAGAGAACTGAGCCTGTGGGAGGCAAAGAGGAGCTGTAGACTTCAAAGTTCTAAGAGAGATGTTAATCACATGAGTGAAGTCTTGCTGAAGTAGGTTTAGAGCACGGGTGTCAAACACAAGGCCCGCGGGCCGAATCCGGCCCGCCAGACCTCGTCATGTGGCCCGTGTAGCCGTGTAGCCCCAGGCCGCTATTAGAAGCCCAGTCGCTTCCCACCCGCCCATCGAACAGGCTGCCAACGAGACGGCGCATGCGCGCAACGAATCCTCCCGCTAACTCCAATATCATAAAGGAGATCGCTTACCCTAGCGGCCTTTTTTGAACATGCGTGACGTCGGGCGTGCAACGCACATGCACAGGCGGGGAAGGATTGGGGGGGAAACCCCAGCCGTTGCCGCCTCTGCGCTTGCGCGCTTAAATGAGCTTCCGGGGAAAGGAGGCGGAGGTCGCGTGCGCACTGCCTTCCCTGCGCGTGCGTAATAGCCGGCAACCTGTCAGCGCCTGGCCTGTGGCGCCCGTTTGCCGTTGCTGTGGCAGCCGAGGGGCCCTGCGGGAGGCCCTGGCTGCGAGGCCTGCCAGAGGGACGGAGCCTTCCGGGAACACAAGTGGCAGCTTGGCCGCTTTCTCCTCATCGTCGCCTTCCCCCTCCCCGCTGCAGCTGCTCACGCTGCTGTGATGCAGCCCTGTGGCGGGGACGGGGAGGCGGTGGGCGCCTTGCTGCAGCCCCAGGTGGTGCGGCAGCCGCAGCAGCCGCCGTCGCGGGGGGCCTCGGAGGCGCCCTCGGGCCTCATGGTCTTCTATGAGCTGGGCCCGGCGGCGGCGGGCAACGCGGACGGCGACGGGGGCGGAGGCGACAGCGCCAGCAGCCCCGGCGGAGTCCTGGAGGATCTGGACGAGGAGGAGGAGGGCGGCGCCCAGTCGGGAGGAGGAGGAGGAGGAGGCGGCTGCAAGAGCTGCGCCTACAAAGGCTGCAGCGAGACCACCATGCAAGTGGCCAAGCAGCGCAAGCCCTGGATGTGCAAGAGGCACCACAACAAGATGTACAAGGACAAGGACAAGCGCAAGAAGAGGGACCAGGTCTTGGGGGGCGGTGGAAGTGGCGGAGGCAGAGCTGATGCAGAGGGAAGGCAATTTAAGGAGAGATGGGAAAGTGATAATAAAGAGTGGACACATAGTCCTACAGATACAACCGGCCCTTTGAGGGTGACCAAACTGCTGATGCGGCCCCCGATGAATTTGAGTTTGACACCCCTGGTTTAGAGACTTAGCTCTGGTTTTCACTGGTGACCTTCTGTTGCTTAATTAAGGAAGCCAATAAAGCCTTGAGTGCTTTTTCTCTATCTTTGAAGGGAAGCAGAGGGATCTCTGCTTATATTGAGGTCACTTCCAGACAAGCTTTGGTACAAGGTTTGTGGGGAGGTTATATGATATTGGCTGCTTATTGAGCGTTCATCCTAATTTGTTTGCAAGGAAGGCTATATAACAGCAAACCAAGCAGTTGCTGTTCCAAACTTTCCAGTTGATTTTGATGCTGATTTTTTAGTATATATAAAGAAAACCTTTATCAAAAGAATCCTCCTCCTAAATATATATGCATTGGGAATTTAAATTATATAATTCAGAAATAATAATGTATGAAAAACAATAGTAGACTGATGGCCTCAATCTGGATGAAGGTCCAATAATCATTTTAATGATTTTTTAAAAAATACTGTTGCTTCTAAGCCTTCTTGTTTCTGCAGAGGAAGAGTTTGGTCTTCAGGAATTGTGAACCGTGAGCTAATATTACCAATTAGTAAGCTTGCCAGCTACTAGAAACTTAAGCCCAAGGGTCATAGTGAAATGGCATGCCAAAGTGTTCTCATGTTTTATAATCCTTACAGAACCTGATGTCACACTGATCTCGAACTTGCCACATACACCCCTTTTGAAAGCTGCCTGGCGATTAGCTAGGTAGCTCTAAAAATACAATGCTTTACATATGCAGTCTTTTAGCAGAGATGTGTGTCTCAACCATCATATTCTTAAAAAGGAACAAATGCTATTATAAACAAGAGAGAGAGGAACTGATTATGTTTTGATTGTGCCTGTGTAAAACTAGCAAGATTTAATAATGCTAGACAAAAGTTTCCCTTACATTTTTTCATCTGCTGCTTATATTTCAGCTTCCTGTAAATGTTCGTTAATAGCACAGCGGGCAGAACTTTGTACAGCTATGAAGAATTATCAACAAGCTCTTTATGATGCAGAGGCACTCTGCCGAAATAAACCCCATTGGCCTAAGGTACAAGGTTCATAAGCTGCTATGGGGGAGGTGGCAAATGTTTTTGTTTGCCTATGGGTAGCAAATATGAAATAATGAAATGCATGTTTCCCACAATTTTTTTGAAACTTAAATACATTGAGGTTTTTCTGTGTGTTATGTTCACACAGGGTCATTATGTGAAAGCACAAGCTCTTTCTGGATTAGGAAGGATTGAAGAAGCATTGAAGGAATTTCTTTATTGTGTTGCCTTAAATCCTGAGTGGAGCTCAATGAAAATGGAAGCTCAGAAGGTAGGATAACTGTACCAACTTTGCATGTGGTCAGTGCAGGGAATAATATATGCACGTGTGCATTTTGTGTTTTGCTAAAGGCTTCTGATGCACAGTTCTGCTGTTAACAGTGAGATTGTGTGTTAGTCATGGGTGTGGTTCTCACTGCCATGTTAATCAGCTCATGATAATTAGCAGAGGGATTTATAGCTTGAGTAGCTTGATCATTCCAATGAAACAATAGCCACTGTTGCTTGTGGATTTGCCCGCTGGTTAAAATAATCATGAAGACCCTGGTTTGCAGCTAATAGCCTTTGAAACCGTATCTAACCTGTGGATGTCCTCCAACTAGCTTACCAACCAGTGAAGGTCTCACAAACGCCACTACAGCTGCAGCTTTGCAGCTGATCTCTATAGCCCCCCCCATAACCTATAGTTCCTTCATTTCTAGTGTATTATACTGTTCTGTCAAAGACCTCTAATCATTCACTTTATCAGATAAAACTATGTGCAGCCTGATTAGCACAGGCATTGGGCACAGCACCAGCACTGCTAACCAGAAGTTATTTGCAAGCTGGGTTTCTTACCCAGGAGATTCCAACTAAACATCAGGAAAAACTTTCTGACAGTAAGAGCTGTTTGACAGTGGAACGGTCTCCCTCAGAAGGTTGTGCACTCTCCTTCCTTGGAGGTTTTTAAAGCAGAGTTTGGATGGCCATCTCTCAGGGATGCTTTAACTGAGATTCCTGCATTGCAGAGGATTGGGGTTCCTTCCAGCTCTACAAATTCTGTGATTCTATTAAAGTCCTGAGAATAGGGTGAGATTGTTTCAGCCCCAAGACCATTCTAACCCGAGTAACTGCAACAGCATTTCAAAACTTGTTTCTTTTCCCCCCTTTTTTTCTTTGTTTAGATAATGTGTGAGATGTTTTTCCCAGCATTTGAAAACGTGCACGATAATCTAACAACACCTTTTTGTAATCGGACCTCGTATACAAGGTTGAAACCTGTGTTTCTAAGTAGCATAAACACACAGTCTTCTGGAGAAGATGGGTCAACTGCAGAGACCTCAAAGGTAAGGCTTACAACACGTATGCTTCAAAAATAAAAGTTGGGGATCAGAATATCACCTCCCTATCTGACTCTTTATTTACTGAGGTTTAGAATACACCGGCAAAGTGATTACACCAGCACTTTGGAGCACAGTGTACAGAAGTTTCTCAGCTTTGGTCCTAAAAGTCACTAACATGGTAGTTCACAAAGGAAGTGTTTTGCTAATGGGAAGAAAACGAAGTGAAAGAAATTGCCCACAAAAAACCGAAACTGTAAAGTTTTACAAATTTGAGGAGTCCCATTTAAAGCATACTGGGGAGACTTGCAGTCTTGAGATACAAGCCAGAGCTCGTCTGTTCCAGTAATTATGCAAATAGAGCCCTGCATGAGCCACTGTTCCACTGACTTGGATAATTATCCACTTAGTCCATTTTTATGTAACGGGTAGGAGATGATTTATAAGCAGCAGTTGTAAAGGTCATGCAACAGCGGTCAATGAAACTCTTCCTGAATTGAAGATGCTATTGTTGTATCTGTTTCAGGAGGCCAGCTTGAAGCTAACTAAAAACCTGTCCCAAGAGACTGATGCATATCGAAGTACAGAGTCTTCTGTTTCTCATCATATACTGGACTTCTCTTTTGAAGACAACAAAAAAACTTTGGGAACGGTCCTCTCCAGTCTGCCTGGCGCAAGCTTAAAAAGAAAGTTTTCTAGTGATGGGGATTTACAGAGCTTGGGCGTCCCTATCAAAATTCCTCGAAAAGGTGTGTTTTTTGAATGAGGATCTCTCCTTTTCCTTGCTTTGTAAGGAAATTCGCACTACTCTGCTTCTGTGGTTGGTAGGTTATTTTTCATTAAAAGCACCTGGACAATTTCTGCTATGAGTAGTGTAAGTTAAAAAGTTAAAAGTTTGTAATATATACACTTTTTAATGTCATAAGAGAATGCTCTTGCTGTAGAAAAAGGGTCACTAACCGTTTTTTGGGACCAGCAGGCAAGTTTTGAATTTTGAGAAAGTGCTGTGGGCACCATTTACACCTGTGCCCTGGAGATGTGGCACAATGGCACATAGCTGCTGTGGGGTGTGTGGCATAATTAAAGAGAGTACAAGAATTTGCTTCTCTGCCCCTTCCTGCCCCAGAAAATTTCTGGAAGTCATCCATGTCCTGCTGAGCCTGTTTCTGAAAATCACACGTTATTGATTTTTCTCTCATGCGCACATGCAAGGATACTGTTGTTGTCAAATAAAAGGGAACATTCTCCAGAACCATAAGAAACGCGGCCGGCGGCCACAACACACACCCCTCTCTCATGCACATGTACACAATTGCTGCCCACATACAGGTCATGGATACATGCCTCTCTGTTTCACACACACACACACAAAACACGTGTTCATCTCTCCCTCTCTCTGGTGTCTACAGGAATTTTTCTCAACTTAGGGTGTGGCTCAAAGCGAAACACTGAATAGGGGAGAGCTGGCTAATTTTTCACAGAAAAATGAGAACAGTGGTGTTGCTACACCTCATCTCATATCTCAGGGTCTTAAAATGTTAGAAGGTGTTTGTTTTTTTAAAGAATTTGGGGAATTGGGGCATTATCAACAGGCACCAGGTTGGCAACGTCTGTGGGATGACATGATGTGTCATAGCAGGAATAGGCAAACTCGGCCCTCCAGATGTTTTGAGACTACAACTCCCATCATCCCTTACCACTGGTCCTGCTAGCTAGAGATCATGGGAGTTGTAGTCCCAAAACATCTGGAGGGCTGAGTTTGCCTATGCCGGTGTCACAGCTTTTGAATTTAATTTGATACTTGGTGATAAATTTGTAGGATTCTTTAAAAAAAAAAAACTTTTATTAGTTGAAAGCTGATAACAATTACAGCAAAATGTTGAAAACAATTTTAAGACAAAGTCCAATCACATAAATAAGGTCGGTTGTAAAATTATGCATCTCGGAAGCCAGGGTAAAGAGTGTGTCATCGGCATTTGCTGAAATTTGTTTAAAGAAAATGCCAGATACAACTCTTTGGAGAGAGAGGTTCACTCCTAACCACGAAGGTCATATACAATAAACAATAAAGTGGGCAACATGTGAAATTTTACAGACAGACCTGTGTTCCTTCTCTGGAGAGCAGTTTTGATGCAACTCCCAGTTTACAGTATTGTTCTTTTGCAGCAAAAACGACGAACTTGTGGCATATTAAAGATGAACACATTAGTTGTAACATAAGCATTCATGGACTGGAATTTACTTCATCTGATTCAACAAGTTACCCATCTTCATTGGTTTTGCAGCAGCTTTCATTTGCTTTTGATGTTTTTCAGTAATTTCAGATGTGAAAAATTAATTCATTATCTGTTCCTCCGGAGCTGGAGATAGCAATTCCAAATGATGTAAACGCATGATTTTTCTGATAGGAAAATGGGTGCCTTACGCTGTGCTCTTTCCAATATCTACTTTAGCCTGCCCTTCTCTATAATACTCTAAATTCAGTACTCCAGCAAACTCTTTGTGAATTGTTGGTTTAGTTAGTGAAAAAGTTCTTAATGCAGGATGACCTTGAACAATTAAAATTAATAAAAGGGCCCTTCAGTAAACCTTGCTGATTTTCAATGTGTGTCTGTTCTCTTTCTCTCTTTTTAAGATGGAGATGCTTCTTGCGAAAATCTCAACTCTCTTCCCTTAACAGCGATACCCGCAAGCCTTGTGGATGCATCTGATTTTGAGTGTTCCCTTTGCATGAGGTATTAGCAATAAGTGGACTAAATGTTTGGAAAATATTGCATGGCATTTTAAAGGCGGAAGAAAGAAGGAAAGATCCTGTCTTATGTACACTAAGCTATTTAATTCATATCTGTCTATCTACCCACGGAGGTGAGGAACCACTCATCAGCTGGAGGGCTGGATCTGAAAGTGGTCAACCCTCCACAGGCCACATTGACAGGATGGCCGACCTGCCAGTCACCCGATGCCATAAAAACCCAGAGCTCCTGAGTGCATTCTATACCCACTGAAAGCAGCATGACGGTGTAAGGTGCCAAATTCAAGCAGTGCCAAAGATAAAGGATCCGTCTGGAGTGTGCTGCAGGTTCTCCTGTTGCGACAGGGGATTTACCTTTGGGTGCTGCTCGTATCTGGCACCTTGCCCTGCTGTGCTAATTTTGGCAGGGATCAGGTATGCTTGGAAGTGACCCGGAACTCCTGAGTGTATTCAGTCCCTGCCGAAAGCAGCACAACAAGGTGCGGTGCCAAAGGAACATCCTGTGAAATTGGGTGACAGGCAGGTGGGGTGTAGCTCAGCTGAAAGGGCCTTGCAGGCCCTGAATGGAGAGAATTGGCGGTCCTCATGCTGATGCCCCCCATCTTCAGCAAATCAACACAACATTTTTTTATAGTGTATTTGTTGATTTGCAGAACTCGTAGGAGTTTATTACATGTGTTGTTCAGGCCAACAATGTGTCCTCAGAGATTTTTTCTTCTTCAGCCTGAACTCTCCAAAGCTCAGTTCTGGCACCTCTCAGGTGGGCGCCTTTGCCATTATAAGTGAACAAGGGAGGTGTTCCTAGTGAGTTCTGGCACCTCTATTTCTAGAAAAATAGCACTGGTCCTCCAGATGTTTCTTGACTCTCAGCTCCCCATCAGCCCTAGCCAGCCGTGCCAGTGGTCATGGAAGTTAGGTGCTGCAGTACAAAAACTTCAGGAGGGCATCACATTGATTTCCTGTGGAATATGTGCTCTATAGCTATGCTCAAACTCTTTTTTAAAAACCGAGCTCTCAGTCATATAGCTTATGAAATTACTTGCCTCGCCAAAAGTTGTGCAGTTGAATGTACCAGAGAGTGAGTTATTGCCATTGACATTTGGGGAGCAGCAGCATTCAAAATTCATCAGGCGCCAGGTGCGCTTCGCACCTGCCCATTGGCCACTTGCGACCAAGTGAAGATGCCCAGGTGTCAGGATGGTGCCTGATGTCTCCACCATCTGGAGGTGCATGCCTGGAGATCCTTGGATCTTGACTGTTTTCACACACTAATACCGCATCCTGTAGAATTCTATCCATTATATTTTACCTGCACCATCAGAATAAATTTCAGGAACCCAAAAGTCGTATTGAAAACTTTTGAGCCATCTGGCCCCAAAATGGCGACTGAACATTCTGTTTTGGCGACTGCAACCCTGGTATAAGGAGCAATTTGGCGTCTACCTTATATATGTGTGTATCTTAGTATCTTAACACTGGAGAGCTGTTATTTGTACCTCATGAAATCACATATGCCTTTATTAACGTATGTGAAAATTCTGGAGTTGTGCTTTGAATGGAAGTGTGGAGTAACCAGTTGTTTTTCAATGCTCCCAATTGGTTCAGGTTATTCTACGAACCTGTTGCTACTCCCTGTGGACATACCTTCTGCCTCAAATGCCTTGAACGTTGCCTGGACCATAATCCATACTGTCCGCTTTGTAAGGAAAAGCTGTCTGAAGTAAGTTTTCCACTATCTTCCATGGGCTGCTTAAATGGAAGCCTCTTGGTTGGGTAATACTTACTGTTAGCAAACCAGGTGCGGGGGGGGGGGGCTGGCTTGCAAAATAAGGAATTAGTGATGCAGAAGTAGGTGTGTTCCAGTGATAAAGGCCCTCAGGGTATGCAGGAAAACTTTTGGGTGTGGGTGAAATACCCTCCACTCAAAATTGCAGCAGGACACAAGGCTAGGCATGCTCAAGAGTTGCACAGCTCAGCTTAGTTTTATTTATATTTATTTAATATATTTATGTCCTTTTTCTCCCAAGTTTGGGAATCAACGTGGCTCGCAACGTTTTTAAAGCATCATTATAAAATGCAAAGTAATGCAAAGAGTGTGGGACTCTTAATCTCCGGGTGGTGGGTTTGAGCTCCATGTTTTGCAAAACATTCCTGCATTGTAACGGGTTGGACTAGATGATCCTTGAGGTCCCTCCCAACTCTATAAAGTTGTGTGGTTCTAAACAGCTGTGAATAGAAGTTAGGCTGAAAGGAAGCAAGGTGTTTCTTATGTGCTACCCTTCAGCCTAAGCTCCCAGAGCGGATTTGGAGGCCAAAGGAGATCGAGCTGTACGCTTTCCCCCCAAAGTTATTGCAGGGTCCTCTTTAGCCCAGACACTCTTTAGCCCAGACACCGCTGAAGGGATTGGGCTATTCTGGACCTCCTGAGACTTGGATCCACACAGCCAACTCAAGAGAAGGTGTCAAATATTTCTGGAACTGGCCTCATGAACACTGAGCCTGCAGGGACTTGCCACAGTCCTGCTATGTCTGAGCTGGACTCCTCCTGGCTCCAGCTGCTGCCCACAGAGCCAGGAAACGTGGGGGAGGGATTAGTAGAGGAGCAAAACAACAACAACCCTCTTTTGGCAAGCTCCCTACCTATTAATGTGAACCTCATTTTATAGCTGGGCATCTCAAAGAAGCTTGGCTAGCAAGATATGAATATACTGTACAGCAGTAGTTAAACATGAATTATTTCCTCCAAGGTCATTTTTGACTACAAAAAAAGGAAAGTAATTGGAAATTTCTTTGCAGTACAGCTTTACCACAATAATAGAATGGTTCCTGTTCTTTCTTTCTTTTTACAACATCTTCTGCAGATACAGTAATGAGCCCCCCCCCCCCATTTTGCTATCCCAGGTATCTGTCCTGGCTGTTGAAAACCCTTCACTGCACTATACAGGATTGTGCCATCTTTGTGTATTTTGCACACACTTTTTCTTCTTCTCTTCAGACTTTATGGCAAGGATGGCAGAGCCTGGGGCCTACAGATGATGTTGGAAGTCAGACTCCTGTCAGCATATCTAATGACAAGGGATTGTAGGAGTTGCCATCCAACAACATCTGCAGCCCCCCCCCCCCGTGCTTTTAAAATATGGAAAGGTTTGGCTAACCACACTAACTTCATCACTAGATTCTGCCCCTAAGCCAGCTTTGTTACTGAGTTCTTGAATGCTTTCATTTTTAGTTTTTGGCCGGCCGAACTTACAAGAAGACCATCCTTACTGAAGAATTAATAGTTCGCTACTTGCCAGAAGAGTTGTCTGAAAGGAAGAAAGTTTACGAAGAAGAAATGAAGGAATTGTCAAAGTAAGCAGCCTTCCTATGAAAGAGAGGAGGGCAGGGGCGAAGGAAAGAAGCCTGTTATGATGTGTGCCTTGCTCATGATTGCGCTGGGCTCATGATTTATTTCCTTCAAGCGCACCACAAGCAGTAGGCCAAGAACAAACATGGAGTGCAGGCCTGCTCCAGTTGATTTTAAAACTGTGGATTAATGTTGCATGTGGGTGTGTCACTGATAGAAGGAAGGCCTAGGAAATAGGGAATAATAATGTCCACACAGCCAAGCTTGTTTCATGGCAGGTTTCAGAAAATAGCTTTCGGCTGCATGCGCTGATTTAATACGACTCTTCGTTCTCTTACAGCCTGAATAAAGATGTCCCCATCTTTGTGTGCACCATGGCATTCCCTACCATTCCTTGCCCTCTTCACATCTTTGAACCCCGCTATCGGTTAATGATAAGAAGATGTATGGATACTGGCACCAAGCAGTTTGGCATGTGCTTAGCTGATGAACTGAAAGGGTAAGCAAAGGATTTGGAAGCAGACTTGCAAATACTAAATTCCCGAAAGAGGTGCTAGTGTTACGGAGTGTGTGTGTCTGAACCCACCTGTGTGTCCAGCGCTCAAGTGTATTCATACACACACTGCCAAGAACTTTTAAGGATCTATGGCTAGAGTTACGATGTGTGTTCGTTATGAATATGTGTTTATCCATAACCATGTGCCGACAAGAAGTTCTCGCCCAAAAGGAATAAAGAAAGATTGTTTTATTACATGTGTTGAAAGTGACTTGTGTGTATTACATGCTGACTCAGATGACAAAACGACAATTCAAGCAGGCGGCAAATCCTGCAGCACATACGCACCTTGATCTAAAGAGTTAAAGAACTCCTAACTATTCCCCCTCAATAATCTCATGGGGAGTTGCAAAGTACTAAGAAAATCCAGCCATCTGAACGTAGTCCCTGCAATTCTTCTAACACCAATGTTGCAGCCTTTCATCCGTCAGAGAATAGGCAACCTAGTTCCATGTGCATTGCATCTCTCTGATCACATATATGCACAATTTCTGCAAGAACCTTTTACAGCTTGATTCTAGACATGCTTATGCATGGAACTGATGATTCCATATTGAATCAATGAGACACATTCCTTAAGTATGCTTTAGGTATACTTAATACACAGGACTAATATTGCTCTCTTTGTCCCTTCAGGTTTGCTGATTACGGCTGCATGTTAGAGATCAGGGATGTGAAGTTTTTCCCTGACGGACGTTCAGTTGTTGACACAGTTGGTGTCCGGCGTTTCAGGGTCTTGAGCCATGGTCAGAGAGACGGGTATAATACTGCAAACATTGAATACATGGAAGATAAAAAGGTAACTTGTATAGTTTTGTGAGGCTTTTTTCTACACTTGCCTTCCAAGTATGCATCCTTTTATTTATTTAACTGCAAAATAAATTATGTTGGTTTTTGGTCCCCCCACCATTAGACAACCCCATCCTAACCTCTTAATACTAACCTCTCTTCATCCCTTGCCATTTTCTCCTTCTTTACCAACCATAGAACCTTCTTTCCCCAGTAGTTTAAGCCGTTTCCTTCCTCTCCCCTGCTCTGCATATTGGTCCACTAACATTAGGAAATTTAATATTTGATTACTTTAAATTGAAACACTATGCTCAACAAGTTTTGAAGAGACAGCATCATACCAAACTTCACAATGACTGGAAGCATATTCCTGGAGATGTTTATAACTTTATTGTGTAGCATTCCTAGTTGTACATGCCCTGCACAGCCTGAAAAATATATCGAGTGAGAAAACATGAGTTTATAGCAGCAGCAGTTTGGGGAAACAAGCAACATGAGAAATGGGAATTTCACCAAAATTGGTGGTTATAGGTACTGCTAGTAGTATTTAGTGGACAAATGTTAGAACTGGCATATATAATCTGCCTGTAATTTGTATCATGCCTCTTAAATAGTGGTGCTCTGCTTTAGATTGATGATAAGGCATTAGAAAGCTCTATGTCGGATCATGCGTTCCTCAAGCATGCTTTGGTCACTGGCGCTTAATCCTGTTAATTTCTGCAACTGGTTTCTCCAGCAGCACAACGTAAAGTTGTTCTCAGATAGAAAGAACAGATGAAGGCATAGAGAATAGGATATCATTCTGATCTTGAAGGTTAAAATAACTTGAGCTACTGTGTTGAGTTTTGGACAGAATAGGGGAAATAGATCTCTTATTATATGCAGAGCAAGAGTTGGCAGCAGAAAAGAATCATTTGTTCAAATATACTCAAATTACAACTCGTCTCGTAAGGGTCTTTTACCAGTTTATTTGCCTAATATCCACTCTGCAAAGAGACTTAAGTCCTATCCTCCACATCAGTCATGGGCATCGGGGAGAATACAGATGACTGTTTAGCAAGTGGCTCCTCAAACAGCGTGCATATATATAATCACTCGCTGTTGATTGCCATCTTTCCATCCTTCAAAAGGAGGATTGAAAGCTTACCAGACCAGAGGTTACTAATCTGCAACACGATTGTGTAAATAATTGAAAGCACATACACACATTATTCACTGTATCAGAAGGGCACTAATGCAGCACTAAACCATGAGAATAACAAGCTTTGGAAATGCTTCAGGTGACAGGGAGTTGGTCCCTCCCAGAATCTGGTAGAATTCCACTTTTTAGTTTGCACATTCCGCCACCTCAAAATATGGCAGAACCTTCTATTGTATCAAGGGCGCCATTTTGATTCCCATGCGAATGTCTGGACAAAAGCTTTGCCATAAAACAGTGGCTCGAGAAGTTTCCACGTGAAGCAGATGTGTGTAAAATTGTACGCTTGTGCTTCATGCACTTTGTTGAACTCTCTGCTCTTCACTTTCCATCCTTCCCCTAAGAAGGTTGTCCTTGTGGATGACTGTCCCTTTTAAATACAGTGAAATCCTCTTAATGCAGAAGCCACATTGAGTCAAGGAGGTTTGATCTGCCTTAAGAATAGCACCCAAATGCATGAAGGCTATGGGAGAGCTCGCAGGCCCATTGCGCTGTTGGAAGCAGTCACTGAGTTTAAGGATCTAGGAGGGGAGATAGCAAGTTAGGCTCAGTGGTAAGAGATGGAAGTTTTGACTTTTTAGGTGGCTGCCACAAGTTTCCAGTACAACGAAATTGCTTCCCCATGCTAGCAGGCCTTGGGGAATACAGTCATACCTCGTGTTGCGTTAGGTTCACGTTGCGTCTTTTCGTCTTGCGAACGCGGCAAACCCAGAAGTGTCTACTTCTGGGTTTTGCCGCGTGTGTGTGCACAGAAGCATTCTGCGCGCTATGCGCAGAAGCGTTCTGCGTGCTTCGCACATGCGCAGAAGCGGTGCTCCAGTTACGGGCTTTTTGGGGTGCGAACGGCACCCCGGAACACATCAAGTCTGTAACTAGAGCTACCACTGTAATGTTCTTCCTTGAATAATTGGGAGGAGTCACTCATTTCAGTCAGAAAGTTTCTTCTGTATGACTGCTTCTATAAGGTGTGGGTGTCATGCTTCCGTTACGATGGTTTTTGAATTATATTTAGTTTATTGTATTGTGTTGAGTGGTTTGCTGTTAAATCTATTTTTTTGGGGGGGGGTTGCAGATGCCTGTTTTATTGCATTGATTTTAATAATCTGATTTGGAATATTTTTTACTGTTACTGTTGAAGTATGGTGGAGCTTATTTTTTTTACAGTTGTTTTTAATGTTTCGTTCATTTAGGAAAAAATATATACCCTTAATGAAATATCTACACACATCAATTAATATAAGGTGATCAATAATACACAGATAAAAACCAACATTTTAAAAACATGCATACATAATAGTGACCTGTGTCTGGATAGGTTTGCTGAATTAAAAGTTTTAGCTGGCTTCTCAAAAAGTATAGAAAGAGTCAGTGGCGTAGCGTGGGGGGTGCAGGGGGTGCCGGCCGCACTGGGCGCAACATCTGGGGGTTAGGGTTAGGGTTAGGGGGCGCAAATCCAGGGTTAGGGGGCGCAAATTACTTGCCTTGCCCCGGGTGCTGACAACCCACGCTACGCCACTGGAAAGAGTTCCTGTCTAACATTTAAAATATACATATATATTTGTAACCTATGTTTTAAATTGTTTTAAAAAACAGTTTATATTGGTCTTTAAACAAATACAATTAGCATTAAACACCTATCCAGCAGTACATCTGATGGTGTTCGTTTTATCCATTGTCTCTAGACATACACTTACACATTCAACATTCAGACGAAAAGTTATCTAAAACAGTTAGTATAAAAAAACCCAAACGAGATGAACACCTTTACCACCCAAAGGATCTCTGTTTCGCTTTTGAAGGACAAAGTTTGTGGCCCTTGTGATTGCAAAGCAAGTGTTGGTGGGTTTTTTACAAAAACTTACTGCAGTTTCTGCCACACACTTAGGGGACAGAATGGGTCTGAGTAGAGCTTTCAGGGAGTACACCTTCTCTAGGCTACACTGTCCTCTGCCCCAGGCCCATTTTAGCGCAAAAATCAAGTTACTGTGCCCCAAGTCATTTTTAAAGTGGCTTAACTGTTTAGGCAGCACTTTAAGGCCTTAACCACACTTACCCTTTGCTTACCCTTTGCTCTGTTTTTTTCCAGGCACAGGTCCACACTTTCCTGGTCTGTGTCCAAGTGCTCCCCCCACCCCCCGATCTTACCAGTTAAAACCCACTCTTTAAAGCTGAATCGGAGCAAATGGCTATTCAGATTTTCCCTGGATTGCCTTTTGCGGGGAAAGTTCCAAAGCAAAAAGGGGGGGCACTCGGACACAGAGCTTTAAAGCACGTACTATGCCCCGGAAAAAAGTGTAGATAAACCCTAATTTATATTATCTGCCTTGATTTTGTCACGCTGCAAATGAGAGAAACATGACTTTGAATCCCTTTTTGTGCATTGTGCAGGTTGAAGGGGCAGAGTATGAAGAACTTGTCCGCCTTCATGATTCAGTCTATGATCAAGCTGTCGCCTGGTTTACTTCTCTTAAAGACAACATGAAAGCGCAAATTCTGAACCACTTTGGGTCCATGCCAGGGAAGGAGCCTGAGCCACAGGTAAGTGCTATACATACCACAAGTTTCCATTCAAAAAGATGTTCATGGATCAGAACGTTTAAGATCACGGAGTAGGGGATACTTTCCACCGACTTTTGCAGGGAGGTGGACCAGAAGTTCCTTTCACCCTTCCTCTGAAAGGGTGGGGAAATTCCTGGAGACCAATCTGCAGACCAAAGCTTGCTGCTTGAAAGTGTGGAGCAGCAGGGCCCAGGAAATGTGCAGTATAGGGATAGGGTCCATGCAAACCACATCCCTAGGCCCCAACAAAGGAGTATAAATCTAATAGACATCCAGTGATGATACTGCAGCGTGAGTAGAACAAAATATGTCATTTTACACCGACACATACACACCCCGTCCCTAAAACAACAGCAGAATTCTCAGAGCTGAAATTTGTAAGAAATTTCTAAATTGAAAAAGGGTCAAAGATAGGAGCATGCAGAGTACATTTTTTACCAGGGGCCAAGTATGCATTATATGCAAATGTGCATTAGAACCAACCCCCTTTCTTTAAAAAAGAAAAAGAACTTTGGGAAGAGGAAATTTGGAATGGAGAGACAGCAGGGAGAGTGCTTAACCCCCACCGCCCACCCCTTGCCGCTGCCAAATTGCTCCTTGACTGCTTTTCCCTCTATGAGGTTCCAGCACACATTTATGAGGCAGTTAGGATGAGAAAACCTGCTACTTCTCTCTGCTCCAAATACCTCCTCCCAAAACTGTTTTTCTGCCAAAAAAAGAAAAAGATAAATTAGAGGGGGAAGGGCTCTAATTCATGCTGTTGTTCAAGTTGGGGGAAGTGTTACAGGTAATCCACCGTTAGATTTTTCAAGAGGGAGGGAGAGAGAGAGAGAGAGAGAGAGAGAGAGAGAGAGAGAGACTGTGACTTTCCTTCTGCCCTAAAAATACATATATTGGTAGCTAGTTGCTATACTAAACTGTGGTCTATGCTCACTTGCTTCTGGGAGTAAAACAACAACCACCACCTTTAAAAACATCTAGTTAAATTTCTGCCACCAATAAATCTTGCACATTTGGATTACCACCCCAGGGAGAATCCATTAAGATGTTAAATCCTCATTTGTGTCATAATTACATTTGGACTTGCTCACATAGACTGATAACTCATTTTAACAGACAGACATTGGAGCAAATTTTGTACGGGCTTCAGTTTAGCTTTGTTTCCTTGGTCTGTTTTTGTGCATTAGCCTTTTCTGAGATTATAAACCAATCATTTTGTGCTAGTACAGGGTGAAAGTACAGCCTTATCAGTAACACGGGACTGTTCTCTCGAAACAGTTACAGAGATCTTCCTTTGACAATTGCACTTGAGAGACCACATAGTGAGTGGTTGGTGTGTGTGTGTGTGTGTGTGTGTGTGTGTGTGTGTGTGTGTGTGTAGAACACACACTGGAAATTTTAGAAAGAAGCAAATTGCATGAATGATCAGTGTTGTTCCTAGTTCAGCTTTTAGTGCTCAAAACTGCTTAAAGCCAGAATGGAAAAAGCAATTCTCATTAAAGGAAAAATCTCCACCCATGTTATTCTTCCTATTTCATCAACAAATATTGTGGGATGGCCTCAAGATGTCCATTCCTATAATGCCAACTGTATGATTTCACATGGGCTTATAACCTAAACATGGTAGTGGATGACTTAGATGTACATTCAGTCTCTTTAAACAAATACACATTCTGTCTCTCTCTCTTTCTCTCTTTCTCTCTAACTATCATGATAAACACCAGTATTACAACAGACCAAAGGTTATTGTCATACTATAGCTTTGTTTGTTCCTATTCTGTGCCAATTATTTTTAGCCAGGTATAATTTTGTCTTAGACAGAGATCAAGCTAGAAATAGAAATAGTTTCAGAAAAGAGAGTGCTCTTTTGGTTTTGGGCCGACTCCCTGTTATAGTACTGTTTTCTCCAAAAGATGGGTTGGTGAGAGGAATAGAGGGTCTGTTCTCACTGTCGATCGCCTGAGGATTTTGCAGAATGCGGTATTTTGGATCACCCTGTAAATAGTAAAGACATTTTAGTGCAGAGGGTTGTCGTTTAGATTTTTCTATAAATATTAAGCACGTTAAAGATGTATTGTTTTGTTGTTCCCTTTGCAGAGCAACCCAAGTGGTCCAGCTTGGAACTGGTGGCTGTTGGCAGTATTGCCACTGGAGAACAGGGCCCAATTGGCCATTCTTGCCATGACTTCACTTAAAGATCGTCTTATCGCTATACGGCGCGTATTAATATTTGTGACACGCAAAAGACCTAGATGACACATCCTCATTTGTGAACAGACACTGAAAACAAATGGTTGTGAATATTCTCAAGAGACCGCGCATTCTTCCCTTTCAATGAAACTGATTTGCTCATCTAAGCACTCACAATTTTTTATTTTTTGCACACACTCTGCCCAGTAGTTAACCAAGCATTCTGTGCCTCTTGTCCTGGAGAAATCTGAGCCTCTTAGAAGTTGTGCCACAGTCGCAGCATAGCCAATCGCTGCAGGCAACAACTTGGAATTGCTACTTGCAACCAACTGTCCATTTTATCACAGGGGGGGACAACTGAGTCACAAGCCCTGAGATGCCCCTGAAGCCCCAAACAGCCATTTTGAATTCTACACAGCAGAACTCGGAACAAACAGTGGATTAGAAACTGAAAAGAAACTTTGAAAAACAATTCTTAGAGGTTGCCAGTTGAAGGGAAACCCCCCAAAATATCCTCCAGAGGAAGAATGCACAAGACAACAAGTGTTAAATGAACAGGGGGCAGTCTTTTCGTCTGTAGCATATTGACAAAATGATTGATCTGTGAAGCAAAATGTGTTTTCCTGGACGTTCGCCTTGCAAGACAGTGTTTGACCAAAGGAGTAGCTGGTGACAGCACTGCGTCTGATCAACCCTCCCTGTCTTTGTAACTTGCATGCTGTGTGTAATGGGAAATAGTGTTTCGATATATGTATAGGATGGTCGGGTTCCCCTAAATCGCCCCCCCTCCCCCACTTCCTACAAATAGAAAAAAAGAATAACCTCAGGTGACCCGCGTTACAGTATGGAAAAAAGTTACTTATGGATAGCCTGTTGTCAGTGGTTGTGACTTAGATATCGGTACGCATGAGGATCCTGCAGCCTCCCGTGCCGGATGGAATTCCCTGTGTGTGCGGGATGCTTTTTTTTGCTGCCATTGGAGCCACTTGAGCATGCTGAGCTTCACTACTGGATCACGGCCAGCATTTCTAGCATATGTACATATATACTTGGTTCAAGCAGTTCTGTGGTAATCTCTCAAAAGGCCGCTGAGATATAGAATTGCCATTTCAAATTACCCTTCCATGCTCATTCTGCAAGTATAACTCAGAACAGGTAAGATCCAGTTTCCACCTATATTTTCAACAGCCATGCCAGCCTAACCTGTTATACTGGAACAATGTTTGTTAGCACATTTTTTTTTAACCAAAACGTTAATATTATTACTCGTTATGTACCGACCACTGTCTGTGCTTGGAGTCTTGGTCCTCAGTGACAACTTTGAGAGGAGGCACATACTGAAATCTGTAAAGGCAAATTTCAATGCAAGCTTAAACCAGGTGTTAACCTTCAATTAGTTGTTGGTTCTGTAAATATAGCTGTATTTTGATGTCTCCGTACGTATTGTTAATAATTTTCTTTTTTAATTTTCTTTTTTTTTAAAAAAAAGAGGTCTGTCAGCCTGTTGGAAAGAAATTTTAGCAGTGAACGTGAAGCTGCAAAAGCACTGTTGCAAACTGCTGAACTCTCCAAATGGTAGAAAACAATTGCGTTAACAGCTTGGGAGAAATAACACCGGTTCAAATCTCGGAATGCCGTGTGAATTGAAGACACAGGTTCACGTGCAAATAGGACAGGAAGGTGAAAATAGTGGCAATACCAAAATATTTCAGAAGTGCCTCCTCCTTAAATTACAAAGTGTGTTCTCTTTTGACGAAGGTGTGAACACTTGTATGTGAATTCAGGAAGCAATATCATCTAAAAGGTGATTGACTGCATTATCCGTACCGTAATTGTAGTCCGAGTGGTATTAGATGATTGGCAGAAGTATCTAGTCAGAAGTTGCCAGTAGCAGTTGCCTAGGAACTGATCAACACACACCCTGAATGTACTGTAGTTGCCTCTACCTTGAATTCGCCTTTTGTAGTAAAGTAATGACCTGTGACTACACTTTTAATTGTAAACTACATAACTTGCAACCAATGATCTAATAATCTCTACCATAGCCTTCCTGCAAGTTCTGCTACCTTCTACCAGAGCTGTGCTTGTATTTCCTTCAAGAGAGCTAGCATTAAGCTAGAGAAAGGACCGTCTTGGTGAATTTTCCCTTCGATCTGCTCCTTGGGTGCTATCATACTTTCCGAAACACATCCGTCTTCCTGTAAACCCCCTGAACATTAGAAGCTTCCAAGGTTTCTAGTAAAAAAAAAAAAAATCCTTTCAAAATGTGCCCTCGTTAACTTTTGGCAGGGAACTTCGACAAACTTCATGATTTTTCACAGTACCTTTGTGCTTGCTTAAAAGTTGTTTCATATATTTTCCCTCCTTGTCTCGTTTTCTGTTAATAGCTGAAGTTACACGGCAGTTGAGCATAAACAGGAAACTTACTTTGTTCTGCTGATTTACTGTTTCAGCACTTTCCATGTTTAAATTCTGTTCTCTACAGCACCTCTGATATTCTTATTTGGTGTTTTGTTTTGGTTGGAGGACTTTTCTGGCAGAATTCAACATGGTACACTTAGCCCTTGAAATTAAAGGTCAGGTTGTCTGCTCTTTTAATAATCAACGTCTGTCAAGTGAGCAGACGCATTAATTGAAAAACATGACGAAAGCCAACATTTTTTAAAAAAAAAATTTCCTCCTCTTAGGCTGATTGGTCTGGCAGCCTAAGAGAAGTGGGGCTTAGGGTATCTATGGTCTGAAAAGCTTTGCAGAAAAATGTTCCAGACATGTTTATTGATTATGATAAGGAGGAGAAGCCATTCCGTTCTCCCCTCTAAACAAACATGCAAAAACCTGTTTTCCATTATAAGCCTGCTGTGTAAGGCTTCAGTATAAAAAAAAAAGATTTTGTAAGTGAAATTAAATCTTTAAAAAAAAAATAATTCAAGGATCATACCAGTTGTTTGCTTTTGTGGCCTTTTATCTACTGCTTTCGAAATCTCCTTTCTTCTTTTCAGTCACTGAGATTGCTTTGTGACTCCAGTGAGCTGATAATCAGCAGATTTCTGCTCCTTTGGCTTGTTGCTGTAGTTAATTTCAAAGAGAATCAATGGCAGAGGGTGTTCAGAAAGCTGTATGCGTAAGTCATGCAGTGTCATACATAGCTGAAGGCCTGGTGTTTGGTAGCGCCTTAATTTTGCAGCTCTGGAATGATTGTATCAACAAAGCACCCACAAAAACCAGATCCTGGAGCTTGTGACCAGTTTTTTTGTTTTTTTTTAAAAAGAAAACATATTTTATGTAGATAAAACTTGAAACAAAATCCTTATCTGTTTTGAAGCTAGTTGAAGAAATGTGTGTATGTCTACGTGTGTGTGTGGGTGTATGTGTATATATGTACAAATATAAATTATTAATCGCATTTTTGTACTTGGTTAAAAAGAAGATGAAAGACAGGTATGTGTTACAACTATGTTTGGCACTTCTTGTTATATGAAACAAAAGCCAAACCCCTTTTTTAAAATAAAAATAAAAAATTGCTGCAATGTTCATTTCATGTATATTTGGAATATTCATGGGGAAATGTATTTATGTGATATTTGGAATAAATAAATTCTGTTCAAAAGTGTCATCTGTCCTTTTGCTAATTTTTCATCAGGAGTCAACTGTTGCATTATATCCCTTATTGAGAGAACCAGTAGCTCAAGTTATGCAATTCAGGAAATGCTAATAGGTGGTTTAGTGCTACACATGAGCTGCAGGGAGCCCAAGCAAAGCCCTGGGTTCGAATGCACACACTCTCTCCACCACCTCTGTGGCTGGGAGACACTTAATTTTCACTTTTTAAAGAATCCTTTTGTTATGTGTGGCCCAGATTACATTTTGAAACAAAACGATCAGTTTCTTAAAAAAAAAAAAGCCATCTTCAAACCATGGGTTATGAGGCTGATGTATTTAATTAAGCAAAGTTTTGTTTCAGACCACTCTATATCTGGTTTGTGCATAACAAGAAGTCATTAAAGGCTGTTACGCATGTTCAATAACCTGCATGTTGTTTGAATTCTCCTGAAGCTTTTTGAGTATTTAGTTTTAATCCGCATTTGCAGATTAAAGTCTTCTCTAAGCGCTGACACATGTAGCTTACGTGTCACGTCACTAAAGTCCAGGAACTTCTCCACATGATAACTTAACTGAGGAGGCCTAATAGTTCTGTAACTGTTCCTTGTACAATGGTTTTGTAGCTTTACGGTTTCAACTCTTATGGGATGTTAATTACAGCTCTGCTCTTATAATCTTCTCCCCTTCCTTTTAAGCAGTAAATTCCAGTTTTCTTCAAAAGCAAACCCCCCCCCCCATGTCTCAATTGATTTCTGCTCACACAAACTAGCAGTAAAATCCCTGGATAACATTTCGCCTACAACTGTTTTGCCTAGCCAGGCTGATGCTTACCTGTGGCAACATCAGAAGACGTAACTGCAGGCAGGCAGAAACAAAGGCTGGAAATATTTGCCTATTTAATGCTTAACTTCCTGAATTTTGTGCATATACAAAACCGGCACATACACAAGTGCTTATCTAGTGTTCTCGGAGCGAACCATTTTCAGGAACACGGGTGTGTGTGGATATTTTATACATTGTTGTAAACAAAAATTGCCCTTTTCCCTTATGGGGTATCCAAGAGCCCATATAGAGTCCTTGCATAGGTTCCCTATTGGTAGGAGAGAATAACAGAGGCCACCCAGAGAATATTGAGAAGCAAAGCAGCTAGTAAGCCTGATCTTTATTGATCTGTTGCAACAGGGTGCTCCCCTCACCCACAGGAGAGGAGGAGGAACCCAGAAAAATGGCGCACAAGGCCTTATAAAGACTTTTGAAATTGCCACCCTGTAGATCAAGACCATCCCCAGAAACATCATACATACATCACAGAAGGGGTGTAACCTAAGACCACCCCCAAGATACATCATACCTACATCACAGAAAAGGTGGTCTAAACAGAAATTTGAATGTTGTTTTTCTCCTGTCCTTGTTTATCTCCTGTCTGGCAGATTACTTAATTGGATTGCCTGGGGAGCCTGGCCATTCTTTTGTAGTGATAAATCCTGGGCCATGTCACAGGCTCATACCTTATTCATATCTTAAATGTGCCCTTAAGACAGGATTTGTGAGGAAAGAGACAACGGGAGGTTTCCCACTTTGACCTTGCAGAGAAAACATTGGCTCAGTTTAGGAATCAAAATGGTTCCAGGTTGGTCTTCCTGTACTGATCTATGTACGTGCTTGGTCACTTATGAACATTACCATATATCTAAGACCATAAAATTCTTATCACAACATGCAGTTTTGAGAAAATGCTTCTTTTTGTAGCATAAGCTTGTCCATGGTCTGACTCTTGGGTCAGAATTCCCATGGCTGCTGAATTCTAGGCATTTACAGCTGTGATTTAACAACAGCTTCCTTCTCCTCATCCGCACCCTGTTTGTGTCTACTGAAAATGTGTGTATGTGCAGTGTAAGAATGAAGCCCATGGTTGGTTCAGAACCAAAATAATACGAGACCGAAACACAGAGTTTGTTCACATTGACCGCTTGGAGTGCAGTGAAGGTTTGGGGAGGGGAAGTTGTGTGCATTTTACAGTTCTTCTCCCCAACCCTTAGATGTTCACATCAGCATGGCTTAGATTCATTTCTGTTTCTATACACACCAGGGGGCGTTGAAGGGCAAATATGTCTTTACCCTAGCAAACATGTTCACACCTTGGCTAGAAGCTAATTAGAAAAGGCTTAAGGACTCCAGTCAGTTTGAAGCTGGTTTGAGAAACACCACATCAAAAAGCCGTACTTTGCAATAAAGTACAGGATACACCTGCGGTTTGGATAAAGTCATGTGAGCAAGGATTAAAAACTTAGCACTGGAAACTCGGTGAGCACAAAATAATTGGGAGTGCTGCTATTACTCTGTACTGTGTAGTATTTACTTCTGTTCCTTATCGCCGTTTTTGTTATGTGCTGGCATTTTCTAGTTCTTTTGTAAAGAAGAAGAGGTGTTTGGATTTGATAAAGCGGCTAACAATCTACTTTCCCTTCCTCCCCCACAACAAACACTCTGGAGGTGAGTGAGGCTGAGAGACTTCAGAGAAGTGTGACTAGCCCAAGGTCACCCAGCAGCTGCATGTGGAGGAGCGGAGACGCGAACCCGGTTCACCAGATTACAAGTCTACAGCTCTTAACCACTACACCACACTGGCGTAGTGTTCACACTCTGGGGACATTTTCTGCATCTTGAAAAAAGACAAAGCATACTCCCTGAGTTCTTTTTTAAAATGGCAACAAAGGACCAGCACAAAAAAATAGACCTCCCTTTGGAATCTGTTCCACATTGTTTCAGAATGATTTTGGATCTTCTATTTTGATAGTTTCAGATTAACTTTGGATCTCCTGCCACATGCATGCTTTGTTTTACTTTGCTATTCTGAGTTGGGATCTGATGAGTGATCATCTATTTAGAAAAATAGAAATGATCCACACTATTGCAATGTCCCTGTGATGACAATTGCCATGGAAAAGTAGAAAAGATGGTCTATCCTTCTTGAATGGGACCTGAGGTCCCCTACCTTTCAAGTGTCTCTGCACAACTGATACTAATGACCATGCAACAGAGGCTATTAGGTTCCATGCATACTGGGACACCCCTATACAATTTTGCAGAGGCTTCTAATTATCATAAACCCAGCACTGTCAATAGGTGCTGGGACGCATTTGCTACTTCCTTGTGGTGTGTCCATGGCAGGGGTAGGCAACCTAAGGCCTGTGGGCTGGATGCGGTCCAATCACCTTCTCAATCTGGCCCGCGGACGGTCCGGGAATCAGCGTGTTTTTACATGAGTAGAATGTGTCCTTTTATTTAAAATGCATCTCTGGGTTATTTGTGGGGCATAGGAATTTGTTCATTTTTAAAAAAAAAAAAAAATAGTCCGGCCCACCACCTGGTCTGAGGGACGGTGGACTGGCTCACGGCTGAAAAAGGTTGCTGACCCCTGGTCCACGGCATCTGAGCATCACGTGGTTGGGAGGCTGGGTGCGCATACATACAGATAAACTGCAATCACATAATCCTAATCTGAGAAAACTTGATTTATTTTGAAATGGTCAATGGATGTCTATGTAATTGGTCTAGTTCAGTGTTTCTGGATTATCTACTTTTGGGATTGGGATGACTGTAGTGGCAATCCGCCCATTCTTAACGGAAATGACTAATGTTCTAAGACGAAGGTTCAGGGCATGTGTAGCTACGTCAGAAGGCTCCACTCTTTTTCTCCTACTTGACACATTGGCCTCTAATATGGCAAACTGAAGCAGAAAGATTTGCTCCTCTTCAAATCAGAAATGTATTTAGAGCAGCAACAGCAGCATGCCCATATAAATGCTAGGTATTTTCAGAACAAATTGCTAAGGTTAGCATTTAAGGTAGCTGACCTATATTAACCAACCAGTGCAGCGAAGGTTTATGTGAGTGAGGATAGTGATACCTCCTGCAAACCAGAAATCATGCAGGTTTAATACCAAGGTCTCGCCTCAGCTCTGTGTTTAGCCAGATGTAACAAAAGTGAGAGGTTAAACGCAGTGCAACAGGCTTTTCTTTCTCCATACTCCCATGTCGAGGGATTACCACAAGGTAAAAAGTAGGTCTTGAAGTGTAACTGTGAGCCCAGGCGGGACCTGGGCTGGTCACTGCAGATTAAAGTCCATGAAAGCTTATGCCACAATAAACCTGTTTATTTTTTAAAAAATGTTCCCCTATGCTGCTACATCTCAACAAACCAACACAGTTTTATACTGCAGATTTGCGGTAAAAGTGGTACCTCGGGTTACAGACGCTTCAGGTTACAGACGCTTCAGGTTACAGACTCCACTAACCGAGAAATAGTACCTCGGGTTAAAAACTTTGCTTCAGGATGAGAACAGAAATCATGCAGCGGCGGTGTAGCGGCAGCAGGAGGCCCCATTAGCTAAAGTGGTGCTTCAGGTTAAGAACAGTTTCAGGTTTCCAGAACAAATTAAGTTCTTAACCTGAGGTACCACTGTAGAGCAGGGAGTATTGATAAGATTAGGGCTTCTTTTTCAACCGGAACTCACCAGAACTCAGTTCTGGCACCTCATGTGGGCACGATTGCCATTTTAAGAAAACAAGGGAGGCGTTCGATTGTGAGTTCTGGCACCTCTTTTTCTAGAAAAATTGCACTGAATAAGATAGAGGAAAGGTCATATGTACTGGTTTTGTGGCTGAGGCTTGTACATTTAAAGCACACACCCCCCACACACAAGAAACCTGGGAACTGTACTTTTGTTTTTATGGGTGCTGGGAATTGTAGCATGATGGGAATTGGAGCATGATTGGAGCATGATCTAAGCTGCAGCTCTCAGGATTATTTTTTTTTTTAGGGAAGGGGATGTGCTTTAAATGCATACATTTTCTGTAACTGGCTACCAGTCACCACCAGGAAAAAACCAAACTAAACATAATGGAGAGCGAAGAGGAAAATGGCATGGCAGTGTCAACTTTTCCCTTTTCTTGCGAGGAATCCTATTTGGAATACGGGAATTTCCCTTAAAAAGGGGGAAGCGTTGACAGCTATGCATCGCACACAAAGCTGTAAGGCCTGGCTTGGAACTGTGTGATCATGCCTCTTGCTTGCCTGGCTAGAGAGAGGCGGCATGTGCTGGGCGTGAGCTTGGGTCCAAAAGCCTCCTGACCTTTGCGTGGCTGGAATGCATGCTACTGCGCAAAACTATACTGTGCAGTACTTGCTATAGAACGGCCTCAAGGCCACGACCGTCAAAGCGGAGCAACTTTCGACGTGCGCGAAGGCTGCAGCGAAAGAAACATCTCGCAGGGCGGGCGCTCTGGCGCAAACGCTTAAGCAACGCAGCTATTCTGGAGAAGTTTTCTTCCCAGTTTAATTTGGGGGGCGGAGTTTCCTTCTGCAGCCTCTGTTTGGAGCCCACGTCGGTCTGGAGAGGCGTTCATTTTACCCGGGGGCTGCCTGCCCGGTGTGAAGGGCTTAAGAGCCGCCTCGCTTTGCTTGTATGGCATGAGTCATTTGTCCCCGCCGGGGGAGCCGGCCTGCTTTCCCTCACGTAGGAAGGGTTGGAGAGGTTCCGGGAACACGAGCTGGCCGCGCACACGTTGGACGCGCAGCGAAGAAGGCAGGCAGAAAGTAAGAGAAGCAAAAACAAAAAACACCACCTGGGGGGCCCCGCCGAAGCAGGGAGACACACAAACACACACAGGATTTCTCGCTGGGGGTTTAGCTTAGGACGTCTTGTTCCCTTGCTTCGTTTGTTTGCCAGGAAGGATCTCACACACAAACCCGCCCGCCCCGTCTCTCAGTCGCGGTCCAATGTCTACAAAAGTGTCCATCACCTCACGCTGGAATTGGGGAAACAACTGGTAGGCAGCAAAGCGCGCGCGTCGATTCCAGAAAGCGCCCGTCTTATGGGGAAACGTCTGTAGACGGGCAACCTCCGACTCAGCAGGTGCGAGGCTGTGGATTTTAGGTGTGCTAGTGGCCAGAGGTAATATCTCCTCCAGTTGACGAGTCCACAAATCGAAAGGGAAACCAGACTCAGGCTGCAAATCCTGTGTCATCTACATTGGGAATAAGCCTCGCTGAACTCGAGGAGACTTACCTCTGAGGGGACATGTGCATTGATTGATTGATTGAATTTATATACCACCCTATACCCTGGGGGCTCAGGGCGGTCCACAGAATAAAATAAAGATATAAAACCACAAAATACATAATAGAAATAAAAACAACAACCCAATCGCCCTCCCAACAAAAAAAAGCACATTTTAAAAGGGCATAGGCCTTTTTTAAAAAAATGGAAAGAGCATCAGTCATGAATTCAACAGGTATGGGCTTTCCCCATAACAGATTCTGTGAGCTGGAAAAGATAACACCTGTTTAATTTCTGCCTGTCATAAAGCTCTAGAATATACAAGAGTACTGGGGGTGGGGCATGACAACTATATGCTACCCTCGTTTTTTGTGACCAGGTGGCGAGATAGGATTCAGGCATTTGTTGACTCATCTCGTCCTGTCCTCTGCATTCTAACAACTGTCGCCGTTACTGAATTTGGAAACCTAGTGCCAAGTATGTGAAAACAAGGATGGATGAAAGCAGTTGAGTGGCTGCCATCTATAGGGTGGGGAACCACCAACCCCCCCCCCAGCTGTTGCTGGACTCCAGCTTCCATCAACCCCGGCCAGCATGGTCACTGGCCAGGGATGATGGACATAGTAATCCGGCTCAGGAGCGGCAGTGATGTGGAGCTGCTCTTCTGACACCTGTTTGGCTGCCCCTTATCACTTTGTGGGGTGGCAGCAAGGTCAGGGCTGCACAGGCATAACAGCAGAGTCAACATCTGGTGCTCCCACCCCTATGTCCACATAGCCTCAACCTTGTTGTTACCCTATTCCACCCATTCACCTTTCTGTTAAATGGTGGATAACAAGTGCTTTATTATTCTGAACTTCACCTTGAGGAGGTGAAATAATAATGGTTCCAAAATGTTGCAGCAACTCAATGAAGCATGGTGTGTGTGTGTGTGTGTGTGTGTGTGTGTGTGTGTTGGGTGAACTTTTGCAACCAAAAAGGTGAAAGGGAATCAAAACTCAAGAGCCAGTGAGAAAATAAGAGTAAGAATAATTTTTTATTTATGCCCCGCCCATCTGGCTGCATTTCCCCAGCCACTTTGGGCGGCTCCCAGCAGAATATTAAAAACACAAAGAAAATAAAACATTAAAAGCGTCCCTAAACAGTGCTGCCTTCACATGTCTTCTAAAAGTCAGGTAGTTGTTTATTTCCTTGACATCCGATGGGAGGGCGTTCCACAGGGCAGGTGCCACCACCAAGAAGGCCTTCTGCCTGGTTCCCTGTAACCTCCCTTCTCGCAGTGAGGGAACCACCAGAAGGGCCTTGGAGCTGGACCTCAGTGAACGATGGGGGTGGAGACGTTCCTTCAGGTATACTGGGTTGAGGCCGTTTAGGGCTTTAAACGGTTGTGGATTTACTGTAATTTCACAATTGTTGGTGCTGCTATAATTGAATCATTGATGGAGTTTATTATTTCCTAAACCACATAATCATCACAGATGCACTGTACTTTTAAAGGAGGCATTTCCAAATACATCTTCCCTTAAAAAACAAAACAAAAGGAGAAGCTCACGTAATAACTACTAAATCAGAATTATATACATATGTGATTTACACAAGCTGTGCTGTAAGCCTTTAATGGCAGTTTCTCTTGTTTAGTTCTGTCAAGGTCTCTGGAATATTTTGCAATGAATCATGTATTTGCTTTGACAAAAGCTTGCCTAATAAGGATCTAAATAATGACACATGTGCAACTTAGCTTCAGCATACTGGAAAGATTTCTACAGGCCCTGGGGTGTTGGTTCTGACTCATGCATGCCCTATCACATTTCTTGGGGGGACTATATTTCCCTGCCTACCAACTCCATGCCCACTTGACCTTTGGCCTTCATGGCTGATAACAGGACGGAGAGGGATTGACCAGCTTCTCTGGCAGGGAGTGGTAATGAACCTCTCCTTGTGAGAGAGGGCAGCCCCAGCTATCCCAAAAGGCATCAGCCAGGAAGCTAGACAATAACTTTATTGACCCTCTTAAACAAGAACAGAACAGATTGCAGAAACTCCTGATGCCACACAGCTTAAGTTCTCCCCATTACCTTTCTTGCCTTCCCAAGTTAACAAACCCCACCTGCCCCTCACTTTCCTCTACAACATGTCCAGAAACCACCTTCTTGACTATTGGACCCTCTATTGGTCTCGTCCTCTCAACCTGCTAGAGCCTGTCTTTGCTTGCAGGGGAAGTCTCTAACTCACTGAGGGTTTGAGACCCATCGGCTACCCTCACCTGGTTTAACCGGGCAGTCAGAGCTGTTTCCCCGGGGTTTGGCCCAGTCTCATGCTGACAGCTTCTGGGAGCCACTGGTGAGAGCTGAGTGCAAGGTGGGGACCGAAGGTGGACAAGCTACCACGCATGACGTGCCCCCCCCCACCAGAGGTGCTAACCCTCCCCTAATAGCCCCATACACCCCAGTTAACTGTTAATGGACTGGTAATTGTAGCTCTGTGAGGGGAATAGGGGTCTTCTAACCACTAGCATCACCCTTAGCAAATTGTAGCACCCATAATTTGTTTGGGGGAAGCCGTGGTACAGTAAAAGCTTAAATGTATAGGGCAAATGGGTGCCTAAGTCCAGTGCCATCTAGTGACTAAGTAGTAGAATGACACTATCTGATACCATCTGCCTTGAAAGAGATGCTTGCGTAAGGCTGCATCTAGGAACCCCCTGGACCCAAGGATTCAGATAATTATTGGCAGGTTGCAAATATCCTCTTCTTAGGTAAGGGGCTTGATTAAGTGCAAGTTGGGCCATTCCATGCTTTATTCTGCCTGAAGGTCTGCTTCCAGTACAGAAACTACACTTATGGATGATCTGTGTCAGAAGACAGACACAGAAGAAGAAGAAGAAGAAGAAGAAGAAGAAGAAGAAGAAGAAGAAGAAGAAGAAGAGGAGCAGTTTGGATTTGATATCCCGCTTTATCACTACCCAAAGGAGTCTCAAAGCGGCTAACATTCTCCTTTCCCTTCCTCCCCCCACAACAAACACTCTGTGAGGTGAGTGGGGCTGAGAGATTTCAAAGTGTGACTGGCCCAAGGTCACCCAGCAACTGCATGTGGAGGAGCGGAGACGCGAACCCGGTTCACCAGATTACAAGACTACCACTCTTAACCACTACACCACACTGGCTCAGTACAACTCCCATACTCCTTTGAGCACTTTTATTCTAGGTCTCAGGGTGGAACACAAGGGTGGGGCAGGCAGAAAGAGAATTTCTCTGACTTGTTGTGGGAGCCTCTCATCCCTGCTTTCTGTGCTCCCAATGAAAATCTCCCCACTTCCTGTAAATAAAGAAAAACCACAGATGTCGCTAAAATATCACTGAGTTTTGCCCTCAGTGGGATTTATGTACATGTTAGTAAAGTTGGAATTGGGCTGTTAGCGCTTGCAGCTGTAATTCTGTGGTAGAGATTGGTAGTAGAAATTGGTAAAGTTTCCTCTATCACTGTGTCTGCAAGCTAGGAAAATGCACCTGCTACATTTTCTCCTTTCCACAGAACTGAATAAGACACTAGAAACCCTGCCAGCAAAAATAAATACAGTGGTACCTCTGGTTATGAACTTAATTCATTCCAGAGGTCCGTTCTTAACCTGAAACTGTTCTTAACCTGAGGTATCACTTTAGCTAATGGGGCCTCCCGCAGCTGCTGCTGCACCGCCGCCGCGCGATTTCTGTTCTCATCCTGGGGCAAAGTTCTTAACCCGAGGTACTACATCTGGGTTAGCGGAGTCTGTAACCTGAAGTGTTTGTAACCCAAGATGTTCATAACCTGAGTTTACCACTGTAAGCCCTATTCTTCCACCATCATCATTTAAAACATTCCGTGGTCACATCTGCTATTCTCAGACACCACCCCATTGGAGCCAGCTCCAAGGGCCAAGGTCCCTTTGGTCCCCCAATAAAATATTTGAAGGGGCTGCCCCTACTCAAGTTGAGGGGCATTGCCATTCAAATGGTATGTGTGCACTGTGTCATGTGATCAGTTATGTAGGGTGGGCCTTACCTGCCCCCCGCCAATATTTTATTCAAGTTGGCACCCCTGTACCATCCTAAGACCTGGATCACATGAAGCCAAGCTGAAATATGTCTACCAATTTCACCCTGTGATTTAAATTATGAAAATTGCTTATACTAACCATGGATGAAAAAAACTGCTGTTTGACGCCTCTAGTTAAAGAGGCAGGCTTTTAAAAAAGTATCAGAAGCCATGTGAAATCTCTTGAACCACCATTTGATGAACTTCTAAAATAAGAAAAGAAAATGTACCATACATTAGAAGTGTGGAGGTGGGCTTGTTTTCCTTTCCACGTGAAATAGTAAAGTGATATAGACCCCCCTGGTGGAGCATAAGAGTTTAAGTCCTTCCTGCTCCAGATTTATAGCATTCAGCATAAGATACATAACATGGCTGATTGTCTGTCCCTTTCTATTTGGGGAGCAAGGGATTGCTTGTTATGAATATGTATTAATCCAGAATGCGGCAGCTAGACTGGTGACTGGGAGTGGCTGCCAAGACCATATAACACCAGTTCTGAAAGACCTATATTGCTCTCAGTATGTTTCCGAGCACAATTCAAAGTGTTGGTGCTGACCTTGAAAGCCCTAAATGCTCTCGGCCCAGTATACCTGAAGGAGCGTCTCCACCCCCATCATTCATCCCAGACACTGAGGTCCAGCTCCAAGGGCCTTCTGACTGTTCCCTCACTGCGAGATGTGAGGTTACAGGGAACCAGGCAGAGGGCCTTCTCAGCAGTGGTGCCCGCCCTGTGGAACCTTGAGATATCAATGAAATAAACAACTATCCGACTTTTAGAAGATATCTGAAGGCAGCCCTGTTTAGGGAAGTTTTTAATGTTTGAAGTTTTATTCTGTTTTTAATGTTCTGTTGAAAGCTGCCCAGAGTGGCTGAGGAAACCCAGCCAGATGGGCAAGGTAGAAATATCATCATCATCACCATCATCATCATCATCATCATCATCATCATCATCCATGTGTTGTTTTGAGTGCAAAGTAGGTTATTCCAGTGGATAACCCTTTCTCTATCAGGAGTGCTGCATGAAGTACAGCTACAACTTCAACCAGTTTTAGGAACCAGCAAATTATCTGTTTCTTTCAGCAAGCCTTTGAATGCAAAAGTTTGGATTTACAGATGGGTAATATTTATTTAATGGCATTTAATTGTTTTATTGTGCTTTAATTTTATTGGTGGTTTTTTCATGTGTGTAATCCATGCTGAGGTCTTCCGCTGAAGGGCAGGATTTAAGTTTTAAAAATGACACAACAAAAGAATAACTGATTGGAAATCCAAGTATATCACACTTGCTGATTTATGCCTGTTCAGATACTTGTTAAATGTTCTGGTCATTTTGATCTCATTCAGCCTACCTTAAATCACAATGGGGGGAAAGGATAAGAACTGAAAAGCAATTTGTACTTTGAAGAGTGCTATATAATGACCATCACAGTTTCAAAAGGTTTGCCATACCAAGTACAGGTTAACAAGTCTATCCTTTTTTTTGCCACAATAATTTGCTTCAGAACTTAGCTGAATAAAAAGGCTGAAGTCTACACACATATTATAGATAATGGACAGTAAGTATATGAACAAAAAATGGGTCCTGTCTTTCAGGATTGCAGGATATAAAGGCAGCATCAGTCAGGTACCAGCTTCCTAATGTTTTTCCTTGTCATCTAACTAATATTTTTTCTAAAATTTTGTTAAGCATTCTGTTCTGACATTATTAGAAGGCATTCTGTTATAGCTGAACACATTTTCAGGTATGAAGTTTTTAAATGTTGTTGTTGTTGTTGTTACTGTTTTGCTGTTTTATTTTAATTCAACTGCTTTGTTAGCCACCCTGGGCTCTTTTGGGATGAAGGGTGGTCTAGAAACTACCTCTGGTCCACATAGCTGAGAATTATCTACACTTAAATATGTTGCTTAGGAAGCTATTGAGAACTGAAATGAATTAAATTAAATACACAAATGAGTCCAGAAAATCAACAATTCCCACTGTGTGGACTGGGATATACTTGTGTGCTTTGAAAAATAAAGCTGCCCTTCTGGATGTGCCTCCATTTTTCTGTGCTTCTGAAAAGCAATGGGGCCTCTTTTGCACAGTTTCCTTTTCTTTCTATCAATATACGGGCATTGACATTATCCCAAGCCATCAGCATTACCCATAAAGCCCAATCCCATATGTGAGCCCTGACTGACAAGGCAGAGGAGATGTTAGGATGTCAGAAAACAATATTGACTGAGTTGTCCTTGAGCTCAAAGGAAGGTGTCTGCCCATCATTCTATGAGCAGATTGAAGGAGGGGGACAACATTTTAAGTGTGAATAAAACTTGCCTGAAGTTTAAATGCAGGAAGGGGTGGGGAGGAAAGGAAGTTTAAATGCAGCAAGGGGGAAAACCTGCTAACCAAATATTGGCAAATGCCAACTTAATTTTGAAGGCCCCCAAATGAAACAACATCACACAATATTCTAAAAGCGCCACAAGAGGTCACTACAATCACTAGGAATGGTTTGAGTGCAATTTAAACCTACTGCTGCAGAATCACGTTTTTTTCTTTGTAATAGAAGGGTGACAGAGAATCATTTTCCAAAATCAATTGCTTTAACAGGAGCTTGGGCCTCACCTATCCTGTGGCGATGAACTGCTAGATAAAGATTCTTACAATGTTAAATTTGCCACGAGAAGTTTTGTATGTAAAAACATGCTCAGGCAGGCCATTGTCTCCCCCAATACAATCACCTTTGCGAAGGAAGACATTTTAATTAAAAGGATTTACAAGGCCAGCCCTGTGGCCCAGCTGGTTACCGCTGAGAAAATGCATGTTTAAGAGGCCATAGCAAACCAGACTGTGCTCTGTAACCCAAAGTAACGTCCAATATCAAAAGACAGTAATCTATACCATCAAGACTTGATTAATGTGTTTTGGGATCCTAGTATATTTCTCAAAATTGGTCCTCCCTTTCCCTCAGAAGGAACACATTCAATAAGGTACCACAAAATAAGACTTGTGGTATCTTAAACAAAACTGAGAGTTTCTTTTGATTGGAGCGGTGGGTTGATGCCTTTCTAGCTGTTTTATTTGTTTTAGAGGGGGTAGGTGTGCCTGGGGTGTTTTTTTTTTGGGGGGGGTCATCTGAACACCCCCTTTTTCTTCTATGCCATGGGTATTTGGTGAGGACCATGGCAGTTTTTTATATTTCCAATTGTGCCCCTGGCCGTGAAAAAGTTGGAGACTCTTAATATAGATTAATAGGTGTACGAGGAGCCTGGATTTTCAACATATTTTGCCTGGGCTATAATAAAACATATCCTCCAAAAGAATAATGGGAGTCGTAGTTTAAGGATGCTGAGGATTGTAGTTCTGTGATGGCTACATTTCACATTCCACGATTCTTTGGGGGGAAGCCATGCACTTTAAATATGCTTTAAGTGTACAGTGCGCTTGCAGCCAAAATCAGCTATTAATGTGAATTCAGTTCTGCAAGCATTAAGATCACTAAACACTGCAACAATGCTGTTAGGTAAGTGACAAGGATTAGCAATGTAATATACAGTATTTCCCATCATGTTTTAAACAGGTTTAACCATATGCACTTTCTAAAATGTAGCATTGCTCATTTACATGTACTAATTCAACTATATGCCAATTTCACATTTTTCTATCATTGTCCAAACAGTTAAGTATTTGGATTGGAATGAGTAAATGTGTGATTCAGGCTATGTTTGCTGCCTCTAGGCCAGGGAGTGACTAACATTTTGCAGGCCAAATGCAGAAGTGGGTGTGGCCAAGCAAAAAATTTATTAGCTTTCAATCTGTTTCTAATCCTGTCAAGCATTTGAAATAATTCAGTATCCATTGTTAAATTAATTGCTTCATTAATTAATCAAGAAAGGACAGACGAGGAATAAGCACCCCCTTCCCCCAAGCACAGGATTCTGTGCAGTAATTGTCCATCAAATCATTTATAATTGTCATCAGTAATTTATCTCCAAGGTTTGCAGTGCCAAACGTCCCAAGGATGCTGATCAACGGCCGCCTCATTCGTCAACTAGCATCTGTGATAGGCTTGTATGGTAACCACCTACTGGCCCAAAGGCAGTAGTGTTTTTCGGGAGAGTTTGGAAGTGAGGACTAGTGTTCTTGAGTGCCAGACTGAAAACTATATAACAGAAATCAGTACAGTGGTACCTCGGGTTAAGTACTTAATTTGTTCCGGAGGTCCGTTCTTAACCTGAAATTGTTCTTAACCTGAAGCACCACTTTAGCTAATGGGGCCTCCTGCTGCTGCCGCACCGCCGGAGCACGATTCTGTTCTCATCCTGAAGCAAAGTTCTTAACCTGAAGTACTATTTCTGGGTTAGTGGAGTCTGTAACCTGAAGTATGTGTAACCTGAAGCGTATGTAACCTGAGGTACCACTGTAAATAAAACCAGCTTTTGTTTCATCTTAACTGGAGTAGCCTACATACACAAGAGTATCCTAGTCCTACTGAAGGGAACAAAAAAGATGCACAGTTACCTGTGGAGATATTTTAGCATCTTTATATTGCTGCTGGCTTGCTAAGGTGAGAATTCTTACGCAGAAGATAACTAACTGTTTTAAAAAGGATCAGCAAGTCCTAGGCACTGAGGTTTTACCCACAGCGCCACCCACGTCCAGTAGTTTTATTTAAATTCTAGTAATTACTTTTAAATTTGTGCCTATATGTGCAATTTGTGGTATGCAAACATTATGCAAATTGATTCCCTGTTTCGTCTTATCTTTTCGGTGAGGCAAATGCTCTTTCTTGGCAAAAGCATAGCTGGCTTCCCTATACAAGACACAAGGAAAGATGCATATGAAACTAGTGGAAAGTTTAGAAGATGCTGCACAAGTTTAGAATGTTTTAATTGTTATACAATTTAATTCTTGCACAATTATCAAACTGCTTTGTGAATTCATTTTTTGCTGAAAGTGTGTAAGTTGTCTGCATAAACATACCAACTAACCAGTACTAAAATAGCAAAGGCACTCAGCAAGTTCAGCAAGTAAGCAAAAAATTCAGTAAGGCTACTGTTTGTCAAAATATTATCTAAGAGACAGCTTTTTTTCTCTCTTTTGCCTTGTACAGTGGTACCTTGGGTTACATACGCTTCAGGTTACAGACTCCGCTAACCCAGAAAGATTACCTCGGGTTAAGAACTTTGCTTCAGGATGAGATCAGAAATTGTCCTCCAGCGGTGCGGCAGCAGCGGGAGGCCCCATTAGCTAAACTGGTGTTTCAGGTTAAGAACAGTTAAAGGTTAAGAAGGAACCTCCCGAACGAATTAAGTACTTAACCCGAGGTACCACTATATCGTTAAGGGGAACACAGAATTGTTTGTTCGTTTTTGCATTTATGTCTCACCTTTCCTTCATGGAATTGAAGGTGCTGTGCATGAATATCCTTCTCCCCATCTTATCCTCACAATGACCCTGTGAGGTATGTTAGGTTGAGAGACAGTGACTGGCCAAGAGGCCCTCAATGAGCTTCAGAGCCGAGTGGAGATATGAAATTTGGCCCTAGTCCAAAACTCTAACCACTACACCATGACAATGACAGCAGTGATGATCACAGCCAGAGCAATGACTACTCTTCTCCTTGGGATGGCATATTATGCCCTTCTGATGAGCAGGACCTGAGGAGCTGGTCTTTCTGGGGAGCCAGTGTGGTGTAGTGGTTAAGAGCGGTGGACTCGTAATCTGGTGAACCAGGTTCACTTCCCTGCTCCTCCACATGCAGCTGCTGGGTGGCCTTGGGCTAGTCACACTTCTCTGAAGTCTCTCAGCCCCACGCACCCCACAGAGTGTTTGTTGTGGGGGAGGAAGGGAAAGGAGAATGTTAGCCGCTTTGAGACTCCTTAGGGTAGTGGTAAAGCGGGATATCAAATCCAAACTCTTCTTCTTCTGTTTGCAATGAAGTCATTCTATGGCCTAGTTTGCCCAGATGGGTGGGGTATAAATAATAAAAATTAAAATTGGTGCTGTCTACTGCACTGAGCTGAGCTAGTAGGCTTAGTCAGTCACCTAAATTGGGGCTTTTCCTCACTAGCTACAAACTTTAACCAAGAATGTAACACACCAGCCCACACGATAACTTTCAGACAGGCATGACACAGATTTTCTATCACAGCAAATTTCAAAGCAAAAAAAGCAGAGAAATTATGTTTGAGCATATTTTAATTGACACATTAGATTATATAGCATGCAAATAATATCTTTCAAAATAAAGGATGGCAGTCTATGTTAGGAACATCTGGTCCCACTGTGTTGCACTCCACTAACCGATGTAAACAGCAGCATGTGCTATTCATAAACATCCTTCATCTTTCTTTATTTTCTGGATAAGTACATGCATAGCAAAGTGTGTCTTTGCATGTTCTGGAAGATGTTAAAACTGTTCACCTTACCAAAGTTTCTGAAAATAGTATACAATATGAACCTCAGAATTACAATGGCTAATTTCCCTCCCCAATTGACAAAGGATTGCATTTCATTGTAAATTAGTTTGCAACAAATGGAAGCCATCCACTAAATTAACCCAAGGACTCAACTGAGAAGTGGGATGTTTGGTGGATTTGTCTTTGTGGATACTTTTTAAGCGCTCCCTTGTCCATTTTCAAATAGGAAGGAAAATTCAAGTACATTTTATCCTAACTTGCTAAATCTCTCCAGAATTTAGGGACATGTTATATGGTAAAGGGGTTGTAAAAATGACTGTAGAACAGCTGTGCCTTAAAAACAATTTCCAGAGGAATAGTCCTGTTAGTCTTGTGGCAACATAAAGACCAACAAATTAATTACGTTTAAACTCATCCTAGCTCAGCTATTGACTTCTAACCTAAGAGGAAATTTTATATGTAATCCCAGAAGTTATCCTAGAATCACAGAAACTCTATAAGAACAAGCTGGTTGACAGTGAAGTCCAAATTAAGTAGTTGCAGAAGGAGTCTGCATAGTTTATTTACACTGCAATATACTGGAGCCGTACTGAATTTACTAAAATAAAATGATGTGATAGCTGCTAACCTGGGCTGTTTTGAAAGGAGATTCGGCAGATTATGGAGGAGAAGGTGGTCAGCAGCTACTAATCACTATGTCCATATTACCAATCGGGGGAAGTAGAGCTCTGAATACCAACTGCTGGGAACCATAAGCAAGAGAGTACTATCACACTCACGTTCCTGCTTGTGAGAGGTTGCTTCTCAGAGGCACCAGTTGCCCACTAGGTTGCTAGACTAGATTGCGGTTAATATCTCTAGCTGGAAATCAGAGGAAATTTGAAGAGCACATTTTGCTTCTGTATCAGTGTTTCCCAAACTTGGGTCTCCAGCTGTTTTTGTACTACAGTTCCCATGATCCCTGACCATTGGTCCTGCTAGCTATGGATGATGGGAGTTCTAGTCCAAAAACAGCTGGAGACCTAAGTTTGGGAAACACTGCTATGTATGATGTATGCGATCGGTATCTGTATTGTATTAGAAATTGCGTTGACATATGCAATGGTTTAAACTTTTTATATAGGCAGCAGCTTAAAAAATATGCAGTTGTTTTAATTATTCTTAGATATGCAATTGTTATATATATGTGTGTGTGTTTTTGTCACCTTGTGAAATTGCTCTGAGATGCTTCATAGGAAGCAATCTAAAAGAGAAATAATTACGGATAGAATCAGGAGCAGGTAAATGATTTTTTAAAAAAGCGTTTCATGCTTTTGATGCACATAGTTTGTGAAGAGGCTTTAGAACATGCTATGGCAGCAAACTACAGATACTCTTACTTTGAGAGTTGGCTTTAAAACAGCTTTACCAAATACCAAAACATACTACAGAGGCCAGAAGTGATTTGGCATTCTGCTTCCCATCCAGTCTCACAAACTGCATTAAAATTCACAAAGCTCTCTCAGCAGTTCCTTTCCTTTCCTTGTCTTCCACTGTTCTGCACTCAGCTTTGGTAGAGAAAGCATGGTTTAAATAAATAATAAACATTACCCATTTCTCCTTAATTACCAAGATCTGCTTCTTTTATCGACTCTCATAAACATGCTAGCAGCCTTTGTCCCCAGCATTGCTTAAGAACAAACAAACAAACACACACAAAACCCAGTGCATTTTTAAAGTCCTTCTTAAAGCAACTACCATTTTGATAGGTTTGGCACACCAGCTTGATTCAAAATGGCATCCAATTGTATCCAAACATAGATGAAAAGCTGCTCTTTGATCTCAGGAAACCTTCGTACAAGATTTGGTTGCAATATCCTAAAAGGTGTCCAAATGCACAGCAAATGGACAAACAACTTTCCAAAATATATACCGGTAGTAGGAAAGAAAAAAGAAGAGTGAGGTGAGTAACAGAAAATGAGCAGCATACATGCCTACATGTCAAATGAGGGTTGCTGTGCAGAGTTTTAAATGATAACTGTGCAGGAATTAAGCACCCCTGGGTGGTGGTTTCTTGACTTGGCACAGTTTGCGCAGTGTAACAATGATGCTGCCATTATCTTTTCAAAAGTGACGCCATAGGAGCATTGTTCAGTCCGCAGCAAGAGTCCTTTATATTTCTGCTAATGTTTGGTTCACAGACAGGCAGTGAGTTGTTGGTGATCTGAATAAATCAGATGGGAATCTGTGCTGACACTTTCCAGGAACTATGGATGTTACTGTCTCCGGACAATGTCTGTAGCTGGAATTGTGAAGGAATGGGACTTACGGCCATTTTGTGTTTGGTTATCGATTGTTGAACTTCAGTTGTAAATTGGTTGCTTTTTGTTCTAGAGGCTCTTCTGCATAGGAAGGACAAGTGTTTGTGGGTGAAAGTTTTGCACAAGAGGGCCTGGCATTTAAGGAGGAATAGAAATTCAGCTTAACCCAGGAGTCTACTGCTTCTGCCTGAGACAGAAAATACAAACACTAAAATAATAATACAATATAATCACTTTTTTTACAATTTGATCCCCTTTTATTGACTGTTCCCCTTCTATGTTTCTAGCTCCCTGACTCTTGGACTAGATTGGATTTCCTCTGTTGCTGAATCCTCAACTGTTTCCTTCTAATGTTGCTCCTAGATCATGTTTTGGACTCAGATTAGTTTCTTGTGCCTGATCCTGGTTCATCTTTGACTTGGCATGCCTATCTTCTACTATCGTTTGCCAATTGTGTATGGGATTCTGTGGCTTATGGCCTACCTGCCAGAACAGAACACTAGTTGACTGGGTATGTGCTTTCAACTGTTTTCTTGTTTTACTATTGATTGACAGTTTGCATGTGTTTTAACAGTAGTGTAACCTGCTGTGGGATCATTTTATAATTAAAACTGGGTGGCAAATCTTATACATTATAAATAAATTAAATGTTGTTATTGCTAGCTGCCAGACTTAAAAACCTGTATGTGGGACAATAGCATAGCAGGGTTTCAGACTTTTTAGAAGAGCTTGATGAAGAACGGAAGAGTCTTTCTGTATTAGACAAAAGGCCTGGAATCATAGAATTGTAGAATTGGCAGGGACCCAGGGGTCATCTAGTCCAACCCCCCTGCAATGAAGAAATCTAGTTCCAAATATTATTTTCCACAGTGTCTATGGGAAGCCCACAAGTAGGGTATGACGGCAATATTGAATGTGGTGTCTTATAACAAAGTAAAGTTGAGGAAATTTCCATTCCTATTCCGTGTAAGAATACAGCAAGCAAGGCTCAGAATTGTGAAGACCAAACTATATATGTGCCTGCTGAATTGGTCTTCTTCTTCCTTGCTGTCTTTAAAATTTCTTTCTTTTCTGCCTGGGAATGGCTTCAGTAACTCAGGAAATAAATGATGCTATGCAGTAGCTAAGGTGAAAAAGGGAACCTGGACATCTTAGCTCGGTAAGCATGATAATGAGTCTACCAAGGAAGAACGCAATTTAAATCCTCACACGACTTCTACAGTAATGGTCATTAGTACTGAGTTTCCAGACTATTGCATCTCTAGAGATAGAGATACTGAAGTAACTCTTTCCTTCAACCTTCTGCTCTCACACATAATAGGAAAAAATAGAGCAAAGAAATTTACGGACTTATATCCTCTACACACATAGGGATGTGTAACCGACACCAGAATTGTGTGGATATCAGAAAATATTTGAGGAGCCACATAAGCAGTTTATAGGGGGGCAGCTAAGCCTAAAATTGTATGAAACTAGTTGGCTCAGTTTTATATTGGACCTTGCTAAATATTCTTTGGTATACCAGCAAGCAACAAATTACATAAATAAAGCATTTTAAAAAGCCTTTCCTCCCAGGAGATCAAAATAGTATTCATGGTCCTCCCCTCCAGTTTATCCTCAGTTTAACCTCAGAAGATAGGTTAGATTTTCGAACGCCCATTAAGCATGTTTGCTGAGCAGGGATTTGAGTTATTCCAACACTCCAATCACTACATAATGCTGACTGTAATAGTAGTAGTAGTAATAGTAGTAGTAGTAATAATAATAATAATAATAATAATAATTTGTATTTATACCCCGCCCTCCCAAGCCAAAATGGGGCTCAGAGCAGCTAACATCAAATGTATAACACATTAACATAAAATCAGGCAATCAGTTAAAGTACATCCTAAAATCAGATCAGGATCAGAATAAAGTCCAGTCAGATGGCAACCAGCAGATTAGGGTTGGGGACCTTAAATACTCACCAGGCCCAACTGTTTGTGCTGAACTTTTATGGGCTTGTGAGAGAAATTGGGAGGCCACTTTCATGCAAGTTCTTAAGAAAGGGGAGGGGGAATCAGACTGAACCCCGATCAAAGGCCTGTTGGAACAGCTCCGTCTTGCAGGCCTTGCGGAAAGATGTCAAATCCCTCAGGGCCCTAGTCTCTTGTGACAGAGTGTCCCACCAGGCGGGGGCCACGGCCAGTCTAATCTCCTTGAGGCTTGGGACCTCCAAAATGTTATTATTTGCAGACCATAAGGTCCTCTGTGGGGCATACCAGGAGAGGTGGTCCCGTAGGTGCTGACTTTATGGGCAGAAGGATGACAAGTGTGTACTTGTGCTTTAAATTTTGTACTTATCCTGCCACAGGGCTATGGTAGCTGGCACATGCCTGCTACAGTGCGGAATGGGCACCCAAATGATCACAGTCAGGACAACAAACACTATTGTGGTTGTCATTACTGTGTCCTACTTCCAACACATTCCAGTGATCAAGATGTAGGTATATTTTGGTGTGGGCAAACACCACAGGTTAGCAAATGGCAGTTCCAAATGGCTTTGGAAATCAAAGGCACATTAGCTGTTTCATCCATTAACCAAGCGTGCCATGACCTCTTTTGTTTCTGGGAAAGGCAAAGGATCAGCTTGTGACACCTGGAACACATGGTATTTCCAGATGTCATTTCCGACCAGTGATGGCTCCAGATTTTGGAGGGCCCTTGGGCCAGGACCCCCCCCCCCATCCTGCCTCCTCGCTGCCATTAATCCACAGCTGCTGCTGCTTCCATTCCTCCTAATTGTTTCTACCTGCTTGCTTGCCAGGCAGAGAGCCAATGAGCCAGCAGGCAATGGCATTAGCTGCTCCTTCTCACCGTAGCTATTATCTGGGCCAGGATGAGAGGTAGATCAGCAAGCAGCTTGCATTGCTGAAGAGGAGGGGAAAGTCCCAAGTGCTGTTTATCTGTGCTGGGGTGTGGGCTTTCAGCAGATGCAGGCATCCTAACCCTTGATGCTGGTCTTGTTTCTGACACTGTTAGAAGCTCCATCACATGTCCTTAACAATCCCGTGATGCTGCTTGACAGGTTTGTAGTAGTTCTCCCGTGAAAGAAACAGTGGATTTTGCAATGGATCTGACTTTGTATAAGTGAGCGAAGATCTACACCAGGAACAAAGGGGGGTGGAATAAAGATCTACATTGGGACCTGCTGCCTCTGAGGATGCTGCCACCTGAGGCAGTCACCTCAGCTTGTCTCATGGCTGGGCCGGCTCCTTCATTGAGCTTTGATGGTCCCCTCTGTCAAGGCTATTGCATGAGAATGGGTGTTTGTGGTTTATTTGTGAAGCAGGAGAGGAATGAATTCGCAACAAACACTTTGTCCAAGGTCCTAGAATTAGGTACAAGTAGCCCTGCTGCTCTTTATAATAAAAGCTTTGGCTTTCCATAGTTCAGGGTTTTGCTTTTCCCCACTTTAAAACCATAGCTGCCTTGCTGTATTATCATAATTGTTTGCCTAATTTATTTAGAGGCTGACAAGTCAGCAGAAGAAGAAAATAAAGGCATTTGATACTATTGCCTCTTAAGATACTCTAAATGCTTAGGCCAGTGCTGACCTACATACTTCTAAATACAGAGTGGAGGATGTTTATCCTGGAAAATATTCTGACCCACTTTTGAACTACAATAATACCAACATGATTTGTGAAGAACTCGGCTTGTTTTTGGTTTTGCAGACAATTTGTTGAGATTTTTTTTTTAAAGTAAGGTAACGATATGAACTGTTCAAAAATAGTGAACCCTTTTTTTCTTTTAAAAATTGTTGAGTGCCAAAGTACTATTAAGACTTTTGATTCCCCTCCCCAAAGTTACTTACTACAGTGGTACCTTGGGTTAAGTACTTAATTCGTTCCGGAGGTCCATTCTTAACCTGAAACTGTTCTTAACCTGAAGCACCACTTTAGCTAATGGGGCCTCCTGCTGCCGCTGTGCCGCCGGAGCATGATTTCTGTTCATATCCTGAAGCAAAGTTCTTAACGCAAAGCGTATGTAACCTGAAGTGTATATAACCCGAAGTACCACTGTATTAGAATGGAAAGTAGGGTAGTCAATGAATTGCCCTTGACGTCATCAACCCTGCCCATTGGCCATGCTCCTTGGTGCTGATGGTAGTGGAAGTTTGCCCTGATGCAGAGACTTTTTCCTTTGGTTATTGTTAAATTAAATTAAAGTCTTATTTTTTAATTTCACTGGGGTGATCATCCTGAAACATGCAAAAGAATAGCAGTCACATTACAAGAAGGAAATACATCTCTTTGTTACAAAAAACACTTCTGTATAATCCTGAAAAATTAGTTGAGGACCAGTTGGCTTGGTGAACATTTTGCAACAGCAGGAACATCAAAGTCAAGGTAAGTAAGAACATTTACAACCAAAAGAAGAAGCAAAAGTTTCAGTAGTATAGCCTACAATACCCAGGTGAGTGATACAGTTTTAAAGGTAGGATGGAAAATGAATGGTTTAATCTGCTCCAAATTCTGGTCAAGCTTTATTCCTTACAAAATTTGTTACATTAATGTAATATTTCTTCAAAGCAGAGAGACTGCTGGAGGAGACCTAAATACTGTTGTAAATGGCAGTTTGTGTTTATATTACTTTTTTATTTTTATAAAAGGCAGAATTCATATACGGTAGCTCTTTGGCCTTCTTGATGTATAGAGGCACCAGCGTCCAAGTTAGTATGATTACACATAAAACTCAGTTTAAAAATAAGCAATTATCTCAAATAGATTATCTACTGGTATCTAGCAGTCTAAAAAGCACATATAATGCATACATATGTTGACCTTGAAGTTTGGCCCAAGCAGGCGTGATGATAGTGCAAGCATCTGATATGGAACAAATTGAAAAAGAGACATAATAAAGAAGAAATTAAATAGCTGGCTTCGAAGCATGTTAATATGGGAGTTCTGATTAGTCAAGCAACACAAGATTTTTTTTTTAAAAAAAGCTACAATCCTTGAAAGAGAAATCATTGTAAAGAAAATAGAGCAATTGGAGAAACTGCAAAATAAAAAGCCCAGTGACTGAATTCAAATTCAACTTATTGCAGCAATGAGTCATTCAGTAGTCCGGAGAAACTCCTAGAGCTCAAAAGCCACTGATGTACTTGAGGCATACTTCTTGGGGGAAATGTAATGTGAGAAAATGGTAATAGTCCGAACAACAGAACAATAAATAATGCTGAGGATAGGATCACTGCCAGGACCTCCAGTCAAGCAGTCAAGATGGAGGTAAGTTGTTAAGTTTCACTCACAAAAAGAAAACCCACAAAAATCTAGCTCTGCAAAATATTGGACCTAAACCTGCCTCCAAGTTTATCTTGGCCTCTTTACTTGCCCTGATACATCTTGTGACTGCATCTGAAAGAGTGACAACACCACTTAATATGGAGACAGGCCTGAGTGAGAGCACTCGAAACTTTGCAGCATACTTGCACTGCTGAAATAGGTCTTCGGAGACAGTAATGTTTTTGTGTCTGGTTGGCTGCAGTGAGAGAGAGGAAGTGGTTTCTGCCCAAGGGTGAGAGCCTGTTGGTGAGACCTGCTACTATCTCTTGGGTGAGAAACAGGAAGGAAGTCAGTGTACCCTACGTTATGGGTGTATGTGACCTGATTGTTTTTTTTTTTTTTTTTAAATAATATTTATTATCATTTTTGAAAAATACAAATAACAAAGATACATACATAACGAAAAATTACAGAAAAAGAAAGAAAAAAAGAAAAAAAAAATTCACCTTTTAATTCCCATTTTCAGAAACTTCTTTTCTGGACTTCCCCACGCCTCCCCTTCTTGTATTCCATTTCCCATATTTGTTCAGCAAGTTTTAACCTTAATATCATCACTTGTTTTAACCATTATTTCAATATTGTATTTGCTTTAATCTAATCAAAGATACTTAAACTATATATCTTGTTCATATATAAACAGGATAGAAGAGCAGAAAGAATATAGAATAAAAATAAAAATATTTTTCCTAAGGTTGTCCCTAGTTCCCATCCACGAATTCCCCATTTTATTATTAAAGAATAAGATAAAAAAAGGAAAAAAGAATTTTTACACTGCATAGTGAAAATTAGATCCCCTTCGGGCTCCCAAACCCTCCTTTTCCATCCCCAATTTTCACCCCAAACCTAGGTCCATAAGTCTATCTTTTTAACCCGGTGCCCTAACGTCCGAGGCTCTCAGGTCCCCTTCAGTCCCTCTCAGCCGGCTTTTTTGAAGATCTTTTATATTAAATACCCAAACTCGAAAAAGTACTTTCCCAATACTGTCAATGATTTTTTCAGCCAAGTCAAGTTGTTTAAGTGTGAAACTCTGTCTTTGTTTCTTAAGTTCATACATCCCAGCTAGTCCAGCTTTCACTCTGGTCGGGTTTGAAGTCATCTTGATAGGTCCTCGGCTCTCATTTATCTTCTGTATCCCTTCGGCCGTCCCTTGTTTGACAAATGTCTTTTCCTCCTCTTCTTTCTTTAGTTTCCTTTCTTGTCCAGCTGCCGATGTTTTGAGTATCAGGCCCTTTTCCATCTCAGTGATTTTATTCTCTTTTGGTTTCAGCTTTAAAGGGCTTGTAGACCAAACATGACCTTGCTCATACGTCTCTTGCAGCTTTCTCATGAGAACAACCAACTCTTGCAGCTCTGCTCGCATTTCCCGACATATTTCCATCTTGTAATGTCCGTAGATCCCCTCTAGAGGGATTCTTGTTACTTAGTATTCCTTTCACTTTCGACCCAAAAGTCAATGTTATTTGTATCAATTTTCCTTTACTTTAAATTACTTTATATCCAGATCATCGGCTAAGAGTTAAAACTTTCAGTTATTCCCAGACCTTGACAGCTAATCTGACAGCTGTCAAAGGCTTGTAAATCCACCGCAGGCTCTTTCACAAATTACTCCCAGTCTTTAGAAAAGTGGTACTTAATCCAAATATCTAAACTCTTGCCCTCCAGCACGATAACTTAATCTTTTAAAATCCGTGGAGTTAATATCTTTTATCCGATCACTAAAAAGTGAGCGACGACTCTTCTCACAACCTTAGTTGACAGATCTTTGCTGTTAAGCTGTTTACAATGGGGGTGAGGCGGACTTCCTCTTTTCACCTACCCCCGCTCGTGCCAAATCCAAATATAAATAATTTCAAAAGTTCAGTTCCAGATTACTCACGGGTTGTTGCTCTTAAATTTAAGTCCGAATTTTAGACGGAAGAAGTCAGCGCTGTCCGGCAAATGGCATGCGGCTTCACTCAGCGGGGGAAGCAGAGGACTCACAGCACCACGCCGCTCCCCGGCACCCGTTCCGTAGCCTTTAAAAAGGCTCCTTCGCGGGTCGGGAGGGCGCTAGCGGTGCCCGCCGAGTCACCACGTCCCCGGTCATTCGCGCCCGAGGTTTTTAAGGGTCCCCGTGTCGCCGGCACGGCAAGACCCAGCCCCCGCTGAGCAGATTCCCTCCGGAGCTCGGAGGGAATCCGCCATTAGCCGATCGCGCTAACCCGGAAGTCGTATGTGACCTGATTGAAGGTTTTTCTGGGCTGCAGGGCTAACTGACATTCTTAATATATTCATTACCTAGCAGAAAACTTAATTGTAAATGTGAGTGTGCCTCTGTTTTTAAATTACAATACAAAAAGGCATCCTTGTAAGAGTTGATCCTAAACTGGTAGCACATGTTGAAAGAATTAAGATGAAGCATATTTCAGATGAATTTAAAATGTGATTAATTTTTGTTCTTTCAGTTTTATATTACTTTACATTGCAACCGTAAGTTATTTTACAAGGGACGTGGGTGGCGCTGTGGTCTAAACCACTGAACCTCTTGGGCTTGCCGATCAGAAGGTTGGCGGTTCGAATCCCCGCAATGAGGTGAGCTCCCGTTGCTCTGTCCAGCTTCTGCCACCTAGCAGTTCAAAAGCACACCAGCGTGGGTAGATAAACTGAGGGGGAAAAGTAAACAGCATTTCCGTGTGCTCTGGCACTTGTCACGGTGTTCTGTTGTGCCAGAAGCGGTTTAGTCATGCTGGCCACATGACCCAGAAAGCTGTCTGTGGGGAAATGCTGGCTCCCTCGGCCTGAAAGCGAGATGAGTGCTGCAACTCCATAGTCACTTTTGACTGGACTTAATCACCCAGGGGTCCTTTACCTTTACCTATTTTACAAGTGGAAATTAACACACACGCGCACACACACACACACTTATAAAAATGTGTGAATGGAATTGCCCTTTGGCTTTGTTGTACTGTACATTTCCAGCAAGTTATGGCAGAGGGGAAATTAACTTAGCGTATGGGTGGGAAATTAAATGATCCATGGTTAGTTTCTAAAATAAAATTGACACTGGGCATTAAGGATGATTTGAATCTTCAAACCATAGAATTGTAGAATTGGAAGGGACCACCAGTAGGGTTGCCATATTTCAAACAGTGAAAAGCTGAACAGAAAAGTTGTTTTGGGCAAAGTTTTGGGCAAAGTTGGGCAAAGTTTTGGGCAAAGTTGTTGTATTCTAGATATGTATGGTGACCCTAAGAAGAGGATCATCGTGTCCTTTATCTCCATAATTCAAGATGTATGAAGTATAATGTAACTGGCTTCATTCTTCTTCTTCTTTGGCGATCACTCGTAGCTGAGTAAGATTGTCTTCCACAAACACAGTTTTAATAATGAGTCCGTAAGTGACTGTGGAAGCCAATTCTGGACCCACACGTCCTTCCACAGTGGGGACATTGGTTCCCGGGTGGGAGTTGATCACGGTGTGGATTTACCAAGCGTGCCTTCCTCTTAGAAGAAGAAGAGTTTGGATTTGATATCCCGCCTTTCACTCCCTTTAAGGAGTCTCAAAGCGGCTAACATTCTCCTTTCCCTTCCTCCCCCACAACAAACACTCTGTGAGGTGAGTGGGGCTGAGAGACTTCAAAGAAGTGTGACTAGCCCAAGGTCACCCAGCAGCTGCATGTGGAGGAGCGGAGACGCGAACCCGGTTCCCCAGGATTACGAGACTACCGCTCTTAACCACTACACCACACTTAGCTCGTTTCTCCCTTGCGTTCTGAGTTTAAGTGTCTTCAAAGTCCATGACACCTTTGGTAAAGGCTGTTCTCCAACTGGAGCGCTAAGAGGCCAGTGTTTCCCAGTTGTCAGTGTATAACATTTTCAAATGGCTTCATCTTATGCTGGTGAAGATGTTTGCAGATATAGATAGATGATAGATAGATAGATAGATAGATAGATAGATAGATATAGTAATGCTATATTTTGGCTGATCTTCTGCTATTGTGTGTAGTACGTGTGTAAGAATAAGGTTCTAGTAGACTCAATGCTGCAACTCAGCTTCTGCTTCTTTTCCAAGACAGAGGATGGCATTGTAGCACTGCTACAACACTTTTAAACTCTGCAAAGGCACCCCCAGAGTGAGATCTTCATTTGATAGTTCTGGGCGCACATTAACAGCTTGAGGTTTTGCATTTTGCTTTTCATCTCTTCAGTGAAACAGATGAATGGTATAATGGAAGCACCTCCTAAGAGGAAGACATGAAATCCTTACATTTATAACAAAAAGTGTCATAAACCTCATTGTAATTCAAGCTTGAACTGTTCACCCTGTGCATGTCCAGAAACTCATTCTCTAATACTAGATGCAATGATCTCTGGAGGAAGATTTTCCATCTGTTTCCTTATGATGCTAAGCTGTTAGCGGTGTTCATTATTTATTGCATTTACTGGTTTACGTTAAGCTATGATTTTCCTCTTTTCTAGCATTAAGTATTCATCTCAGTAAAAATGGGATGTGCATGTTAATAAAGATTGATATTAAAAAGGGAGGGGGGAAGAGAAAATACTGCCTGTATTTTGGGTAAGATTCTTTTGTTCCATCTGTGAGGTTGGCAGTGAAACTCAGAGTCCTTGGCATCGGACAAACGGTTTAGGAGCAAGTGGCTTGATGATTTTGTCTAAACGTAACCACAATCATACTTTAATAAGACCGAAATTAATCATAAAGATGATTAGTATAGTGATAAATCAGCATAGGCTGAATTGGCAATGTTTGCACAGATGTTCTCAATCTCATAAGTAGCACCACTAACTTTAAATAATGTTACTCGTGTAATAAACTGATGATCTATGAGTACTATGATTTCAGATGCAGGCAGCACAAGCCTGTGTTGCACGACTTCATATTTCTACACTCCCTGAATTCAGTGTTAACAACCACTTAGGTGTCACAAGCTAGTTGCAGAGGCTTCTTACATTACACAACAAGGAAATAGGAAAGATTGTTAGAAAAGGGGTCATCTGGGGTGTGAATTTGCATGACCCATCTCACTGGAAAGTTTTTTGGAGGAGGTGAATCTGAATTTCAAGATGAATTAGCCACCCAAAGCTGTGTTTGTTGGTACCAGTTTACAGAACTGTCTGTACAGAGACTCTCACAGTTCATTACCCATGTCAGTGAATGCATATACTTAAAGCGTTCCTCTGCTTGACCATTATCACATGGCTCACTTGGCAGTATTAAAATCCGCTTTTCATTCTGTACCCGCAGATGAAAAACAAAACTTATAAATGTAGCCACTAGGATAGATAGATAGATAGATAGATAGATAGATAGATAGATAGATATAGATAGATAGATAGATAGATAGATAGATAGATAGATAGATAGATAGATGAATGAATGGATGGAGATATATATAGTAACATTTCACTGATATGATTGGCTGTAGCATTAAAAAAGGTATTTAATGGAAAATGGCAATCTATATATTGTGGTGTCCTATGACCATGTTTTTCTCTCCACAAATATAGCAGCACTAACTATATCCAAGTAGACAGCTAATGGCTGACAGGTCACATTCACACCATTCATTTAAACAGTGCTGTTTTTCTAGAAAAAGAGGTGCCAGAAGTCACCATGAACACCTCCCTCATTCTCTTAAAATGGCAATGGCAGCCACCTGAGAGGAGCTGGAACTCACCTGAGAGGTGTCAGAACAGAGTTCCTGTGAGTTCCTCCTTAAAAAAGCCCTGCATTTAAAGCACATTTAATACACATTTAAAGCACATGGCTTTCTCTCAAAATATCCTAGAAACTGTAGTTTGCTAAGGGTGCTGGGAATTGTAGCTCTGGGACAGTGTGATTTAGTTGTATTTTAGATGTGCTTTAACTACATAGTGTGGGTGTTAACTAACCTTAAAATGTGGATCAGTACCCCAGGCTCTGTAAGATAAGATTAAAAGTAAAGGTAAAGGACCCCGACAGTTAAGTCCAGTCACGAACGACTTTGGGGTTGCGGCGCTCATCTCGCTTTGCTGGCCGAGGGAGCTGACATTTGTCCACAGACAGTTTTTCTGGGTCATGTGGCCAGCATGACTAAGCTGCTTCTGGCGAAACAAGAGCAGCGCATGGAAACGCCGTTTACTTTCCTGCCGGACCGGGAAGGTATCTACTTGCACTTTGACGTGCTTTCAAACTGCTAGATTGGCAGGAGCTAGGACCGAGCAATGGGACTGAGCAACGGGAGCTCACCCCGTTGCAGGGATTTGAACTGCCAATCTTGCAATCAGCAAGCCCTAGGCTCTGTGGTTTAGACCACAGCACCACCCACGTCCCGTAATGTAATGTAATGTAATGTAATGTAATGTAATGTAATGTAATGTAATGTAATGTAATGTAATGTAATGTAAGATTAGTCACATCAGTTAGCACTTAAATGGTCCCTCTTTTGGTTCTCACCTGTCCTAAAAGGCTCTTATGCTGCCCCAAGATTCTCTTGGAGAAATATGCAAAAAAATACACAAAATGAGAGATTGTTATCTCATTGCACTGCAGCTAAAGGAGCAGCTTTCATGTATGAAACATTATGTAAATTAGCCATAGCAAGTGCTCTCAGTATTAGTGACTGGCTCAATATAAATATTTGTGTTTTGTTAACAATAGAACAGAATAGTTTATCATGTTCTTGCTTGCAGTAGCTTTCTGATGTCATGGAGGATTTCAGATAAACTTGTTATAATTTTGATCCTGTGGTTGTTGTAATAGAAAAGTTGTTAAGATTAAAATCTCTGTCAATATGTACTACTGTGAGAGCCATGAGGATCAAAGCTCGATGAAGAATGAATACTTTTTTTTTTAGCCAGACAAATGTAAAAATGATATAATAATAAAAAATTATACTCGGTGCTTTTTTTCTGGGGGGATGCAGGGGTACGCATACCCCTAAACATTTTATGAATCTAAGTTTGGCCTCATTGAGGGGCAGTATTTCAATATGAGTAGAAATTTTTTTGAAGAAAAAAAGCACTGAGTATACTAAACAAAGAAAATATTTGCTATTAAAAGTTCGCCACATGGGAAAGGACTTGGAAATCATCTAGGTCAGTGTTTCTCAAACTTGGGTCTCTGAAAGCAGGGAGACTACAACGCCCATCATCCCTAGGTAGCAGGACCAGTGGTCAGGGATGATGGGAGTTGTAGTCCAAAAATAACTGGAGACCTAAGTTTGGGAAACACTGATCTAGATTTGATTTCCTGTGGCTCTCCAGATACCATTTAACTCCAGTTCCCATCAGCCCTAGCCAGCACAGCAAATGGCAAAGGATGTTGGTAGTTGTAGTCCATCAACATCTGGAGGGCACCACGTTGGTGACCTCTCTTTAACTACACTGAGGCTTGCCCATACCTATATCTATCTCAACAGGTCCATGTACAGGGTGAGTCCTTTAAAAGAGGCCCCGTGGATACAGAGTACACATGTTCCATGGGGCTTCTTTTAAAAGACTCACCCTGTATATTAATGAGCAAAGAAAACTCTAGCGCTAGTATGCCTAGAAGCTCTGGGTTGATTCATGTGGGAAAAGGTGGTCCCTGAGGTATCAAGAGTCCTGAGGTCAACCCTCAAAGAGCTATTGGGTACAGCAGACAACCTTTCCACTTTCCTAGGCTTATAGGAAAAAACAGCTGAGGATGCCATGGGGTTTTCTGAATGGTATTGGGGGAGAAATCTGATTTCATCATTTAAAGGTGAACTTACTTAGGCACTTTCCAAAATAATATGCAAACTGAAACAGCCATCCTTTGGAATTTGCATGTTTCCAACTGTTGCAGTAACGTTCTCTAACCAATTAATGTATATAAAACTACATATAATAGGGCAAAGTGAGTGTATAAATGCATGTATTAGCAGAAATAAAATACAGAAATGCATTATATTAGGAAACATTGCTTTATGGCAGTGTGTTATATTAGGCAAAATTGAATTCAAATGTGTATATTAAGATGAATTTTAATGAGAACTTCAAATAAAATCTCGTAGAAATGTGGAGAACTGAAGACTAGAAAAATAAGAAACTTGGAGAAGTCAAAACTGGCAGATTCACTCATTTCCAGGTTTTCAAGAAACACAGGCCAACAGGAAGGCTGCAGAGTGCAGACCACAGAGAGATGGTGTGTAAAATGAATGGAGCACCCATGGGCCACCTTGAAAGGGAAGCATAACAAAAAAAGCTGCACCCAACCTATTTCACCAAATTTTTCTTTTCCATTTCACAATTTTTGGATGCTATTTCTTTTCTCATAAATGGATGGAGAACGGCCAAGGAAAGAAATATTCAGCGCAGTGCTACAAAATACAAATTCCTTAAAGGAAAGAAGAAAACACCCAGATTCATAAACTATTGTGGGGGCATATTTCTATGGAAATCAACACTAAGCAGGGAAGCGAACTAATAAGAACTGAAACAGCTTCTTAAACAGTAGCACAGTTCATGTACTTCTGAATGACGCAAGACAATTTGCATCTGCTGTTTCTATTTTTCTGGATCCAAGTCACATGTGGCCTTACCCATAAAGATTTATTTACGCATTACTCTCACGGGAAGAAAAGTCTGCTACACTCCTGGTGCATCTTGGATTCCACAAATGTAATTTCCTTAGAAAAAGGCATATTTCACAGAAAGGAAGCCTTGAGGGGACAAAGAGCTTTATGTTATTACGAAGCCAGAAAAATACAGTAGAAGTATGAGCCAGGTAGTCACCACAACAAAGACAGTCTGTCATGAACTGTTTTTCCAGCTTCATGAGGAAATGATCTGACTGACATATTAGATCAGGCTCCTTATAACTGAGTGGACTAGTGCTGGCTGTCTGATTTCAGACTCACACATTTTTAGCTTTCAGCAACAAGGCAGTCAAGTGAAATGTCTTAACCACTTGATTGCAATAACAAGATGGAATCTAGTGGGGTTCATTATGAGTTAACAACTCATGCATCACAAATTAACCCAGAGCATCTTTCCCTCTCCCCTTGTTGAACACCTGATAGTCTGGTGATCAAGTGACAACATGTTTTAGTGTGTCTTCCACTGACTGGTCCTTAATGAGGTAAGAAAGTTAATTGCCATACAGTGAAATTGTCCAGTAGCTGTTACTAATGGGAAAGATATAGTTGTACACACGAGTTTTGAGAACTAGTTTCAGCAGCCTTCCACCTCAGCTGTCACCAGGAGCGCTCTCAGTGATGGATTTTGGGGTCTTAAATTGCAGTGGCGCTTTGTGCAACATGCCAACTGCAACATTTGGCACCCGCCGCCTCTCACCTTCCAGTCTGCTTCATAGTTGCGGCACCCCCAAAGCTCCACGGCCAATGCAACCGAACCAGTCGTTCTCCCCTAAATCTACCTTTGGTGCTCTGCTAACCATTGCTCCCACATAAGCCCCACAGGAAGGAATCAGGGAGAAATACTTGTTGCAGGGCATATCTAAGCATCTAGCAAACATAAGGATTGCTTTTCAAATACTTCCTTATCCAACTTTTCAGATAAGTGGTAAATGTACAACTATCTTGCATATTTCAGGCAGGAATCCTAGCCCCACTTACCTGACATTAAGCTCCACTGAATTCAGTTCTGAGTAAATATGGTTAGACTTCAGGTAAAAAGGTAAAGGACCCCTGGCAGTTAAGTCCAGTTGCAGACAACTCTGGGGTTACGGCGCTCATCTCGCTTTACAGGCCATTTGTCCGCAGACAGTTTTTCCGGGTCGTGGCCAGCATGACTAAGCCGCTTCTGGCGCAACAGAACACCGAAACCAGAGCAGTGCACAGAAATGCTGTTTACCTTCCTGCTGGAGCGGTACCTATTTATCTACATGCACTTTTTGGGGTGCTTTCAAACTGCTAGGTTGGCAGGAGCTGGGACCGAGCAACAGGAGCTCACCCTGTTGTGGGGATTCAAACTGCCAACCTTCTGATCGGCAAGCCCAAGAGGCTCAGTGGTTTAGACTATAGCGCCACCCGCTTCTCTTTGGTTAGACTTCAGAGGTGAGCCCAAATTAATAAACTGGAATTCATCCCAATCTGATGCAGGTTTCTTTTCTAACACCTTTTACAGGTTAGATTGACCAAATCTATTTACCAAAAATAAAATTCGGAAAGCTTAACTTCAAAACGTTTAATTTGTATGTATGTGTGTGCATACTGAAAATAAATACCTCTCCCATATGCTATACAAAGCTAGTTCTTAAATACAATAATGTCAAAACTCAGCATGACAAGGATAGCTACCTGTGGCATCAAAGCAAGAAAACAATGCAAATCTGGCATTCTATCATCCCAAGTAGACATTGGGGTGAAAATTACATTATTGCGGGGGAATGCAATGCACACAGTTATAAGAACTCAAAGTTAGCCTGTTTAAAAACCTGTTTAAAAGGTCCTCTTGTATATACAAAGTAGATGCATTAGAACGCAAAGTATGGAATTTGAGCCCACGACCATGGGGAGAGGAGGCATAAATATAAATTAGCTGTTTACTGCATAGATAATAATCAAAGCTAAATTCCAAACTAATGTTGAGCTAAAGTGGGAGAGTCATACAAAATGTGCCGCCACCTTCTTTTGGACAAATATTTTGCCCCACTTTGCAAAAGCGTTCAGATGTGAAAGGCAAGAGGAGTGAACAGCCCTCCCTTGCCAGGGCAACTAGGTCCACACTTCTGGCCCCAGTTCTGTCATTCTTAGGCTGCAGCCCTACGTATACATACCTGGGAGTAAGTCCCCCATGGGGCATCCTTCTGAGCAGACACGGGTAGCATTAAAGTGTTGGGGCAGAATGGGGATGCTGGTGTGGACGCACACCCAGCTCCTCATCCCAAAGCAGTGCAGATGAACAATGCCCATATCCAGATGTGCCGCTGAATACAGATGACTTCTATCCCCACTTTGGAGGAATGTGTGTTTGGCTGCACATCGGAATGGATGCACATCCCCATTCACATTACAGTGGTACCTTGGTTTAAGAACAGCTTAGTTTATGAACAACTTGGATTAAGAACGCTGCAAACCCGGAAGTAGGTGTTTTGGTTTGTGAACTTTGCCTTGGAATAAGAACATGTTTCGCTTCTTGTTGAGTGTGTTCCATTTGTAAATTGAGTCCCCCGCTGCTATGGGAAAACACGTCTTGGTTTAAGAACATTTTGGTTTAAGAATGGACTTTCTGATCTGAGTAAGTTTGTAAACCAAGGTACCACTGTATGTCCGAACTAGTCGTGCAGACCTATGCACAACTAAGGCTCGATGGGCACAAAAGGTGGGCGGGCAATGAAACTGTTACCCATCGGCTGGGTGAGGACTGCAGGGCCTGCTCCCTCCCAGGGCCTTTTCCAGCTGGCCCAGGGGGCGTGGCCCAGGCCCTCTCTCCTGGCTATAAAGGGACTCCTGCTGCAGTGAGGCCTCGGACCGTCGGCTGGGTGAGGACTGCAGGGCCTGCTCCCTTCCAGGGCCTTTTCCAACTGGCCCAGGGGGCGTGGCCCAGGAACAAACTTTTGGAACAAACTCTTGGGAAGGGTGGGAAGTGTTCTGCCATTGCTTCCCGTTCCAGGGGGTTAATGTGCTCTAAAATGTCCTCAAGCAGTCGGTGGCAATTTAAATTTTTATTTCTTTTTTTCTATTGCTGGGGGTGGGTGGGATGGATATTTGGTTGGGGATTAATTTTATTATAATTGTTCTGTTCCTTTTTGTTGTTGTTGTTGTTTTATTGGTTCTGTATAGTTTATGTTTTGTTTTGAAGGGGCTAGATCAGGGCTGCCTGGGAGTGGGGCCCCAGTCATCACGATGGCTTGGACAAGTTCCACAGGGGGGGAAGCACTGGGACATCCGATCTCGGTGATCATGGGCAGGAGGCGGAGTTACGCTAAGACCAGACCATGTCATTACCGAGGAGGCAGGTTTAGTCGTTGTTTGAAGACTATCCCTGCCTCCGGGTCTGGCCTTGACCGGATGGATACTGGAATCAACAGGGGAAACCTACATGACCTGAAGGTGTTGCTGTGTAATGCCAGGTCAATGAAGAATAAAACCACTGCCATCCACGACCTGATTGTGGATGGAGGACTTGACCTGGCATGTGTGACAGAGACCTGGTTGGAGGAAGCAGATGGGCCTGTCCTTGCCGCTGCTTGCCCACCAGGTTTCTCTTACGCACAGCAACCCAGGTCATGTGGGCGGGGAGGGGGGGTTGCAGTGATTTTTAGGAAGTCACTAGCTTGCACCAGGCGTCCTACTGGGAAGATCCAGTTTTCTGAGTGCATGTTCTGGAAGTTGGGCAATAGGGGCAGTACAGGATTCCTTTTGGTGTACCGACCTCCCCGCTGCACCAAGGATTCCCTGTCTGAGCTGCTTCAGGTCGTGGCGGATTTTCTCCTGGAGACACCTAGTTTGGTTGTCCTAGGGGATTTTAACATCCATGCCGACACGACCTTACAAGGGGCTGCTCGGGACTTCGTGGAAAGCATGGCCTCCATGGGGCTGTCCCTGAATAAGTTTGGCCCAACTCATAGTCATGGACATGCCTTAGATCTGGTGTTCACCTCTAGTGACGTGGGTGATCTGACACTAAGTAAAAGTGAAACAAAAGAAGTGCCATGGTCAGATCACTTCCTGGTGCAACTGGACTTCTCCGCGACCCTTCCCCTCTGCAGGGAGGTGGGACCAATTCGGATGGTCCGCCCCCGCCACTTAATGGATCCAAATGGTTTCCAGAGAGTGGTAGGGGATGCCTTATCCCATGTTGATGGCCTTTCAGCTGATTCCCTGGTGGCCCGCTGGAATGCGGAGTTAACCAGGGCTATCGACTGTCTGGCTCCGAAGCGCCCTCTCCGATTGCATGGAGCCCGGACAGCTCCGTGGTTTTCTTCGGAGCTGAGGGCGATGAAACAATCGCTGAGACGGCTAGAGCGTCGGTGGCAAAAAACTCACTCCGAATCTGACCGGACACAGGTTAGAGCTCAACGTCGAGCCTACCAAGTGGCGATAGCGACGGCGAAGAAGACTTTCTTCACCGCCTCTATTGCATCTGCAGAAAATAGTAGCAGGAGACTTTTTCAGGTGGTTCGTAATTTAACGGAACCACCTTTACCACCGGGGCTTTGTAAAGACCCCAAGATCTCCTGCAACGATTTTGCAAAGTTTTTTGCAGATAAAATCACTCATATTCGGAAGGAGCTAGACACCACCGTGGGAGCAGGGCTGGGGCGGGAGAGTGCTAGAGCTCTGTCTGGTCAAGTTGCATGGAATCGATTTCAATCCATTACCCCCGAGGATGTGGACAGGCTGCTTGGACGCGTGAAACCAACCACCTGTCTCCTGGATCCTTGCCCATCCTGGCTAATAAAAGCAAGCCGGGAAGGGCTGGGCGATGGGCTCTGCGGGGTGGTGAATGCTTCCCTCTGTGAGGGAGCATTCCCAGATCCGCTGAAAGAGGCGGTCATCAAACCGCTTCTTAAAAAACCATCTTTAGACCCGGCCAGTATGGCCAACTATCGCCCAGTCTCAAATCTTCCATTCTTGGGCAAGGTGATTGAGCGGGTGGTTGCTGAACAACTCCAAGCACGCCTGGAGGAAACGGACCATTTGGATCCCTTCCAATCGGGATTCAGGCCTCATCATGGGACTGAAACTGCCTTGGTCGCGCTGGTTGATGATCTCCGGCGAGCTAGGGACAAAGGTGAGAGCTGTTTCCTAGTTCTGCTGGATCTCTCAGCGGCCTTTGATACAATCGACCATAACATCCTTCTGGACCGTCTAGAGGGGCTGGGAGCTGGGGGCACTGTTATACAGTGGTTTCGCTCCTTCCTCCTGGGCCGTGTTCAGAAAGTGGTGGTGGGGGATGAGTGTTCAGACCCCTGGGCCCTCACTTGTGGGGTGCCTCAGGGTTCCGTCCTCTCCCCCATGCTTTTTAACATCTATATGAAGCCGCTGGGAGAGATCATCAGGGGGTTTGGACTGGGTGTCCATCAATATGCAGATGATACCCAGCTCTACCTCTCTTTCAAATCAGAACCAGTGAAGGCGGTGAAGGTCCTGTGTGAGTGCCTGGAGGCGGTTGGAGGATGGATGGCGGCTAATGGATTGAGGTTGAATCCTGACAAGACAGAAGTACTGTTTTTGGGGGACAGGGGGCGGGCTGGTGTGGAGGACTCCCTGGTCCTGAATGGGGTAACTGTGCCCCTGAAGGACCAGGTGCGCAGCCTGGGAGTCATTTTGGACTCACAGCTGTCCATGGAGGCGCAGGTCAATTCTGTATCCAGGGCAGCTGTCTACCAACTCCACCTGGTACGCAGGCTGAGACCCTACCTGCCCGCGGACTGTCTCGCCAGAGTGGTGCATGCTCTAGTTATCTCCCGCTTGGACTACTGCAATGCGCTCTACGTGGGGCTACCTTTGAAGGTGACTCGGAAACTACAACTAATCCAGAATGCGGCAGCTAGACTGGTGACTGGGGGCAGCCGCCGAGACCACATAACACCGGTCTTGAAAGACCTACATTGGCTCCCAGTACGTTTCCGAGCACAATTCAAAGTGCTGGTGTTGACCTTTAAAGCCCTAAACGGCCTCGGCCCAGTATACCTGAAGGAGCGTCTCCACCCCCATCGTTCTGCCCGGACGCTGAGGTCCAGCGCCGAGGGCCTTCTGGCGGTTCCCTCATTACGAGAAGCAAAGCTACAGGGAACCAGGCAGAGGGCCTTCTCGGTAGTGGCACCCGCCTTGTGGAACGCCCTCCCATCAGATGTCAAAGCGATAAATAACTACCTGACATTCAGAAGACATCTTAAGGCAGCCCTGTTCAGGGAAGTTTTTAATCTGTGATATTTTAGTGTATCTCTGGTTTTTATGGAAGCCGCCCAGAGTGGCTGGGGAAACCCAGCCAGATGGGCGGGGTACAAATAATAAATTATTATTATTATTATTATTATAACTTCTCAGTTAATTATTTCTGGTACTGATACAAGCTCTCTTCCCTGTGGTTTTTAGTGGCTTCCTCCAATAAGAGACCCAGGATATACAAGCTATTACAAGGAGAACGTTTTCAATCAGTTCCTCCACCCCCATTTTTTACAAGACAATATAGAATTGATTGGTGTTTCTTCTTTTTTTATTTATGTTGACATAATAACTATTTCCTTCTCATTTCCTGCTGTCTCTTTTTTCCACCAGTCGTGATGGATGCAGTGCGAACAACATTTGCACAGTAGATTGCTAGCACTCAGCTCTCCTCTACAAATATCTCTCCCAACAAGTAACTAGCTGATGATTGCAGGGGGAGCAAGTGTACCAGAACAATGAACACCAGGTTTGGAAATAAGAATTTGGCTGTTATAACAAAAATAGTCATTGTGAGTGTTAATCACCAAAATTGAATTTTACTGTGTACTGAACTGTTCACCAGTTTGACACCTTGAAATTGAACTAATCAATTTTTCGTGCAGGAACACCAGCTTCGAAATTGCAACCCTTAATATTCCCGGAATGGAAAGAAAAAAAACACAAACCTCAGATTTTAAGACTGGATTATATTGTGTTTGATAGAGTTAGCATGGCCGTTCTACTGATGAATTTCTCCTCGACTTTCACATTGCATTAGAAGATGATGCACACTTGATTTCTACAGTTGTCAGTGCAAAATGTGGGTGGTTTTTTGTGTGTGTGGTCACAGTAGCTTAAAAAGTCTGTTAGGGGAAACATTATTTCCCTAGCTAATCAGTATTTTAAAAATAATATTATAAGTGGCCAATCTTCCTTTGTTAGGGAGATTCCTTGTTTACTGCCTAGGATGGGTGGTTAATAGTTTCTTCAACGGGAACTGGTGGCTGGGACATAACATACAAAGAAATCTCTCTTGAATTTCTGGAATGGAAAAGCTGTAAGAATTGGGGTGGTGGGGTAGTGCCACATCTCACCTGTAAGGGAAGTGACATGTGTATGTGGGAAGAAACAAGTGTTGAGGCAGATTTTTGAACAGAGAGAGAGAGGGAGGGAGAGAGGGAAGGAGGGAGGGAACTGATGACAAGCAAGCTAGAGATTACAGGGAATGCATTAATGCGTTTCACATCTCTGCTTTTAAAAAAATAAATAAATTGCAAGAGCAGGGCCATCCCACATAAGGAAGGTAATTAATCTTCCCCGATTGTGACAACAAATCACGCCGGTGCTGCTATTTGATATTGCACTGCCAGTTGATACTTCCCCTGAGGTAATTAGTGGCTGGGCAGAAGGAGTGTTGGGCTTTTTCATCAGGCATGCGCTGAGGAGGGAAGGTTAAACCACCTCTCATGGTGTGGTCCCATTACTGATCACCCACCTCTCCGTCGCTATGCAGGCACCTTTATCCTAGGTTTGATCTGTAGCATCTTCAGTTCACATGCCTGAAGCAGAAGGGGACAGAAAGATTCCTCTGCTTGAGACTCCTTGAGAGCTGCTGCCAGCCAGAGTAGGCAATACTGGCTTCATACATACCACGCATTTAAAGCACATCTCTCCTGCCCTCCACCAAGAATCCTTGGAATTCTAGTTGGTTAAGGGTCTGGGAATTGCAGCCTCTGTGAGGCATAAATTCTTTTTTCAAGGGAGGGGTGTGTGATTTAAATGCATAGTGTAAGATTCTGTGCTTTCCTATGATGTGGATATACTGCCTGGTAGAAGCATCTGCTGCTTGTTTCCCTTTATGTTCTCCTTGTATACTTGCAAAATAAAGCAAACATTACAAAAATGCCCAAAGTCCCCACAGCACTTTCTCTTCCAAAGGAACCACCCAGGCAGTGTTTCTTATCACTCAGGGAAGCAGGGAGCTCACAACAATATAAAACCTTACTTATCCATTATTAAACATTATTTTAGATAAATCATTGTCAACTTGAGCTAGTGATCTCTTCCAGATGCGAATGCTCCAGTGCATATCAATAGATGAAGCTACTCTGCAGAAAGGTACATTTGCCAAAGAGCTTCTCTCTCCATGGTGGAGACCGTAGCAATCTGCATGAACTCTGTGTGTATCTGAAGTGAATAATGTGTATTATTTAACTATATTCAGGTGACTTTTCAGGTACTGTGCTGAGCAGCCTTATCCTAAATATTTATGCTGATACCTATCTGCTCTGATAGATTTGTTGCTAATCACCAATATATTTCCAAAACATTTGTTACCGTAATTGGTTTGTGCAGGCAATCTTAGGATGAGGCCCTTTTTTGCTTGTTTTGAATCAGGATAATATGGAAGTGTCAACACATTTCCCAGACTCTTATATGCATATACAAACTGGGCTCTGTCTGAAAAATCATGCCTGGAAACCAAGGTTGTATGAGTGCGGCCCAGAAAAATCTGGTGGAAATTGCTGATCAGCTTTTTGATGGAGATTCTGAAGCAATGGGACTGAATCTAGTCTTCTGCTTTTTCTCCCAGAAAACTCATCATGAGTTTATAGCACTAGGTTGTACATAGACAACTTAGTTGCTGAATTAGGTTGGACGATTGTGGATACACAACATCTTTTTCCAAACATAACTCCGTTCAGCTAGGGAAAAATATGCACAACCAGGAAAACATGCTTCCATCAACATAATTGGTGATATTATACATATATATATCTGAGAAAGAGAATAACGGCAAATATATTGAATAACAAAATGGAATTCAATTTTTATTTTCCAGACCACTCATAACATTTGATAGAGACTATGCAAGGTATTTGACTTGATTTTATAAAGCCCTCTCTGCATTATGAAACTGTCACAAAAATCCATTTAAGTCTCAGGTTTTAATATAGATTGGCTGTATTTTCAGATAGCATTTGATATGGAATATTAGAAAGCAATGGAAACTGTCAAGAGAGTATTCTGATGGTCATAAATATATCATTACTATGATGGCATACTGCTGAATAGTTTTAATTGTTTTTATGAACACATTTTCAAAGCCCTAGCAAGCAAGTAACTACTCTATTTGCACTTATAAAAATAATGCTCATTATTCACTCCTCCTTGTATCTTTAAAACTGGTCTTAAATCTGAGTTTTAGTGGTCCTCACTTTCAGACAATTGAAACTGGTCTGATTAATTCCAGATTTTATAACTATTCTGAGTTCCAGTTTTTAAAAAAGTTGTTATTTTTCTAGCTAATCAATATTTTAAAATATCAATAGAGGCCATGGAAGAATATCTGCATATATGAATTGCCAGGTTAAGAACTGTTGGCAAAATGTCAACATTCCCCTAGTTTTGGACAAATTATTGGTCATGTCTAATGTGTAAGCCTCATTTTAATGGGACATTCAAACACATGCTTAACATTTACTGAAATCAGCCTAAAATTGTATGCAAATCCACTTGTATGAGACTTTTTTAAAAACACCACAATGTAGCATCTTGCCCCATGTCCCATTACCACTGGGGAGTGTGCTGTTGTGCTCAGGTCCTGCTTTTGGGTTTCACATACATCTGGTTGACTACTATGATAAGGTAAAGGTAAAGGTAAATGACCCCTGGACAGTTAAGTCCAGTCAAAGGCGACCAAGGGGTGTGGCATTTGTCTTGATTCAGGCTGAGGGAGCCAGTATTTGTCCACAGACAGCTTTCCAGGTCATGTGGCCAGCATCACTAAATTGCTTCTGGCACAACTGAACACCATGACGAGTGCCAGAGCACAAGGAAATGCCGTTTACCTTTCCACCTCAGTGGTACCTATTTATCTACTTGCACTAGTGTGTTTTTGAACTGCTAGGTGGGCAGGAGCTGGAACGGAGCGATGGGAGCTCATCCCTGTCATGAGGATTCAAACCACTGACCTTCTGATTGGTAAACCCAAGAGGCTCAGTGGTTTAGACCACAGTGCTACCTGTATTCCCCTGCCACTATGATAACAGGATGTTGGAGCAGATGGGCTCTTGGCCTAATCCAGCAGGCTTTTTTTATGTTAGTGTACTATTCGTGTAATTCATGTATGCCTGTGCGATCTTTGTTATTGACATTAACTAGTTGCAACAAACCATACTTCGTATCATGAGCATAAATAGTGGTGCAGGAAACACAGAAAAGTCTTTCTTTTCTTAAACTAGCCAATGGTATGGCTCTGTTATTGTCATTCCAGGGTAACCGCAAACTGTAATTTTAGTACAATATTCATGGGAAGCCTGTTTTTTGATTGCTCATCTTTCCCACACTAATGCCCATTTCTTCAGCTTCTTCATATCCATTCTGGCATTTCACATTTTGTGGACCATTTATCAGTTCTGCTGTGAGCGAGCCAGAGAAAAAAGGGGGAAATTTGATGAGAACTTCCCTAAGATAACTTCATTCATTTGCAAACTGGAGAAAAGAAGCAAGCGTAATAAAAAATCTTGGTCAGCCATTGTCTCCAAAATAAACACACAGAAGTGTTGCAAAACCAGCTTTCATATTTCTGCATGAATTCTACCCAGCTCATATGCAGCCATCTAATGCAGATTATTCCTGCCAGGAGCATAAATAATCTTAGCATGGTGTGTGTTTTGTAAGGGTCATTGCTGGGTTAGGGGGAGAACACACAAAAACATACCAAGTATGGTGGCAGATTTATAGAACCTCCTCTGGAACATCTCCTCACGATATGCACTTTGTCCCCGCTACAGGAAGCATCCAGGGGGTAAAGGCCTCAGTTAAGATAGTCACAGCCTGCTGCATTTTTAACTTCTAACAATGCTCGGGAAAACCATCTGGAAATAGTCTGGATATATATAAAGAAACATTTGAAAACTGCAGGATATGTGGGAACCCGGCATCGCTGTAATTATAAGGATGAAGAGGTAAACTAATCATCACCAAATTTTAAAGGAAAGGTGAGTATATTAATGGCTTTCTCTTCTCATATTTTAATGACCATAAAATACAGTTAAACTGGTTCACTGATAGGAATCCCGAGTTTAAATACAGGAATTCAGATGTACATAACAATTGAATCATCCACTAGTTTGTGCATTTAAACAAACAACTGTTTACTGAACACCACAGTTTGATAGGTTTACATTTAATTTCTTCACACATACTATGATATGTGTGTGTGTGTGAGAGAGAGAGAGTGCATGGGGTATATGTGTTGTGCCTAAACTTTCAGGGAGTAGTGAACCCCAAAATTGTAGCCAGCTAGTAGTGGGAAATAAACTCGGCCTGCAAAACTTCATGTATTTCCACCAAATTCCTCTTCCCCTTCCATCCTTCTGTTCTGGAATGTTGGGGAACCTTCTAGAATAGTATGGAAAAGTGTCTGTTTTGCATACAGAAGCTCCTTGGTTCAATACCTGGATACATGCCTTCTGAAAACCTTGAGAACTGCTGCCAGTCAGTGTAGACAATTATGAGCTAGATGGCTCAATGGACTGACTCAGTAAGAGAGAAAGAAAGATGATCAAGAGCAAGAGAGAGCAAGCGAGCCATTGGAGACTAAAGGAAATGAAGGCTGCTTGCAAATGGGGTGACAACCATGATTAGTCCAACATCTTAAAAGATAAGCTATACTTTGATGATGAAACCCCTAGCTCAATTAGTTTCTAAAGAGATGAACAGCATAATTAAACTCTGAAATCAAACAAGAAAGATGAACTAATTTTATATGGATATTAGGTACAGCACTGAAAAACAGTGAACTGGAAATGTTACTGGAAATGTTGCATCATGTAGAATGTCCTGCTGTGAATTTTATCAGTTGTCTTTATCGCATCTGTAATCTTCCGATTGAATATTAAGTGGGTACTTCACGAAATGTTCAGCAACCTTTGTTTAGAAAATGCAGTGCAGCGCCGTTAACTCTCGTGAATTGAAAACGTATTCCTTTGCCACTCTGTCATCATCTCTGTCATTGTCTGCTGAAGAGCTTTTCACCGTGTAGTTATTTATGCCAGTTTCTCTGATGTTCTAAAACTGCTGTATAATATCCCAGTAAGTTGTTGCATTTCAGAATCTTATTAGGCCTTCACTTGCGGGCGTTTTCTTTAAAAACCATAAACTTCAAAGAGAGGAGCTGAAATGCAACAGAAACAGTAATTTTGCTCTTATAACCAATATATCTCTGATTGCAGATCACAGTACACATCTGGCGCCTGTCATTTCCATAACAATGCAACCATTTGCAAGATATTTGATAGGGGTCAAGAAAGCATGTTGGCGCTAGCCACAGATAGCAAATTAAAATGGGCTATTTGTACCGCCCTGAGACCTCTTGGTATAGGGCGGTATATAAATTCAGTAAATAATAATAATAATAATAATAATAATAATAATAATAATATGCTGTGTTGGTTACTATATAAGAGAGAATTATTTGCATTGGAATGCAGGACAAATACATATGCAGTGCTTCTGCAAAGCAGATGTTATTAACCTGCTTCTGCAAAAAGCCCACATTCATTTTGGAACTGGGATGCATTGCTTTGGAGGTGATGACAAATGGCTCACATACAGCACATCATACTAGGGCAATGGTACTTTCCAAGTTGCAACAAGGTAGGGTTGCCATATGTCTGGAATTTCCCAGATATATCCGGAATACTGAAGTTGGAAGCAGTGTCCGGGCGGAAATTGCCCAAAAAACTTTGCCCCCCAAAAGCTCAACAACTCTCTACCAACCCTGTAATCATGTAGATCACAAGTGGCAACTTAGATCAAGCCCTTGAAATGAAGTTTTGCTAGTGCCTTCCAGTTTTAGCCAAATGATATATTAAACCAATTTGAGGTCACACATCTCAACGAAAAGAATGAAAGATGACTTATCCATAGGTGGAAGAAGGCATATAAAAGAATGGCATCCACTATTCCCCAGGCATATCTATTGCCTTCCCTAATTTGTACAGTCATGTTTAACATATCAGTAGACCCAGCTCATTGAAGCAAATCTATATGCAGGCACACTGTTTTAATCTTAGATTTAAAATAATCCTAATTAATTTCTTACCTCTCCGCCTCCAACATAGCCACCTCTTGCCTCTTTAAAAATTAAGGTAAATATCACAATTAAAAAAGGAATAATTGCATTGAAACCAGAACAAAGACGGTAGGATATATTTTGAGTCACAAGCGAAAGCTAATAGATGGCTAGAATTTCCATCTTTTTACCATAATCCCTATAGATTGAATGTGATTCATCTTATTTTAAAGTCATGCAGTACAATCCTGTACATATCTACACAGAAGTAAGCCCCATTGAAGCTGCAAACTTAAACACATTGTTGTAAACCATAGAGTTTGCTTCTGAGTAAACATCCATAGGATCGCACTGCATACATTCATATACTGATGGACAGCTATTGTTGATAACACAGATGATCAGATACACATTGCCCTCCTATTGTTGGTCAATAACTGTCAACAACAGCTGTTCATCAGTACAGGAATGAAGACACAAAAGCAAAATCCACTTTTTAAAAGTAAGGAAGATGTAGAACTATTTCCTATATTCTTCTCTAAAGCAAGGGTATTCTTGTATTCTGAAAGCAAGCAGACTATTGATTTATGTCCTGCTGTATCAAGGTCCCTTAAAGCACTCGCAATAGCAGCAGAATATATAAATGGGCCCGCAAAAGAGGCCAAGGAACTACATACCTAGATTCTTGATCTCAACAGAAACTCATAATTATCAGACAAATGGTTCTTCTGAATACTATCTTAGGGAGTCAATCCCCATTTATCTAGCAACAGGATTAGTTCAAAATGCTGTAATCCGTTGCCCCAGAGTCAGTGGTGGTAACATTGATCTACTCTTCTTTTAAAAAGAAAGCATGTTAACTAAGCAATCCTATGGAGGTCAGGGTGGGAGGGGAGTCTGTGGTGGAGGAACTGCTACTTCCTGAGTCCTGCCAGGTTCCCCCCCCCCATACATGCTTTATGTCCCCTCCCATCAGTTTCAGTGAGAGGGAAAATAACTGCGCTCCAGCGTTTCTATAGTTCGTCTCCTTTGTTGGGGCCAGTGATGAGGGAACCAGAGGACTTTAGATCCAGAGCCTTTCCAATGTGATCTTTTTCCGCCCATAAAACCCATGAGAGTACCAAGGTCAAAGGATTGGCAGTGGTCCCCTTAGGACAGGTTCAAGAAGAATGTGAACTGAGCTATGAAAGCACATTGGCTAAGCTCTGGTCTTCCAGTTCAGGTATAACATGGAGAATGAAGTTCTAGTTTGGGTGAAGGTGTAGTGAGTTACAAAATCATGAGAAGATTATTAAATGTTGACATAAGAGATCACAGAACTGGCTCTGTTTGTAGAGTAATAAAGGGGTATCTAGAGGTTTATATATGTTCTGTATACTGTATATATTTAAAGTGTTACATTCCCCAAGCATCAAACATGGTATCTGGCACAGAATTTGGCATGCTAAAATCTTTAGCTTTCAGGGTGGGGAATCAAGTTTCTAATCTTTAGGGTTGTAACGGGGACCCGCAACCTCGCAGGGGTAATGTATTGCAGGTTCAGACACCAATCTTGAACTGGAAAGAATTTCTACAGGCTTGTGGGAGGAACTTACATTTAATAACTCCTCCCACAATCAATTTCAGGCTACATGACTCATTTGGCCATCTTCCATACTCTTCTTTAATCCCTATTTGCCATATAACAACCAAAGCTGAGCTAGCAGAGCTGAATTTTGAATGGTTTGAATATCTAAATTCTGAACCTTAATTTTGGAAGCAGAGCAAATCATGCAAAATAAGCAGATACATGTACATTAAATTAAATTGCATGCTTTTAATTCCAGGCAAAGCCCAGAATACTAACAAACAGGAAAAAATAAGACAATGCATCTTTAATACACATTAAAATACTGAAAGTCTAGTCTTATTTTTGCAAGTAATTGTGGTAGGTTACAACTTAGGATGTAGTCCCATGTTGCTACTCAGCTGCAGAAAAACAATGTGCCCAGATACAACCTCAGAAGCAGATTATTTGACAATTGTAGGGCATGCTGGGATACTTATTTCCTTAGGAATGAAGAACTAGCAAAGCAATCTCAATGGAACATGCATCTCCGTGACCAAATCCCTTAATTACATCCAGTGAAATAGCACCTGTGGCAATTAACTTGTGTAACTCCAGCATAGTAATTTTAATTGGCGGAGGAGGAAATTAACTACACTGAATGTGTTGTTTTACATGGTCATCCAGAAGTGAAAAAATCCAGCAGCACTGTTAATTATATGGACAGAACAGTGCAAATGTGCTACCTTAGGCTTAGACAGAAGCATCTATTGTCTCCCATGGACAAGTTATCATAACAAAAGTTAAGTTGGACTCATAATTTACATCCTACTTAAATGAATTTATCTGTCTTTCTGCTCTAGGTAAAGTTTATCTAATTCCATTTTGCCTTGGTGTATATTCATGAATTTCAAACACCTTTTACCTCATTCAAAAGAACCCTTTGCATATGCTTAAGGTGTGAATCGCTTAACCTGACTGTACAAACATGGCACACACAAAGAGCAGCATAACACTTTACAAATGTTAAATGTCACTAATACCTTGGTGGCTTTCAAAGGGTCTCCACACTTCTTTGTGTAACAAACTGCACTTCTGGGGCTAGTTTGCTTTACCACACTAATGAATGCTTAATCCCTTGAGTTCTCTCTTTGGGTTTGAAAATCAACATTAACTATTATCCTGTGTAATCGTGAACACAGGTGTCTGAGTGCCCATCAGTATGGAAGCAAAATGGGGCCACCCAAAAATGTGCAGTGCTTTTTACATACTGTAAATTAAAATAAAATGAATACATACACACACACACACACACACACACACACACACACACACACACACACATATATATATATATATATACACCTGAAAAGAACCTCTGAACTTCCAAGTTGTACATAAAGCTAGTTGTTGTTGAGCCTAGAGTTTGAGAGTGAAAGAGAGAAAGGATTGCTTCTAAATAGGGGGGCTATTATCACAAATGGGTCATTTAGACAACGACAACAACAACAACAACTTTATTATTTGTACCCTGCCCATCTGACTGGGTTGACCCAGCTACCCTGGACGGCTTCCAACATATATGAAAATATAATAAACCATTAAACATTTTAAAAACTTCCCTTTACAGGGTTGCCTTTAGATGTCTTCTAAGGTTTGTATAGTTATTTATCTCCTTGACATCTGATGGGAGGGTGTTCCACAGCGTGGGCGCGACTACTGAGAATATCATAAATGGGTCATTAGCAACAGTTTCTTTCTTAAACACCACCACCAGCAGCAACTAGATTTTCCATGGAATGGGTCAATCTACATTGAATTCCACCACACTATAGTGTGGTGAAGAAACAGCCAGGACAGTGTTCTGCAGACAGGGTACTGGTTCTCAGAGTTTCCTGTTTAGGAAACGTAATGGTCTGCAATATGGGTCAAAGTTGGAAGGGGGCAAAATTTGCTTCTTACTACAGACAATGGTATCAGTAGAGTTAGGAAGAAGCTTAACACATAAACACACACACACACACACACACACACACACACACACACTCCCTGATAGGATGTGTTTCCTTCCTCACACTCCAGTTATGTCCTTGAGCATATGCCATAGAAGCAAATGGTAGTCACCTATATCTATTGGAGAAAAGGAAAGAACTGAGGGTAGGGCCAATGTTGTGTTAAGGTCAAAACCTGTTGCAGTAGCTTCAGTGATGGATGAGAAGGTGAGAAATGGGAGAAAAGAGGGGTAGCAAAGTGAGGTTTGGGGACAGACAGAAATTCCCCATCTGTACCTTCGTAGATATTTAACCTGCCAAGAAATACAAAGAAATGGCTCCATCTGGAGCCTAAGGGTGTGTTCACATTGCCACTTTCTCTGCATTCGGTGCATTTTCACTGCTAACGTTTGAAACTGTGTTCACCCAACGTCAGCCACAATCCATACTGATCCTGTGGCTTCGTGACAAATACTGCTACCTGATGTGTTTTGTCTCAAACAAGCTTCAATCCAATTAGGAAACTAGATGTGCAGTAATTGGTAATGTAAACACATCCCAGCAGCCATTGCACAGGTGCAAATGAGCATGTAATCACGGGGTGGCTGTGGAGGTTGCAGGGACACCAAAAAGGCTGTGTGTGTTCCTTGAAGACATCCCTGCCCCACTCTCTGATGTGAACAACACTGTGCAAATGGGGCAGTGAATGAGGAGGGCTGACCTTGCTGAGTTTCAACCCACTCAGTTAGCCAGTGTGGTGTAGTGGTTAAGAGCGGTAGTCTTGTAATCTGGGGAACCGGGTTCGCGTCTCCGCTCCTCCACATGCAGCTGCTGGGTGACCTTGGGCCAGTCACACTTCTTTGAAGTCTCTCAGCCCCACTCACCTCACAGAGTGTTTGTTGTGAGGGAGGAAGGGAAAGGAGAATGTTAGCCACTTTGAGACTCCTGAAGGCGGGATATCAAATCCAAACTCTTCTTCTTCTTCTAATGCGAACATACCCTTATAGGCCTTTCCCCCCAGGTACTATTCCCTCAGGTGTTTAAGATCTTATCCAGGATATCAGTTTGGTTAAATAATCTGAGTTTGGTTAGATAAACGAGCTTTGCTTCTTTCTTTGTCTTTTTGTGTTTTTTTTTGCAGGAGTATCTTTCAAGGTCCTTCTGTGAATTATCTGGGTCCACTGTTGCTTTATAAAAATGCCTTTACACATTTATTGGAAGAGGGGGCACCGGGCTGGGTTGGCCACACTGCTAATGCTCTCTCCCAAATTGCCTTTTCCCCTCCTGTGCTTTAGCCCATTGCACTCGCCAGGGTTAACGTTTGCATACATCAGTAGGGGCTGCTTTCCAGACTCTAATCATACATCACCATAAAATAGGGATGTGTGTTGACTTGTGTACCTTTGCCCTTTGGGTTGAACTCTGATGTTGGCTGATTCTCTCAGTGTAACCCCCTCTGGCCTCTAGAAGACCTTTATACTTCTGGAAGGAATGAAAGAGAGAGACTGTAGAAATTATTATTGTATAGAATGCACAGGAGACTAATAAAACAAGGTTGTGCAGACCCTGTTGCCTAAAAGGACCCTCAAGCATATGACAGGTTAAAGCTAATAGAGAAGGCTTACGCACATTCATTTTACTCATTACTGGAAGATTCCATTGTGATATATAACATGACAGTCAGAGAGAGTATCTAGTTTAAAGTGTGCGCTGTGAAATGTGCTTGATAAATTAAGTTGCGTTTATGCTTGTTAGCGGCACTGAATAGTAACATGCAGGCTCACACTAAGGTAGATGGAAATGCTGCATATCAAATGTAAGTGTTAATCCTTCTGTTATGATCAGTCAAGATGACGACTTTAGAGATTCTTTCACAAGTGAAGCACCGCAAAGATGTTAATCCTTAATGCTGCAATGGCACATAGTATCACTGAACTCACTTGGGGCTGCTTTTGTAAATCTGCATAAAAGCAAAATCGACACCTAAGCGAGATAATTAAGAGGCGGAGGTTTTGCATTTCCTTTTGCTGGAGGCAGGGGTGTACAACCTAGGGGTCGGTTAGGTGAAACCCCTGCTAAGGGCACAGGCCAAGGGGGACGCAAAAAATCATGCCCCTTCAGTCCAGCTCAGAGTTGCCCGGAGCCCACCCACTTGTCCACACATCAGACAGCAAGTGGTGGAGCAGAGTGGACCTGATCCCGATGGCTGTGGAGGAAATCACTGGCGGAGCATGGAAGTCGAGGAAAAGCAGACTTTTTGAGTTTCTGTTCCATGGTCTCCTGGCTTTGGAGGCACTGATACAGCTCTTTGCCAAGGGTGCAAGGGAGTCAAGGTATGAACTTGAATGAAGTCCAGCTGTGGCCCTTGGAGGTAAGATAGCTTGTTAGCTTTGCAGTTTTATTTTGTAAGGGTTTCAAGGTGTATGCTACAACCAGGCCTTTTTTTAAAAAAAAGCCAGAAGTCACCGGAACTCAGTTCAGGCCCCTCTCAGGTGGACACCATTGCCATTATAAGAGAACAAGGGAGGCATTCATGGTGAGTTCTGGCACCTCTTTTTCTAGAAAAATAGCATTAGATACAACCGGGGGTTTGGTTTGATATATCCACTATTTTCACGGCTCCTTCGTCAGTTGTGATAACCATCTGCATAGTGGGAAACGGTTTGCTGTAAAGCATAGATTTGGAGTTGGGGTTGCGACCCCTCTGGACATTGTTGGGTTACAAATCCCATAATCTCTGGACCATTGCAACCAGGGCTGATGGGAATAGGAGACCAACAACACCTGGAGGGCCACAGGTTCTCCATCCCAAATTGCTTCACCTGATCACACTCAGGGCTATTTTAATTTGTACCCGCTGCATACTTTCTGACTCAACTGGGTTTACACACGTGACCATTCCTAAAATGCTGATTTGAGGAATGTATTGCATTATTACATGATTGGTTGCTATGGGACTATGGCACTTGGGAAAGGTGGGTTCTGAATGGCTGAGCTGAATATTAAATCCCTTTTTGTCTGTGTGTGATGCGTCAGGCGTCTATAGTCTCCTTAGCTTTCCAAAGCCTATTATTGCTCATTTATTTTAGAAAAGGGAAAATTGTTAGGCAGGAGATTCATTTTTATGGAAGTGGGATGTGCAGAAATCTGGAAATATTTGGACAGGGAGAGACGCCTGGAAGTAGACGCAATTACTCCTGACTGGTGCTTTCCCTCACCTCAGAAACAAAATAAAAAACCCCACAACCCTTTCTCCTTGCAGAAGGAACCAAATGGCCCCTGTCTGAGACTTCTGCCTTATCCCCACGAGAAAGGAGTAGGTGCCTGTGGGGCGGCGGGGGAGGGGATATGGGCATATTTACATTATTATTCTGACAGAAAAGTGAGAGAGCTTCAAGTAAGCGGTGCTGATTTCTCCTGAGCATTTGTGGCATTGTTTTGCTATCACCTCTGGTTCTGAGCACACCGACGCGCAGCGGATTTCCGTTGCAGTTAAAGAAAAAGCGAGCGAGAAAAGAAAACCGCGAGGGTTGAAGCGCGGAAAGGAAACAAAGCGGGGACAGAGAGGAGAGAGAGAGAGAGAAGCAGAAACCGGGCTTCTCTTGTGTTTTTTTGTTTTGTCTGTGCGTTGTTTTTTTTTAAACCACATGGCTCCTCCAGCGAGGAGCTAGCCGCTGAGGGCTGCTGCTGCTTCTGCAGCGTTCCCAACGAGGGCGCCAGCTTGAGCGAGTCACACGCTGCACACATCCCCGCGCGCTGGAGAGCGAGAGGGCGAGAAGAGCGCGCGCAGGGGAAGGAAGGAAGCGGCCAGAGAGAGACGGCTGAGGAAAGGCGCTCCAGAGGAGCGAGCAGCCTCTTGCGCGGGCCAGCGGTGGCGCTTCCCTGAGAGCGAGGCGGGGAGACGGTTTGCAGCCGCTGCGTCTCCTCCCTCCTCCTCTCTCAGGGAAGAGGGAGGGGCGCACGGAAGGCCCCCCCCCTCTCCGTCTCTCCTTCTCCTCGCCCCTCGCCCACCCGCGGCGCTGCTAAGATGCACCTTGGGCGCTGCGCGGTTGCAGCTGAGCAGCGATGACATATCCTTCCTCCGACCTCACCATGGACAGCTTCGACCTGGCTCTCCTGCAGGAATGGGACCTGGACTCCCTCTGGTGAGGATGCCGTTTTAAACTTGGGTGTGCGCGCGTCTGTATATGTGTGAAAATCGGTGTTGCTGAGGGGTGGTCGGGTGAGGGTAGGTCCTCCATCTCACTTCTGCCCCAGAGTTTTAGGGGAGAGCAGGAGGCAGGGAGTCTCCTTTCATGACGAAGGGCCACACCTGGAGGCAAATATTGATCATCATAATAAAAGAGTATTCCATTCTTACCCTCTCCAATAATTTCCGCTTGGCTTTCCTTCTTGCAGGGAACCCCCCCCCCCAATGCGCGCCCTTTCCATCCTTCAGAACTCACTTGGGTCTGTGCCTCATGTCGTCTCTTGTCTCTACACCCTGCAGCTCCTATCACTATCCTCTCCTTTCATTTTTACATTTTGCATTTCAGTTCTGCTCTCCCCTGCCCTGCATCTTCTAAACCACAGCTCTACTTGCCTCCTCCTTCTCTCGCCTCCTTCAACGTGATTGTTTTGCTCACTGCACCCCTCTGCTTTCCCGCTTCCACCTTCTTCCTCACCTCAGTTTGACTCTGCCTTCCACCATCCCAACTGCTGCCTCTCAGTCCATTCATTGCCCCCATTTTTTTTCTTTCTTCAGCCCTACCTGCCCATTCCCCCTGGACTGTTCTTGTGCCCGTTCCTGTAGAAATTACTGCATTTCCAAGAAGCATTTGGCAGCGGCCAGAAAGCATTTCTAGAAATATCGTTAATGACTCCAGGTGGAAAACGCTTCTTCCTCTTCGCCACCTTCCAAAGCGCTTGCGGTCCAAAGCCCGGAATGGGTCCAGTAGTTGGCAGCTGATGCCATCTAGTATATGGATTATTGCTCCCTAATTTTTCAATCTGCATTTGTATTATTAGTACGAGAGTACTCGTGTCAGCCGTGAAGGTGGTGTGTGTGGTACTACTTTGTGCCACTATCAAGTGCCACTTCAGACTGTGCTGGTTTTTCTGTTGTATACGGCCTTTACAGTTTAATCTTTTTTATATGTGCTTCAAAAGACAGTTAAGTACATGCATGAGTTGAAATGAATGGAAATGGTTGTACTATGTTGTATCTACGTTCTGGGTATTTCTAAGGCACACAGGCTTGTGTGCACATTACAGCTAGTTGGTTCTTTTTTCTCCGTTCAGATGAAAGCTGGTTTTCGGGAAGACGCATCAAAACACAGGACAGATATGGATTGCAGCTAATGTCGTGGACACCACTTCTCAAACCAGTGGTGGGGAATGCACTGGATGTAGAGTAAAAGGGAGCCACAATGTGTGTTAGTTTAAATTTTTGGTCATGTGTATCTTAAGTCACCCATTGCTTGCTAAGGAGAGTTCTATTCCTTCCCTGCTTGTCCTTCCTTTCAAAGGATGCTGTTCTGGTGCTACTATTACGCTTCGTGGAGTGTAGGAATTTGTATGATGGTGGCTGGTGTTTTTTGGATGATGATGAGACTGACTTTCTGGAAGAAGGGAGACCTTTGTAGTCTTATCTCTTGTTGTACTGGTATGTTTAAGAGTTGTCGAGTGGCCAGACTAGGACCTTGGAGGCCAGGGTTCAAATCCCCACTTGGCTATGAAGCTTACAGGGTGACCTTGGGCCAGTCAACCAACTTTTAGCCTAAACTTAATTCACAAGGTTGTTGTGAGGATAATATGGAGAGTGGGAAAACCACATGCCACCTTGAACTCCTTGGAGGAAAGATGGGATAGAAATGCAATAACAAAATAAATATGCAGTAATTCATTTCCTTAATGGTACACGTGATCTACTTTCTGTTGATATAGAATGTATGTAGTATTTGGTGATGCGCTTCTTCCCATAGAACATATATCAAAATGATCTGGGCAAACAAGCCTGATAGTGAATTTTCCCTTTTAAAAAAATGATATTGTGATCATGTCATGCATGCTTGTTTAATGTTGGATCTTTTAAACCCAGACAATGGCTGTAATCCTGCACCAGTTATATAGAACTAAAGCATTTATTTCAGAAGAAAACCCCATTGAACTCCTTGGAATTTTAAAGAGCAAATGTAATACACAATATGTTACTAGCCTGCGAAAGTTAGTCATTATAGCTTTCCTGATGGAAATACTGTGGCTAACATTATGTGTGTTTTTCATTGAGAAAGACCCATTCTTGACTTACTGCTAAGCTATAATGATTACTCCTAGATTGTTTCCTGCTTTAAAACTCTCAGATCCTTATAGACTGTAAAATTTAGAGGTTTTTTTACTCAACAAGAAGAGGAAGGGATGATAATATTCAGGCTGTGTTGCTTTCTGTGGTCAGAAAGGCGAGGGGAGAAGAAAAATTGAGGCTGTAATTCTATATCTACTTACCTGGGAATAAGTCCCATTGAACTCATTGGGACTTATTTTTAAGTAGACACTCATATAGGACTGTACTGTTAATTTCCTTTACAGTGGAAATTGTGTTCTTTGCAGACTGTATTTAATATTGAAAGTAACATAACAAAACTAGTCAGGAGGCTAGTTGAACTCAGAAAGTATCTAAACATAATTTGCTAAGTAGTCTTGGGTATTATCTGTCAGTAATTCAAATTGTTTGATGGTTCTTATGGATTTAAAATGATGCTGGTTGCCTTGTGTGAATGTCATGTATCTGCCTAGACAGCAACCCAATGGTGACACTTAATAGGCTATTGCTCATGATTGGTCTGCAAGTGTATTCAAAATTAGAGTCCCTTTGTATTTCATCTAATGTCGCTGATTTTTCATGCCTTGTGCCTATTGTACTCTTTTATATATCACAGAAAATCTATTAGTTTCATGATCACTCATCAGGTTATAGGTCACGTCACTGAATCACCCTATTTTGAACTAAGCACTTTATCTTAGCTTTTACCACAAAAACAGTCAACATAGATGCAATACAAAGGTGTATGGTGTGAGCTACTTGGTTTGTTGTGGCAAGGCCTAAAGATAATTTATATTCCACACTCAATTCTAAAATTGTCATATATATATATATATATATATATATATATATAGGCAGGTGTGATTTACCCTTTTATTAGAATCATAGAGTTGGAAGGGACCTCAAGGATTATCTCTCTAATCCATAGGCAGCTATCCCATTTGGGGATCGAATCTGCAACCTTGGCAATATCAGCACCGCACAGTTGGGCTTGGCTTAATTGCTGATATTACATAAATAGCATTTTATCACAAAACAGGTATCTTGATCAATGGTTTCAAGACAGCATACGTCAGAATAGTGACATGATAGTAATAGTACTGTCAGTGGATATTGTCCAGTAGGGCTGGGCATCATATCGTCCAAAACTGGTTTGACGTCCATATCGTGATATCAGTTTGATAATTTTTGACCAGGCAATATATTGCGAACGTGTGTGTTTGTGTGCGCGCTCTCTGCAAAAATCACAATGTAGGAAAAACCATGAAGTCAGCCAATGCCTCTATGTAGGCCCATCCTTATTTCAGTCATCACGATATGTCCATCTATCGCAATGTTTAGCTGGTGATCTATTACAATGTTGAAAACAGATGTCGCCCAGTAGAATCTTGATTGTAAAGTCAATGGCCTTCCTATGAAAGGCCATTGACTTTACATGAAAAGTAAATTTTGGGTCTGCAGTTCATCATGGGGTGCTCTAGTACAGTGTTTCCCAACCTTGGGCCTCCAGCTGTTTTTGAACTACAGTTCCCATCATCCCTGACCACTGGACTTGCTAGCTAGGGATGATGGGAGTTGTAGTCCGAAAACAGCTGGAGGCCCAAGGTTGGGAAACACTGCTCTAGTAGAGCCCTTTTCTCTCTGCTATCCATGTCTTATTCTTCTCTTTCTCTCTCTGTACCACCCCAAGCCTATACGCCACATGAAATCAGGCTGAGACAACATGTCCCCATAAGTCACAAATTCCCCACCCCAGCTTGAAAGCACAGATATTGATAACTTTGCAGTTTCGCCACAGGGCAGTCTGCATTGAGAAGCACAGGCTTGTTTGTGATTGCAGGAAGTGCATACATGCAACACTGTCCTTCCCTCCCAGTCCGTTATGGTGAGCAATCTCTTGTTATTTAAATTTACAGGATTCCTGTCTCCCAGGATGTGCTCCCTCACCAAGATAAACGACATGGATCTAATTTTAGGCTCAATGGCTTTGACAGACTTTTGTTGTTTTTTAAGCACAGTTGCTGTCCATCCCCAAATATAAGATGGGAAAATACACACTTAGGCGAAAGTCATTTTGTGGCAAAGGACAACGCTCTTAATGTCTTAATTTTCTGTGTGGCAAGAGCAAGCCTTATTGTGCTTTGGAATATATTTATGATGATTGGGTACTTAAGCTAATGACAGAAGAGCTTAGAGCATTAGACGACTGCTTCACTTAAAAAGGAAAGCTGTCCAAATAGCAACCTTTTATAGTGCTTTGTAGTCATGCGTTTATGGAACACGGTGCGATTCTATATACGTCTACTCGCGCACACAGCTTTATTGCGGTCCATAGATCCATGTCTACTCAGAAGTAAACCCCATTGAGTTCAAACCCCCATTGAGTTCCAGGTAGGTGACTGTAGGATGGCCTCCTCAGGCATTAGAATTATTTCTGGCCTTGTTAACAGTAGGTAGTTAAAATGTGATGAGGGAAACTAATAGCAACTGGAGAATTTTCGGTGTTGGTACACGCCACACAGGGATCAACTACATGGATATCTTTTTATGCAACATACATCAATATTATTGAACATGTCCATAACATGCACCGTATTGCTTGATGTTCAAAATGTTGCTGATCCCATAGCTAGATAACTCCCATAGATGGCATGTTATTTCCCTGATAGGTTGCCAGTTGCAGAGTATTACATAAAAATGAATTGATGCTGAAATGGCAGTGTTTTCCAGTTCTGCACAATGCATAAGATGAACGTTGTATTCCCCCCTGCACCCCCCACGCTACGCCACTGGTTTACAGTCAATTCACCACATTCTCCATTGACACACAATTAATATCTTAGTTGAAAAAGCGCTTTTACTATTTGGTTCCATCTTAAGTACACTTTACTACAGTTGTGCAAGCACTTTAGAGAGATGCTGCAAATCAGATTGAAATTCCAGACAAAATTGGTTTGAGGTTCTAGACAGAAATGTAATAGAAGCCTTGCTGTCTGAAGATTCCCTCTTGAATAAGGCTGCTGGTGCTTCCAGATGAGGGCTTAATACTGTAAATAGCTTCTTCAGATATTGAAAATGGGTCATTGGCAACATGTTTTGTTTTTTTTAAGACTTAGTGGATTTTCTTCTAAAAGGGTGAACTTGAAGATTAAATGGGGAAAGGTACAGGCTGGCATTTTTGAGGCCTACATTGTCATGTGGAAACTTGCCTGCATGAGGAAAGGAGCAGCCAGCATGGTAGGATTCTTGCATACCACTGCCCTCCTGACAGCAGCCCTGCTGCCACTTATTGGAACAGTACAGAGGCACGGCAGGGTGGCAGCATGGTTGGGTCTGTATGGGAGCCTCCTGCATGAGCACCAAACACCTGGAATGAGCCAGAGGCGGTTTTAGGGCAGTGTGACTGGTTTCCCCACACACTGGAAATTGTAATGATCAACTAAGTACTAGAACAATCCTTACTAGTGAGCAAGCTCCACGGAACTTGGTAGAAGCTGTGTTTCGAGAAAATGCGGGAAAGAATTGGGCAGCATGTATTTCTTTCTGAGTACGGCTTCTATCTAATGGATGTTAGAAACCTCTTGAGATAATCTTCTGCAGTAAGTAAAACTTCGGAGCGTATGAAAGCAAACATTAAAATTTTCTTAAATTGCTTCACTCTTTGCTGTAATCTCTCCTGCTTGTAATAACAGTTAGGATGTTATCTGCATGAGGCTTTTTTTTCTGGAATGCACATCCAATTGGTGCTTACCATCTGCAGCTTAAGCAAACCTATGTTAGTCTTTTGCTTAACAGAAGGATATCACAGTGGGGCCAACTGTCTGGGTTGCACATTACAGCAAGCCAAGGTTTATCCTAGGCTAAAGCTCATCATTAGTGAGGAGAGAGCTTAATTATAAGCCCAGATTTGGAAGATAGGCTAAGCCAAAAATTGGCTCAGCTCAGCATGGTGTGGCAGTAAAAAAGGAAGAACAATGTTAGTGTGATCAGGATTCTCTCCAGAAGCCCACACATTTGTGCTGTTCTAGTAAGCCATGGCTTTGATTACTGCGGCATGTGAACCAGGCCACTTTATTAATAGACTGCATTCATATGTACTAATGCTAAGCCATAGTTTTGTGCTGTGTGCACAAGCAGAGGGGTGTGCTCACTTCCATGCAACTGAAAGGAGGACCCCAGCAAGGCTAATTTCATTTCCCATGATTCCTGTCTTGTTCTTTCAAACAAACTAGGGGCTGTGGTTTAAAACAAACTATGTTGAGTCAAACAAGGCAGCTTCACAACCTGTGGTTTGAATTTTGCTTGCTTTGAAACTGACTAGAGTTTGGTTCAAACCACTGTCTCTGGTTTGTTCCTAAGATCAAACCAGGAATCATGGGAAATCAAACAAACTATGGCAAAGTACTCCTCCAAAGGAGAGGGTTGAGGAAGCATACAAGTCCGACCAGCACTTCATTCAGTCTTCTTTTTGCTTGTGTGTGTGTAGTACTAATTTGTGGCTTGGTATTGTATACAAACATGGCCCTGTATCAGTAAAAAACGCTTTCAGAGATAAGGACCATATTGTTGTATGGTTTGGAATAATGAACGCACCATGCTAAATATCTCTCTCTCTCTCTCTCTCTCTCTCTCTCTCTGGGTCTTGTTTTTCACATTTTTGTTTTGATGTTCAAGCACTTAAATTGCAACATAGGAACCTCATGTTTAGATCTTCTCAGCACTCCCTTAAAGCTGCTTTAGATTTTATGCACAATGATGTGATATAATTCTGCAGTGTAAATTATACTTAAAATGTTCCTTCTATGCAAAAAAGTTCCCTGCTTAGAGGAAACTTGCACATCAGGGGAGCTTCATGGCCGAGCATGGATCTGAACCTGACTTTCAAGAAAGTGACTGTACCACCATATATGCATGTTTGAAACATAATGTTTGTGATCTATATGTCATACTCTTCCCACATGTGCAACATTAACCTTGGCTAAAATCAAGTGTACCAAAGTTGGGAGTGCTAATAACTAGTGAGTATTTGTGTGCATAGGTGGGAATATCATTAGTCCAAATGTAGCATATACCTTGCTCAATATGCAAATCTGCAGTAAGAGAACTATAATGGCAGATGCAACACAAGTGATCAGTGGCCCCACCAATCTTAGCCAGCCTTCTTACAACCAGTCCCAAGAAGGGCAATGCCTGTCACCTTTTCTCATTCTTATTCTCAGTGTTGCCTTTGAATAAGTCAGTAGGGAGGAGGACAGGACAAAATTAGTTGGCCCTGCCTGTCATTGGTTGTGGTTCCTCCTATCATTAGATCCAGGTGCACCTACTATTGCCTTCCCTTCCTTTTGTGCCCCCAGTCCCAATGGGTACCACCCATCACTGCCAGTGATAGAAGGTTAAAATGAACACAGTTCGAGTGAGTTGGAAATATAACAAGAATTGCTCACTTTTATTAGACCTACGTACATTTTTTGTGGTAGAAAACCCTGTTGAATATACAGGTTCTTATTTCTGAGTAAATATGCATAGGATCAGGCTGTTAAAGGTGAATCAATTTAATTATCAGCTTTGGAAGAGAACTTCATTGAAGGACCGGCTGAAGCTGCCATAGATTGCAAAAATAAAAATAAAAATGGCTTTGGAAGCTTTTACCAACTCCTGTTGCTCATCTGTCCTGGCTACAGGAAGCTGCTTTTTCTGGCTGACGGTAATATTAAAGTATTAAAAGCACTTTTTCCCCAATCAAACACAAGTGAAAAATTCTTTTATGTTAGTAATGGACATCATATTTGCCAGTGAAATGAAAGATGTTGTTTTAATGCTGTTAATGACTATAAAGCAGGAAAAGCAATGTCTAGCATGCTTCCTTGAGGCTATTAATTATTTACTTCCATCCTAGATATTTCCACGAGACTTTGCATCTTACAGACGTCTTCCTTTCCCCACTTTGTTTCTGTAACGCACAAATATTTGTTATTTGTTATTATTGAAAGGGCAGTGTAGACTCCCTACTGAAGTTTTTACAATGAATTTCAAACTTTATTGTTTACGTTTATTTTTGCTGTTCAAACCACTTCCCCAAGTGCTTAGTCACAATGGCAGAACGTATTCCATAGACAAGCCTTTTTAAACATGCTGTATAAACTAAAAAAAATATAATTTATCCCAAGCCACAAATAAATTAGTCAAATTTCAATTTATAGCTCAAATATATACACATTTCAAAATTTTTTAAAAATCTATTTAAAGTACATAATTGATTTGGTAAGTCGCAGTTCAATCCTAACCATGTCTACTCAGAATTAAGTCCTATTGAGTTAATGGAGTTCACTCCCAGGTAAGTGTGTTTAGGACTACAGCTACAGTTACCGGTAATAATTTTAACAGCAATAAAAACAAAAATAGCCACATATGTGTATAGATTTGATTAACTTGCTCATTCTTAGCTTATTACCTAAGCAATAGCTGCTGCATATTTTCCACCTGCTGACACTGATTTTTTTTGTTAAAAAACCCTTAGAATTTAATATGAGAATGCCCTTTATATAGAAAGCTGTATTATATCATTGATAAAAAGTGACAGGGAATTCCCCCAATTTTTATTTGTTGAGGGTTAACACATTAACTTCTGGTTTTGGTAAAAGTTTGAAGTTTTGCAAATAAATAACCATATGGGTAATCTTATGTGCTCTGACATAAGCACCCCCTATATTTTCAATGGAAGTGTGTGAATAAGAGCCATACACAGGACAACGATGATTTAGAATTAAGGGCACATGGCAATTGTACATTTTGTTGCATGAAAACAAGTGCACCCTACCTAACACCTCCTAGCACACCGAACCTAGAAATATATTTTTTCTCAGCCAGAAACAACCTGAAAAATAGCACAGTTCATTGTGAAGTCAAATCTGCTAGGATCCAAGACACACTTGGCGTACAAGTCTAGCTCCATGCATTTATATACAGTTCAGGAGCATCCATTGTAGTGGTGTTAGCCAAAGATGTCTATGGGCTTTCCCATGGAGGAGAATTAGAGGACAGAGGGCGAAGAAAGAGCTGTGAGTGGAGGAGGGACCTTTTCCCATCCTCTGGACCCCCTGGGAAACTCATCAAGCCTGCTGTACTGGGAACTGGGTGTGGAGAGAGCAACTGAATGGGACATTGTTGTGGGCAGCCTGAGGACATCACCCTAGTCTAGGACATCACCAGCCACTTTGGGCCTGCCCATAAAAAACAAGTCTAGGCTAGAGTGATGTCCACTGTTTCCAGGAACTCTTCTTGTTGTGAGACTTTTGTGAGTGAGCTGAGAGTTTGGACCCTGCTTGGTGAGAAACCCGGAGACTAAGAGTGAGGGTGTGACAGAAGGAAAACTTGACTTGTTGTTGTTTAGTCGTTTAGTCGTGTCTGACTCTTTGTGACCCCATGGCCAGAGCATGCCAGGCACTTCTGTCTTCCACTGATGAATGGACTAATATATGAATTTACTAATATATATTAGTAAAATTGTATTAATGTAACATTTTTATACACAACTGCGTATTTTTGTAATGTTTTGTTTAAGCTATGTGTTGTTGCTTCAGGTTTTTTTGTACACTGCTCAGATCTATTTTTAATATATTAAGCTGTATAGAAATTAAATAATAACATCAAATAATCAAAACAATTCCTTCAACTGTCTCTACATTTTCATTACCAAATATGTTCAGTGCATGTGAGTCAAGTATGGAAGCACAGAGCAAAAACAATATCCTGTATGCACAAATATTTCTGTAAGCAAGATATATTCCTAAGAAAACATTTTGATCTAAACCGTTCTTCCTTTGCTGTTCCGCTAGCTAGCCATTGCATGTAGCCTAGAAGGAACTGCAGGTAATTTTCAGCACCGAGAGGCACAGAACATCTATAGCTCCAGAATTTTGTATTACAGTAGTTTACTTTCTTTATATATTAGAGCTAATAGAAGGTGGTTCAAGTTTAAAAGCTAATTCTGATTTAATCTTGAAGGATACACAATGTAAACCTTTCATATTAAATAGCTGAATGCCTTAGAACAATCAGTTACATACCCAGAATTAACAGCAAAAGCTTGAAAGAAAGAAGCGTCTCTTATATATTTCCTGATTATCATGTAGTGTGTGAGAAAGAGAATGCAATTGCTTGCTTGCTTACAAATGCATTAGGTCAAGTCCTTAGTCTTGTGTTCACAGCAAACAGACACTAGGAAATCTATGTAATATAAATGTCTGGCTGTAGGAGATTCCATACAAGCTGATTACTAAATGACAGACTCATGATTCACAATGCACCAAATTCCTTTAATTATTTCGTAGTCATATATTCCCTTGTTTTATGAAACAGTCAAATAAATGCTTCCGTCTTAATTGATAGTAAGGCAGAGCCTGCTGCCTAAGGATCTCTAAATTTCTTTTCAGAAATGAAACCATGGTGCAATTGAGGACATTCCTGATTTGGTTTTGTGAAGGTTTCCAATTTGTTGGACAGCTCTTAATTTAGCATTGGCAGACAGAGACTACTGCTGTCAGAATGTATTTTATTGACACTTTGTTAGCTGTGCTCTGTGCTGACCTTTGACGAAAAGCCACAGCTGCCATATCTCCTCCAGGCCCCAGTGAAAGAAAGGAAAGAAGGTATGCTTTTCTTTCTTGTTCTTAAAAGGGAAATGAACCAAAATAAGAAGCATGTGAGTAACCAGAATTGTTAGCGCACACAAGAAACTGAGGTTGTGTATACACAACATTTTATTCTAGAATCAACGGAGACTGACTACGCACAGTCTGGATGCATTGCATATTTTTTGCCCGTGAAACTGGTTTTTGAGCAACCATTTTCATTCTGAAAATAAAAAAGAGCATTGCAGGTTGATTGTGCATTAGCCCAACAGAGTATCCATTTGAAAACATGAAAAGAGTTGCAGGCAGTCTTGGGAATGTGCATGTGTGTGGACACCTGGCCAATGACATTGTGGCTGTGTACATACCAAGACCACAATCACCGCTTCCTTCTTCATTCACCTGTGGCATGTGCAAGGAGGAAAAGGTGTGGGTAACAGACCCTCCAAGTGTCCCTATTTTATAAGGACAGTCCTGGATTTACAAAAGCCATCCCAGTTTCTGATTTGATCTTGGAATGTCCCACTTTTCCTTAGGACATCCCTATGTTGGACCGTATGGTAGGGTGTCCCTAATTTCATCAGAGAAATGTTGGAGGGTATGGAATAACTTAATAAAGGGGAGAATTTTCAAATGCATATCAAGTAACCACACCCACCCTTGCGAACAGCAGAATCTAGAATCAATCTACATTGACAGTTGCATGTTGAGGATGAGCACGAACGATTCTGGGTTGTAATCTGAAGAGGCAAATGAGTTTCCATGTGATTTTCAGCATGTTTGTATCTGCTCTCTTGGTCAAACACAGAGTATTGTGACCTGACTCCCATGTCTTCTCTATTCACACATGGGCATAGCCAAGATTTTTTGGGGGGCAGCCAAAGTTGTTGAGCTTTCCTTGGGAAATCAAAGTCACGGGTAAAAATATCCCATGAATAGGACATTGCGGGGGGCAGGCTTCTGCTTTGGGGGGGGTGTCAGGGCAGAATGTCAGATAATTGAGTACTTTCAATGCTTTTCAATAATATTTGTGGATCTAACCTGCCCCCCCTTGGTTACGTCCATGTAGTCACATATAAAGTAGTGTGGTGGGAATCAAAAGGGGCCCTCAGGAAAAGTGCCTGGGATGGCTGTGTACATGCTGGGAAAAGGGAGGCAGAAGTAGTACAGTGAAGCTCTCCTCTCGTGTTCATCTTTAGATGCAGAAACAAGACACCCCTCCCCTTTTTAATGTGAATGACACAGACATGTTGTTGAGGCTACAATCCTCTAGCTATCATGCAGCAAGCCCCACTGACCTCAGGGGGGTTTACTTTTGAGTAGGCATGGCTAGGACCTTACTGAAAAGCATCAGTCTTTATTACATGTCTTAAAGTGGTACGTTGAATAGTCTGTCTTAGGAAACATGCCGAACACATAGTTTAGAGGGGAAATGCCTGCGATAATAACATAGGCAATGGTCTTTAGATTATGAAGTCTTCAGGGCACTTACATTTTTAATTAAATTCTTTAGTCAGTTAATTGTTTTTCTTTCAAATCATGTTTATATGTTTAAGATAAACATTACTGATTTAGTGCATATTATATGGGAGCATATTTAATCAAGATAATTTCCCTCACCTAATTAACACAAACACAGTATTTATTGTATCGAAAATAATCTTAAATATGTTGCCTGATCGAAAGATGTGTGAATTGTTTACTTTAATGCCATCAGCAGTCAACACCCTTTTCACAGGTGTCAAGTCTGATTAAAATCCAATTAAAATCTAAATTTTCACTCAGCAATTAATGAATTGCTTGATTAATAGATTAATTTAAGCCCACTATTGCTTTCTGTGCTGCTTTAAACCTAGCCTGAAACAAGACATTCAAGGACCTTTGACAGTGAGGGAGGAAATGGAGTCTGGTATTGTGAATAAAAACTTCACTGCTTTATGAGGCTAGAACAATGTCGTTTCCTTTGGGAAATTAGTTTTCTCCCACATGTTGAAGAAGGACAAACAGAAAATTAAGGATGAGCTGCAGTGGATCAGAAATCACTTTCTACAGAACTCTGCACAAAGGAGCAAGTTCAAGATAACTGGCGTCTTCAATAAACGCATAATATTTAAATAGATAAGCAAGTGGTTTCTCAATAATCTTCCTTTAAAAACCCTCTAACCTCAACTGTTGCATTCTTCACTGTCTGAGTAACAGCTCCAACTTGCTTTACTATAGAGCAGGAGATTTTCAGTGCCCACCTCTTATTTTAATAGGTACACAACTAGTGAATGTCGGATCAGCTGATCAGACATCTAAAACCACCTATGTAAGGAGTATCCAATGTACTGCCGCCGAGACCATATAACACCGGTCTTGAAAGACCTACATTGGCTCCCGGTACGTTTCTGAGCACAATTCAAAGTGTTGGTGCTGACCTTTAAAGCCCTAAACGGCCTCGGTCCACTATATCTGAAGGAGCGTCTCCACCCCCATCGTTCTACCCGGACACTGAGGTCCAGCACCGAGGGCATTCTGGCGGTTCCCTCACTGCGAGAAGCCAAGTTACAGGGAACCAGACAGAGGGCCTTCTCGGTAGTGGCGCCCTCCCTGTGGAACACCCTCCCACCAGATGTCAAAGAGAACAACAACTACCAGACTTTTAGAAGACATCTGAAGGCAGCCCTGTTTAGGGAAGCTTTTAATGTTTGATGTATTGCAGTGTTTTAATATTATTATTTTTTGGAAGTCGCCCAGAGTGGCTGGGGAGGCCCAACCAGATGGGCGGGGTATAAATAATAAATTATTATTACTACTACTACTACTACTACTACTACTACATTTCAGATGTTTTGCACTACAACTCCCATCAGCCCCCATCAGCATAGCCAATGGTCAGGGATGATGGGAGTTGTAGTCCCCATCTAGGGAGCACCAAGTTGGCTATTCCTCACCAGTATTCTCAGTCACAGCTACCACCACCAAGGGCTAAATCAAACATGATGTGATACAGGGCTCTAGTGCAACAATACTTCTTCTCTTCACTATGAGGGCTAATTTATGTAAGACTACTCCTGCAGCGATACGTTCTCTCTGATGTGTGAGATTTCAATATGGGGTACTTTTCAAGGAAGAAACTCACTCTTATCTGAAATAGGAGATGGGATAATTGCATGACAAAACAGTACACTCCCCCCCCCCCCAAGTACAGTGGTACCTTGGTTTAAGAACAGTACAGTTTCAGAATGATTTGGGTTACAAACTCCACAAAACCGGAAATAGTGTCTTGGTTTGAGAACTTTATCTCGGTATAAGAACGGAATCTGAATGGTGGAAGGGCACTGGTGGCGGGAGGCCTCATTAGGGAAAGCACACCTCGGTTTAAGAATGGTTTTGGTTTAAGAACGGACTTCCGGAACGGATTAAGTTCGTAAACTGAGGTACCACTGTAACTAACTCCTTGAACCAGTTATGAGATGAAGACCACAAGGACCTATTTAGCACAGAACTCAGAGTGATGAATGGCTGCTTGTGCAGGCAATATTTGAAATAGATTAGATTAGATTAGATTTCTTTCCTGCTCTGTCCCAAGGCTTTTGGACATGTTATATAGCATTCTTATTTATCAAGAAAGTTTAAGTAAGCTAGACTGAGAGAGAGAGAAATTTGTCCAGGGAGCTGCAAAACTGTGCAAAGGATTTACCTTCCTTTCCCATACTCAGAACTGGCTTTCTGCCTCCTGTACCACAAAAGCTATAGTTGGTTATAGTGGCAGCATGAAGCAATGGCTTATTTGGGCTGATTCTCATATATGTGGCATAGTTCCCTCTCACATCATTCCAAGGGGAGAATCTCCACAACCTGCTTAATAGTTAGTTTTCTCCTATTCTATAACCAGGGAGGCTCTGTGTTCAAACCAAAACCTGCCTATAATTTTGACATGGTTTACATTTTTTGGTACAGAAAGTATTGGTTTAAAGTGTAGAGATGTCTATTCTAAGTGATTCAAGAAGGTTCTGGAAGCTTCTCTGTGTGATACAAGCTGGTGCAAGCTGGAAGTTTCTACTCTGCCTAGAAAGGAACAGAAGGTTCCTGATGTTTGGGTTATTCCGTCAGAAAAGCTAAGCTGGTTTAATCTGGTTCTGTTTCACTCAAGGTCATGCTGACTATAATAATAGGCCAGAAGGGGCCTGGGTTTCATTTTCTGTCTCTTTCCTTCTGGTGTAGTGTTCTGTACATACCGGTAGTATGCTTAAGTGCTAAGGTTTTAGTCTTATTGTAAGTTTAAGTCTGCTGGATTTCTTATGGTCTGTGCTGATCCTGAAGATGTATGAATTTGTGACCGTAAAGTTCGTTTACCTTCAGTAGTAAAAAAAAGCTCTGCTGAATGAAGTTGATTGTCTTGGGTTTAATATTTTGAACCCTGCAATGTTTTTACTGTACAGTGGTACCTCGGGTTAAGTACTTAATTTGTTCCGGAGGTCCGTTCTTAACCTGAAGCGGTTCTTAACCTGAAGCACCACTTTAGCTAATGGGGCCTCCCGCTGCCGCCACGCCGCCGGAGCACAATTTCTGTTCTCATCCTGAAGCAAAGTTCTTAACCCGAGGTACTATTTCTGGGTTAGCGGAGTCTGTAACCTGAAGCGTCTGTAACCTGAAACGTATGTAACCCTTGGTACCACTGTATATTTTTACTCTGCTAACTATGTTGGGTTCTGCTCTAGATCAATATGGAGCAAAATCAATGACAAATTTTAGTTAGGTATGTGACTTTTTCCGTATTCATATATAGTAAAGAAAATAGAATACGTGTGATAGACTGTATATCATGCAGCACATTCTGTTGGGATTTGGCTGAAGAATTAGAGCAGTGATTGTATCAGCCTCGGAGCCCCTTGCTCTCTGAAACCTTTGTGTTGGCAAAAGGAATTTTTCATTCAGTTTACAGACTCAATGTAATGGTCAATTCTTCTCCAGCACCCGACATAGTTTGGTTGCATATTGTCTCTCAGAAACCCAGGGCACAATGAATACAGCTGCACACACACACATATACACACAAAGAAATTTTATTTAGCAAGATCAGCTCATTCCCCTCTTGTGTGGGGGTGCTCTTTCAGCTCCCCGTTACAAAGAGGATGCACTCTGAGGAGCACTGGTCTGCTGATCTGTTACCTCCTTGCAGGGACTTCCAGTGAATTTATTTACGTGATCAAGTGCCGTCTTTCAAAACAAGAAAAAAGTACTTGATTATTCATGGCCTTACTTTCATGGTTTTCACTCCTGTCAGCCTCTTCAGTCATCTGTTCGAAATGATAATAGATTAATAACAGTAGTGTAATATAATTTAATAATAATACATGATGATTTAGCACAGATGAATAAATAATAACAATTATGTTGGAAACACGGGGTTCAGGTTTTCTAAAATGGTGGTGTTCCAGCAGTCTTCTCAATTATCTGGAATAGTTTCACACCCAACCCTCTTTTCTGAGCTAGGATCCTTTCCCTGGCTTTGATAGAAGCGAGATTCGCATTCTTGTTTATACAAGACAGAAGAGAGCTGAAGAACAGTATTTTATGTTACTAGCTTGTTGTTTTCAAATGCTTTCTGTGCCAAAATTGTTTTCATCCAATTTATAGCTAAACATGTGGATCAAGCTTCTATTTACAGCCAAGGGAAAAACATGTTTATATATACTCTGGGATTTGTTACTCCCACTATGTTCATAGTAATGACGCCCATGCAATGGTTTTTAGGATCACAGTGTTACAATTCTCTGTTTGTTTATTCATAAATAAGTCTTACAGTGCTCACTGGAGCATGCTCAGTAACAAGTGTGTTTAGTTTGTAACCTTAATTCTTTATACTATCTAATATTTTTCTCCAATCACAAAACCAATATTTCCATGAAGAGACAGCAGTTAATGATGACCAATGAATTATGGGCCACAAGAAGCATTATATGAAGTTTTAACATTTAACCTCTGCTAAGTACATAACTTAACAGAGGTTAGTGGGCTATTGACCCAGCTCTAAATTGTATTACATGCATTTCAAGATTATGTATCTTTGCCTGTATGGATCTATATACACTATGATGTGTGAAACAGCTGAGAGTCTAATAGCAATACGAAGAAATAATTTGAAAAATGGACACTTTGCAGCTCAATGACTTTATGAAGATGTTCTGAGGAATTATAATTTAAAGCTGTATTATTGTTAAGTTTTGTTTTGTTTTGTTTTTTTGCAGTTGCGGAGGTTATGTAAAAACAGTTAAATACGAAGGTATAACCTGACCAGCAGTTGATGTAGCAGAGGATCTCAACTGATATTAGATGGGAAATATAGATTACCATTTACCAAGTGGTCATTTACCATACTGTAGTGCGTATGTAACTACAAAGCACGAACAAATGGCTTGTCTCTACTATCCTGCCAAGTGATGATAGTGGTAAAATTCTCACCATTTATCAGAGTGGCTTACTCAGTAGTGGCATGTATATAGTAGTAAATAACCACTTTACCATGTTGGTTTATTATCTTGCACCAAAGCTTTATTCCCAAGAGCCTAAAGTTTAGACCTGTTTTCATCTAAGAAAGCTGGAGAAGCAACAGGGGAATTTAACACCTGGAGGTCGATATACTTTTATTCTCAGTAGTACTGCTTTCGCAGAATTACTTCTCTAATTAATACTTCACGGAATTATGTGCTATTAAAAGACGGCGCGTATTTTTAGATGCTTCTGCATCTTCTTGCTCGCACATTCTTTTGAATCTGTGCTTTCCCACAGCTCCCCTAAGTTTTTTTTTTTAAAAAAAAAACACAAAAGTGTAAAAAGCCATCTTTCAAAGAGTTCTGATAAGTGCTTATTCTCAAGGGTAGCTTAATGGATGCAGAATGGATAAATCCACATGACAATCCACTTTAGAATATGGCATAGCTGGCATTCTCTCTCTCCAGATTCATTGGGAATACAGAAGTGCAGCAGATGAACTACTATATAGCTCAGGTCAGTGCACTGCACACAGCTTCACTGTGTCCTGAAAATGACCCTCTTACCGACAATCAAGATGCACTCCGCTGCACATTGCCTCCTTAGATGAAGGCATTGCCCTACAGGATCTTAGTAGAATTTGTGAGGTAGTTCTGCAAGTCCTCTTTCCCGTGAAATATAGCCCATGTGCAGTAAATGTGGGGGAAAGACTTGCTGTTGGGGGAGTCTTCAGTATGTCATATTTTTGTAAGTATGTTTTCTTCCATCTCTGTGAACAAATCCCTGTTGGAGTCCTTGATAATTGCTCATTTTGCCTCCCATATCACATTTACTAACTTATCAGTATTTGCTACCCAGTCTAATAGCAGAGTTTAACTTTTACACTAATAAGGTGTTATATTTCTCTCCGGTCTCCACAAATGACAGTTTGCAGCCTATGTGAAGTAAAAAAATCATTTTTGCCTATTCTCTATTCTCCTATGAAAAGTCAGTTCCAGTGTCCACATTTCATAAATTCCTGACGTGTTAGAAATTAATCTAATAATAATCTAAAACTTCCTGTTACAGCCAATAACCTTTGCACTGAAACCAGTTCAGCAGTTTTGATGTCTTGAAATATAATTTTTCATGAAAGACAGTGGTTTTTATCACAGACATGAACAAGCAAGTGACCTGGGGCATAAAATTGCTGCTCAGAAGAAGAGATATATTGCCACACAAAATGCCAAGATATCTACTTGCAACAATTACAACAATGATCATTTCACATTTTTTATGCAGACAGTTTTAATCTGCAAAAGGTTAAGCATGTGACAGTTACTTGTTCCTATGTACAGATTAGCTGAATAAGATTTAACCTTTAGAAGTTCTTAAGCAGCCACTGTTCAAAATTGGACAGTTTCATTGAAAGCCACCCAGATATAAGTGATCTAATGTTTAAATAGGAGACTCTAAAATCTTTTGATTTTCTTTTAGTTTTGCATGGTGATTATAACTTAGATTGGCTCGGTGTCCTTTTTAATTTGATTGTTATATGCCACAAGGCAAGATGCAAATAATTGAACAGCCTCATTCTTTCCTTTCAATAAGGCTCAAAGTCCCTGTTAAGTGGTGCTCTGAGCTTCTTTCTTCCAGTTTTTGGTTTTCACCCTTTAACCAAAAGCAGTTTGAGGTGGGTTATCTTCAACTGGTAGCTAGGTTGCTCCCTGACCTTAGGAAAGTCACAACAGCAGCACTGCCACCGTGCTAATATATAGTATACAAAATTGAAGAAGTGAGGCCCCAAATGCCTGTTTGAGCTAAATTTTCATTCTAGGTATGAACAGGCCAGAGACTACTGTTTAGCAGCAGAAAGGCTCATGGAGAAAGGCTGATTCATTATTTCAGTCTGATTTCTTTTCCCCCTGGGTCAAAATTTGCCCCCTTTCCCTAAGCTGGATCTAAGACATGCAGTTTCGAGCATGGAGAAGGGGCAGTTGACTTCATGGACACTTCAGTCAAAGGAAGGGTTGTTGTTTTTTGTTTTGCTTTTAATCCTACCCTTTTGCTGGTTTTCAGCTTCCAATAGCACCTTTCAAAGCTACTTTTCACTGAAACAAAAATCGAGGAAAAGTGCTGTTTGTGCCTCAGAATGTGCAGTTTGTGCCTCAGGAAAAAAAAATGATGCTATCCTATTTCCCATTGTTTTAGATTGGCTTATAATTCTTAATTGGAGAAACAAATCCTATGAGTAGATGAGTAATAAAAGGACTACAAACGTTCAAGCAAGTGTTCTTTCTAAAATGATCCGATTGGAATTTATCTGAACTTGGAATGTGGAGAGGTCACTCATGCTAGTCTGTTGACGTAGCAGAAACAACATGCAGTACAGCCTTAGACATGCCCATTCAGAAGTAAGTCCCATTGCATTCAAAATGACTTTCTCTCACATACCACACTTAATTGGGAGTAAGCTCCATTAATGAAACTTGCTTCTGACTTAATATGGTTAAGATTGTACTTTAGGTATTATGGCACTTCAGAGCCTTAGCAGCACAATCATATACTTGTTTACACCAAATTCCTACTGGTTTCAATGGGGCTTACTCCAGGAGAGTCAGTATAACATTGCTGCCTTACAAATTATTTTGGTATGAGATTTCATAGACCTCCTGGTTTGCCATATAAATGAAATTTTGTTATCCAGAAATTGCCTCAGTCTACCTCCCACCCTAAGATCATCAGATGAAGGGTGGCTATGAAATAATAATAATAACCTAGGCATTAAATAAACAGTAGGAACTTGTTATTGTATTAAAATTTAGAAGCAGCTAGGGTGCAACCATAACCACACTTACACAGGCTATTTGAGCACTCCTTCCACAGTACATATATTATTTGCACTAATAGATTTACAATAATTCCTTTCATACATTTTAAGGTTTCTTACACTTTTTTGCCTAAATGCACGGCAGTAAGAAACATAATGCTCTGATTATCTCTTTTAATATGCATGCAGGAGGTACATTGCATTAGATTCCTGTAACTGCATAGAAATAATTAAGTCTCTCTATTAATTGCAATTATCATCTATGTAAATATTATATGTAAATGAATTAAAATAAATGTTTGTCCATTAAACGAAACAAATTTGTGTTGTAAAAAAAAAGATGAAGCGTTTTATTCCTAGTTGCCCTTGCTATGCTCCCCCCTGCAGATAACGATATTTCAATTCTTGTTTCATAAATATGCATGTCATGTTCAAGATCCCATTTAAATGCATGCATGAGTAAGAAGCACTGAATTTGATTAACTTTATTAGCAATAAATAATGAAGTGTATTATTTTATGTTAACCCCTATCTAAGGGCAAAATACTGCAGACTCTTACATGTGTGTGAGTTGTGATTAGTTCCACCGATGCTAATATCATTACCCTATAAGTAAAGCTGTTTTAAATTTGAGCTAGCAAGCAGTACCTGTATTACAGAGCAGCTCTCAGATATCTTGCTATCTGGATAGGCAGTCATTTATATCCTTTAGAAAATGTATTTATAGCTTTGACTAATTGCTTCTTGGGACATGGAGCCTTTTACATTCACACCCTTTGTTAAAACGCATCCAGAGGCAGGCTGAGCAGAACAATTTTTCAACTTTTTAGTGTCATTTTTATAGACAAATAACACTTGTAAATGATGGATAATAGCCAGCAAAATGCTGCGTTGTACGAAATGTGCATGAATTATGTTTGCTGGGAGACAGAAGGTTAACTTGCCCATGAACTAATTGGGCTGCTTTATGGTAAATGCGTACTGGTGTATGCCCATTATAAACAAGACTCTGACCAGCTGAAAGAGGATTTCTCCTTATCCTGGGAATTACTCATTATCTCATCCTTTTTTAACTGCCTGGTTCAAAAGTGGGTGGGGAGGGAGGTCTAATCATAATGTATCTATAGGAATTACAACAAAGAGAACAGAGCAGCTGGAGCTTAATAATGTCACATATTAACACAACAAATTGGTGTCCCAGTTCTTCAGGCCCTGTGCCTTCAAAACTCTTGCTTACTTCAGAAGAAAAAGAATATACCAATGATTTGAAGGACTACCTGTGCTAGAGGGATATGCCTGCTATGTACTGGCTGTGGAGTGGTTGATTTCTGGCCAACGACCACCCAACATTTTGCTAATCTGCACTTTCTACATGCCCACCCATTTATTCACTCTGGATAGCCTGGAAAGGGAACACTTTGAAGGCTCTTTTTCTGACACGTGTGTACACCCCCATTTGGTGGGATTCCCACTTATTCAACCACCCAGGTCCACTATTAGAAGGAATATCAGTTTGGAAGCCAAGCAGGGCAACTCAAGACCTGGTAAAGACTCGTAAAGGTTTGGGTGACTCCCTACATTCACAAGAAGTATTAAGGTTTGTAGAACAAAAATGAAGATTTAAATACCCCAAAACGGTCCAAGGACCTGTGAACATATAGAATATATGGGAACAAAATGTAAAGGTAGCCAAGTTGGCCCACAAGAAAAATGCCAAGATTCATATTAGGGGCAATGCATTACTTTTTCAAATCCCCCACAGCTGCAGCTCCCCATCCCACCTTATGCAATTTTCTGATGGGTCTGCCTGGCCCTTGGGAGTGACTTTGCAGTAGGCATCAGAGGGAAGATGCAGTATCAGATCCATCCAGAACTAGATTTGGATGAGACCTTTCTTGGAGGGGGATCCCATTACAAGCACATTCTGGAGACACCATGCGGATTTAAAGCACCCTGAGATAAACCACTAAGATTATAAGCCAAGCCAGATGTCCCACTCAGGAGACGTACACAACTGAGTGAACCTGATGCATCCTGACTAGCCTCACCTCCAGACAGTTCCAGACCCCTCACAATCCCCCAGGAACCCCAGGCGAAGAGATGACAACGAACACTAATCAAAGTCCAAAGCAGAGGGCATAGTGTGGAGAATCTCAGGAACTGGAATCCTTAGCCCAGGGCTCAGCAAGGTTTATCTTACCTGGGCTGGATTGGTCCCCTGGAGATCCCTCCATGGGCCGGATCGTGCTCCTCCACGATTTTCGGTGCTGCGCCGGTTTAGCGCAAGTGGGCAGCTCAGTTTGGGGGCGTCTTGTGGGCCAGTCAAATGACCTCTGCAGGCCGCTTCCGGCCCATGGGCCTTAGGTTGCTGACCCCTGCCTTAGCCTAAGTATGAGTAGAATTGGGTCTCCATTATTTCACCAGGAAGAGTAAGCCAGCTGGGCTGTTTACAACAGTTGCTGTTTGAAGGTCATGATGTTTAAACTTCTTGAGTTACTGCCATTTGCCCTTCACCCTTGGTCCCCAATTAACCCTTTTGGCACTGCTGGACAGCTCCTCTGGCCTTTATACTCTAGTCTCTAAACTAGCCTCTGATCCTAAATTATTATCGCTGACGTTGCTGGACAGCTCCCAAATCCTTCAACTGTTTTGTGTTGTGCCTTGTGATTTTCACAAAACGTGGCTTGCCGCTCCCCTACCTAGCCTGGAGTGAGCAGAGGCGTTTTGTGAGGAGAACCCTGCTCACAGTTTTCTAGATACAGTATAAGCCATTCAGTGATATAAGTAATGAAGAATTAGGAAACAGTCGCTACAGTTCAGCGGAATTTCATGCATACCTCATGGTCTCTGCCATTTCCCAAAGGCACTGCAAGAGACACAAACAAGTTATGTTTTCTCCCAGTTATTGAATCTGGCTTCCTTTTTTCTGGCTATTCCACCCCCCTGCTCCCCGGTTAAGATTCTTTTCAGCAGTGCCATGTTCTCTAGTGTGTCTTTCCCCTTTCTTCCCTGGGCTTGGCATGCCTTTAATTTTTGAGAGTTATTGCATTATTAATCATTTTGGAACACACTGCTGTTTTAATATGCCATGATAGTTAGTGCTTCAAGATAAAATATAGGCTTTTAATGGTTTTACAAATAACATGCCAGTGCATTTGCATCTACTATATTGCTACTTTTAAATATGCAGTGATTTCCGCCTCCCTCCTCTGCCCCATATAATGGAAATCACATAAACTAGATAGAAGTGATTAGCTAGCATGTGAGAGTGGTAACCTACTCTAGTCCGAAGAACGCACATTTCATTGCCACAGAACCTGTGGTGCTCCTTCCATCATATGATAATTTCAAAACTGCTTCAGAACAATCCCGGGCAGGTTCACCGCCCTAACAAGGGGAATAGATTGTGGCTTTGGGCAAGGTATACCATGCCTATGGCTAAGTAAGAGCAGCTGTTCATCTCCTTGGGCCCACATAGAATAGATAACCTCCTTCCCACCAGTCCTTGCAGGTTGTGCAGACTGTAGAGAAAACTGCTACTGTCAATCATACACATATGTCACCGTGGTGTTAAAAGCTATGCATTCTGCTAACTATTTTAAATTAATGTTGATGCTTTGGAGAGTGTGCATGATACTAGACGCTTTGCTTCAGTGCTGACAGGGCCATCTGCTGTGTGTATGTGCCTACCTTATTTTGGTTACTTCCTGCAATTACTGGAATTAGTTTAACATGAAATCCACTTGAGTTGGGAAGGAAATAATAACTTTCCTGGAGCTAATACCATCCAGATTGAAAGTGAACAGCGTATGTCTCAGCCAAGCAAGCAGGTAAAATAGTTGAGTGGCAGGGCTGGCAATTTATACTCCATGCTTTTTACTGATTGACTTGAAAAGGCTATGGCATTTTCTCTGTGATTTAAGCCTTTAGGACAGGCAGCAAAGTAAGAAATGGATTGGAGAGAGACTCAGATAGCAATCCTGTATGCACTTACCTAGGAGTAAGTTCTCTTGAATTCAGTGGGGCTCGCATTTAAGTAAACATGTGGAAGGTTACACTGTGAGTTGTGAATTCAAAGAAATTGACAATATTGTGAATGATTACCATATTTTCCCATGTTTAAGACTAGGTTCTCTCCCCCCCTCCCCCCACCCGTCCTAAGAAATAATGTCAAAAATTAGGGGGCATCTTATACGCAGATAGTGCTGAAGGTGGACTGGCGATTGGTTGTTATCACAAAAATAGGGGGCGCCTTATAAATGGGGGTGTCTTATAGACGAAAAAATACGGTAACTGTGTCTGTAGCATCTTTGCCCTTTCTCTTAATAGAGAGCACATTACATAATTTTCCTCTATTGGGAGCTAATGGAATGACCTCAAAAGCCTCCATAATGGGGTTTTAAGAAATACACAGAATATATTATTTTGACTAGGTTTGCTATCACAACATTTAAGGAAACCTTTGTTTGCATTCAGCTAGCTGTTATATAATGTTGAAATTGCAATTTACATGGGTTGATGAGTTTTAGTATGTTATAAAAGAAACATGCATTTTTAATAAATATGAATATTTTGGGTGTATGCTTAATCTCCAGTTGAAACAATTGGATTTTAAAGTGCTTAACAGGCTAGATCATAGACTTAGTTTACACTATGTGCAACCTCTGCTACATTTGGTGCAAGCACCATCCAAAGCCCTGAGAAGTCTGATTGATGAAGAGTATTGATCAAATTTAATATATAGTGGCCTATATTTTTAAAAAAATACTTCACTGAAGTTGCATTAATGTATCATACTTATTGACAACAACAACAACAACAACAATATGCCACCTGTCAGGGAACTGCCATCGGAGCCAAGGGTGGCGCTGAGGCTCCCTAATGATGATGCTGGAGAGGGAACCAGCAAAGGGAGAGAGGACGCTTCCGCTGGGGAAGGAGATAGAGGTGACACCAGGGAGAAAGGGGAGGCCGAGGGAGCTGCGGAGAGAAGGCTCCAGGACTCTTCCAGTAAAACCAGCGGGGAGAGCACAGGACCTCCTCTGGGGACGCCCACTCTGCGCAGACAGCTTTCGCGCAGAGAAGGGAGACGACGATTGGGTGTGAAAGAACTCTTATGTTGGAAGAAATTCAGGAAACGCCCACTGACGGATACTTCCAGTGATTGAGACAGTCATGGTGTACTGACTGTCCAGCCTGGGGGGGAAAGTTTTGTCCAAACTACTCAGCCTGGAGCAGTTTGCGCTTTACGCACAAGCAACCCCATACCCCATTACAGCCACCCATCTTTTTGGATTGCCTCAGCCACTCTGGGTGGCTCCCAACAAAATAATGAAAACACAATAAAACACCGACCATTAAAAACTACCCTGAACAGGGCTGCCTTCAGATGTCTTCTAAAAGTCAAATAGTTGTTTATCTGTTTGACATCTGATGGGAGGGTTCCCTGTAGCTTCACATCTCATAGTGAGGGAACTGCCAGAAGGTCCTCGGAGCTGGACCTCAGTGTCTGGGCTCGATGATGGAGGTGGAGATGCTCCTTCAGGTATACAGGCCTGAGGTCATTTAGGGCTTTACAGGTCAACATCAACACTTTGAATTGTGCTTGGATACATACTGGTAGCCAATGTAGGTCTTTCAGGACCAATGTTATACGGTCTTGGCGGCTGCTCCCACTTACCGTACCAGTCTAGCTTCCGCATTCTGGATTTGTTGTAGTTTCCAAGTCACCTTCAAATGTAGCCCCACGTAGAACACATTGTAGTAGTCCAATAACAATAAACACAAGTACAGTAACAGTGTTTCTTTACTAATGGATTGTGACTTATTCTTTAAAGGAAAAATACTTTTGTCAAGCATTTCTGACTAAACAAAAACCTTTCGAATAATAAGGTTGCATGCCAAATACAGTATGAAAAAATGTTCAGATTTTTATTTTTTAATGCTCAAAATCATGCTAGTCTACTTAAGAACTTTCACTGCTTCTTATAGTATTAAATTGTAAAAATCATCATGTTCCCCTGAAAGACATTGGACTTCCCTTTTTAGAACACAAGCTGTTAGTGCTCATTGAAATATATAATGTTTTGCTATGTTTCCAAAAATAATTGTGTGAGTTTGGGTAACATTTCATGTAACCAATTGGAAAACAATGAGGATTTTGTTTAGTAGTAGCCTTTACATTTGACTTGGATCAGAACTTAAAATTAATATGGGCTTTTCTCCATTTCCCTGATGTTTGAAATACGGCACATGGTATTATGTTTCACAACTTCCTCTCACAATGTAAGTGGTTGGAACCCTTACCTTGTTAATGTTAAATGTTTCTTAAAGTGATATTTAAGCATACTTTTAATTAAATTTGACTTTTTAAAAAATTTAATTTCCTTCTTGGCAGGGACGTTGCTGTAAAATGCCATGCAGGTAATTTGAAGTGTGGCTTTCACTGCCTTGCAGCTGTACTTTTCCTTCCTCAAAATAACTGCATCAGATTCTGCTCCCATGATAACTGTTAAAAGGATCTTGAGCTGGAACTCTGTTGGAAAGTCAAATCACAATGGCACATGTATGTTCTCTTGCCTGTGATGCGATATTGTTTGTGCTTAGTGTGTGAAGGTTCATTTCTTTTAATAGTCAGTGCATTTAAGGAAATAGCACAAAAGACAGAACTGGGCTAGGTAGACCAATGGTCTTGTTAAGATGCAAGTTAACAAAATAACCCCCATGATGCTGTTTTGTTCTGACAAGGCATCACTTTGTCTGTTTGATTCTATTAATTCACATACTAATTTTAAAAGAATGACCTCAGATTTCATTGCGCAAATGCAAAGCCATACCCTCCAACATTTCTCTCATGAGAATTGTTGTTGTTGTTTAGTTGTTTAGTTGTGTCCGACTCTTCGTGACCCCATGGACCAGAGCACACCAGGCACTCATGCCAGGCACTCATTAGAATAGGGATGTCCCATTCTGTTGTTGTTGTTGTTGTTGTTGTTGTTGTTGTTGTTGTTGTTATATCTCACCTATCTGACTGGCTTCCAACATACATAAAAATATAATAACACATTAAGCATAAAAAAGCTTCCCTAAATAGGGCTGCCTTCAGATCTCTTCTCAAGGTTGTATAGTTACTTATCTCCTTGGCTTGGGGGAGGGATCGCATAACTCACACCCTCCAACATTTCTCCGATGAAAATAGGGACGTCCTAAGGAAAAGCGGGACATTCCTGGATCAAATCAGAAACCAGAACGGCTTCTGTAAATCTGGGACTGTCGCTGGAAAATAGGAACACTTGAAGGGTCTGCAATGTGACTCTGCCATGCATCTCTAAAGCCAGTAAATGCCCACAGGTAATTAGATTAAAAAAAAAGAAATAAACATGAGTTGTGAAGAAGTTAGCAGTGGCCACAAACTTGGATGGCTTTACAAGAGGATTGAACAGATTCATGGATCTTGAGCTGGAACTCTGTTGGAAAGTCAAATCACAATGGCACATGTATGTTCTCTTGCCTGTGATGCGATATTGTTTGTGCTTAGTGTGTGAAGGTTCATTTCTTTTAATAGTCAGTGCATTTAAGGAAATAGCACAAAAGACAGAACTGGGCTAGGTAGACCAATGGTCTTGTTAAGATGCAAGTTAACAAAATAACCCCCATGATGCTGTTTTGTTCTGACAAGGCATCACTTTGTCTGTTTGATTCTATTAATTCACATACTAATTTTAAAAGAATGACCTCAGATTTCATTGCGCAAATGCAAAGCCATACCCTCCAACATTTCTCTCATGAGAATTGTTGTTGTTGTTTAGTTGTTTAGTTGTGTCCGACTCTTCGTGACCCCATGGACCAGAGCACACCAGGCACTCATGCCAGGCACTCATTAGAATAGGGATGTCCCATTCTGTTGTTGTTGTTGTTGTTGTTGTTGTTGTTGTTGTTGTTGTTGTTGTTATATCTCACCTATCTGACTGGCTTCCAACATACATAAAAATATAATAACACATTAAGCATAAAAAAGCTTCCCTAAATAGGGCTGCCTTCAGATCTCTTCTCAAGGTTGTATAGTTACTTATCTCCTTGGCTTGGGGGAGGGATCGCATAACTCACACCCTCCAACATTTCTCCGATGAAAATAGGGACGTCCTAAGGAAAAGCGGGACATTCCTGGATCAAATCAGAAACCAGAACGGCTTCTGTAAATCTGGGACTGTCGCTGGAAAATAGGAACACTTGAAGGGTCTGCAATGTGACTCTGCCATGCATCTCTAAAGCCAGTAAATGCCCACAGGTAATTAGATTAAAAAAAAAGAAATAAACATGAGTTGTGAAGAAGTTAGCAGTGGCCACAAACTTGGATGGCTTTACAAGAGGATTGAACAGATTCATGGAGGATAAAGGCAATCAGTGTCTACTAGCCATGATGGCTTTGCTTTGCCTTCATGGTCAAAGGCAGTAATGTTTCCGAATACCAGTTGCTGGAAACCACAGGAGGGGGAGTACAGTGGTGCCCCGCAAGACGAACACCTCGCAAGACGGAAAACTCGCTAGACGAAAAGGTTTTCCGTTTTGGAGGCGCTTCGCAAAACGAATTTCCCCATGGGCTTGCTTCGCAAGACAAAAATGTCTTGCGAGTTCCTGCGGGTTTTTTCCCCCTCCCCCCCTTTTCTAAGCCGCTTATCAGCTGATCCGCTAAGCCGCTAAGCCGCTAATAGCGCTAATCCGCTAAGCCGTCAATGGGCTTGCTTCGCAAGACGAAAAAACCGCTAGACGAAGAGAATCGCGGAACGGATTCTTTTCGTCTTGCGAGGCACCACTGTACAGTGGTATCTCAGGTTACAGACGCTTCAGGTTACAGACTCCGCTAACCCAGAAATAGTACCTTGGGTTAAGAACTTTGCTTCAGGATGAGAACAGAAATCGCGCAGCGGCAGCAGGAGGCCCCATAAGCTAAAGTGGTGCTTCAGGTTAAGAACACTTTCAGGTTAAGAACGGACCTCCGGAACGAATTAAGTACTTAACCCGAGGTACCACTGTATTCTTGTGCTCTGGTCCTGCTTGCAGGTTTCCCACAGGCATCTGGTTGGCCACTGTGAGAACAGGATGCTGGACTAGATGGGCTGCTGGCCGGATCCAGCAGCCTCTTCTTATATAGTTATGTCCAACTGAAAGTCACAAAACAGTGCATACTAGAGCTAAATTTGTCGCTTACATGTAAATGCCATACAGTATACCATTGATGTCTAAATGGTGTTTAGCATGCTGTTGATTTTGAGTTTATAAATGCTGTAGTCTGATCTCTTTCTTGTTGGTGTAAAATGTTTTACACCAATATTTTACAAACTATTGTTAAAAAGGTTAAAGTATCGTTTTGGATGCAAGTAATTTAAGCACGAAGTGTGGAGAAGGCAGTATGGATTGCATCCAGTCAGCATATGCATTTATTAACGCCATGTGAGGAATTTTATGTAGCGAAGTGGCTCTGAAGTAACCCAGTGCCTTTTTTCGAAAGCAATGCACGTTTGATATTACATAAGATAAATGGGTTTTGCTAATTGAATCAAAGGATACACTTCCATACAAAAACAGATTATAAAACAAGGCTGGAAAATAAATATAATTTAAGTAAAGATGTCTTCTAATTAGTAATTGTTTTTGCTGTTAAACAAATTTTCAGTGGCAGAAAGTATCTTTTTCATTATAAACCTAATAATGGAGATTGTAATAATAGGTGTAAATTAACGTGGTGGGAAAACATTTACAGTGTAACATTCTAAATTAAATATGACATTAGCAAGTCTAATGTTTAAATGTTGTATAATTAACATTTGTTCAACTCCTGACAAATTAGAGCAATATAGACTTTAGATGACTTTATTTATGGCTCAGGATATTTTTCATGCCTGTTTCCTTTCATAAACACAGAGGCAAGTTTTATTTCTTTGCAGGATGCTGTAGCAAGACATGTGCTACACTGACAAAGGGGAAATCAAAATGCAGGAGAACTTAAATATTAACCAGAGGCATTTATTTTGCAAGTAGTATGTCATGATTGTTAAAAGATTTAGTAGCGTCATCACTGTAGCTGTTCATTGCTGTATTAGAAATAAAATACTGAGAATGGTTTATGCATAGCAGGTACAGAGGTAATAATATCCACTGTGCAATAAAATATTTGAATCCCCCTGTGTGCCTCCTCAGTGCATACATTGCTCCACTAAGTGCTTTGCATTGATGTTTGCGTCTGCAAATAAATATTGCCAAAATGCTTTCTTTTTATAACAGCAGCTAATAGAAGATTGAAAGCCAGGCACAGAAGCAACGAAAAATTCCCAAACAAACAAAAAGCAGTTACAGATTTAATATGTGACAAAAGGATATCAAATTTTGCACATTACAGTCCCATAAGAATCCATTCTAGACAGAAGGCTTAACAGAGATGGAGTAAAATATGGTCATCTGCTTTATCTGGAGGCATTATTTTTAATCAGGATAATGCAGGTGTTAGCTTGTACCTCAGCTGACCCGATGGAGGAGTTCCTAGGGCCTAACTTTAGGCTCTCATTTTCTCTGGATGGGCCTCTCAGTCTACCTTCCATCTCCAGTACACGTCAACAGATGTAATGGCAGCCCCAAATGACCTGCTGATTCTGAAGTGGGAATTTCAAGGGACTTAAGCATTGTGAACTACCTAGAACTGGGGATTGTACAGAGGCTTTAGAGTGGAAGGGGGAAGGAGTTGGTTTTTGTTAGTTCCCCCTCGGTCTCTGCTGCAGAGCCTCCTGCCACCCCACCAAATATTCTCTAGAGCAGCGGTTCTCAACCTGTGGGTCCCCAAATGTTGTTGGACTACAACTCCCATCATCCCTGAGCTCTGGGCTTGCTAGCTAGGGGTGATGGGATTTGTAGTTCAACAACATTTGGGGACCCACAGGTAGAGAAAGGCTGCTCTAGAGGGTTGGGGGACAATTAGGAACAACACAGGAGGTGGTACAGTGTGTGTTGCAAGTGTGAGAAGGAATTGGGAGAAATTGCTTGGGTTCAGCCAACCCAACACTCCTCATTCCAGCTCAGCCAGTTCAGCCAAAGCTGGCTGAGCCAAGGTCAGGGTAAGCCCCCATTCACCTTGGTCATGCCACCTAGCTACCCAGCAGAAGTTACACAGGCAAAAAGCTGGTATAAGTTAAACTCCAATTTCCCCTCTGCCAGGCTCAGGGCAGCTCAGCTGGCAGCAGCCATGCTGCTGAACAGAGTTTGAAAAAGGGGGAAATTACACTGGCATAATCTGCACCAGCATAAATTATGCTGGGTTCCTATTGTTTGAATTGCTCTGTCATTCAGATCCTAACAGGCTAAGTCTCAAACCTTCTAATTACCGAACCATACAATCATCAATCACAACAGCAGCAGCAGCAAAGTTATTGCCCCTCAAGATTAATATTGAAAAAAGAAATTCAGAAATAGGTTTTACAATCTACATTCAAACCAAGGACTTGAAAGAAAAGATGGGGTGGGGGAAGAAAAGAAGTAGAAAAAGCAAATGGTTATAATTGGTTAGGTCTATGACTCTGTCCATGGTTTGTGTACGAGAGGGAGAGGCAGAGATTCATTAAGTAATAATAAAACATTTTAAAAGGAATGAAAATAAAATATGTTTTTCTTCTTCAGGTCTTCATTTCTGTAGGCAAAGCCATCAATTAAAATATCAACCTCTTAAGAACTCTGTGTACCTACACATTCACTAAGGATAGAACTCACGGTACAATTAAATAACCCACTAAGGGCACATCAAACTTAAGAGCACTTAATTGTATACAGCATTGAGCCATATGGGTATGTAACATTTCAAACCCACAATGTTTGCTTTGCTTTCAAAGCATTTGTATGCAGTATATAATACAGTAAATCTGTCACACAGAGTCTGCCCCATACCAAGAGCTTTTTAAGTCAAGCGAAACACAACACAGCATAATATGGACATCATTTTCTTGATTAACTTTGATGAACCTCTAGTCATTATCCATTATAGTAACAGTAAATTGGAAATGCTGCTTTGTTAGTGTTACTCGTATAGGCAGTTTTGATGAGTCATAGAATTTATGGCTACTGGCACTTGACATTGATAATGAAATGCCATATTTTGCCTTTCCTTGGAAATAAAATATGACATACAGCTGCAATTATGCATCCCTTGGTTTATGCAAGAGGATAGATAGTTCTGTGTCGTCGTTGCCTTTATAATTTTTTTACTCCAGGAGTAAATGAACCAAGTCAAACTATACAGGGCTGGACAAGCATCCTCTATGCAAGAAAAGGGAAAGAAAAAAGACACAAGTCTGACACCAGGAAAGACAATACTGTATTCACAAGACAGTGGGGAGTATTTCAACTTCCCAGGACACATTACCAGCTTAAAACACAGAAGGTTGGGTGTTGTTGTTTTTTATCAGCTCAGATTGAAACTGGTTTGGAGAGAAAACAGACCAAAATTCAGTATTTCTCAAAAACAACAACACAGGATAGATACAGGATGGATTGCAGCTTACGCTGAATGTACACCACTTGCCAAACCAACATTGGGCGTCCATTGGATGAAGAGTAAATGTACACAGCTCTAGTGTGGCCATTCTAGAGCAAACTTCAAAGGGAGTCTGTAACATGAAACCACTGAATTACATCAAGAGGTTCAGCGCTATCACTTGTGGCCTGAACCAAGAGGATCATTAGCATGTGTTAATTGGCTTACTAGTGCCAGGGTGTCTGCATTACCAACTGTTTGTGAGTTGTCACTATTAATTAGGTACTTATCACCCTCTGTGCTTTTCTGCATTCCCTCTGACCTCAGTATTTTACAACCTTCTCCCTCCCCACCCAAAAAAACCTGATGTATTTATATACCCATAACTCGGGATGACACTTCATGCATTTTGATTTTAATTAGTTTTAAAATACCTGTTTTAGCTGAATTTCATTGATATTAGATCGATAGATAGATAGATAGATATAGATAGATAGATGATTCATACATATATACCTACATACACACAAAATCGAGTGGTATATAAATTTTGTTGCACAAAGAAAGAAAATGCATCTGATAGGCTGAACTGTAGTGCATGAAAGCTTATAACAAAATGAACTGGTTAGTCTTTAAGGTACTGCAAAGTGTTTATTGCTTTTGAGCCAAACTGATAACCCTTGAGTATGCACATATCTGTGATTATAGAATCAGTGTTACAAACTGATATATGAAAGCTAGGAGCTAAATGGCACCTTAAATCTAGGTTGTGGGCACCGCAATGGAGTGTCTAAGTGCACTTTTTTATAACAAGAATGCAAGCTGAAAATGAATGAACTGCAGCTGAAATCTTATGTTCGTTTTTCACATGGTGTAGTCCTCATCTGAAGACATATTTCTCCTGCCCGTCCCCCTAATATTCTTATGAGAATACCTTCTCCAGTCTCCAGAGAGTGGCTGGAAGTGGGGAAGCAGAAAAGGTTCCTCCTTTCATTCCAGCAGTGGCAGTTTTAATCTGAAATCTTAGGTGCAGTACTGAACCCAGAGCTCAGAAACTGCTCGCATTAATGAAATTCCCTGTCGCGCCTAGAACAATGGGAGTTTCCAAAGCTGTATAGAACTATTACCCCCCGCCACCCCACCCCGGGCAAATTAAAATTGTATGAAGTGAACAAAATTACAGTTTTGTCTCTCTCCTCACCAAACGGGGTTGCTCAAGACAGCCTGTGAATAGCCAGTTTTCTTTAAAGGAGAGCACACTAGAGACTCGAAATGCACCAATATACCTCTTTCTGTGCATATTGACAGGTTGAAAGGGAGTGACAGGGAGCAGGAGCAGGCATAAGCAACACAGGTCCCATGGTGGGCTCAGCACAAAATATACCCATTAATGAATCCTAGGAGACATTTCAGGGTAGCAGAATCTTTGACCTTCATGACTCTCAAAGAAGCTGCCGCAAGTTCATTAAAGGAGGGGGGAGGAGGTGAAGCTGAGAGGGATTGGGAGACTCACTAGGGTTCTTAGAAAATTGCAAAATGGCCTTATGACATGAATTTATTTATTTTTTGTTTTGCATAGTAGAACTCCAGTTAAAACCTCTGAGGATTTATCCTCTTGTGATCTGTTGAGACAATTTAACCTCCTTCTAATCGTGCCACTAAACAGGTTAGTTGTGTTGCTCAGAAACATTTCAGAAAAGGTTGCATCTTGAAAGTGTAGTGTCTTCTTGAATTATATTTTTTTTTGGGGGGGGGACAAATAAAGAAAATATATCTGCTTTCCCAAGATGAAGCTTGCAGGATTCATGCACCGAGTATTCAGATAGCTGGAACGTGTTTATTACCATCCTAGAGTAATCGTGAACCCAATTAAAACCTTTCGTCCTCAATCTGGCTTCTGTCCCTATGTAAGTGGCTGTTACCAGAAGACTCTGTGTGATTGTATTGATGTTTATATGGCCAGTTTTCATGGTTAGTACAAATCATAAAAGCTATGGAGGATGAAGCGTAAATGAATCCAGCTTCAGAATTGCTCGGAGCTAAAGTTTTAAAACTCATGCTGCAAAGTGAAAAATGAAATTTAACCAGGCATTTTGGTGAAGGAGAAGTAATTTATTGGATGTAAGATGAAAAGCTGTGAGAGTAAACATCAATCTCATCTTAGACACATGTCAGTGATTGATGTTTGCTCTGCACTGCAGCCTGGAGGTAAACTCTTTGAAACAGCATAGTAGGTACTTTATCTGTCTGAGGGAAAGAACACAGTTTGTTAAGTTGCTGCCTTTTTTTTTTTTGAGACCCTGCTACATCTTCATGTTCAATCAAAGGCAAAACAGTAAATCAGAGTAATTGCTTTGCCCTGTGGCATTTCTGTTTGTAAATGGAGGAAAAAATACTGCAGAACCCTCAAATTAACTTCTGTTTAAACTAGGTGAAAAGTCCAAAAAGTCACTTGCAGCCCAAGTATAGCATTTTATTAATCATGTCACCAGTCCATCAAAAGCTAGTGCTTTGTTTTTCTTGCACGGCAGCTGATGCTTTTGTTTCAAAATGCTTTTTAGCACTGAGGAATGTAAAGCTGTCACTTCTGGGAAATCATAACAAGCCATTAGCAACACAGACTTTATAAATAGTCATCATTTATTTATTTTTGTTTAGCTGAAAATGACAAGGGTATGAATAAACTGGCCAGACAAGGTGTTGGATATGACTGATATAATGAGAAGCAAGCCTAATCTACAACTTACTAAGTGCTTGTGCTATTCAATAATATAATTACCCAACATTACTGTATTGATTAAAATGATTATTCATATGAATATATGAAGCTACCAAATACTGAAGATTATTGATCCACCGAGCCCAGTACTGTACTGTCTACTATTTTGTGAGGCAGTAGATCAAAGAGAGAGGTCTTTCTCAGCCTTGTTACCCGGGGCTAAACTAAATGCTACCACTAAAATAAAATTATTTTAAGCTATTTCATTTGGCCAATATTGTGAAAGTACATTTCCGTTTCTGAGCACAATTCGAAGTGTTGGTGCTGACCTTTAAAGCCCTAAACGGTTTTGCCCCTGCATATCTGAAGGAGCAGCTCCGCCCTCATTGTTCAGCCTGGACACTGAGGTCCAGCTCTGAGGGCCTTCTGGCTGCTCCCTCACTGCAAGATGTGAAGTTACAGAGACTCATTTTCTGCACTGTGCAAAGCACTTCATAGACCAGCTGTCAGAATAAGGCAGTTTCACACCTTCATCTTGGTCAATCCTTTTATGAAGGGGCCGAATTCAGTGTAGCAGAACAGCATTCATGCATTTGTATTCACAACTTGTAGCCATCACAGCACGTTCATGACTTACTGTACTATGAATGTAGCCACTGCCAGCTCTGTGATGTCTTAGTGCACAGCCACAAGTCGTATCAGCCCATATGTGGGAGACTAACAACAAGAATGTCTTGGTTGAGATGGTTGTTTTCTTTCAATCCTTCAATTCTAGTTGGTTGGCAAAAAGAATAACAATTGTGGCTAGGCTAAAGTAGCTGATAGTTGCGTTTGTACTTTCATGACCACAGCTGATTAATGGAGATCAGAAGAAGGTGCATTACTGTGGTATATAGCTTTAACAGCCCTTTAGGGGCTCATTAATGAAAAGAGAACTATAGAATCCAACTAGAATGATTTCATTTTTAAGCAGTATTCTTGTCTAACACCGTAAGGCACTGAAGCCCTTTAGATTTTGCTGGACAACGGCTCCCATCATCCTTGACTATGCAGATTGAAGCTGATCGGAGTTGGAGTCCAACAGTAAAGGGGGAGGGAACACAAGAATTCTAACCCTGCTCTAAAGAGCTGTCATATAAGGAAATGTTTTCATCATTTCTATTTAACCATAGCTTTAATTATTGTGCACTTTAAAAAGGACCTTCCCTTTTTTTTCTTTGTCAAAGATGCTTTGACACTTGCCCTGTTTCATTTCACCTGTTCGACATAGGTCCCCTAAATATCTCATCCCTCCAGAAACTGGGTGGGTGAGTGTGTGTGTTTGTGTGTATGTGGACTTGAATGTCCTTATTGGAATGGCATCCATCACATTCCTGTTCTTGTTTCCTTTGTCACCTGTTTGCTAATTCACCCTTCTCTATGTAGTTATGGCTACCCAGGGTTTGTTGCCTTAATTCTAGTTTTCTGCTTTTCTTTTGGTGCAGTGTCTATGACCCTGACAGAAATATGCTGCGCAGGAAAGAATGGGAAAGGAGAAATCAGGAGACCCAGCACGAAGATGGCATATTTAATAACAGCTACTCCCTCTTCAGTGAGCCATATAAGGTATATATATATTTCCCCCCAATTTTCCTCCCTGTTGTTTGATTGTTGCTCAAAGCAGGTAAGGCAGTTTAGGAGAACCCAATTCCCCAATGTAAAACTGAATAATCTATATTTAAAGTGTCCCTTACAGATGCCTGTCTAACCTTTTTTTGAAAACCTCCAGAGGAAGCCAGATGACAGCTTATTCTATTGCTAACCCTGCCCTCAAAGTGGGATGCTTAGAAATTTTTAATTTTGTAGTCTCTTCCATCTTACCATCTATGGACTTGTAAAGGAGGTCACCTACTCCTTTATCCATGTCATTCATGACAGTATTGAATGTCACCATATCCGACAACCAAAAACTGTTGTTTGTTCTTGGGCAGAGCTGCTGGCTGTTAATGAACAAGCTGAGCCATGTTGCCGGGAAGCTGATGCTACTAGAACACAATGGCTGGTTGTGAGCCGAGTCAGAACCAGAGGAGGTGGCTTGAGGTCCTTCATGCCGGAGTGAAAAGTCCAAGTTCATGCTTGGACACCTCCCTTCACTTCACCTCACCTAACTGATGGGCCACCTGCCTGTGCTGCTCTCCCAGCTGAGCTTGCAATACTGCCTTCTGGTCTAATAATTGACTGGGACACCCAGTGTGGTGTGCCTTAATGCTCAGGCGGTGCTGGCTGAGGCTGATGGGAGTTGCATCTTGAGGGCACCATGTTGGCTACTCACGTACTAGACTCATTACCTTTCTCCTCCTTGCACCAAATACATTAGCTGCCCTATGGCAGGTCGTTCTAATCCAATAGTGGGAAATCTCTGGCTGTGGGCCTAATTAGGCCCATCAGCCACACACATACCCCAACTTGACCCATGAGACTGTTTTGGCCAAGCCATTTCCACCACCTGCTCTCTAAACCTGATGTCATTTATGTCAGGTGCAGGGCAGGTAAATGCATGGCTGGACCAAAGGGCGGGTGGCAGATACCACCAGCCAACTGCACCTGCAAAGATCTGTGTGCAGAACTTTGCATGTGTCAACAATCAGTTGATTGTCAAGGCAATCAGCAGTATGTACAGCACTATGCAAAAATGGGTCACCTAATGTCATTGTGATGATTACAGGTGACTGACAAGAAACACCTGGCCCCCCAAATCTATCAAATCTATATCAATATCTTTCTTTTTAAGAAATCACATGAGGGATAGGTCATAAGTCTTGCTACAGTTCAAATTTATTAACAAGATTTTCCTTGCCCACTCAACAAGTTATTTTATCAAAAGAGAGTAGGTTCTTCTAGGGTTTTATGTGTATCCTAATAAAACTGTATTGTTTCCTTGTAACAACTGAGTTTTATTCAAGTTGCTTGCCAATTAGTAATTTCAAATTACACAGCACTGTAATAATTTCGTTCAGTAAAAGCGACCACATAAATTATTTTGTATGTCCTACTTTAATTGGTCATTAGCTATAGGCTGCAGGATATACTTTTTTGTAGTCTGCCATAATGAACTGGTCTCACAAAGCATGCATTAATATTGATGTCTCATTGAGTTTTAGATGTTTATTTTTCAAAGTACATGAAAGGTGGAGCAGCGTTACATTCAAATGTGTTTTAGACTTAGATCAGTACCTAGTTGTTGGCACCCGTCTGTATCAAGAGACAACAGAGTGTGCTTCCTGGGATGAAGTGAAACCACTGTGTTAGCAGCACCAAAGTAACATTACATGGTGCGCAAGCCTGGGCAGTGTGTATGGAGATCCTGGGCTGCCCAAATGGCAAGACCCCTCTTTCAGCCTCGCTGCTGTGGTCCAAAGGAAACAGAGCAATACATTTGGCACCATCTTGGCTACCAGAAGGAGGCGTACAAGGCACTCCAGAGTTGCATAGAGTTTGCTCCTTAGCCTTTTCTTCTCCCAAATATGTCCTCCAAGGCAGCAGAGGTTTAGGATCAGAGTTTTCCTTCTCCTAGATGGGCTACCTTCCCAGGTTGACAAGCCTCATTTGCCCCTCACTTCCCTCTGCAGCACATCCAGAAACTGGCTTCTTGACCATTGGACTCACTGACCTGGCCCGCTCAAATCTGCTAGAGCTTGTCATAACATGCAGTGGAAGTCCCTAGCTCACCAAGATTTTGAGACCCATCAGCTACCCTCACCTGGTTTAGCTGGCCAGTCAAAGGTGCTGCTTGGGTGTGGCTGCTGTCACATGCTGATAGCTTCTGGGAGCTTACAATGGTCAAACAGAAATATTCTAGCTCTGGTCATATTTCATGGAAATCATTCAGTATAGTTAACAATTGTCCATATGACATCACAATATTCTCAGAATTGTTGGAGAGGCTGTGGAAAAAGGAGTCACCTTTTTCCAATAATGGTGGGACTGCCCACAGGTATTTAGATACTGGTCAGTGGTGGACCTAATATTTGACAATACTCAAATATCCCATTCCAAGTTCACTGCAGATTTGTTTACTAAATCTTTGGGATGGTCAACTGAAAGGGTTCAACTTTCAGGAACTCTTGACATTGATGCTGGTGGCTGCCAGAACTTCAGTTGTCCTAAAATGGAAAACCTTACAGGACTTGTGACTCACACTGTGGTATAAAAATATGTGGAATTTAGCGCTAGATGAAAAATAACTCATAAATTACATTTTTTCAAAGGCTCGTAGGATCCTGAAAAATATTATGCTGTTTGGTGGGATTTTGTCATATATATACCACAAATACAGACACACAGGACTTCCTCTCAATGGTATAACAAGAAATGTGGCTTTCCTAATGGTATTAAATACTCTACTTTTACCTGATTTATCTCTTCCAATTATAGTTTGCTGCTGTTTGTTTGTTTTTTATTTGTACTTTTACTATTTTTAATGTATTGCTTTGACTTCAATTTAAAAAAAAAATTAAAACTTTTTTCTGCTTCCAATATGATATGCTTGAAAAAAAATGTATTAAATACAAGTGATAACATTTGTAATATGCATAATATATACTCTAAAGCTCATGTAGCTTTCCATGTTCAGAGTAAATTGAAAACCTTTTTGCATCCTCACAAAACAAAACATTTTATGTGATTCTTCATTTAATGTGCTTCTGAACTGTTGCATATTCATGACGATTTCCTTTGCTATTCTTTAAGGTGCCACAAGATTCTTTGTTATTCTTGATGCTACAGACCAACATGGTGGCTACTTTCGATTTTGTTACAAAACGATAGTTTAAAATTATTCTTGCTTACTTGCTTTACAGACTAACAAAGGGGACGAGCTCTCCAGCCGTATCCAGAATACCCTGGGCAACTACGATGAGATGAAAGAACTGCTGACGGATCGATCCAATCAAAGCCACCTTGTTGGTGTTCCAAAGCCGTCTATCTCTCAAACGTCTGTGAACAAAGCTGAGGAACACTTCATTGCTGACACAAAGCCCCACACTCACGCTTCTCCATCTTCCTTGCCAGCGGCACTTTCTGGGCAGTTGAGCAAGAACGCTGCAATGGGTTGGCAGAAGTCTGGGCACACTCTGGAGAACCAGCAAAGGGGAAGCAAACATAGACATGGATTGCCGGATGCACACAATAACGACTTTAAAACGGTTAGCCAAAAGAACAGTTTAGAAAAGATTACACATTACGCATCCAATCCCTCATCACCATCTCCGTCGAGTGTTGCCCAAGGTCCTTTATCGTCTTCGCTTGGGGACAAGAGCAGAACACAACAGCAGCCGCCAAAGCTGAGTTTTGGTGGAGAAGGTGGAGCTCAGGCTCAGGAGAGGCCAGCTATGCATAGCAATGGACACTGTGTGCAGAACTTTCCTCCTTCACTTGCTTCGAAGCCCAGTATAGTTCAGCAGAAACCAACAGCATATGTAAGGCCAATGGATGGTCAAGATCAGGCTCCTGAGGAGTCTCCGAGATTGAAGGTGCCAGCTGAAACTAGCCTGCTCTGCACCTCATATAGAGGAATGCCTTCTGCCAAAGCTGACTCAGCTAGGACAAAGTCAAAACTGACAAAATTTAATATTCCCAAACAGGAAGAGGTAAGTGCAACAGAGCTTTCCATGTGCCATTGATGTACTAGTTAATCACTTTCAAAACACTGAGGCAGAAATCCTACATTGACTTTTTTTCTCCTAGGAAGTATACTTTGCACTGCGTTTTCAGGGTATTCATTTTTACTCAGTGTGTAAGTGGCAAACTTACACAAGGACTTAGAGTGGGGTGGGGAGGGATTCCAGGTAATTCTTCAAATTTGTGATTGTCTCAACCGCTTACTTGGCTAGTAAGATAGCTACAGTTTTGGTTCCCATTTGGTCCGCTCTCCTTTAGTGCTTAAACTGTATGATTTCCAGTGACTTGATTACTAATCTCAATTGAAAATGGATTTTTGTTGATTGACTATTCTTCACACCTATGTAATGGTGGTCAATGAATAGCAGCATTTAAAGTATGAAATGGGACAAGGGTTGGCTGGTAAGAAGTCAGTGCCCTGGTTCAAAGGATATAGATGTCTTTCTTTCTAATAGCATCATTAGCATGTACAGATGAGAGCTGGAGATGAACAGGTTCTGTCAGCACTCAAACAGCAAAATGTGGTTGCAGCTGGAGTGCCAATTGGCTCCAGCTGCATAACTTAGAAATATTGGTACCGTCACAACAAATAGTGAGCTATTGTCCAAAGGCTGGAAGATTAATACTGTGATGTAAAATGGGAGCTTCATTGGGTCTTGGAGAAAGAAAACAAAAATGTATATGTCGTGTGTGTGTGTGTGTGTGTGTGTGCGCGCATAGGTTTGACTGGACGGATTTAGGGGATGGTGTATGTATCACAATGAAATGGTGTGGTCCCTAAAGAAGCCATCTCTGGATCCATAGGTGTATGTCAGTTACCATCCAATCAACAATACACTTTATTTATTTCATAGACTCATAGAATTGTAGTGTTGGAAGGGACCATGATGGGCTCGGACCCACAACTCTGAGATTAAGCGTCTCCTGCTCTATCAACTGAGCTATCCCAGATTTTATATTCTTCATCATCATCACCATCATTATTTTAATTATTATTTTGTATACTGCTCTTCATCTGAAGATCACAGGACAGTTCACAATATAAAAATACAAAACAAGAACATAAAATGCATAATAAAAACAAGAACAGGAACAAACCAGTAACCTTCCTCCCAATAGGATTATTGGAAATATATGTTGTTGTTTCTGTACAAAACAAGTTCCTCTTCCATTTTTCCTCTCGAGGTTTTCCTATCTACAGGCAATGAAATAGCACTTGAATGCAAATTATAGGCCATTATTTTTAAATATGCAGGAAAGGTTGATTTCCCATGCAGTTTAGTTCTTCATTTAATATTGTTAATCAGCTTTTGAAGGTTCTCAATATCAAGACATAAAGAGAATCTTAAAGTAATTTTTGCAGAAATTGTTTTAATGAGAATACCCTAGCTGTCCGTTATGTATAAAGGTATCAAGTGTTCGTTCAGGATTTAATTTTTAGGAGTCAGTTTCATCAGCATTAATCAGAATTCATATCCGACCTCCTGGACCTTTCAGAAATCATCCTACTTCTCAGTGTAAATGATAGCCTCTCATCTCAAGTGCTGCTGTTTCACATTTAGAATTTTATTGTAAGCAGCTTATGAATTATATTACTAGAATGATGAAGGTCTGAAGTGCTGAACAGAAACATCTTGCAGTATAAAATAGGCCATAGAGAGACACTTGTTTCCAGTATAGCTCTTCTAAAATTATTTGCTAAAGATGCATCCATTCTCTTTTATCTTGAACTTATGATTCATGTATTGTTCTTGGTAGATTGAAAAAGCCAAGATCCAATGTCTGGACTCAAGACATGCACTAATTTCCCCCCTATACCCTTGTATTTTTAGACATGTAAAGAATTGTACTGAACTTACCTACTAAGTAGCATTATGTTCAGTGGGTCATGTTCCCTCATAAGTCTGTTTAGGGCTGGAGAATTGAGGGGAAATTTATAAATGCACGTGTTAATTAGGTTGTACTCTTTATTTCGTTAGGTCAACTTCCAGTGTGACAAATGAGGCTTTCCTTAGTCAGAAAATCTATGTAATTGTTCTTTTTCCCAGTGAACTTCAGTCATTTTGTGGCAGTTGCTGGCTTGGGAAACATTTTACAACCTATTTTTATTGATGAATTCCTTTTATAGTCCACATCAATTCATAATATAGACATCAACTGTCCAGTCCTATATATTAAAACTGGGGTCATATTTATTGGATCTTTTAATTCTGTGTTAATGTCTTTAGAATTTTGACATTAAAATTAGAATATTACACATAAATAACTTGGTGATTAAATTGTATTAGTTTTTTTAAGAACGATTTTTTTCATTGGAGTTATTTTTGTCATGGTTCTTCTATATTCAGTTTACACAAGGGTTTATGAACAGTGCCAGTTTTAGGAACAGCAGCTATCACTTAAATGTATCCTAGGCAACAAACTCAAAAGTTCGTATATCCAACCTTCCTATTTATTCTGTAGCCCTCTGTGCCCTCAGGTGACCATTCCTGAAGATTAGGGTATCCTTTGGAATGACACAGGAGCAAGGCTGTAACTGGAAAGTGGAATTGAAGTAAATGAGGAAAACTTACCTTATGGGAGTAGAAGTTCCACCTGCTCATGCTATCATCAAGTTTGATCCAAGCCCAAGAAAGCATATCCTGAGCCAGGATTAGATATATTGGTTGTCAGGCTTGTTTGCTTTTCACAGAGCAAACATCCCAGAATATTCTATAACACGGGGGCAAGCCACATCTAGATACCTCATCTAGGTGAGTCTAAATAAGTCAGTAAGCAGGCAATAATTAAATCAGGCATGTCCAAAGTCCATTTTGGGGGCCTAATCCGGCCTACCGGTCGATTTAATCCAGTTCCCGTGGCAGTATATGTCCTGGGGTAAAATCCTTAAAAAGCTCAACAACTTTGGGGTAAAAATGTAAAGAAAGCTCAACAACTTTGGTCGGCCCTCATGCATGTTTACTTCATCAAATCTGGCCCTCTTTGAAAAAAGTTTGGGCACTCCTAAATTAAATCCTTGCCTAGTATGGTTGCTGAATTTTACCACTAACCATCAACAGTAGCCACAATAAGGGGATTTCCCCACAATTTTTTTTAAAGACAAAGCAAGGAACAAGACACAGAGACAAGCCAGTCAAAGGCATAGGCACCAGTTGGCAGAGGTGGCCCACCCCATTTAACTGCCTGAGGCAAATTGGAAAAGTGCCACCCCCCTCCCCTGAAGCCTTGCTTACCAGGGTTGCATGGCAACAGGGGTGGGCGGGGCACCAGCAGGAGCGCTGCCTTGTGGGATTCTGCCATCTGAGGTGGCTGCCTTAGTCCACTTCATGGGCGAGCTGGCCCTGCCAGTTGGTCGTATGAATGCTTAATACCCACTGCCCTTCACAACCTTAACCGGTCCTCCATTCCCTTGCTGACCTTTCGCTGTGAATGTGTACCTATGCTACGCTCCTGCCAGCCAGTGTTGACAATGCAATGAGCCAGTGCTCTAACTTGGTATAATTTAGCTCCCTATGTTCCTATGTGCGCATGAACGTCATCAGTAGGAACAGCAGCAGCAGCAGAATCATGGGTCCATCCAGTGCTTTTTTTCTAAAAAAAAATAATGTTTAGGGGTACTCTCATTTTCCTACTCATTGAAATACTGCCCCTCAATAAAGGCAAACTTAGATTCACAAAATGTTTAGGGGTATGCGTACCACTGTGACCCCTCCAGAAAAAATCACTGGATTTTACGGTGTTCCCTTCACCGTAAAACTGAATGGAAATATCCTGACAATTTCTGCTTAATCAATATTTGGGGAGCATGCCTCAGATTTCTGGGGTGTAACATACACCATTTACCAGTTGTAATGATTCATCACTTGCCTGTGCCATCTCAAATCAGGTTCTAGGCTGCCAGAATATATAAGCTGGATAATATGACATCCTAAATATTATTCCGAATGGACATTTGTGACTACTGTGATAATATCAGTCCATAAACTATTTGTCCTTCTTGCGCAAAGTTATCATTTGTAGTTTAGAGTGCACCTTAGAAAATGAACCTTTGCATTTAACTTCCAAAAGGAAACACAGACCAATTTCTAATACAGTTTTTAATTTTTGATAATTCCTTTTTTCACAAATGGTTCTTTGGAAGATACACTGTACATTTGCTCCTCTCTCCATGGTTTGCCACTCTATATTTTGAAGAACATAATTTGCAGTAGCAAAAGTCGGAGAACATGCTGAGCCTAGACATTTATTTGAAATGCCATATTATGTGAACCTGTTAATGTCAAGACATATCTTAGGAGTATCACATAAAACTGCTGACCTTTCCTCAGCTCTTGATTACTTTTTGTCTTTCTCAATTAAGGAACTGTTCAGAACCCAGTTCACTGTGTGACCCTGAGTATATAAATCTACACTGATAATTTCATGGCACTTGTACATTAGAAATTATGGTGCATCTATGCACATAACTTACTGCTCTACCTCAGAACATTGGACAGACTATAAAACAGATGGAGCAGGAATTTCTCAGATATACTGCAGGAAAAAACACCCAGCTACATAAACGAGAGTATGGTGAAGCTGTGACTCTCTGAAATAAGGGGCAAGTTAGATGATATGACAGCACAACCCAGCTTGGATAACTCAGAATGGGAAATACCAGTTTATGCCAGTGGGAAGGGGTAGCTGTCAAAGCTTCCCCTCAAAAGCTGGTCTTGGAGCCCAGCGAGAGCAAAACTCCTGTCCCCCAATTCTATGCTTTAAATGGGTCCTACCCTCTTGGTAGGGATGCGGGTGGCGCTGTGGGTTAAACCACAGAGCCTAGAGCTTGCCGATCAGAAGGTCAGCGGTTTGAATCCCCGCGACAGGGTGAGCTCCCGTTGCTTGGTCCCTGCTCTTGCCAACCCAGCGGTTCGAAACACCTCAAAGTGCAAGTAGATAAACAGGTACTGCTCTGGTGGGCTGCTCTGGTTCGCCAGAAGCGGCTTAGTCATGCTGCCACATGACCCGGATTCCGAGCTGTACGCCGGCTCCCTCGGCCAATAAAGCGAGATGAGCGGCACAACCCCAGAGTCGGCCACGACTGGACCTAATGGTCAGGGGTCCCTTTACTTTTACCTTTTACCCTCTTGGTGGTGATACAACATACTAATCTGCCACCCTAATGTCTAGCATAGCTGTAGGCAGGGCTGGCACAAGTCATTCTGTTTCCTGAGGAGGAGCAGCGGTTGGTGCCTTGCCCCCATGTGTGAGTGGGGTGGGTGGGTGTTTCTGAATCAGGTTAGCCATATTGATTCGTATCCTGTTGGTGGATTCTTGTTGTTGTCTTGTTGGGCTGTGTGTGTGATAAAGGGGAGGCCATACTTCTTCTATTTGTCTCTGTGTCAGTTTCAGTTTGTTGGTTAGTTTTTCTAATAAGGCTGTTTCCCATACTATTTGGTACCAGTGGTCCATGCTTACTCCTGACAGATCTCTCCAGTGTCTGGCTATGATGTTTCTGGCTGCTGAGAGTAGGTGGGTTATGAGCTCTTTATGATGTGAGTGGGCATTATTATCTTGGAAGATGTTTAGTAGGGCCAGTTCTGGGGTGATTTTTAATACTTGCTTAGTTATTTTGCATATTTCTTGTAATGATAATAATAAAATATTATGAATATTCTAATAATAATAATAATTGTATGATTGTTGTCCAGAAAAGTTGGATTTTGGGGTATTCCCACCACATGTGAAGGTATGTGCCTGTGGAGGTGCATCCTCTCCAGCATTTTGGTGAGGTTCCTGGGCGTATTAGTGCTAGTTTCCTTGGTGTTAGGTACCATCTGTAAGTGAGCTCTCTCCTTCCTATTAGAGGCACTATCTAGGCCCTGTGGTGATCTGCCCAGAGCTGTGATTCCTAAACTTGGCTCTCCAGCTGTTGTTGGACTACAACTCCCATCATCCCTAGCTAGCAGGACCTGTGGTCAGGAATGATGGGAATTGTTGTCCCAAAACATCAGGAGACCCAAGTTTAGGAAACCCTGGAGAGTAGTAGCCTGTTATACTATTCATGATCACCTCTGTATAGTCTGTCCAGCTACTGTAGCACTATGGTCTTGATAAATCAGCCACCAGAAAATTCTCACGTAGGGCTTAAGAAATGTTTGGTGACCTGTTTATGTCATTTTCCATTTGTTTGCCTTCCAGATTACGAACCACATTCAGTATATCAATTGAGCTGCGGGTTTTTTCCTCTTGTCCTTGATTTGGATCATTGTTAATCCTACATCAAATAAAAAAACATACGAATGCAGTTAGCACAGCAGTTTTCTGCCACTTAATGCAAACAGTCTTATGATTGTTGCTCAAACAAGAATAATAGTTCTTGGGATGCACATGTAGTGAGTTGAGAATCACTTTGACTCCATGGGCCAAATACTTATCAGACCAAATTTGACAGGCGGGGACAGTTGCCAACCTGACAAGCACCTGATGTTACAGGTGGTTTGGTGCTTGGAAATCCCAAAGTCAGTACTTCATATATGCACTTCCTGACTTGTGGTTTGTTGTGGATGTTGCTTAGTTTGTGCTACCTTATTGGAAGTAGTCTATCCACACTGCATCTCTTAAATGCACCTCCAAATACACATTCCATTCTAAGTAATGTGATGCATTATATTACTTTTAAAAAATCACAAACTCGGGTGTGTTGACTCAGAGAACATAAAAATAAATGTGTTCGTCCTCCAGTTCTCCTGCCACTCCCTGCCACAAGTCCTTTAAACTGCTAGAGTAGGATTGGGGAAACTTTTTCAGCATGAGGGACAGATCCATGTTAGTGCCCCCCCCCCATGGACCATTGTTGCAAAATTAAGGTAAATATTTAAATTCTTTTCTAAAAAAAAGATATTTGCACTAAGGATGCTAAGCAATGCAGCAATAAAATTCCACCACTCTTTTGTTATTCTGGTAGCGAACTGTAAAAAGTCCACATTTAAATATTTTTAAAGGTCCATGATTTCTAAAGGCCCAGTTTCCCTTGCTATTGTAAGGTCATGATTGTGGTGTTGTTTGTGCAACATGAACAAGTTAATTTGTAGTCAGAAACACAGTGCAATAAAATTTCTGGCAATAAATTTTAAAGCTCTTTCAAATGTCACTGTGCTTCTAGGTGACTCCTACTTTTAAATTTGAAGTCAACGCGTAAGAACCTACTAAACCTTTCTCAATGAGTTAGTTGTGTGCATAGCTGAATGGTTAATATGAAACTGGGGGAAATAACCACGTAAGATTATTTTAGTTTGTTCATCATCGTTGTTTGATAATTGTCCTAAAATTAATGGCAGCTACAGAGTATAAAAATTTGACTGAACCAAGTATAAATATAGTCAGCAATTTAGACTGTTCTGATTCAATATGAAAATGTATTTTGATAATAAGTGGATTCCTATCTAAATTCATGAGTTCCTTTCATGACACTTTGGGTTAAGCCTGAAATAGATTAATCTTTTTTTTCTGATAAACTTTTGTAAGCTGTGATTTCTCTGGTGACCACATTTAATTGGATATTAAATAAAGTGCTTATCTTTATACCAACACATTTTTACAGCTTTCGTTTTTCACCTGAGTCATATTTCTTCAGCTGAAGAACCAGAATATGTTTGATTCGAACCATTATCTGCTAAGACTAGAATTAAAATACGTTAAACATTGGTTTTAAGTATAGGTTTCAGGGTGTGTGGTTGTTTTTTTTTTAAATGAAGACAAATAAATAAATAAATAAATTACAATTTAGATAAGTTTTTTGAGCGTTCAGAGGGCTTCATTTACATGATATAAATGTAATAATAAAATAAAATATCAGGAAGGCTTAGAATAGCCATGTAAGGTAGAACAGCACTAACTAACCTCTTGTTGTGGGCAACTCTGCTCAGAAGAGAGGCTTGCCTAAGATCACGTGGTGAGTTTGTAGCTGAGATTATATTTTCTGTTGTTTTATATGTGTTTAAATGGTACTTTATTGCATATTTGATATGTGGCTTATAATATGCTTTCGAGAAATCCCCCCCCCCCTGAAAAGCAGAATACAAATTTATTTTAAAAAATAAAACCAAGGCTTTTCAACTCCTTTAGCACAGTTGCTATGCAATTTTACACCTACCTACTCAGAAGCAAGTCCTACAGGATCACATAAGATTTATTCTAAGGTTAGGTGGGTGTAGGGTTGCAGCCTTATAGCCATTATACTTTTACCTCATACTAGATCTAGCTTCTCCGTGTTGAACAGGGACAGATGTATCTAACAATAATTGTATGCACAGACAGCGCAATTCTTTGCAAACTAGTTCTCATTAAAGTCTTGACATTAACCGTTTGCAGGTAATTATGCTTTACCACATTATTTAGTCTACAGGATGGCACTAATGATGCAGTAGCACTAATTACTTCCGTTGGTATTGTGCATGTACAGGGGTGAGATGGATAGCTATAGTGTCAGTTGGAGGCATGCAGATTTTCTCATGGAAACACCTGTCTGGGTTTTCTAATTGCCAGCACAGCTGCATAGATGATACAGTTTACACAAACGCAGTTGTCTGTAGTGTGTATGTTGGACTTGATCACCTCTAAGTTTAGCCATCTCAGATCTACAGAAGACAAGATTATTATTTCACTATCGGGATCATATCCCTCTTTAGAGAAATATGCTCTTTGATTATGTAATTGTATGTCATAATCTAGCATAGTTTGGGAATTCCCGAGGGGCGAAAGAAAAAGAAATATGGTTCTGCCGCATTGCATGACCACCTTGAGGTGATAAATTTGTGTTGGGGATGAGGGCCCATGGGCAGCACTATACCAAGGTCTCCCTGAAAGTTGTGGGGGCCACATCTTGGCTTGGTGTTCTGAGCTGGGCAGGAAGTGGGCGTGGGGAATTTCTCTGTAAATCCCTTTCACGGTCGCATCCCTTCCTGGTTAGGCTTAGGCTTTCAACAGCTTATGTCTGGAACATTAAAGGTAAAGGGACCCCTGACCATTAGGTCCAGTTGTGACCGACTCTGGGGTTGCGGCGCTCATCTCGCTTTAGTGGCCGAGGGAGCCGGTGTATAGCTTCCGGGTCATGTGGCCAGCATGACTAAGCCGCTTCTGGCGAACCAGAGCAGTGCACGGAAACACCGTTTACCTTCCCACCGGAGCGGTACCCATTTATCTACTTGCACTTTGACGTGCTTTCGAACTGCTAGGTTGGCAGGAGCAGGGACTGAGCAACGGGAGCTCACCCCGTCACGGGGATTCAAACCGCCGACCTTCTGATCGGCAAGTCCTAGGCTCTGTGGTTTAACCCACAGCGCCACCGCGTCCCGTCTGGAACATTAGTGGATCTCTTATTTTAGCCCACCCTTGAAGGTGAACAGCACCTGAGAGATTCCTGAGAACCCCAGGACAGTTTCCTTTGGGCATGAATAACGCTAGATGAATAGATACAACTTCTTGCAGAAACCCTTTCCTGCTAAGGAGAACCTGATCCATTCCTTGGTTTACCCAGGGATTTTGGGTCATATGAACTGAATACAAGCAATATAAATTGCCTAAGCCTTGGTATTACTGTTGGCAGCTGGCAGGGGTTTGTTGTTCCTCTATGTTGTTGTATGTATGCAAGGAGGTAAAGAAGGTGTAGTAAGCTATCATCTGGGAGGTATTTAAACCCCAGTTTCCAAGAAAAGAGGGTACCAGAAGGATAAGACAAATAAGAGGAGAGCAGTGAAAAAAACTGGACAGCAGAGATTATCTGACGGGGGTGGGGAAGAGATGGTTAAGGATATGGGGAAAGGAACAAAAATTGAATGGGAGGGAATGGCAGTACAGAACATAAGAAGAATCTCTCTCGTTATACTTTTAAAAAATTATTAAATTTCTGTTAAATGTGAGTTAATGTGATGGTGAAGATATCTGGGCTAGATCACTGTACTGAATTTCTGTTGGTATTGTCAGATGTGCTTTGAAATATGTAAGATTCCACAAATGTGTGAATTCAACTATGCTTGACGTACTTTAATATTTATTAAGCTGTTTAAGCACTTGCTTTTTTACTTTTTACAGTGTGATATTATATTTATGTTCTTGGTTTTAAAACAGTTATCCATCCTGAGCTTTTAGGAAAGGGCAAGAAATAAATAGGCTCTTCTTAACAACATCTGCATAATTAAAACAGCAATAAATTTTCCGAAGTTTGCAATTAAATTAAACGGCGATCAAATAAAATTGCATTCATGGGATGAAGAGTACATTCTGGTTAATGATTACCTTACGTAATTCAAGGTTCATTGCCTATTATTGATTGTACTTTATATTTTATAATCTGATCTTAATGAGCAAAAGTAGAGGAATCACATGCAAAGTGTTAATGATGGTTTCACCCTTTAAGATCTTTAAGAGGAGAAAATGCAAATTTCTTTTGGTTACGTGGTTCAAGTTTTTCTGTATGCAAATATAACACATCTGTGTATTTACTTTACTGCAGACATAACTAGCAAGTGTTTAGTGATGAAATCTGTTCTTAATTATGATAGCAGATGTCAGAGTAGGAAGTTTCCCCCCTTTCTAATGCAAAGTCGCCTGATTTACTCATTTTCATATGCATTTGTTAGGGTTGCCAATGCAGAGAGAGAAGCCTTTATGAGAGACTTCAATTTGCTTTCTGTGTGAGAGCCTGTGCAAATGGACTAAATCTGCACAGCAGGGAAGTTTTATCTCCCTTCCTCATGCATTGCAAGCTGTTGTTTCTGCCCAGCCCAAGAAGAATATAAAGCTACTCAACAAATGAGTGAGCTGTTAAGTGCTCTACTAAGTATTTTAGGCAGAGGTTCCTATAACTTTGCTGTGCCTTACTAAAGAAGTGCAAGCATGACGTCACCGTTCTGGGGTAAATGGCATTAGCAGGCTGGTCTTAAAAAGGTATTTGCAAATAGACATACTTTTTCTTGGATGCTTCGTTTTTACTGGGTTTTTGCTAAAACTACCAACAGGATGGAAATGATTAGAGCGTTTTTATTGTTGTGAAGTAGAAAAGTTGCCTGACTCTCTCTTTGATTGGTTTGAATCATAAGGCTACTGAAGCTCTGTTTGTGTGTGCGCGCACACACGCTTTCCTGTGTTCGTTTACAGAATCCTATATCCACTAACTGGAAATAAGTCCCATTGAGTTTAGTGGGATGCAGCCCAGTAACTTTCCTTTCCTTGAAGACACTCACATAACAGTTACAAGATCTTCTTAGTTACAAGATCTTCTTAGTTACAAAATCTTCATGGTGCATAAAGTAAAGGTAAAGGGACCCCTGACCATTAGGTCCAGTCGTGGCCGACTCTGGGATTGCGGCGCTCATCTCGCTTTATTGGCCGAGGGAGCCAGGGTACAGCTTCCAGGCAGTGGCGTAGCGTGGGTTGTCAGCACCCGGGGCAAGGCAAGTAATTTGTGCCCCCTAACCCATGGATTTGCGCCCCCTAATCCGTGGATTTGCGCCCCCTAACCCTAACCCCCAGATGTTGCGCCCGGTGCGGCCGGCCCCCCCTGCACCCCCCACGCTACGCCACTGCTTCCAGGTCATGTGGCCAACATGACTAAGCCGCTTCTGGAGAATCAGAGCAGCGCACGGAAACGCTGTTTACCTTCCCGCTGGAGCGGTACCTTTTTATCTACTTGTACTGTGTTTTTGAACTGCTAGGTTGGCAGAAGCAGGGACCGAGCAACGGGAGCTCACCCCGTCGCAGGGATTTGAACCGCCGACCTTCTGATCGGCAAGTCCTAGGCTCTGTGGTTTAACCCACATACATATATGGTCCATACATATATGCAAAAAAAGCATTGCAGCTTTGGAATCTTCAAGGCAGTATTTTCATTTAAAGTATGTTTATTTAATGGAGTTTAGAACAACCTTTGCCTTTATTGTAAAAAGAACTGTATTTTGTTACTTCAGTCCCTTGTGTACACTCACAACCAAAGTGAAAGTTTTAGTTGCAGGCATAAACCGTACAAACATAGAATCTCATTTTTTTAATTTATCAGATGCTTAAATTCTCTGTGAGTGGAAGTACCCTGATCATGCATGCTGCCTTTTGTTTATTATTTTAGGCATTGTGACACCACTTAAATAATTACCATACATTTCAGCACATTTTTATATTTGTGAAATACACACTGTTCACATTGCTTTATATACAAAAGGTGTAGTAGCTGTTATCATCCTGTCCTCAGTGCCTAATGCCGTGCTTAATGTAATTAATCTGCAGAAGTGCTGCTCTGTTTTATTGTGTCACTAAATTTGTCGACAATATAAGGTGTAAATTGATTATGGTGAGTGATAGCTTGCTGCTTACAAAATGTGCTTCAACTATAGAGCAAGGTGAACATACATATATACTTCAATAAAATGTATACAAAAAGCTCACCCTTCTCTGGTTGCTGTAATTTTGAGGCACATTGATTTATACATTGTTTGGAAGTTCAGCGCTTAAAGAAAAAGTACACAAGGACCAGGACATATTCAACTGATAACTTCCAAAATAGGGTCCAAAACACCCACCCATCTAGTTATTGAAAAGAAAAGTGTAGTTTGTTATTTGGGGTTGGACATTAGGCAGAACTAATTTTTGGTAGGCTTTACTCCTTGCATAGAGCTCTTAATCGTTCAATTATAAATTTAATTTAATATGTATTGGAAAGTGGTTTTCGTTTTGAAGTGCTTAATTAAAAAACTGTGCTGTGACTCCATGTGCATCTACATGCCTCCCCCCCCCCAACGAGCCTCAATAAACTTAATGAATGTCCAAGTAAGCAATAATACAGATGATCAAGCCGTTGAAGAATCAATCTTGTATCTAAGTTATTGTGTCTTTAAGCGTACAGTGAATGTTTTGTTCATATTTCTGTGTTCACTTGTTTGTATTTGCAACCACACGTTGCCCGTATTTATTTTACTTAATGCTTTCTGTTTTCCCCATGGAATATTTTATTGGAAAAAAATTGATTAATTAATAGCGAATGCTCAAGAGCCATTCATCTTGTGAGTCTTTGGAATAGCAGCATTATGCTAAGAACAAAATTTATTTTGTAAACTTGTTACTCAGCTGTCTGCTATGAACTATCCTGGTATGTTGCCGGGAATCTCATTTGCATTTGATGGATCGAGTCATAACTGAGCACTTTCCTTTAGCATAAGCTTATAAAGGTTCTGGAATAAAGCTGGCACATGTCCCATAAGTAGGCTGGGTCTTAAGTCACAGAGGCGACAGGATTGTCTGTACTGGTTCCTTTCCATACATTTATATGTAGATGTAGCTTTGTGGAGTGATGAAGGAGCTGGGAGACCAGGTTCAAACACTCCATGAAATTCAGTGGGTGACCTTGAGCCAGTCACCATCTCTCTGCCTAAACTGGTTGTTGTGTGGTTAATACAGAGGGGGGAAAGCCATGCTTACCAACTGCATCTCTTTGGAAGAAGGGTAGGATATAAACTCAATAACAATCATATTCGTTAGGGATACAATCCTGTTGTTGCAGCCTGGTTGCACATAATGCTAAACAACATGGATAAGCATCCATGAGCTCAAGCTGCTTGCTGTCTTTCAAACAATTACTCTGCTTCTGGGTTGTATTCAACTACATCCTACTCAGCGTAGACCAATTGAAATTTATGAACCTAAGTTAGTTGTGTCCATTAACATCAGTGGCTTGACTTTGTTGTAGGACATGCATTAAATACCATCTATGCAAAAGAGCATATATGCAATGTATTGTTTTTAAAATATTAATAGATTTTGTAAGGAAAATTTCACCAGTCCAAATGGCAAAACAGACCATGCACACGCGCGCGCGCGCGCACACACACACACACACACACACACAGCATCACATGCTGGAGTGTGAGTTCCTATATAATCTTCATCTACCTCAGGGCTAGCCATCCAAAGGCTGGGAAGAAACAGGGGAAAGGCTGGCTAGGTGGACTCATACTGTTAGCAGTTTTGCCACCAACTCAGTTTAATGTGGCCCATGTCTGGCATAGCTCAGTTAGTAGAGCATGAAATTCTTAATCTCAGGCTTGGGGGTTCGAGCCCCACTTTGGGCAGGGGGTTGGACTAAGATGACTCTTGTGGTCCCCTTCCAATGCAACAATTCTATGATTTCTATCTATTGTCTGTGTATTTTGGTATGTTATACTTGTAGGAATAACAAGGACGACGGGAGGTTGAGTGCAGGTGAGCTGTGCAAAAGCACACTGGCAAGCATGCTCCAAACAAGCTGCCGACTATCTCTGCAGAGGCTCCTTTTATTAGCAGAAGTCAACAATTGGAAACAGTAGTGAAACTACCCTGAACATGACGTATTTCCATCTAAGCACATTTCCAGCATTAGCAAATACACGTGTCAGCAGGTGTTTCCCTAAAATGTTTTCTCCGATACTTGATTACGTTTGCGTCCCCGGTCATGCTCCATCCAAGTGTTATGTCTAATAACCAAATCTGTGAGAGGACAAATGGTCAGGGGGAAAACCCTGTTTGCTAGCCAAGAAGGCAAAAGATCAGGGAGCGTGGGCGCAACGCTCCTTGGCACACTGTTGCATGCCTGGTGCGAGGTTTGCCTCAGCACAAGAGGAGCGTCACCTCCACAATACTTTTGAAAACAGCCTCTGTTATGAAGGGAGGAGAGGACAGACAAGCTATGTTTGCCATGTGGGATATATATCAGCAAAGAAATTCTAGGTTTGACAGGACTGTCACTGGGCCTCCATGCCTGCATCCTTTTCCACTGTAGAGATTAACTTCCTTTGTCAAGAAAGGTTCATCTCACCTCCTTTTAATGTAGAAAACACACCAGCCAGGCTTCCCAAATTTGAAGAGGATTTCCCCTGAAAATAATTTAGCATGTGGTTTTTATCTTCAACAAATCTTGGCAGAAAGACAGCATTTCCCATTGCTGCTATCATCTTGCTTTATTTGAAAGCTTCTGTAACCTAACACGATCCATTTGATCCTTTAAACCTTCAAAGCATCTCCGTAAGGAAAGGGTCTTGCTTTTGAACATTGCACTGTGAATGGCACTACAAATAATTTGTTCTCTATATAAGCTCACCAACTTCCCCCCTAAAAACATAGTGCATTTTTCTAGCTACAGAATGACATTCTGTTGTTGTTCTTTATTTATAATTTATTTTCATATTTATCTTTCATATACTGTATACCCAAGTCTTTCTTGTGGAGGCTATAAGGCATTTATAGCAATGGAGCAAAGAAAAATTCATTTAATCTAGATTCATCCATCAATGAGCAATTTATTAAACATAAGTAGAGTATTTCAGCTATGTCTTGATTGGCTAATTTTGTAGAATAATGCAGTATGTACAGATGACAGGTAATATGAGAATGTTTGTTTAACTTGATAATATTCTGACAATTTACTTATGGCTAGATTGGTTTATATTTACAATTCAAATGCATTGGAAATCACTGGTCCTAGAAAATGGTGATTTTGAAAAAAATACATTTTTTTATGTGAAGTCTGGTGGTTTTGGTTTTTCCTGTTATTCTTTGATCCAGCTTTTTAAAAAAGTATGCAGTTACATTGAAATATCAGAAGATTAAGAGAGCAGAGCTCGTGGGAGGAGAAATGATGTAATTTGCTACTTAATTTGTAAGTATGCAAAATGATGACATCATTGGCAACATAAGAAGAATACAGATAGCATCAAGGAAGGAATCATAATCCTAGAAAATAACTGTGGTGGTTACTGGTGCAGATAGCCAGCCTTACCAGATGTTAGAAGAATTTACATTTGTGTAGCATTGCCCGCTATCTCAGAATGGTTGCCTGTACCATTCTGCCAAGTGGGAAATAGGATATTTCTGCATTAAGAAACAGAAGTGCTTGATTTTATGTAGCCACCCTCTCTATGGGCGAATGAACTTATCATGTTTGCACCTATATATATATATATCTCACTGGCCCCTGACAACTAGTTGCAATTTCCACTATGTTGCTCTATTTAACTGATAAGATGGATTCCACACCATAGGATGATTTCTTTGCACACTTATTCACTTGTTTTTATTTTAAAGATGTATACATTTGCCCTTCAACCAAAGTACCCTAGACATAATGTAATAGAAATATATGTAATACAGCCTAATGGCAGCTTAGCCAGTTGTCAGCTTCCATGTTTCAAGGTGCAATATTCTCACCTGCAGGGTAGCTTTAAAGTCCTGACCAGCAACCAGTTTTAGAAGGTGAGCCATTTCGAATGGGAGAGGAAAAAGGAGCAGAAGTCCAAGCCTTTCCTCCTCTGGTAGCCTGGTAGTAAGCCTAGCCACCAGTTTGTTTTGCGAAACGGCTCAAAAAAGTGTCACCCCCATCCTCATCCCATTGGGCTAGTTTTGTACCTGGTGGAGGTGGTTCACAAAGAAGTCCATCTTGGTTGGCCTACCACTCTCTTGGGATTCTGTCATGTGCAAACGCTTAGCCATATCAGTCTCGCTCTTGTCTGATCAGAGAACAGCTTCAGTGAGTTACCAGAAGCCCAAAACAAAAGTTTGCAGAACATTTGCAAACTATGGCCATTACACCAGTTTTACAAATAGATGACATGATTCTGTATGACCAAAATGTAGTGGAAAGGGGATGTTCTGTAGTTCAGAGGTTGCTTGTGTGCTTTGCATGCACAAGATCTCATATTCAGTTCCTGATATGTCCAGGATAGCTGCTGCAAGGAAGTGTAGAGAAGACTGACTGGCCCAATGGACCGACTCTACAGAAAGTCAACTGCTTGTTAAAATTAGCGAAGTGCTTTGACGTCAGCGTGTTTGTGCAGCTTTGCAGGTGGAGATCTAAGGCTGAATCTCATCTCCAACCCCCAGGAGATGTATATATAAACAGGATGGCGTGTTCTGATTTGATCTACAGTGCTTTTAAATGCTCACATTTCTCTGTTAGGTTCCTTTAATCTATCATTTGCAGTGTTTGTTTAGGGATATAATTGTGTATCCAATACTTTGTGATCATATCTATTTCATTCATACATTTTTTTAATAAATGAAATCACATAAGCATTTTCAAATATTGTCACTCAGTGTAATTGCTTCATATGTCTGCTTTACAGAATACTATACTTTACTGCCCTTAAGATCATTTTTAATTGGGGTGCAGAGTTTTGAACAAGTCAATTATTATTTTTTATAGTAAACGGTAATTAATGTTTCATTATATTTTGTTAGGCTCATTTCATTCATCTGCATTGGAATTAATCCAGGCTTTTCTAAATATTGTACCTGTATTTGTATACATGTGTGTGAGAGAGGGAGAGTAAATATGAATGAATGCAGGCTTTGACTTGAAGCCAGAGAATTGTGTGACTAGCTATGCACACATTCCATAGATTTTTAGACTAAACCCAGCCAGGCTTATGTGTCTTGGTCTTTTTATGTTTTTACTTTTTGATTTTACATACACTGTATCACTGAGAAGAATTTCTAAAATTAACTCAACAGTATAGAAATATAGAAATAATAATAATAATAATAATAATAATAATAATAATAATGTAGAAACTCCTTGGTGATGATTTGAGAAACGCATGAAACCATATAAAACCTGCTGGTGATATAATGCAGCCTGTAGTACTCTGGCCCACATGATGCAAGGTTGTGTCCAGTTTCTCAGCTAAACTAAACACATGAACCAACTGAGAGCCAGTGTGGTGTAGTGGTTAAGAGCAGTGGACTCGTAATCTGGTGAACCGGGTTTGATTCCCTGCTCCTCTACATGCAGCTGCTGGGTGACCTTGGGCTAGTCTCACTTCTGTGAAGTCTCTCAGCCCCACTCACCTCACAGAGTGTTTGTTGTGGGGGAGGAAGGGAAAGGAGAATGTTAGCCGCTTTGAGACTCCCTAGGGTAGTGAAAAAGTGGGATATCAAATCCAAACTCTTCTTCTTTTAAAAAACAAAACAAAACAAAACACATGAACCAACTTGGTCTTTCAGCAGTGCGTGAAGTAAAGGACATGTTTAGCTGAAATACTTGGAAAATATGAAGGTGGCTTGATAGATACTGGGGCGGGGAGGGAGTAGAAGGCACAGATTCTTGACTGTGAGAAAAATGAAAGAAGACAATGTAAGATAAGCTTAAGTGAAGCAGAGACAGCAGGAAGGAGAAATAGAAAAGGAAAGAGAAGAGATTTGATTGTGAGCAGGAAAAGCAAAGTCCTTCAGTATAAAGACTAGGGCTTTCCTTTGCTGTTTTGTAGGATGGGATAGGAGAAGGAAGTGATTTTTTAAAAATACTGCCCCATTTTCACAGGCATGCCTCTGATTATGTGCATCTACAGAGAATGACCGCTCCCCACATCAAATGGGGGGCGCCTTTTGCGTGGTCGTGCGCAGCCCCCCAGATCCCAGTGCAACTCCTGGTAGTTTGGGCTGGCTTCTTCCTCCCCAGGTTGGATACCTGGAGGTCTCTGCCTACCTCAGCCAATCGCCCAATCCCGCCTGGGGAGGCGTTGCCAGGGGATCGGCCAGGTAAGGGGAGGGACCATCCTGCCCACACAACAGAAGGTGAATCCTACCTGTGAAGTGTCAGTTGGCTCCAGAGCTTCTCCCACCCTGCCCTCCCTCAGTTAAGTCTTCTTTTGCAGGTTAACCTCTTCTCCACAGGTACGCAGGCGCTGCTACGTCAGGGCCAGAAAGGAATTTTCCTGCATTGGCAGGTTTTGCCTTTTCCGTAGCAAAACGTCACAACTTTGGTGGTTTCAGGCCTTGGGCAGAATCTTTTAGTCTATCTTCCTAAATGGGGGGAGCATGAACCGGTGACCCCCCCCCTTGCGGCGGTGATCCCAGGGTTCCCCGTTAAAGGGGTATTGAGGGGAGGCATTGGCCATATGCCGAGAAGTTGTCATTGCTCTCCCCTCCGGCAGCGAAACAGGGGGAGGGCTCTCTGCTTCAACTTATGTTCTCCAGAGCCAGCCCAATCCCCACACACTCTGGATAACCCTGATGTCTTCCAGATCCCCAGCTGGCAAGTGGGAAGGATAAACGCCCAATGCCTGAGCCAAGGTCTCCCTACATCTGAAATTTAACAAAATTGTGGCCAATTTTAATCCCATAGCACGTTGTCTTGAGTCATTATTCCGCATGGGTGTTGCCTGGGGTTGGGGGACTCTGCCTGTCCATGCAGCTAAATTTGGCAATTGTATATGAGGCACATTTCATTAAAAACACGAGGTCTGGCTTAAAAAAAAACAAAAATTTTTTTGACTGAAAGCTGTTTATAATTATTTTAAGAGTCTTCAGGGTACTAGACAATTATTTTTTTTCTACTTTAAAATGTCTCAATTGCGTCCCATGATCGTTAAGACTTAATTTTTTGTATCTATAGCAAAAACTACTAATCATTCACTGATCTCCACTGAGCAGTAGTAGAAAAAGAAATGCTATTTTCGTATTCTGCACATCATGACTCTCATTAAAATCTCATAGAAATGATGCATTCTACTTGGGATACACCGATTATAAAATAAATATGTCTGAGTTTTTGTTTTGGGGCTTGTGCCCTGGCTCCCAATGGTAAACTTAGTCTATTAATGTCTGATGCTTTAAAGAAACACAAAAGCCCTCAGGCTAGTTTTGTATTGCAATATCTCAGAATAGTGGCTGCATGTATTAATCAGAGCTTTCAGACGAAAGTAGTAAATTGTCCTTGATCTTCAGTAACTCGGGGCCAATGCATATAGCCACAAATGGGGCTTCTTATAAAAATCCATGCACACTTAAAAAAACCGTATGCCTGGATTAAATGTGCATGTGGAGGTAAAACGTGTTGTGTAAAGTGCGAGTATGGTATACTGTCTGTTTCACAATCATGTAATAACTAAGTGAAGTACCATTATGGAATGCATCATTATAATGTTAGTGCTCATGCTATAGTCATGAGAACATCACAGTGAAAGACCTGAAAGAAACAGAAATGGGACTTGTCTGCACAGCTTATGTCTCACTGCCAGTGACAGACTGGGACTAAAAATCAGCCCCAGCGTATGAAGCCCAGTGTGGCCCACATGGAAGAGGGAATGTGCTTGGTTTATTCTGCTCTGCAGGGTAGGATTTGAACCAATGGCTTCAAGTTACAAGAAAGGAGATTCCGACTAAACATACGGAAAAACTTTCTGACAGTAAAAGCTGTTTGACAATGGGCTAGCTAGCATATCAGTTCTTTAAAAAGTTCATCTCTTCCCATCTAATTTAGTTCACCAGGGGGAATAAATATTTTACTGTTTGGTCAACCCTGTAATTTTTTAGTCTGCTTTGCATCTTCTGTGTAAAATGATTTTTATTTATACACTGGGCATTTAAAAACGACAACAACCACCTGTAAGCTTGGATAAATATCTCTATTCTCTTTTGAAGCTACTCATCTGTATCCTGATAAACATGTCATGTTGAAGCATGAACAGGATCTTGCTGGTAGAATAGATCCTCGCCTGTCCCATCCCCATGGGCCATGTTAACAGGTGGGCGACTCTATGCACTTTGGTACTTTTCTTTCTTCTTTTGCAACCCAACTTGAAGGCAAGGTTTTAGGCAAGGGGTTGTCTGCACTATGGAGAACTCCTGTGGGAGGCCTTCCAGAGTTTAGGAACTCCCTAGTGTGGCTGATCCTAGTGTAGGGTTGTCACCTGTCCCTCATAATAAGGGATTGTCCCTTATTTCAAGGAAAAACGCTGCAACCTTTAAGGGACGCAGTTTGTCCCTTATTTCTGCCTTGCTTTCTTCTCCTTCCCTCCTCTGCTGAGGTGAGCGCTGAGCTCAGCTCCTCCTTCCCTCACATCTCTACCAGTGCTATTATAGCCTCCCTCCTGCCTGTCCGCATTCTCTGTCTCTGTCTGTCTGTCTCTCCTTTCCCTACCTTACTCCCCCATTATACTAAATCCAGTGAGTGACACAGCTGCGGCCCAATGGATGGCTGCAGAGGACAGTGAGCGTTTGGAGATGGGATGTAGGGGCAAGGCTGAGAAATAATGGAGTGACTTTGGAGGAGTCAGGGGGAGGGATTGTTTTGAAGTCATTTGTGCACGTAAGTGTCCAGCTGTATCAGACCAAAGCCCACTCTGGTCCAGTATGCTGATTCCCACAGCAGCCAGCCATAGCCAAAATCTTCCAAGTACCCAGAAAACAGGATCTTGTTTCCAGGACACCATAGTCCCACCGTTTTAGATCTGCAGCTTGGCTCAAACTAGCCCTGCTCCAAATCCCACCCCCTAGTTTTCGTTTCCATGAAAGAGGTGTTGTTTCTGTATCTTTAGTGGAGAGCAGAAAAACTTCGAAGAAATTTTGTGGGTTGGGTTGTGTGTGTGGTTCTGCTGCTGAGGTGGCCAAGCTGCCTTTTTTAATGGAAGAACTTGTTTTTGTTTTAAATACTCTAAGGAGTATATTTAAATGCTCTAAGACAGGGGTCAGCAAGGTTTACCTCGCCTGGGCCTGTTCACTCCAGTGGAGATCCTTCCGTGGGCCGGATTGCGCACCCGCCCGCGATTTCTGGTGTCTGTGCAGACGTGATTTCCGGCGCCGCGGAAGCAAGTCCCTGCGCTTCGCTGGTTTAGCGCGGTGTGTGGGGACTCACCAAGTGGGCAGCTTGGTTTGGGGGCAGCTCGGGCGCCGGTTAAACGACCCCTGTGGGCTGTTTGTGGCCCATGGGCATTAGGTTGCTGACCCCTTCTCCAAGGAGTGTGAGCCTAAAAATGCATGTCAATGCATAGAGTTGTATGTGTGCCTCAGAATCTCTTACATGCTGAGTTTGTAAATTGTGCCATTATCTCCTTTAAAAACTAGACACCCTGAAAATAATGCCCTGGGTTAAAAAAAAAAGTCTTCTGAAAATATTATTTGTTTTTTTGTATGCAACAAATGTGAGTGGAAAGCACTGCATGAGAGTGTATTAGGGCAATCCATAACAAATGTTAAATATAAAGGGAGAGGAATATAGCACTTGTGACAATTAATGTCAATACAGTTTGCCGATTGCTTGAAATGACATTATAGAGTTGCACATACTTATGCAGCACAGCTCTTTGAAACAAAGCCATTTTTCTGCTTTCTAATGAATGCTGTATTGTTGGTCTACCTGATCAACAGAACAATAGGATTCCTCAAAATTTTATCTGTTTTTACCCAATGGAGGGAATCCTGTCTAATATAATTAGATACCTGCAGGCATGTCAGAAATAATTGAAACGTTTACGCTGAAGATCAATACATTCAAAATTTTGGCAGGAGAGTCTGCCACCTATATGACCCGAATATATTTTATATTTAAGACATTCAATTATATTTAGAAAGGTGCTGGGGGTTTTTAATTGATTGTCATTTTTTTAAAAACAACAACAACAACACATCAACATATGTATCATCCCACTGTATCTTTTAAAAGGCTTGTGCAAGACACATAGATGTCTGATGAATAGTATTTAAATGGTGGAAGGGAAAATACGATTGAAAGTGTATGTTATTGTCTATCCAGGTAGGGCTGCTGACAGCATCTCAAATAGCTTTCCTGTCGCCATGTGGGAGGTGATGGTAGTAGAGGTGGTAATAATGATGACGATGTGAGAAAATGTGTGCGTAAACAGATTTAATGACAAGTGACAGGGCTGCTGCTTTCACTGAGACACAGATGTAAAATGAACAGCACCTAACCATCAACACCTCCACCTTTCCACTGGTCAGAGATATCATCCTTTTGGGTGAAAGCGATTTCATAGTGCCCTAAGTGTATTGAAAGCATCCATTATTTTGTCAATTGCGATGTTAAAATTGGCCAGCTTAGTTACTTTACCTGACCTCGCTCCAACATTGTAACCTCCTTTTTTTAAAAAAAAATCTCATATTGGAGTTCAAAAATATTTCAAGATGAAATGAAATCATTAATTTGGATTTAAACGGAAAAGCTCAGACAGAACTGGCTTGAACCAAGCAAAGAAAACAACAACATTGAGTTCCTTTCCAATATATATATGCCTTGCGTAAAGGCACCATTTTTGTTGAGAAATATTTGATATTGGAAACAAGTGGTGGGATTTCTCAGTTCATCGTTAGTGTTTAAGTAGAAAGAGGCATATGATTTTTCCACATAGGGGGCACAATAGAAACAAAACAAAATCCATACAATTAAACATAGTACACTTATCTCGATAGCCTAACTTTCTCCAGAATACACCCATTATTTATATGAGTCCTTCAGTATTTCCTAAATACATTGGGGGATTTTTCCATATGACTAATCATATCTATTAATTCCAGTAGGTTTACTTGAGTACAACTTAGTTGAGCCAAACTTAGTACCTTGATTCTCAAATGCCTTGGTACTTGGAACCCAAACACTGCAAACCTGGAAGTAAGTGTTCCGGTTTGCGAACTTTTTTTGGAAGCTGAATGTGTTATGCTTCCGATTTGAGTGCCACACTTCCGTTTTGAGTGTTACACTGAGGTCTGTCTATTTATTTTGCGCTTTTGTTTTTGCGGCTCTCTTTTTTTGTTTTTGTGACGGTGTGGAACCCAGTTCAGCTACTGATTGATTGATTGATTGATTGTGTGACTGCAGTACATTGTTTATTGCTTTCATTTTATGGATCAATGGTCTCGTTAGATAGTAACATTCATGTTAAATTGCTGTACAAGGTACCACTGTACGTTCAGACAGTAGTGAGTTAAATGGACCAACTGTATGGCTGGGAGTAAGGCTATAACCTGTATTTGACCCAGTCTTCTTCCTGAGACGAGTGCTGATTCAAACCTGGATCTTCCTTGTCCTAGTCTGATACTTTAACCACCAAACCACGCTGGCTGTATTTTATTATTGTAAGCCACTCGTCATTGTGCTAGTGTTTCCTCCTGTTCCACTTCACTGACTGACGCTTTGCAGGAGACGTGAAATGCTAACACCACGATGACATAAAAAATATTCCAACTACATGCTACTGGAAAGAGTTGGTGGTTGTGGGCAGTGGCATGGTCAGGGGTATGCATATATGTGTCTCCTATAACATGCTGCTTAGCCTCGGTTTTTCTGTGAAATGAAACATGATAGCATGTCAGGCTCCTTCATCTTGTTCCTGATATCCTTGCAAGACCACACATAAAACAGGCTCAAAATGAATTATATGCATAGATCACAATAGCCAGCCAAGATTTGGTGGCTCATGTCCAAATTAATTAGCATTCAGCTTGGGAAAAGCAAAACACACACACAAAAGATGGAATAATGTCCTCAAAATATTCTAACGAACAAACTCAGGCTGTGTACACATTGCCGTTTTAGTCTGGCTCCAGTGCGCTCCCAACCACTGGCTTTTGAATCTGTTCAGATGTAATGTTACCTATGAAGCAGTGATGCCCTGTTGTTTCTTGAAAAACACTGACGCTTATTGCATTTTCCAGCAAACCAGTTCCAGTCTGGAAGAAAATCTTAAAGTACATTCCCTTCACAGTTAAGCAGGGGTTTGAACGTTTGCTCGTGCGCAGATGGCAGTGCATGCACAGATGACAGTATTATGAATTGGAGTTTGGGAGGGTTGAAAGGGCAGGTAAGCCAAACAGATAACGGTGTATGGGGTGTTGGGAAGGGGTGGTACCTCTGGCGGGGGACGCATTGTGCGCCCTCTGGGGTGGTTTGTCCGCCATTGGTCCCCAGCCTGCACTCAGTGTTACCACCAAGTAAGGAAAGAGGAAAGAGAAACATGGCAAATTACAAAATCACTGTAGTTTCCATGCTTCCCAAATCCGTACTTCCATCTCCGGGCATTTGTTGTTTTTTTGAAGTCAAGTAGGAAAGGGGTGTCATTTTGACTTTTTCCAGGTGTGAAAATGTTAGGCCATCTATTGTCTTCAAATCCTTTGATTGAACAGATGGATCAGTCTTGAGTATTCTTTGAAAGTGTCCTCTTCATTGCAAGGCCTGAGGCAAAATTGCCTCTTTGTAGAGACGAAGGATGCAGCTATGTGGTGACACTGTATATCAATATAAGATATTGTGGTGGATAACTTACAGAAGAAGATGGTGCAAGGAAGTTCTGAGAAATAGCTGAGCAGCGTTCTTTCAAAGCATAGGGTTTTTCCAAAGCAAGTATGCTTCCTTTTCTTTCGGCAAGAGGCAGTGTAGGATGTATAATAATAAGGGGAGAACAACAATAACAACAACTAGTGCTGTTTCTCCTGATTCCTCAGTGTCAGATATATTCTCACATTAACATCTTTCCTTGTGAGTGGTTTGTAGGTAGATTCTTAGGAAGAGGATGGAATATTTCTGCAAGAGGCAATGATCAATAATTGGCATTTATACTACTCAAAGCAAAACATAAGATGCACAAGGCAGAAGCTAGAAGGTTAATACTGCCTAACTCATAAAAAATATTAACTTTATAGAGCCAAACATTCAGTAAGGAATATAGGACCTACTTAGATGAGACATGAGGCATCTGTGATCAGATCTCCCAGTGTTTCTGGGGTTTGTCTTTCTTTCTTAAAAGCAGCCATGGTCTCTCTGACATGGACCAGGAGTCTGGTGCTAGAAGAAAGCCCCTTTAACACTTTCCCCCCAATACGTGTTCCTGTTGTAAATGTTGAGTCTGGCAGGGTTGATATGGCCCTGGGAACATAAGAGCTTCCACATTACTCTAAAGCTTTGATGGAGCAAATGCTCACATGGAATTCTCCTAGGCGCTGCCCCCTGGACTTCTATATCTTGCCACACACAAAAATGAATTTTCTACATGCAGTCATTCATGAATTATTGCATATCCTCAGTCATGTGTCTTCTACACAATTCATGCAACAGAATGAGCATGTCTGTCTACGTTTTGTCTCTGTATACATACAAACTTCAAGGGACCCAGTTTAACTAATGAATCACACTAATGGAAGCCAGTGCAAGGTCTTCCACTAATGCGTTGGGACTAGGGCCGTCTTTAGCATATGCACCGCCAGGGTACAAAGATCTGCCCAGCACCCCAAAATTTAGTTTAGCCCCCAAATTAACTTTTGTTATGCTTATGTCACTATTATCATTTGAGAAATAACGCTCACGCCTGCACGGCTCCAAAAGGAGTTTGTGTGTGTGTGTGTGTGTGTGTGTGTGTGTGTTTTGTTTAAAACCTGCTTTTCTGAAGAAGACAAAGAACACATTGGGAGTTGGTGTTAAGACTCCACACATGCGCTTACGGTTGTAGGGAGGTGTCTGAAAGATGAGATGGGCAGGCATTGTGCGTATGCATGGGAGAGCCATCTCGGGCAGCCTTTCATTGTGGGAGCAACCTTATTTCTAGAGGAGCCGGGAGGGCCCTTGTGAGTGTGCATATACGAGTTCCTCTTGGGAAGGTTCCGGAGCCTGTGCGCAAGATTAGTTGTGTCAAAGGTGCTGCTGACCCATTGCCACATAGCAGCTCAATACAATATGCTTAGGTGGCTTCAGCGGCAGGTGCCTGGCGCCCCCCAGAATTCAACGCCCAGGTGCCCCGCACCCCTTGCACCCCTGGGTAAAGACGGCCCTGGCTGGGACTTTTCATCCCCTCTCCTCCCCTTGTGGGCCCCTGCCCCCCAATTGGCTGTGTGGGGATTGGGGAACCCCCAAAACAGCATGGGCGAAGGAAAGGGGAGATGGTCTGACAAGCTGACATCCTTGCCCTAACAGAGCAATATCCTTAGCACTTCATCAAATTCCTCCTGCAATTCTCTGCACATTTTCTAAAAATAGAAATCTATGGCAGATCCTGAACTATCAGGCCCAGTGATATCACTGAATTGTACTGAGTTGTATGTATCCAACACTTTGAAACAGTGTTCCACTCATTTGATGATGCTTTCTCCCAGTATGCCCACAAAATGTGCTCCAGATGGTCGCTCAGCCATTTGAAGCAGATTTTGAGGGTGCTAGGGAGGCTGCAGGGGAGAGGAGAAGAGGAGAAAAAATCCACAATGTAAAGCAGAAGTATTTTGTGTGACTGGGATGGCAATGTTTGATGCACTGTATCTTCTCCCCCAGCTGTAATCAATTATACATCCCCAACATTTCTTTGCAAGGCAGGTTTTCCAAATACAAGTTGGTTGTATTGTGCAACAAGGTGGAAGAAGAAGAAGAAGAGTTTGGATTTGATATCCCGCCTTTCACTCCCCTTCAGGAGTCTCAAAGCGGCTAACATTCTCCTTTCCCTTCCTCCCCCACAAGCAAGTCTGTAATGAAAAGCCAATGTAGAAACTGATCTGCAAATATGTAATTAGCAAGATATTTCATAAAATGAAGGCTGTATGTTGTTAGACCTCAAGGCCTGTCAGAGAAGACTGTAGGGCATGAAGACTCATGCAATTGCCATTCCTCATGAAAGCCTGGAGTGAGTGAGTTTCAAGCTGGTACCAAATAAGATTTATGTCTGAAAAGTTGTAAAACACCACCTCACTTACGGCAAACAGGTCTCAGGGGGTCTGAAGAGCTTTAGCCTCACTTAAAGATTATATGATTGGAGCTTAATAGTGTCTAGGATCCAAAGAAGGAATGTGTTTGCACAGGAAAAAAACTAAATGCATGGCTGAAAATTCACTTAAATGTTTTCTCCACAGTAATTCCCCCTGACAAAGAGGCAAGTTACTGCAACAGTTTAAAAAGTGAGAGCTTGAGTATCTCTGAAAACCGTTGCAGAGAAAAATGGGGGGGGGAATTTCCCCCCAGATGCTCTTATCCTTCCTTTGGATTCTCATTATTACATTAGAGTAATGTGCAATTCCATTGTGTTTAATAGAGTAGTGTAAATTAATTCCAGCATTTCTGGAATTTTAATAAGTAGACCACTGTCAGGTTTTATGCTACTTTAACATTCATTATTCAAAGTTTGAACTGTGGGTGGGATTTATCTGTTCTTTTGTTTTTAGTCTTCACTAGCTCAAAATGCTTTTCCCCCCCTTTGTAAATATTTTCCTCCAAGCAAACAAGCATTCTCGACTGCACACTCAGGGAGGTTATTTATTATGCTTAATGGCAGCTTATAGTAAGTCGTAAATTAAAGGAACAACTTATATGGTGTTTTTAGGTGTGCCAAGGGTATGCCATTTTGCTAATAATTTGTACTAATGTAAATTGTGAAGTGACATTTATGAACTGCGTTTGGCGTCATACATAAAACTCTGGCTAAATGTAGAAACATTGATCTGCTGTTTTATGAGCCAATACTTTTGTACAGGTCAGAGTAGTTTTTGCCCCGAGCCTTTACTAAGGCCAGAGTGTTAAGTTAATAAATGGAAGGTTTAAATTTTATAGACTAATCACTTGGAGTAATCAAAATTTGCTTTTCAGTACCCGAGCGTAATGTTTACTATCTCCTCACTTTGTAGAAAACGTTGCATTACGGCCTTGTAGCAATTATGCATTTTCTAAAGCTTTTGTGAATTTTTATCCCTACTTCAGCAAACGAAACACACAAGAGCCTAGGATGACCCTACTACATCAGGCCAATAGCCCATCTAGTCCAAAATCCTGTTCTCACAGTGCTTATGGGAAGCCTGCAAGTTGAGCAGGACAGCAACAGCACACCTAAATTGGTGCTATATCTCCCTGAAAAGTGAGAAAGTATGCATCATGCTATGCGTTTAATATGTTGGAGTTGCATGAAAGGCATATAAACTGCAGACACGTAATATAACTATGGGCAAATGTGAAAAGTATATGATATTTCTAAAGTTTCTCCTGGTTATAGAAGTGAAGTTGGAGAACAATTAGGTATCCCAAAAAGTTTTGAAAGCAGTGCTTTTTTTCTGGGGGTACGCATACCCCTAAACATTTTGTGAATCTAAGTTTGGCCTTATTGAGGGGCAGTATTTCAATATGAGTAGGAAAATGAGAGTACTCCTAAACATTTTTAAAGAAAGAAAAAAAGCACTGTTTGAAAGTATAAATCAGTTTTCTACATTTTCTCTCATATTTGTGTGTGTGTGTGTGTGTGTGATCACCTGACCTCATTTTTATTTAATGTACTTTAAACTAAAGTAGGGTTGCCATATTTTAAAAAGTAAAAACCAGGATACCCTCCCGGCAGATGTCAACGAGTTAATAAAATGGGTTTTCCCAGCCGGAACTCTCTGGAACTCACTTCCGGCACCTCTAAGGTGGGCACCATTGAGAACGAGGGAGGTGTTCATGGTAAGTTCTGGCACCTCTTTTTCTAGAAAAATAGAATTGTAAACAGCTATATACGGTAAATTTTCATAGATATTTGAAGCCTGTCCTGTTTTGGGAAGCTTTTAATGTGTGGTGGGGTTTTTTCTTCTTTCCCTCTATATTTTTGTTGGAAGCTGCCCAAAGTAGCTGGGGCTACCCAGTCAGATGAGCAGGGTATAAGAAATTTGTTGTTGCTGTTGTTGTTGTCAGGGATTTTTCTTCAGTTCAGGTGGGTACCATTGCCATTGTAAGAGAACAAGAGAGGTGTTTATGGTGAGTTTGGCACCTCCTTTTCTAGACAAATATCACTGAATTGATGATGATAATGCTGCTGCTGAAGAAGAAGAAGAAGAAGAAGAAGAAGAAGACGACAACGACGAATACATGTGGCTTTCCACCTCCGCAGCAGCAGATTAGTTGATCCCTGAGCAAAATAGGATTCCTCCCCACTCCACAATCCATGTTGTTTGGGTAAAAGGAGACTTTACTTACTCTACACTGCAGTTTCTGTAGGGTTAACATTTGTGATTGGTTGTCCTAACAAGACCAGCCCTACGGCAACAGTTGGTTGTCCTAACAAGACCAGCCCTACCGCAACAGTGGTGGCGGTGGCGGTGGCGGTGGCGGTGGCGGGGGGAGTCAGCACAGGCTAAATGCCTTAAAAATAAATAAATATAAGGTCTTAACAATATATGGATGCATTGTAAGAGAAGGGGTTAATTGAGCCTCTCCAGGGAGGGAGTTTCAGAGTCTGGGTGCCACAACTAAAAAGGCCCAGTCTTTCTTGGTCCCTCCTTCAGTAGTGGTGGAACCCAGAGCAGCACTGATGGGAGGTTCATGTGAAAGCAAGAGGAGGCTCTTCATATATCCTGGTTTCAAACTGCTTAGGGCTTTGTGAAGAATACCCAGCCCTCATTTAATACAGATTATACAAACATGGAATAGTATGCTTGGTAAAACAGGCTCCTGAAATTGCTCTGGCTGCCACGTTTTGACTCAGCAAATCGCGTTTTATATAAAGGTTTGTTGGCAGAGTCTACTCTTACCTGAAATGAAACATTTTCAAATTCCTGGTGGTTTTTTTTTTTTTTTTTTTTTGTTTTTTTTTGTAGCTTTACATCTTTGGTTTTATTCCGATGCCAATTTGAACAATCCTGCCGAAGCCAAATATGTACAAGTGTTTATAAACATGTCGTTATAAAATATTAGTGTCTTTTGTCTGTGTAAAGATAGGGAAACAAACTGAACATTTATTGAGGGACCGGTCTACAAATTATTATTTGGCAATAGAAATATGTTTTGTGACAAACCTAAATCAACTTTAAAAAAATAAATCATAGAGGTAAAAATGGCAATGTATAGATTGTGCACATTCAGTATAAGGTGAAGCTTTTTTATGCTATGCATGAATGCCTTTGCTGCAAATGGGAAATCTAAACAGCTGCACTATTGTATTCAATCGCTGTCAAAAAATAATGATTTGCTGAGTCTAATAGATCACCATTTGGTCTTGGCAGCTGTTACTGGCAGGTTATACAGTACAGAATACATGCTGTGCATGCTATATTTCTGTCTTGCTGGGGTTTCTTACTATAAAGATAGTAAGATATGCAGCCAAATCAAAAGTTAATAGCATCGGACCAGGAGTTCTTAACCTGTGGGCCAGGAATATGCATAAAGAGGGATCATACGGTCCTTGTTTTTCCTTCATTTCATAGCTTTTAATAAAACATAATATGTTTCCTGCTCTTACGCTAGATCGCGAAAATGACCTTGAAAATTGTGAGCTGAATATATCTATGTGTGTGTGTGTATTGCAGCCGTGCTTCGTGAGATCGGCAGATAGCTTGAAAAAAGCTTTAAGCGACACATGCTGCTCCATTAGTTCCAATCAAAGCACTCTGGGCTTTTTTATTCTCTAGCCAAAGATTTTCACATTTCTCCGAATGAGTTTGCAGACTCATTGTGTGCCTCAAGAGGGGTGCAAACATGTGTCGGGGTTTCAGTTGCAAGTGGCCAAATGGAAGAAAGGAGGCATTATCGAGGTTTTTTATATTATTATTTATTTATTTATTTATTTATTTATTTATTTATTTATTTATAATGTTTGAAAACATGATGCGTTTTCAAGTATGGTAGGGGAGGGGACACCACACACAGTACAATATTTCTTTTGTTCCTTGACCGTAGTTTTCAAATGGCGCTTCAAGGAACTCTGTGATTCCTTGGAAGCTTATCAGGGGTTCATTGGTGACAAGATCCAAAATGGAAGAAGAGCGTCCCGGAAAGACACTGCGTGATAGTGACAGGTGGTTCAGTCACTAGATGGCACTGGGCTTAGTTGTATCTGGGTGAACTCAGGAGTTTCCTGGTGCTGTTCTGTTTATGTTGAAGAGGTGCAGTGGGGTGTTCCTCACCTGGCCTTCCTAGTATGAAGGTTACTGCTGGTAGCCAAGTCAAGAGAGAGAGGGGGGAAGGGAGGCATAGCAGTAAGGAACCTTGGATTGACTCAACTGCTGCACCTGCACCCACCTTCTTCGTTGCCAGCTTGCCTCTCTCCCTCTATTACTGGTAGCAACCTCCACTCTGGGAAGCTTGGTGAGCATGTTACCCCACCCAATGCCATCCTGCCAGCCATTACTGGTTCTGTTCTAGCTCCTTGACCAGTGTGCCCTCTTAAGCCCTCCATGATGCTCACACAGAAACCTGAGAGGCTTGGCTAGCACTTTGTAAGAGTACAGTGGTACCTCGGGTTACATACGCTTCAGGTTACAGACACTTTGGGTTACAGACTCCACTAACCCAGAAATAGTACCTCAGGTTAAGAACTTTGCTTCAGGATGAGAACAGAAATCGTGCTCCCACGGCAGCGGGAGGCCCCATTAGCTAAAGTGGCGCTTCAGGTTAAGTACAGTTTCAGGTTAAGAACAGACCTCCAGAACGAATTAAGTACTTAACCCAAGGTACCACTGTATGCAGTAACTGGCTTTCCCCAATAACCCTTTAAAAAATAAATAAATTGCAACATTCAGGGTTTGTGCCAGATATGAGAGATTCCCCAGTGGCTCCCCCTAGGGAAGGAAAAACATTTGAAAACCACTCCTTTAAGGCACAACAATTCATAAAATTATTATGAATTTTTCAAGCCAAAATGTACTCTTAAAAACCCTAGCCGAACTTCCTTCTCGGTTTGCCTTACTCTCAAAGCAGTATTGGATATTGCTGGCATCCGTCTGTCTCAAAAGACAACAGAGAGCACCTCGGGGGGCGAAGTCAAACCGCTGGAGAATCACAGCGCCTGCTGTAGCCGCAGAGACTGGGAACTCGTAACTGCTGCCTCCTATGTTGTTTTTGCAGTGTTAGCAGCACCAAAAGTGATCTCTCTGGGGGACAAGCCTGGGCAGTGTGTATGGGGGATGCTGGGGTTGGCCTCAGTGATGTGCCCCAAAGGAAAGCAGAGCAATACGTTGGGCACCAGCTTGGCTGCAGGAGTTGCTGGTAGGAGGCATACAAGGCGCTATGCAACTGTCTTAGGGATTTGTGTATGTATTTGTGTATTTGTGTATGTACATATGCTGTATGGAATCTTAATGTTTATATTATTTTTCTTTTATATTGTACACCCACCCACCCACACACCAGTGGAAGTTGATTGGAGATCTGTTTGGTGACAAGCAACTAGCAAGTTTAATTAGGAATAATAAGGCTAAAGCTATGGGATGCAAATCGACCCAGTTACTTACTTACTTAGCCTAGATTCTTCAGCACATGTATTACTTTTTTAGGAGTTTGTAATTCTTTTTTTTAAAAAACACCCTCATCCTTTTGCATCATCGGTGAGGATATCCGCCCCACAATTGTTATTGTTAGTATTTTAATTTGGGAACTCATTGAAGAGTTGCTTATCTCCTGTCTTTCCAAACTTCAGAATTACCCGTGTTCCTTTCATGGTAACATTCATAAAAAATTATGCTGCCTTCACCCCTTCTAAAATAACAGTGAAGATAAATGGATCGATTGACCCCAAGAGCAGTTTATTTATCCCTTTAGTCACACTTCAGTAGTAAAATCAATATTTCTCTGAAATATCTGATATTACAGTGGTTCCAGTAAATACTGACGCTCCTGAACTATGTGTGTGAGAGAACAGAAATTTATTATCAGGGTAGATATTTTAGTATCTATATTGATTTTTCTGTGAATGCTTGTGAGGTTTTTTATTTATCTGTATCTAAATGAGTGACATCTGCTGCTGTGTGGTGGTGGGGGGAAGCTCCCCCCCCCCCCAGTAATCAAAGCCCTGTTGAAGGAAAAAGAAAACTCATATCTAACAATCTTAGTGAAAAGTACCTTGTCAGGACTGTATGCTTATTTTGAAATGATGCACTGTCTAGTGCAGTGTTTCCCAACCTTGGGCCTCCAGCTGTTTTTGAACTACAATTCCCATCATCCCTGACCACTGGTCTTGCTAGCTAGGGATGATGGGAGTTGTAGTCCAAAAACAGCTGGAGGCCGAAGGTTGGGAAACACTGGTCCAGTGGACTATGTTTTCTCATAGTGCCCCTTTGTTGGACAAATGCGCAGCATGGTAGGTCCCCCCCCCCCTTTTAATACAGATGTTGACACCACTTGATGTATAACTACGAAATTGTTTTGGAGTGCTGGGTGGCTAATGGCTTGCCGTATGGATGGAGCAAAGGGAACAGAACTGATAGAGAAGGGGCTGGAAGAGGGGTCATGTTTGCCTCTGTCTGTTTATGTATGTTTCTTAATTGAATATAATGATACCTGATAGAAAAACATTATCTCAAATCAAATCTTTCTACTGTAATCCACACATGCTTAAGCTTAAATAGAAATGGTGTGCATATATAGTGGGGGGAAATTGCAATGAAAGTTCTGCAACAGATTTGAGGTGGAATTGAGAACCCCTAATGAACCGCAGAGAAAAAAGATCTGGTGTAGTTGGTAGTACTGGTGATGGTTCCTTCAGCTTGTTTACTTTCACTCCAATGGTTGTCTCATGCACGTGGTTATGTGCAGTTGCCAATTTGTAGCTTTAGACAACAATCCTCCAAATGTTTACATCAGAATAGCTCTATTGAAGTGTTGGATACCAGGTAGGCAGCCTGGATTGTGCCTTGATAGGATTGTAATCTGATAACTGTGTGGTTCATAGAACTACCCTGAAGGTTGTAGTTTGATGTTTGATTTTATCTAAAAGAATGGGAGCAGGTTACAAGTGATTTTAAAATACTCATACAGACAGACAGGCAGATAGATAGACCAGCTATTAAATATAGAATATATACAATGCCAGTGGGTCTCAAACGCTCGGTCAGTTAGGGACTTCCTCTGCATGTGAAGACAAGGCTCCGGCAGATTGAGCGGACAAGACCAATTTCAGCTCGGATTTCTCCAACATACCTAACTGAATCAAATGCACACCCACAGCTGGAGAGGTCTGGATTGAAGCCTAGATGTCTGTTATTGGGTGGTAACAGTAATGAAAAATTAGAGATAGTTTTGGCTCTTCCCTATTCTGCTGGAACTTGGTATCACTTCATAGTGGCACAAGTGTTTCAAAATATTTTATTTTGTGCCCTCTTGCCACAGTTCTTTCCCCCTACAGTTGCACCCTGGTCTTCAAAATCAGCCAAAATGTTATTTTTTTTAAATATAGCTGTGGAAGAGGAAGCAGGGACCTGTTTGTGAAGAGCAGTCAGGTGGAAAGAGTACCGTATTTTTCGCCCCATAGGACGCACCGCCCCATAGGACGCACCTAGTTTTTTTGGGGGGGGAAATAAAGGGGGAAAAATTATTCCCCCCAGGTGCTCTGTATTAATCCCGAAGCTTGGGGCGTGCGGAGGTCAGCGCTCCCCAAGCTTCTGGGTGCCGGCAAGGTCTCCACTAGCCTTGGGAGAGCTGGGTCTCCCACGGCTAGCGGATAGCTTCCTGAAGCCTAGAGAGCGAGAGGGGTCGGTGCGCATAGGATGCACACACATTTCCCCTTCATTTTTGGAGGGGAAAAAGTGTGTCCTATAGGGCGAAAAATACGGTAATTCTAACCTGTGCAGAGAGAAGGCGCATGCTTCCTTGTTTTAGGATCTGCATAGGTGGCAGCAGTACTATTGGAGCTGAGAGTTTCCTTTCAGCTGCAATGCTGTTAATTCCTTAGGAAGGAGAAAATCTGTGTAGAGAGGGCACTGCCATCCGTTGCTCTTTCTTCAGAAACTCTTCCATCACCTATTCATACTGGTATCGCTTGTGTTTATTTCTTCCACTGGAGATGGTGTATGGAAGCAGAGCATGACCAAACGATGGAGGTTAGGGAACTGACTTATTATACCACAAAATAACATATGCCAGGGGTGGCTAACCTTTGTCCCTCCAGATGTTGTTGGACTCCAGCTTGGGAATAGAATTGAAATATTGCCCACATAATTGTGGAAATTGTTTGATCGTTTTTAAAGCCTGTAGCTTTTGTATTTTATCTCCAATCCAAATCTTCATTACTGTCATAGACCAGCATAAGGTAAAAGCACCTCCATACATAAATAAAACATGCTAGATAGGCAATAATGCAACTGCAGAAATAGAGGGTACACATAATCATTCTCTCAGTTACAGTAGACCAGCATAAGATAAAAACACATAAAACATGTAAATTAGACAGTCAGTTTTAGACCCACTGTGTGGCACATACCCTCCTCCGACGTATGTCAATCATAGCAGCACAATATCTGGCAACTGAATATGTTATATCAGGATTTATATCTTGGAGCAGTAAAGAGATATAGAATTGCCCTGTGTGTCCTGGAAATTTGTGTATTATTGGAAGGATAAACCTAGCACGTATGTTTGTGAAATACTAGCAGTGGAGAAAAAAACATGTCCATTTTTTTCACTTTATCTTATTTTACATTGCTTGAATAAGTTTTGGCTCGTAAGTGGTTTATAGATTGGGTTGTGTGGTTTTTTTTAAAAAAAATAGCAACAACACCAACAAGAACTCCCATCAGTCCTAACCAGCTTGGCCAGTGGGTGATGGGAATTGTAGTCCAACAGCATCTGGAGGGCCCCCCTTACTGTGCTTCTTTTAGACAAAACAATCAGATGAGATATACTTCAACAATACATGATCATATTTGGCTCTGTTTGCTGAAAACTTATAAGCAATGAAGTGTGCTGCTGCTTCCCTCCTTTCTTCTTGAAAATTGTCGTTAACACAAGGAGTAATGTTTTTAAGAGGTCAAAAGACACAATGCAGTGCCATCATTTTTATGACCGTCAAATTAATTTATTTATCCATTGCCTGCACCTAATGGAGATTGACTCTCCTGGTTCCCTGCTGTAATGATGTTCACTGAGTTGAAAATGAAGATGTTGGAGGATAAAAGTAGTGCTCTGACTGCTATTGATTAACTGTCTTGTTTGCTTCATTGTTCAGGCTTCATTAGCCTCTTGGGCAGAGAGGCACCCCAGTATAGCATCCCTGACACCTTGCTGAAAAGACGCAGGCTTTTAAAATGACAGCTTTACTTAAAATACAGTTTGATGTACAATTGTTGATGGCATAGACAAAGACAACACCTAATAAGTTAGAACAGAAATACAAACAAACAAATAACAACTCACTGAACTATACTCATATCAGTCTCATATCAACAATAGTCTGGAAAAAAATGTTATTAGGTTATGGATATATTAACTGCAATAGTATTTTACAAAACACCCACACACCCACACACCCAAAACAGCAGAAGAAATAGTAAAGGAAAATGTGGTATTTTAAGAGCTGGCCCAATGCTTTTGCTGTGCCTTCTCACCATGAGGGCCATCAGCTGAAAAAATATTGTGGTGCCATGCAGATACCAGTTCCTGCTCTCATCTATCCATACCCCCCCCCCCAAGATTTTGGGAGGGCAGTTCAGGGCACCCAACCTTCACCCTGCTGACCCCATCCCTCGCCCCGTCTCTGGCTCACCCATTTGCCCTCTCCTTTCTCCTCCCCCATCCCGCCTACCTTTCTCCAGGTGTTCGCCTCTGCAGCACCTGGCCTGCGCTATGTCGGGAGAAGCAGTGTGTGCCTGCACAGCTTCCCATCTTTTGGTCCCTCACCCTGGCGTGACCAGCACGGGGCACCAACATCGGGGCATTCGGGACTGGGGACAGAAGCCTGTCATAATTGTTCATGTTACAATGTTATGAAAGATGGAATCATCTTTTTTCTTTAACCACCATGTCATCTGGCAGTTCCCCTCTATCACTGACCATTCACTGCAAACCTCATGGTTTTGTGCTACACGTATTTGTAATCATGAGGTTCTCATGGTCTTCTTTTCATCGTGGGCACAATTCAGAAGAAAGTAGGTATGCTTAAGAAACATTGAAATCAATATGAGGCTCAAGCGGTGTTCAGTGGTGTGTGTGTGTGTCCCATTGATTTTATTATGATGTGCCCAATAGCCTTACCATCATCCAGATTATGTTTGAGAAAGGGCTTTGTACATGGAATGATACATGCACATAAAGATGGGGAGGGAGGTTCCTGCCCCAATCAGAGTTCACCCAAATGTGAAAAATCTCTATGCACGTAAATTACTTGTAGACACTATTCCACCATATTTGTTGGTAGATTTGGGGTGGGTAGCCTCCACAACCACCTTCACACATTCCTTGAAGGCATGGGTGGGTTCACTTAATCTCCCCAATGAGAGGTAAGCAGGCAAATAAAGCGTTAAGTCCCATGGAATTGAATGGAACTGGAAAACACAAAAACCTCCTTTGGATGATCATTTTTCTGTATTTTTTTCTTAAACATTTTGTAACAGCCATTGCATCTTTCTAACACATCCGATCAGAGGTGTACCAAAGCTCCTTTGTTCCACTGGCAAGGAACTGTATTGGTGCCCCAGGAGATGGGAGGGCAGGCAAGCATGCTCCTAGTCACACCTAGCAAAAGCAGAGAGGTGTGATTTTTGCAGTCCCCGAACTTGGTGGGGGCAAACCTGGACAACCCCTAGGATTCGCCCCCACATCAGATACGTGATAAATGCATTGAATTCTCACCCACTCTTCCCAGTCTGCCTCCAGATAAGATATTGTACATGTGTTTGTATATAAGTTCATGCATGCACATTAATTAAAGTTAAAATATGGAACTTACTTCCATCCTTGTGATTAGAATGTGTAAATTTCATGCTTGAACTGGATTAATTTTTAATCCTCTCCCTCCCCCCTTAATAGTGGTGTTTGTTTTGTGGATAATCTATGTAGCTAGGTAAAATGGAGAAGCCCGAAACATCTGCTAATCCTTTCACAATCAGAATGGTTTTGTTTTTTGTTTTTACCAAAGCAATGCCAGTTAAATGTAAATTTGTATTTCAGGTCAAATACAAATTTCTGCGTATCATTATTTTCATTTTATAATTGCACTAAAAGCAACTGAGTAAGGCCTGGATTGTAAGCCTCCTTGGGAACAATATGTATGCTACCTTGAGTTCCATTATGAAAGAAAGGTGGGATATAAAAGTAAGCGCTATTGGCAAAACATTTGCATGGCCTGAACTGGGCCCATAAAATACACAAATGGTGAGGAGTTTGTTCAGCAGATGCAGAAATGGGGGGGGGGGGGGAATGCAGAAAAATGATTTAACACATACAAAGATGTTTTTGAATGAATCAGACTTTGCTATTTAATTTACATTTCGAGGGCTCATTAGGATGATGAATGACACTGGTGGAGAACAAAACATACTTCCGGAACAAAAGAAAATCTCTGTAGCCTAATAACATTTTATGCCAGCACTTACATTTGTCAGAAGTGGATGCTATTTATCCCTATGATTATTTAAAAATCATTTTTATTGTCCTTTGTTCTGTGTCCTCTTCTGGGAATTTTAATTCAGAGTTTTGACACCTGCTTATTAACTTGCCTGAAGTATGGAGTACAAAGGCTCGTGCTATATAAATAATTCTAACCAGCTATGTTTATATTACTGGCAGCTGTACACAAATTAGCTCAATTTGGATTTATTTCATCTCAAAATAAGAAAGCATTCCAGACAGTGTCACCTTTAACTCACTCATACACTATTGAGATGGCGAAGCGCTAATAAATTGCTTAATACCTGGGCCATGGGCATGTCACTTTCTGGGGAGAGACCTGCAAGAGTGTCTGACTGTCTGATTCTACTTCTCCCTCTCCCTCTCCCTCTCCCTCTCCCTCTCCCTCTCCCTCTCCCTCTCCCTCTCTCACACCGACACACACCCTGCATACCCTCCAACATTCATCAGATGAAAATAGGGACATTTCTCACCCCCCCACACTGACCCCCTGCAAACCCCCCCCCCATTTTTTGTGACTGCAGACCATTCCCCATCAGAAGAAGGACGAGAAATGAGACACAGCACACCCCCCCTCCACCATCCATTAAAAAACCCCTTAATCCTGATTTATTTTATTCCTTGGCAGATTTGCAAAATAAAAGCACGCACCAATAAGAAATTGGCAGATTTGCAAAATAAAAGCATGCACCAATAAAAATTTTTTTTAGAAAGGGGCAAGTTTAGACACGGATGTACAAAAGCATTTTTTAAAATAAAAAAGACTCCTTGCACTTCGCTTCACTCCGCTTTAAATATGGCAGCCCTAATTAAAACAAACACTGCTGCTCCCCATTGAGTGTGTTTGAGTGTGTAACATTATATTCCACATGATTGTAAGAAAGCCTCTCAGTTGTTTACAAAAATAGAACGTAACACATTAGCATTATTGATTAAATAAAAAAACAACAACCCAGATTTTTAAAAACTAAAAGCTAAAAAAGCTAAAAGCTAAAAAGACATTAAAACAGTTCTACATGCCTGGATAGGTTTGCCTAAACAAAAATGTCTTAAGCAGACAGCAAAAAGAGTACAGCAAAGGAACCTGCTTTAGGTCAATAGGCAGGGAGTTCCAAAGTTAGTGCTGCCACAGTAAGAGATTGAATCCTTACACATGTGGTATGAGTTTTATGTGGCAGCTGTAGCAGGGCCAGATCCGCAGATTGAAGCGGCTGAGTGGATATGTATGGGGTAAGGTGATCCTGCAAATAAACTGGACCCAAACTGTTAGGGTTGTGATTACATCTTAGAAAGTCAAAGACACCGCAGAGAAAGTTGATAACCCTTAACCTGCTTAGAATTTATCCCACCTAATGTGGAAGCTTCCCCATCTTGGATATTTTGGAGAGAGAAGCTGGTTGTGATGAATTACTGTGGAAGAGAAAGACAATCTATATGGTCTGCACATACTCGATATGATTTGGAAACTTGAGTCCATTGCTGTGGATATATTTTAGTTGTGTTATACGTACCTTTTAAATTCCACATTCACCCAACGTTTTCATATTCTGTCCAAATAGGGTGTCAGGTATTTTACCATTCATGACCCACCATGTCCCCCCAAAAGCTTTGTGCACACTTAAACAAATACATATACACTTATACACTTGTTTATAAATGCAAAGAGCATTTCACAACGTCATGCACATTCGAACTGCATCTGAAGATAAAATGTTAGTATGTTTGGGTGCATTACGCCTCATTATCTAATTGCTTCTTCAGTATTCTGCAAACGACCTGATGTTTCCATACAGTATAGCCACACAGTATAAATGTTGCATGTATACACATTTGTTTCCTGAGTTTCCTGCTGCCCAAAAATAGTTCTGTAGTTCCATCAGTGCATGAGTCAGAGCTCTGGAGGATGAAAGAAATCAGAAATTGCATTTGCATGTGGTAAGAAAATACTTCAGCGTAAGCTTTCCATAGAAGTGTGGAACAGTAAATGCCACACAGCTTTAATTTATTCATTATGAAATGATGTGGAAGTGTTTGATCTTACACTTTGCGTTCCATAGTCAGTCCTGACTTTCTTTAACGAGTTTGGATGACAATACAAACAGCTACAGTGAAACAGCAAGACTGATTTCTCCCAAGAGCAATTGTACTGCTTATTCGTAATGGAAGTTTGTTTCAATCTCTTTCTGCACTGGTTGCTCTGACAGAGAGATCACTGGTTTAATTTTCTTTTCCAAATACATGAACAACCTCACACATGTCAGTGTATATTCCTATTCAATGTATAAGATATCAATGAACAAATTCTGTGTTTTTCCAGACACACACACACACACACACACACACACACACACATTATACCCCCTTTTCAACATGTTGTAGCAATGTTTCTATGATTTATGCAGCTTGATGTGAAATATTTTCTATTAAGGTTAATCAATTAAGGGTCAAAGCCAATGCATAAATGAATAAATGTTGCAGTTCTTTTCCAAAAAGGGTTCTGCGTTGCACACTTGTATTCACGTGGAACCAGATATCATTGCATAGGATATTAGCCTTCATGTCTGTTTTTGTGAATTTCTAAAGGCATTTACATATATTTTTTTATTTAAAAAAACAGCACTCCATATGAATATATTTGCTTTCATTTGTTGCTCATCTTCATCCCTTTATTTTTCCTTCTTTGCCCCCAACGGCTATTTCATCTGGTTGTGGTGAACCATGTGGATTTTATTCAAAGACATCAGGAGGCCACATTTGACATGGTGGCAACATAAACGCTCGTAAAGAAAAGCATACACAGCACCTCAGCCAATCGGATTAAAGAAAATGAGGGCAAAAAGTAAGGCTAGGGAAATGAGAATGAAGAAGGAGGAAAATGGGGTTGAAATGAAGCTGCAGCTGAGGATGTTGAACACCATCAAAACGCATATGATCATCAAGATTAGCTGAGGTTTTGTTCTTTGTTTTGCTGTAACTCTTGGGCTATGGAGACTGAGCCAATCTCAAAGTAGCTATTTAAATGTTTGGGGAAAGGGGACTTCCGAGGTGACGCCATCGCCGAATGGCGGACTCCCTCCGAGCTCCGGAGGGAGCCTGCTCGGCAGGGGTTGGGTCCCGCCACGCCGGCGACGCGGGGACCCTCAAAAACCATGGGCGCAGATGCCCATGGACTTGGTGACTCGGCGGGCACCGTTTGCGCCCCCCGACCCGCGAAGGAGCCTTTTTAAAGGCTACGGAGCGGGGGATGGGGGTGGTGTGGTGCTATGAGTCCTCTGCTTCCCCTGCCGAGCGAAGCCGCATGCCATTTGACGGAGAGCGCTGACTTCTTCTATTGAAAATTTGGACTGAAAATAACAACCCGTGAGTAATTGGGAAATCGGATCTAAAAGGATAATTTTTTTAAAATTCGGAATGAGCGGGGGAGGTGCAAAAAGGAAGTCCGTCTCCCCCCTGTTGTAGAGGATTTAAAGCAAGGATCTGACAACTAAGATCGAGAGAAGAGTCGGTTTTTTATTGATAAAAGTTATTAATTTCACGATGGGAAATTACAAGATTGTGCTGGAGGAGAAAAGTGGACTGTGTGGGCTAAAGTGCAACCCCCCCGGGAGCTGGGAGCGATCCGTGAGAGTGCCTGGTGAGGAGATATAGAGATTTTGACAGCTGTCAAAGTAGCTGTCAAAGCCGGAAAATAAAAAGAGAACTTTGTTACGATGACTTTGCCAGTTAGATTTGTTACAATTTGGATATAAATTGTTGAAAACAAGGGATAACAAGTTAATTTGACTTTTGGGCGTGATCTGGAAGGAAACTGAGTTACCATAATCCCTCTAGAGGGGGCTCTGGGACATTACAAGAATCGATGCAAGTGGAAAAATACTCATGGAATTGAATAGGACTTTTTATCTCCTGGGAAAGCTGCAAAAATGAAACATTATTTTGTCTACAGAGGTCTCTACACTAAAGGAGACAATAGATATATCTATTGAAGAATGGAAGGGACTTGACGCAAGTTTTTGTTCCTGAATAAATAAAGCCTCTGTAGAGGAACTAGAAGCTTTTGGAATTAGAACGTTTTTGCAGCGGAACAGGAAAAGAAATCAGAGGAAAGTGAGGAAGAGAACAACAAGAATTGGACAAAGCTGGAAGTGGGAACATTTGGGACATTCAGATTCAAAAGGACTAAGAAACAAAATTTGAGTTTTACTCCTGAATATAGAGATCTGGATGGAAAAAATGGACCTTCTTGAGATAGAGTTTTTACAAGATTGGGTGTTTGAAACCAAAGACTATTAAAAAGATGGCAAAGACTATTAAAAAGACGGCAAAGTGGAGCTGAGAGAGATTTGGACATGGATGTGGGGTCTCCAGGCCGAGAGCAGACCTGATGGACATTGGGGATCGAAACCGGGAAAGGGGGGAGGAAATTCGGAATCCAAAGGGTGTAAAATTATACTTTGTTCTTTATTTTTTTTACTTTGTTCTGTTTTGCGTATTAAAGAGGGGAATTCATGGAAGGGAACAGGGGTCGATCTTTGGGGGGGGGAAAATATTTTCATGGTTTGAACATTGGGTCAAGGATAATAAGCTTAAAATTTGGGGTAAGAACTTGTTGAAATAAATTAATGGAAATGGAATACAAGAGGGGGTGGGGTGGGGAAGTCCTGGAAGGATGTTAATGAAAGTAAGGCCCAAATGCAAATGTTTCTTCTTTTTTCTTTTTCTTTCTTTCTTTTTTCTTTTATATTTTGGATGCTTTTGGAAACTTCAATAAATATTATTTTTAAATGTTTGGGGAAAGGGTCATAACTCAGTGGTAGAAGATCTGCTTTGCAAGCAAAAGGTTCCAGGTTTGATCTTCATGTTCTCCATGAAATCCTGGAGAGCTGCTGCCAGTCATTTTAGATAGTACTGAGCTACATGGACCTATGGCAGGCATAGGCAAACTCCGGCCCTCCAGATGTATGGGACTACAATCCCCGTCATGCCTGACCACTGGTCCTGTTGGCTAGGGATGATGGGAATTGTAGTCCCAAACATCTGGAGGGCTGGAGTTTGCCTATGCCTGACCTATGGTCTTACTCTGTATAAGCCAGCAGCATCCTATGTCCCTAGTGTGAGAAAATATTAAGCAAATATTCACCCCTATAAGTTCTTCCAATTCTCTAAACATATTACTTTTTTATTTATGCTTCTGCTTTGCTGTTCCCCCACCGCACACAAAAGAAACTCAAAGCAGCTAACAACAATACAGTACGCACAACAATAAAACCAAACAAAATGCATTAAATAGCCACACCAAGTTTTGATTCCATTCAACCTAGGATTTGTTATTTTTCTTCATTCAGATCCAAGTAGGGTCAAGGCCATTAAGAGGATTTGTGGACTAGCAGACATCAAATTAACACTCCCCCGCACTAGAATGTAGAGTGGTCCAGATGGATGTATCTATTCCCATTTCCAAGTAATTGGGCACTCACACTAAGCGTAATTAGTTTTCTTTCTTTAAGCCAAGGCGTTAAAAGTGAGTCACTACTTCCAATGATGGCACATTAGTGGACACGCTATGAGCATTCTCTTGGCCTCCCAAAGTCACAAACTTGCCCGCAAGCCCCCAATAAGACAGGTTCTGGCTAGGTGTCCAGATTCCTCTACTCAAAAGGGTGATTGACTACTTTAACCTGTTCCTGACCGGGCTCAGGAAAGACAACATTTGGTGCCCAGTGAAGAGGGCTTCTAACTGATCAATACAGAGTATTTTGGCCTTCTTCCTTTACCTTATGTCTATACCATTCAGGCTGAACTGCAGGTCCCTGGATGCTTTGGTGAAAAGCTTTGGTCTTACTATTCACCATCCAGTGCTCAGCATGAGAGGGAAAGGAACTTCTAATTCCATTGTGCAGGCCAGCAGTGACAATGTACAGAAACAGATAATTGGGAGCAGGTATCAGAAGGCCTTGTCTCCAGCCTCCTTTGTGTGATGAACTCAAGCGCAGATCAGAGGGTGGGGAGAGGGAGAGAGCATTGACTTTTTGTTCAGGTGTAAAAGTATTTAAGGTCAGCACCGCAAATAAATCTTATGTAATAGTTTCTTTATTATGAATTTGTGGCCATAGCTTAGGTCCATTCTTAAGATTTCCCGATGGCTTTGGAAATATCTGTGGTCTTATCCGTGTTGCAGATTATGGACAATATTGATACGATTTCTCAAATGATTAGATTTTTCTTCATGTTCAGAGAACTCCATCTATTCAGTGATTTATGATTCATTTAATTAGAAAAGCTCTTAACGCTCAGGCAGAGTACAGGATTCTCCCCTCCCCCACCGCCATCCAAGCCCAAAGGTGCATTCATCGTAAAATAATAAAATTTGTTCTGTTCGCTAAAACCTTTATAATTATTCAGTAATGATAGAACAAGAGCTGATTAATAGGTTATTAATTGTTATAACCTTTTAAACATATGAAGCGAACACTCTTAGGGGCTTTTTTTATAGCCACGGAGAAATGGGCTGAGGTCCTTTCCCCGTCGTAGTAACTGATAAATGACTATGCTAGAATTTCCAGATATCCTTAATAGTGCATGAGCCAGGGTGGAAATTACTACGAAACAGGATAATGCTACCTGTGGCTTTTGGGGTTCTCGTTAATGGCAAGTATTCCCATCATCAGATAAATGGTCAGTGTTTTTCTAGCTTGGGGACAAGGGCAAGGATTTTTCTCCCCTTCCTGGCTTTTCCCGGATGTTCTCCTTCCATTATTCTATGTTCTTTGCCTCTCCTCGCATCCCACGCCCATTCCTCAACCTCCATTGGGATGCCACCTCTGGCACCCCTCCCCCACCCAGGCAGGTATGGTGGAAGCAGTTTCTATGGCCCATGGGAATTTCCCCATATTCAGACTGCAGTGATACCCACAGATTCTTGAAGTAGGTGATTCTTCAGTCCCCCATCCTCCTTGCCAACTGAAGAGGAGATGCAGAGGTTTCCAGCCTTAGCCTTAACTCCCTTTTTTTCTGCTGCATTCGTTTGTATAATTTTCATCTCAGTAGGACTGAATACCAATGATCATTTATAAACAGTTTTTCTCATTATGTTCATAGTTATGACATTATTTTTTATAGCTCGCTAATTACAAACACACGAAACAGCAATGTTTGGTGTTAAATAATGTAAACAGCAATGTAATTCATTTTCACATTACATAGCTTTTATTGATTTATTGCTAATTTACTTTTTAAAAAGGGGGTATGGGTTCCTGGAATAAACTATCTATTTCAATATGTTGGGCTGTGTAGTACTAGCTGGTGTTTAGATTCACATTACAGTGTTGCGGAAAGGTCAATTGTTCCATAATGTCCTCTTTTGTTGTAAGTGTCATTCTGTTACAGAAAAACAACAACTATGCAAATAGGTTCTTGGTCTTTTTCTGGAAGAAGAAAAAACAAGCTTGTTGAATATATGCAGTTGCTATCCTATTCAGCCTTACTTTGGAGTAAGTTTCATTAAACACTAAACATCAACCCCCCAGTGCAGTTTTTGAGGGGGTGTGGGAGACCTCATATGGGAAGAGTGCAATATGAAGTCCTGTTGTACAAGTGGAAATCTGTCCCACTTGTGCACAGGCACCCCTGGAGTCAACCCTTTGGGACTTAACTTCTAACTAAGCATTCATAGGACCGCTGTTTCAGTGGCTTAAGGCTGTTGGTTTACACCAGGGGTCAGCAACCTAAGGCCCATGGGCCGGAAGCATCCCGCGGAGGTCATTTGACCGGCCCATGAGCCGCTCTGAACTGAAGTACCCGCTTGTGCACTGTGCTAAACCAGCACAGCGTGGTGCGGGGACTTGCTTCCATGGTGCTGGAAATTGCGGGCGCGCACACTCATGCACACACACAAATCTGGCCCACAGAGGGATCTCTGCGGGACCAATCCAGCCCAGGCAAGATAAACCTTGCCAACCCCTGGTTTACACTCTGTCTTCCATTTGTATGTAATTTTTAGAAGGTTTTTACTGGTTTTATTTGTTGTAATTGGCTTTAGTGTTTGTATTGTCTTTGTAAATAGCTTTGGGAAGCTTTTTATGAGGATAGCCACTAATCTGCATTTGCCCCACATTTGTAATAACACCATTGTTTAGTGTTGCAACCCCTACACTTTGGAACTCCCTGCTTATTGAGATCAAGTAAGCCCTTTCACTCTTGTTGGCGCCTGCTAAAATCATTCTTGTTTAGACAACCCTATGTAGCTGCTTAGGAAATTGAGATCATTTTAATCTGTTTTAGTATTTTAAATTTCGTATGGTTACGATTTTTTAAATTGATGTTACTGTTTTGAAAACCACTTGGGCATTTTTTTTTTTTTACAAACAAGCAGTTTATAAAATTTATTGAATAAATAAGCAAGTCCCACTGAAATAACTAAGAATTGCACTGGAAATCTCATTGGCCCTTTACAATGAGATATCTGCATCATACTCTGTTACACAAACATGTGCACAATATGCTTCTGTTCTGAACAGTTGCATCTTTGCAGGTTTTCTAGGAAAAAGTAAAACTTACTGGAAACTGAATTTTCTTTTAAGGGAGCTGTTCTGGGTTAACAACATGCATATGGTTGTTCTTTTTTGACAGTTTGCATTTTAGAGGCGAATCTATCAAATCCATGCTTTCTGAAACAACATGAGAACCAAAACACAGCTATCATTCATAATTCACACTTACCTGAACTTTTAAATGCAGCTTTTCAACCACTGTTTGCAAAAATGCATATATTTGGTAAAAGTGTGCATTAAAATGAATATATTTCTGAAAATACAAAAATGCACTGTATAACGAGAAATTGCCCGCAGAAATGTATAGTCAACACTGCATACAAGTATGTGTTTATTACGAGAAATGCGCACTAAAGTGCTGAAGAATTTTCATGAGGATTTTTTAAATTTCTGAGTAACCACAAGCACTGTATATGCTTAATGCTGACTTTTTAAATAAATCGTTACAAACTGAAAGCTTCTGTTAAAAAGTGGGACATAAATATTTTAAATTAAATAGAAAAAATAAAATTGGCATGAAAATGCAAAGCACTAGCGGACCTTGGTTTTTATTAAGGCTGGGCACTAATATGCTGTGCAAATAGGTTTATCTGCTACAAGGAGAAAAAGATCCAATTTCCTCTATGAAAACTTTCCAAAAAAAATAGGTATCTATTTCAAACAATTATTCATGCATTAATGCACTAATAAACATGTTGCAGAAGATAATGTACTATGCAAAATACATTTTCAAAGAAGCCCAGCTGGCTCTTCTGGAAAGACAGTGTTTTTAGAGGCAAGTAACTAAGCCCTAGGTACTTTCGAGAATATCCTGCTTTTGCTGAGTGCAAGGAGTGCTGATAGGAATCCAACAGCATCTAGCAGGATGAGCTCTGCAATCTGCAGTAGCAGTTTTAATTATGACCATCTTCCAGCAGCGTGGCAAGAGAATATGTTCAGCTCAACATCCATTTTAATAAATAAGAAAAGCATTAATATACTGTGACAAAGTATTGATTTTCTGCAATCAATCTTTCACAATAACAATAAAAGCCTTATATTTTATTAATAGAACTATACAGTTCCAGTCCATTACATCTCCTCTTATTGTTTCTGGACTGCAGTGTGTGTTTTTTATACGAGCAAAATGTTAAAGAGTTATGAGGATGCCTGGCTAGAATGTCTAAAAAACATTTCACTGGAGGTGCCCAGGCATCTTTTATAAAGTGAAATATTATCAGTGCAGCTGTTTATAATTGATTACTCCAATGTTGCTGGAAAACTAGAGAGGGTTGAAGAGGTTTCATTTCCCCCGCTCCTCACCTTAAGAGGTTTCAATCACAGTGTAAAAATCCCAGGCCTTAGTAACAAGAAACAGTCTGCACTCCAGAATCATCTCAGCGCTTGCATATTGTAATGGTTCTAGGGGTTGCTCGTGCGTAAATCGGCGCCACGCTTGGCTGAGTTACCTGGGTGAACCCTTTCTGTCCGGACAGCCACTCACCCGTGGCTGTCTCAATCGCTGGCAGAATCCGACAGTGGGCGTTTCTTGAACTTCTTCCAGCAAAGAAGCTCTTTGATGCCTAGTCTCCGCCTACTCTCCTGGCGCGGAAGCCTTCTGCGCAGGGAGGGTGTGGGCAGCGGAGGACCCGTGCTCTCCCCGCTGGTCTCCGGCGAGGAGTCATGGAGCCGCCTCGCTGATTCCCCCATCTGCCCCCCTTCTCCACTAGTGTTACGCTGATTTCCTTCCCCAGAAGATGGGCTGCTTCTCTCCCTCCCGGTACGCTCTCTGGAATCCCTCTGGAGCCCTCCCTCTCCCTCTGGCTCCGATGGCAGTTCCCTGACACATATAAACCTGTTTTCCTGTGGACATATTGAACACATGGACCATTGACAATTATTCTTCTACAGTATCGTACTCAGCTCTCTGAAGAGCTATTGTCTATATGTTAAATTAAACCTATGCACCTTTACCAGTGAGTAACAGTACAATCCTATGCAGTATAATGGATGTTGGGACAAAAAATTTCCATACTTTCATATATTGACTAATGGGGACTGAACTGGCAGTGATTAACCAGGAATGAGACCTTGGGATCATAGTGGATAGCTCAGTGAAGATGTTCACACAATGCTCAGCAGCTGCAAAACAGGCAAATTTCATGTTATGGATCATTAGAAAATGGACTGAGAATAACAACACTGCCATTATCATCATGCCATTATACGAAATGATGCTGAGAGCACACTTGCAATAAATATTGTATACAGTTCTGGTCGCTGTTGTAGAGCTGGAAAGGTTTCACAAATGGGCAACCAAATGACCAACAGGTTGGAGTCACTCCACCATGAATAAAGGTTACAATATTTAGGCTTTTTAGTTTCATGAAACAGGCAAGTAGAGGGTGACAAGATAGAGGTGTGCAAGATTATGCATGCAGTAGAACTTGAAGCTATCCAATGAAACTGACTGTTGGAAGATTCAGGACAAGTACTGCATCAAACAATTAAACTATAGAATTTACACTCACAAGACATAGTGATGACCTCCAACTTTGATGGCTTTAAAAGGGGATTAGACAAGTTCATGAAATATAAGCCTCTGCATAGCTACCAACCACAATGGCTATGTTCTACTGCTGGAGGCAGTATGCCTCCAAATTTTAGTTGCTGGTCACCAAATCATGGGTGAGGGCTATTGCATTCCATCTTGCTTGTGGGCACCCCATAAGCATCTGGTTGGCCATTGTGTAAACAGGAAGCTGGAAGATGGTTTTGGCTCCATTTAATAGGGCTCTTCTTATGTTCTTAGATCTGCTCAGAAGTAAGTCCCTTTGGGTTTGGGTTGAAGCCATCATCCTATACACATGTAATTTTGATTTAGTCCAGTCCTATGCACACTTAGTTGTAAGTCCCATCAAACTAAGTAGGACTTACTTCTGACTAGACAGATGTCAGACCCACTGCTTTCAAGATATCTTATTCTCTGGTAAATGCATAATTTCATTCTTAGTGGAATGTATCAGTGTGTAGTCACTGTGCATCCTTCAGCATTATATAACATTTTTAGTCATATTTGTAGACATATTTGTGAACACACAAATATGGGGTGAATTTGTACCACCTGAAAGCACTTTCTTTCCACACCAGCATGCTATAGCAGAAGCTTTTATTTTATTTTTCAAGAGGAAGAAATCACAGGAACGGAAAAAAATGTGCTTGCTGGCATTTTCCATCCACAAAGCAGTAAAAGCCATTTTCCTCTGAGATTTCAGACAGTTTAGTATCTCTGAACATTCTGAACCTAGCTGAGAGAGCAGAACCTCTGCACTGATAAGCTTTTGAATGAATCTTATCTTGAGGTTCAGAGCAAAACTGCTGGGCAATAAATGGTCAGGGCTTGTGGGACTTGAGAGCAGCCCCCTCCCCTCCAATAAAACCAGGAGCACTCTCCCACAAGCTCTGTAAAAGGCTAGCCAGGTAAAGGTCAATTAGAGGGGAAGACAGGAGCTCTCAGAAAACTGGGTCATTTTAGAAGCCAGACTGTTTTGTGATGCAGGACTTTTTGAAGCAAGAAGCCTTTCTTTAAAAAGCGAATGTCTTGCCCAAATGAGGAGGGGGGTGGGGAGAAGGAACACTTACAGTACTGGTAGAACAAATGGAAGGCAAGTGAATTTTATTTTGAAGAAGGAACATATTACTGGAAACATTAAGACAAACAATAACAATGTCTTTAAATACAGAAGAAGGAAGAAAACAGCCAAGAAGATGGTTGGACCATTAGCCAACAAATGTGTGAAAACATTACTGAAGGCTGCAGAGTAACTGGATTTTTTTGCAGCAGTCTTCGTTATGAAAGATATTTGACAGATATTCATGCCTGAACTGCTTTTCCTGCATCTAATTGACAAAATAAAAATTAACAAGTTGCTGCTGGGTCTTGAGGTTTTTTAAGAACTCAGATGTGAAGCTGTTGATCTAAAGTTATCAGCTGTTGTTGTTTCTCACATCGTTACAGGAAAGTGTTCTGGGCACCCAAAGACTTTTGGCCTGGGGAATATCCCAATACAGCAGTTGGAAAGTCCATGTAAATATGCAGTACATCAGAAAAGTGACAATATACAGTTCAGCAGCAAAATTCAAATTTCCCTGGGGTCATTGTCCTTCTGACTCAGGCAACTTCTGAAAAGCAGTGGCCCCAGCTCTAAAACACAATCCACCAAGATCCCACCAGAGATGGATGAGCATTATGTTACGTATAGTAATTTAAATCACTGAAATTGTAAATGCTTGTGTGCACTACTATGTGTTTAAATTTGATTGGCTGGTAACTGAATTCTAGAGAGTTGTCTGGTAGTTCTCATGTGATTGGCTAACGTTGGTCACATGGGAGCTATCTAGTGAAGGAGAGACTGTTTTATACAAAGCAAGATGACTGTGTTTTAGAATCCACTGTGAACACTGCTAAGTTGAATAGAGTGTTGGAGTGCTGCTTCTCTGCTCAAAAGAAAGAGAACAAAGCTATAGGAGAAGGTAAAAGTGGAGATCTCTCATAGGAGCTGCAAAGCATGGCCTAACTGAGATACAGAAGGCTGAGTGCTGAGCTTTGGAAAGAGAGGAAAATAGTTGTTTGGAAGTTAGAAAAAGAAACTTTAAGCCCATGCTTGGATAAGCACTTGACTATAAATATTATGTTATAATTCATCTATAGCTATAAGTTTCTGCAAGTAAAGTTTTTGAATGTTAAAGTCTGGACATTGGTTTAATTTCTAAAGAAGAGTGTCAGTCATATATCTGATTTGAGCTTCTTAGCTATGATTATGCTATCCTTAAGGTAAAGGCAAAGGTACCCCTGCCCGTACGGGCCAGTCTTGCCAGACTCTAGGGTTGTGCGCTCATCTCACTCTATAGGCTGGGAGCCAGCGCTGTCCGCAGACACTTCCGGGTCACGTGGCCAGCGTGACAAGCTGCATCTGGCGAGCCAGCGCAGCACACGGAACGCCGTTTACCTTCCGCTGGTAAGCGGTCCCTATTTATCTACTTGCACCCGGGGATGCTTTCAAACTGCTAGGTTGGCAGGTGCTGGGACCGAACGACGGGAGCGCACCCCACCGCGGGGATTCGAACCGCCGACCATGCGATCGGCAAGTCCTAGGCGCTGAGGTTTTACCCACAGCGCCACCCGCGTCCCAGCATGCTATCCTTACTTCAACAGAATACACCCTTAATACAGTGTAATTTCAAACTGTATCTTACTCAGCTGTGTTGTACAATGTGTTTCCTCTTGGTGCAAGGTGATGTTGATGAACATTTAGGAAGAGGAGTATAATAGGTAAAATTATGTTTACAATTTTCTGTTTAGTAAAAGTTGTTCTGGCCTTTAATTCCACCTTCATTTTATTTTGTGATGAAAGGGACAATTTATTGAGAAATTCTGTGCAACTGGAGTAAAGCATAGCAACAGTCACTCCATTTCAACAGGGCTTATACAGAAAAGGCTTCTGATGGATTATGGCCTTAGAGCCAGTGTGGTATAGTGGTTAAGAGCGGAGGACTCGTAATCTGGTGAACTGGGTTTGATTCCCTGCTCCTCCACATGCAGCTGCTGGGTGACCTTGGGCCTGTCACACTTCTCTGAAGTCTCTCAGCCTCACTCACCTCACAGAGTGGTTGTTGCGGGGAAGGAGGGGGAAGGAGATTGTTGGCCGCTTTGAGACTCCTTAGGGTAGCGATAAAGCGGGATATCAAATCCAAACTCTTAGAGTTAAACTGCAGTTTTGGTGTTTTTTAACTGCATCAAGTACATGATTCTAACTTACTGAAATGGGGACAAAATTAACATTTAAAAAATTACTTACTTTACATTTTTGCAGACTCACCATTTCTCACTGTATTACTCCTTGTTTACAGGACAATGGGGGAGGAGATGACAGCTGCGTTGAAGAAATTTTACGGGTAGGACTCTAGTTTATCCTTCTATTATTTATTAATGCTTGATCTGACTTGCTCTTCCCAGGCATTCTATAACAAATACCAACAGTTTGAAATATAAAGACCAGAGAAAAGAGAAATCTATATGTTGCATGGGCAATATGATTAGTGTCATGATGTGGTTAGTCACTAGATGGCACTGGATTTAGTTGTATCTGCATGGTATCAGGAGTTTCCTGCTGCTGTTCTGTTGTCATTGGAGAGAGAATAATGTTCTCCTATAGCATCCTGGAGAGTCTTCCTTAACAATGATGTCACTGTAGGCTAGACAAACAAAAACAAGGCCCTAACATTGGTGTTTCATTTTCCTTAAAAGGAATGTGAGGAATTTATGGAATGCTCATTAACCTGAGAAAATGATTTATGTCTGTTGCTGCTCTAACTTCCTTCCACCAAATATCTCAAATTCAATTGTTACTGACAGGAATTGAAGACACAAGAGTTTTCTATGAAAACCTTACACTTATAGGAGAATTATGGAAAGCTCACATTTTAATTATTATTTTCTTGTATAAGTTGCAAGCAAGATGCTTTCATTTCTCTTCAGTGCATTATAATTGTTTGGCATTTATTGAATTCATATTGTTCTGGTACTCCCTCGCTTCCCCATCCCTCTTAAGTAATGAAGCAAAATATCAGTAAATGGGAAAGTGAATACAGTGGTACCTTGGTTCCTAAACCTATTCCGTTCTGGAAGTCTGTTCCAAAACTAAAGCGTTCTAAAACCAAGACATGCTTTCCCATAGAAAGTAATGCAAAATTGATTAATCTGTTCCAGACTTTTAAAAACAACCCCTAAAACAGAAATTTAACATGAATTTTACTATCTAACGAGGCCATTGGTCCATAAAATGAAAGCAATAATCAATGTACTGTACTATAAAATAAATAAGACAGCATTGTAGATGATAAAAAAGTAAAAAAAATCCTTATGTGCACTGATGATAGTCATTGTTTGGAAGGGGGGCTTTTATCCATTTCTACAGTCACACAATCAGTCAGTAGCTGAACTGGGTTCCACATAGTCACAAAAACAAGTCACAAAAACAAAGTCACAAGCCACAGTCACAAGTCAGTCCCATAAAATGAAGAACAAGTCACAGTCAAAAACCCGAAAAAGCCCCAAATCAAAAATGCAAAAAAATAGCAAAAACAAAAGCTCCAAATATCACCTCTGTGTTGCATTGGTGCTCGGGATTCAACAGCCAACAGCTCAACAGGAAACCTCTGATTAGCGGTGAGGGACTCAATTTACAAATGGAACACACTCAACAAGAAGCGGAACATGTTCAGCTTCCAAGTCAAAGCTCACAAACTGGAACACCTACTTCCGGGTTTGCAGCGTTCTGTTTCCAAGTTGTTCATAAGCTAAGCTGTTCTAAAACCAAAGTACCACTGTGAAAAGTTTGGGAGGATAAGTAAGGGAAGAGCAAGTGAGTCCATGAAAATACAAGCATAAAGTAAAAATGCAAATAAGTAAGAAAATAAGCGAATTAGAATGAAAGACTTAATAAAGTACAAGGCACCATTATTTGGCGGCCAAATACGAAGTTGTAGTGTAGGCCCCCTGCCACACACATTTGACAATCTTATGCCAGACATACAATTTTATTAGATTTGGGGGGAAAGTTAATCTTAGTTCTGCAATTACATTGTGACATACGCTGGAGCTTTTCAACCATAGCCCATCCCGCCTCACCCATCTTGCTGTCTTTCTTGGAGAATAGTCCTACAAATCTTGCATATTACTTTCTAAGTTTTTGGTTGGTAAAGGCATTGAGTGCAGGGTTGGCCTGTCCATGAGGCAGATTGAGGCAGCTGCCTCAGGCAGCAGAATCCAAGGGGCACTTCTGCGGGGGGACACCACTGCTACCAATGGAGGAGAGGTGGTTTCTAGGTTCTGGTGAGATCTCACTTACTGGGGTCCTGGGAAGGTTGTGTGAGGCCTCCACACAATCCAGAACCCTGAAGCCATAGCTGTGTGGCCCCAGTAAGTGAGGCATGGACAGGAGCAAAGCATGGGAAGCTGCAAGGAGGGAGAGGAGAAATGGGAATTCTGCCATGTCCAGTGCCATGACATTATCACGATCCTGTTCATGTTTTGATTTTTTAAAAAAATTCTAATTAACATAGCATTACCGCAAACATTTTATAAATGGAACCATTTACGTTATTTTTCCTGCCCTTTTCATTGCAAAATCATGAATTACGTCTTCAAATTCAAGTTGATACTCACTAGACTGAGGTAGATTAGCTATTCTTGCCCTATAGCTGAACTGGAGGACTGATTGATGCCCTTTAGCATTATTTAGTTCTCTTTGTTTAACCTCCTTATGTTTCTTGTCAGACGCAGTCATATGAGGTGTGTGTGAACTAAGACAATATGTAAAAAGTCAGGACCATATTTTTTAAAACCCAGCATATTTTACCAACATATAATTACTGTATTGGCCTGAATATAAGCCTCCCCTTTCCCCCAAATTCCGACCGTGAAAAACTAAAGTGCGGCTTATATTTGCGACCTTACGGTATGCAGCCAGGAACGTGGGGCAAACAGCACCAGGGGCGCAGCAAAGCTGTGTCTGCCCCACACATTGTCCCCCGCTCTCTCCCCTAAGGCTGGGAACACAGCGGACCCCCACCCCCAGTATGCAGCCATGAGCAGCGAGGAATGGAGTGGCTTATATTCGGGTATTTTTCCTTTTTTTCTTCCCCTCCCCCTCCAATTTTAAAGGTGCGGCTTATATTTGGGTGCAGCTTATATTTGGGCCAATACTGTTATGTACTGAAGTTCTCACCCTGGGCCAGCAGGGGGATACTGTAGATAGTTTTCACTCAAGTCCACCTCAGTTATTTTAGGCAGGTTGTTGTTGCTACAATGTTGACAGCCGGCTGCCTAAAAAAGCAGGCCGGCTGAGCTGTTTGCTGTTCAGTTCTGTCCAGCTTACAAATAAAGAGCTGCTCTGGAGAAATCGCTGTGTCGTCTGCTATGTTCGCCCACAACTTAACAAATACGGTATATAGAAATAAAAAATAACAATAAGATAAAACCTCTTCTGAGCAGTATGGTGAAATACAATGCTGAAAGACATATGAATAAAGCCAGCAAATACAAGTAAACAGAACTTTGAGCTTCTAAACAATAAGATTAAGCAACTTCTAAAAGCAATTGTAGACTACAGTGTGTCCTGAAAGACAGGAGAATCTGGTAAGTTGAGCAGTTTCTGACATCCAAATGACCTGTTTACAATATTAAGTCCCAATGTGGAAGCTCCTTTGGACACACATTCCATTTACACCTGCAATTCCTGGTCTAGCAAGTGATATACACAAAGAATCTGGTTTCCACATGTGGATCTCCTTAGTTACATTAGGTTGCGTGTCTGGGAAAGCCTTGCAGCCAAATACAACAATCCTACTTCATTATATTTTTAAATCAAAAACTAAAAGTGAGACAAGGTCAGACATCTGAAAGCAGATGTTGAGTTAGTCAAAATAATTATATATATTTCCTGAAACAGGAAGCAAGAGTGCAGTGTGGGCTAAACAAGATAGACTTCTAAAAATAGTTCTCAAATAATATAGCTAGAAGTTGCAAGAAAACATGATCTTTTCTGTTTTTCTTCCTCTTTACAATATGGAAGATCTGTTCTGGTCAGGATTCTTTCCATGTAGCTTGGTAAAAACTTGTTCTGCTTGAAAAGCACGAATATGTTATTCTGCCCCTCAGTTTGTTCTTCTTTATTCCCTTAAAATTGCATTAAATAAGTCTATTAAAATCAAAAAAATGTGCTCTTTGGAGACTTCATTTTTAGTCTAGAAAATTGGAATCCTACTGAGGTATAAGTAAAGCCTGTGAGTGAATTCTGAGCATATTTTAAACTACCTAAGAGAAGATTAAGATGGCTGAAGTTCATTGACTCAGATTGTCAACAGTATGCTGCTAGCTGAAATGATTAATCGCTTTGATAGAAAACAGAAGTAAATTTATCTAAAGGGAAGAAAAATAAGCAGGAGGGACAGTGCTGACTATAGGGGCAAGTTGATTGGTTGTTTAATAATGCATAACAAAGTGTATGTCAGATGATAAGGAAATCACATGTAGCTGAAAGAAAATGAAATAGCATCATGGTAAGAAATATTTGTCTTATTTAAGCTAACCAGTGCAAGCTTTGAATCTGTTGAAATCAATGAAATTTCCTGACAAGTAAGGCCTTTTAAAAAAAAGTCACATGGGGTATAAAATGTCCCAAGAAGAAATCTATCATCTATCTATCTAATCAGTAGGGGGCTTCTTTTCCTAGTATTACAGTAAAATGCGGCCTCATGATAGTTGTTTTTAAATGAGACTTGCTTCCCTGGAGTTTTCAAGTGCTACACTTCTGACATCACACTCATGGGTTTGTTCTGGGACAGTTAACTATCACAACATGCAGTGGAATTTGGCTAGGGTAGTAAAATGTCCTACCACCACCACCAATGTTGGTTCAAGGTTTCCTTCTATTGGATGAGGACTGAAGTGCCAGGAAGTTACCTATATAGAAAATGCTGTCCATCAGTGTTAATTACCTAGATCAACTTCCCTAAGCTGGTTTTGAACAGCATATCCCCATATCCCAGGACAATCTTCTTTCAAAACTGAGTGATATGGTAGAGGGAACATTAGAGGGAATGTTTGTGATATAGTAGAGGGGAAAGGTCAAAAGACTCACAAGGCAGGGCTTTTTCCCAGCCCAAACTCAGTTCCGGCACCTCTCAGGTGGGCGCCATTGCCATTATAAGAGAACAAGTGAGGCGTTGATGCTGAGTTCTGGCACCTCTTTTTCCAGAAAAATAGCACTGCTCACTGGAAATACCAAAAGCAGGGTCTGAATCCCAACCAGGTATTTTGTTATGGAAGTTCCATTAGCAAAAATAGCAGTGGAATTCAGTAACTTTCTGCTGCAGTTCTAATGTTTTGTTGTTATGCCGTAAGGGCTGTTTTAAAATGTTAATTTATTACTTTCTTAGTTAGCCACTTCCTCAAAATCAAAAACTGAGTACAAATGTTTGAAATATATACACACATTACAAAGTATAGTACACACACGCTCTGTGGAATTATACACTTTGTTCTATATTACAAGCCTTAGATAGCGGTGTTTATGTACTACAGTTCTTTTTGACTTGAAAATGTGTATATTTTGGGAGGGGGGAACTCATAGAAATCAGCACTTACTGTGTGTCAATTGGTCCTTTAATATTTTCTTAAATGATGTTTGACTTGCACTGTAATTTCCTAAGAAGATGGTATGTCTTGATGGAGTATTGAGCACTTAAGAAAACCTAGACCTTTTGTATCTGCCACTTATTTCCTGATTATCTTTCTGGAGGTCAGACCCTTCATTTTGACACTTAATGAATAAAATGTCTACGTTGCAGGAAATGGGATAATGAATTGTGAAAAGACATAATCAGCAATGACTAAATAATTAAGGGAATTGAAATGTAGAGTCATCAGGGAATGCATTAATAATAACATGATTTTTCCATATGCTAAAAATGCTGCCTTTTTTAAAAAAAATCAGTCATCACACATGCTCTGTGGCAAGAAGAAAGAAGTTTAATAGGAACTGTAATTAGATGTTCTGCTTTTAACTGACTGAATAAAAGATGAAATCATATAGAAAGTATATTTAGATACAAGCCAGAAAGTAAACTGATTATTATTCATAGTCCTGCTAATAGGAGCTCTAATTTATGCATCTAGTGGGAATCATGTTAAGCAATTAGGAAGCTGTGTCACACTTCACTTGCCTTTATGCATTTACATATTTATATATTTTTCAATAACATGATAACATTTCCCATCGTTTAGTCTGCAATCCTATAACCTGGCAGCAAGCCCCATTGAACTCAATGGAACTTACGTCTAAGAATGGGCTGTTAGTTGCCTTTATTGCAAATACCTGCCTAGAATATTACTCTGACATTCTGTCTAATAAATATAGCTGCTGCAGTTCCAAAGCTATCTGATGTTCATGGGAAAGAGCATCAAACATGCTTCTGGTTTGTTCTGTTTTTTCAAAGCCAACCTACCGCATTCCACTACACTTATGGAATGGGCACTGCACTCAATGCATGCTCAGCCTGGAACAGAGGAGGGAAACACAACCAGAAAAGACACAAATGGTGGGCACACCCTCAGTGCCCCTGGCAACACTTGTCAAAACCCACCAATCAAGAACTGTGCTGGCAAACATGTCCACATGTCACCTTCGTGTGGAGGGAGTCAATGATCTTAAAATGGGCAGAATGACCCAACATATACCCCAGCATTATGCAGCATGCAAAACAATGCCCCACTGATCCCTGCCTGCTAGCTCCAATAGCACAGCCAGCAATGATCCCACTACTGCCAGCCTGAAGCTATCCCTACGGGCAGGTCATACTCCTCACAGCCACCATTTTGAAGCACATAGAGCAAAGGGAAGAAAGGAGAGTCCATTCAACACATCACCCACATATCTCTCTGGGCAGAACACCTGAAGAAGCCGCACATTAGCCTTCCTGGGACAACTGTTAAGGACTCTTGACAAGTAGCCAAAGGAAGGAACCAGAATGAGCAGTGAGAGCAGTCATAGACACAGATGGAAAGCAGCAACCTCCAGTGGCTCACCAAACAGGACATGAGGTTGGGGAGCAGCAGATAGGAGTTCAAGCCTCAGCAGAAGAAAAAAGGGGGGAGGATTTTTTATGCACAGTGTTCCCTCATTGTTTAGCATGAATTTTCTCCCTGTTTTTGACCCTTTAAGCTTTAAATATGAACGATATGAGGCCAAAGTATTATAGCCCCATGCAGGGCATTCTTATAATTTGAGTTACGGTTTCCCACTGTGGAGTTTATATACTGGTGTTTGTATGCTGGAAGTGGGTCCTGAATTCTATCATATGCTTATGCTCTGTCCTGGTGACATGAGCAGAGTAGTCTCTGTCCCATGAGCAGCTTATTTCTAATGTTTTCCCTTCCGCTGAAGACAATGGATGGGGAATTATTTGTGCCATGTCTGAGGTGTTGTGCTAGCAACACAGACATGATCATGGATTGAAGGAGTGTAAGATACGGTTAAGGGCCAAGTCCAAGTATTGAAGATCTCTCGGTATGTGTGTAACCTGCTTCTATTCCTGCAAAACAAAATAATTCCAGAAAGTTAAAAAGTTTACTTTAGGTCTTTCTCCTGCCTCGCAAGCCACAGAAATCAGTTTCATGATTTCTTGGCCCCCTCACTATCTCTTGGCTCCAGGCTTGACGTTTTGGCTGCAGAGCATCTTTTATAATTAGGCTGGCAAAAATTTCTATTACCTTTCTCTGCTCACTCCAAGGTCTAATTGACAGCTGTTCCAGTCCCGCTCCCAGATGGCCAAGCCAACACCTTGAAGTTGAGCTGCCTCTGATATAATTTACTTCCACCTGTCACGTTAGGGAGCTTTCAGGCTAAAACAGAATTTATTCCCAGGAGCAGCACTTCTGACTTCCTTATATTAGTTACTCTGTAGACCCACTTATTTTCCTCCCTCTCTCTATTCATTCAACTGTTGTCCTATAACATGTTGACCATTATGTTAAGTTGTCTTTGCATATATATTTTTAACAACCAGATTTTGAGGGCAAATGTGTGAGAGAAATTATTGTTTCAAACTTTTACTTATCAAGTCTGGAGACCTGATACTCATTACAGAATTTATTTCAGAAATGCTGGTGCTTCATTTATGGCTGTCTCTGTTGTCTCTTCCCAACCCTTGTCTAATCATTAAATAAAATCAGTGTATTACTACATTAGCAAAACAACAACACAACCCACATGATTGTTTAATAGGGTATGTTGCAGAAAATGGAGTGTTAAATGGTCTCACTAGATTTTTATTTTGTAAGAGTGCATTAGGAAGCTGCTTTGGTAGGGTGCTGCTTTCATATGTGGAAGAAATCACTTGTACTGTACATCATTTTTATATCTTGTTGCTAAGCAACATATCATGGTGCGAGTATTGCAAAGGTGTCTGCTTTCTCATTAAAAATGTTCATGTTGCTCTTTAATCTTGCTAAATTAGTACTGTTATTTGTATTATGTTGCCTCCTTTTGTGTCTATTGATTGAGGTTTCCAGCCAATGGATTTTGAAGAAACCTATCAGGGTTTTATTAAGTTGCATTTGCATTTGTAACTTAGACCATATGTGTCCATGATACTCCCTTGTTTCTCAGTTCATCAGCACTTGTTTTCAGACAGGGAATTGAACATTTGTGCTCTCAGTCATAAAGGTAATTGGAATCATGGTCTAGGCTGTCATCTGGATCTCATTACATGTCATGGCAAGACTCCTACTGGCTTGGATCCAAAACAACAACAACAATAGCCATGCAAAACCCTGAGCGGAAATAATATAGCCACTAGCTCTGCTCTGCAAAGCACTAACAGAAGAGTTTAACCAATGGCACAGTGAGTCAAGAGTTACACAGCAGTGTGCAAAATATGGATGGCAAGCAAATATAGATGGGAAAAATGGAAATATAGAAATGTGGCTCAGCAGCTGAAAAAAGAAAGGGCTTGAAAAAGATCCTTGGGTGATCCTCTGTGGAGTGGGGGAAAAAGGAAATGGGGTCTAGAGTTTATATGGTTTATATGGACCTGTGCAGAGACATTTAAGAACAGCCTGGTTGCATCATGAACATTCCAATAGGAATGCCACTTATATGTGTTTTTGTTAATGCTCCTGTTTCCCAAGAGCTAACCAAGTCTTTGCGCAATATGGTTTTAGTATAAATCGGCACCTTGTGACATTTTGCGAGAGCTTGTGCATTAAACTGTGCAATGCCTTGTGGTAGTATGTATCTTAAGACATTGTGCTAACAGGAGCTTCTTGTGGTTGGCACCTGGCTGTTTTGAGAGACAATGGAGTGTGCCTCTGGAGGTGAAGTCAAACCACTGTGTTAGCAGTGACCTCCCCAGGGTACAAAAGCCTGGGCAGTGTGTATGGATGTCCTGGGCTGCCCAGACAACAAGATCCCAATCTTGGCCTCACTGATATGGTCCAAAGTAAAGCAGAGCAATACATTTGGCACCAGCTTGGCTGCAGGTGTTGCTGGAAAGAGGTGTACAAGGTGACATCCATCCATCTTAGCAGGAGCGCACAGCCAGATTTCAGCTCTTTTCCCATGCAAGGTTCTTGTGCAAATTTGCAGGCAACCTTTCCATTTGCAGAAGGGGCTTTTGATTAGTAGAGGGGCACAGTTGGATTCAACCCACAGGTTTTCCCTGAGACATCTTTAGGAAGTAGCATTCTACTCTCTCCTAATTTGATATTGCTACAGTTCCTATTATTTTACAAAGCATCCTAATCTATAGGACCAATTTTTACTATGGATTATTCTAAGCACATATATATTATATGTCGTTTCTGCGAATTAAGCAGCTGAATTTATTTTATATTTATGGTCTTCCATATGCACACTGTAGCAGTATAACATCTTATATTGTGTGCAAATGATTAAAAGGATAAAATCTTTACAAGATGCGTAACTGCTTGAATTACTACTCTCTTTTATATATTTTCACATGAAAATGTAAAGGCCAAAGGCATTTCCACACATTTAGTACCATTAAATCCATCATTAAACCTCTTGCTAAACACAGAATAAATTTAATAGAGCACCTCAAGTACAGATGCTGATGCCATGGTGTTAATATTGTTGCAGATAAAAACGTAATAAATATTGCATTGCCAAGATAGCATTAGTCATACTATTGATTATATAGACAAAACGAACAATATTATTGAGATTAATGACCACCGTATATTTATGTTAATGTGTTGATCTAGTTACTAGAATTGATACAAGGATCTAAAACATTGCAATATTTTCAAATAGCAGAAAGTTTATTCATTCTTTAAATAAATACATCATAAGGTTTTCTTATTTATTTATCTGTAAAAAACAGCACATGGACATCGCCTTTCACTGCTGGTTGTTCTGAAAAAGGTTACAGCATGTAGTATTGGGTATTGGTACAAGCTTTTAAAAACGTACTGAAATAAAAATACAACTTGATTATGAAACTACCTGTTTTAGACCATATTTTTTAATTGCAATAATTAAATTCCTGTTTTCTTACCACCACACCTTAATTTAGCCACATTTGTTTACAGTGCAGCAACCATGAATACTCATTGGATGATAATTGTTCTTGTATGCTTTTCGATTTACAAACAGAATTTTGGTATGTTAGCCACTTAACTGCATTTTCATTGCATATGTAGGTCCATGCCATTTTTTGAAAAATGCCAGCAAGAATTTTCTCATCCTCTGAAATGGTCATTGCATTTGTAGATACACTCACTGCCTTTTCTTTCTGCCTGAGGAGTATCCAAGTGGCTCCGGTTGACAAGGAGATGTACTTCGATTAATGCTGTTGTCATCTGAATAGTTTCAATATCTATTTTATAGTCGCCCTAGTGGCACTTTACATAGATTAAATGTGAATTTCTTCTAGTGTCTGTCTAAGATAATCATGCACAGTAAGCATTATGAATCCTTCTTCAATCAGTAGAATGTTGTGGTTGCTATGCCAACAACTTGAGATCCAGTATGTACAACAGAGTGTAGAAAAAGTGGACGTCTGCCTAAGTCATAGCTTCCAGATCTTCTAATGTGGCCCTCCAGATGTTGCTTAACTCCCATACCCCCCAGCTATTTGGGGTAATGGTAAGGGTTGAATGGAGCTATAGCCCAGCAACCTGTGAAATGCCACAGGTTAGCCAACTCTAACATTCTAATGTTCACCCTACTGGGGATGATGCCATCTGGGTCCACATTCTCCAGTGCTTCCAGAGATTGTCAGAGCCAGCACACGGGAGATGGTTCAGAACACAAGAAGAGCCCTGATGAACCAGAACAAAGGCCCATCTAGTCCAGCATTCTGTTTTCACTGTGGCAAAACCAGAAGCCCCCAAAAAGTATGCAAGCATACCTATGATTCCTAGCAACAGGTATTCAGAAGCATACTGGTGGTATAACATAGCCACTGAGGCTAGTTGTCTCTTCCTCTCACCTGTCAGCACTTAAGAGGATTCCGCAGATCATTTAGGAGAGAGATTGTCAGCCTAGACCAGACAGTCCCTGTCAGAATGATGAGCTAGGCACCATGGTGGGGAGATAACTCTCGGCCAGTTAAATCATGCTGGCTAGGCTGTGATCGAGAGGAACACAGTGATGGGGTGAGGGTGCAATTTCCCTGCCCATCACAGTACTGAGCTAGGCTGTAATGCAAAGGAAAATAGTTGGAGGAGAGCTCATAACAAGGCGGACTTAGCATGGGGAAGATCATAGGAAGGGGTGATTTCTGTGTGTGTGCACTGTATGTGTAGTGCTCTGAGATAGGGTGCATTTACATGCTCGTGTGTGTTGGCTATGCTCACTTTTTGGCTGTACCCATTGTGCCATGCAACCTCCAGATTAGGGTTTGCTGGCCCAATCTTCTTTTTAAGACAAGAAAGGTTAAGTACCATTGAGTCATCAGCCAGCCATTCACTATGTGGCCAATGCTGAGATCAATACTGAAATCCCATTTGGGACTAAGCCCTGATAAACTCATTGGGACTCACTTTCAACAACATGCAAATAAGTGTTTATGTAGGAATTGTCCAGATATTCTCAGCAAAGTATAGGAAGCAGGATTAAGAAAGAAATTAAGCTGAGGCTTTACAAAAGCCAAGCCATTTCCCGCCCCCCCAAATAAAATTCCCTGTTTTCTGGTATTTTATTATTACCAGCACATGTCTTGAAATATTTCATCTAAGCATGCAATGCATTCATGGCGGAGGAGGACACTATGCATACAAAATGCAAATCTGGAGTCTGGCATGTAACCCAGATGTCAGTGAATCGTCTTCACACAAAGATTTGGGGTTAAGGAGGGGCATGTGTCCAGAGGGGTCAGGGGAAGGTGAAATAATCCAAACTGGGCTTCCTGAGGTTAAAAAGAAATCCATAAGACCGGGGGCGGGGGGGGGGGTAGAGAGAGAAGTTGAAAAGGGACTTGATGGGATTTCAAAGTGAGGTTAATTATAGAAAATAAAACTGATTGGAAAGAATCTGTACATTCTTTTAGGGTCAGCTGAAGGTTATAGTGGGCAGTTCCAGAACCCTGAAGTGGATATTCTCCAATCCATGGTCAATGTGCAGCGGAACCTCTGTTTTTGAACGTAATCTGTTCCAGAAGTCTGTTTGACTTCCAAAATGTTCGAAAACCGAAAATCAAAGGGCTGGCAACAAAGTGAATAGTGAAAATGGAAAAATGCACCGTGGAAACAGTTCGACTTCCAAGGTGTGTTCAAAAATGGAAGCATTCACTTCTGGGTTTTCGGCGTTGGGCTCCCGAAATGTTTGGCAGCCGAGATGTTTGAAAACCGAGGTTCCACTGTATAAGGAGTCTGCAAGACAGCAAGCAAATGATTTTCTTGGTTTATTGGGCAAGGTGGTCTGGTTTATTTGTGTGGGTCCATATCCTACAACATTCCTCTGGAGAAAATGGGGGTGTCCTATAATTTATATTATATTATATTATATTATATTATATTATATTATATTATATTATATTATATTATATTATATTATATTATATTATATTATATTATATTATATTATATTATATTATATTATATTATATTATATTATATTATATTATATTATATTATATTATATTATATTATATTATATTATATTTTTGGAAGACACAAGATTTACCCACCCGGGAAGAATGGCAGATGAAGCTGATGGACTATATGGAATTGGCGGAAATGACTGGCAGAATCTGAGACCAGGGAGAAGAGTCGGCGGAAGAAGATTGGAAAAAATTTAAAGATTATTTACAGAAATATTGTAAAATTAATGAGCTTTAGAAAAATGGTGGAATGAAGTTATATGGCTTTGGCAGAAATGTTATAAGGAACTAGGTACAGATAGATTGTTAATGTATTAAAGGGGAAAAAATAAGGTTAGAATATGTTAAGATTAATTACAGGACAGAAAACAGAGGAAGATGGAAAGGAATTGCTGAAACAGTTAATTGAAGTAGAATACAAAAAGGGAGGCATGAGGAAGTCAATGAAACAAGTGAAGGAAAGCTAAGATTGAAAATATTGGAAATGTTTTTAATTGTTTTTGTTTTGTTTTGTTAATTCAATGTTTTACGTAGTGTTTTTGTTTTTGTATTGTATTGTATTGTATTGTATTGTATTGTATTGTATTGTATTGTATTGTATTTGTTTGTTTTGATTTTCTTTCTTTTTGTAATCTTTAAACTCTTAATAAATATTTTATATATATATATATGTGTGTGTATATATATATATATATATATATATATATATATATATATATATATGTATATATATATATATATATATACACACTTACTGTTGTGGAGGGGGGGATGATTAACAAAATCAATCCTCCTGGCAAACTGGGAATATCCCCTCACTCATCCAAGCTTAGGATATTCCACCATTCTTCAGCAGAATTTCTTTTTCTTTGAGAAAAATAAGTGGCTCACATAAATGTAAACTAAGTTTTAATAATAAAGAAAACTGTAAGAAAATAACATAATGTCTGAGAGAAACTGAAACAACATCATGAGGCAAGCCTGAGGCAAGAAACAAGAAGAGGCAGTTGGTCCCTCTTAACTGAACACACACGGAAGGGAGGGGCTGATTCCGGAACAAGAGACACAAGCCCCGCCCACCAGATACCATGCACACTACTATTCAAATTAGGCCCCAGTGTTTTTCTTACATATACCCTGCCCATCTAACTGGGTCGCCCCAGCCACTCTAGGAGGCTTCCAACATATATAAAAGCATAATAAAACATTAAAAAGCTTCCCTATACAGGGTTGCCTTCAGGTGTCTTATAAAAGTTGTATAGTTACATGTCTCCTTGGCTTGGGGGTTGCATAACTCCATATGCTCCAATGAAAATAAGGATGTCCTACCATACCCTTTCCCATTTCTCTGATGAAAATAGTGACATTCTAAGGAAAAGTGGGACAATCTGGGATCAAATCAGGAACTGTGATGGCTTCTGTAAATCTAGACTGTCTCTGGAACACAGGGACACTTGAAGGATCTGCAGGTCTGGACAAACATGGGACATGGGCATAGCCAGGGTTTTTGTTGGGGGGGGCAGGACTTTGTTAGGGGGGCAGGACCAATGTGATTGCTTAGTTAAGTATTTCTATTGCTCAGTTAAGTATTTCTATTGTTTTACTTGATTGGGGGAGGGCAGCTGCTCAATGCACCTAGTTGTATGTATGTTTTGAATAGTGTATATATGTAATTTGACTGAAGAATATTTCAAACTTTATTTCAAGTTAAACCACTTTGCCCAGGAGAGGTGGCATAGTGCTTAGAAACCTCAGTAGTATGTTGAGGCTTTATTCATGATTGTAAAATGCTTTGAAATTGACAGATAAAAGACAACTCATGCTGTTAGTGCTAAGTATTATTGCTTTAAAGGATGAAACAAAAGAAAGAGGGGGCAATTACAGGTTTAATACTCTTGACTATGAACACAAGCACTGTAGCATAACAATTGCATAACATGTTAAAAATAAATATTTATCTTCAAACAAAAGCATAATTTAAAATAACCTGGCACTCTGTTTAGAAATGTTCAGTTTCCTGCAAACATATAGCAGCATAGAAAAGAAGAAGCCATGTGATGAAGTTTAGGGAACCCTGTGTTGCTGTCACATTGGAGAGCAAGTTGCTGATGTGTAGCTATACTTGGAAACACATGGAGTTGCTCCATTTCTAGCTCAGAAAACAGTTTCATTCCAAAGGAAGTTGTTTGTTGTGAGAGTAAATGAAGAGCATGCATTTTGTGTCATTGTAATGTGCCATCTGCTCCCCTTCGAGTCCCAAGTGGAAGGACCCAGTTTAAGAAGTTAGCAGCAACTCTACTTTCACGTCTTATCCAAGTCAAGACTACCTAGCTGGCCTAAATGATCAGCCAAGTATTTAAAAGCGCCTAGTTTGCAAGGGTTACTAAACAATTTCTAATTACAGGATCAGATACGTAAATTGAAGGCTAGTTGATTGCACTAGTACCGCTTATTCTGTAGACAGAAAGACAACACAGGCATAATTCACACTCTGTTACTGTGTGCAAAACCTTTATGTATCAGCGAAGAAGAATGTGTGAGAAGGAAAGTGTTTTTCCACACATTAATAGCCCAAGATGAGTTTACCATCTGGCACAGTGGATTTCAAGTCACCAAGAAGTCTTAAACACGAACACTCATAAAGATACTTTTAACAGAGCCATTTTCTGGTGTGTACTTTAAGTTCCATCAGTTTGATTCTGATCTTTTCCTTTTGTGCCCTTGCCACCTCTCTGTAACCCCTCCCCCCCCCCCACTTCTCACACTGGCCAAATTGATTGTTTTATTGTTACAGCAGGATGAAAATAATTTCAAGGAAGGAGTTTTCATACAGCGTTTTGAATTCTCTACAGATAACTACACTGAAAAGGTCCTGGCGATACCTTAGTAGCAAATATAATCTGCTTTGTTCTGTTATTTCAGTGTAGGTATGTTAAATGCCTTGATAAAAAATTGTATGAAGCTTGTACGTAGCTGTACCAAATGTTACAGCCAAGCCTGTAACACATAGCATCAAGCTAAGAACAAATGGTGTAATAGAAAAGGAAAAACTATGTTTCACTTCTGTTCATGACTATTGTGATGAACATGACCACAGTTTACTCCAAACTTCTGTTGTGGTGTTTTTTTCATTTAACTTAAGAAGTTGCTATTAAGACTGAAAAACTTGTAGCCCATGGTTACAATTTTGGCAGTTCCAACATTTTTGGGTAATGATACTATCACATAACAGAATAATGGAAGCTAAATTTCATGTGGATATCCTATTTGTGATAATTAATATGCGTTCTTCAAAATTCTTCATCTAAACCACACGTAAAACCTCATTCCAAATTGTAAGAGGTGATGAAATGGGCACATTTAGATGTGACAGCAAACCATGGTTTCCTGTCTTGTGCACAAGCAGCCATGAACCTTGGTTGTGTGCAGCCTTTCATTTCCTCTTCCTCCTCCACATGTAAAGGGAAGAGACAGCCAGCCATTTGTCATTGTGTTCAAATGCAGCAAACTGTGCTTTGCCCTTCAAACCAGAACCTGAACCATAGTTCAATCTTGGTTCATAAATAGCATCTTGTGCTTTAGTTGATAAGTGGCAAATGCTAATAACCTATTCTTTCACCTTTTGTTGTTGTTGTTAACCCAACTCCTTCATATTTCATCTGGTGGAGACTAAATGTTGCCATTTTATTTTAACGCTAATAACCATATATTGAACTCTGCTCTGTACTACTTATTTCAGCACTAAATGAATGCATGAGGCCCAGATCTAGAATGAAATTAATCCCAATATGACCTTGTTCAAATATTTTAGCACCAAAAATGTAAAGGCTACTGCAGATGCCTTATTTGCTGTTACACATGTAATGGTTCAACTTATTTAAAATTGTTTTTGCTTTATGTGCAACATGTTGTGCTTTCATTTTATTGTACCTTTCAACATAAAAAACTATACCAAAAGACATCTCTGTTGCAGATATAAACAATGTCATATAAAATTTCTTCATTGTTACTAGATTTCTCCATTAATTTATGTTTTTAACTGTCTGCCAACCTGGAAACATTTTCTTGGCAACTCTGGCTGATTTGGAAACACTGAACATTTTTTCCATTCCTCTTCTGTCCGCATATATTCTGCCATCTGTCATGTTCTGGAAAACAGACAGTCTCATATCATGTTCTTTACGGTTTTTCACATTCTCTTTTATATTTGTTACTTGAAATTGGTCCAAGGTAATCTTCAGTCTATAGCAACTGCTTAGTTAGCAAAGTTTAAAAATAGCATGCATGTTAGTATGCATTACATGTACTATTGTAGCTGCTGCCATTATTATTATTATTATTATTATTATTATTATTATTATTATTATTATTAAATATACAGAGACCTGGACCTGAATTATCTTAGCTCTTTTCCGCATAGTCTCTTTCCTCATTCCCAAGAGTCATCCATTTATCTTCATTAGCCACTTGTTCCATTCTGCTGATAGTTTTAACCGGGAAACAAGCTGTATTAGCTTTGCATAGTAATTCAGGAATTAGAATCCACAGTTCTTGGAGGAATAAGGCCAATGCACCAATAAAGATTGTACCTTGATTAATCAAATAATCTCAGTTTGCCTGAGCTGGGCCACTGTTCAGACAACTGTCACATCACATAGCCCACTGCTTTTGTTTAAGCACTTAGTTTCTAAATAGATACTGAGATGCAACAGAGGAACACGATCAATTCTTTTCCTTCTAATCTGTTTTAGGGGCAGGAGGAGATGGATTTATTATAAAAGTACCCTGTGTTCTAAACCGCCCTGTGATCTTCGGATGAAGAGCAGTATATAAATTAAATTAAATAAATATGTAATTATTCTAGAAGGTACTTTAACCCAGTTGCTGAGCTCTTGGAAAACAGCTGTTTACATCAGGGGTGGGAAGAAGACAGATTGGTATCTACTAGTAGACCTCTGGGTGATTTGCAACTAAAAGACTATTTTCTTCTTCGAAATTAGGCTAAATTCTAATTAAGAAAGCTTAGGGGAGAAAACCGGCAGGGGGATTTCTTTTGTATAAATGAGTGGCAAACACATTCCTGGTACTTAAAGCAATTCCTGCACTGGTTAGGCTTGTGCTCAGAGGTACTATACTCCTTAATTCACTTCAGTGTGACTTTGCCCCAAAGCAGCTGTATGGTACCTGCTGGTGTAAGTTGGTGGACATTGGGGTTCTAATAAAAAGCAAAGCAGATTTTGGATGTGCTGTTCTTCATGAAAGTACTGAATGACTGACCCAGGAAGGTTAAGTCCTCTTGAAAATGAATGGGTCACATCCAGATTTTGTTGGATGACTTCCCTCAGCCAGTAATCAAGAACTGATGGCACGTGGTCCAGCAACTTATGGAGGTTTGCAAGTTCCCCAGCCCTACTCTAGAAAGATTTCCAAGGGCCAGGGAGATGTTGAGCGTAGCATTCCCTGATTTACTTCTTATTACAATTAGAGGGTCATGGGTGGTTCTATGGTCCAAACCACTGAGGCTTGGGCTTGCCTAGCAAAAGGTTAGCGGTTCGAATCCCCGTGATAGGGTGAGCTCCCGTTGCTTGGTCCCTGCTCCTGCCAACCTAGCAGTTTGAAAGCATGCCAAAAAGTGCAAGTAGATTAATAGATTAATTAACAAACGCCGGCTCCCTTGGCCTGTAAAGTGAGATGAGCGCCGCAACCCCAGAGTTGTTCGCGACTGGACTTAGCTGTCTGTGGTCCCTTTACCTTTTTACAATTAGAGGATTACCGGTAAATTAATAAATCTTAGGTCGAATCTGATCTGTCCCTGGGCAAAATCCTGGGGGAAAACAGAATCTGAACAAGGTCTGTGTTGAAAGGCTTTTACTGTGTGATTTTAGAAATACCTGAAGATTACTTGCATCTTATCCTTTATCAGATGGGAGTTATAAGAAGAATTAGAAGATGAAGAATTTTACTAGAGATAAGTGAATGAGAAAACAGTTTAGATTGCAAGCTAAATGATTTTCTGATTTAAAGGCACCCACAGAGGTGATATGTGGCTAATAAACTGTTTAACATTTGTAGCTCCCAATAAAATAAAAGGCTGCGTCTTTTATTAGAAAATAAACTTTTTATCAAAGAGGGATTAAAGGTAACAGTCATAACTCACAAGCAATCTTTAAATAGTTTTTCCTCTGTTTATTATTTCAAGATTGTGTGTCAGGCTAATCAACTGACAAAATGCTGTTACATATTTTACTGGAAATAATAATAACAACAACAACAACAACTACTATTACTGCTACTACTACTACTACTACTACTACTACTACTAAATAAACAAACAAACAAATAAATAAATATTTTCCCCTGTACCCACACATCTCAGGGCAGTTCACAGGATAAAATTACAATATAAAACCACAGAATACATAACCCAAATAAAAACAGAAACACCCCCTCCCGAAAAAAAAAACGCATTTTAAAAGAGCATTGGATGACAGTCACCCAAAGGCCTGGTTAAAGAGGAACATTTTTGCCTGGCGCCTAAAGGTGTATAATGAAGGCGCCAGGTGAACCTCCCTGGGGAGAGCATTCTACAAGCGGGGAGCCACTGCAAAAAAAGGCCCGTTCTCATGTTGCCACACCTCCTCAAACTCCACAGGAGTGTCAGATTCCAGGGGTCGAGGTGTTTACCCAGGGTTTGTGTTTCCTTTGGAAATGAGGCACAGTGGAGACTGTGGTGTCTTTATTATATATGGTTTATTAAATTATATTAAATATAATTTTGAAATCTCTTCTTTTTTTTAAGGAAATGACCCATTCATGGCCTCCGCCACTTTCTGCTATTCACACACCTGGCAAAGTGGAACAAAACAAGTTTCCTTTCACCAACAAGGTAAATAGCTTTATCTTTAACCATTACCATCCTTCATTCTAATGAGGAACCTGAACTACATGGGCCATATCCAACACAGTAGCTCCACTGGAACTATGGCTTTCTGTGTGCATAACAGAGTTTCGTGTTGGGGGAACCACGAGAACAGATTTGGGGGACATGTGAGGGGGGGGAAGAACGGAAGTCTTATTGTGCCATTGGTATTACACATGCAAAGCATTGGACACAACCCTGTGTCATATACCATCTGTGTTTCAACTCCTTTGGAGTTGAAGATGGAAAATATAACCAGAGAGTTGACCTGAATGTAGTATTTTGCATAGCTTTGCAACTTCAGATCTACAAATCAAGCCTTTGGAACATTTCAGACCTAGTTGTTGTGTGCGCATTTTCCTCCCCTCCTAACTTTAACTTGCATAAGACAATCTGCTTTTTATCAACATTCATTTAAAATTAGCCTCATGGCTGGTTACCATAAATCTGCCAAACCTACACCATCATCTGCTGCCTCTACTCCCCTCTTTGTAAATCTTCTGTCAAACCTCTGCCCTTTTCCTTTACTTCTGCTTTCTGTGTCATTGACTACTGCTACAGGCCAATGATTGTATCAGCTCTTGTGATTTGTAAAATATCAGCAGCACACTGTTGATTATAAATAAGTGTGTGGTTGTTGTTTTTTAAAAAAGTTGTGTTGTGAAGTTGTTGCCATTCCAAAGTCGTGTATCTGAAGCACAGGAAGAGAGGCAATGCCAGAATAAAACTCCTAGCAGCTTCATACACTGGAATAGCCAACCACATTGGTTCATAAAGGGGAATAGCAAGGTAGAGCAAGAAGTAGGATAAGCAGTTGTAACAATTAATTAGAAAGGAGATAGGAGCATTAAAGTGTTTCCTATATTTGTATTGATGTGGTAAATTAACCACACATCTCGAGAAAGCGGTAGTTTTTGCTCATTTGTGTTTAAAAATATAATCTTGATTATGTTAGCCCTCAGGCATTTTGAACTACTTTTAACCTGTACTTCAGCTAATTGCTAGTCTGACAGCTTGAAATTTACACTGTATTAAATAGGCAATTAAAATTCCACAGGCTGTCATGGCTGCAGCCAAGCTTATTTGATATCAGTCTAGAAATCAAAGCTAAATAACTGTCTGTAAAAATTTCATTTTATTCCTATGGAATATGCTGTATAACAATAAAGGAAATTTAATGTCAAGTAGACTTATTGGCTTCAATTCAGCTGGGGACTCAGTGGTATGCCAGACATACCATTTGCACAGCTGGTTTTGTCTTCCAGTTCGTTCTTCAGCCACTCCTATGCTGAATTGCTTTTTTAAACTTAGGGGTTGGTGGCAAATATAGTCCAACCCAGTGATTCGGTAAAAGAGAATACAGAAATAGGAAGCAGCAGAAACAGCAGTCCACAAAGCCTTGAAGATCAAGGCAGCTGAATACAGGAGTATGTATCCTCTAATCCCAGTGACAAACTGAACATTTCCAGTATTACTCAATTGGGGGCATAAAGTTTCAATTTGTGGTCATTGTTATAATACTGGAAAAGAGAGCTCTATTCCATGTTGCTTTGCGTTCTATGTTCAAAGCTATACTGTGGTACCTTGGTTCTCAAACTTAATCCATTTCGGAAGTCTGTTCCAAAACCAAAGCATTCCAAAACCAAGGCACGCTTTCCCAGAGAAAGTGATGCAAAATCGATTAATCCATTCCACACTTTTAAAAACAACCCCTAAAACAGCAATTTAACATGAATTTTACTATCTATGAGATCATTGATCCATAAAATGAAAGCAATAATCAATGTACTGTACTATAAAATAAATAAGGCAGTATTGTAGATGATAAAAAGATTTTTTTCCCTTATGTGCACTGATACCTGCTTACAGGATGTTTCCTTACACACACATTTTTTGTGTACAGTGGTACCTCGGGTTACAGACGCTTCAGGTTACAGACTCCGCTAACCCAGAAATAGTACCTCGGGTTAAGAACTTGGCTTCAGGATGAGAACAGAAATCGCGCGGCGGCAGCGGGAAGCCCCATTAGCTAAAGTGGTACCTCAGGTTAAGAACCATTTCAGGTTAAGAACGGACCTCCAGAACGAATTAAGTTCTTAACCTGAGGTGCCACTGTATATGTTTTATTTTTAATGGCTTTCTGTAGCTATATGGTATTATTTCATAATAAACTTAATGAGCACAATTTTGCACCGTAGTTACATTATTTCATTTATTTATTTAGACTTAGGCTCCATCTTTCCTTTGCTATGGAACCCAAGGCTGGATCTACACTGACCTTTTTAACATTATTATAACGATATTAGCTATATCGTTCTAAAATGTCACAGGGCATACCGCTAAAAAAAATGTTCATTACCTTAACGTTGTTCCTCCATAACAGCAGTTTCCCTTACTGCTTGGTTCTTGGTTGCTCTGCAGTGCTCTCTGGTGCCACATTTTAATAATGCATTATTAATGTTCTTAGCAAAACGTAATGTGACCCTTACATTTTGGAAACCATTCTTTAACTCTTTCTTAATGTTATAAACCATGAGTGTAGATCCTCTCCAAGGCTTCTAAAACTCCAAACAAACATGATTTGTGTATGTGTGTGTGAAATACGAAAAGGAAATACTAATAATACCACTATAAGATTACATAAGTGATTCAGCAAACAACAGGACAGTAGGTCAGCAAAACATAAGAGTAAATAAAAACCCTCTGCAGCCAAATGCCTGGTGGGGGCGGAAATATCCTTGTTTCCTCTAACTATCTCTCTGAGAGTTGACTCTATTTACAAAGGGAGTTTGCTTTTTTACGGTGCCACAACTTTAAGGAAATGTCCTCTGCACATAAACTTTGCCCTTCTATTTGAGGGACTTATTTTGTTACTGCTTCGGTTGCTGTTGCACAGCAAAGACCACAAGGGGCAACCCTGCTATGTCCCTCCACATGTTATCAGTCATTATTTTATCCAATCCATTTGCCTGATAACTGCTATAGATTGTGTAAATTTGTATATTTCAGTTCACTAGCCTTTTGCCATGTTCTGACTACCTAACAGTTGTACCAGACATCTGCACACCAGTCTATCCAAGGCTTTAGAAATGTCTCATGAGAGTAAAGCTGCCAGTTTTCCTAATTTTCCTCCCATAGCTAATGATGTTTATTGCTGTCCACACTGACTCCCTTAGGTGGGGACATGGGGACATTACTGTAACTATCTTGACATTGACTTCTACATTTTAGTTGTCTACCTCTACGTTTCTGTTCCCCCTCTCTTATGTTTTCGTCTGAGTGTCCCTTTGACATCTGAATTTGTACATGGCAAAAACGGCAAGCCCTTTGAGCTCCTGTCTAGTTAACTTGGGAACCCAAATGTGTGTGGTTGTATGAGTGATACTGTTCTCTGGAAAACCTGAAGAGAACTGATGTCTAGAATGGCAGCCATTTTTAGTTTTGTTGTAGTAAGAAGTTTATCTGTGTCCTGCACTCCAGTCTACTGCGTCATTGCTTTGCAAAGTTTGCAGCAAAGATGACATGGTGTTAGAAGAGAAATTGAAAGTAAAGCAACAAATGATAAAAAAGAAAAAATACCCAGCTAAACACTCCTGCAAAATGTTTGAAGAAAAGGAGCAGAGAACTGGATAAGGTGGAGACTAGAGTTTGAATTGCACTCTCTTGTAAGTGGAGCAGATAAGGAAGATAAGAGAGACTTCAGTGAGTGCTTGTTCTTAGTGGCAGGTAAAGAAGCAACAGCAGTATTTGATCCCTTTCAGTTTGATGATGACAATGCAGATAAGAGAAGCATTCAGGTTTTGATTAATAAATGTGAAACATACTGCACGCAAAGAAGGGTTGCATATGAAAGGCACATATTTTTCACAAGACTGAAAGTGAATTATATAGTGAAATCCACAAGTCCACTTAAACAGCGTTAAATTAGTCCAACTCAGACCAGATTTACTGCTTGTTAACCAATCAGGATATTTACATTGATATAGAAAAATAGGGGTGGTTGGCTTTTGCTGCTCAACTCCCCAAGGGACTGAGTCCCCATGTCCATGATCGGTCAGAGATGAATGGATGGAGACAGGATGCAGTGAAAGCAAGGCAGATCTTTATTTTTCTGTTGCAACAGAGCTCTCTCCCCTCCTAGCAAGGAGGCAAGAGAGACCAGGAACCAAGAAGAATCATCTCTTTTAAGGGTTTGCATTTTGACATGGAGAAGAAGGACATTGCCTCTACAAACAGTCAGAAATTACATCACACATAAGGTGGGGTTACTGTGGCTCAAGCAGGCCAAGGTGTGATATTCCTGAGGATTTAGCAAGTTTTACATAGTTCCAGACACAGTTTACACAAAAAAATAGCATTTGTAAGGCAATCAGGATGCCAGTCGGACATCCCTCAATGCAGAGCATCTGGGCAAACAATGGCAATTAATACAAAGGAGGTTCGTAGATATAGGAGAGGACTCCCTTCAGGAACTTCCCCTGATTGCTATCTGCCGACATGTTCTCAGGCAAGGCGGATTAAGGAGGCAGAGGAAATAAGTCTTCAGGAGAGCCAAGAGGGTTTTTGGATTGCTCTCTTGTACTGTTTTAGACGTGGTTTATATACTTATGTATGTGTGTTTACCTTGTGCAATTATCACCATTTGTTCTATATTCCTACAACAATATACTCAGTCAATAAAAACAATAAAATAGATATACAAAATATGTTATACTATACATTAATATAATTAAAATTATGCTACTACAGAAACTCTTTGACATATACTAATAGATGCTATCTAAAACTGTAAACAAGTTCCATAAAGGCAATTTAACAATTTTGGCAGCTTTTCTACATCACATAATATGAATAGCCAATATGAATCTTATTTTACTTAAAGAAGAGTTATTTCTAATCCCAACAATGAGGGGCTTGAAATAGTGGATGCTCAGATCTAAACACAAAGGGCATTCCAGTAAAAAAGAAAAGAAAGGTGTATCATGTCTTCTACCTTTGAACATCTGGCTGGGCAGTGTCTGGCTACCCCATGCTGAACACCACGGCATCACTCAACCTCTGTCAACTGTCAGGCATTCAGTCTGCATTGGGTCAAAAGCCATGCCAACTCACATGAGCAACTAAAAGGCAAATATGGAGGCAATTTCCCAGGAAGGACTGCAAATGTTTGATAAATGTAGTAGGTTTTGATGTCAGGCCGTATTGAATCTAAGAGCCACGATTAATTTAAATTTGCTACAAGGAGTTGCTGTATTAGAAATAGGATCAGTGGGATGCTCATACATATTACAAAGTTGTGTCTCCGGGAGTTTCTTGCTTATAAAGAAAATATTCCATTAAAGGAAAACCCTACAGGTATTGCCCATGCTTCATACTTCCATCTTGGAATGTCCCAGTGGCTTTTAGTGACAAAGTTCAAAAGCAACTGGATTGCATGGAAAAACGTAAGTCAAGATGAAAAGGAGCCTTGTGTCAGCAAGCTGTATCCTCTGCCAGTTGCTGTGGCCCCAACGTCACACCAGGATCCACACAGACACCTGTGAATGTAATACCCAAACCTAAGGTCTTTGGAATGTCAACTGGGAAAAAGAGTGTCAACACAGAGAATGGAGGGAGATGGAGAGGGAAAGGTCAATTGTAAAAATGTTTGGAGGAGAATTGTAGGAGGAACTGGAGTGAAGAAGAGCAGCTGAGAAGAAAGACAAAGGAAAGCACCGGAGTGGAAAAACCCAGTGTAAAAAAAGGAAGAGGAAGGGACAGAAAGAACAGCCCTCAGCTGGTGAGGAATAGCAAAACGCAGCAGTCCAAGGAACTGTGAAAGTGACTTTCACCATCCTGACAACACTGGGCTTGTAACCAGCCGTGGGTTAGGGCTTATTTGTCTTTTTCCTCTATATTTGCTAGTTAGTTAATGCTATGACTCATTTAAAATGGTAAAGATTAGTATATGTACACCCACTCTCACCATTGACTCTAATGCGATTGCCAATCTGCCCCTCCTCATTCTGATTACAGAACCCTGAGGCATTACGCCATCCCTCATTGCTGCCCCATTGGGTTCTGGTGGATAACCCACCCGCTCCAACTACCACTTTCACAGGACCATTAGTTGTCCTGTGAAGGTGGGGGAGGGCATTAGATACTTTTGGTAGACCATGCAGATTGTCATAAATTTCAGGTTGGGTGTGCTTACCACAAATTATTCCTTCCTTCAGAAAGCTTCACCACCTCTTCGAGTGGTGGTTAGGCTGCCCTCAGCAGCCCAGCAGTATTCCCTTCTAATTGGGGACAAAATTTCCAGTGGGAATGATGTTGCATCTTGGAGATAAAAGCTGGCTACCCAATCCCAATAATGCCCCAGGGAATGGAGCTACATCATGGATATAGTGTTATTGTCATAGGATATGCTGTCTCAGGGGACGCGGGTGGCGCTGTGGGTTAAACCACAGAGCCTAGGACTTGCCGATCAGAAGGTCAGCGGTTCGAATCCCTGCGATGGGGTGAGCTCCTGTTGCTCGGTCCCTGCTCCTGCCACCCTTGCAGTTTGAAAGCATGTCAAAGTGCAAGTAGATAAATAGGTATCGCTCCGGCGGGAAGGTAAGCAGTGTTTCCATGCTTCTCTGGTTCGCCAGAAGCAGCTTAGTCATGCTGGCCACATGACCCGGAAGCTGTGCGCTGGCTCCCTCGGCCAATAAAGTGAGATGAGCGCCGCAATCCCAGAGTCGGTCACTACTGGACCTTTACCTTTACCTATGCTGTCTCAGATTAGAAGGGACTACTACTGAGCTCCCAAGGACAGGATGGCTGCAGCTTGAAGTGGCTGCAACATTTTTTTTCCTTGTAAAAGAAGAAGAAATGGAAAACCCTAGGCCATCTCAGCATTAATAGTAAGTTCACCACCGACGCCCATTCCCTGCTGCATGTTTGAAAATTCACCTACCTCCCAATATTAACCTACTCTTCAGCAAATGTTTCCACTAATATAATTTCTGAAAATCTCTGGGCCAATACTTTGGACCAGCACTTAAAAGAAGCAGTTCTAAGAGAGCACGCCTACTGTCAAATACAGTGGTGCCTCGCAAGACGAAATTAATCCGTTCCGTGAGGCTCTTCGTATAGCGGTTTTTTTTGTCTTGCGAAGCAAGCCCATTGACAGCTTAGCGGATTAGCGCTATTAGCGGTTTAGCGGCTTTTAGTGGATCAGCTGATAAGCGGCTTAAGGCTTAGGAAAAGGGGGGGGGGAGGGAAAAAACCCCGCAGGAACTTGCAAGACATTTTCATCTTGCGAAGCAAGCCCATAGGGAAATTCGTCTTGCAAAGCGCCTCCAAAACGGAAAACCCTTTCGTCTAGCGGGTTTTCCGTCTTGCGAGGCATTCGTCTTGCGGGGCACCACTGTAAATCACCATAAAGTTGCCAGTTTCCAGAAATATTTCATCTATGCCAGTAGTGAATTTGGGAAAATCCTGCCGGATGACATGAATGCTAGGCGGTGTATATTCAACACACCTTTGACAGGTTCAGCCTTTAAAAAATCAGTATCGCTTCAGAGCGATACCACAAGGTGATTCGGCAGACATTTTAGGGAGGATATTTTCCCATGAGGAAAGGTCAGGCAATAACATAATGTTTGGCTAGAAACATTCTTAGAATGAGTTCCTAGACAGAGGGAGGAACCTGAAAATGAATAGAGAAAAATGCACACCTGACATTTCAGAAATAAAATACCAGGATATTTCTTACCCAAAGAAGGTCAAAACCAAAATGATGAGGAGCGTTTTCTAGCTATTTCATCCACTTCAGAAATCAACTGTTTTGTTTCTGCTATTTTTCAGTAGTGAAATTCTGGTAAAATTATTTTGGGTGGAAGAGAATCAAAGGAGCCAATGTTGCCACCTCCCTTGGAAGCTATGGTCTAAGGTGCTTTTTGAATTTTGGGAAATTCAGAATAGCTGCCACTATAAAAGGGGGGGGGCCGTTTCATTTACTCTGAGGGCCACCCTTATAGGGGATAGCACCTGAATAGCTACAGAAAAAAACACTTTTACAGGATAAATGGATTGTTCTTCCTGTAGCAAATTTTATTTAGTAGACAACTGTTAAATACCCTTCTGAGTTACTGAAGCCAGCTTTTTAAAAATACACTTTCACAATGTATATGCCAACCTTTTGTTAAACCTGAAATGGTAGGAAAATCTTGACGATATGGATGTCATAAAAAAGAGTGGCTTATGAAAACTCAGAGAGGCTTTATTTGATAGCAGATCCAAAGGATTTAACAGGTACCACATGCCATCTTTTTGAGAGAGAATCTCAGGGATTAACAGTGCAGTCTTCATCACATCTATTCAGAAGTAAGGCCCGCTGAGTTCAATGCTAATTATTGCCCAGTAAGGGCATTAAGATCAATAAATGGAACTTTCTTAGTGTTGGTGGCACTGCTGTTGTGCAGTGCAGTTCCTGCTGAAATATGAAAGACTCCAACTGTATTGGCATTCTCCCAGCTTCTGAAAATGCACTTGTTTACACACGTGTTCCCTTGATATCTCGACCTGAGTCTCCTGTTTTAATAACTGTGTTCTCTTAATGGGATTGTTTTATTTCATATTTTAATAATGGACTTTTATATTTTAATGTTTTAATCAGATTGCTTTATGGTTCAATCTGTTGATGCTGTATGTTTAATTATTCTGTATTTCAACAATATGCAAGCCGTTTGTATGATTTAGAAGCCATTTTGTCATTAAGCAGTATATAAGTTAATTACAGTGGTACCTTTGCTTATGAACTTAATTCATTCCGGAGGTCCGTTCTTAACCTGAAACAGTTCTCAACCTGAGGGACCACTTTAGCTAATGGGGCCTCCCACTGCCGCGGCGCCACTGGCACGCGATTTCTGTTCTCATCCTGAGTAAAGTTCTTAACCCAAGGTACTACTTCTGGGTTAGTGGAGTCTGTAACCCGAAGTGTTTGTAACCCGAGGTGTTTGTAACCCGAGGTACCACTGTATTATTATTTACTTCCAAGTAAGCGTGCTAATGAATCATTGAAATAATTTGATGAAAAAAAGTTGTTTTGGTTCATGAAACCATTTTTCCTTGAATTACTAGGTCAATTCCATGTATGTTTGGCTGAAACACTGCAGCTTTAGATGGAACCAAAATAGAGAGCACAGCTCAAAGTCCTAGAAGAAAGATTTGATTTGTCTGATGGATTTGATTTATTATATTTTTATACCGCTTTTCATTCAAATGAATCCCAAAGTGGCTTGCAAACAACAAATAATAATAACCTAATAGAACATAATAGAATATCACCAATACAGCAGAAAGCATATGGAATAATTAGCAATTCATCAGTGAAACAATTACAATATATAAAACACTGTTAACAAAGCAGCAACAATTCAGTGAATGCGAAATATATAGGATTAAATTGTTATAGAAAGGCTAGCTTGTTGTACGTACCATCAAACTACTGACAGCTGTCCAACAAAACTATATTCAAATAGCAAATAGATTTCAAATGCCATATATCTAGACGTACAATATGATATTGGGCAAATCACCATATCTCATCCTTAATTTCATATCTGTGAAATGTGAACCACAGTAAACAGAGATTTGCTTTTGCAAATTTAGTGACAGGGTTTGCCATAATTCTAACATAAATATATTATATATATTCTGCTCTGAAGAGGAGGCAGAATTTAATATATCTTGCTTATTCTGTAACTCAGCCAACCAACAATGACAAGTTTACTTGAAATAGCTCATAATTTAGAATGCATGTCATTTAGAAAGCCGTTAATCCTTATTCTCTGTTAAAACCACACATATTTATGCTAATTAGCTTTATTGTTGCAGTTTATTTTGTTTGAAATATTCCAGAAGAACAGTAAAACTGCCTTTGAAAGTGGTACTTGCCATTGTTTATACTTAACTGAAATGCCATTTTCAGGTGCTGAAGGAGTACTCTGAAGATTAGGAGACCATAAATAATATACAGCAATGCATTCTCAGAATCAGCAAGACACTTGCAAATATAAAACATTACACACTTTTATCACATATCTACTCTTTAAAAGTCTCATAATTGCTTTGAATTATTCAAAGGAAATTTGAGCTGACATACTTGGAAGACTTAGCACAATGTTTTGCCAAAATGATGAAGATGTTTCATAAAAACATCAAAACAGTTTCAAGTGTGGCGTAATTACGCATCACTTTTGCTAAGTACATGTATTTGCTGGTCTGCTGGAGACTAATATGAAGTTCAACTGCACCGTTTAAGACTGCATTTGAACCTGCATAACTTTTGGTTGATGTTTATGTTATCCTATCCTAGCTGCAGCAGCAGGAGAGGTGGGGCAACAGAACCTACTTTGTCCATTGGTTGGGACAAACTACAATTTGGCTTCTGCTCTTCCTGAACTGCCCCCGCCCTGTAACAACTGCATCTAAGAAATAAACATTTATGTAACTACAAAAATATTTAGTTCCTAAATTTGCTTCTTTTTTCATTCCCCCATCCTCTCTTCCCTTTGTTTGTCTGTTAGAATGTAAGCCTGCAGACAAAGATGGTTCTGTGTTCCAATCTTGGAACAGCACCTAGAGAACTTTAAGCTGTTTGTAAATGATGACAATTATTGTGGCTTTCCTAGGCAGTTGTGGGCAGTTCTATTCACTGTAGGTATGTTATTATTTGGTGTATTCTTATATGATCTTTCCCCCTCTTGCAAATAAAAACTAAATATGATGTATCTGTCAGAGGAAAAACAGCAGATAAAAATTTAGAATACATGCCCTACATGCCCTACTTGATGGCATCTGCAAAGAGATGGAGGGAAGAGTTGAGTGTGACCATTGATTCACAACATTTTATTCCATTGACCATGACACCTGTCTACATCACCTAATAGGAATGGGTGTGTGTTGGGTGTTGGTGCTCATTTTTAGGTGGGTTCATTTGATTCTGGAGGGTAAATCCCAGGTAGCACTGAGAGAACATTACACAAGTCCTTAGTCTTTGGCTTATGAGTCCCTGTAGTATTCTGTATTATCCTCAACATTTTCAACATAATAGATTGCTGGAAATGATGTCATCAGTATGCTGATGACACACAGTTCAGTCTCTAAACTTAGGGAGGGAGTGGAAACACCTGACCTATTGCTTGTCAGCTAAACGAGGTTGAATGAGTGAAAAAACCAACAACTTAAAGCTAATCCAGATAAGGATTTATGGCCTGTTCTGAAACTTTGCATACCCTGTGTGCAGGATTACACTTCCCCTGAAAGATCAGGCTCCTTGACCCAGCACTTATTTTGGAGGTAGCAGGGAAGACAAGGATTGCTGTTTACCAGGTTCTCTAGCTATGCTCTTTCCTCACTTGCTTAGACTTTTGTCATTTTCATTCTAATTATCTCCAGACTTCATTACAGTAAAGTGCTCTAATTCAGGATGCCCTTGGTGTTTGGAAAGTTTAGCTGGTACAGAATAGTGCTACCCAAACTGATCACTCTAATGTTCATCAATCTGTGTGTGCTTTGTTTCTGGATTCAGGTTTTAAATAGTTAGGGATCAGGAGATCCAAGTAACTGCTTTATCCCACTCTGCCTCTTGGCCACCCTCCACTTCAGCCTTGGAGTCTGAACTGCCCTCTGCCACTGTCTCTTCCTGCTCAGTAAACACTTACCTCTTCTGCTTCCGACACCACCTCCTCCGAGTCTGCTCCTTCTGCTCCCTCAGACCACTCATCATCATCCCATCATCACTTCCCTGGCTCTGAGTCTTCTTCCCCTTGGGTGTTCCCCAGCTGGTGCCTCCCACCGCTCTTCTGCATCCAACCATGACAATGCCCCATGTTCAGAAAATACTATTCTTAATAGAAGTGCTGCTTTGTATGCAATAGGAACTGGTCTTTTAGTGTTGTGGTGTCAGTCCCCTGGAATCAGTTACCAACTGAAATTAAACAAGTACTTAATGTTTTGATGAAATGATCTGCTTGGTGCTACACTGAATACAAGCTTGTGTCAATGTATTGCATTGTATAACTGCTCTAACTAGGTGAACAGATATATTATTCAGCAAGAGATAATTCATTGTTTTTAGTGAGCATTGTGGATTAACTAAATAAATTTATTGGTTTTGATTATTGGTTTATTTTCCTGAGGGGTTATGTTGGTGATTAAAGATATCATTAATTGGATGGCCATGGGTTATAAAAAGATTAATTGTTTACAATTAATTTATAGTGATTTCATATTTTAAATTGTTTAAGATTAGATTGGAGATTAATTGTGCTGAGGGAATTAATGAGGAAGCTAATGGAAGATTATAAATTAAGCTATTAAAATTATAAACTGTTGATATATTATTTGATTTGTTTATAAAGATTCTCTGGCGGCCACTAAAGTGCTGTGAAGGACCTGCAGACACTGAGCAATGCCTGGGCAGTGACAATGGCCTTACCAGGCATGGTATAAGGCTTCCACAGTGTCACAGAGGTTTTTAGGCTATCACTGTGTGAAAATGTGCAGCAGCACCAGCCAGTGAAATCTGTTGACAGCATTGCCCATGCCAAGTACCACTGCCGAGTCAATGGTTGAATGTCTGCACAATGCTGACTGGCTAAGCATCTCTACCATGTGATGCCCACCAGTAATGGCACTGAGCACTCCCTCACTTGCCACTCAGCTTACTCGCCATTGCACACATCTTACTGTCTCCACTGCTGCAAATATTGTCTGTATAAGCATGTGCTATGTTGTGTAACCTGGTACTTCCTTTCACTGTCTGGAGAAGGGGAAAGGGAACAGGCAGGGATCTATGGCTGCGTTTGAACTGTATTGGATCTTGGATGCTTCCATTTTTACGTCAACTGCTTTCCTTTTGCCACACCCGTCTCTTAGCAGCCTGGCTGAATAGTTCTGAACAGCGGGGCAGAGAGAGGAGACTTCCTCCTGGTTGCTTCCTAGCCCACTTGGAAGAGGGTGTGGGTGGTAAAGGACTCCAGAAGTAGTCAGGGGTTTACAAAGATGTGCCTTTCCTTTCCCCATCTTCCTGCCAGAGTGGCTGAAGCAGTGTCACAAGTCATCCGAACAAGATAATTGCTTCTTTCCCAGTACGTATACAGGAACCTGGGGGCTTCCATAAGTTGAGCTAAGCATTGAGATTTACAACAAACTGTGTTTGCTATTGTTAATACAAAGCATGTTCATTGCACTGCTTTATGTTTTTAATTTATCGATTGGTATAACCGATTCATCTCTTTGCTCTTTCAGGACTCCCAGCAGCATGTCTCTACAGGGCACAGCAATCAAAGTAAGAATAACTTTCACGTTGCAGCTGCATTTGATGGAAATTTTCCTCTTATAGGAACATAATAAAATGAGGAAGAAGCAGGGAAAAAACCTATCCATTGCATATTTTGAATTGCAAAAATTGTGTATAGCCAAAATTACCATAAATCACTCCCTTCCCAGTCTGGCTGCAAGGCTACCACTTCTTCGCAACTCCTCCCTCAGTTCCTGCACCTACCTTGAGTAGGATCTGGATTGGTGGAGGAGGGAGAGGGGGCCTTCCTGACTTCTGTGTGCTGGTTGCTGGCTGTGGGGAGGGGAGGGGAGCCTCCTGGGGAGGCCTTTTCCGTGTCTCTGCCACCTTCCCCCACTTCTCCATATGCGTACCAGCAACTAGCAACTGTGGAAGGAAGAGACGGAAGGAGGCAGGAGGCAACGAGAAAGGAAGGCTGAGAGATACACAAAAGCCAAAATGGGTCCTTTCAGTTGTGGATGGGATCGTGGTAGCCAATTGTTCAGGAGCTGCAGCCAAGCGCCTATAAGTGAATTTGTGCAAATTAAATGTGCATATGATGTGATTCCGCTCACAAAGTACTAATTTAGGAAGCATTCTGTGATTAACTAATAGGCTTGGATCCTAGGATAAGCTAACTTCAATAGGTTTTGGAAGAGAAGTTTCCCACCTGCAGCCACCTTCGACCCCTCCAAAGGTTCAGGAGGCCCTTTTGAACAAAGTTGGTGGGGGTCGCTAGAGGTCGGTGGCAGGTTGGAGGGGATGGAGAACTTCCCTTCTGTGAACTAAACTTCCCTTAGGATCTAAGTCTGGTTTTCAGACCTAGATTCTTCCCTCCCTGGCAGTCTCTTCAAAGCCCATCCCAATCCCACGTTGGTTAGGAGGATACCCAGCTCTCTAGAGAAGCTTTGATGGGATAGAAAAGGCAAACCAGAGGGATGAAAAGACAAGCCAGAAGTGTTGTTGCAAAAGCAGGTTTCTATTGCTGAATTGGGGCGCCAAAATTGGATCTCACTTGTCTTGAGATTATGTATGCCTACATCCCAAGGAAGGACAACAAACACATTGGGTTCTTTATTTCATTCCTGACAACCTAATTCTTAGGTAGAAATCCAGCCTAGAAATAGTGATTTAGTTACATTTTAATGTTGTTTAAAAATGTGTACTGTGTACTGTAAGGGAAGAGAAAACTGTTATGTGAGACACGCTATTAGCTCTTTCCTCTGATATCCCTGATGGGTATTAAGGTTGCCCTGAATAGTGTTGCAGACCACCCCAATCTCTGCATAAGATTCCAGGGGTTGCAGGCACTCACCCAGGTTTGTGTTTCTGTTGGGAAATCAAGGTACAGCGGAGGCTAGTGCTTTTAAGAAATACAGTGTGTTGTACACATATTTACACCTGGGTTCAACTTTGGAGAGAGTATACAGCATTCCATCTCAAGAAGCACTTGTTCCCCACAACAGTGTAGCATTGAAGTCCAAGGCATTCTGCACGCCATCTCCATGGCTCTATCCCATCCTGCCAAGATGGTTCCATCAATCAGTCTTTATTGCGGTCAAAGACCAGCCAAGATGGTTGTACACTGTATGGCCTCTGCCTGGAGTTCTGGCTCCACTCTCCTGCTTCCCAAAGGCCCTGGCCAGAAAATCCCAAACCTCATGTGAAATGACACTCCCCCCCCCCCCGTGGGCACAGCCTGCTTCCCTGTTTACCTATGTCATGGAAGCTGAAATCCTAAACCTTTCTGCACCTACCATAACATGGAAACTTCCCCCTCTGTCCACCAGCAGAGAAACTCTTGCCCTAATGATGGCTTTGTTTCTTAATGGCTTTGTTTCTCAGCCAGCCTTGCTAGGCTGGTTTGACACCTTAGCATAGGCAAAGTCCAGGAATTTTCTGTGTCGGCCACAGCTCAAACAAATCTTCATTAATTCCAACTTTTGCTAATTCTACCAAAATCTATAATGATATTAAAGATGCATGGCCCTATCCTGTTCCCAACCTGAAAGCATCCTGTTCATAAGCTATATTGTGTTAGCTTCATGATCTGTTATGCAGCAGATAGCACTATTACAGAAGCTGTGTTTGAAGATGAAAAATGCTCTGTGCCAACAGATGAGCTTTGAGAAGAAGGGTCTATCCAGAGGTGAAGATGTTAGAAGGCTTTTGGTGTAATATAGGGCAGCACTTTTCTAAGGGAAAGGTCGAGGATTAAAAGCGGTGTGGCAAAATGTAGTAGAGTGTGGTGCTTGTTAATTACCAGCCAGTGTTTGACACTGTTGGGAAGAACTAGCACTGAGGAAATAATGAAATGGTAAGGAGAGTGTGTTTCAGAAGCCATATAAGCAGTGACAGCAGGAAGTACTAAAGATAAAACTGGAGATTAAGATGAGCCAACTGCTCTGAATACAACTTAAGGGAAGCATAACTTGAATAATTTGCTATATGAATAACTTGTTTGAAATCAGAATGTTTGCATAGCGCTGACAACCATCTCCTGCATCAGATTGTGAAACATACTAATAATGGAGAAAATTGCCATGAAGAGGAGAGGGTTGTTGGTGCACATAGTAGTGTTCCCCCTGGTTGTTTACTGAATAGCAGCACATTATTTTATAACTCACACACACATCCTGCCACAGTATGCGGAGACTGAAAATGTTTGCTTCTGTTTTCAACTAACCACAGTTGTCTTTATGTCCAAACTGGAAACTGCAGTTAGTTTAACAATAATTTATCTGAACAAGCTAGGATTATGAACTATTTTCTGAAGTTGGCTTGGCCAAGCTAACCATCATTAATATGCACCAGCTTGTCCCAGTTCAGACGTAATGACAAATGGTGGTTAATTTGAATCAGGAAGTAAATGTTTTTGACTTGTTCCTTGTGGCCACACTGGAAGAAGAGTGGGGAGCACTCAAACCCAAGAACCAGCCATGCTAGTTTTTTATCACTAAACTATGGTTTAGCACTGCATCCAAATGAGGCCACTGCAAGCAACAGCTAGTGTTTGAAGATGATAAATTAGAAATTTGGAGAAGTCAATATAGTTCCCTAAAACTCCCATTATTCCTAGCCAGTGATCAGGGATGATGGGAGTTGTAGCCCAAGAGCATATGGAAGGTACCACATTAGCTACCCCTGATATTGAATATCAAAATTATTTTACAAATTTGGAGAGATTCCAGCAGGCCCCTCCTTACCTGAGCATTCTAAGGAGGCAATAGTGTCTATGTTATAGACATAGATACAGGGCTCTGATGAGTGCATCCCATTTAGATTATTCTTTTTTCTAGCAGTTAATGTATAATTGCCTCTCTCCTGAAATTACTTTTTTATCTGCAGTGCTTTCTGTACATTCTGCAATTATTAATGCAGTAGGGCTCTTAGCAATAAACATTCCTCCTTTAGGAAAAAGATAGATATTCTAAACAACAGAAGTTATACACAAAGACAACAAAGATATTGCTTTGCTATTTTATGCTAGTTGCCCCTTGTTGAGGTTCATCAGAATATTTGATAAAAAAAATTTACAAATGAAACAGAGATATGTGCATTTTTCCTTCTCCACTCCAAGAAGTGATTCTCAGCCTGAATTTAAACATTTGATAATTCATCCAAAACAATATGCAGGCCAAAATACAGCCATCCTTTGAAATTACACTTCTCCAAATTTCCATATATGAGGATAGCATCTTCCCTAGATTAGTGATTTCTGACATATACAGGTGAAACTCAAAAAATTAGAATATCGTGGAAAAGTTCATTTATTTCAGTAATTCAACTTAAAAGGTGAAAGGGAGCCATGTCATCAGCTGGTGTTGGTCCACTGTGCTTCATTAAGTCCAGGGTCAGCACAGCTGTCTACCAGGAGATTTTGGAGAATTTGATGCTTCCTTCCACAGACGAGCTTTATGGGGATGCTGACTTCATTTTCCAGCAGGACTTTGGCACCTGCCCACACTGCCAAAAGTACCAAAACCTGGTTCAATGCCCATGGGATTACTGTGCTTAATTGACCAGCAAACTCGACTGACCTGAACCCCATAGAGAATCTATGGGGCATTGCCAAGAGAAAGATGAGAGACATGAGACCGAGCAATGCAGAAAAGCTGAAGGCTGCTATTGAAGTTTCCTGGTCTTCCATAACACCTCAGCAGTGTCACAGGCTGATAGCATCCATGCCACACCACATTGAGGCAGTAATTGATGCAAAAGGGGCCCAAACCAAGTACTGAGTACATGTGCATGCTTCTACTTCTCAGAGGTCCAATATTGCTCTATTTGCAGTCCTTGTTTTGCTGATTTCATTTAATATTCTAATTTTCTGAGATTGTTAATTTGGGGTTTTCATCAGCTGTATGCCATGATCATCACAATTATAACAAATAAAGGCTTGACATATCTCGCTTTGCATGTCATGAGCCTATCTCATATATTAGTTTCACCTTTTAAGTTGAATTACTGAAATAAATGAACTTTTCCACGATATTCTAATTTTTCGAGTTTCACCTATACATACCTTTCTGTGAACTATCCATAGAGATAGTCATATTCGTTTGCTGCTGCAGCAAAAGCAAAGCAGAGTCTCGTGTCACCAACAAATTTATTATGTTGTAAGGCTTTGTGATGGTTTCCAGTCTATGAAAGCTTATGCTATAACAAATTGGTTAGACTTCAAGGGAACACAGTATCCTACATTGTCTTTATGAGAAGATTTTACCCCAAAAAAGGATTATTCCAAGGACAGAATCTCCCTTCTTGACCAATCAGAGCATTGTGGATGAGTCAGGCTTTGTATCACATGTTGATTGAGGAGCAGTCAATGGGGACATTAGATCTGAAGCTTTACTTCTAAGTGGTATGTTAATTCTTAAAGGCACATAGGGCAGGAAAAGACTAGCTAGGCAGAGGTGCCTCCTAACTATTGCCACTTAATGTGGCATGGGACTTAGTCATGACCAACCTAAGTCCCATTAATTTCTGAGCGTGGTCTGGATCTAACTCAAGGGATTCTAAAAGGCAAAGCTATCACTAATCACATTAATAAATTTCAACTGTGTTCCCTATAGCCACATGTAGCCTTAAAAATGTGATTATATGTATTCAGAAAAGCTGTTAACATAATGTACTGACCTCTCCAATTATGGATGATTAATATTAATTTCTTTTTCTTTTTCCAAGGAAAAGGTGATGTTGAATCAAAGAATCCAGAAAACAGTACATCACATACATCGTAAGTCAGTTTTATATTTGTGGCCAGAAATAATGGGTATAGTTTCATTTTCCTTGACAAATTGTATCCATTTGAGATTCTCTCTACTTTTTAAGGACTGCTGTAAAATATGCTTTCAGCGATGGATTTTTTGCTAATTGTCTAGTAAGCTTTAATATCCCTTGATTTCTAAAGAGCATACATAACAAAGAGAATGTATACTTTTTGAGTAAGGATGGTATAATTTCATAAAAAATTGAAAGGCTTCCTGAATGAAATCAGGAGCTTGGCTCACTAGTTAAAACATATCATGTTGCATTTCACCTTAGATGCACTGATGCAATTTTTTAACTCTGCATTCTGCAGCTTCACCTTTGAATTAAAGAAATCCATTTATACTTTCTTATCAGTGGTCTCCCTGATGGTTTTGAATTAGCAAAAGTAGTGAAAAAGAAAAGAAAGTGTATTTGTAATACATCAGTATTCACCATTCTAAGGTGAGAGCAGCTCCTTTTATTCGTTTTGTTTCAATATTAAAAAATACTCAACTGTTTCTACCACTATAAAACACCAAATAAACAAATAGACAGACTGAGATTTCAAGCTTGGGGGGAAATCAAAGAAATCCTGGCTACATAAGTAAACTTAATTTAGGTCAAATGGTCAGAGTTAAGTCTCAACCTTTTTACTTGTTTGAATAGGCAATTTTTCATGTAACAGTACAGACCTGTGAGTTTTAGAGTGCATCATGTCAGTTATTGATACCCTTTGGTTCAGAGAGTATTGTATCATGTAAAGGCACAATGAGGGTGATTGGGTGCAGAATGTTATTAATAACAGTAAAGCATGTAAGTACCTCCTCAAAACAAATATTAAAAAAAAAAACAATTTGACAGAGCCTGGTAGCAAAATCTTTGTTACAGAATATGAGGGGTGAGTACCGTATTTTTCGCCCTATAGGATGCACTTTATTCTTCCCACACATTCTATGACTAGTTCAAGGCAGAAGACCATGCAGGCTCAGAATCCCACAAGCTGAAAATCATGCCCAGATGTTTCTAATGAACTGCAGCTCTCTCTGATTCAGTTATATGGCAAGTTCTCACCTGAATCACTGGGCCTCCATTCATGGCAACATAGCCTATTCATGGCAACATAGCCTATTACAGCATCATTCCTATGCCCCTGGTTGATATGGAGCATAACAGCTCCTCCTGAATTGCAGAAGTTAAGAAAAAGGAGGAGGCCAAAAAAGGAAAGAGAGATGGAGGCAGCTGGGTGGGCACCTCTTACTCCATGGTGCACACTCACCTTTTTTTATTCACAGCCCTTTAAGGAAAGGAACTGAGGTTAGTGAGCTAAAACACACTTAGAAAAAATGGTTTGAAATTTCACTATTAAGTCAAATTTTCAAGTAGCTTGTTATCGGTTTATTAATGTCAAATAGGAGCCAGTGGCATTTCCCAAAGTGAGTGATCTGTTCACAGTTCCTTCGGTCCCAACAATAACAACAAAAATAGGAAGGATTCTTATCTGCAAAAAAAGTCTATAAAGCATATGTATATAAAGTAATTGCTTAGTGACCTTATAAACTCAAAAGGAACAAGTTGATTTTGTTTCTGCAAATCTGAAACTTCATATACAAACTGAACATTCATAGGTACAATGGCAGTTAATCCATCCTTTCACTGGATTTATTACTTCCATCGAACATTACTCTCACAGACAGGTTTATTACCCTCCTGAATCAGGCGGAGAGCCATTCATGAGTGGAACATTTACATTTAAGTCTTTCTGGAGGGAGGAAATCAACTCCCACCTATCTGGATTACTCCATTACCAAAAACTAAAAGAAAAAAAGAAAACTAAATGTCATCGCTTCTGGCATCTATTTATCTCACAAAGTTCCAGGCAAGATAATAATAATAGAGTCTAGGAGTGCCTACTAGTCCTACAATGTACGTTGAGACAATTGGCTCTTTTGGCCACAGTTTTTCCAGACTTCTGTGCTGAAAAAAACACATCCAGAGGCACTTAGGGATGAAGCAGAAAAGGAAATCACTGCAGTTTGTGTGTTCATCTGTGATCAGGAAAGGAAATCAGTCAATAAATACCATTGTTCGCGTTATTGTCTGCCTTGGCTCTCAGACTCAGTACTTGGACCCTAGGCTCAATAATTCATGAAGACTTTATTCCACAATTGAAACATAGTTCAAGATACAGGTAACAGAATCAATTGTTCAGAAGTAGGGCTCTGAGATACATGGCTAGGAACAAGCTAAGACAGTGTCTCAACACTTGAACATGCCCCCTTTGCTCCCATTTTGAAGGGTGCGGCAGGCACAATCTTTCTGCAGTTCTCAGCCCATACAATGAAAGTGGGCATGCCAACAGCCACTACTGGAAGTAGGGTGGGTCTGCTTCTGTCAGTGCATGTAATAGTGCATCCTTGGAGGCAGGGCCTGAATTTGTTCAGCCAGCTCACTATGCAACCCAGGTTCCCCCCAGTTGCTTCAGCAACCTCAGTCTTAAGGTAGGGTAATGACTGACTTACTCAGCTCCTCCTTCTCCACTGGGACAAATAGCTTGGTTGTCCTGGGGGATTTTAACATCCATGCCGACACGACCTTACAAGGGGCCGCTCGGGACTTCGTGGAAAGCATGGCCTCCATGGGGCTGTCCCTGAATAAGTCTGGCCCAACTCATAGCCACGGACATGCCTTAGACTTGGTGTTTACCTCTACGGATGCTGGTGATCTGACATTAACTAAAAGCGAAACAAAAGAAGTGCCATGGTCAGATCACTTCCTGGTGCAACTGGACTTCTCCACAACCCTTCCCCTCCGCAGGGAGGTGGGACCGATTCGGATGGTCCGCCCCCGCCACTTAATGGATCCAATTGGCTTCCAGAGAGTGGTAGGGGATGCTTTATCCCAAGTTGATGGCCTTTCAGCTGATTCCCTGGTGGCCCGCTGGAATGCGGAGTTAACCAGGGCTATTGACTGTCTGGCTCCGAAGCGCCCTCTCCGATTGCATGGAGCCCGGACAGCCCCGTGGTTTTCCCCGGAGCTGAGGGTGATGAAACAATCGTTGAGACGGCTAGAGCGCCGGTGGCGGAAAACTCATTCTGAATCAGACCGGACACGGGTTAGAGCTCAACGTCGAGCCTACCAAGTGGCAATGGCGACGGCGAAGAGGGCCTTCTTCACCGCCTCCATTGCATCTGCAGAAAACAGCAGCAGGAGACTTTTTCAGGTGGTTCGCAATCTATCAGAACCACCTGTACCACCGGGGCCTGGTAGGGACCCCAAGATCTCCTGCAATGCTTTTGCAAAGTTTTTTGCAGATAAAATCGCTCAGATTCAGAAGGAGGTAGACTCCACCGTGGGAGCAGGGCCAGGGCGGGAGAGTGCTAGAGTTCTGTCTGGTCCTGTTACATGGGATCAATTCCAATCTGTTACCTCCGAGGATGTGGACAGGCTGCTTGGACGAGTGAAACCGACCACCTGTCTCTTTGATCCTTGCCCATCCTGGCTGATAAAAGCGAGCCGGGAAGGGCTGGGCGATGGGATCTGCGGGGTGGTGAATGCTTCCCTCTGTGAGGGAGCCTTCCCAGACCCGCTGAAAGAGGCGGTCATTAAACCGCTTCTTAAAAAAACATCTTTAGACCCGGCCAATTTGGCCAACTATCGCCCAGTCTCAAATCTGCCATTCTTGGGCAAGGTGATTGAGCGGGTGGTTGCTGAACAACTCCAAGCACGCCTGGAGGAAACGGACCATTTGGATCCCTTCCAATCGGGATTCAGGCCTCACCATGGGACTGAAACTGCCTTGGTCGCGCTGGTTGATGATCTCCGGCGGGCTAGGGACAAAGGTGAGAGCTGTTTCCTAGTTCTGCTGGATCTCTCAGCGGCCTTTGACACCATCGACCATAACATCCTTCTGGACCGTCTAGAGGGGCTGGGAGCTGGGGGCACTGTTATACAGTGGTTCCGCTCCTTCCTCCTGGGCCGTGTCCAGAAGGTGGTGGTGGGGGGTGAGTGTTCAGACCCCTGGGCTCTCACTTGTGGGGTGCCTCAGGGTTCTGTCCTCTCCCCCATGCTTTTTAATATCTATATGAAGCCGCTGGGAGAGATCATCAGGGGGTTTGGACTGGGTGTTCATCAGTATGCAGATGACACCCAGCTCTACCTCTCCTTTAAATCAGAACCAGTGAAGGCAGTGAAGGTCCTGTGTGAGTGCCTGGAGGCGGTTGGAGGTTGGATGGCGGCTAACAGATTGAGGTTGAATCCTGACAAGACAGAAGTACTGTTTTTGGGGGACAGGAGGCGGGCAGGTGTGGAGGATTCCCTGGTCCTGAATGGGGTAACGGTGCCCCTGAAGGACCAGGTGTGCAGCCTGGGAGTCATTTTGGACTCACAGCTGTCCATGGAGGCGCAGATTAACTCTGTGTCCAGGGCAGCTGTCTACCAGCTCCACCTGGTACACAGGCTAAGACCCTACCTCCCCGCGGACTGTCTCGCCAGAGTGGTGCATGCTCTAGTTATCTCACGCTTGGACTACTGCAATGCGCTCTACGTGGGGCTACCTTTGAAGGTGACCCGGAAACTGCAATTAATCCAGAATGCGGCAGCTAGACTGGTGACTGGGAGTGGCCGCCGGGACCACATAACACCGGTTCTGAGAGATCTGCATTGGCTCCCAGTACGTTTCCGAGCACGATTCAAAGTGTTGGTGCTGACCTTTAAAGCCCTAAACGGCCTCGGTCCTGTATACCTGAAGGAGCGTCTCCACCCCCATCGTTCAGCCCGGACACTGAGATCCAGCGCCGAGGGCCTTCTGGCGGTTCCCTCATTGCGAGAAGTGAGGCTACAGGGAACCAGACAGAGGGCCTTCTCGGTAGTGGCGCCCGCCCTGTGGAACGCCCTCCCATCAGATGTCAAAGAGATAAAGAATTACCTGACGTTCAGAAGACATCTTAAGGCAGCCCTGTTCAGGGATGTTTTTAATATGTAATGCTGTATTGTTTTTAATACTGATTGGGAGCCGCCCAGAGTGGCTGGGGAAACTCAGTCAGATGGGCGGGGTATAAATAATAAATTATTATTATTATTATTATACTCAGTCTTAAGGTAGGGTAATGACTGACTTACTCAGCTCCTCCTTCTCCACTGGGACAAATGGCAACATCTGGGTGGGGATGTCTCCTAACAGACTATCCACAACCCCATTGCCAAGAGACTCAGTAATCTGCTTCCATTGTTCCTCTCCTTCTGACAAATCCTGCAAGGACTATCCCTCCTTGTCTGTCACTGTGGGGCTCAGGAGATTGTCATTTAAAAAAATAATAATAATCTGCAAACAGTACTTAAATTCATAACTTTTTGGCAATAGTTCAGTGTTTCCTTTACAATGAAATGAATGTAGGCTACATAAATAATGACATATAACGTAAAATCTGGCAGAAACTGAACTGCAGCAGAACAGAAACATTGCAAATTTTGACAAAGTCAGAATGGGAACCACTGCCTTCTTACATCCCTGATAACACCAGTGGCAGACTTTGGGCTCTCAAATTTCAATGGCGCCCTGTGCAATGGCAGAATTCAGCAGCACCCCTCTGCCCAACTCTCACACTCTTTTCTACAGCATTGTTGTGGTGCCCCCTCCAGTGCAGCCAAATCAGTTGTGCTACCCTAAAACCGCCTCTGGTAGCACTGTAACTTTATGCCAGGTTTTGCTGCATTTCTTAAAGATGCTAAATAGATATAACTTTTCAATCTACCTGGTGTATGTAATGAAGTAGACTCTGTCCAATGAAAACTCATGCCTCAACAAGCCATTCCCTTGTTTTGAAATGCATCACCATCTTTTTTTTTAAACTCAGGAGGGTGCCAGAAACAGTGTGGCACAGGTGTGTTGCGGTTTCAAGGAGAGAGAGACACCACGCAATTTGAAAATTGGATATAAGGGAAATAGCTATTATTCTGAAGGTGCCACTATTGCGCTAGATACAAGATGTTATGGCTGTCTTCAGGCATTGCAAACAGATGACAGCAACAGACACAGGAATTGCTCTTGTTCTGCTTTCATATAATGACTGGAGCAGGAATTAATGTATCTTCTCAGCCGTAACGTTTGAGAGTAACAGATGTAGGTGGATCAAATATATATCTCTGCAGGGTAGATGCATGGGTCCCTCCTTTGAGCATCACACAGGAAGTGAAGGTCACTAGCATGCCCGCTTATCAGCTAAACACTTTTTTTCTTTCTTCTTTACATATAAAATTAGCTCCATGATTGTATGGAGAACCTGCAAATGGATGTGTTTGATTTCTGCCTTGTTCACCTTAATTGTTGTGAGGAGCAGAGCCTATTTTATATGTATAATTAAAGAAAAACCCCAATGGCATACAATAAAGGAAATATATTTGTACGGTTTTTTCTTTAAAAAAAAATATAACCTCTGGGCTTCTTTTTCTTAGCATTTTTATACTGCATCAATGATTCCTTGTAATATCTGCCTGTGGGAATTTCTCTCCCCCCCCCCCCACCTAGACAGTCTACCAAAAACGTACCAGCTTTATAATGAATGAAGTTAGTGTTTCTTAGAGTGATGGAGGTCTTGAAAATTGTGCTGGAAAAAGTCTGATATTTATCCTTAAACCAAATATCTGGCACAAAATGTACTAGCTTCATTGTACTGTTTCCACCTGTTTACTTTGAGCATGACTTGAGGAAAGCTAACCAACTACTGTCAAATATTATTGTGCTCACTTCAATGGCTAGAATTTTAAAGACAATGTCATGCATTTATTAATACCCTTTTGGAAATCCACTCAAACATACACACATGCACAGCACATTAAACTACTTTTTACTTGGAAAATAAACACCTTTGGTAGCTTCCTCTACAGAGCATACACACATCCTTAGACAAGTCTATTTCTTTAGATCTAAATAGTTAAATCTAACTATGCATAGCATATTGATGTTAGATATACTGTACATTCAAATGATTAAAAAATCACACAAAATAGGGCTGCCATACGTCCAGATTTTCATGAACATATATGGGATTTGCCTGTCAAAAATAGTGTCTGGGTGGAATTTCCTAAAATCATGAAATTGTCTGGGGAAACCCATGTTGGAAATTTCCTTTAAAATAGCTGGAAAACTTCATTTCTTTTGGAAACAACTTTGGCCAAAACCTCCACACACACCCCGAAAACAACTTTGCCCAAAAAACTCAAAAACCTCTCCAGTTTTTAACTTTTAGAAATATGGCAACCCTACACAAATACTATCTGAGATATTTATCAGAGTGAATCAAAATATACTGTTTGCCATATCTCTATCTAGTATAGAAGAGGTCCTAGGTGTCTTTTCCCACAGACTTTTGCATGTGTTTGTGATATGACAAAAAATAAAAATAAAAATCAATGGATGCTAAAAGTAGAAACTTTTTTTTTAAAAAAAGTATTGGCGATTAACCCATTTGGAATATGTTTTGCTTAGGTCAGCTCTGCAGTATAGTAGTTTATTACAGTAAATGGTTTGTTGATTTGTACTTGGATGATACAGACACAGGAAGGCAATGTGAAATACTATAAATTAAATATTTAGAATGAGACAGGAAGATAAGATGATGTAAGTGTTGTGCAGAATTTTTAGAAGGCTAGAGAAAGATAAGGCAGTATAGTTTACTGTCTTTGCTTCTTTCTTTTGATGACTGTTTCTTTTCCAGAGGATGCAATCTTAATCAAAACCTTACTTAAAATATGTAAAGAAAGAATAACCTATCTCTGAGATGAAAAAAAAAGTCGCAGGAAATAAATGGGTTTCTTTCTGGGGTTATAAATTGGTGCTGTGTACGTTGGAGTGCAAGGTGAAGGCAGAATCCATTTGGTTTTCTGGAACCAGCTCTTTTATCTCTGAACTGATGTTGGGAACAGAGAAAATGTAAATTCTGTACTGAAATTTCAACAAAAGGCAGTGGATGTTTCATAGGCAGAGGGTATTTGGGTTCTTTTAATTTCCACTCCTTTCCTGTACCTTATCAATCATTTGTAATACGCTTTGATGCCCTTCTCTGTCTACTGAATGATAATCATAATAATGTTTAGTATTTCCAGAATGTTTCTCCCCTCTGCCCCATAGAACTCAAAAGTGTTCTGCATACCTTATATCAGTGGTCCCTTTGAAGGATGTTGATACTCTTGGTTATCGCTGTTGCTACATCCACGTTACACATGGAAAAAGCTAAGGCTGAGAGGTGGCAACTTGTCAGATAGGGCAATCCTAGTAGTTTTGGCAATCCTAGTAGTTCATGCCGGTGGAATGTTAACGCAGTTTAGTCGGGATCCTATTTGCTCTTTGCAGCAAAGTCAAGAGGAAAACAGTAGCAGCTCCCACGGTCACTCCTTCAGCAACCATGGCAAAATAGTTGGCTTCCGCTGATCATGGAGTGGTATGGTGGCAATGCACATACATAGCGCAAGCCGTGGAAGACATAAACCCACGCATAATAATGGGAACATACCTGCATGTCAAAACCCAGCCCTACACATAACACAACCTGGCAGATGCAAGGACACCATGACACCCTTGCCAGTATCAAGCACAGTGGCACATGCAGCAAGTGCCTAGCAATCCAGAGATTCCTGGACGCAGGGTCTGGATCTCCCCTACTAGAAACCATCCTTTCGAGTGCAGAGTACGAAAGGAAAGACACTCCAGCAATTAGGCTCAGCTTCGTGTTTTGGGTGTGGACGTTCTGGCCTTGACTTCTGCTGGCTTTTGCTCCCTACCAGTTGCCAACTGGCAGACTGCCTGCCCATCCATGGTGGTGGCTCCAAACAGAACTCTTGGAGAGCCTACATAATGAACGGTCCTCATGAGTGCTTAGTGTATACACTGGAAGCAACATCATTATTGGTGGGAATAGGCCTGCCAGGCTGCTCCTCAGTAGCATGCCACGAGAGACACGGAGACAGCAATGAACAGTTGTCAGCAACGGCAGCAAACTGCCTGAGCCTAGCTGTTCAGTAGGGATTGGTGATAACATGACTGAGAAGGGGGTGGTTTGTTCTCATGACATTGACTGCAAAGTAGGGGGTGGAAGTTAAACAGTAAAAGGAGCACATAGGGAACAAAACTTGTGATAGCCTTAACCCAACCACCCACCCCTCTGTAGTATGCTGTTCTAAGTTTCCCAGCCTGGTTCTGATACTGATAGTGAACTGTGGAAGGCACAACATTCTTAAAGCTAATTTTGGTTTTAATATTCTAGGGCACCAAACATTTGAGGTGCAAATCAAAGTACTCCCATTTTCGTACAACTGGGAATCTATGAGACGACATACTTTAGTCTTACCACAATATGTTTGGGTTATTTAACACATCATTCCAATAAAACAGAAAATTGCTGAAAAGTTGCAGGTGTGATTTGTAATCCAAATTTACAAATTAAAATTGCTCCTTCCTTCTTGCATCTCCAAATAGATTTAAAGTTATGTTAGTTTAAACAATTTGTCTGTAACTGTAAACTTTTCAAAATCCTTTTTGGTTTTACCTCTCCATTCTCAGCTAATGTTGGTTAAGAAATTCTGTAATTTGAGTCAATAGAGAATTAATAGTTTTAAGAAGGATAGAAATGTGTTGGACAGAAGGCAAAATAACAAGAGAATGAATTCTGGCATTTGTCCAATTCAAATACTGTAACTAGCACTTTGCAGGGGCGGGCAAACTTAGGACTGAGGTCATAATATGGAAAAAGTCTGTTTCACAGACTTTTTACGTTGAATATGATCCAGGGTTTTGGTTGTGTGTGTGTTTAATGCAGATCCTATTAACATTTGAACACTGAAGCTCATCCAGGCAGGAGAGATTTTATAACATTATCATTTGCTTTTTTTGCTTTTTAACTGCAAAGATTTTCAGTGACAGCTTCTCCAACTTTACTTTTAAATTGGTTTTTGAGAGTCAGTCCATGGGATCTAAATAAACTTCATTGTACAGAATGTGTATTTTATATGCTCATCAATTTTTATATTAGTCTATTTCTTTAAATTTACAAAAAGCAAGGAAATAGAAATAGAAATTTTAACCACTATATAATCATGTTATTCCGTTATGATCAGCTAATAATTTTGAATTTTAAGTATTTTTCACTTAAGTTAATGCATTTTAACAGACTAATTTTTATATCTAACAAGGCAAACTACTACATTACATTGCATCAAGATCTGGTCTTGGATTTGACTGAAGCTATTTATTTTTAATTGTGGTACATATAACCACTTGCATCGGTTAGGATGTTGTTGCAAGCAAATATAGTAGCCTTTGATTTTATAAGCCATAACTGGAGTCTCCGTTCTTCAGGGTAAGAGTGTTTCCAAATTATTGTTACAAATTGTAGATCCTGTATTAAACATGAGCCTTGGCTCTAAGTATTTATTTTGGTTTGGTATATTATGCATGCATGCAGTTCAGTTTATGATTTCTAAACTCTTGTTCAATTCTCCCATTGAAACTAGTGGGGCTTAATAGGAGTTAACTCTAGCCAGACCATGCCCACATTTTGAATGTGTTTCTTTTTCTGCAGAGTTTTGAAACTCAATTAGTGTCTCAAAGTGAACAAATTAATCAGACTAGAAATTGACTGAAGATTTTTTCCCCTGCATATGTTTTTTAAAAGGTGTGTTACAAACTAAGCACAAACTGCATAATATATTCCAGTAGTAAGAGCAAATATTTTCATAAACGAATGGTGGATTCTCTTGGTATCCTTTTTAAAACTGTACTTAATAATTTTACTGTTTTAAAAAAGGATACCAATAGACTTTTCCAGATGTTATTATTGTTGTTCTTTTTTTATGCAGTTTCCAGACAGGAATTCTTTTCTTTATGATTCAGGTGCTATGAGTTATATTCAGTCGACGATAGCAAAGCAAGTGGGAAGCAAAATATTATAGGACTGAATACAACTGCTGAGCAATCTCTTGCCAAGTGATTGATGAAACTTTTGTCACTGATTCTTTTTGTCAGGATTCATTGCATCATAAATTAAATTGTATATCCACTAAATATGGGTTCTGAGATAAATTAAGGGCTCAGAATAGCTTGGTGTTGCTTTTTTACAGTTATGCAGGATCTGTATAATATGCAACTATGAACAAAATACCTTTGTACTCTTTCTAGTCATATAAGGTTCATGGAAAAGAACGTCAGCTTTAGACACAGGAAACCTCGTTCTAAACATGGGCACATATCAGTAAATAAATGTTGTTATTAATTAAATATTTCAACAGATAAAATTTAGGCTGCAGGTTTTAGTATTACTCCACCAGGTCATTTCTTAGGATAGAGAGGTGGTGTTCATCATAAGACACTACTACTACTACTGCTGCTGCTGCTGCTGCTTATTTTTATTACTACTACTATTATTTTATTTATATGCTGTCCATCTGACTGGGTTGCACCAGCCACTCTGTGTGACTCTCAATAAAATATTAAAAACACAATAAAACATCTACCATTAAAAGCTTCCCTGTACAGGGCTGCCTTCAGATGTCTTCTAAAAGTCAAATCGTTGTTTATTTCCTTGACATCTGATGGGAGGGTGTTCCACAGGGAGGGCACCACTACCAAGAAGACCCTCTGCCTGGTTCCCTGTAACTTCACTTCTTGCAGTGAGGGAACCGCCAGAAGGCCCTTGGATCTGGACCTCAGTGTCCAGTCTGGACAATGGAGGTGGAGATGCTCCTTCAGGTATACAGGGCCAAGGCCATTCAGGGCTTTAAAAGTCAGCATCAACACTTTAAACTGTGTTCATAATTGTACTGGGAGCCAATGCAGATCCTTTAGGACAGGTGTTATATGGTCCTGGCTGCTGCTCACAGTCACCAGTCTAGCTGCTGCATTCTGGATTAGTTGTAGTTTCCAAGTCACCTTCAAAGGTAGCTTCACATAGAGTGCATTGCAATAGTTCAAGCAGGAGATAACCAGAGCATGTACCACTCTGGTGAGACAAAGCCCTACATTCCACTCCCATGCAGAATGGAGCTTTCAGCTATTCATTACCCACATATATTAAACCTAGAAGTGATACTTGAGGAAATATACAGTTAAAAATCTTTGCATATGCTCTAACTAGAGGAAGAGATGTTCATTCTTTCCCTCATTCTTCCAGCACATGCTGAATACCAGAATACCATGGAGTTACCCCATTCACTGAAACGGCAGAGATACTTTCTCAAGCACATTGAATATTGCATATCCAATTGCAAAGCAAAGTACCACATTTATCTCTGCTATAAAGTAGCTGGAGAAATGGTTGCTGTGGGAAAATATAACAATGAGAATCCACCTGGAGTCACTTCAGGCCAGGGCTAAGCCATATGTTTTCACAGTACAATTAAAAGCAGCAGTTTTAGGATGCTGATTCCATCCAGTCTTTTAATCTTACCTGTTCTGGAGCTGTTTGCCAGTCTTTTACAGTCACTGTTTCTTTCCTTATCCATTTACTTCCCCTTCCTTCCTCACAGATCTCAGCCTATCAGGGATCATATATAGGATGCTCTAATGTTATGAAACTGGCCAGCTTTTGTGATGTCAGTAAAGGCAGGGAAACCCATTTTGAGTGAAGGACGTGCTTCCTATTTGGTCACATGGACAATTCTAGCCAATCAGGAATTGTTATACAAGCCTATGTCTTTTGCAGCAAACACATAAAATGCCCCAAAGGAGTTTCTTATGATGATGTTGATGGCTTTAACAAATCAGGGGCTCTCTTTCTACTTCAGACATTACATTTTCCAATTTGGATGCCAGTCAGGTATACCTTATATTTCATAAATTGAGAACTGAGTAGTATAGTAATTAGAAGTATGAGTACCAATGGACCCAATGGAATTTGTTTGCATATAAACATGCATAGGATTTGTGCTATTAAATTCCTCTAGGAAGAATTTTAAAAACTAAAGTTATTGATTCAAGATGTGGGAAAACCTATTTCTGGTCAAGGCATTGCTTTTAGTTTCAGAAATTGTGTTTGGCAGGATATGTTACTACATATGAAGTCTGTTGTATAGGACATGATGTTTGGTAAATTGTTTTTTCAACTATTCCAAGTTATTGGTGCATAACGCCAAGGTTGCAGGTTCTGTCCCCATATGGGACAGGGTTCCTTTCAACTCTAAATTTCTATGATGAAGTTGTGGAATGCCTTCTTTTTAAAAAGGTGCTTCAATGAATAATAAGCTATGAGTCTAGTAGTATTTGATTTCCAACATTTTGCTGTTGCTCAGTATGGCATGTCTACTGCTAATTGCTTAAAGCCTCGCCTTCCATTCCATGTTTTATTATGACATTCCTTTTTAAAACATATTTTTTAATTATATGCTTCTTCTACATGGAATGCCCAGTGGACTTTCACCCAAGTTTTTCTATTTCATTTAAACAATGTACTTTATTTAAATACTTTACACCGTGGTTTGTAAGTGGTGTACAATGAGGTTGCAAAAGATGTGTGAAATCAGATAAAATTAACCATAGAATCGGGGGGGGGGGGGGATGACTTAAAATGCCTGCTGAAATTTTTAAAAGGCTTCATCAAGCGCTGGAACTTTAACAGGGAGTGGGCTTGTCTACTCTCAGCCAGAAGAATTGGGTCCTCAATACTGAACACATGGCTCCTGCTGCATATGAACTATGAACTGAGCCATGAGGGACTGCTGACAGTGACACTCAGAAAGACCTTAGTGATCAGGCAGGGGTATAAGGAATCAGGAAATCCTTGAGGTTTCCTGGACCAGATGTTGGACCAGGTCCAAGGATAGCACCACATAGAACACAATGCAATAATAAGTCTTGAGATTAGCAGTGCATGAATCACTGTGGTTAGGTTAGCCCTTTCCAAGAACGGCCATAGTTGATAATATACCAGCCAAAAGACACTCCAGCCACTAAGTCTACCTGAGCCTCCAACGATAAAGATGAGTCTGGGAGCACCCCTGAGCTATGAACTTGCTCTTTCAGAGAGAGTTCAATGCCATCCAGAACAGGCAGCTTGGCAAGTCTTCCAGACACAGGAACTTCCAGCCTCCTCCACCTTCCCATTGTTCAAACTCTACTTATTCATCCTCATTTGACACACAGCTTTACATATTTTATTTTTGAAAGGGTGAGTTGCCTTCCAACCATCATTCAGTGTGTGGAACATGTGCTTACATTATTCTAGAAAAAAAGGAAAGAAAAAGAATGAGTCAATTATTCAATTGCCCCAATCTAGAAAATGAGCTTCCTGTGGGATAAGAGCTTACATTTGAACACATATCCACATTCTGATTTTGTTCTGTGAACCGCCCTGAGACTTCCAGGTGGTATATAAATTCAATCAATCAATCAATCAATCAATCAATCAATCAATCAATTCAGGGCTGACAGACTGTGTGTAAATACTGCTGGGTCAAGATGTAAATAGAAGAAGTGCACAGTTTGCATAAATATCATTTCAAAAGAAGGGGGTGACAGACACTCAGAAGGCAAAGGTTTGACCAACAGACCACATACTCAATTCTCTGAAGTGCAAAGATATACGTACAAGTTTTATTTTACAGCACTGTGGCCAAGTAGAACTATAGAAAAGTGAATGCCCTGGTAGGTGATCAGAACACATGACATCACTCAAAGCTGTGTCCCACATGAATGCAATGGAAACATTATAAGCAAGGAGAAAGAATTAATGTGCCAAGTTGGAGCAGAATTCCAAGGAGGTAGATTCCTGAGGTAGAGAGCAGAATATCCATAATGCACATGGTAGGCATTACAAATGTGGTATTTTTAACATCTAAGGTCAATACATTTTCACTGGAAAACTTTTAAGTTTGTGTGAGCTACTTAATTGTTTTGCTGTGTGTTGGGTGATGAAGTCTATTCGCACTTACCTGAATTTTGTTTTGCAGTTTTCCAACCAGTGTTCACAAAAACGTATGTACTGTATTAGGGGAAAGTGTGCATAAAAATAACAATAAAACAAGATAGAAAAATGCATTGCATTAGGGGAAATTGCTTGCAAAAAAATGTGTACACAAGTCAGTTGCATATAGATGTGTATAATTAGGAGAAAATCACACCAAAATGCTGAAGAATTTTCATAAGGATTATAAATAAGAAACAAAAGATTGCTGCAGAAATGTGGAAAACTGGCTTTAAGATTGGAAGCTGAGAAAACCAAAATTGGCAGATTCTTCCACCCTTGTGGGTGACCAAGCCCAAAACACTTTCTCTGCTTCTTGAGTTTGTAGCCAAGTCCAGAGCCATGAGTAAAGACTCAGGTATGCGCTTGTGCAAACAGGTGGTCAGTTTCCAAAAGGTGGCAGTCCAGGACAGGCGAGGCAAAGCACCAGAGTCCCTTCACTTTAGTGATGAGTTGCTCAGGGGAAAGAACCAAGAGTTGCAGAGGGCAAGCCAAGCCTCTGTTGGCTCCCCTAAACAGCAGGTTTCTCTGATCTGAAGTTAAAGATCCTGACATTACATGTGATGTTAACTATAAATCAGGTTCAAGACCATGGCACATAGGGAGGTAAGATGACCTTTTACTATGAACCTCAGTTCCAGGGAAAATCTCACTGAAAGGCTGCTATTTGTTGTATGAAATCACATAGTAGGAAATTGGTTTTCTTGTAACAAAGTTTTCTCTGTTTTGTCAACTAATAATGTAGAATAAATGCATCATATGGATATTTTTCAGCTGTTAACTTTTACTGATTGCATAATGTATAATCACTCATGTTTTTCAAAGAACCACTTATTTACAGCAGAAAAAATAGCACACATAAAACTCAAAACTAGTGAGTTTTTTACTTTCTTTTATAACTAATTAGGCTGAAGTACAGCACACAACCAATTAAACATAAGAATTTCACAGAATCAATATCTTGTTTTAAATGTCAGCTAATTAGCTTGTTTATTGCAGTCTCTTGATGCAGCAACTATAACATTACCTCTGAAATGTATCATACAGAATTAATTGGTTGTTTAGAAAACCCTCTAAATGAATTTGCTTGAATCAAGAATCTTTAACAGGATGTTCACAATGACCTCAGTGCTTAAACCCTTTCATAGGGGAGGGGTTCAATTAAGATCTGATTAAAGAGCCACAGTTTTAAATCTGACGAATTAATGAATTGATCCTTCAAATTAATCAGACTTTTTGGCCCTAACACAAACTGAATAAAACTTGAGCTTTAGGTCTTAATCTGAAATACTATTTTTAATGTATATAATATCCATGGTGTTTTCCAGAGAAAAAGCAAATCCCTTTCTTAAAGGTACCACAGAACCTGCTCTTTTTCATCATTCCAACAGCAAAGCCCCTGATTTATGCTCAGATCATCTCCTGCCCAGACTTCTACATCTCTCTCTCTCATCCCCCATCCTCTTTTGTCTGATCTCTCTTCAAACACAGCTGCTAAAACCATTATATTTTGATTGCATCATGCTTCTTTTAAGATTATCCCACAGACTCTCCTCATCCCTTTCATTCAGCACAAACACCTTGTTCCTGGTCTCAAGAATCTCAACAGATATGCCTCACACTATTTTTCGGCTGTTATCTTTTTCAATTCATCTTTGCCTGGGACCTTTGTTCTTCTGATTTGTTTGACAAGATTTATATACTGCTTAATTGACAAAAAGCCTCTGAGCAGTTTTCCTACGTTATAATCTCTGAGGATGTCCCACATTATTCAGCCAGCCACATCTAATATCAAAAGCTGTCCCCCTAAGCTGTGCCAAATTTCTCAAAGGCCTACAAAATTTCTCTTGACTTCTCTTTTGCCCTGTTCATAAACTCTACAACTTATTCCAGCAAACATATTGTGCCTTTCCCCTCTCATTTCCTGTTTTAACTCCCTCCCCCAATAATTCTACACCAGCGTTCTCCAACCTGATGCCCTCCAGATGCTTTCTATTACAGCTACCAGCATCCACAACCATTTGCCATGCTGGCAGGGGCTAATGGGAGCTGCAATGGAATAAAATATGAGCATCAAGTTGGGAAAAGTTGCCCTATGCTATAGACTTTTTGGAATAGGAATGGTTCTGTCTCTTATTTTGCTATGAGATGCACTATGGGGTTGGATCCAGACTAACTAATCTGTGTTCAGTTCCCATTGAAATAAATCAGGTGTAAATCACCATGCTGACCTAACCTATTGAATTCAGCGGGACCCAAGTTCAACAGGAACTTAGTATGGATACAGCCCCATGGATATTCTACAAATGATATGTAGTACTCTATATAACTGTTCAGCTCTCTTAATTTTGCTTTGCCATATCCAAGGTAAAAGTGTAAACCCGTGAAAATAGCTGAGGAAGCAAATTATTTTGAGGAAAGAAAGAGAAAGGCTTTGCAATTAACTTGACAGGAAGGGAGATACTGCACTTTCAGCAAGCTGGTAGGCAATTTGTAGAGTGTTAACATCACGGAAATAATATAATGTATCACCACATATTACGCCCTTCATGTTTAAAAATTAAGTAATATTTTCAAAAGGCAGCAGCAGGCTGTTACCAGAAATTGAAGGAGTATAAACTTACCAAAATAGCTGTTAATCACTAGCAACCAGAATGGACTCAATGGAATCGTAGGAAGCAAGATGTGACTAGGTAAAATGAGTAGCTCCCTTGGACACTTTATTGCTTAAACCTGTTTCTTCCTGCTGTGGTAAGTGATTAGTCCTGAAACTTTGGCAGGCTCCTTGACTGATGGGAATGTTTAGGCCAGTGCAGAGAAATAATCTTCTGGTAAGTGACCATCGTTCTTTCATTTTCATACATGCTCTCATTTTTATGTGGCCTCTTTGATCCTAAAGTGGGATAATGTTGTAGATCTCTTTCAAGCTTTGGGCAGTAAACCTGTCATATTTAAGAAATTATTTTGCACTATCTACCGCCAAGGATGTAGACAAGTGTTGTGGAACTGTATTATAATTATTTTGTCCTTTTTAGCAACGTTTTGAGAAAGGTTGGGTTCTATTTTGTTTCTTTTTAGAAAGTTTCTGCACTGAGGCCTGACTTGGTTTTGGTTGAGAGCCAGTGTGGTGTAGTGGTTAAGAGCGGTAGACTCGTAATCTGGTGAACCGGGTTCGATTCCCCGCTCCTCCACATGCAGCTGCTGGGTGACCTTGGGCTAGTCACACTTCTTTGAAGTCTCTCAGCCCCACTCACCTCATAGAGTGTTTGTTGTGGGGGAGGAAGGGAAAGGAGATTGTTAGCCGCTTTGAAACTCCTTCGAGTAGTGATAAAGTGGGATAGATTGAGGGCACAAGGAGAAGGGGACGACAGAGGATGAGATGGTTGGACAGTGTTCTCGAAGCTACCAGCATGAGTTTGACCAAACTGCGGGAGGCAGTGGAAGACAGGAGTTCCTGGCGTGCTCTGGTCCATGGGATCACGAAGAGTCGGACATGACTAAACAACAACAACATCAAATCCAAACTCTTCTTCTTTAAGATCACATGCTGGGTGAGAGCGGTACACAATGAAAACTATTAAGTGGAGATGCAAATTTTGTTGAAAGTTGTTGTTGTTTAATCATTCTCCTCCCACTCCAAACCCCAGCACAGAAATGGAAGTGTTAAATTGCCAGGACTTCTGAACCCTTAGTAAAGATCCAGAGTCCCTGGCAAGCTACTATTTCAAGGAATCTTTATGCTGGGAATTTCCTGGTGGTAAGGCTTTGGGGCCTAAGGAGAACCCTGGACAACTGACCATCCTGTTGTTAATGCGACAAAAAGTGGTTGCAGAGCAAACCACGGGCCCCCTCTATATGCTGGGCAAGCGGGTGGGATCCATTTCCGAGGCAGAAAGCCTAGGAAACTATCCCCCGGGCTTCCCCATCAGATCTTGGCAGGCAAGGTGAACGCAGTCCCACAATAAAGCCCACCAGAGAAGGTGAACAGATTTTTGGAGCAGCTCAGAATGCAAGGGTTTCCCCTTAAAAACATAAACAACAAAATCGGCAATGCCCAGAAAGCCAGCCCTTTCACCAGCCATTTATCCTTCCCCTTCTCCCACCTCTTTACGTAAACTTACCAAGTTGTGAGGACAGAAGAAAGCAAAGACAGAGGAAAGGGCTGGTGAAAACCAAGTGCTGTTTCTAAGCTGCTCCTCATTTTTCAGTGAAGATCTCTGAATCAACTTAGAGCCTGTGTTATTACAGCCAAGAAGTCTGGGAAGTGTAGCTGGTAGGTGAGTTGGGATAAATTAAAAACTACACTTTCTAGAATCAGGAATGGGATCTTAAAAGTTGAAGTGGAGAAATCCCTCCCCCCAGTTTTGAAAACCCTGAGGCATTTCGAGACAAGCCAATATTCAGAGGGGAGGAAGTCTAGCTCAACCCATTTCCGAAATCCCAGCTCCATCGGTAATTTCATATTCTGATAATGTGTCTACTCGGTCAGAGCTTGACTACACAGTCTACTCACCACATGAAAAGCAGCTCTGTGCAGCCAACCTCTGCCTGTAGAAAATTCTGAAGGCTCCTGGGGTTGGGGAAGGATAGGTAAATGCACATTAAGTGGAAACCACTGTTGGCCTCTTTTCCTGCTCCCCCCGCCACCTCTGCTTCCGCATAATGGTGGGTCATATTCCCAGTTTCTTTCCAACTCCCAGGGGACAATTAGTTCCAACAGCTTCTTCTTCCTGTGTGCTTGAGTGTGTGTGATTTCTGTCACCTCCAGCTTTCTCTGCCTGTTAGTGGAGTAGTCTCAGAATTACCAACATGCACAACCTCTCACAAAGTAGGACTTTTCTGACATAGAGAGTGTAACATGTAGGCAGGCTCTTATTCAGCGTTGCATTTCAAAACGCAGTCAATACATTGGATATAATCAACATGACAGGAATGTAACAGTTCATTTACCAACCCTTAATGGCTTGGAAAGGAAAAGCAGAACTGTGAAGATGGATTCTACCCAGGTGGAAAATTGCAGCTATTTATTTCTCTTTACTGAGATTGCTAATTTTGTTACAGTGGATTGCAGCTTAGTTTTTCAACAGTTTTGCTTTTATGTTTGGTAATTAAATATTGCATTGCTATATTTACTTTACAGCAATGTCAATGTGGTGGGCTATACCATGTCTGTACTATTTTAATTAGCATTTGCAGTATTCATTTGTGGTTTTTAGTATTGGAATTTAGGAATACAAATATGTGCTTTAACTTACTATTCTGTACTATTTTATGTGCCATCATTTTATGTACTAATAAGAAACTCAGTTCTCCAGTCCTTGCATAACCAAAGTAGAACCATCCAGAAACTCAAGGTGAGAGGTATAAATAAGGGAGCAATCCTGAGCACAAGAAGCTGTTGTAAAGCTAGCCAGGGTAAATTAAACCATCATAAAGTTACACCAGATTCACATTCCATTCAGCAGCAGGGCTACTGCTGCTTCTCAGCAGAGGGAAAACAAGCCTTTAAAATATTGTTCTATGCCAGGTAACACAATCCAGTTAAACTCGTTTAGGATCCATTCCAGCCTAAGTCCCACTGCATCCTAAGATGCTCATCTCACTGGATCTTGCCATAGAATTGCCCCCTAAGGCTTCCAGGGGTAAACAAACAAACTGGAGGTGTGGAATGGCGCCACTAACTGGATTCCTGAACACACGCCCTCACACTGCAACACTCTGTTGCAGGTCACCCATTAATGATAAACTCTTTCTTCATCTGCCTTTCTTATGTATCCAAAACAGCAAGAGGAGAGACACCAGCATATTTGAAGGACCCTTGGTGAAAGAGCAAAACAAGCAACCAAACTCAGCTGCAATCCACACTGAAACCCTTTTCATTTGTGGCCCATCACTGTACTAGTATTATTGGCAAATGCTGTTGCCATTCATGAGGCATAATGTGGAATGCAGAATTGTATCTCCCTTTTTAAATAATGCCATCCTATGGGAAACACTGGCCTGCGAGTGCTTCAACTGGAAAACAGCCTTTACTAAAGGTGCTGCGGACTGTGAAGAAGTACAAACTCAGGACGGAAAGGAGAAATGAGCTAAGAGGAAGTCACGTTTGGCAAACCACTCACCATGATCAACACCCGCCCGGAAACTTATGTCCCCACTGTAGAAGGACGTGTGGATTCAGAATTGGCCTCCACAGTCACTTACGGACTCACTGTTAAGACCGTGTTCATGGAAGACAATCTTACTCCACTAGGAGTGATCGACAAAGAAAGAAGAAAGAAGAATATTGCTTATAATGCCATGCTGCTGCAAAGTGTTATAAAAAAAAGTGGGAGGGTCTTAAAAAATACAGTGCTACCTTGGGTTAAGAACTTAATTCATTCTAGAGGTCCATTCTTAACCTGAAACTGTTCTTAACATGAGGTACCACTTTAGCTAATGGGGCCTCCCGCTGCCGCCGCCCCGCCGCATGATTTCTGTTCTCATCCTGAAGCAAAGATCTTAACCCGAAGTACTATTTCTGGGTTAGCGGAGTCTGTAACCTGAAGTGTCTGTAACCTGAAGTGTCTGTAACCCGAGGTACCACTGTATAACAAAAAGTCATGAGCACCTGTATACAGTCAGTGAACCCAGGATGATGAGCTACTGATGCAGTTGGTGGAATGGAATGGAGTATCCTGTAGAATGGCATGGCTGGAATAACTGAATAGGAATACTCCATGTCAGCATTTGCTGCAGGCCCCACTTGTACTCTAATGCACAATAGAAGGTTTCTAGAGACATCCTAGTGGGCTCCACTGAAATATTTGCAAATTGCGTTTTTATTTTTTTAATCGTTCACCTTCCTATGCGGGGGCAGAAGAACGGGGTGGGTGGGTGCAGTCCACCCTGGGTGTCACCGCTGAGGGGAGTGACATTTGGTGCACCACCCGCCCATGACTCCCAAGCCTACCCCGAGCCATCGGGGGAAAGGGCGGAGCTGCGCCAACTTGACGGCGGCCTTCCCCCTTTGTTTTGACAGCTCAGGGGAGGCTTGGGAGTCGTGGGTGGGCGGGTGGGCGGGTGGGCTGTGTGCTATTGCCCCCGCTCCTGGGCTGCTTCCTGGGGGGGGAGCCTCCTCCAAGCTGTCAAAAGGAAGAGGGAAGGGAGGAAGGAATTGTTGCTAACATAGGAACAGAGGCGGAGCTAGCTGCTCTGGAACCCATGCTGTGCACCTGGGTTGGGGGGAGCATCCCAGGGGGCAGGATGAGTGTCCCGGTGGGGCGCCACCAGCAGTGAGCATCCCAGAAGGCGTGCTGGCAAAGCAGCACAGCTCCCTCCCCTCCCCCCCCGCCCGCCCAGGAAACAGCCTGCCATGGGTGGCTCGTTCCACCTCCCGCCCCCTGGGATGCTCACTGCTGGTGGCGCCCCACCGGGACACTCATCCCGCCCCATGGGATGCTCCCCCCAACCCAGGTGCACAGCATGGGTTCCAGAGCAGCTAGCTCCGCCTCTGTTCCTATGTTAGCAACAATCTTCTGGTTTTTTTCTGTTTCCTTCTAAACAAATAAGTGTTGTGGTTTTCAAAAACACAGCAGCAAAATTGTACATTAGATTTTTAGTACATTAGATTTTTACTCTTTCAGTGATAGAGTTGCCACAACAGCTTGTTTAAAATGGCAGCTTCGTTGATACTGTGTTAGCAGATTGTCCTAAATGAAATTCATGCTTTGGATGTAGATATGCATTAGGCAAGGTTAACCATCTGTTATGTGATGGGAAGAGGATAAGAGCAGTAAATTTCACTTCATTAACACTGATTGAAACATGTGTCCACCCATTATTCATGAAGTATTTATGTTTTGATAGTTAGATATCTTTTATCTGTGTGTTTCAATAAATTAATCTTAGCACATATTTTTCAGAGGTATGCCTTTTCTTGGAGTTTGCAGTAGATGGTTCATTTTGCACAAATAAAAAAACCAGACTCTGCATGTTTTCCAGTCAATATTTATTGATAGCTGATTTGACTGACAGTCAGAATGGATGCAAATTCTCTCAAAGAATAATGGGATCCCAACTAATGGGATATTCCTTTGAACTGATTTATTATTATTATTAAAGAAACACATGACCCAGTTTGCCACCTGTTTGTGATTCTAGGAGAATTACAAATATTATCACTTACCCTCTGTTTTCTATTTTCAATTCATGCCAAGCAGCTTCATAGGAATTCTGGTACTTGTCTGCTGCTTCAAGTTTAATAGATTTTATTTCACCTTTCAAATAAAAATATACCAGATCAGGGTCAAGCATTCTTAAGAAGCCTGGGATAACAAAAAGGTCTTTGTCTGGCACTGAGAATATGACAGTGCAGATGCCAGGTACACTTTCCTGAGGAGAACATTCCAGAAACATGATTCTGTCACTCAGAAGGCTCTCTACCCAGTCATCAAGCCAATACCTCAAGCAGTTAACTTTGGTTAAGCACCAAGAGGAGATACACTTCAAAATACTTGGGAGCACAGGAAACACATGACTACTGCTTGTAGTTAGACACTTTGAGGACCCCTGATGCTGTGTGAAGTGTTAATTGCCTCCAAGTTGGATTGTGACAGAGTCACACTTCTGGACTTAAGAGATAAATGATAGCAGTGACCAAAAAAATTGACTTCATGCAGAGTTGTCAAGCATTGTACTTTTTTCTTGTCTGTTATGTGAATTTCTACTAAGTAGAAATTATATTTCCTAGCCACTACTTTGCATACCATTTGGGGTAAATTTGCAGTGTTGAGGTCTGGTTGCTATTCAAGTGTAACAGCATTTCCCCTCTCCTCAGTGGAAGCAAGTCTCATTGATGAATCTTTAGCACGCACCGAACTTTTTCTGGTTGCTTCTGGTGTCCACAGGATGGCACTCTGTCGTGATCCTAGTGGGGATAGGGCCTGTGTAGAAAGCAGAGTGACACAGGCCTGGAAAGAAGGGAATAATATGTCCAGCACAGTGTTAGAAACTGAGATATGAAAACTTAGGTGCTAAATGGCACCTTAAACCTAAGTTATGGGCGCCACAACGGAATGTCTAGGCGCGCTTTTTTATAACAAGAATACAAAGCTGAAAATGAATGAACTGCAGCTAAAATCTTACGCTTGTTTTAATCTGAAATCTTATGTGCAGTACTGCTCCCAGAGCTCCGAAAAATTCTCATATTAATGAAATTACCTGTCACAAAATGCGCCTAGAACAATGGGACTTTCAAATGCTGGTCCAGCAGCCTCAGAAGTAGGATCGCAGCTCTCCCAAATGACAACATAGTTTGTTGCCTTTCAATGATGCTCTGGGGGAAAAGTTTCACTTTTCATCCAGACAGTACATTTGCTGAAATGGGAATGGGAGGAACTTCACACACAACCCTTTACACACCTGTCTCCAGTCTCAAAACAGGGGTTGTAGGAGGAGCCACTAGAGCAGCTTGTGTGTGTTGAGTGGGATCTCTGCATATTGTGGAGGAGCACTTCAGGTTTCTCTTTGTTCTTGTTTCTATACTGGCTTTTGATGATGTTTCTGTAAGTCGCTTTGAGTCACTTTTGTGGGGGGAAAGAGAGACCTATAAGCATCACTATGGATGATGATTTATACATTAGAAAAGGTGAAAAACCCTTCCCTCACAGATTCCTGAGCCAGTCAGGAGAAGCACTGCATGAACCGATAGCCTGGCTTCTGCGTGAGACAACCAGCTGTTTCCTTGGGCAACTCATGCGATCAGTTCCCCCACACCCCATGCTATTTTGCCTGATATGCTATCCCTGCCAGGTAGCATCCTCGCAGGCCTCATACTCCCGCCTCTTCCTCTGCTTCCCTCCAATATTGATCCTTCCCTTTAATATACTTGGCGGTGGCACCCATCGCGTTTCTGTTCCCGGAAAGACCTGCCTCCCTTTGTACAGGAAAGCTGAGTGAACAGACGGTTGGTTGGTTGGTTGGTTGTTGTTATTGACCAGGCCTTGGCCTGGTGAAACCAGGATCTGGGTGCCCTCCACCACCCACGCGGTGTCACTCTTGAAGCCAGATCCATGTGTGCATTTGGTCCGATTCACCAACGTTCTTCTTACATCATAGTGCCACATAATTAAGAGGCTTTTATTATCTAAACTATATCTGAATTTTTTATTGGACTTAAATGTAGGTCATTTGTTGTTTTCTCTTTCCAGGATGTTAGAAGATGACCTCAAGTTGAGCAGTGATGAAGAGGAGAACGACCAGGTAACAAAACTAAAGGTTTTTATTAATATAAAAATTGCATGATCTAATGATAGAGGTATGCTGACAATGTCATAACTCATTTAAATATTTCATAAGAAGCATTTCATACATAGCTGAGGATCAAGCTAATAATGTGTATAGAGTTATAGCTCTTGGATGGTAGCCAATGGTGGCGCAACTAGAAGGTAGCTGACCTTTCCCTTCTCCCCGCTCATAAGACTTTCTCCTGGGAGTCAGGGCAGTCCTCTGAGCAGTGATGGCTGTGTCATATAGGGCTGAAGTAAAATGGGGGAATTGTCCTAAATCTAGTGAAGAGGTTTTGCTCCAGCCATGGCTGTACTGGCTGCAGTGGATGGGAGTTGTCATCCAAAACAAGTGGAGGGCAACCAGTTGTTAAAGTGTTAAAGTGCTAAAGAGGAAATGATATTTCCTCATAGCCTCTGCCTCTCTTTCTTCCTAGAAATAAAAGCACTGTAGGATGTCCCATGGGAACAAGCCCAGACAATAACATGGGGTTTTCCAATGAAAGTGTATGGCTACAAGAGCAGAGATTGTGTGGTAGCATGAAAATGCTCTCAATGTGTTACGTTAAATAAATAAGCTTAAGAGTTAGAGAAGAAGCTATGAAGGAGGAGGAAGAGGAGAACAAAGTTGAGCTGATAATGTGTCAAGAATCTTGCTGTAATTAATTAGCCACACACATTAGATAGATCCTTAATTTTAATTACCTAAATGTATTTTCCTCCTTTGCTCCTCATCATTTATCCAGTTAAAATCATAGTTAAAATTTTATAGGCAGTGATCAGAAGAGCTAATGTGGGGATAGAAATTTTTCCTGCTTGCCTATTTAATTCCACCGACTTTGGAGAAGAACTTACCTTTTTGATCCCCAATCAATATCTGAAGAGCTCACAATTAGCAGACCGCTTGGTAGTTAACATAAATCTGCAAGTTAAAATGACCCAATTCCCTTTGATTTATAATACATAGAGCAATAATTCTGCCATCATCCTTTCAGAAAATGTCTGAAGCTTTGTGTCATGGAGATGTTAAAATCATACTTAAGATTGTTCAGTTGTCATGATTATTGCCTCTTGGTTCCCCTGAAGTGTGGAATGACACATGAAATATCCATATTTCGATTCTCTGTTCTTCAGTATAGAGGTCACTGGGCCGTTTAAATCAGTCTTGGGTGTATTATATGAAACAGTGATTGCTAACTATTATGCAAATATCCCTCCTTCCTTTCCTTCCTCCTTTCTACTTTGCTTCCTATCATTTTAGGATAGAACATTTTATAGAAGAAAGTAGAACTCTATAGGGAAGAAGTAAGCCACTGAAGCCAGTTGTGGAATTCATGTCAATCAGTGTTAAAAGAATTTGACTGACTAGTTTACATATGTGGAAAAATAATCTAACTTATTTTTACAACCTCAGGTTTGTAGGCAGTTTCCCCACCCTTCTGCAGGATCAGGTTGGTTGCCACTGAGGTTTTGTGGCTGTGAAAATTTATTGCCCACAGAGCCAATCCATCTGCATTCAGCAGCTTAGTCTGAATAAATAGAGCCATTGTGCTTGTCTGGAATATGTAACCAAAGTTCATCCAGTCTGTTTGCCTCTCACATCTCCTGAGGTTCATAAACGGCAACACCCTGGTATGTACTCTTGGCCTCTGCCAAAGAAATTGTGAAATTGTATAAATAGAAGCTAAAGAAGCAACCAAAATCCATCTTTAGAGACATGGCTTCAAAATGGAACTCTGGCTGTGAGTGAGAGAAAAAGAACTTTGTTGTAGTACTTTTCAAGTAGTAGCACTCTCTCTCACACACACACACACTTAGTAAGTATGTGCTAAAATATTATGATGAATTCAGATTACTTGAACAATCATACCAGGTAGGACTATACCTAGCATTTTCGCTCCAAGACTAAATAGCAGCTTCAGTGGGGCAGTGTTTTGTGGGAGCTGGGACTACAGTTAACCCCCACTTCCCCATATGTCAGCCCATCTTCCAATCCTGTTCATGTGCACACATGACTGCTACTTAAAAGTTTTTAAACTTGTGTATCATCATCAAATGACATGTTTAACATAAGCAATACCATTAACTTGTTTTAATAAAATATAGTCAAAACCTTTCAGGGGACATTAAAGTTACTCTGCCACCTAAACCTTAGCCTTCCCTAAGAGCACGCTGATATAACTCCCAAGCTAAAATATTTTAAATCTCAGCATTCCAAGCCCAGATTAGCTATGACAGTTTTCATTAATAGTGTCTTAGTAGTAATGCATCTAAAATTGGCTAACAAGATTTTAATAGAAGATGGTTTAATGATTACTTTTAATGATTTCAGCAGCCATTGCCCTTTACAGCAGATGCTCATTATTTTTAAAAAGCCGCCTTCTATGTATTGCTGTATGTCTGTGCCTGAAAGAAATGGTGCAGAGACCAGCTCTGTAGTACTGTGTGTACAACACAAAGAGACTTGATTTGAATGTGCTTAATAGAGATAAGGTCAAGTGTATATTCCACAGCGATGCGCTGAGAGTTCTATACTTGTCATAAATTATGTAAAGTAAGCACTTGGATGGCGTTAGAAAGGGAAGGGAATGTGGGCAAGAGCAGAGAGGGTTCGCCAGGAAGGGTTGCTGTTGCACAAGCTCGTTCATCTCTGTGAGCTCAGTGAATTTAGCATTGCTTGTGCAATTACATTGTTTGGTAGGTGACACCCAAAGGCACTCCTGACAGTAAGAGCTGTTTGACAGTGGAATTTGCTGCCAAGGAGTGTGGTAGAGTCTCCTTCTTTGGAGGTCTTTAAGCAGAGGCTTGACAACCATATGTCAGGAGTGCTCTGATGGTGTTTCCTGCTTGGCAGGGGGTTGGACTCGATGGCCCTTGTGGTCTCTTCCAACTCTATGATTCTATGATTCTATGAAGGTGGAAGCACAGAAATGGTTATGCAGAACATAAGGTGACCTGCTTCCCTGATGATTCTATAGTCTGCACTGAACCTCCTTCTTTCAACATGTCCTCCTTTCCATTAGCAGACACCACCTGAGGACATATTCAGTCCAAAGTATGGGATAGTGCTGCTTCAGTGCACAAAACTAAATGTGCCTCCCCCATCTCAAGTTTTAGGCAAGCTGTCAAAACTGTGTCTGTCTGTCTGTCTGTCTATCATCTACCTATTTTTTTCCTCTTGCTATCCACTGCCTTGCAAAACGCTATATAAATATGGTGTGCAGTCCCTAAGGTGGTTGGATGGCGTCTTGTACACCTCCTTCTGGCAACTCCTGCAGCCAAGCTGGTGCCAAATGTATTGTTTCACTTTCCTTTGGACCACATCAGTGAGGCTGAGCAGGGGGGCTTATTGTCTTTGCAGCCCAGGACTTCCATACACACTGCCCAGGCTTGTGCCCCGGGGAGGTCACTTTGGTGCTGCTAACACAGCAAAAACAATGGAGGAGGCAGCAGTTACAAATTACTGGTGTCTGCAGCCACAGCAGGCCCTGTGATTCCCCAGTGGTTTGACTTCATACCCCCCCCCCGAGGCGCACTCCATTGTCTCTCGAGACACACCACCACCACAACAACAAACATCATCATCATCATCAACAACAACAACATATATTATTGAAGAATAAAATATATGCAATAATAAAAAGGAATATCATCATTTTTATAATGAACTAAGTTGATCATACATACACTTCAAACACCAATGACACCTTCTCCTCCCATTTATCATTTTTCCATTCAGGGCCATCTTTTCTTAAACTTACTCTCCCCCCCCCTTTTTTTTTTTTAAATGCCTAGCTTTTGAAACACTTGTCTTCCACATTTACTGACTAAGCAGAGGCTGTTTCATTCTGCCCTTGCTTTTATTGTATGTCAATCGTTTATATCATAAGCCACTTTGTAAGCCAGATTCTGTAATATGGAACGTACTGGAGAAATGCTCATTAAGTCCATTACTATAGTTGTGACCAGGTTACAGCAGTAGTGTAGCCTGTTACTACCCAGCAAGTACAAGAAATAGGTTACATTGATTGTTCTTCCCAACTATGAATTATCCCAGCCTATAATTAGGGCCCAGTCCATTTTCTCCTCTACATCAATAACTGGTGGACACCTCTCCCATCACATAGTTCTTCTTTATTGTTAAAAAGGAGTTAGTAAAGTTGTTAAATTGTAACATAGGTTTAAATGCCTGCAGATTCAAAGCTTAATGCAGCATATAGTATCTGGCCTCAGTATTAGCATTTTTTCAAATTTCTCTGACCATTGTAAGGCACAGGTCATCCCTTCCTCAGCTTCCTTTCAGCTTGTTCCATGCATTGCTGTACTCTAATTACATTGAAGTTGCTCACTTTTCACTCCCAATTACAATAGAGGCATTCAGTTTCCCCTTTGATTTCCTTTCACCAACAGATTGCAACTCACGGCAGTTTGGGGGTAGTTTGTTTTACCGACACTGAAACCTAAATATTTGCTGATTATTTCCCCAACCTCTGATTTGTTGCAATAAAAGCTGGAGATAGAAGATGCAATCTGAAGAGAATGAGAACCACAAAATTATTACTGCTGTTAGAATATTTGTGTTGTCTCATGGACTTGAAGTACAGCTGGAACTTTTCCAGAGTGATTAATAGGCTGAGGGGAAATCAATCGACCTAGCGCTGAATGAATCTATATCCACTAATGGAGGGCTGGGGGAAGAGATGGACAAAATCTTGTATCTTACAATTTATGGCAACTGAGGTATTGAAGCTGAGCAATTCACCTGAAATTCTTCGCTCTGTATTCCCGACCATCAATGGTCCCCCCCCTCCCCCTCTCCTGCTTCTATCACAGCAGTATTGTTAAAATCCACTTGAGCAGAATCTCAACCCTTCTTTGTGTACAGTAGCAAGTTTCCTGAAATAACTGTATTGATTTCAAATAAAGATAAGGAGCTATAAACACAGCTTCAAGGGAACAGTTTTAGGTCAAATACCTGGGCTCAACATTCCTTATTTGCAACACACACACACACACACACACACACACACACACACACACACACACAGAGTGTTCCCTGAATTTCTGGTTCTTAGCTGTGAGCATTGTTGCTTATGTAGCTAAAAAAGCATCACCTGCCACAACAGGGGAGACAGGAAAAGACCCCAAGGTTTGCAAGAGTGCAAAAAGCCCGGGGGTGGGTGGATAGGAACTAAGCCAGAATGATAAACCAATGGGGACTTAATGTGCTTAGTGGCCCTGGAATGCTGTGCTGACTGACTCTGCGGGTGGCGGAAACAGAAAACCAGGTGCAAAGGGAAATGGGATGGAATATAATGAAGGAGCAAATGGCAGACTAAATGAAACAGTCAAACAGGAGTACGCCATGTTGTTGCAGATCCTGTTTGCTAGAATATACAGTGGTACCTCGGGTTAAGTACTTAATTCATTCCGGAGGTCCGTTCTTAACCTGAAACTGTTCTTAACCTGAAGCAACACTTTAGCTAATGGGGCCTCCTGCTGCTGCCGCGCCGCCGGAGCACGATTTCTGTTCTCATCCTGAAGCAAAGTTCTTAACCTGAGGTACTATTTCTGGGTTAGCGGAGTCTGTAACCTGAAGCGTATGTAACCTGAGGTACCACTGTAATGTGTGCAAGGGTGCCATTGCTGTTCTGGTTTTTGGACAACCCAGTGTTGCCCTTTGTTTTTAATAGTCATGAAGGAGATATAGATTGTGCTGTGGTAGCTACAGCAGCAACAAATACTTAGCAAATTGGAACTTGGGAAGTGACCTTATACATCCAGCTCAGTAGTGTCTGTATGCTGACTAGCGGCAGCTTTCTGGGGTTCCAGCCCTCCCCAGAAATGCTGGGACCTTCTCCATGCAAACCTGGTGCTCTACCACTGAGCTATAGCCCTTCCACAAACCCAGTCTGACTCTGTCTCCAGAGAAACAGGAGAGCATCCCCACCCCCCTGTTTTTTAATAGAAACGCCACCATGGTATTTTGTAGCCTGTAGAAAAAATATATTTCCCAGCTTGTTTCCACATACTTTTCCTGCAGATATTGGGGAACCTAAAGATTGGGGGTCAAATACAGCCCACCTGGTACCTCTATCTGTCCCTGAACACTGAACAGACCATGCTTTCTCTGCAAGCCACACTCCTCATTAACCCTTCTCTGGGACCCCTCTAGTGGTTTTATCTGTCTGGAGTCTATCATTGAAGTAGATGGAGGATGGAGAGTCATGTGTGTCTTGTCACACCCACCAGAAATATTCAGGTCCTGGAAGGCTGTGCATGAGGGAATGTGGCTTTCAGGCTGAAAAATGTTTGCTGTAGGTCTTTGATTTTTTTTTAAAAAAAAATAGTTGTCCACTGGCAAATTGTCAAAACAGAAATAGTCAATATGAAATTTCTAGAAGTGGCATTAACACCGTTTAAATAAATAAAACATCAACGCACAGCAAGAAGTTGACAAATAAACTAATATTGTCTGACAAGGGTGATTATGGTAAAACAGATGTTTATGTAACATTTAGAGGGGCCAAAATATTTTCAAAAGCTGCTAATTAACTGGCACAGAGGAGGGAAGTGCATCAGTTATACTTTAATAAGCAATCAGCTTGTAACTTAAAAATGAATCTACACTGAGCATAATTTTCAGGGATTAGGTGACTCACTTGTCACATCTGAGCCCCACAGCTGACAGAGCAGCTCAGGCATCGAAGGGGAAAGAGTTGTGCTGGTGGCAGAACCCTGTGCACCACAACACACTTTCTGCAGGGATGTTTTCTTACACTTCTGTTTTTTTGGTTTAAAATGTATTTTTAATGCACGCAGCAAGTACATATTACAAATGATAGTAACTCATAGTACACACACTACTGAAGTGGAAAACTCGAGTCAACTTGAGTTCTGGACTGTATGTTGTTCAATGTTGCATCTTTGTACCAAAAACCTGTGCAAGTTAAAAAGAATTAGTATAGCAACATGGAAGAAAATGAGTTGGCAGGAGATTACTTTTCTACGCAGCCTAATTTTTATTTGATAATCGTCTTTGATAATTTTCTGTCAAATTAGTTGCGCTGCCATAGGCTCTGTGCAAAAGTTCCTTAATATAGTCTTACTCAGTGACACTAGGCTTTGTTGTATTTGGGTGGAGTCTGGAGTTATCTGTGGCTGTTCTGCTCTTGTTTTGGAGCGGTAATATATTATTGTCTACCTACCTTCCTGAATGGTATGTCATCTGAGCTTTCCATGATCATGACATAGTCTGAAGCAATTTTTCCAAGTTCTTCACTTCTGGCATCTTTCCCATGTGAGAGATTCATCTTCTCTCTTCCTTGTGTGAGCTCTGGTTTTTTAAAAGGAGCACACAAGGCAGAGTTAAGGGCACGCTATTTTTACACCTTTCAACATATAGTTATATCACCTGTTGGTTATCATCATACATAGGTATGTGATAATCTTCCAGTTAATTTCAAAGATTACTCCAGGGTAATGGAATTTGAACCAGAACAAAAAACTTGTACCTGACACAAGCTTTTAGAGATTCAGACATTCTGAGAGTACATAATTTCTTAATTTCCCTATCAGATCGGGGGGGGGGGGCATTTTTACTAGCGTCATAGAATTATTTGTTACTTATGAGCAAATAAATACAAAGAAGAAGAGGAGATGTGGCAGATCTACTTATCAAATTTGGGAAAACTGTTCTATTTGGACCCATTTCAGGTCTGTAGTTAAATGGTTCTGAAAAGACCTACCAATATCAGCTTGTTGATGATGATGATGCTGATAAAAAGAGGCAGATGCACCTCCCCAGGAAAGGCATTCCACAAACTGGGAACCACCACTGAGAAGACCATGTTATTCCTCAACTGGACAACAGCCGGCGGTGGCACCAGTTTGAAAAATCCTGAAATAAAGTGTTAGAATTAATGAAATAATTGCAGGGTGGGTCATGCGGCATGTCACTCACGGCAAGCAGGAAAGATGAAGAAGTCCCACTGAAAAACAAAGAACCATTACTTTCGATTGTAACCAGGATTTCTCTCTACAAAGATAAGGTTTCTGACTTGCTAAAGTCCCCTCACATGGAGATAGTGGGACATGCAAGGTAGAATTATGAATTAACAATATGCAGAACCATCGTTTCGTGCTGTGAATGAAATTGTACCTAAGTAGACCATCAACAAAGTCTTGCGCCAGAGAGACCCATATTCAAACTTCTTCTCAGCCTTAAAACTCAGCTTGGTCAGGATAAAATGGGAGGGGGGATAACCATATGTGCCACCTCGTGCTTCTTGAATGTAATAAAATGTAGTCCAGTAAGCACACAAGTTATGTGGGGGCTACATTCCATGGATCGCACCTAAAACAAAAAACGTGTATAGTCAAAACACTTTGGGTGCGATGGCAGGTGGGATTGCCAAAGTCTTTTTTCCCCTGGATGCCCACCCCCTTGCCATTCTCCCCACCCATAAATAAAAAACTAAATTGCCAAGCATGTAAAACTGAATGCACACTAGCTTACTGTACATAAATATAGCAAGGGGCTACTCTATTTATAAAGATGTTACACAACTTTGGGTGTAAAGTAATAACCATTGATTTAATGGTACAGTTGTTTGTACGAACTCTTTATTCCAAAGAGTGTTGGCAGAAATCCAGAATGTATGAGATTAAAGCCAAGGCCAAGATTGTAGCCAAGACGATCGTAATATTAGGTATATTCAGTTAGTCACTGAAAACGAAGCCATCCATGTCAGTACTTTCCATGAGACTCATGTCAGCAAATGGACAATAACGGAATTGGAAGTTAGTTTGCTGATAAAAATGGAGCGTCCTGTTAAATTCGTAAGGCTATGGTTTTTTTCCCCTCCACAATTTAACGTACTAGCAAGATCTGGATTTCCCCCACCACCTTCAGCAGGCAATGACTGAGAGGTAAAGCATCAATGGAACATTCATCTGCTTTTGCAGCACAGTCAGAACTTGCCAACAGTGTATCACAACGATGTCTTAGAAAGCCTGCAGCAGTTCTTGCATAGTTTGCTAAACGTACAATTCTGTAACTAACAACAGATGATTCCAGAGACCCAAATATGTGCTGTCTGTTTTGCAGAAGAATGGAAGGGGACTAATGGTAAATGAGATGGTGGGAAGGAAGGGAATTATTTCCTGCAAGGTTTTTGGTTTTTTTAAAGTCATTTGAATAGAACCGTATGGATGGAAAGATCTGTGCTTTAACCATTTTGGGGGCTTTATAGCATACTTAACGAAGTGTGTATTACATCTTGTAGATCAGAAATATCCATATTACTGCTACTTGTTAATACTTTAAAATTTGGACACGTGATAGGAATGTGTGTGACATGTGCTTTTTTTTTAAGTGTTGATTGAGCTCCTGTTTTAAAAGTCAGAGTATAAAATAAACATCTCTGCCCTTCCTTCCAGCAGGCAGCACAGAGATCTGCTCTCCGGGTTCTATCCGACAGGTACATTTTGTCATTTTTATGAACTATAAATTGCTTTATGAAACGCTGAGCCCTATTTATTGTGGCATATAACTCATAATCAGATTTTGTCCCCAAAGTATCTCTGAACTGGGATGCTAAACATTTTTGCGTGCTTGGATTTGTCATGCATGCGTGGAGTTTATTGCTGCTGGGGGAAAAATCATAGTCTTACTGTATTTCATATGGAGTATGCAGAATCCCTTGTTGTGGCATGAAATTAGAGATATGAAACTGCATGAATGATGCAGTAAATTCTGAGCTTTAACATTTTTTAAGACGTATCTAGGCTCATTTCTCAGCGATAAGTACACCATTTATTTCAAGATGTTCTCCTTTTCCGTTTTCCTTTTTTTCCCCATTCCCTTTTCCTGTGGAATTTTTTCTAGATTTGATGCCCTTATAAAACAATGTCTATTATTCACATTGGTCTGAGGTTTTTCTTCTCTCTCTCTCTTTAATTTATTGGCAGTTCTTCACACTTGCATAGACTATAATACTTACGTTAACTAATTACTCAGACTTTACTTGTGCAAAACATCTACTGAAGTATATGAAATGTTCTGTCATTTTCCTGAGCAGGGAAGGTATACAGGAATGAGGTTATAAGCCACGCAGTGTAGCTTTACCTTAAAGAACTTTTAATGAAAATAGATTGCTTGGAAGTGCAAAGGCTGCCTTTTAACACAGTCTTGATTTTATGTAAGTTTTAGGGAAAAAGGAATGTTGTTTTTGGAAGGTACATTTTACAGCACCTCTTTTTAAAAACAAAACAAAAACAGCCTACTAGATTTATATTTACCCACAAATGAGATACTGTGTCATGCAGGCTGACACAAAGTAAATTCTTCCATGCCTTCTTGGCAGGCATCTCAGCCCTTCTGGCCCAGACTCCCCCGCCTCCCTGAGAATAAGCAGTAATTGACTTTGTAAGGCAGCTCAGTCAACTGCTTCTCCAGAGCAGAACCTGCCACTTAGGATGAATTATACGTTGTGCATGGGTGAATAACATTTCTTTATGGTCTGAGGCTGAGACCATCAAAACTATCCCACCTCCACTGACAAACCCTGTTCTGTTTAAAGTGTGTGTGTGTGTGTGTGTGTGTGTGTGTGTGTGTGTGTGTGTGTTGAAACAGCAGGAAAAATAACTTGTCTTTGCAAACTTATCAAAAGATTGAATGCTTCAAGCTGTGTTAGCCAATCTTGCAAAGGGAAAAGGGTGCTGGGAGACAAAGGAACACAAACATTTGTGATAAATATATGTGATGTAGAACAGGAAGAAAAGACGCAATCATACCTGAATGTATGGAAGGCAAGTTCCATTTGCTCCCCGGTTTTGTATATTCTCCAATAGAATCAGAAGCACAGAATTATCTAAAAGTCCTTCATTCACCACCATCTAGAAAAACCAAACATCTGCTGCTGCGTGGGGACACCAGAAGGATCTGTAGTATGGTATCACCGATAAACACAATCCAGATAAGAGGTTTTTCATGGGAGTAGCCCAATTGATCTAGGAGGAAGTGGGGTGCCTGTTCTTAACACACTCTAAAGCAGAGTTGAGGGACCTCAGATCTGGAGGCTAAAGGCAGCCCTCTTGGTATCTCTGCCTGAGCCTTGAGCCTTTCTCCAGGCCATGCCCTGTCCTTAGCCACATCCTCTCTTCCCAAGCCACACCCCTCAATCACCCTTATTTTGCATCTCTTTGAGTAGTTCCTCCTGGAATGCGTCCTTAGAGTCAGATAATGCCGCTTGCTGGATGGATGGTTGTGTGAACATAGAAACCAGGAAACATTTACATTGGTTCCACCATGCATGTTTGCCTCAGGTCACACCCAACAGTGGGTCAGTGCCCAGAAGGAAATGAGGCCCCTGGGCTGAAAATTTCCCCCACTACTGCTCCATGAAATCAGTTGCCAAGACTAAAGGTCCCTGCCTCCCCACAGCTGTCTATGTCTCCTCCTCTCCAGGGCTTTCCCCAAGCAATTGGAGACTGCGCCTGCATGCAGCCAATCTCTCCTCTGCCCTTTTCATGCCTTTCCTGGTTCTGGGAGACAAGGGGGAGGGGATCTTGCAGCAACAGGGGAGGAGACACCTGTTATTCTTCACTAGCCTCTTGACCTCCCTCCTCCCACTCAGCAGCTTCAGCTTCTCTGCCACAGACTGTCCCAGCTCACTAAGCCCTTTTGCCCCTTCAGCTTCCAACACCTCCTCATCCACACATTAGGCATAGCATGGACGTCTGAAAGTGGAAAGCCTGCATATCTAGATCCCCAGGGCCTGGAATCCTGTACAATCTGCATGTGTTGGCTTTCTCCCTAAATAGTTCCTTGTGTGGATGGTGGGGCTGGGGGAAGCTGTGTTTTGTCAGTGATGGGGCTAGCAGCACAGCCCTGCTGCCCTTTTAATTGTGTGGACCCCTTTTGCATGTGTCATGCATGAAGAAGGCTTGCATTTTTAAAGATTCAACAGGAGCTCAAAGCACCAGTGCTTTGAATTGTTTACTACTGTGGGCTCTTACAAGTTTGCTGTCATATGAAGATTTAATTATTATGCACTCTCATCTTTTGCCTGTTTATTTCCCTTGGTTCAGGGAAACCCATGTAGGCAGTCCAGAACTCATATATGTGAACCAGAGGAGGCTCTTGGCACCCAGGAATGACCTCTCAGTATTTTAGTGAGACGACAGACATAGCATCTCCTGGAGTGTAAAATATGCAAAGTACCATGGGGAGGAAGAGGATAGATGTGTGTGGAATATGAATTGCCTCAGCATATGATTAACCTCACTGGCTATGTAGTAAATAGAAGATAACTGTGATCAAAAATGAATTTGTGCAATTTATCAAGCTGAGCAACTGTGCATTTTGCAGTGAGGCAGGAAGTCAATTCCAAAATCTAGGGCAAATAGAGCAATAGGAAATTGCAGGGACTAAGAAGTTAATCATACCTTTTGACTGCTTTCATCATTTTTGAAAGACAGAGTCAGTAGAGTCTTCACAGGAATGCTTCGCAGCAACTGATCAGAAAATAATTCTTTCAGCGAGTCCTTAAATACCATTTGTGATCACTCAGAACTCAATAGACTTTCTCACTTAATGCCCTTTGATGAGTTGATAAGTATGATTTTTAAAAAAATGTGTCTGAATTATAACTGAGTATACCTCAAAAATATTTACAAGAGAAACAAACATTCGGTGAGTAGAATCTAGAAGCCCTAAATTATTATTTGATGAAATAAATTGTATATAGAACAATATTAGAAAGATCATCTTAGAAACCACTGTATGCCTTTGACCCTTTGAAATTTGTTGAAGTTACTCATACTCTGTAAATAACAAAAGGATATAAAAATTAATACCCTGATACTATAGTAAAGGTAACGGGACCCCTGACCATTAGGTCCAGTCGTGACTGACTGTGGGGTTGTGGCGCTCATCTTGCTTTATTGGCCGAGGGAGCCGGTGTACAGCTTCTGAGTCATGTGGCCAGCATGACTAAGCTGCTTCTAGCAAACCAGAGCAGCGCACGGAAATGCCGTTTACCTTACCGCCGGAGTGGTACCTATTTATCTACTTGCACTTTGAGGTGCTTTTGAACTGTTAGGTTGGCAGGAGCAGGGACCGAGCAATAGGAGCTCACCCCATTTCAGGGATTCGAACTGTCGACCTTCTGATTGGCAAGTCCTAGGCTCTGTGGTTTAACCCATAGCGCCACCCACGTCCCCTCCCTGATACTATACATTTAAGCTAATGTGCATTCATGTTACATCAGAGCAGTAACATGTTCTGTAGTGTGCTGTGGTGGTTGTTGTTGGTACCTTAAGTGTAAGGCTTTAACCTAGCGCAGCAAGTATTGGAAACAAGCTGTAAACGCATTGTCAAACAGTTGCTGTGAATGCCTGACTCATGTGCAGGGGAAACCATCTGGTTTGTTAATGAAGAAAAATATTTCTGTTTTATAGTTTGTTTTTGACACTTGAATATTGCATTGCCTTTGGGCGGTGAGAAAGCAATAAGACACAAATTATTTTCAACTTTTGTAATGGCTCCAAGTCGCTGTAACTCCATCTGTTGATGAGGGCAGCTCTTCCATTAGACTGGAGAAACTATCACCACAAGGAACAAAGAACAAAGATGGAAGAGGAGGGATATATTACAAATTGTGCATCACATGCTGTTGCCGTTCAGATCTGAACCAGCTTGTGTCCTGCAGAAAGTGGCGTCATATGCTGACTCCAATGTCGCCAATGTTATGTGAATTCTGACAGCCTTTGATAGAGTTCTTCATCAAGTGATTGCATTAGTTCTTCATACATTCATGTCTCCAGCATCATGTCAGCTGGATCTGAATCCCTGGATAAGCTCCATTTCACTTCAGAACTGAGAAAATTTGGAACTATTCCAGTGTTAAAATTAACATGTGGAAAGTGGGTCCTACAGATTTGTAGCCCTGCATCTTTTTGGAATGGCACCACTAAAATTAGAACTTTGTGAATGAGGCATACACTTGTGATGGGGTAACTAATATGATTTTTAAAATAAAATAAAATAAAATAAAATAAAATAAAATAAAATAAAATAAAATAAAATAAGGAAGTGCCTTTAAGGCTGCAAGGAGCAGATTCCTTTCAGTATAAAGGAACCAGGGCTTTTTTAAAGCCAGAACTCTTCAGAACTCAGGTAGGCGCCATTACCATTCTAAGAGAACGAGGGAGGTGTTCATGGTGAATTCTGGCACCTCTTTTTCTAGAAAAATAGCACAGAGAGGGGCTGTACTTTGAGATGGATGTTTAACTATATTTTCAATTGGTGTCTGTTTTGTGTATAATCATTTGAAAGTCTGTCCTATCTTTTTCATCATTAGTCTGCATGTTTTTTAAAAAATAAACACATTATTTTTTAAACTTGCATTTTACCCCCAAATACAAATTTCATACACATTTTGATACTTTTTTTGAGCCAACAACTGTATTACAAAATCGTGTACATTTTGTCCCAAAATACACAGGTTACATGAATTTTAATATTGCACATCGTTTTTGAGGCAAGAAATTGTGAAACCTGGGGGATAACAATTCGTCTGTCTGGGAAGTGTGAATGAGGCTGGTTTGCTTCAAAATGTGGACTGACTGAATCCTTTTTATATATATATATAAATTTTTATTAACCGGCCAATCAAATCAAATTAAATCACATCACATAAATACCGAATTACAAAGCCGAATTTTAAATTTTTGTTGTTGGGGGGACCCATATTTCAAGATCCAAAGGGGGATTCTGATCATCTTCTTGCTATTGCGTTAATGTCTAAATCAATCCAAATCAGTCCAAACAGAGTTCATAATTCTATCCAGTCTTATCTTGCTGTTTCCACATCACATCTTGTTCATATATTTTCTCTTTTTTCTTTATGATCTCTTCTGATAGTCTCCTTAAGCCGATAAACACCAATAATAATCCTGTGTGAATTTTTCTGTTCTTCCAATCCTCAAATCAAGATGGTTTCCATATGTCATCGCCTTCATAGATAACATCGCTCTTTCCATCATTAATCTCGCAAAACTGTCGCTCTTAAGTTCCCTCTGAGGAGTTTCACCCACAATATAAAAACAGCTCTATTTCTCCTTCCAGACTCAAGTCCTCCGACAGAACTTCCCAATATGGCGACGGCATTTTTAACTGCGTCATTCCAAAGCTCTTATACATTCCACGCTCTTCTTAAAACATGCTTTGGTTCGAAAGTTTATCTCCACATAGCCTTAAATCCACAGCTTAAGTCCTTAAAACGACATTTCTGACTCGTGAGGGGAGGGGATTCTTGTTTAATCACATAAGGAAAGAAAGGAAAGTTTTTTTTTCCTCCCCCATCAGTCATTTGCCATACCGTATCTTGGTGTATCTTCTCATGATTTAATCTTGTCTTGGTTTATCAGAGATCTCTTCTGTTAGCAGGCTTTACTCCCCCTCCTTCCTTGAAATATGTGCATTCCTTCATCCAAATTGTTTCTTTTGAAGTTCTTGCAGCTAGTGGCGCGGATCAGGGACGGCATCCAGGAGCACCGGAATCCCACAGGAGGGCTTTGTGCCTAGTGCCCCCATCCCCACAAATTCGGGGGTGGTATAGGGCACAGCAGGCAAGGCAGTCCCCCCCCCACCATCCTGGGGGGGGTAGGGAGGCTAATTACTCCCATCATAGCCTCCAGATTACCTCGTGTGGGTCGGAGAGATGTTATTGTCAGCCATCTTCCGATGCGCCCCCTAGTGGCCCCCCCGACTGAATCCTTTAACATCCTTAACTACAATCAGATATTAAACTAGGTTTCAATTGGGACAGAGCTAGTCCTGCCATTGCAGCAAGTCATCATTTATTTACTGTTCTTAGACCCCACCCTTCCTCCAACTGAATCCCAGAGCTGATAGCAACGGTCTTAAAACACGATACAAATATCATAAAGCAGTAATTGAGATTATCATCAAAACAGGAACAGCCTTTAAAACGCCAATGCAGTGAACGAAAGCATGGCAAAATAAGTTCATTTTAAGTTTATGCCTGAGCATTATCAGTGTGTGAGACAACCAGATTCAGAAAGGAGTTCCGTGGCTGGAGAGCCACCACCATAAAGTCTCTGCCTTATGCTGCCACTCTATGGGTTCACCCATTGATGGCACCACAAGCAGGGCACCTCCTTGCAAATCTTAAATCAAGGGCCCGATGATATCAGGGGAGGTGTTCCTTCAAGTGCTCATGTCCCAGGCCATATAGGACCTTGTACATCAGTTCTAACACCTTTGAATTAGGCAGTACTATACAATCCCAACTTGCTGCCCCATGTAACCAGTCAGCAGTGCTCTGCACTAGGGCTGTCCCATGTAGAGAGGCAATCCATCTTAATGGGACTGCACCCTTTCAGGGGAAGTTAGATGCAGCACATCCAAACTTCACGGGGAGTGATCCATCCATGTTAATGGGGTAATAATACCCACCACCACCAGTTCACAACCCATCCACTTTGTTCTAACTTCAGAAGAAAGCATTCGCTCATGTTTGTGTCGGTAGACATTTTAAAAGTATTATTTTGAAATGTCCTGCAGCGACATGCAATAAATGTTTATCTTATTGAATTGTGCCCAGAAAACAATAGGAAGTCAAGTGCTGGAGCATTGTTGCAATGTGCCCCCCCCAATAACTTATTCAGCCTCTTCAACTCAGCTATACCAATTTCTATATTATTTTATATGAAGGAAAAATCTCTATAGGCTCTAGAGCCTTCAGATATTGGGATTTTTCTTGCTGAGAAGCATTTCCCCTGTTCCATTGGGAAGTCCTTTTAGGGACATCTATATATGTTGGATTAAGTATGGGTCTGTCAATAGTCTTTACTAGATCACAATTGTTTTCCTGAAAGTTACGGCTAACCTGTTTGTTTTAAATGTGGCAATGCAAAATTACTCACATCAGACAGGATGTTTTGTGGTTGTATTTCTGGTGTTATTTAAACATTACCCATGCATTATTCAGCATGGTTTTCATTTTTCACGCTTTTGTTGAGAGAAACAATTGAACTTTGAAGAGGTTGGGTTTTACTGCGCGAATTACTTTGTTTCCTACACCAGAATGCTTTTCATCTCTGTGGAAGTATTTAATTTTCCTATTCATGCAAACATATGTGCACCAACATGGGATTCATAAATTATACTTCCTCCTCATTGACTGGTACAATATATATATAAATGAACAGATAGTCTGTCAAAATATTTATTGTAAACAATCCTGGAGGATTGTTATCAGGAACGTCATCAAGAGATGCAAATTGAATCAGACACTTCCTGGTTGTCATTAACAAATATTTCCTTTTGCCAGGACAGGGGGTGATACGCAGTTGGGGGAGGAAGAATTAGTTCCCCCTCAAGAAGTGGGATGGCTCTTCTATATAGCTGCATAAAGGGTTATTTCTTGAATTGCCATGTAATCCTGCCCTTTATTTATTCTGCTTCCTACTCTTTTAAACACACAATAGGGGGAGTAGGAGGAACTGTGATGTTTATTACAGCTGCCTTAATGGCGCTGCCTTTTACAATCCCCATGGTGAATCTTATTTCCAAGGCTTCCTTTTCCACTTTCCTTCATTTCCAAATGTTTTGCTCCTTTGGCTGTTTTTCAGATTTTCTTAAGGTAAGTGCTTTCCTCTTCTTCCACCTCCTCCTCCTCCTCCTCCTCCTCCTCCACTCCTACCCTGATTCTCTCCCCAACATAATGCACTCGTAATCTGTTCCGCAGAATGCTTCTCATGCAACCTTGAAACCCTACGAACTCTTAGGTCTTACAGACACACACAAAAAGTCCAGCTTTAAACAAATAAACTAGCCTATTTCATGGCGTTTAGCTCTCTGGAACAAATCAGCCTTCTATTGAAAGGTTAATGTGCCCTGCATGGCTAGCACACTCTGACCTATTCTTCCCAACACATATCTTTATAAGTGGCTCTGTGAATACGGAGCACAATGTAGCCAAAGTTGAGCACTATTTATTTTCATTTATTTCATTAAGCACATCAAGGGCAGACTTTGGTCATTCAAATTGCATTGACACCCTGTGGGAAGCCAAAATTCGGCACCCCACCTCTCACCTTCTGTTCTGCTCAATTCACTACGTCATAGTTGCAATGCCCTGTTGCACCCCCTAGGCTCAGCTCCCAGTGTGGCAAAACCAGTCACGCTGCCCTAAATCTGCCTCTGAGAACAGGTTTAATGGTGCATTCCTATGCATGTATAAAGTAAGTCTCATTAGCATTGCAGACTAAATCAATGGAACTTAATACAGTCGCACCTTGGTTTTTGAACAGCTTAGTTCCCAAACGTTTTGGCTCCTGAACGTCGCAAACCCGGAAGTGACTGTTCAGGTTTCTGAACTATTTTTGGAAGCCGGACATCGGATGGGGCTTCCGTGGCTTCTGATTGGCTGCAGGAGCTTCCTGCAGCCAATCAGAAGCCACAGTTTGGTTTTCAAATGTTTTGGAAGTCGAACGGACTTCTGGAACGGATTCTGTTCGACTTCCAAGGTACAACTGTAGTGCTCAGTTTTCCTTGAATCATGCCTTGGTATATATCTTACTACTTGCTTGAGCCAGCCATAGCATTATCTGGTTTTCCTCTACAGAGCTGAAAATTTATTCTGTTTCTTGATGTGCAAAATATCCTCCACCGGGTGGTTAGTGTATGTCCAGATTCTAAAATAGCTATACTGCTCAGTTTGCAGTGCAGTTTCTGTGTAGTCTAGATAAGAGTAGGCAATTAGCCTTGCGAATCATTTCAGATTACGGTATTATTACAGATTTTCAGAGGCAGCTTCATATTCAAAGTAAAAATGTGCCACCATCACCTATAGATTGAAAAGACCTTTATTGTACTTGTAATGAGGAATAGGCAGATCAGTCTATTTCTGTTCAGTATCAGTTTTGTATGTGTTCACTTCTATCTTGTGTCCACATTAATCTGTTTAAAAAACAATAACTCCCTACAAAAAATTGTATTTAGGTGCATTTTAATTTATATTTATATGCACATTTTCGCTCAGTATGCATGTCTAAATGTATTTTGTCCTAAAATACGTATTTTGTCATGGATTCTGGCATGTTTTTTGAGCCAAGAACTATACCACAAATCTGAGGGATAATTACATTCTAATCCATACTTTAGTTTGGAAGGCTTGGATCAAAGTCAGTTCACACTGGAATTCACAGGAGCCAAATTTCTCAAGCATCCCTACTTGTAACCAGTCATCATGCATATACAGTGGTACCTCGGGTTAAGAACTTAATTCGTTCCGGAGGTCCGTTCTTAACCTGAAACTGTTCTTAACCTGAGGTACTACTTTAGCTAATGGGGCCTCCCGCTGCCGCCGCACGATTTCTGTTCTCATCCTGAAGCAAATTTCTTAACCCAAGGTACTATTTCTGCGTTAGCGGAGTCTGTAACCTGAAGCGTATGTAACCCGAAGTACCACTGTAATTCATACAGCTAATCAGAAAGACATCTAAGCCATAAAATTTAATGCACATTGAAAGCCATAGTATCCAGCCATACTATCAACCCCAACTCCTTCTACTTCATTAAATAAGGGGTGGAAGTGTCTGCGAATTTCAATGCCCCGTTTCTCATTTTTCCAATCTTAGTTCCCCACATTTGGCAGCAATTTGTGATTTTTTTAAAAAAAAATAAAAACCCTCATGAAAATTTATTGGCATTTTAGAGTGAATTTCTCCTAATAAGCACTTTTTTTATATGCAGTGTTTACTAATGCACTCAAATAAAGTTTGCTCTGTTTAGATAAATTGGGCTGCTGGTCTGTTGAACTTGGCTTTCTGACTCACCTGCTTCAACATCCAAGCAGCCCAACTGATTTGTAGTCATCCAGGCATGCACTCGCCTATTTCTTTTTCTGACACCACCCCAATGGTTCCCAAACGGCTGTCAGACACCACTGTGGCAGGCCCCATTTCCTCCTGGCTCATCTACATGGCAAAGATAACAAGTTGCAGCATATCCATAGCTGTCAAGCGTCCCTTATTTGGCGGGACAGTCCCTTATCCCAGCACCATGTCCCGCTGCTGTCCCTTATTGATGATGTCCCTTAAATAAGCTACTGAAGGTAATGGGGGCCTTTCTCTGTCCAGCTGTGCTTTGTCAACAACAAATTGTTGCTGTTTTTTGTGTTGAATGTATGCTATATGGTAATTTATGGACCTAATAGGTATCTAAATTTATCAAAGTAATTGCTGATCCCTTATTTTGGCTGCTGATCCCTTATTTTCGAGGCTGCTGGTCCCTTATTTTCAAATCTGTAAGTTGACAGCTATGAGCATATCATTCCTGAACATGGGAATGTGCAGGCCTTGCCCAAATACCAGATTCTCTCTCTCTCTCTTTCTTTCTTTCTTTCTTTCTTTCTTTCTTTCTTTCTTTCTTTCTTTCTAGAATTGGCAAGCCTAGCAACAAAAATGCTATGACTCTTAGGAGGAAAAAGAAGTAAATCTCCTTAGGAAAACGTAGCAGTCCTATCCAGAACTTTCTGTGTTGTGAACTGACACCTTGTGATTTATGCCCTTGGAGGTTTCATGCTAAGGAAACGATATATTTCAATAATGTGAAACCTTCTCTTACCTGCTAGTGATGAGAATTCCTGCTCTGCTTCCTGTGCCTCATTTGACAAGGCCAAAGAGAGCTTTAAAAAAGGGGGGGGGGGCTTTTATAGCTGCCAGTGATCAATGGCATGGCAACATCCAGCGTTAACAAATGCCAGTTGAAATTCTGCTCATCTCTAAATCATGGATTTACCGGTTCAATAAATATGCCATTTAAAGTCCCCCTTTTATAGTAATGATATTTCATTGTATTAATAATTCACAACAATTAATAGGATGGGTTGGGTAGTGACTTTTATGATGCAATTGCAATTAGAGGAATGCCCACCATAGTTCAGAATTATTTTAATTATTATGGATAATTAGTCAGCTTTAATTTTTGCATTTGTGGGCCTCTTATGGCTTCTCAAATTGCTCCTTTGCTATCACCTCTTGGTAAGTGTTCCTAACAGAGGGAGAATTAGACTAAGCAGGAGTAAGTAATGCATGTTCCTGTGTGAGAATGGCTCATCTTTAATTATCTGCAGTTGGAAGGCTTAGGTTCTAATTCATGAGCAGCATCGCTAAGAATGGCTGCATGGGGTCATTAGTTTGTTATGAAATTTCATACTTGATTTCAGGGGGGTAAATTTTTGCTTCAGTGTAGAAGTGAAGGTAGCGGATCTTGGGGTCTCAAAATTCAGCTGCGCCCTCTGTGACGCCAAAATTTGGCCTCCCCTCCATTCTAAATACAGTGGTACCTCGGTTTTCAAACGTACAGTGATACCTCAGGTTAAGTACTTAATTCGTTCTGGAGGTCCGTACTTAACCTGAAACTGTTCTTAACCTGAAGCAACACTTTAGCTAATGGGGCCTCCTGCTGCCGCCGCACCGCCAGAGCACAATTTCTGTTCTCATCCTGAAGCAAAGTTCTTAACCTGAGGTAATATTTCTGGGTTAGCGGAGTCTGTAACCTGAAGCGTATGTAACCTGAGGTACCACTGTAATCCGTTCCGGAAGACCGTTCAACTTCCAAAACATTCAAAAACTGAAACTCAATAGCCGACAGCTAGGCTTCAGGGTCTTGCACTCAGCGGAAGCCGTGTTTCCTGTTCAACTTCCAAGACATTCGAAAACTGAGGTACCACTGTAATAGGTGTGGTGCCCCTGCGGTGCCCCTGAGACTCCATGCCCAGTGCAACCAAATTGGCTGTGTTCCCCTCTGTGGTAGTTGTATAAGTTACCAGTAGCTTACATCTGAAATATAGTTTCAAAAAGTACAGAACAGTCTCAATGGCATGCTGCTAGGAACAAGATGGAAACTAGTGTGTGTGTGTGTGTGTGTGTGTGTGTGTGTGTGTGTGTGTGTGTTTCTCCAGGCCAGAGTGGGAGACATGGATTCAAAAGCATTGTTTATTTCAAATTCTCCAGTAGTATTTATTTATTTATTTATTTTTGCTGAAACAGAAATTAAAAAGATGATAATGACTTCAAAAAATTGTTACGCCACAGTACTAGAACCGTACTAAATATGGTCTAATCCCATTAACTTCATCGGGATTTAAAGGTATCTAGAGCCAAGAACCGAAGGTCGGATGGATACCCAGCCCCAATATCTAACACGGGTCCTGCTTACTAAGTAACAATTATAGTATAATTTAGCTTGTGAAAGGCAAATGCCAAAAGGTCCAAAGTACAGTGGTGCCCCGCAAGACGAATGCCTCGCAAGACGGAAAACTCGCTAGACGAAAGAGTTTTCCATTTTGGAGGTGCTTCGCAAAACGAATTTCCTATGGGCTTGCTTAGCAAGACGAAAATATCTTGCAAGTTCCTGCGGGTTTTTTTCCCTTTTCCCCTCTTTTTCTAAGCCGCTTATCCGCTAAGCCGATAAGCCGCTAAAAGCTGCTAAACCGCTAATAGCGCTAATCCGCTAAGCCGTCAATGGGCTTGCTTCGCAAGACGAAAAAACCGCTAGACGAAGAGACTCGCGGAACGGATTCTTTTCGTCTTGCAAGGCACCACTGTACATGTTTCTGTTTTCCTCAGAAATAAAATACCTGGGAAGTTTCCCTCCTTCGCAGTGTGTGCCTGATGCACTCTGGTGTTCGGTGAACATTGGGAACATGTGCACTGCCAGGGCAACATATAGCTCTTCTCCAAAATACTCAGTCTATGAAGGAATGCAAATGAAAAACTGGTTTACCAAAGATTACTCTTAGATAGTGTGTTGGCCAAAGGTTTACTTGTAAAAAGCATGGTAAAGCTATCGGAACCCATAAAAATCTGCTTTCAGTTAGTTAAAAGTGCTTAAGACAGTTGAGCTATATCATTGTTTTATCGTCCTCTGGAAGTTAGCTCAAAAGTAATGAGCATGTTTCATATCTGTGTTTGAAGCCACAGTTCTTTGGTCAGGTTCAGTCTGTGTGGCTTGACAGACACATTCAATGCACAGGCTTAGAGCCAAGCAGTGCAGCTGCATATAACATTAGTCTGACTGCTGTTTCCTTGCTGCAAAGCATCTTCAAGTGGGGTCAAATAATACTTTCCTCACATGCTCCTTCACCTCTTGAAAGTTCCCCACTAAGGTAAAAGCAGCTTGTGGGATTCAAGGGGAAAGGGAGGTTAAGAATTATGCAGTTCAGTTCCATTTCTCTACAACCTATCACCCACTCCTAAGAAGCAGGGCTCTTAAAAAAAGCAGTTGCCAGGTTAACATTATATACACCAGCACTATGTTTTACAATTTTGTCCCAAGTATGTATTATTATTATTATTATTATTATTATTATTATTATTATTAGTTCTTGCAGTTTAAATAGAATGATAGGCTATGTCGATATATCTCTACCCTAGCATACTGATAAACATTAATGTCTCCCTTTGAATAAAATCCTGGTTCTTTGAGTCTAGCACCTTGCAATTGCTTCTGCCTGTCCTAAGAACAAAACATGACACAAAAGATTGTTACCAGGTCTCTCTACCTTTTTAAAACAGACACACACAAAGCTCCAATTTTTATTGGAGGATCAGCACTGGGGAAAGATGTATATAACCTAGTTCTGTTCAAAAGTAGCCTCCCAAAATTTCCAGAAGGCAAAAATGGGAAAGGGAAGAATTTTGCTATTGTACTATTTTTAAAAATGGTCCAGGACACTTCTTCATAGCAAGAGAGGATGGATTCCATCTTCTAATGAGAGGGCAGTTGGAGAGAGATTAAATCCAAATACCTTGAAATCACAATCTGGATTAAGAAAGCTCTCAAATTACACGAACTACAGTTTATTTCGCAGTCTCTTGTTGTTTTGGTTATGATTATTATATGATGAACAAATGTGCCATTGTGTCTTTTTAAATGAAATAAGAGATCTATCTTAAAATCTTCAAACTACTGCTTCAGGATGAATCAGGAGATCATGGATACTTGCAGACAAGTTTCTATTGTGGGGTGGTGCTTCTTAAGTGTGCAAGGGTAGTTTTTGTTTTTGTTTACAGACTCCACACAATGCTGTTGGCATCAAAATACCAGGTTGTATTTTACCCTCTCTTAAGGCTAAAATACCAAAAACAACTTTGTGGCCAGTAAGCTGTTTGCAATATTGTCAACGACCCATTTGCTAAGGGTTGGCCCTGCTGTTAGGCAGAGTGAGGCAACTGCCTCAGGCTGCAGATGCTGAGGGACAACAATGGTAGTTCACTGACTGTTTCTCTGGAACCCCCATCCATTCCCTTCTATTGGAGGATAGAGCTGTTTGGATCCCGTTCGCATCCCGAGGTACCACTGTGTGTGGGTGTGCGCGCACAGAGTGCTTTTTTTCTTAAAAAAATGTTTAGGGGTACTCTCATTTTCTTACACATATTGAAAGACTTCCCCTCAATGAGGCCAAACTTAGATTCACAAAATGTTTAGGGGTATGCGTCCCCCTGCGCCCCCCCCCCGAAAAAAGCACTGTGTGTGTGTGTAAAACCATTCCCACATAAAAATACATTGAAGGATGGGAATAAATTCATACTTGAGAGTACAGAGGGAAGTTAAAATGTGTTGGTGGTTAGCCTAGCTCCATTAAATTATCCTGAGTGTGTGCCCTGAGTCTTTATGCAGTACGCATATAATGATCTTCCCAAAATAGCAATTGTAGCTCTCACATTACATCTGGAGATGCAGATATAATTTATGGGAATGCATCTGTGTCTTTAAAGCGGAAAGTGAGAAGTAGCCTTAGGCATGCTGTCTTCAGCGGCTTCTGAGTAATTAGAAGATAAGTATTGGATATGACATCTTTTACTTTGTTATTTTTGTCCAGGTTTCCTTTTAAAAGAAATTGGCACATTTATATTTTAAGTAGCTTCGAACCAACGCCGTCACAACATCAAACCGTATTAGAACATGTGAATTGTCAAAGCAATCTTTTCAGAACTTCATCAGCAAACACCATGGTTTATTAGCATGCTTTCCCTGCATGTTTCCACCCTCCCCCCTCCCCGTATTACTAGCTATGCAAGATGCAAATGAAGTATCACACATGGCTTATTCTGAACATCACACTGTAATTAAGTTTGCAGATGGCCGAAAAATAAACAGTGCTTATTCATATAAGACCAATATTGGAAGAGATTTCAAGAGACTGCAAATAATTTCAAATGGAAGTTTATCCAGAGTTTCTCTAGTGCTAGTATTACTTAACATATGGGCCCTAGATTTCCCTCACAAGGAATCTCCCTAGAGCCCATGTTGCCAGGATTGATACAGGTAGTTATGTCAGGTTCTTACAAGTTAATCACCCATACACAGTGCCTACCTAGGGCTTCATTTGTCCCCCATATCAAATGTGTCCTGGTTTTTGTGTGCCAGTTCATTAGTTACAAATGGGAAATGTGATGGATGCAGTGTTTGTTTGTTTGTTTGTTTGTTTGTGTGTTTGTTTGCTTGCTTGCTTGCTTCCTTGCTTTTTAAAAGGTGCTGAGTGTCAAGCGTGTCTGAAAATCATATTGCCTGCTTTCAAAGGCTATACCATAATAACAAGAGGTGTGTGGAGTAATGCAAAACAGGACTAAGAGCTCCTTTATCTTAAACATTTGTGAAGAAGAGAGAACTTCAACAAGTCACATTCCCCCCCCCCCTCAGCCCTGGTATGGCAAACTTCACCTGTCAAAATTCTCTTTTCTACACAACTCCTAAAGGTGCATGAGCTATATTCTCGTTTGCATCTGGCTAGGCTAGTGAGGAAGGGGCAGGTAGTGGCTGGTGGCAGTAGTGACTGGAGAGCAGAGTGGTGCTGCTTTACCTGCCTTTCCAATGCTAACATCACTGCCGATAACCCAAGACGGTGAGGAGCAAGGCAGCAGGAAGGTCAGTGCGGTGTGGCTGCAGTGGCAGGAGTGTCAGATTAACCCTACTGCTGCACATGCACGATAGCTACGTCCCCACTACCTTGCTCTTTCCCCCTTTCAGTTACCAACAGCAAGCTCCACATTGGTAAGCCAAATAATAATAACAATAAATTTTTATTTATACCCCACCCTCCCCAGCCAAGACCGGGCTCAGGGTGGCTAACAAACAATAATAAAAACAAGTTGATTAAAATACAATTTAAAAGATTAAGATACAACATTAAAACATTAGGATGCAGCCTCTTCACAGAAGGAGAAAGGAAAAAGAAAGAGGGGGAGGGAATCAAACTGATTCTAAGCCAAAGGCCAGGTGGAACAACTCTTACAGGCCCTGCAGAAAGAAATCAGATCCCGCAAGGCCCTGGTCTCATGAGACAGAGCATTCCACCAGGTCGGAGCCAGTGTTGAGAAGGCCCTGGCTCTGGTTGAGGCTAATCTAACTTCCTTAGGGCCCGGAACCTCTAGGGTGTTGCTATATATGGACCTTAAGGTCCTCCGTGGGGCATACAGGGAGAGGCGGTCCCGTAGGTATGGGGCTCCTAGACTATGAAGAGTTGTAAGTAAGTAATACCATCCCAGCCCATTCTGCCCTGCTGACCACTACTGGCTAGGAATCTATGATTATTTCAAATCTTCCTGATGCATGATGCAGTTTTTGCCCCAAGAAACTAACTTCTTTTTTAAAAAAAGCACTATTATATTGCTGTTTACAGACCAGTTGTCATACTGATCCTAGGATGAGAACAACAAATGTGTCAACATAATGTGTCAGCATAAGTGCATTTAAAGCATGCTTTCCCCCAAAAAATCCTGAGAACTGTAGTTGACTCCCCACAGAGCCACAGTTGCTAGCATGCTCAGCAAACTACAGTTCCCAGGATTCATTGGGAGGGGAGTCATGTGCTTCTAATGTGCTTTATATGCATAATGTGTACGCAACCTTGCAACCCTGAACACAGTTTGACTTACTTGAGGAATATGCTGTGGGCTGGGCTGTTAAATTTGCAATGCCTTCAATCTTACACACACACACACACACACACACACACACACCTTGGAAGAAATGTCCAGTTCACCACTGTCTAGCTGTTTTTTTTCCTATTTAAATATCCACTTCCTGTGGAGGCTGGGAAAGAAATTTACTTTTCCAGGCCAATCCTATAAAGAGTTAACTTGCACAGAGCGGGCAGTCTAGCTGCTCAAACTCAGCTGATGCAAGGTCAACGGCAAACACAACCAAGAAAGTCAGAGTTGCTTTATTTTTCTTGTGAGCAGGTCAAATAAAACACTGCTGATGTTCCATTTATCTGGTGTGACAAGCAAACACTTGGCAGCCATTGCAAGCGCACACTGGAATCTGGCACCAGTCTCCTGGCCCAGCTGTCAGCCTGCTGACTAATCACTTCATCCTGAAGTTAATGCAGCTCTAGGTTTTTAACACTCTTTCATCTCACATACCCAGGCGCTCAGTCCTTGGAGAGAGCTATTTACTCTGGTAATGCAGTTATTAATTATAATTCCCCCCCCCCTCCGTTTTTGGCAGTACAGTAGGCTACTTGCATTAATTCTTTTCTTCAGCGTTTCTCTAATGTTTACAATCGTCATTGCAGGTGGGGAGTTATTTTGACACTGCTTCTTCAACTTATCAGCAAGCTGTAATGGAAAGCTCCAAAAAAAATTAGATTGGATTTCCTTGGCTTTGTGTGTGTGTGTGTGTGTGTGTGTGTGTGAGAGAGAGAGAGAGAGAGAGAGAGCGCGCGTGCGAGAGAGAGAGAGAGCTTGTTAAGGTTTTATTTTTAGCATTGTGCTCAGGGATTTAATTATTTAATTATTTATTTATTTTAGCTAGCATAATATTGTAGCAATTAGACTCTTAAGCACCATGCAGCATGCACCTGGTTTTTGTTTGGAAGGCTAATTTGCCTTAGGTTTGCATTATCGGATGGTACTTGGAGTTCTGTCAGCATAAATAGCATCTCTCTCCCAAGGACAGAGTTTAAGATGTAGGTGTAGCCTGCAAACTCTCTTTTTTTGGCAGCGGTCGCTTCAGTTGTTGTGCTTGTAAAGGTGGCACTGTAAATATACAGTGGTACCTCGGGTTAAGTACTTAATTCATTCCGGAGGTCCGTACTTAACCTGAAACTGTTCTTAACCTGAAGCACCACTTTAGCTAATGGGGCCTCCTGTTGCTTCCGCACCGCCAGAGCACAATTTCTGTTCTCACCCTGAAGCAAAGTTCTTAACCTGAAGCACTATTTCTGGGTTAGCGGAGTCTGTAACCTGAAGCGTATGTAACCCGAGGTACCACTGTACTATTATTGGGGAAAATGTTATTGCAGAAGGGTGGGATGTAATCCAGTCTTAAATATTTTCTGGTGTAAGACCCTTTTCCCACCCACCACTCACTTCTACTGAGAATGACCGAGTAGGAACAGGAGAATAAACCTTTTCTGTAGGGACATCCCAGTTGTGAAATGCCCACTCTCTGCCTCTGTATACCCAGTGCCTACGATTCTTGTTTTTATTATTAATTCAGTTTTTACCCTGCCCTTCCTCGCAAAGGAGCCCAGGGTGGTCATACTACCTACAGAAGTAACACAGCATAATTTAAACATTTACAAAAAATTAAAGCAGCTAAAAGTACATCGTTGATTTATATACAGCAGTTTCCAAGCTCATGCCTTTCCGGTGCCAAGCATTCCAGTTTCTTGTATTTTTATCCACCCCATGCTTTTGGCGATGTATGGCTGCTGTTTATGGACACTTCTGTTAGTATTTTATCCAGATTCTTTGCTTTCCATGGCTCTGGTTTGAAATGTGGTTTATTTGATTATGTATTTTACATTTTTATTTAAAAAGATTGCAAGGCACCATGGACATTTTATGGAGAGGCAGGGTATAAATTAAATTTCCAGAGCTCTCACTCATCAGGGCTCCCATTTTTAGTATAATTTCCAATTCCAGTAAGGTTGAAAAATATTCTTGTTTCCTCAAGACTTCAGAAGATGCCCAAGAAAATTGGCAGGAAACAAAAGTAATATTTAATTGCCTGGTTCACTCAAGGACATTCGTTTCCGGGATAGTACCTCTAAATTCCACAAGAACCAGGGCTCTTTCACCCCTTTAATAGGAATTTTGACACATGGTGCTTCTCATAGTGCTATGTGAGGGAAAAGTTTGTATGCTGAAATCCTGTTTTCTTCTTTTGCTCACCCTTGACTATTAAAGTTCAAGTGCATTAGTTCAAAGGGAGCCTGGCAGGCCATAGAATCTAAATGACACTTTTAGTCATCTGACTTGGGAAGTAAAGTAAGAGTTTTAAAATTTTATCATCACCACCACCATAAGATTCAGGTTTATCTGCCACACGGGCACAATCCTTTCTTGTCTTGGCACTAGGGGTGGAGGAGAAATTTTTATTTTGTTCATGTTTTAATGAAAAAACTCCCTAATTCACGCAGTTCAGTCCAATGTGCAAAATGAAACATGATCACCGTTCAAATTTTGCACTCATCCAACTTTTGTGAAGCAGTTCTCTGACTGAACATTGTGAACCAAACCTGTATTATGTTAGGGAAAATTCCATGGAAAAATATTTATATTAGTCAAAACTGCATACAAACATGTGCATATTAGGGAGAAATCCACACTAAAAACGCTGGTGTAATTTTGTTAAGGATTTATTTATTTATTTAAAACTCCCAAAATTGCTGCATAAATGTGGAGTGCTGGATTTAGGACTGGAACAATGAGAAACTGAGGGAAACGAAAATCATCCCTCCTTTGAACTTATGATCAAACGGGGGCCAGAAAATGGAACTGCAAAGAATTGTGAGGATGCATGAAGAGAAATTAAAACCATGCTGTTGGGTCCTTTGTGGCAGTTATTCTTCCCATCGGATATATTATGCCATAAGTAAACTATAAGGTCAGTGAAGCACTCCTTTCTGATTTGGGTAATGACTTTTTGTTTGTCCAATCTTCAGAGGAATGTCATTTAAGTTCTTAGTTCTGAGTGGGGTGAAAGGGACTTGTCACCTTCTGTGACAGGTATGGGAGATAATGTGGGAGTTATGGTTTGGTGAGCACCCTGAGGCCCCCTTGAAGGGGGAGGATGTAGTATCTAGAACAGGGGTAAGCAAACTTTTTCAGCAGGACCACTGTCCCTCAGACCTTGTGGGGGGCTGGACTATATTTTGAAAAAGAAGTATGAATTCCTGTGCCCCACAAATAACCCAGAGATGCATTTTATATAAAAGCATACATTCTACTCATGTAAAAACACCAGGCAGGCCCCACAAATAACCCAGAGATGCATTTTAAATAAAAGGACACATTCTACTCATGTAAAAACATGCTGATTCTCAGACCATCCGTGGGCTGGATTTAGAAGGCGATCCGGCCCCCGCGCCTTAGTTTGCCTACCCATGATCTAGAACATGCATGCCTTCAGGACTGTAGGACTCAGTGGCACAGTTAAGGAGCACCTTTGGGGCCTACCCGTAACATCTGACTGGAGTTGTTGAGCTCCAGAAAGGGATGGAGCATGAATGCCTCCCCAGTCACCTGAAAGGGTGGGGCATCATCATCATTTATTATTTATACCCCGCCATCTGGCTGGGTTTCCCCAGCCACTCTGGGAAGCTCCTAACAGAATATTAATAAAAATAATAAAGCGATAAAACATCAAACATTAAAAACTTCCCTAAACAGGGCTGCCTTCAGGTGTCTTCTAAAAGTCAGATAGTTTTTTATTTCCTTGACATCTGATGGGAGGGCGTTCCACAGGGCGGGTTCCATTACTGAGAAGGCCCTCTGCCTGGTTGCCTGTAACCTCACTTCTTGCAGTGAGGGAACCAGCAGAAGACCCTCGGGCAGAACGGTAGGGGGTAGAGGATGGGCTAACTCCTGGTCACTGGCAGCGTTGGCTTACCCACAGTTTTTGTTATTCATTAGATCTCACACCTTGTTCCCCTATACAGATTGAAATGTTTAAATAAATGTGGCCCAGTTCACACAACCTTCTGCATCTCGCCTTATTTCCCTGTGTGGCAAGGGCACTGGTTTCTGGGGACTAGGGCACTATGCCCCCCCCGTCTTTTTATTTTTATTTTGGAAGGGGCCAGTCCCCCTCAATGTACAGAGCCCCCCTCCCCAGCAACATCAGGACATCATGCAGCTATGCGCCGGGCCCCTCAATGCTCTGGAGAAACTGGTGCTTCCGCTGTGTGGTCACAAGGTGCAAATGAACTAGGAAAAAAGAAAAAAGAAAAAAGTGTAACACTGTGAGGGAAAATAAAGCTCCTATATCCACTGGGAAATTAGATGAAATGCATGAATAGTCTGTGTTAGTTTTCTTAAATTGGATGTAGGGATGCTAAAAGATGGATGTCATTGGGCAAGAGGAATTTGGCTGTCCAAATGTCAGTGCCGTTTTGTGTAACTTACACTGAGGCAGAATATGACAGCATCGCTTAATAAGCCCTAATAAGTGAGAACTTGGCTGCATTCAGTTTTGAGGGGTCCTCCTATCAGAAACATATAAGCCAATTGTATGTTTAGAAAAGGGCAATAAATATTAACCACAGCCAAAAGATATTGACTTTGGAGAAAAGACACGAAGATCTGGACATGTATAGTTAGGTTTGAGCGATAACAAGAAAGGCAGCGATCGAAAGTACATTTTCTCCCAAGCTCTTTGAAATAAATGAGACAGGTAAATGTGTTTAGGATTGGTGTGTTAAGAGTCATAGCACTTTTCAGATTTGAAAGGTTTCAGTGCTAGCCAGGCAAAGATTTAGGATTGTGGGATAACTGTGTATGGAAATAGACTAAAGATAATAAATTATATGAAGGCACTGGTGCTAAGCATGAGGGGCATCTCCTGCCAATGATATGTTTCAAACTATTGAGCATTTTCCCCTGGATAAGGTAGGGAGAATGTATTTTTGTCTGAGTAATTCGAAAGCAGTACAGATTATGTGCTAGACTGTGTAAAAGACTCTTCAACTGCACAGGAAATCAATTGAAAAACTTAAGTGGTCACTTCCTTTCAGACACTCAGGACGATAGCAGTGCATTGAAATATTAAGTCATTGATCATATACACTTTCAAAACATAAAGTTCAAGTAATTTGACTGAGGAAGAATTAATCATGAACTGTAATTAAACGTACAGTATATCCAAGCACTTACAGAGCTATAATGTTGTCATTGGCGGATTATAACTAAATACTTGTGACTAATGATATCACATTGATTTAATGAATTTGAAAGGGAGGGAATCTAAATTCACAATCCTAGATGCTTGGGAGGCGAGCGACTTTTTGTGTTTGTGAAAGAACTCCTGCTGTGCAGCTTGGGGCAATACCCTCAGTGCCACCCCCACTGTGCCCTGCCCCCACCTGCTTCTCCTTGCTACCACCAGGTGCTTGCTGCCTCCTCCTGCTTTCCCACCACTGCGACCTTGCATCCCTCCACGGCCATGCTTCCCTGCTGCTGCGGCCCACCCACAGCCTCATTGCCATGCCAATACCACAGCCGACCTGCTGTTGCTCCGCGTCTGAATCCTGAGAAGTTGGAGTTGCTTTGGGTTGGTGGTTTCTTGGTCCTGGAATTAGCTGAGTGACCTGTTCTGGAGGGGGTTGCACTTCCTTGAAGGTGCATAGCCTGGGTTTTCTCATTGATTCCATCTTATTGGAGGCATGAGTGGCTACTGTGTGGCAGAATGCTGCAGCTGGCAAGCAAAGCCCAGACAAATAAGACTTGTAATAGGGCTTTGGTGGTCGTGGGACCTCAATTGTGGGATAGTTTTCCTCCTAAAGTTAGCCGGATGCTGGCAATGGCAAGTTTGTAGTGAGATATGGAAACATTCCTCTTCTGCCAGGCGTTCTGAATCTTTAGTACAGTGGTACCTCAGGTTACAGGCGCTTCAGGTTACAGGCGCTTCAGGTTACAGACTCCGCTAACCCAGAAATAGTACCTCAGGTTAAGAACTTTGCTTCAGAATGAGAACAGAAATAGCACCACCGTTGCACAGCGGAAGCGGGAGGCCCCATTAGCTAAAGTGGTACCTCAGGTTAAGAACAATTTCAGATTAAGAACAGATCTCCAGAACGAATTAAGTTCATAACCCGGGGTCCCACTGTACTGGCTTATTTATTGAGAGGGACCAAAGGAGGGATGTTGTCTACAGAATTGAACCATGAATTTCAGGTGCCTTGTTTTTGTGTCATTTTGTATGTTGCGACCTGCCCTGTGATTATTTTGTGATGAAGTTCAGAAACCTTAGCTGGTGCAGTATTCAACAGCCAGATAGCTTTGAGTATCTAACACCAATCTTGGTCCAACTGCTTTAGCTGCCAGTTAGTTCCTGGGCCCAATTCAAAGTGCTGGTTTTGACCTGTAAAGCCTTAAATGGCTCAGGACTGCAATTCCTCAGAGACCACCTATCCTCATATGAACCAGCCCGGACCCGGTGATCTTCATCTGAGGCCCTTATTCATGTGCAACCTCCAGAGGGTGGCACCATGAGAACTGGCCTTTTCTGCAGTGACTCCCTGTCTGTGGAATGTTCTCCCCCAGGAAGTTCGCCTGGCCCCCTGTTGCATATCTTTAGGTTCCAGGCAAAAACATTCCTCTTCTCCCAGGTCTTTGACTAATTAAACAATGTATGGCCTTTTAAACACTTTGTGTGCACGGTGTGTGTGTTATTGTTTTGTTTGTTACTATGTCACATATTTTTATCTATTTATGCTGCAAACCACCCTATGATCCTTGGTTGTAGAGCGGTATATAAATTTAATAAATACATTTCTGTGTTTGCTGGGCAGCTGCATAAGCATTTTCTAATTCATGGTAGAGCATGTATTTTGCAGGTTCAATCCCTGGTATCTCGGGTTAGGGCTGTGAAAGACTCCAGCCTCAAACCCTGGAAAACTGCCACCAATAGGTGTCAACAAAACTAGATGGACCCTTTGGCTTGACTCGCTTGTTGTGTCACAAATTGCAATCTTACCTGGCAGATGGCAGGTAGCTGCCACCATTAAGCATAGTAGAAATGGGGCATTGCTGAGGTGGGTAGCTGGTTGTGGACTGGGAAGCCATGAACATGCCCAGCAGCAACAGACTGGGTTAAAGAGCAACTGTTGGCAAGGAAGGACAACTCCTCATCAAGGTGGCAAAGAGGTTAAAGTAATCAAGCGTGCCCCAGCAGCAGCAACTGGACTTACCAGACTAGTCTGATGAACACCAGTAGCACAGGTGCAGAAGCAGGATGTTGTCTCGTTATCAATATGAACAGAGCAAGTGATTTGAGGGCAATTGTGTCCAATAGAGCTGGGCAATATATAGATATATCGCCCAAAACCGGTTTGAAGTCCTTATCATGATAGCAGTTTCATAATTTTTGACCTGACAATATATTGCGAATCATGGTGTGTGTGTGTGTGTGTGTGTGTGTGTGCACGTGCACGTGCACAATGCAAAAATGACAGTGTAGGAAAAACCATGAAGCCAGCCAATGCCTTTACATAGCTCTATCTTTATTTCAGACATTGTGATATATCAGTACATCACGATGTTTAGCTAGTGGTATATTGTGAAGTTAAAAACCAGATATCACCCAGCCCTGTTCACCTCTACATAAAAAGGTAAAGGGACCCATTAGGTCCAGTCGTGACCGACTCTGGGGTTGCGGCGCTCATCTCGTTTTATTGGCCGAGGGAGCCGGCGTAGAGCTTCTGGGTCATGTGGCCAGCATGACTAAGCCGCTTCTGGCGAACCAGAGCAGCACATGGAAACACTGTTTACCTTCCCGCCAGAGCAGTACCTATTTATCTACTTGCACTTTGACGTGCTTTCGAACTGCTAGGTTGGCAGGAGCAGGGAATGAGCAACGGGAGCTCACCCTGTTGCGGGGATTCGAACCACCGATCTTCTGATCGGCAAGTCGTAGGCTCTGTGGTTTAACCCACAGCGCCACCCACGTCCCTCACCTCTACATAGTTCTGTCCTTATTTCAGATGTCATGATATATCAGTATATTGCGATGTTTAGCTGGTGATATATCACAGTGTTGAAAACCAGATATCGCCCTGCCCTTGTGCCCAACATCGGAGTATTCAGAGCCTAGCTTTTGTGGAACTTGTCGGTATCGCTAATGAACACACACATTCTTTCCCTCCTTTCCCTCTTTTTGCAAGCTCTACGTTTTCCTCTGTCCTGCTGATGTGATGTGGAAAGTTGCATGGTAGATGCTGCACCTTAATTCAAATACGACCACCATTGCTAAACTTCCTTCTGGACAAATTCTTCCAACAGGCCTCTGTTTGCCAACATCTGCATTAGTGTGAATCCTGCAAAAACAGAAGTTCTTTTTATAGGGTATAATAGGCATGTGCCTTGATTTACGTTCTCTCTCTCTCACTCCCTCTCTCTCTCTCTCCCCATTCCCTCCCACCCTTTATTTGGGTCTGGCAGCACCACTGTGCAGCAGTCCAGCTGCAGGATTTCGGGGATCACCAGCAAGTGCTCCAGCAGCAGCAGTTCCAGTGAATCTGAGAGCAGTTCAGAATCCGACTCAGAGAGTGAAAGCAGTTCTACCGAGAGCGACAGCAAGAAGCCCTCTCATTACTCCAGCCCAGAGGTAAGGAGTTCTGCATCTTTCACTCCCGTTGAAACATAATGAGCAAGAAGTTAAGTTTCCGAATCAGTGGAACCTTTGTCCCAAGTAATGCATTTAGTTAGGATCAAGGAGGTTTTATGCAGTGCTTTTTTTTTTAAAAAAAAAGTGCCAGATCTCACCATGAAGTTGTTACCATAAGTGCCACACCTTTAACACACTTTTTACATGGGGGTGGGGGGGGGAAGGTGCCAGTACTGTAGAAAAAAGCACTGGTTTTATGTGGCATCTTGGTGGGTGACTTCCCCATGCCTTAAGTGTGGCATTTTGTGCAGTTGAGGAATTGTGAAAAAAACACTATTAAAAAATCCTTTTCAGCCCTGTTGGAAACACAAGGCAGCCTTGAGCCACTAAGCCTATGAGACTAAAATAAAAGAATGCATATGCTTTTATGCAAATTTCAGGGCATGGCTGAGCACTGTGCATGTTTAGCAGTATGTCCTATATGAAGTATGAATGCAATATATCCTATATTTCAAGCACACACACCCCCCAAGCTTACTACATTGGCAAACATCACTCCTGTAGCGTTTCACTCCTGTGACAAAAAGACCACTCCCCCATGTTCCTGGTCCACTACACCACTGTTCCTAGTATACTTACAGCTTCTAAGCCTCAGTTTTAGTCATTCATCTAAAACATTTATATACTGCCTTGTATGAATAACCTTAAGGCCACTTAGAAAAAAAATGAAAAGCAAGTAGCAATACCAGCAAAGCAAACAGCAGATAATAGCTGGGATAAAATAATATATGGTGCACTCCAGGCGCCACTGAACTACAGCTCCCAATATCCCTGTTTTAGTTTTTGTCCAGAAAACCTGGACAACGCACCTTGCTCTGAACACTTTCCTGGGAAGCAAGTCCCATTGAACCCCGTGGGGGCCATTTCTGAATAGGCATTGTGGGATTGTGCTGTTAAAAGAGATTTAAAAAAATAGTTATTAAATATTCACAGTAAACGCAGGAATACTTCCTTTGGATGGGGCTTTGTGTTCATGTTTCTGAATAAGATTGAAGAGTAACATCTGTTCAACCTTGCAACTCCGCCTGAATTCAGTGGTTCACGTTTGTTTCTAAGGTCATTTGTTTCTGTTGGTAGTGGAGGAACACCATTAATCAATGCCTACGCTATACTAATAAAAGTCATTAACTGTACATGTTGTCTTTCATATGGTTTCCTCCCTTTTCTATTCTGAGAGGAGCCCAAGTCAGTTCTAGACAAACTTATGAAGGGTAGTTCTCTTTATGGAATCTCCATGTACAAAGGGGGTGCACTTGTGAATATTAGATGCTTGTATTCAAGCCAGGAGACCATCCCCATTATGTTTTGCTGGTGAGTGATTGAGAAATCTGGCTGCCACTGTGGGAAATGAAGTGATGGATATTGTATTATGGTAACAGAATAGCCACACTTTTTAGTTAAATAATATTTTTATTTGCTGGCCATGAAAAGAATAACCAGTTCCTTAAGAGTATAAAAGCACTGTAAAGTCTCTACTGTATAAGCTGGAGTGTTATGAAATGTTTGGAGTTTCAAACTTTATTTTCCTAGCCTGAACAGCCATCGTCAAACAAGTGGCAGCTGGATAAATGGTTAAATAAGGTTACTTCACACAAAGCACCTATTCTGAACCAAAACGGACTGGAGCTCTTTCAGTGTTACAGCAAAGGGAAAGATGAAGGGCAAGACTGTGAACATTTACCTCCCATTTGCCAAACCGGTCTCAGAGATAAAGAGGTTAAGAATCCCAGCAAGGAGGACCTGAGGCCTAGAACAGCTAACAAAGCCCCGGGGCATAAAGGAGGGAAGCAGAAATCGCCTCCTTCAGCTGCTGCCATTTCTGGAGATAGTGGTCCTCTGAGGAGGACAGCCTGCAAAAAACAGCCAAGAAGGACAGAGAGGACCTCTGGTGGTGATATCTTAAATGGCCATGCAGCTGATGGTCTTGACTTGAACCAAGTACATTTGGAAAATAATAGCACATGTGAACAACCTAAAACCAGGCCTTGCAACAACAAAGTTGAGCACAGGAAGGAAACACGTGCTGCCTGCGAAAAGAGGCGTACAAGGGGGTCAGGTAAAACAGCACCCAAATCCAAGGAATTTATTGAGACAGATTCTTCATCTTCAACGTCCTCAGATACAGATTCTCAGTCGGAACAAGAGGATTACCCTTTACATAAGCCTCAGACTGTGACCTCAGCATCAGCTGGAAGTGACCAGAAGCTGAAGGACCCTGGGAGTAATAATACCAACAAAGCAAACAGCAGTTGCAGTGCCTTTGGTTCAGTTAACACCAGGACTAGTAACGATATAGCAAAGGAACTGGAAGAGCAGTTTTACACCCTGGTTCCATTCGGTCGGAACGAGCTCCTATCTCCCCTGAAAGACACAGACGAAGTGAAAGCACTTTGGGTCAAAATTGATTTGACTCTTTTGACCAGAATTCCACAGCACTTACCTGAGGAGCCACTGCAAATTAATGCTGGAGTTAAAGAAGCAATCAGTATGCAGCACAACATTGTTACTGATCTGCCGGCAGAAAAGGTCATCCCCAAATCTAGAAGGAAACGCAAGGTAGGCTCCTTAGATTTGTTTTTAATTTTTAAAGGGCTAAGGGGAAGTGCTTGGTTGCATCTAAAGTGTATGCCTGTACATTGGTACCTCAGGTTAAGTACTTAATTCGTTCCGGAGGTCCGTATTTAACCTGAAACTGTTCTTATCCTGAAGCACCACTTTAGCTAATGGGGCCTCCTGCTGCCGCCGCGCCCCCAGAGCACGATTTCTGTTCTCATCCTGAAGCAAAGTTCTTAACCTGAAGCACTATTCCTGGGTTAGTGGAGTCTGTAACCTGAAGCGTATGTAACCTGAGGTACCACTGTATAAGTTTCCTGGGTTGTATCCAGTGCTGTGTGAGCAGAGTTCTACCTGCACAACAGGACATTGATTTCCTCCTCTTCCCCTCACCCCCTCATTCTCACAGTCTGCTCCAGAGGGTCCCCCAACCCTCTGGAGCTGATTTTGATGGTGTCAGGGGGATAGAGGGGACAAGAGAGGACATTCCATTGCATTCATGAAAGTCTGTTGTGCCAACACAGCTGTAGCATTGGGTCTACAGTCCTTATCCTTCAGTCATTATAGTGGCTCACAGCATATCCAGGGGTGGTGGAGGTAAAATTTAGTCAGTCCACATTTTGCAAACCTACCATATTTCAAAAGCAAAATGTGAACTGAAGCACAGCTGTCCTTTGAAATTTGTCCTCCTCCAAATTCTGCAATGCAGTTCTTAAGCAAAAAAAAAAAAAAAAAAAAAAAAAAAGTTGTTTGTTTTTTTTAAAGTACATATCATGAGTAACTGTGCACAGAAAAGAACATATTAGTGAAAACATTGTACAAAAATGGCTTGCAAAAAAGTACGCATTAGGAGGAAAATGCCTCAAAATGTGTACAAACTTTGTGGGACCTTTTTGGAGCAAACTGAAATTAAGGTTGGAAAAATGATAAAGTAAGAGAAACCAAAATTGACAGATTAATCCATTCCTGTCTCTCTCTGCAAATGCAGATAAGATTCCATGTATTTTAGGAGAAACCCCTAAATGATCCCCTAAGAACTTTGAAAATTATAAAGAGATTAGAATTATTTTTTTTAAAAAAAGTAATTCAGATGAGGCCTACATTTCTGTTTAAAGGTAAAGGTAAAGGGACCCCTGACCATTAGATCCAGTTGTGGCCAACTCTGAGGTTGCGGCGCTCATCTTGCTTTATTGGCCGAGGGAGCCGGCGTACAGCTTCTGAGTCATGTGGCCAGCATGACTAAGCCGCTTCTGGCAAACCAGAGTAGCGCACGGACACACCGTTTACCTTCCCGCTGGAAGGTAACTTTGATGTGCTTTCAAACTGCTAGGTTGGCAGGAGCAGGGACCGAGCAACGGGAGCTCACCCCGTCGCGGGGATTCGAACTGCCGACCTTCTGATCAGCAAGCCCTAGGCTCTGTGGTTTAACCCACAGCACCACCCGAGTCCCTTACACATTTCTGTTTAGCATACACTTAATTTCTAACTTGACCCTAAAGTTAGAGTACCCATCTGATCAGGATCACCCAGCTTATTGGGGTAGCGCCATGTACCCACCTTCTCTAGGACAGTGTTGCTCCCTCTTGCTGGGATGGGGAGGGGAGGCTGGCAGCAATGTTGGGCTTTGTTTTTTGTTTTTTTTAATAATATTTATTAAATTTTCCAATAAGAACATACAAATACAAAACAACTACAATGAAAACAAACACAAATAAAAAACAAGTATAATTTCAAAACTTATTTTCTCAACCTTATTTCCCCGACTTCCTCATACCTCACCGTTTTGTATTCTAGTTTCATTATCCCATCAGCAACTCCATTCCCTTATTTCCCAAAAGTTTTTTACTAATTCCATTCCTTTTCTTACTCTAATGTCTCTGAAAACCAATATTTTTAAGTCCATGTCAATCTAACATTCTTTAATCTTGTAATATTTATTAAGATAGTCCTTAAATTTCTTCCAATCTTCTTCCACTGTCTCTTTCTCCTGGTCTCGGATTCTGCCCGTCATCTCTGCGAGTCCCATGTAGTCTGTCATCTTCATCTGCCATTCTTCCAGAGTGGGTAGATCTGATGTCTTCCAATACTTTGCAATAAGGATCCTTGCTGCTGTTGTGGCATACAAAAACAGAGTTCTGTCCTTCTTTAACACCACATGGCTTACCATACCCAGGAGAAAGGCCTCTGGTTTCTTCAGGAAAGTGTATTTAAACATCTTTTTCATTTCATTATATATCATTTCTCAGAAAGCCTTAATCCTTGGGCATGTCCACCAGAGGTGAAAGAATGAGCCTTCATTTTCTTTACACTTCCAACATTTGTTATCTGACAAGTGGTAAATTTTTGCAAGCTTGACTGGGGTCATGTACCACCTATAGATCATTTTCATAATGTTTTCTCTCAAGGCGTTACACGCCGTAAATTTCATGCCGGTGGTCCACAACCTTTCCCAGTCAGCAAACATAATGTTAATGTTGGGCTTTGTTAGGTCCCCCTGCCAACAGAACCACAACATTTATCACATACATACCTGATTTCCCCCAATAGTCCTATATGCACTGGTGATTTGTTATGTGTTGGGGAGCAGTGATGCCACACTCATTGGGGCAGGGATGAGGCAGAGTGAAATGGCACTAAGGACAGAGAAACTCCAGGTTGGCAGGAGTCAATGTCAAGGAGCACTATAGAAAGTAAACAATGTGCCCTTTAACTAATATAAATAAACAAATGTTGACGCAGAAGGAGTTGTTATGTTCCTAATTGTGAATAACTGACATGGCTTAATACTTAATATATGTACACACACACGAACATGCATGCATCCTACAAAAATATAAAATTTGTAAGCACTACAGTGTTCAATAAATAGTAATATTCAACATCTATACCATTACCTGCACAATTCGATATATGATGGACCCTTTTCTTCCCGTAGTATGAAAATGAGGAAGAAAACAGGGAGAGCAAGAAGATTCACACTGAGCAAGAGTGCTCTTCACATTTACTTGCTTCAGCCCAAGTTGCTTCTGCACCAAATAATTGCAATATGATTAAAAACAGGTATGTGTTTCTTGTGTTAGATGAGATTTGGTCTTTTAAAATTCAGTGTAAATGATACTTGGTATCTAAAGGGAAATGATTTTGCATATTGGTGCAATTTACTGTCAAAATGTGTTAACTTCTACTTACAATTACTGGATTTCGTTCAAAATATTTATTTGTTGTTATGGCATATGAAAAAAATCTTAGCATTGTAAATATCTGCAGCAAAAAAGGGGGCATGTTAAACTGATTATTTAAAACTGCCACTTGGCTTGAACCTTCAGGGTAGGACAGGATGCAATCATTTAAAACAATTTTTAGAGGTGTGGCATGCTGATACCTTCATCTCGATTCTCAGTGGCAGCGGTATAGTGATGCCAGCCTAGCCCGCGCAACCAAGCAGAGCAGGGCCACACTGAACCGCCTGCCTACCTGTTCAGGGGGAGCTTGACCAGCTGGCTCTTGGCAGGTGGAGAGGAGCACCAGGTTGGGCTCCGCTGAGGTCGCCTGTGTGGGGGTGCCTGGTTTGCACCCCCTCAAAAATTGTGTACCCAGGGCCACAACCCCCCTGGCACTTCCACACACGTACTACGCCTCTGTCAGTGGCACTCATCACCTGAGACTGCTATTCGAATGTAGCTGGATTCCTGTAGATGTCAATTTAAATGATCTATTGTGAAACTTTTTTAGCATGGTTGAAGTTGCAGTTCACACTGGTGCTACAAGAGAACCAGAATTATTCAGTGGCAAATTTATGTGGGAAGTGGCCATCGCTCAACAGTAGAGCACGTTATGTACATGCAGATAGTCCCAACTTCTCCAGCTAAAAATAGCAGGTGCTGGGAAACATTTCTGCCCGACACCTAGGACAGTCACTTTGAGACAGCTAGTACTGGGCTGAGTGATCCAGTGGCCTGACTCTGTTTAAGGCAGATTCATATGTTGATATACTTCTATTAGGGATTGGGCTTCGTGGGGTTTATTTATGGGAATTCATTGCAGGGCTTGTTGGTTCCTCTGTGGCCTGTTCCTCCCTAAGGCAGACAGGCATTTGCACAGGCTGCTTGTGTTGATGTCATCAGCATATGCCATTGTCTAGGTGCCTCTGTCCATATTGTGTGTAAATTAAGAGAAGGTGACAAAATGACGCTGGCATGGCGCTAGAGAATTGTGTTTGCTGTCACAAGTGGTGTTATGGCCATTAGGGAACAGTTAACTCAGCTGCGATACTGCATGACTTGTACAATTAGGACTGCGCTTATCTCAAATGATGTGCAAGGAAGATTTGCATTTCTCAATGAAAAATATTTCTTCTGTGACGGGGAAAAGGATTTTTCCCATGACAGAGGTAGTTCCTTGAGGGATTTTGGGGGAAAACACTACTTAATAGACATTTTGCTTGTACAGATGATGTAATTTGAAGTTCACTATCTCGAAAATTAAAGCCTTTAAAAAAAAATGTAAAAATCCAGAATGTTACAGAAATGAAAAACCATATTATAAACTCAGAGCTAGCAGACTGTTCAGTCCACAATCTTACCCTGTCATGTTGTCTTCCAGCTAGACTATTATGTTTTATGGCTATTTCTTACCTCTTTATAGATGCAATAGAGCACAATATGTGCTTAATCTAGTCAGGAAAAAATATGGGGCAAAATATACCTCGTTTTATAGCACTGTTTTAGTGTTCTAAGTTAATTTAGCAGGTCCTCTCTCTGTTCATTAATTTATCTTATTAGTCTTTAAAATCTGGAAGCACTATGCTTCATAATTTAGAAGCCTTTTTTATAGGTTATCGCCCAGCATTTAGCCTTCTCCAACGTGGACATGTGTAAAAGGTAAAACCGTGCTTCCGTAACAGTGCTCTGCTGCTAGTTTAAAATGCAAACATTTTAACATGCACTTTCCCTCCTCTTGTAAATGTGCACTTTTTGTGAGGAGTGCAAAGAGTTTCACAGCATAGCTGCCTCACCTGCAGCAGTGCTATCATCCTATTGTGTTGCTGAAGGATGAGCCTTGGGATCCCTTCCAAGTCTACAGTTCTATGATTCTATGAAATGCTCCTTGCTCTCAACTTTTTAAAAACCAGTACTTAATTTATGCCCTTTTACGTCACACCTCCTTCGTGGAGCTCAGGGTGGTGCACCTAGTCCCTCCTCACCCTCATTTTAACCTCACGATTACCCTGTGGGATAGGTTAGGCTGGAAGAGAGCAACTGGCCTAAGGCCATGCAGATTGCATCATGACTTAGACGGGATTCTATCCCAGTCCTAGTCTAACACACTAATGCAGGTGTAGCTCACATGATGCCCTCCACTATTGTCCGTGCAGGCTGGGACTGATAGGAGCTGTAGTTCAACAAGGTTTGTAGGACATGGCATCACTACTCCTGCCTTAACCATTATACAGCAGTAGCTCTTACAGCGCAATGAATGTTCACTTCAAAGTAGGTCTCACCGAGTTCAGTGGGGGTTACTCCTAGGTAAATGGATAAAGGATTTCAGTCTTTAACCATTTTCTTATAAATAAAATGATAGAAAATCCTCAGCTTTTAAAAATACATATTTAAATAAGCATTTATGTGTGAAATGTTGTGCCAGTTTTTTATTTTTAATGGCACAGACAGGAAATAAACTGATTTCTCTATTCCTAACTCAATATTAATGTCGAACACTTGTGTTCTGGTCTTTTGGTTCTGCCACTAAATAATGTTACTCTGGGTCAGAATGTCTAGGCCACAATGTGGCTGTGAAACAGAAACAAATGATAAAAATTATTGTCTGTTGAACTTTGCTCTAGGAGCAATAAGTAACAGCATACTGCAGAATGCCGGAATGGTTTGATTTTGTGGAGAAAGCTGCACTTAGAGCATTGTAGTGCATATTTATCAATTTCCTTCTTTGTGCTCTTTTGGCTTTTTGCTCTTTACCAGCTCCATGAGCCTATATTTCGTTCTTCTCAAACCCTGAATCAAATTAAGTTAACAGCACTATCAGAACCTGGTCAGCAAGTTCAGTGAAATTTCAGCCACTTAGAAGCACATTTCTCCGTTTCAGCCAACATGAGGTTTATCAGCCTGACTTATGAAGTGTCACCTGTGATTGCAAAATTGTACTCCATAACCTAAAGCTACTCTTAAAAGCTCCATCTTATTTTCCAACCATCTTTTAAAACAATATCTAGCAACTCTTCATTTCTGTTATAAGTACTTGGATAGATACTAGCCACCGAATTGTAGTTTGCTTCTAGAATAAAAGAGAACAACGATCTAGAGCTTTGCTCCTCATGCTGCAAAAGTTGTTTCCAGATGAAACATTGGTCAGCAGAGTTCATCCTTCCAGTAATCTGAAACTGATAGTGTTCATAATATATAAAATGTTTATTTCCTCCCAAGTGGCATTTGTGACCATCCATTACTGTAATTTCCATTTCCAGCTTGGCAACACCAATAAATAAAAATGAGAAAATGCTTCGATCGCCTGTTTCACCCATCTCTGATGCATCAAAGCACAAATTCCCTGGTGATGATCTAACTTCTTCTAGCAAGCCTCAGGGTGGCAACCTATTATCTTCCATATCCTCAATAAAAAAACACAAGAATGAGATTCGATCCCACTTGCACCAAGGAGATTTCAATGTAAGTTTTGATAACAACGTATTTACCATAATAAGAGCATCTGTTGCTTTAGAAACCTGCCCATCTACTTTTGGTCCATGAGTCTCATTTCTGCCTGAGGTATGGTCATATTTGGGACGGTGTGAGAGAGCCTTCTCAGTGGCAGTGCAGAGTGTGCATGCAAAATGCAGCTGGCCTCCCTCCTAGTCTTTTGATGCCATGCAACCTAAAAACTTGTTGCAGCAGCAAGCCTTTGGTCTTATGTGCTTCCTTCACATTCATTTTTGTTAATTTCTATCCGCTAGTCGTCTGTGTATTTTATTGTTGTTTTTTAAAATGTGATTCTGCATAATCCTTGTTGTTGTTTAGCCATTTGGGGTGTTTTGACTTGAAATGAAAAGCCAAGGTATAAATCTGTAAAATAAGCACACATTTGAATAGCAAGATTAGCAGCAATGTTGTGTGCATAATTATGTATGTGCAGCCCAAGTCTATGCACAAGAGGATGAAGGCATACAAGGTTACTCTCCATTTTCCAGTTCAGCAGCTTCCCCTTGAATCATCCAAGCCACTTCTTAATCAAGGAGCAGTTAAAAATCACTCTTCTTCATTCAGTGAAACAAACATTCCTATGTGTTTTCATATTAGATTGCTGTGTTTAGTTTATTAACCTATGGGGGGAAAACTTGCTATCTATTAAAAAGTTGCCCCAACTAATCAGGCAGCAGAATAATTAACCTTTTATTACAAAAAATCTGTTGCATGCTTAATTTATAGTTAAGAATAAAAGGGGGGAAATGAGTGAATTTATAACTGATTTCTGATTGCCTCCTTTACTATTTCTTCAGAAAGCAATGTACATCAATTCAGAAAATTCTGTACTCTGTAGCAAGGCGCAGTGCCAAAAGGAGCCCTGGTCACCTGTATCTATTATGCACAAAGACTGTAGAAGAACAAAGCTTATCTTTAATGATGGGTGAGTAGGGGGGGGGGTTCCTCTAGAGATTCATGTTTCATTCCCTCTATTTCTGATGTTCAGGCTGCGAGTGTTGCTGCTTTTGTGAAGGGAAGGTGATAATTACATACTTTCTCTGTAATAAGAAAACTCAGTTCTCCTCCAGTTGTTCGTCTACAGCAGTTCCACTGCCACCATTCAATCTCCCTTCTGAACTTTCCATTCTGAACCCTTAGCTCACCAGTAACCCAGTAACTGTGGGGTACTGGCGTGGTTCACAGCACAGCCATATACAGATACAGTGGCGTAGCGTGGGGGGTGCAGGGGGGGCGGCCGCACCGGGCGCAACATCTGGGGGTTAGGGTTAGGGGGTGCAAATCCACGGGTTAGGGGGCGCAAATTACTTGCCTTGCCCCGGGTGCTGACAACCCACGCTACGCCACTGTACAGATACTCTGCTTAATATAAGTATCTACATTTATCTATTACAAGTTTGCTCTCGCCTGTCATTACTTGCTCTCTAGCTTTGTATTTTTTCATTTAATAAATGTATTGCCGATATGGTGGTTCGTAACTGAATATGTGACCTAGCGCCATTGAAAAGCATTGTTTTTTATTCAACATTGGATAATACAACAGTCCTGCCTATGGTGTTGAGACACCATACTTTCTTTTGTCAGCAGGTGGTAAACACATCGTTGTGAACTCATCCTAAGACTTCCATACTCAGGGCATGACCTGAATCAGTTGAGGACCAGTTTTATTGTGTTTTAATATATGCACTATAGTCTGCAGTGATGAGAGTTTGTTTTAATGAGTCTCTCTAAATAACATCAGTATATGCATTTCTCCATATTTATTGAAAATAAGTTTGTTTATGCTGTTTACTGAGATTTTATTAGTGTTTTTAATGAACCCTTGTAAAATTATATTCTGCAGTGAAATATAAGATATGGCCCGTGTAAATTGACAAGAAAACACAACAGCTTTGTGAAATTAAATATGTCGGGAGAAAAACGAGTATTTGAATGAAGCTAACAATTAAATTTTTATATTAGAATTTAAGCTGCAGTGCACTCAGTAAATACATAGCATTGACTTCAGGATATATTTGTTTCTCTGCATACTTGTATTTTTATTTAAATAAATACTTTTGTATATCCAAAAAAAAAAAACCCTGCTGCATGAATTTAATTCCCCTACCCATCTATCTGTATAATTTATAACAAATTGCATTTGGTACACAAGACAGTCTAAAACCAGTTATTTTAGAATAATTCAAAGTGAATACTGCTGCCATACCAACTTATATGTGTCTGACTGTCTGTAGAAGATAGCAAGTAGTAGAAATGCTTTATTCCTTGCTGTCTTGGAGCAATGTTTTAGAGGAATTGGTAGCAATACAGCTAAAAGTACTTCTTTATGGATAGGCAGTAAATTGTTTGATAATTTCAGCCTCGATTAACCTCGGATATTGTGTGGAGATTGCCCTTGTTAAAGTGAGTACAAAGTTTTAGAGCTTTTTTGTGGAGAGATCATTCAACATGTGTAGTCTGACCTGTCATTGTTCATAATACCAATTATAAATACTAATTAGAAACATTTTGAGCCAATACGTTTTTGTCCCTGGGAAGTTTTTAATTATACTAGACAAGAATGAAGGGCCTTTTCTGTTTCTTTGGCTTAAAACGTATTTTGCAAAGTTATGATTATTGCTGTGATTAGCTCTTTTAAGGGTTCACACTAGAAATTATTCTTAAAGCAAATAACCTAGTAACAGTTATTCCTTAAAGAGGCAATGTCTGCAGTCGTTTCTGGGGACTCAAAACCTCATTCTGTGGCCTGCTGATCTGGTATAATAGTTCACAGAATTTGGCTTGATTTGCATATTAATAGCTACTATCTTCCGACTAAGGGATATTGCAAGAAATCAAATGGGGTGCTCGCTTCCTGTTCAGCCTCATATGTGTAGGTCCAAGTCAAACAGGACTCTACTCAGAGGCTTCTGTGAGCAGACCCTCCTTGAATTAAACCACAAGCACCCTTCACCACCATCTCCCTCTTTCATTATTCCAGGGACCCAGGTACTTCCCTTGAAACCCTTGGGGCAGAAAAAGGAGACATCTGGGGGTGGAGGCACTCTGCAGCTGGTAGCCAGGCCCCCGGTGGAGTATTTTCCACCAGAGATTGTACTGGGACTACATATTCCTCTCCTGGTTTTTCCTGTTGTCCACCCCTTATGTTCATCTTCTTTGTGCCATATTTTGAAGCCCAGGTTGTTACAGTGGGGGAGGGGGGTACTTCCCTTGTATATTTAACTATGAATCTCTTAGTTACAAGCTAGCAGTTCTATGGTGTCAGGAAACCACAGGTACATTTTTTACATCTTACACTGAGGAATAAGAATTGAATACTTAAAAAAAAAACACCTTAGATTTACTTACAGGTTGTTTTTAGGGCTTACTCCATAGTATCGTGTTTGATACTCCAATCGAAATTTGAGAATGCATGAAATGCATTTTATCGGTATGTATTTGTTTCTTTTAAAAGAAACCATTAAGGACTTTTCTTTTAAACAGATATAGCTGAAAAAAAGAATATTCAACAAATCTAGTAACTCAAATCACTTATGCTGTGTTGCATTCTAGGCCACACAATGTGGAACACTTTATGCAAGAAGCTAAAAGGAAGAAGCATAAAGCAGATGCGATGGTAAGAACAAGTCAGTTTTTGACACGTTATTTCAGAATATCTGTGTAATGCAACTTCTTCATCAAGGAAAGTTAAGTAGTGGTGATTTAAAGAAAAAGAAAAAGATGATAACTAGCTTTATTAGCAAGGAATGTTATGTGTGTAGTTCAGCATGCCTTGAAGAAATCTGAGATTAATTAGTTGATACATTCTTGGATAAATTAAAATTTGAGTTTTCAATTTTTGTTTAGAAAATGTCTTATTGGCGTATCCCTGCATTTTCAAAAAACTTTTTTATATATATAATTTTTGCTATGTAGGCAAGCCTGTCTAGACATGTAGAATGTTGGCATGTGTTTAACCTGGTTTTTAATGCATGGTTAGTTTTTTTAAGTCGTCGTTTTCAACTGTTGTGATAACCTTATTGTTCTTTTCGTAAACCAGTTTGGGGCTCCATTACAATCAAGTGATTGATATATATATATATATATATATATATATATATATATATATATATCTTGTGCAAAATAAAATAATGAATATTTAATTTTTAGGATTATATTTATAGGATTATAGCCATTACTGTCCTTCCATTCACAAAAAGCTCTTTGATCCAGTGGAGGCTTCTGTGAACAGACAGAAGAGGACCTTGGTTGGTTGGTTGGTTGGTTGGTTGGTTTGCATACAAATTTCATTTTTCTCTGCAGCCCACTGGGCCCTCTTCAATCTGTTCTTGATGACTGGGGAACCCTCTGCAGCAGCACAGGAGGTAGCATAGGGCGGGAGGGTCTGTGGTCGAAAGGGAGAAATTATGAAAATCACATCCCTTCCTATTCACAGAAGCCTCTGATGGATCAAATAACCTCCTGTGATTGGAAGGACAGCAGTGGATACAACCCATTGAATATATGCACCTGTATTATGCTTAATCCTTATCTGTTGATCTCAGTGGACCTTGGTTCCAACAGTGGTCAGCGAGGGTAAGCAGGGCAGACTCATGCGCCTGGCTTCATGACATCAAGTTTCACTGCTGCTTGCCAGGAGCGGAAGGGAGCTTGCTGATAATGGCTTCAGAACCAAAACACATAGCATTGCCTTTTGTTAGATGGTTTCCACAAAAATTATAGGTTTTAATTTAACTAGTCTGATGTTTTTATATAACGTTAAATGAAACCATTTTGTTCATAATTATCCATTAGAATAAAGCAGAGGCTTCAGTTTGGTTTTTTTATTTGTTTTTATTTGGAGGTTTTGTTTTGCTATATGCTGCCAATTTTACAAACACATAAATGCACACAAGTGAGATATATGTGCGTGTGCGGGCTTGTGCATATATTAGCCCTGCTTAAATTCTGCCCATTAAATTTCCTTTTTCTTCTGTCTTTTGCTTAGTTCTGTTTCTGTTTTAACTTTTATTTATTTACCTTGAAATTACGCTGCTATCTATAACATTTTCATAGTGGAGTACATGCTTGAAAACAACAAAAGAAAACTAATTAACTAACAGCTAAACATATGGCAGTAAAAGAGCAGCAATATCTAAAAACAGCAAAGAGTAGACGGCACCATGATTAGGAGCAAACAGTTCACAGAAGTTCTCTGAAAGAGGAAGGCCTTCAGCCACTCCAAGAAACACAAGGAGGGAGCCATGTGAAGTCCTTTCGGAAGAAAATTCCAGAGCATCAGGGTGGCAACTGAAAATGTCCTGCTCTTTGTGGAAGCTAATCTAGCTGGAATCTGGAATCTGGTGCAGGACCTTCTCAAAAGGTGTTATGGCAGAGGGGAGGCTCACTTCGGAAGGGACATTCCTTGAGATAATCATGAGCCAAGCCATTAAGGACAATTGCTCTCCCAGGCTTAATATTTTATTTTAAAAGCATAACTAACTCTGGTTTTAATTTCAATGTGCAGTTAAACCCTCAACTTGTATCAGCTCTAGGATGTGTATATTATGCTCTCCATTTGTTGTGATTGCTGGGTTTCTTGTCTTCAGGTGGAGAAATTTGGCAAGGCGTTAAATTATGCTGAAGCTGCACTATCCTTTATTGAATGTGGAAATGCTATGGAACAAGGACCCATGGAATCCAAATCCCCCTACACAATGTATTCAGAAACAGTTGAACTTATTAGGTAAGATTGAGTAGGATATTCTGACCGTTGATTAGATCCTTCGTCAAGGATATATCTGAATACTTCTAAATATGGACAGCAATTGTAAGTAGTGAAATAGTAATAAAGTGGCAATTCATTATAAGATCACTGAAGATTGCAGTCCCGTGCACATTTACCTAGCAGTAAACCCCACTGAATTCAGTGGGGCTTCCTCTAAGTAGATACGTATAGGATAGCACTGTCAGAAAGCTTTTTAATTGCTAGGTCTAATCCTGCCTAAGTTACATTGTCACTGGAAGGTATCACTGTACATAGCAGTTATGAAGTTTGTTCAGGCACCTTTTGATTTTTAGAGAGATTTTTTCACTCAGTGTGATTTTGTACCCTGCCAGAAAGAAGTTGCACCAAAAATGCTTTAAACTGGTGCTGTAAATTTAGACTTTACTAATAGGAGACATGATGTCCTTACACTCGTGTTTTTCTGCCTGCTTGGTGAGGGAGACAATTCAGAGAGAATTTTGCAAAAAGAAAAGAAAAAGTACAAAGCCACCCTTAGTCTCTTCAGAAATTGCACCGATGCCCAAATTTAACTGCAATATTGTGTGAACACACCCCAGTTTGTGGAATTCATCATTTTGTTGAGATTCTTCCAGTACAGGTGCAATGATCAGTTTAAAGGAGGGGCTGGAAATGTGCATTCCACACATTCAAAAGCTTGTGACTTGGTGCTAAGAGTTTTTAGAAGACCCATATATCTCTTACAGATCTAGACTTCTCAAAGTTTTCTGGGAAGAGGGATTAATCATTAAACTAGTCTGAGAATTCCAGCTCTGGGAGGGGAATAGTGGTCTTCTAACATCTCTCAGAACCCTTAACAAATTCCATTTCCCAGGATTCTTTGCAAGAAGTCATGGCTGTTTAAAGTGGTATGATACTGGTTTAAATGCAGAGTGCAGATTAATAGCTATTTAAAGGCATTATTGTGCTGGACTAAAACTAGGCAGGCACACGGCCCCAGTGGCATTGAAAGGAATTGCTACTTCAAAGAGGAGGGTAGAATATATTGATGGTGGAAGAAGAAGAAGAAGAAGAAGAAGAAGAAGAAGAAGAAGAAGAAGAAGAAGATGTGACATGCTAAGGCTGTAATCTGGTATAGAGGTAGCCAGCAGTAAGTCCCATTGAATTTAATGGGCCTTGCTTCTGAGAAGAATTCATAGAATTTTCTGCAATATGATACACAGAATTGTGCTGAGGATCATCAAGTGCCATAAATCATCCCAGCTCCATTATTATTGGACACTTCTTATAAACATGCTTTGCCATTAATGCATGTTGACCTTATTTACTGTCCTTGTTTTTGCTCTTTTGAAGGTACGCTGTGAGGCTAAAACCCCACTCAGGCCCTAATGCTATTCCAGAAGAAAAACAGTTAACGACATTATGGTTAGTAAATTGCTATTTATTTGAAAGACTTGCTTTATTCTGTGACTCAGTTCCTGCTTCTTCCATTTATAATCTCATAAGTTATATTCAATGGTCAGGGAATTTAAAAAACAAAACAAAAAACTTTCCCTCGCTTTGAAGGCTTGACTGTGACGTCTCTCAATTTTCTAAGTGGCAATGTTAAGTGTAGTGTCATACCATCCAACTTCAACACCCCATTCTCCCCACACCCCATATTCATGTATTAAAATTCCCAGCTTGAACAAATTAGCTCCTGTATATGTCTACCCAAAAGTAAGTCCCACTGAATTCAGTGAGACTTGCTCCCAGGTACGTGTGTACAGGATTGCAGCCTAAATTTTCTTTTGACTGCTTCTGTTAGTCCTAACACTTCTTAAACTAGCATGTGAACTGAAATGAAAGCTAGACTAAAATAAGATACAGCCTACAGGGACACAGGTGGCACTGTGGTCTAAACCACTGAGTGTCTTGGGCTTGCCAATCAGAAGGCTGGCGGTTCAAATCCCTGTGATGGGGTTAGCTCCCGTTGCTCTGTCCCAGCTCCTGCCAACCTAGCAGTTCAAAAGCATGCTAGTGCAAGTAGATAAATAGGTACCACTGCTTTCTGTTTTCCGTCATGGTGTTGCGTTGCGCCAGAAGTGGTTTAGTCATGTTGACCATAGGACCCAGAAAGCTGTCTGTGGACAAATGCCAGTTCCCTCAGGCTGAAAGTGAGATGAGTGCCACAACCCCATAGTTGCCTTTTACTGGACTTAACCATCCAGGGGTCCTTTACCTTTTACCTTACAGCTAATACTATGCATAAAATAAAATGAAAACCAAGCCCAAACCAATGCATACCTAGTTGGTAGGGGGGGGGGAATCAAAACCTTAAGAATTTCTCATGAGCATACCCAAGTCCTGCTCCACATACCAGCCTCTCCCATGAGGAAGTTGTTTACTGGGAAGCAAGGTTCCCCCCCCCCCAAGCCTATCTAGCCCTTTAAGGAAAAGGGCAGAATGACCCTGACACCCTCACCACAAGTGGCCATTCACCAGTGGGAAGGATGCATACAAGAGTTTCTCCAGATGATGGAGAGAAGAGTCCCACTGCATGGCAGTCTTAATGGAAGCCTCTCAATATGAAAACAGTCCCCTGTATGTGATATTTCTGATCCACTAAATAGAGAGGTGTGTCTGGTTGCACATTTGTTTCTGAATAGCAGTGCTTGTTGTTGTTTAGTCGTTTAGTCGTGTCCGACTCTTCGTGACCCCATAGACCAGAGCACATCAGGCACTCCTGTCTTCCACTACCTCCCGCAGTTTGGTCAAACTCATGTTAATAGCTTCAAGAACACTGTCCAACCATCTCATCCTCTGTCATCCCCTTCTCCTTGTGCCCTCAATCTTTCCCAACATCAGGGTCTTTTCCAGGGAGTCTTCTCTTCTCATGAGATGGCCAAAGTATTGGAGCCTCAGCTTCAGGATCTGTCCTTCCAGTGAGCACTCAGGGCTGATTTCCTTAAGAATGGATAGGTTTGATCTTCTTGCAGTCCATGGGACTCTCAAGAGTCTCCTCCAGCACCATAATTCAAAAGCATCAATTCTTTGGCGATCAGCCTTCTTTATGGTCCAGCTCCCACTTCCATACTACCGGGGAAACCATAGCTTATACAGTGCTTATACAACCCTTATTGCATTTTCTGGATGCTTCTGTTTATATGAGTAGGAATGTGCAGCTCCATCCAAGGCTGCTAGTTCTTACATATGTAGGTACCAGAGCCGGATCAGGGCCTATCCAGAAACAGAGACCTGCATGTGTAAGCATGGAAGCGCCTTTCGATGCACACCTTCAGCATAATGTTCCATCTGAGCCCTGTTGAACTGGATAGGACTTCATTTTTCATCTTAATAGGAATGCTCACCCACTGCTGATATACATGACGGATTGCTCTGAACTGCAGCTGGCGCAGGACGACTGTTCTTAAAGTTCTGGTGGCTTCTCAACCTGTGATTTTACTATAATTTCAAAATGCATTTTATCATGGTTTGGTTCATAGTTGATGTAAATTCTATTTAACATTTATACTGAAAATCAAGATCCGGACAGATATTCCACCCTTCTGCTCTGCAGGAGTTTTTTTTTGTGTGTGTGTGCTTCCCTTAGTTTATTTTAAAATAAACTTCCAGATAAAATTACGTTGAGTTATGTAGCTTTAAAAATAATATAATTTTCCTTTGGTGGAGAAAATTAATTGGTAGGAATTTTGTTTTAGTGACCTTGTGGGGGTTTTTTGCGGGGGGGGGGGGAGGGAGACTGGAGATTGTAAACAGTTCCATAGAGCTAGCAGCAGCACAGCAGCAAGTGGGACTTAATCCAAATGCAAAAAAGGTACTGCATCTCATTAAAAAGAAAGGTCAAACAGAGGGAAAGTGGAGGGAGGGTTCTCTCTTAGCAGCACTGAATAACAACTCCTAACTCACTGCTTGCCACATAGTGGATGAGTTGCTTTCATTTGCATATTCACTGTACCTGGGAAGGTTACAGGGTGAGAGTAATGACTTCAGGACTATAATTTTATTGTGCTGCCTGGATTCATACAAAGCAAGCTGGGCAGAATGCCATGGAACTACAGTTATGCACATAACCAGGGCCACCTATTTCATCTCCTAAGCAGAGGCTACCCTCTAGTGGAGATGAAAGTCACATAGCAGTTCTTACAAGAAAAATAACATGTTAAAATGCATCCCATTCAGGGTATCGCCAGTATTTCATTGGGTGGGGGAGTTGTTCAAAAGCATACCTGAACGTTAGATTGAGTGCAGCTAAAATAGATGAGAGGGTTCTGCAAATTCTTTTTTTTAAAAAAGGCACTGATTTTCAAGGTTTAGAAGATGACTGGGAAATGCCTTGAAAAGTGGGGGATGAGAACCAATACCCGATAAGTACCAGATATAATCTACCCCCCACACGTAATCTTTGTGCAAAGCGTATATGTGGTATTCGACTCCTCATCAGAGGAGGACCAAGCCCTGAGTCAGACTCCTTCTGGGTGCAAGGATCCCAGATCCAATGAGGAAGCTGAGGAGGGCCTTCGACACCCAGGGTGAGTCCAGCTGCTGACATCAAGACCAATCAGGTCTCCAGCCTGAGGAAAAGGCAGTGTCTTAATCACCAGATGCAAACCTGGCCCACCTGGAGAAGTAGTTGGCTATAGGCAAGGGTTTTTCGGGAGTTAGACTCTCCTCTCAAGGAGATGCATGGAAAGAAATGAGTTGGCTGGCATCAGCTGAGGTTGGGGTGTGGTTCCACTAAGGTAAAAGTAAAGGGACCCCTGACCATTAGGTCCAGTTGTGGCCAACTCTGGGGTTTATTGGCCAAGGGAGCCGGCGTACTGCTTCCGGGTCACGTGGCCAGCATGACTCAGCCGCTTCTGGCGAACCAGAGCAGCGCACGGAAACGCCATTTACCTTCCCACCGGAGTGGTACCTATTTATCTACTTGCACTTTTACCTATTTATCTACTTGCACTTTGACGTGCTTTCGAACTGCTAGGTTGGCAGGAGCAGGGACCGAGCAATGGGAACTCACCCCATTGCGGGGATTTGAACCGCCAACCTTCTGATCGGCGAGTCCTAGGCTCTATGGTTTAACCCACAGCGCCACCCGCATCCCACTAGCTCCAGCTTAAAAACCGTAGGAGAAGCCACAGCTAGTGCGCCAGCGTAAGCTGATGTTAGGTGTTCCATGGCACTGAAACCAGTTAGGCCTGTTGAACTAGATCTAATAAATATTCCAGTCCCTGAATCTGATCCTTGACGAGGAGTGTGAACTGGCCAAAACAGTCCAATACCAGCAAATGGTAAAATGTGCCAGAGCCAATCAAAAGGATTTTCTAAATAGAGCAAGTACTGAGCAAATAACATACCATATTTTTCGCCCTATAGGATGCACTTTTTCCCCTCTAAAAATGGAGGGGAAATGTGTGTGCATCCTATGGGGCGAATGCAGGCTTCAGGAAGCTATCCGCTAGCCTTGGGAGCCCGGTGGGAGTTCCCGCCGGGCTCCCAAGGCTTGCAGATAGCAGCCTTCAAACCCGACCTGGTTTGGAGGCTGGCAGTGGGGAAAGCAGCACTGCTTTCCCCACCGCCAGCCCCACAAGCTCGGGGGACAGTGGAGAGGCGGAGCGCCGCCTTCCCGCTGTACCCCGACCTGGTTTGGAGGCTGGCGGTGGGGAAAGCAGCGCTTCTCCCCACCACCAGCCCCACAAGCTCGGGGGACAGCGGGGAGGCGGAGCGCCGCCTTCCCACTGTTCCCTGACCTGTTTTGGAGGGCTTCCCCTGCCCCAGCCCTGCGCCTGGGGGAAAAAAAATTTCCCCTTTATTCCCCCCCCCAAAAAAAAAACTAGGTGCGCCCTATAGGGCGAAAAATACGGTAAATGAATCACGAGCTACTGGCTTTTAGAGTTATGTGAGCAGAATTTACAGACCTGGACTTCTAGATCTAGACCTCTCCACCACAAGCAAAGGTTCCAAAGCCGATTATAGCAAGAAGTGAGAGTGGGGGCGAGAGTGAGCTAATGGAGATCAGGTGCCCAGCGACGCCATGCCTGTGGCACCAGCAAGGGGGGCGGAGGGTGGAGTTGGGGGCAGTTGATGGCGAATAATAATAATAATAATAATAATAATAATAATAATAATAATAATAATAATAATATATTATTTATACCCCGCCCATCTGGCTGAGTTTCCCCAGCCACTCTGGGGCGGTTTCCAATCGAGTGTTAAAAACAATACAGCATTAAATATTAAAAACTTCCCTAAACAGGGCTGCCTTCAGATGTCTTTTAAAAAGAAGATAGCTTCTTATTTCCTTCACATCTGAAGGGAGGGCGTTCCACAGGGCGGGCGGCACTACCGAGAAGGCCCTCTGCCTGGTTCCCTCACTTCTCGCAATGAGGGAACCGCCAGAAGGCCCTCGGTGTTGGATCTCAGTGTCCGGGCTGAATGATGGGGGTGGAGACGCTCCTTCAGATATACAGGACCAAGGCCGTTTAGGGCTTTAAAGGTCAGCACCAACACTTTGAATTGTGCTCAGAAACGAAGGCCCCACTGAGCATTTAGCACCTTGGCTGCTTAGCAAGCAGGTTTCCTGGCCAGGTTTTGAACGAGGCGTTTACTGTATTTCTCCTGCGACGATTATGCGGTGAAAGCTTTGGGGCCAATTTTAGGGCTGGAAGAAAGGGGTGCAGTTGCGATGATTATGCATGAATTACAGTAGCTCAGTCTCTGGGACCAGAGGGAGATTCAGATAGTCAAGTTTCTCCTTCAATAAAGTAGAGAGAAGGAGCTTCTAGAGAGAGCCCAAGACACCCAAGGATGAATCATCAACTGCTAACATAAACACCAAAAGAAATACTCCACCCCCCTTTAGCTGTACATGCACCTTTTTGCACTTGTTGCATTTCTCTGCAAAACAGGCATTCTACAAATACAAACCTCCACATCACATTTTATACGCAATGCGCACATACATAGCATTTTATGCACATTAAGCACATCTTTTACACTTATTCCAACTCCCTCCTAGAGAGACAGACAGTGCTTGTTCAAGATATTCTAAGATTAATAACCTGAGAGACATATGCTACTATCTCTTGATAGCCTCATTCATGTCCAGTAGCTCCTTGGTTCCTGCAAGATGTGGCAGCTGACTGGCAGCAGGGGGGTGGGACAAGTGCCAAAATAACCTGGGACATTAAGATCCCACAGATGGCAAGAGCCATTGCTGCTAATAGGATTTACAAGCCTCAGAACATATGTGAGTAAATCAGTTAGGATTCTGGTTTACACAGTCACGGTGTGGCACAAAAGACCAGGAATGACCAAATTTACATAAACATACTTGCAGTATTGCCTTATCTGGCTATAAAAACGAATCGCGCACCCAGAAACATAAGGCATTTGAACAAAGGCAATTGAAAGAAGATAAACCGAGTCTCCATTTTTTTTGTAAAACAGGCAACGCCTTCCATGGTGGTAGAGGGAGTAATAGGAGCTTGTGCCAGGCTCAGAGAAGCTGTGCTTGAGCACAGTACTGTTTTTAGAGAATGGCTCTGAAGAGAGCTGAAGGGATTTAACAAATAGATGAAATGTGTTAGGAGGTGATAGTTTTTGCAGAGACCTGAAGATGATAGGATGGTGCAATCACTGCTTGTGAAGTGCACCCTTATTTTTTTTCTCTGTCCAAACGTGTTTTGCAGACTTGTTTCCTATAGGGCTTCAACAACTTTCAGCTCCTGATTGCCCAGAGAAGAGAGCAGAACAAAAGAAATAAGCACACACAGCACAAGCATTGATGGCTCTGTTGTGTTATCTCCACCTCCTTTCCGAACTATTGTTTGTCAGTGTTAATAAGTAATCCTTATCCTAGAATGTTTTCTAGCTTGGTGATTAAAACTGAAGTGATAGCTTTGAATCTTTCTCTCTCTCCTTTCCTTATAGTTACCGCTGTCTGGCAATTCTATATTGGAGAATGTTTCGACTCAAAAGAGACCATGCTGTAAAATATTCAAAAGCACTTATTGAGTATTTCAAGGTACTTTCTTGTCTTGGGAAAACCTGAATATATTGGGGGGGGGGTGGCATTATTGTTCCTGAATACTGGAAACAACACTGGCCACTTTTCTGAACATTTTGATTTGTAAATAAAATTTGAGGTGCATATCATAGGGAGATGTGTGGTTGCCATTGATATGGCAGCTGCCCCCCCAATTAATTAAATCAATAAAAATACTTAGCTAACTGAGGTTCTGCCCCTTCCCAACATGAAGTCCCCCCCCCGAATATAGAATTCTACGATTCTATATGATTCTGTGATTGGACTTAGTTCTGAGTAACGTATAGGATTGTGCTGTAAGATGTTCTCCCTTTTCTTCTGAGCTGTGTCTTGTTGGCACTCATTACAAACCCTTTAGTTACTTGTAACATATTTTTCCCCTCTGCAGAATTCATCTAAAGTTGCTCAAGTACCATCTCCCTGGGGTGCCAGTGGAAAGTAAGTTCACTGCTCCACTATCCTATGCTAAGATTTCATTCAGCCATCCACGCACAGCTATAGTTTTGAATACTAGCAACTTAGGGGTAATTTTGCTGCTGCTGTTTATAAAGAACCTGCAGTGGGCTTTGATCAGATGAACAGGCTTTCTTTACAATAAAATAAAAAGTAACCTGAAAGGGTTTTGAGACTGCTTCGCTCATTGCATGGCAACAAGCCTGAATTTGCTGCAAAGGGTACGTACATTCCTATCTTGATTCTCCCAAAGGGTGTACCTGGGATGCATGCATTTTTGAAAACCTATTTGTCACATTCATGCTTTATATTTGTTTGCATGCAGTTTTAAGAATCTTTAACTGTACACCCAAATAGTAATGCGTGAAATAGCCTTGCTTTGCTTCTGTGTCACTGAATCCTCCAGCCAGCATCATTATTGCCTTCTTTCTGGGCCCTCTATAAATTGTAGAGGAAAAGCTAGCTGCAAGAGCTGTTTTCTCTGCCTTACTGGGGGTTTGCTGTATTCTGAAACAACATACCCACAAATACCAGGAAGAACTTGCAACCCTTAAAAAAAAGTATTGGGAAAGAATAATGAAGCTTGTAAGGAAGGACAGGATGTGGAAGTCAATAGGTCAGGGGAACACTAGCCTGGGTGAACTGGAAACCATTTATGTTTACTGGTATCCTGTGGTGGCCTATGTCCATTGGAACTGGTAGGGCAAGAAGACAGGGAGCCCAAACAGTAGTCATACCAACAACAGGCAAAGCTTGTTTCTTTTAACTCCATCCTCTTGCCTGTTGAGTTCTGCAAGTACAACATGGAGACCGAGGAGAAGCAGGAGGATGTCAGCCATTGCCACCCACTTTTAAGTCAGAATAAGGCAGGCCGGTGGGGGCTGGCTGAGGGCACACTGAGACCGGCGGGGCCATACCATAATGGACCAGCTTCCACCGCTGGTATCTTGAGTATATGTACACAATTTTTAATATCCTACAATAAACTTTGGTTTTCAGGTATACGGGAACACCCTCTCCAGTTTCACCCAGCCCATCTCCTGTGAGTTCTGTAGGGTCCCAGGGAAGCACTAGAGCCCCCTCCCCCTCCTCCATCATCAGCATTCCACAACGGATTCACCAGATGGCAGCCAATCACGTCAGCATCACCAACAGCATCTTGCACAGTTATGACTACTGGGAGATGGCTGACAATCTTGCCAAGGAAAACCAAGGTAGGTGTTTGAAAATCACTAAAATTGGCCAGGATTGTTGACAAGCCGTTTTGACCCATGCTTGAGCCTAGGTGTTTTGGGTCTTGGATCTAGATCCATTAACCTGCTGATGAAGCAGGATTGGGCACCAGCTCATTCTGCCACTTATCCTGATGCTCCTTCTCACCTCTCTGACTTGCCACTGGCATCACAGAATGAGGAAGAAAGTGCCTGTTTTTCTTTCAAAAACAGTGACTAGAGTCCCAAACTCCAAGAACGACTTGGAGTTCACTGGTCACCACTCTCTCAATCACCTTTGTTTTGAAAGGGTATGTTAACCACTGATCTACCGCGGATAACATTACAGTGGCACCTCTGGTTACGTACTTAATTCATTCTGGAGGTCCGTTCTTAACCTGAAACTGTTCTTAACCTGAAGCACCACTTTAGCTAATGGGGCCTCCCGCTGCTGCCATACCGCCGCTGTGTGATTTCTGTTCTCATCCTTAACCCGAGGTATTATTTCTGGGTTAGCGGAGTCTGTAACCTGCAGCGTATGTAACCCGAGGTACCACTGTATATGGGTCCAAGCTTGGTTTCTTCAGGAGCTTTCAAAAGCTGGAACTGCTCATTCAAGAGGCATTTACAAACTTATGGACCCAGAGAAGACATCCCCTTCCTGCTAGAGTGAGGGTGGAGCGTTCAGGTGGTTGTCCAGACTCTACCAGTCATCTTGCCCACACCCTTTAGCTCCAATAACTGAAAATCATTCAACAAAATTAGACCATTAGTGGACACCTGCACTAATGACACTATGCTAACTGGAGCCCACATGGTGATGGATGTGGGTGAATTGTATCTCATAATTGTATGCTACAGCCTCTTATGAACTCCTGTTTCAGCACTTTTAATGGGGCTTAGTCACTCACAACTAACTTTAGCTGAATCAGGGCTGTTTTGTAAACCAGGAAACAAGTAACCATTCTTCTTTTGCACAAAAATCAATGAACCGTTAAGAAAGAAAAGGCTGGGGAACCAACCTTATTGTTTCTATATAAAATCGTTCAGTGGTGGAAAGCTTGCAGTAAAGGCATTAGAAGCCTCAAACAAACCCTTTAACCATGAATTAAATTGTGCCTACGTTACCAATATATTATGTGCATTAATTAGAAATTTTAAAAATGCCTATCATGCAACCTGGAGTAATCAGTATTGGTTTTTCTAACATTTTATTCCCTAGATTTCTTTAATGATTTGGATGTACTGATGGGACCTGTCACCTTGCACAGCAGTATGGAACACCTGGTACAATACACCCAACAAGGACTCCACTGGATAAAGAGCAGTGCTCAGTTGTCATAATAACTGTGGCTTCATCTGGACACTAGACTCTCTCACAGACAATTCAGTTATTCTAGACACTGTGCTACAGAAATACGCAACCACAGCATTGCTTCAAACAAATGTGAACCTTTCTTTAACATGGAACAATTTTTTTTCCAGAGTACAGAAATAGGTGTGTATGTATATTATGCAATGTTTGTCTCTTCCGATGCATTATACTTTAATAGTCTCCAAATATCACTTCTTTACAGAAGAAAACTAAACATAGGTGTTTTAGAACAAACCCTCTCACATATATACAAACACACACGTACACACACACACACTCCTCCAATAGAAAACTATGGCTTGATTTATCCAGGTATAATAAACATTGCATCTTATTCAGAAAAGTCTTTTCTATGTGATATTAAGTGTGTTCATAAATCTCTGCTTAGCTTTTCTGAAAAGATGTGGTTTCGTAAACTAGGCCAAGTACAGTTTCATAGGCAGATTTGCTCTATCATAAACTATGTTTAGTCTGTGATTTACATTTTAACAAAGAGATGACCAATTTCTGTTCCTTGGGAGCTCTTCTGTTTGCCAGACAATAGTCTGGATACCAGTTTGCATGGAAATGGACATTCATCCCTCCCCGCCAGGGTCAGCCCCTCATGAGGCAGGGTCCACCTGGCACAGCAGATCCTGATGTTGATCTTTCTTCTCTTCCCCCACCTTTGTTCCTGATGTAGATCTACCCTGACCCCCTTCTTCCCTTGTGTGGGGGGCACCATTTGGGGATCTGCCTCAAGTGCCAGAATGTCTTGGACCTGCCCTGCTCCCATGAGCCTTGTGAATGGTTAGGCTCCATATACGTTAGCATTTAGCAGTAAGGGTTTCCTAGTTACAGAACATCTGCACTCAGACACAACAGCATATACAATAAACATACACAATCACAATGATGCCGTATTAAAGTGTGAAACATGTTTATTACTTAGCAATCAGAAAATGGCGTCCTTCTTTTTTGAATGAAACTGAGGATAAACTTTTTATCATACCTTGATTCGAATATTGTGGGCTCATTAGTGGCCAGATCAAGTCCACAAGCTTCTAATTGGCTACCCTTGTGATTTACATAGAACAATATTCAATTCAAAGGCCTGCTATGTTTTGTGGCTAAAAAACCCCAAAAACTAAATTACATGTAGAATGTAATATTTGGTTTTTAAATCATATTTGATTTCAGAAAGCCATTTATACATATGCATATACTATACTAGGGAATAGTCTTTAAAACTGGTAGAGGGAGGTGGAATAATGAAATAGAATGTAAAGGTATTGGGGAAAATATTATCTCTTTATCAACGGTGACATTTCAGAACAAATTGTAGCTGATTCCACCAATAATGCTGTAAAACCAGTGCATAAACATACACACACATTCTGATAAACATTTTAGCAATGTAGCATATTAGCAAATTTTTTTCTAGTTCAAATTTAATTACATTCAATTCTGTTTATGTGCAAAGCTTGGTTTGCTGCCTTCTGTACTAAAAATAATCTGTTGTTTTCTTCTATACCTGTGCTTTTTATTATTCCATATTTATAAATTCTCTTCAGTGCCTGCTGACCAAGAAAACAAATCTAGCAATAATCAGATTCGATTTCAGTCAGAGAAAGCCGCATCAACTGTCTTGTCCTTTGATAGATTATTCTTCTTTTTTAAATGAAAATAAGAAAGTGTCTTATGGAGACTTTAAATATTAACAAATGTATTGTGGCACAAACTTTCATGGGCCAGAGTCCATTTTGTCAGATGCATGGAATGCTCACCTGAATACAGTAGACAAATATACACACATACAATATATACACATATACACAATGGGTACAGAAAAAGGAAGAATTCCCTCTCACCCACCCAATGATCAGGAAGTGATACAGTATAAGAATCTCACTATGATTCTGAGGACCAATGAATACAGAATCTTATTTAATAATTTCATTTTTGTTTTTGATCAATAGTAATTGTTCAGCATTTATATCCTGGAATGTTCAATACTTATTTTGCATCCCATTCTGAATCACATAATACGTTTAGTCATTTCATTAACATTTGTTAGATTACTCAGTGCTGACTTCAGAAAAATGAATTTATAATTCAGTTGACACTGAATGTGATACTTGAGCAGGGCCTCAGTTTTTTTAAAAAAATAACGTACATACAACATACATACAAACGAAGCCAGAGCTTCGTTTACTGATTTTGGCATTGCAGTTTTCAGTACTAAAGATGCAAGACAATTTTCAAACTAAACAACTCATCTCTTCAGAAGTGAACATTGCCAACAAATTAAGGGTGCAATCCTAAACACACTTTCTAGGGAGTAAGCACAATTGAACACTGTGTGGTTTGTTTCCAGGTAAACACGCACATGACTGCTCTGTAAGTTCCAGTAACATTCACGAGTATCACCTGTGTGTACATACCATAGTTTTTCAGACTGATAAAATTACTGTTTTCAGAACCATTTAAGGGAGTGTTGACCCTGAAGATGCCACAAATAAATATTTTGGCATTGTACTATGTAAAAAGATAGGAAATGCAACAGAGGTAATGCTAATACTGGGGCAGGCAGATGGGTGGTGGAAATAAAAGAAATGGAACGAATAGGTTACAAACACAGTTAATGTCCCTATAATCTGTGTGAGGCAGCTATCACAGAATAAGTTCCTGAGTTTCTACCAGTAGCCCCAAAACACTGATAAGAAGGGTTTAAAACGATGGGTTCTTACTATGACAGCAAGACAATTATTGCATATTTATTTTTGTTTGCATGTTCTTTGCTTATGAAATACATGGGAGTGCTATGAACATATACCCGTGCATCAAAAATTCCTACTCAGGATGCCGGCATTTTCCCCACCTCAGGCATCCTAGAGTCCATCTGGATAAGTACAATATGTTCCTAGAAATTATACAGGATTTTTAGGGGGTTTTGTTTGCACATTAGCATGCAGCTGTGTGCAACTACTGTAGGAACTTACCAAGGCACCACAACTGCCTTGCATGGGATCAAAGTAAGAACACAAATAGGCGTAGATAATTTATAAAAGTGATCATTAAAGAAGAAGAATTGCCTTACATACTAAGAGACCAGTACAGTGGTACCTCGGGTTAAGTACTTAATTCGTTCCGGAGGTCCGTTCTTAACCTGAAACTGTTCTTAACCTGAAGCACCACTTTAGCTAATGGGGCCTCCTGCTGCTGCCGCGCCGCTGCTGCACGATTTCTGTTCTCATCCTGAAGCAAAGTTCTTAACCTGAGGTAATATTTCTGGGTTAGCAGAGTCTGTAACCTGAAGCGTATGTAACCCGAGGTACCACTGTATTCTAGGTTCATATAATTTCTGAGCAGAGTCTTTGATTACTTATACTGATGCAATCCCAGTAATGCGCATAGACGACTTCACTATATGGATTTATGAGCAATGAGATGACACCAATTTAAATTAGCAATGAATTTCTGGTGTGTAAAGCTTGAAATAGTTTGCCTTTGGAACTATACATTAGCATTCATATGTAAATTTCCACCAGTTATACAGGACTTTTATATAGCCAGATTTTTATTTTTTTAATGAGGGCAAATATTCAGCCCTTAAAGGTAAAGGGACCCCTGACCATTAGGTCCTGTCATGGACCACTCTGGGGTTGCAGCACTCATTTCGCTTTACTGGCCGAGGGAGCCGGCATACAGCTTCTGGGTCATGTGACTAGCATGACTAAGCCGCTTCTGGTGAACCAGAGCAGCACATGGAAACGCCGTTTACCTTCCTGCCGGAGCAGTACCTATTTATCTACTTGCACTTTGATGTGCTTTCGAACTGCTAGGTTGGCAGGAGCAGGGACTAAGCAACGGGAGCTCACCCTGTCGCAGGGATTCAAACCGCCGACCTTCTGATCGGCAAGCCCTAGGCTCCGGTTTAACTCACAGCACCACCCGCCTTAGTTTGTACTTAATGCATCTATCCACAAGACTGCAATTGACCATTTCCCTCCACTTTTTGGCTACAATTTTTAAACAAAACCAGGGTTCACAAACCTACTTGGATTAAACATGTCTCTCTCTGCTAGTGGAAAGGAAATTTGTTTCTTATGGACACTTGTGATCACTAGAACCCCAGTTCAGCCAGGAGAACTGAGCAACACCTTTGCCCAGTCCAACCTGTTCTGTGTGTTTAGGATTGTGGTCTAAATGATCAATAGTAGCAAACAATCACAACTGGATTTCACAAAATCATCATCTTCTTTTCGCGCAACCAAAAATCCTTTTAACAAAATCTTGTTAAATAATAATTCTATTTCAACCCACAATTTTCTGAGAAGCCATTGCTCTAGTCCATATCATAATCTAAGACAATGTGACATTTTATTTCTGCACATCTTCTTAACGTAGAAGATAAAACTGTTGGAAAAAAATATCTTTACAAGTGAAACACCCACAGACTATTTTGTGTGCTGAGGTAACCATTTGTTCTATGGTCAATCTCAGTGTTGCACATCTAGCCATGTGAGATCATGGCCACCTGTTGCATCATGTGATGAGGGGAAATTTACTAAGTCCCTGCTACCAGTGGGAAATGAGGGCAAGATAGATGCCTAGCCATTTGGTTTCCCATAAGCCAAATCCTGTGTGGTGATAGGTTTCTATGAACAGTACATCTTGGGCAAGCCTGCTAGTAGGTTGTTGTTATTTTTTTAATTGCCTTTTTTATTTCTGCATTCCCATATTTACTTATTTTGTGCCTCTGCAGATCACTTTTATATTAACTTGAACAAGTAACATTACTACATGCAAGCTTTCCAAGTTGTATTTCAAGTAATCCACCACATGACTAGCAGTTGTATGAAGCAGCCACAAATACATGTGTATGTCTGATGCAGGTTCACTCAAGATGCTCATGTAGGCCCACCAATCCTTTGGCAAGTGCTTGCCATGGGTAAATATTGCTTGAACCTGGTAGTAACAGATATGGCTGGCCAGAATTTTTCCAGAGGCCACAATTGCAGGCATTGTGGCCAGCTACGTATTGGACAGCCCACCTGGTAATATGTTAGCATTAGCCATCAGTTCCAAATGTACCCCAGATTATACTCATTCATTTTTGTGTATGTCAGTAATTCTGCTGTATGCCAGTTTCCACTATACAGTATCAGCAACCTTTAGGAAATTCCTGCTAGGACTTAATGTCATGTTATAATGATCTGTTTCCATTCCTCTCACACTCCTTAACATAGAACTCAATTAGTCCATAGTTACAGGGGGTTTTTCTATTGGTGCCAGCATTGTTTTGAAAAAAAACAGGAAAGGCGATAGAGTGCTATCTATAAGTCTGGCACCTTTCTGCTAGCATTTATATGGTCTCAATACAGTTCTTCTGTGTATGTCATTACAATGGCATGTTTTTATTGTTTACACTCACTGAGCAACTTAAGAAACGGAAGTATTCTGTACAGTAATTTATGCTCTAAAGTGTGTGTGTGTGTATGTATATATGTATGTATATGTATATGTATATATATTGAAAGGTTTGAAGTTATTAATTTATTGAATCAGTTGGCATTTCCTCCCCAGTCTCCAAGGGTGCTTCAGAAAGGAAGAGCAATATCAAGGAGCCGAGGGAATTGCCTTTTGGTCTGTCTGGCTCACTCTCATTTTCACTGACAGGCCGCAGCTCTCCAAGATTTTAGGCAAGGGGGTCTCTCCCACTCCTACTTGGAAATATCAGGAACTGAAATTTGGACCTACTGCATCCTGAGTTATGACTCTCTCCCCAGCTCTATGTCATGGGCAACTTTCTTCGACCTAACTTTCCAAAACACCCTTGTAGTTGCAGATAACTTTCTTCTTAGACAATACTAATCTGAGGCTATGGCTGCTGCGTTTTGATCACTTTGCGGTGAATTATTTATGCCAAACCTATTATCAATTTAATTAGAAGTAGCAATGTCAGAGTGTCAATCCAAGCAATACATAGCGAATTAGGAAGGGAAGGGAGTCATATTAATTCTTTATAACAGCATAACTACAAAACATACATGATACGTGACAAGAACGAACTGCAAAGTGCTTTTCCATTTTGCCTCTTTGAGACCAAAAGCAGGAAGCCAATCAAAATACTAAGCCGATCTGCAGCAAGTCTGTCTCAATTCCTTCCTCAAGCAAGCTGAAATGATGCATCCATTGGTGTGTCCATTTGTTGATGATAATGAATACAGGTGTGTTCTTAATCTTGAGGGGTTAATTCACATGCTGTTTGTACCAGTGTATATTCACGTCATTAGAACTGCATCAGTGTGAGTGGTTTGTCATTTCCTGAGAGTTTCGTCTCAGCCAAGCATGTGACTGATGGAGTGAATAGCGTGCTTATGTACTATTTGAACTTGATGGTCTCCCAAATTTTGTAATAGGAATCGCAGGATGTGCAAGCAACGTCTGTATTATTCTGCCTCCTAGAGTATCAAACTACTTGACATAGCTGAGCAGATAACATTTATTCAATGCCATGTTTGCAAATAAAATATTAAATCCGTTGGCCCCACTTCATGATAAAGAAAATAATGTGAGAGGTTTGTTTGTTTATAGCTCTTTTACATAGCTCTTTTACATAGTTAAAGTTCATGTGTATAAAGTGATGAAATATTATTGACAAATTGTTTTGCTGTTTGGAGATTTTGCTGTTTCTACCATTCATACAAAACTCATGTAGCACAGTTCCTGGAATGGTGAAAAACCCTACTGTAATGTTACAGAATGAGCCTTAAGGATTTGTTTTTGTTTTGTTTTTTAAAAAAGCACTTTTATATTATAAATATTAATTCATCGATAAGATTACTTTTTTAATGTGAAAATAAACCATGAACTCGACACCTTTAACATCTCAATTTTGTCTCATCTGAGTCATTTTGGGAAACGTATAAAGCTGCCATTATTGTAGCAGTGCATGTTTCTAAACCATAGGGCCAATCCTCACTCCAGATGAGGATGAAGGGATCTCAAATTATTTTGCATGAAAGAGAAACTGCCCTGTTCTGGGGGAGCTCAGAGCTCACAGGAGAAGCCCTGCAATGTCTCATCAAGGAAGGAATTCCAGGCAAGAGTGGAGATCAAGGCAAGAGTTTAAGGCAACCAGGATACCTGAAGGACCTTGACCAGCTCTGCAGAGGCAGATATGCAAGCTGTTGCCTCTGCATGCACTTAGATCAAGGAAAAGGAAAAGGAATTTGCATCTGTACTACCCAAGGGCTGGTGCAATATGAGAGAATGCAGAGACACATCCATGTAGCTATACTTCAAAAACAAAATAAAATTGCTGCACCAGTGTGAAACTGCTCCTAAAAATAAGATTTAAAAACATACAGGAAGTGATCTGTTCCTGCCCTTGCGTTTTAATAGCAGATATTTCCCCTTGTTGTCATGATTACATTCTGCCATATGGACAGGCAGACAATATTTTAACAGGGCAAATAATGCTATTTTAATCGTTGTGTGGAGCCACAATTTTAATCTGACTTCCAGCTGATTGTAGTACAGTTAATGCCACAGCAGAGTTAAATAGTTTTAGAATGCAAGCAGCTGTCTTATATTATTACACTTAAGTTTCATCCTTCTGAAGGGACAATGACAGCTGTAGGCACAGGCCATAATGGGGCAAGGAAGCTGTTTGTTGTAGGGATGTGGTCAAGGGATGATGGCAATGTGGAGCTTTAAAGCTGTGCTCAAGTATAAGGGCCATTGAGAACTGAGCAACGTGTCCTTCAGTGGGACAACTTCTGTGAATGGACCCTGGCAAGCATCCTGGCTGTAGTGTCAATACTACAAGCTACATTTAAAGAGGTATTTATTCCATAAAGTATATATATCTTGATCGTAGAAAACCTCGAGCTGGTTTTACAAAGAGGATAAAACAATAACATCAGTAAGAACAAACTTAGGGGTGGGGGTGGGGGTGGGGAATCTAAATTTGCCCTAGCTTTTTTTTACTTATTCAAAACTCAGTGGCATCTGTAAATAATCTTTACACTTTCTCTAGTAAATCACTGTACTGCGGCACATGTGCGCCTGTTATCATATTACACAATGAAAGGGATTGGGGATAACTTTATTTGATTATTTAATTTCTATAAAGTTTAATATATTAAAAAATCAATATAAGCCCTCTACAAAAAACTGAAGCAGCAACAGATAAAATATTACAAATATACAAAGTTACATACGAAAATGTTAATTTAATACAAAGTTACATCTCTCCCCCCCCCCCATTCATTTCCCTTCTGACACACCCTCCCTTTCAACCTCTGGGTTTTCATGGTTTTGAAACCATTTCATACTTTAAAAATCAGAGTGTTGGTTTTGTTTTGTTTTTGCTTCCTGCTTTTCTATGTACTTGCTCCCTGCAGCTCCTCTTTTTGCCCACTAGATGTCAGTCAAAGGCAGCTGCATTTCAGAGGAGGCCTCTTCATCCTTTATTTTCCACCCCTGACAGCAACAGCGTGTTAAACATAGATTATCCTTGCACTTTAATCCCCAAATGTATCCCCGTCTCGGCTAAGCCTCTGTAGCAGACAGAAGCTAGGAATGTCCTGTAATGAATGATACTGATAAAAGCAGGTACAGTGCGGCAGTGCGGGAGACGTCTGGCGTTGCATGCAAACTCTGCGGACTGTGCCTGCAATGCAGCACTGTCTTGTATGAGAGATGCGATCAGACTGATTTCAACATTATGCACACAGCCAGAGTTAATGTGATCTTGTCTATAACGTTCGGCTGCCTATGCAAAACCATTTGGTTACAAGGTAATCGATCTTTCACTTACATGCAGAGCAGTCTCCTCGGTGCAAGCTCTCTTGAGGCTATTGTTACAAGGTGGGGGGGGGGAGAGGAATCCAGATATTTACATAGACAGTCGCTAAATGTACGTAAGCTTATTTTACTAAGATTTTGTTGTTCTGTCTCGTGTGTGTGCTAGCATTTGTAGAAAGCAGTGTTTTGTGTGTGCTGACACACAAGATCCGGAGCAGATGTCGTTTTCTTTGTACACACACAAATATGTAGAAACCGCTGTGCATTGCTTCACACACGTTTTCACCCATCTGTTGCAATCGCCCTGGAGCAATGAGTTATGTCGTTTTTTTGTGGGCTTTGTGCGGTCCAATAATAAACCAAAGACATTAAAATGAAATTGGCAAAGCTGGAATTTGATTCTATGGAGGCACTCAAATAAAAGCAATTAAGTTACCCATGAGTCAAGGGCAGAAGAAAAACTCTTAAAGGGCTACACTGAATATCAGAAAAATAAATGCACATAGAAAATAAAGTTTTTAAAAGAATATTGTTATATCCCCCCCCCCCCCCATTTCCACAAGTGGTGCAAGATTTCAGCGGTTGCAGATGCTTTATCCAGGATGTGAGTTTCCTTCAGGACAATGAGACACAGTGGAGACTGTGGTGTCTTTATGATACATGGTTTATTTACACATATATACAGCCAGAATCCAACAGAGGAATGTCCAGCAATACAGTCCAATAGGTTCTGGCCTCTCCCATAGACACAACATTGGATTCAAAACAAATAAGAGCATCCTGCTTTTCTTGGCTTTCTCTCTCCAACCTACTGCTTAGTAACTGCTCCTTAACTCTGGGAATAGGGGAGTATATAAATGCAATAAACAACAACAACAACAACTCTACTTTAGGTTCCATGATGGAGGACAGCCAAGGTGGGATCTAAATACAGTACAAATTACTTAACAAACAAAAGAAAACATACTAGTGTGAATGCAGACCAACTACATTTACTTTGCTGAATGAGCAATCAACCAGTTGCACAGTGTGCATTTATTTATTTCTGAAAGGGGCTTATGGATCGTTTTTCAGGTGGACACCACTAAGTGTTTTTACCACAGATTATGACAAGCTTTGGGTTGTTTTTTTATTTATTAAAAAAGTTAAGATAAAACAAGGGCAATAGTTTGCTTAGAAGTAAGAGATCTCCAGAAGCCCCTGTGGTGCAGGTCAGGGGGGCGCGGCTGAGGGGCAGCAGGTCTCTTTTATTTTCTGATCCTTTCGGGGAAATGCGGTCCTTCAGAAGCTTAATGTCGGATATATGGCGATACATAAGTTTTTCAAAAAATGAAAACCCAGTGTCTGTGGGCATCTGCATGCACGCTTGGAAAACGCCATGCGCATGAAAGTCAGCCCCGTGCGTGCGTGTCTTTGTGTGCAAAGAGGCTTCGCTGCACTTGCTGCGCGTTCTAGGAGCGCTTATAGACGAGTTGCAAGACTTGCCGCCGACTACGTGCTTAAGCACGAAAAAAACCTGCCTAATTTAAAACACGCCGCGCCAGGGACCTTTGCGCGCGCCTTTAAGAAGTGCCGACACAACGCCTGGATCGGCGGCGACGCCACATGCCGAGCTTCTGTTCGCAGCAGCAGTAGCAGCTCCAGGTCTGACTGCGCGCGTGGATCTATATCTATCTTGTCTATATATAGCTTTCCTCCGCGCGGCGTCAGGGCTATCCTGTCAGCTCCCTCCCGCCGCCGCCGCCTCCTTGTTTGTTGTGGATGAACAAGGAAGCGCGCTTCTCTCCTCTCGCCGCCTCCCCTGTAGGGGGCGCTAGAGTACCTCGTCTGCTTCCCCTTCCCTCTGAGGACACTCAGGCAGCCCGCAGCGCCAGGCGTGAGGTAAAAAGAGCGAGTCAGAAGCCAAGGAAAAGGGGGGGGGGATGGCGCGCGCGCGCTCTCACTCTCTCTCTCTCTTCCCCAGACGTCACGTGGAAAGCCTTCTCCCCCTCCCCTCCCCTCCCTTTTCCTTTTATTTATTTCTCTCTCTCTCCCCGTTGGCCACGCGACTGCTTAAGGCCACCAGGGGGCGCCGCCTCAGGGCAGGACTGTCTGATTGGTTGGCTGCGGCGAACGCGCGCTGTTGATCAGACAAGGAGGGAGGGGGGGCGAAAGAGAGAGAGAGAGAGAGAGGGGAAAGGCCCAACGGCTGCGGCGGCGGTTGGCGGCGCGAGACTCTTGAGCGCGCCGTGCGTGACGCGGCGTTCCGAGAGGGAAGGTCGGAGGAGGAGCGACGGCGAGGTGAAGGCGCAGGCGAGGCGAAGTGTGTGAGGAGCTGCTGCTGCTGCTGCTGCTCTCGCTGCGGCGGCGGCGGCGGGCGGCGTGAGCCGGGGACGCGATGTGAGGTTTCCACACGGCCCGGCAGGGCAGGCGGCGACGCCCGGCGGGCGGGCAAAGGTGAGAGAGGCTGTGGAAGAGGTTGGCCCGCCGCCTTCGCCCACAACTGCCTGCCTATCCCGGCGCTTGTTGTGTCTGAAGCGGCAGCGGGGGAGGCCCCCATGGGGCGCGTACACACGGCGCAGGCAGACACGAGGGTTGCCTGACCCTGCAAGTCTCACGGAGGAGGCGGGCGAGGGACCAAAGCTTGGGCGGGCGGGCAAGCGGGCCTCCCTCCTGGCTGGCAAGCGGGGCTTGGGTTGCTCGCTTCTCCTGAGGGGAGAGGGCGGTCGGCTGTTTTAAGCCAGCGAAGCCTCGGCCTCCTCGAAGGCGCCAACCCGGTTGACGACGCCGCAGCCGCCGCCGCTGCCCTTAGTTCCGGATCAGCGTCGTTGGCAAGCCGAGCACGTCCTGGGAACCATGGCGGTGCCTGGCAGCTTTTCCCCATCCCTGCAGCTGCCTTGCTGGTGGCTGCACAGCTCGCACTCGGCGTGAGGAAGTGGGGATGCCCGGGGTTTATCTACTGACACGGAAGGAGATGCTGTTTATTCCGTGCTCCTTCCTCTGCGTCTTCAGGCGCCCGTGCCCATTGCAAAACTAAGACGCCGGCTACTCAGGCTCGGGGTTTAAAAGAAAAAGGGGAAAGCGGGTAGAAAGGAAAGAGCGGTACCGCATGAAGGCTGGCGCGAGTTAGATGCAACAGGATTTCACTGCTGGGTTGCGATAAGAAACATGTTTCCAGTTGCTTGTGGGGGACGGGGACGAAGACAGTTGCTCAGATGGGATCATTCTTTGAGGGTATATATTGTTCAAGCACCTGTCATTCATCGTTATGTGTATTCGACAGCTACCCAGCACGTTTCAGACCCATAATTCTTCGGGGGGGGGGGGATGGAATTGCTTGCCCTAATAATACTGCCCTAGAGGTTCAGAACAAAAGGTCAAATAGAAGTCTTGGTACATATCTTTATATGCTTAATCACTAGTGAACACCAGAGGCTGTAGTTAGATAAGATCCTTATAACAGCTTCGTTAAACTAAAGATAATTAAACACACCTAGTCTCTGAAGACCTTTCATTTGCTATCTTGTCTCTTGTGTGACATCAACTTTTTTTTCCTGACATTGGCCTTTTATTCTGTCTCTGTAAGGCTAGTTTTGCCTGCTGATTGATTGAGCATTGCAGATCATTACTAGTGGGGGTAACATTAGAAAGACCACATAATAAAAAGATCTTTTTACTTATAAAACAAAAAAAAATTAAACTATTTTTTTCTTAATGGCTGTTCTGAAGCTTCTCATTCACAGGGCAAAACCAGTCTGCCTTTTCCATATTTGAGGTAGTATGTATGCTTTGGATTATGTGTTGAGTCAGACACTAACTTGGGGAATGTCCTACTGAATAAAGTGGGCCTGAGATCTGAGCCTTGATCTTAGCTTGGCCACCCACTAACCCAATGTAACCTGGAAATTTAATAGGAAGAATTGTCCCAGCTGTCTGAATGGACTGTAGTCTCTGTTTCTGCTTGTTCTATTGCTGTTAAACAGACAAAAATGCTAAACTAGTTTAGTAACTAAATACAAATAATATTTTTTAAAACAGATTTCTGCAGGGTCACAATCGGACCCATGCCAGTCCCAAAACCTATCCCTGCCCCTGTGAGTCCACTCTCACAGGCTGTGTAGTAAATTGGCTTCTTCATGCTTAGATCCTTGATCATATAACTAATAGTACAAGTGGTGTGTGCTCTATATTCTGTGACTTGACTTGCAAATATCTGTTTTATGTTTATTGAAATATCTGCTAGTCATGATTGCTGTGTGCCAGCTCAAAAATCGGAATACTAGTTCCCAGGAAGCAGAATTGGGGGACGTGGGTGGCGCTGTGGGTTAAACCACAGAGCCTAGGACCTGCCGATCGAAAGGTCGGCAGTTCGAATCCCCGCGGCGGGGTGAGCTCCCGTCGTTCGGTCCCAGCTCCTGCCTACCTAGCAGTTCGAAAGCACCCCTAAGTGCAAGTAGATAAATAGGGACCACTTTCTAGCGGGAAGGTAAACGGCGTTTCCGTGTTCGGCGCTGGTGCTGGCTTGCCAGATGCAGCTTAGTCACGCTAGCCACATGACCCGGAAGTGTCTTCGGACAGCGCCGACTCCCGGCCTCTTGAGCGAGATGAGCGCGCAACCCTAGAGTCGGACATGACTGGCCCTGACGGGCAGGGGTACCTTTACCTTTACTGTCGTATTCGAGTCTTGTTTGCAGGTTTTCCGTAGGCATCTCATTTGACCACTGTGAAAACAGGATGCTGGACTAGGTCGGTCTTGATCTGATCTTACAGGGCTCTTAGATTCTTACGCTCTGCATGTTTATTATTACTTTCTTTCCAGAAAGCTTGTTGGTGTCTCTTGTATCTTCTTTCTCTTACATTAAGTATGTCAGCTTTTATTATGGATGGATATTTTGTATTATTATTACAGTCATATCTTGGTTCTCAAACAGAATGCATTCCGGGAGTCCGTTCGACTCCCGAAACCATTTGAAAACAAAAGCACAGCTTCCGATTGGCTGCAGGAGTGTCCTACAGCCAATTGGAATCTGTGCCAGATGTTCGGCTTCCAAAATCGTTCAAAAACCGGAACACACACTCCCGGTTTTCAATCGTTCAGGAGCCGAAACGTACAAGTTCCAAGGCGTTCAGCAACCAAGGTACAACTGTATTGTACTATTAGTACAAGTCTGTCATGCCCTTTGGCTAGAATAAGAAACTTAAGAACTGCACTGAACTTTCTTTCTAACTAGGGAACTTTGATAGTCTGGATTGGGCTGATCATTGGAGGCAGGGGGTACAATTGTGTATGTACAGTATTGCTTAGTAGCAGAGAACATTTAAGCATGTATTCTTAATAATTTACTGTGGGTGGGAGTATACCCCACTTCAATACAAGCCATCTTGACTTACTAGAACAAAGTAAAATCATAAGCACATCAAAAAAATTGCACAATCAAGAACAGCACCATAAAAGTTTTTTTAAGTGAATAAAGCATTCTCAATGCAACTGCTATAGCAGACAAATTGTGTTTTGGACAGCTTTGCCTTTGACCTTCAGGGCTTCACTGATGGAAGTGGATTGAAGGGTTGAACTGACTTGAAGCAATTCCACATTTTTGTAGTCACCAGCTACCAATGGATCTTCACCATGCATAAGATGAACTTAAAGTAAACAGTCATAGTTGGTGCTAAGTCATAATTAAGCATTATGTCTACATAATGCTTCGTTGGTTTTAAAGCAAGCCAACTTCACACCATGAATTATGAAGCTAATTTGTTAAACTAATCAGAGTTCATGTGTGTATCTGAAGAAGTGTGCATGCACACGAAAGCTCATACCTAGAACTAACTCAGTTGGTCTTTAAGGTGCTACTGGAAGGAATTTTTTTATTTTGTTTTAATCAGAGTTCATTGTAAACCATGGTCTCTGATCCTGAGACACAACAAGCTGAGCTTTAGGGAAAGCAAGACTTAACATAGTTGTTGCAGCTAAGAGAGGGATAGTGGAATGTGTGAGACTGAGGTTCAGTTGTATTCCTTACAGGTTGTACATACCAAACCATGTTTAAACCATGGTGTGAAATCAGTCACAGTATTTTAAAGATGTTAACTGAACTCTTTGTTAGCTTTCTGTCTAGAAGAACTCAACACAGATCTGAGTTCTCCTTGTTAATTAATAAGCTGTCAGTATACATAATTATTCACTAAAATTTACACATCCATATACTGTAGTATAGAATGCTTGTAAAAGTTTCACTTGGAATCTCTGCAAGTTGACATAATTAGTCCTTTAATTTTTAGGGAAGGAAAATTGTTTATAATGGATACTTCTGTTAACAAATGCTCATGTCTCTGGAAATCATATTTTCACATTTTGCTTCCATATCCAAAAGCAAACTCTGACTCAGCAACTTTTCAAGCACAGAATCTGTGCTGTATCTTGGGTGTCATCCCAGCCCCTTATGTGGATACCCTATGTGTGATTGCTATGCCTTGTTTTCATGGCCAGATCATCTGTGCTTTGCATGGTTACTTGTCTCAGGCTTTTCACACCATGCATTTCTAGTGCAGTTTTGTGTTTAACAACTTGTGGGTTGCCATGGGTGACAAGGAATTCTGTACAGGTGAATGAGTGAGCTGGAGGAGAAGTAATAGTTCACTCCATCCATTCTGGCTGTAGAGGAAAGGAAGCCCCTGCCTTTGTGGCCAACACCAAGGCATAGCAGGCTTGTGGAAGAAAGACCTGGGTTGGACTGCTTTCTCTTAAATATATTTAGTCAGTGTTTGAAACTCCCATTGTTCTAGGTGCATTTTGCGACAGGGAGACTGGAGAAGCTACTTTCTTAAGAATATTAGGGGAGTTGGCAGGGGAAAGACTAGACCCTGTGAAAAATGAACGTAATATTTTCGCTGCAGTTCATTCATTTTCAGCTTTGTATTCTTGTTATAAAAAAGCACGCTTAGACATTCCGTTGTTGTGCCCATAACCTAGGCCTAAGGTGCCATTTAGCTCTTAGCTTTCATATCTCAGTTTCTAACACTGCATTTAGTTCCCATAGAAATAAAGAGGACCTACACTGGTAAAGACTTACATTGATTTCATTGATAAGTACAGCTAAGTTAGCCTGGGTATAATCCAACATATGGTATAAAATTAAAGCACAGAATTTGAAAATGCTTTTTATAAATAGCCCCACACTACAATTTAAATTTCTGTTTAAGAAACAGTGCAGAAGAGTTAATGGTGGCAGTTTCCACCTGTTCTTTTAAAGAGTGCAAACACACAATGGATACTGTTTCTACTCCTCCTTTTAAAGAGCATTAGTTTAACCTATGTGACTTCAAAGATTGAAATAACATTATACTGATACACCTGGGGATTTTTTTAACCCGTTGATTATCTTTGTGGTAGTCCCAAACACCATATGTCTTGTGTATCTGTTAGGTTAATCTTCACAGAATTGTGTGGGAGTGGCTACACAAGTGGAACTAATTGACATAAGATTCTCCCTAATAGGAGGTCCTAGAGAAGGTGCTCTCCATTTCCACACAAAGCAAATGGTTGCAGAATGCATTGCAAAATGTAGGATAGCTTATAACCATTCTATTGAATGACACTTTCAAAACACCAAAAGAATGCTATACCAATAATATGAAGATGAAAACACTAACCCAAAAATGCATCTGCAGAAGACGGTGACTATACCTTATAGTTTGTGTGTACACACTCTGAATATGGGGTAGCAGTGCCTAAATAAATTTTGAAGATAAATGTGTGGCTTCCTACTTGAGAAAATGGGATAGGAATATGACCAATCAATGTAGAAAGTAAAATAAGTTCATATTTGTGCTGCTTGTACTTGGGTAGTAAAATATCAAAAATAAGGCAGCAGATTCAGAGGTGTTTTCCAATGTGTTCAGAGCCCATCTGCTTCTGCAATTGCTTTCTAAAAAATGAACTGTCTGTAAGAATAGAGCCATGAAAGCATGCCTGTTTGGCTGAAGAACTGTAGACACTTCCAAATCTCAACGTTGAAGATGAGTATTCTGTGCTTTGTATTTTGTTTGAAGACTTTAGAATCTCTTTTTCCCCAAGAGAGCTAGGAAGGGATAAAGGTAGTCAGGCTAGGATGAAGGAGATCTAGTTTCAAATCCCTTTGGTCTCACCTGCTCCTCAGGCAGGTTTATTCAAAGGAGTTGAATAAATAAGAATTGTACATACTTTGAATTGTGCTTCAAATTATTGATGGCATCCACCACTAAAGAATTCAGCCTAAGAATAACAAAACACTATACTTGTTATCTAGAATGCAGAATAGCAAAATGATGGTCCTGGGATGGAACAGGGGTCTCCAGTGCATCATGTATTGTGGTAGTAAAGTAACAAAGAATGCCATTGTGTTCTTAATTTGTCTATGCTACTCAAATTACCTTTCAGGGTTGGGGGTGTAATATCAGGCAGGTTGTGGCAGGACTGATGCAATTACTTCCTTGTTTGGATCCCCTGGAGGAAATAATAATTGACCATTTTCCAACTTGTTATCAGAAGGCATGATGTTTGATTTACAGTGAAGTGTTAAGATGAGGTAACTTTCACCCACTAGACTACTGCTGAGTAGTGTATCTGGAATCCTGAGAGGGTACTTACCAGACGTACTTACCCCCCCCCCCAAAAAAAAATGTTTAACTTGCCTTAGTGAGTATTCTACTGCCCTCTGGCAATGCAGTGGTCCCTGGGCATGCTTCAACCTTGGAGCTTGAGGAGGGGAGCAGATATTGTCTCTGCACCTGAGCCGAGCTTTAGACGTGCTCAGTGCAACTCTAGGCACAATCCCCCTTCCTAAACCCATGTTGGAAAGAAACCTGAGATCCATTTTGGTTCAGTCTTTCTGAAGTGGTTGGAGCACTTCAGAAGTGCAGAGCCAATGCAAACACAAGCCTCCCTGTCTGGCTTCAAGTTGGAGAGGGTGTCTGAGGCTTGTTTCCACACAGTGCAGTTTGAAGAACAATGTGTCAACCCACCCCTCTCTTTCCAAGCTTAGTGTTGTGGGGAGGAGCAATGGGTTGTTTTTAAATTTCCAAAGTGCAGTGTGTGAGGTCAGGAGGGAGGGAGCAACAATGTCCTGGCAACCATGCATTTTGAGTTGGCTGTCCAAAATGTATGGATTCCTACCTTTTGTTGTGCTTTCTGACTGTTGGGGTGTGTGCTAATGCTCTTCTCTCCAAAGTTCTCCATCACTGAGTTCCCACCTTTGTGCTCTTGTGTTCTAAAGATATGGAGCTAAAGCTGGCATGGCTAGCTTCTTTTGGCCCAAGAACCACATTGACAGTCATCCTTCAGAGGGCAACATGCCAGTGGTGGTGTGGCCAATATACACACACAATGCAACAAGCGCATACACTCACTAGACATGCAGTCGTGCAGCACTCTCCCTCTCTTGTGTCACACACCACACATACATGCAGTCGAACACTATACATAAGTATCTGTCACAGATGCAGAAGCAGACATACAGATAACACATACGCATGCAGCCAGACTTTCATTCAACATTTGCAGCTCTGTGGAACCACTGCTTTTTTTCTTTGACACTCAGCATTCTGTGCAAAGTAAATGGCAGCATTTTAACCTACTTCAGTGCTAGGCTGGAGGAAAACCTGCCTTTTACTCCGAAACAGCAGACAGAGGGCTTATCTCTGATATCCGCACTGTGGTTCTTAGCACTGCAATGAGGCTACATCATTTTAGCTCAGTAATAGGCCCTGATTCAGCAAGCCAAGCCACAGGAAGTTGTCTGCCAGCGTCCAGGCACCATCTCCTAATCTCAAGAGGGGAAAAAAATCCCTCTGACATTGCATCTAGTTTGTCCTAAATGTCACAATGTCAACTGCTATTTTGGTTTGTACAGCTAGGTGAGAGGTTATTTGAAAGATTGGGCCAGAATATAGGCAAATGACACCTAGGGTTCAAGATATACTTAAGTTGTGCAATATTAGGTTAAAGATTTCTAAAGTGTTTGCATACGTGAATTTATATTTTGTGGTAAGAGAATGGATACATCAGGTGTGCTGTTTAAAGTCTTCCCAATGTAAATATTTGTAGCTCCTACACCTCAATTTGAAATTATATAATAGTAATACTGACAATATTTGTATGTTTTTTTCTCCTTAAATAGCTTCACTATGAAGGAAGGTGGATGGAGAAAAAGAGCCAGTGACAGAGATGGCTGGGGAGGATGGGTATGTTCAAATCTAAAATTATAAACATAACATTTTAGAGTGTTAGCTTGCTCTTTACTAGTGTTTATAGGTAGCTTTAACATAACTATTTTATTTCTATAATAATAGCCATACCGTTTTCATCTCTGACTAATGCAAAGAGTAATGGATGTTTAGATAATACTATCCAGTTCATGTGGGACATTGGCTAGAAAAATTGCCTATGATATTTTTTTTCTTGTGCTTATTCAGAACATTCAGGTTTTTGTAGGTGCTTAGTAGTGAGTTGGCTGTGATTTTAACCCTGCTAAGGATTATTAGCTACATTATATTTGTATTATTATGTAATACAATATATTATAATACATAGTATATTATTATAGTATATTGTAATACATATATTGTAATATATCTATTACATACATGTATTAAATGTATATTTTATTTAACACTCCCTTGAGATCCAATGTTGAAAAGTGGTATTAAAATATTCTAATAATAAAATAAATAAACAATGTTTATGTGGTTATTCCATTAAAAAGTTTTCCACAACTGTATATTCAAGTCAAAACCAAACTGATATTAAATAGTTTTAAAGGCTAGCAAACCTTTTGACCCATTTCCATAGTTAGACACAAAATAGTTGAATGTATCTCTATCTAAAGTCTGTTTTATTTATATTCCAGGGAGGATATATGCCTGCCAAAGTCCAGAAACTGGAGGATCAGTTCCGTTCAGAGGCAGCTATGCAACACCAAAAAGATGGAACTTCATCTGGTATCTTTAATGGAGTTGCCATCTATGTCAATGGCTTTACAGGTGATAGCTTTCATTCTTTCAAAATATTCATTCAAATGCCTTTTAAGAAAAATTGGGATGAGGCAAAGTTGATGAAGGAGCTATACTGTGTGGAAGTCACAAAGCAATTTATGTATCATTCTCCTTCTGGCCATAACTTTCTGTAGTCTTGTTTTTGAGGGGAGCTGTCTAGACTGCTTTTGGCCTGGTGAAGCTCCCCTAGCAAACTAAAAATGCTTCAAAATACACAAGGTAATACTTTATGGGGATTTCACAAGAAGCATTTCTAATGCAAGATTTAAATGAGTAATTGAAGTGTATAATTTTTCTAAAATTAGTATTATACAGCCACTTCCCCCCCCCACACCCCCGGTATTCTGTATGTAGGCTGCTTTGTCCTCCACTAGGGCTGGAAACCTTAGGCTGCAATCCTATTCTAACTTTCCTGGGAGTAAGAAGTGGAACTTACTTCTGAGTAGATGTGTGATTAGGATTGCTGTTGCTGTTTGATGAAAGGTTGGCTGTACTGGTTTTAGATCTTAATTTTACGTTACCGTGTTAAGACACTAAAGAACATTGTGATCCTCTCTGAGACTGTTTTTGCAATGAAGGGCAGAATATAAATTCTGAAATTATTCAATTTATTTAACATTAAGTACTTACCCATGTATTTTCATAAATCTGTTACAGATCCATCAGCTGATGAACTGAGGCGGCTAATGATGTTGCATGGAGGACAGTATCATGTATACTATTCTAGATCCAAAACAACACACATTATTGCAACAAATCTTCCAAATGCCAAAATAAAAGAACTCAAAGGGGAAAAAGTAGTCCGACCAGAATGGATAATAGATAGGTAAATATTATTGGAGAATTATATCCAGGCTTGATAACACTGTTTAAGTTAAGGATAGGAAACTAGGAGCCCTACAGGTGCCATTGGATTCCAGCTTAAATCAGCCCTGACCGTTGGCTTTGCTGGCTGAGGTTTATGAGAGTTGCAATCTACCAACGTATGGAGGACTACAAGTTTAAGTGTTCCAAATGTGAACAAATTTGAAAAGACAAAACAATACTGCATTCTGAAATATTATTTAATGTGTGTTAAATGTTTTTAAAAATATGTGATTATCCTATAAATCTATGATGGATGGATCAAATTTTGTGGGAATTGAGTGCAAAATACTGAAGAGGCAGACTGTTGAGTGCTTAGCAAATAAATTTCTGACTAAAATAAGCCTACAGTAATGGTTTTGATTAATAAAATTACGATCAACAGGATTGTTGATTAAAGTGAATGTTATAAATTTAAAGAAAAAATTCTTTCTGATAAGCACTCAGTGTGCAACTAACTATTCTCTGATTTAATGATGTATTGTTAATTCAGGGCTGGAGATAAAAAGCAAAATCAAACACTATTTTATCTTACTGGGCATATAGTTATGTATTTATTTATAAAAAAGGTTTAAAAGAATGGAAATATAAATAATAGCTTTAATGAAAACATAGAATCTCTCATAATACAGTCATACCTCGGGTTACAGATGCTTCAGGTTGCGCGTTTTCGGGTTGCGCACCATGCCGAACCTGGAAATACTGGAACGGGTTACTTCCAGGTTTCGGCGCATGCACAGAATCACCGAATTGTGACCCGCGTATGCGCAGACATGGCGCTGCGGGTTGCGAATGTGCCTCCCACACGGATCATGTTCGCAACCCGAGCGCCCACTGTATTAGGATTTATAAATAATGAAGTAAATTATTCTTTATTTATACCTTGTTGTACCTTACATGTGTTCAACTTTATTGCATTATTTTGTATTCTTTAGATAGTAGCAATTATTTTACTGACATGTCATTTGAATTTTACTGAACATATTGGGAAAACAAATGATCTGCACTTGAGACTATCCCCATTGTAACAGCTAAGATTACGCTACTCCCTTAGAAACCTGGTCACATAAGTGCTAACAAGTTATGTTCTTTTAATTGGGTAATGTGATCTTACTGTAGTTTTCTTAATTGCAGCATATATTGGCTTTTGAACCATTGCCAAACTTCTTGTTAGTGTACAGATTGAAGCTGGAAGGGAAATACACCATCAAGAATTAAGTTTCAGTATTGCTATGATTTGGCAGTGCATTTCCCTAGACCATGCATGATTATATTCCTTTTCTGCATAACAGGGACTTGGCTGCGTTTATCACATCATAAACCCTCAGAGAATACTCTAGCATTGCAGGTGGGAATTGTGGAAGAAGCTGCATTCAACTCCACAACCCCAAATATAAGTGTTGATCAAACAGTAATATTTCACTTAAATAATTATATACAATTATAAGAACTGAAGTAACTGACAGAGTAACAGAGGTGCATGCCAATGGTAGGCAGAGTGAGAGGGGGAAATCACATGGGACTAGACTGAAGTGCGTGAAGCAACAGATGTGAGCTTTAACTTTGTACAATAGGCTATATTTCAATTGTGCAGTGGCTGCAGGCTTATGTCCTGCTTCCAAGCGATCAAAGAGGCGTTATAATGGCTCAGGGACCTATTCCAGCCAGGCAAAAAGTACCTGAGGGCACAAAGCAGAGCCAGTGAAGAACATGACCTGAAAAAATCTTGCGGGCTGGGTATGGAGACTAGAAGGCCACATTTGGCTCCCAGACCTGAGGGTTCCCAACATTGCCTTAAATGTGTAAAACCTTTCCAGTTTAATAAGTTTTGTTTTCTGTATAAAATAATGGGACAATGAAGTGTCTAGAAATAAGACAATCAAGCTAGTAAAGTAGAAATATACAAGTGCAATCAACAGCTTCTCTCCCCAACATTAAATACATTAATGAAAGTAAGTGCTGTTCAACTGGGGGGTATACCCCCCTACTTTAAGAACAAGATAAAAACTACAGAATTTGTTATGACTTCTCTGATCAATTAAACTCTCATCTTCTTTACAGCATAAAGGCTGGACGTCTCCTTTCATACATTCCATATCAGCTTTATACAAAACAGTCAATTTTTCAAAAAGGCCTCTGTTTTAATACCATATGCAAACCTGAAGAACCTATTGCAGGTCCTAGCAATATCTCTGTGGAGTTCAACAGGGTGTAAGTAATTATCTTGAATTACAAATTTAGATTATGTTAGATGATCATCTCGGATCATTCATGTTAATGCTGTTTATGCAGCTCTTAGAAGATCTCTAGGCATATTTCAAACTACTCTTTAAAACTTAGTGGACTAAGTTTATGAAACAATTCTGTCAACTTGTTATTAAAACCAGTGTGTGTATGGGGGGAGGTTCAAAGTACAGTAGAGGGGGAGAGTTTAGTGGTAAATGTTTTTAATTGATATTTTTTCCTAATTTCTGTATTATACCACCTTTTTTTTAGAAATTGTCTAGTAAAAAAGTATGAAGTAGAGAATGAAATCAAAGCCAATGGAACGTGTAAATTGAACATGGAAGATGAGACTGAAGATGCCGGAGTCTTGGATTTGGAGCAAGCCTTTTCTGCTAGCAAGCATAACGGAATTCATCATAGAGGCAGCATTTCCATTTTCAATGGACACACTCATAGTTCCAACAGTGCCTTAAAGACACAGGATAGCTTGGTGCACTCTGGCAACAATGTTGCAAGCAGACTGTCTCCAGCTCCTGTGCAGGAGGAGGAAAGGAGAGACTTTAGAGACTGCTCTATGCAGCATTTTCAACAAAGCAACAAAAACACTGAACTTTTACGAATTTCGCATAGGACTATGAGTAACTCACCTTGTTCATCTTTGCACAGTAATATTAAAAGAAACGGTGCTCATCACTCTACAGTTCAGGGGCCTTCAAGCACAAAAAGCACCACAGTACCTTCTCCTAGTAAGGTAGATTCACCTCTGTCCAAACCTCCTAACTGCAGTTTCATTTCCGACTTTTACTCTCGTTCAAGACTGCATCATATAGCTACTTGGAAGAGTGAATTTACAGATTTTGTCAATACACTGCAGAAACAGAACAATGCTATCTTCCCAGGAAGAGAAAAGTTAAAAAAACTGAAAGCAGGGCAATCTATAATTAACAAAACTGACTCGGGTAGGTACTTTTTAAAAAGCCATTCACTCTTGTTATTAACTTAAATGGGTTATGTTTTGACATTGAAATTTCTGTGTAAGCTAGTGATGGGCAGTATGGACCTCCAAGATAATTTGATGAGACTATAAAGTTCAGCATTCCAATTGTGCTACAGTTAAGGTTGGTTGCTTAGGAGCAGTCTCAGGATTGTGGGAACTGGAGTACATGCCATGCCAAAAGGTATTAGCTGCTCTTTTTCCGACTTAGTCACAACATTATTTGTTGCCTGCATTTCACTGTTAATGCACAGTGTATGTATCAAATTCACTTGTCGGGGGAGGGGGGGAAATGGCTAAGGGCTCATCCAGACATCCTTTGTGTTGTGCTTTTCGAGGCAGAGGTCCACACTTTAAAAGTCTTATGTCTGAGTAGTTTTGTTTGTTTTGATCCCATTGCTTTCACCTGGAAAGCCTGTGTTTTATAGCTGAATTGGAGCAAACGGCAATTCACATCATTTCCTCCGATTCAGTGGTAAAATGCAGATTTTACTGGGGGAAATGCCAGGACAGAAAACCCCAAAACACTCGGATATGGAGCTTTAAAGCCCGGAGCTGTGGCTAGAAACACAGGACAAAAGGAAATCTGGGTGAGCCCTTAGTAGAGCTTCTTTATAAATCTGTTGTTTGGAATGTTAGGCTTTGTAGGGAATACCATGTTATACTGTGGTGTTGGAGGATAAAATATATATCATTAGGTTTCTAATTTGAAAATGACATCTCACTGTATTCACACTTCTGTTGCAATACAAATGATTAAGAATGTGTATAAACTGTCTACTATTATTGCTACTCTTTTGGCCAGTATTGGAAATGTGCACTGTCCTTAGTAAGAGTTAGGAAAATGGACAACTAGGCAGGGTGCTGGTAGCTTTTAGCCCATGATTGCTGGCATGTGCTGTGGTAGCATATTTAATTACATTGAGAAAGAAGAGCAATAATGTTAATCAGTTCTTCCAGATTTGGTCTGAAAATGTCAAGAGCTAGGAAAAGCCGGTAGTATAGAGCAGTAGTTACAAAGTTATTGTAGCCAAGTATTTGAGTAGATGTGTACAACAAACTCCCGAAATTGTATTGATTGTAGTGAAGAACAATATATGCAACAATGAAATGGTACCTTTGGAAACTTTTAAAACTGGGGACTACCTAGCATTCTACATGTTTTAAGGACAGTTAAATGGTTGCAAACAAAGAGTGGGGTGGTAAATTCTAGATTAATAGGAGCATAATAGGAATAAAAAATTGTTCAGTGTGGTTTAAACTTTCCATTTGCCTACCATTATAATAGATTATACAGCTACCTTGAGCTCAACCAAGCATCAAAGCTGTATAATGCATGTGGATATGGACTGCTTCTTTGTATCAGTGGGTATCCGAGATAGACCTGATCTAAAAGGTTAGTATTCATTCCTCTTTGCACTTTGCAGCTTTTTATATACCAGGTGGAAATGTACTGTTAAATGCACACGTGTTGGCATGAGTAAACTTTTAAACAGAAAACTTACATATTGGTGGTACTGTACTTGCAAATATCTCTAGATTTGTCATTCATTTATCTGCATCCATGGAACACAGTGAAGAGTTCTCTTTTCCTCCTAGCAGTTAGGAGGATCACATGTCTGTAGTGCTGGGGTTGCCAATGCAGAGCCTGTGGTGGTAGTGGTTGTCTTGATTCCAGCAAAACCTTTAAACCTCCCATCCCCTCTTCTCTCTCCATCATGAGGCAGTGAGAGTGTGTGCCTTCGTGTCCCTATAAAAGTACATAGAACTGGAGGAGGAAGTTGTAAGAGTGATGTTCTTTCCCACTTCATCTTTCAGCTATGTATGCTTTTCAGGATTGGTACCTGAGCAGTTGAATAAGAAGTGGAGTGACTGAAAAGATAAGGAGGAAAAGCTATCAGAGGGTTTGAGGGAAAGAAAAAGGAGCAGCTAGGAGGAGACAGGGAGGGAGAAAGTGGTGTGCTGCTTTTGAGAGAGAAAATGGAAAAGAAATTAAGAAAGAGAAGGCACATACATTTAATTGCACACACATGCAAAATCGGATCCAGTAAAAAACATCCTCCTGAAATTGAATGATCATTTCACAGGTTTCCCTCCCCCAACTACTGTCAAATCAGATTACATCTGTCTTTATTGACTGAACCAAAAAGTTGTGGATTCAGCGCTGTTCAGCACTGCCATAGCACAAAAATGTGTGTCCTAACTTTTACAGACTACTCTCAAAATCACTATCCTGTATGTAGAACTTGTGTTACTAAGTAATTTGCAGTAGTGCTCATAGATCTTTTACAAAAAGTGCAGTGCAATTTGACTTACAACTGTATTATGTTTCACAGGCAAACCGGTTGCTGTTACGAGTAACAGAGGATCAGGAAAATCATTGCTTCGTCCTGGTGCAAATCCCCAGCTGGAATGGCAATATTATCAGAATAAATTATTGAATGGCAAAGCAGGTACAAAACTGCAATTTGTTGAATTGCAAAATAAATAAATATATTAGGATCGTCACTTGTAACAATCCAAAGTTAGTTCTGTAGTGCTGTGGTGGTATCTTGCTAGTTAAAATAACTTTATATAAATTTAGCTGAAAATACCTGGCATTGCCTGGAAATTCCGAGAAACCAAAAACAGAGGTGTGTATATATGGATAGTGTAATTTGTTAATTTTAGGGCTCTGCACTGCCCCAACCTAACCCAGGGAACACCTGACCCTGATCTGGTCCTGATATTTAATTAGGGTTTTAATAAACCCTATACAGTCAAGAGAGGGATGAGCTAAAGAGACTCTGTGTATTCTTTCTCTCTGCTTATGACTGCGCTGCAGAGAGCAGGAGGGTTCAGGCCTACTGGGTACTGCTTTACTAATGCCTTCCCTGAGTGAAATGTGCTAATGAAGGAGACCCCTGCAGCCAGTAGGACTGCTTCTTTGGTATGCAATTCCTGCAGTGTGGCTGCATGTACCAGGCCTGTTTTGCCTCCCCATTCTGCCAGCCCCCCCCCCCACACATTATAGCCCACTGTCAGTGTTGTCTTTGTGTGGTTTGGATCCTAGCTGATCCCCCCTGCTGCCACCACCACCTACAATGTCACCACCTCCTAGTGACCTGCCAGTGGTTGCTGCAGTGTGGGAAGCAGCTTCCTAAGCTGGACTCACCTTGCCCAGATTTATTCCTGCATCAGCCGTTGCCATCTCCATTGGGGCCATAACCAGTGATGAGAGACTGGCTGACACCCCCCCACCACCACCACTGGCCCAACATTCAGGGAGGTAGCCACTTATTCTGTCCTTCTGCTCCCAGTTCCTGGAGCTAGGTCTCCTCTTCCTGCCTTCCAAACCTTTGTAGTCTCAGCCATTCCCTTTTCAATCCTGTTGGCATTTGCTTCCCCAGCATGCTCCCTACGTGTAACATGTTGGCAAAGCAGACCACTGTAACTAGCAAGTTTGTACCCCCCATCATCTTGTTTCAAATAATGTCCAGCATCCAACCATAGACCAAAAATAGCTCCTCCACTTTGGGAACCGTCATGCCAAATTTGGATGGCAATATTTCAAGAGGCATCTGAATGCATAGAGAACAGACAGGTAGACAAACCACTTTCCAAAATATATAATAGATGGGGCAAAAAAATTTGGAATTCTATGTACAGTTTGGATTGCCCCATCTAAACAAAGAATGTATTATAACTGGAAAAGGAGCAGCGAAGATGAACAAAGGAATGTGACCAATGCAAACGGAACTTTTTAGTTTTAAGACTGCAGTGGGCAAAAGGGAAGAAAAACTGTAATGGTGTGAAGGGATAGAAAGGTTTTTCTCCCTTGTTATATTAGGACTCGGGTCACCCAGTGAAATAGACTGACAGTAGATCTAGCACAGGCAAGTACTTAACTTTATAAATTTATTTATGGACATTGTTGGCCAAAGATATTGTGGTAGTTAACAGAGGATTAGATGAATTCCTGCATGATGGGTCTGTGTTTGGCTTTTAACTAGGACAGATAAATGTTTCTAGGCAGAATACCAGGTTTTAGGGGCAAATGGTTGGGGATAGTTGTAGTCTTCCATGCCCTGCTTTGTGGGCTTGCTGAAAGAATGGGGCTGACTATGTTGAAAACAGGATCCTGGATTAGATGGAACCTTGATATGATCTAGCATGGCTGCTATTATTTTTCCAAGCCACGTTGTCCAAATACTGTTTTTCCTCCTCCTCTTTTGTTGGCTCATATTTCTATGATCCCAAGGAAGCCACAATTTTCCCTAAACATTTAGAAAGGCTTGAGCAGTTTGTTTTTAACTTGGGGCCCCCTTGCCCCTCCTGACTGAATTGTTAAAAAGAGCTGTAGCAGGGCTATGTAGGAAGCAAAATATGGACTTGCAGGTGCTGCTGCTGCTGCTGTTGCCGCCTTGTCCCTTACCCTCTTTTTCAGATTGGTCTCCTTTTGAACCTAGAGACATTGTGCATAGAGAAAGAAAGGAGGAGGGTGGGGTAGCTGTAGCCCTGGGGCTTTGCTTACCTCTGAAACGCCTTAGAAAATATAAATAAGAAGGACTCGACTGCTGCCTAGTAAGGTCAAGGAACAAAAAAGTTACATTGAGTTTTGTTTTTAATGGGTGTTTGTGCATATGTGTTAGGCATTTTTGTTTGGAGAGTGTTTTGCCTGCTTTTGGATGTCTGCTTCTTGTTTTAGTGTGTGTATGTGATTATTATTCTTTTTCTTTGTTTGGAAGGGATATATGTAGCTGGGGTGTACGTTGTGCCTGTGGATATTTGTTTGTGTTATGCAGTTTTGCTCTGAACACCACTAGCTTTCCTGCTGTGAAGTTGATATTTTTCTTCTTCTTTTTTTGTAAATAAATTTTATTGGTTTTACAATTTCAACTTCAACAATTGTTTTCCATCAAGTAAAATTAAAGATACAAAATATGCAACATAAAAAATAAAAAGTGAAATAAAAGTAAAGAGAAGCAAAGAAAGAGGAAGAAGAAAAGAAAAAGAAAAAGAAAAAAAGAAAAGATCTTTTCAGAGGTTCTCTTTAACCTCCTGACTTCCCTCCATTTCCTTTCCTGGTTCATTGAATATATACCTTTTCTGCATAATTTACATAAACCTCTTTTTCTTATTGTTTTATCCTAAATGCATGCCATCAAATTTTGCTATTTCAATTCAAATTTCCTTCCATAAATTTTATCTCAGCTTAACTACTTGCAAATGTTTAGTCAAAGCCTGCTAGTGTTTCTACTTGTTTACAATATTTTTATACATATACAATAAATGCTTCCCATTCTTTTTTAAATTTCTCATTGTCATTGTCTCTGAGCTTTTCGGTAAGTTTTGCCATTTCTGCATAGTCCATCATTTTCATTTGCCATTCTTCTATTGTTGGTATCTTGTCTTCCTTTCACCCTTGAGATATGTAGGATCTGGGCTGCTGCTGTTGCATACATAAACAGTTTCTGAAGTTGATATTTTTTCTGGTGATCATGCCAGTTTCTCAGATTTCCAAATTTAGCCCCAGCAGAAAATGGTTGAGGGTACCTGATTTAAGTGGACTGTAATCCTTTAGTCAAGAATAGATATTGTTAGATATGGTTTCCTGAATTTTATTTTGCAATGTTGCTTTATTCCTAGATTGTCTTGTCCAGTGCAAGACATCTAAGATCTTCCAGTTCTTTAATACATTGAAAGGTACTTTTAAAAAGCCCTAATTCTAAAGTATCATGTAGCTTAGCTGTTTTAATAGTGCATTGGTAGTGCATTCCACAGTGAAATGTTAGCACAGGATACTGGCAATAAAATGTATGTTCATTTATCCTATTTATTTCCTGCTTTACAGCTAAGATTGGTTTCTCACGTAGAATGATAAAATGATAAAAATCCATCACAAACATAGTGTAAGTTATTAATGCTAAATTGATATGTATGTATTTCTTTTGGCTTCTGATAGCATGCCTCGGGTTTCAGACCTGGTTTGGCCCCCAAAGGGAGGAGGCAAAATGAGATTGAGGTGGCCCTGGAGCCTGGCTGATCTAACAGATGAGACAACTCACAAATGCAGCCCTTCTGTTCATCTGCTGATGGGCCGCAGGAGTCTGATACAATGTGTCACTACATATGTCACATTTGTACCAGTATTGTGTCCTTAGATACTCAAACAGACATTCCTAAGTATTTTTTCATGTAAATACTTTAATTACAACCACCATCAGTAGCACTGTGTCAAGTAAGAATTACTTCTAGATTTAACTTCTGCTATTGGAGATAGATAACCATATTGAGATTTGTCATAAATACTACAGATTGTGGAGTGGTAAGTAAGGTAATGGGAAGAACTACAGATATAGAAGTTGTTCTGCTTTCATGTTTTTCACATATTTTCAGAATATTCAGAGATAATATTTTCCATTCATAGTACTGTGCCATAGTGCTAGCTGCCTTGACAGTCCATTTAGGACTAATAAATGGGATAAAACACCTCAATAAAAACAAGGGCATCATTCATATAGCTATAGTTTGTCAATGCATAGTATATTGACAGCACAAGATGCAATCTTTTAACACTTGTAAATAACACTAAAAGAGTGTGCTTACTTTAAACATTTCAGGCATATGGGGAAATGTAGTAGAATTTACACTCAAGTTTTTAAGTTACTTTGTTCTTCTGTATGCTTAACATGCTCAATAAATAGCATGAGAGAGGCTTCTAGTGTTTATATGAAAAACAATTATTAAAGTTTGATTTGTACCTGTGTAGGAACTTTAGAGACTTGTGTGGACCTTCAAGCTACTCTTGCTCTCTAAGATTGGATAGTTTCTCCGCCCTCTGGTGGCATTATAGTACCTTTATAGAGTCTGTTATTGTTATTGTTGTTGTTGTTGTTGTCGTCGTCATAGTTTACTGTGATGTATGTAAGAGCAATTATTATACTCTGGTTTCTGGTGCAACATGGTGTAGTTGCTACTGTGCCATAACAAATCCTAGTCTCCTATGCATCCCCATTTTTCCTTTCCTTTACCCATCTTGCTGACAAGAATGAGTTTAGTCACGTGAGCCACAGAACTTGCTTTGTCTTAATAATGCAGGAACACTGCAGCAGTGTACATCTTGCTATAGCAGTATTCACTGTGATGAGGATTGAAGGTGCCATTCTTACCATTATGCCTATAACTTCTTGGACCTTGCGTAATATAGTGTTGTCTTGCAATGCATGCTGATTTAAGTTTTACAAATTCATACAAGGCTTCATTTTCCAAGAACGTTGGAATAAAAACAGTGTAGAGTGCCTTTCCATTGCATGGTGGAGAATAGAACCAGGCTTCTCAAATCACTCCCATTATTCCTTACCTTGGCAAAAGTATGCTTCTTGACATAACCCACATGGTTTTTTATAATTCGTTGGTAGGTAATTAGCTTTTTATATTTATGCATATTTTGAATTTTTGTATTTCTCAGTGGTTTTTCTACTTTCATTTTTCAGCAGTATGTTGACCTATGGGTTATTTAATAAACAAATGCAATGAGCAGCTTGCTGACTCTTCAAGAACTATTTCCTATATAAATAATTTTAATCTAATGTTTTATTAAAAAGTGGCACATAGGTTTTTAAAAATACAGAAAAATACATGTACTTTCCCATAGGAATGATCATGGAACTGTCTGCTATATATAAATTATCCCATATGATAGGTATTGAAACATAATAAAAGCTTTGGATGTGTGTGTATAAATTATTTTTTAACCTACTGGTAAATTCTGTTCTTGTAATCCATGTACAAACTCTAAATAACACCCATCTATGATTTGGAACAAATTCTAATCTCAGTTTATTACATATGACTAACCATGTCATTTGTTCATACCTCCCATTCTCCATGCTGTGTTCTGCTCTTGGCTTATCTATGATCCCTGAGACAGTTACTTTAAGGATCTGTGAACGTTAGTTTGACAAGAAATAGGTGCTTTTTCAACATCAGCCCCATCTTTTACAAAGTTCCTGTTCGTTGATGGTTCCTGCTTTTATTGTCACTCTTACTGGACAAATGTTCCAAGCAGTTGAATCTTGGGCCTCTTAAAAACCAGTCTTTAATTTTATCCATCCACAATTGTGTTGCTTTGATTTGCTATCATTCTTGTTCTGTATCTCCTTGAGAGCAGGTAATGATTGTTCTATTGATAGAACTTATCTGACCCAAAGAGATAGGGAAATCAGCACACAGAACCAATGGGTTAGGTTCCTTTCCTCATCTGCCAGCATTCTCAAGATATGAATATTTTTAGCCTTCCTTTCCCTAAATCCCAGTTTCTTCAATTTTCATTCAAAAGAGCAACAATTTTTTTTATCATCACGTGAGATACAGATTTATTCTCAGCGATTTCTTTTTCACAGACTTGGGTCCTGGCCTCTGATTTCTCCATCCGTTGCTCCACATTCACCATGCGCCTGTCTAGTTTTCCAACTTTTGATGAGAGGTTCTCTACCTTGCATTCCAGTGAGGACAATGTGTCTCGCATTGCCCTGAATTTACATGAAGTGACCATCAGCTTAAGGGGGGATCTACTGTGCTGCACTGTGGAGAAGCCCATCGAACTCATGAAGATAGACAAGATGATGACCTCTCATGCCAGGGCGGAAGAGCAAATGGACTAAAGACATTGTTCTTGTTTGGGGCATAATTTGCTCTAATTTGCAGTTGCAGATATGTTGGGTAACTTGAATGAGCCCATCAATACAACGATGCTAAACTGTCAAGATAGTAGCCTATTCATGTTCTGTCTCTCACATCTTTCATCCACTACATTCTTTGCCCTGTAAAGACTACATCATAATTCATTTCAAACTCAGATTGTGGCACAATTCAGCAGTAATGAAGAATGCACCAGTTTGGAGAAATAACTCTTAATGTTCAATGTAGTAGACTGCAGAAACAAAAGCCAAATCCAAGTTACTTAACTCTTCTTTCAAAGTAAGCATTAGCATATTAGGGTCGGTCTCTAGCTGTACTTTGTGATCTCTATGTACAACAGAGACTTAGCATGTTCTTGTACACTGTAACTCATTCCCGTATGTTTTGCTCATAGTTGGTACGTGGTTAGTTTGTTTGGGGCAGTTCTTTAACATAAATCTGCCTGACTCGGACTTAAAAGCTTTGCTCTTGTTTGGTAATCTCAAATGGCCATATATTTTGGACAAATAATGAGCAAAAGAAATTCGGGACGTAGAGGGAGGTTGTTGACCATCAAATGAGAGAAGCTTGTAGGGTTTGTTTCTGTTTAAATAGTGTCCTTGAATGAACTACATATTGCATATGTTATTCCCATTTTCTTTTTATTTGTACTGCTTTAATAACAGGTAACTATTTTCAGACAAGAAATAGTCATTGCATTGAATTTAAGTATCTCTGTAAATATGCTTAAAGGATTAGGCAAGATGGGTAGGAGGAAATCTCATTTTATAGCAAAGTTAAAAGGAGATTTCATAGATGAAGTGTAACTTGGGTCATAAAATGTTCCATACCAATGTGAATATTTGCTATGTTTAAATCCAAACTGTAACAAGTTCACATAGCTGCTTTTCCCTTTGTAACTGTGGTAGCACTTTTCCAATTCCCCACAGAATAAATTTGTGGGAAATGAGTTCTTTGAAAAGTGCAGTAAGTGTACATGTGTGCATGGCTCTCTTTCTACCATGAAAAAAGTTGCCACTCTGCAGGGTTGGTTGAGGAGCCAAGCATAAGTTGTATGCTTTTACAAGGCCCTTTCTATTTGGATTTCACCAAAATCAGCATGCAAAGGAGAAACATTTAGATAGAGCCCTCATAAGTAATAACAGCAAGGCGTTGCTGAGGGACATTTTTGCTTTAGAAAATCTTCTTGTAAGATTTTTACAATTATAGCTCATGAAACCAATTTGTAGACTAAAATCAAAGACTTCCATTTTGGGCTCTACATTCCAATCTTCTTTCTGTTTATTTATGAGACGTGAAACTTGAATTGTTACTATTTTTAGTTATCACTCTGGAATGCAGACATAAAATCTTAAGATTGCTAGCTAATAAAAATTGGAAATCTATTTTAATAAATTATCAAATCCATATTAGGGCAATACTTTTATTTGGCTGAGGAAAGACTCACAAAATAACGTGAAAGCTTTTGAGTACTTCAGAACTCTTTATCAGGCTGGATGATAAACTCAGCAATTTGGGTTTGGGGTTGGGGAAGCAAGAGAAGAAAAACCAAATGAGTTGATGTTGAAGGCATGTTGCCTCCATACAATCAGTCTCAAAATGAAATTGGGAAGGAGACAGCAGACATTCAAATAAGACTGTTTATGTGCTATGCAGGTATCAGATTTCTCAAAGGCCTCCTGAGAACAAGAAGGATTAATGATGGCTAGTCCCCATCTGGAACTACCACAACTGGCGGTTACCCAAGTTTGTTTCCATCCATAGGCTCCTTACCAGGTAGAAAACAGAAATGGAGAGAAACTAGGCAGTCTGTATGTTGGCAACACAGTTGCATCCTTCCCACCTTAGTGCTTAGTCTACCATATAGTCTGTTGAAGAGTTATGGAAAACTCAAAAGCTTACACACTATTTTGTGGTATTTTGGTATTAAAGGTAATTCCTTAATACGCATTGCGGTTATTAATTTTTGTAGGCCAACACTGCTACTCTTACTTTAATAAAATAACTTTAAATATTATATTGTTATGAAAGTAATTTATTTTTAGCCATTAACTAAAAATAGCTAAAATATTTCTCAAGCAGGAGCAAGTGAACTGGACTCACCAGATGAAGATAATCCAGAGTCTACACAAGTGAATGGAATTGACTTGGAAATCTCTGTGCCATCAATGGCTGAAATTGCATCTTGCAGTTATGAAGCTAGGTAAGAGGAAACTATTTCCTGTTAGTTGTGAATTGCAGCTTTTCCTCTCATTTTCCTACGTAGATGTTCACCTCACACGTTCAGGACAAGAGAAGAAAGAGGATGAGAGAACAGCTCTCTCATGCTACAGCTCTTCAAAGAGAGCATATGTATTCTCATTCCCCTGCAGCTCTGTATCGCTAAAATATCCTTCCACAAGGCAGACAATTATTTTCCTGGGTTTTCATTTTCAAGTTGCTCCTTAAAACATACTTGTTCACTGTGATTTATCTCTGTGGAACCCATCCTGCTTTTCAGTAACTCTGCAGTTATACATATCGGGTTGAATTCAGCTTGCCTTTGCACTATAATGGGGGTTCTCCTAACACTTCAGAGTAGATTTGGAGAGCACATGAGGTGGGGAGGAGATGAAGCCCTGTTGCCGCAGCAGGAATGTTTTTGCTGGCTCCAGCTAGTGCACCAAGTTAGTTGAATAGCAGGGTTTGTGCCTGGGCAGAGCCTCACTTCTGTGTTGTCCCTGGATGATAGTTTGTCAAATGGAATGTCATCGCCACCTAGCATCCAAAGGTGGGGAATGCACACAAAGTCTAGGAAGTACAGTGGTGCCCCGCAAGACGAATGACTCGCAAGACGGAAAACTCGCTAAACGAAAGGGTTTTCCGTTTTGGAGGTGCTTCGCAAAACGAATTTCCTATGGGCTTGCTTCGCAAGACGAAAATGTATTGCGAGTTCCTGCAGTTCCCCCCCCTTTTTCTAAGCCGCTAAGCCACTTATCCGCTTATCCGATAAGCCGCTAAACCGCTAATAGCGCTAAGCCGCTAATAGGGTTGCTTCGCAAGACGAAAAAACCGCTTGACAAAGAGACCCGCGGAACGGATTCTTTTCGTCTTGCGAGGCACCACTGTAAGCATTCCCTTGAAGACCAAGACCTCAGCTCCAATTTATTTCCTGTCTTCAGCCGAGGCAATTTTCCTCAGTCTTAGTTTCTGTTTTTGTCCCTGATCTCCAAAAATACATCTTAATTGCCTGGCTGGAGAAAAGCGAAAGGAGTGTGTGTGTGTGTGTGTAAAGAAGCCTACTGTAAAAGAGACAAAATTTCCATTTGTTGCACCACACTCTTCTGCTTCTAAATTGTATGGTGTATTGTGCTGACCAGACCACTGTGAGATTTGAATCCAGGCTAGTTGCCAGAAGCATTGTACATTCCTTATATAAAGTCAATGTGGAAAAAAGTCAAGTTCTAACTCGTGACAGTAAATGGTCTGATATATTGTTGTTAGGATTTCACCACCATTATCAACAATTTCTTGGGCTCACATTTACATACATTGACTTTTGTAATGTATCAGTAATCTGCTTCTTTGAGGGCCCCTTATTATATCCAGGTGCAAGAACAGTGAAAAATTCCAAATCCGTAGTTTTAACTTTATAGACTGTTGATATTAAACCAATATTATGATTGTTTTTAGGCAAGTTGGTATAAAGAATGGAATGTTCTTTGGACAAGCAAGACGATTGTGTCCAAATCTTCACGCTGTGCCCTATGACTTTCAGGCATACAAAGAAGTTGCACAAAGCATGTACGAAACCCTGGCAAGGTAAAACAAGTATTGGGAAATTAATTATTATTTTTTTGATGTGGTTTCAGATGCTCCTGCAGACATTTCATTAACATGTCTTCCTGTTTTAATTTAAGAGAAATCTGTGAGTTTGCCTTTAGACTGTTATTTGTAATGCTGCATGCTTTGCAAACAAAACCTTCAATGGGGGAGATGATTTAGAGGTTGCACACCAGAGTATTTTTAAAATAGGATTTTCAAGATCAGTTTGATTCAGCATTGGCTGACCAGGTAAAGAATTCCCAGTGGATTTGGAGAACCTGGTTCATATTTGAATGTTATATTAAAAAATAGTGTTTACCTGGAATTCTAAGAGCTAAACCTAGACCTGGCTTGATGCCTCATTTCTTATTCAGTTGTTTGGCCTATTCACCTTAAAAATGTAGTGTTTGGAGCTACTTCACACACTAAAAACTGAGTTTGGGTGAGGTGAGGTGGAGAGAAGTTCATAACATGGCAGGGTACCCGGAAGTTAAGGGTGGATGGTTCAGTTCCCCACATTTGCTTTCCCCTTTTGGGTAAAGAGAAGAGCTCCTTTTCCCACTTGTTTATCTGAGCAGAGGCATCATGTTTCCATCTCATCTAGACTGGTCCTAATGCATCAGATTTTCTGTTGATGTACCCTTTAAATATTACTTTGAGTTAATGAAATGATGGTGTCAAATGCTTGGAATAAGACTTTAGTAAAACTTCTCGAGCTCACACTTTACTAGCATGATTTTAGTCCTAAGAAGGAAAGTAGTATTACCTATGAATTTTCTAGTGCACAGTTATATATTTAGGTTCCATAGAATTAGAAGATAAGATGGTTGGGGAGATTTTATTTGTCCTGTGTTTGGTGAGCTGTTGCTGCTGTTTCACTTCCTTTTACTTTGTGTTGATAGCTATACTCATAACATTGAAGCAGTCAGTTGTGATGAAGCACTAGTTGACATCACTGAAATCATTGCAGAAACCAGACTGACAGCAGAGGAATTAGCAAGTGTTATCCGTTCTGAAATAAAAGCCAAGACCAAGTGTCCTGCTTCCATTGGAATAGGTTAGTTCATGATTTATACTAAAAAAAAATAATCTAAACAATGTTAAGATGGGTTTAAATGTCAACTTAATACAAATGTGCATTTATTACAAATGTTTGCCTAGGCTTTAGATGAGGGTTAATCCAGCTATATTGATGTATTAAGCTAATCTACTGATTTGTAATGTATTTTGTCCTTACTTTATGAATGTAATTTTATTGCTGGTTTTATCTTGTTCATCACCATAATATTTTTCTTAATATTGACATTATAGAAACTTCTGCAGATAAAATAATGACATGATCATTAATGCACACCTTAATATACACACATCCTTATCACTTTTCACATCCTACATTGAATGCATGGATGGATACAGCAGAATCATTTCCCTGCTTCAGGCCTTCCATGCTCTCAGCTTGACATGCTTGTGGATCCTGTACACTGGATTCAGAACACTGGAAAACCAGACGGACACTTGGATGTCACTAGTGGAGTTGGGGTACAGAATTCCATTCATCCCTCCCCATGCAACCACCTCCACATATTAGTGCAGTATGCATAAATTCTTCATATTTTCCTGTAGCTGCTACTGACATTCATAAGAACATAAGAATCATCTAGGATTAGACCAAATGCACTTGTAGTCCAGCATCCTGCTCTCACAGTGGCCAATCAGATGCTTATGGGAAGTCCGCATATGGGACCTGAGTGCAACACAATCTCCCTACTTGTGAATCCCATCAACTGGTATTCAGAGGCATGCTGCCTCTGGCACTGGGGATAGTAATAGCTGTCATGGCTAGTATCCATTTATAGTATTATCCTCCATGAATTTGTCTAAACCTCTTTTAAAGCTGCCCAAGTACCACTACATTATGTGGTAGCAAATTCTATAGGCAAGCCATGTGCAGTGTGAAGAAAGGCTCTCATTTACCAAAGGAAATTGCATAGCTCGTGTTTATAGCAAAAAACAACAACATCACCTGGGACCTGGCTGGTGCTGTAACTGCCTTCCTGTGTTCACAAGTCTGAGGGCATAAATCGTGAGATCCACCTTCCTCCTCCTCTTCTCCGGGATGGTGATATACCAAAGTGTGAATTAATATTTTTAATAACAATTTGGATTTATTCAGCTATATTCTATTGTCATTTTTTTAGGTTCAAACATTTTGCTGGCTAGAATGGCAACACGCAGAGCAAAGCCAGATGGACAATATCACTTAAAGCCAGAAGAAGTGGATGATTTTATCAGAAGCCAGCTTACTAGCTATCTTCCAGGTAAATTTATGCTAGTATAATCACTCCCAGATTTGTATAAAGACTCAGTCATAGTTCTCTCAGCTCCCCGCCCAAGACTCTGCCCTGTGGAACACAACTCTGAAAGTGATTATCCCTTACTAAATTGCTATAAGCATTTGATTTATGATCATGCTGGGTGAGAAATGCATACAACACTCTCCAAAGCTTGAGAGTGGCTGTGGCTTAAAACATTTTCATTTTGAGCTATTTATCTCTTATAAAATGTACAAGCAAGGCAAAAGAACACATTTGTACCCTTTGAATATGTCAACATTCAGGTATGAGTATGAATTTTATTATTACGGTCACAGACCAGTTCCGGCTCACTTACAATATCAGGAAAATCATAAAACACAACAGGAATACATTGAATTGCAATTGGGTATAACAGAGGCAATTCAGATATAATAATAATAATAATAATAATAATAATAATAATAATAATAATAATAATAATAAATTTTATTTGTATCCCGCTCTCCCCAGCCAAAGCCAGGCTCAGAGCGGCTAACGTCATATAAATAAGACAATATGCATAATACAATATACAATATGCAAATAAAATAACATCCAACATTCATTAAAATAATATAGAATAATATTAAATATCAGCATTTCAAAATTAAACAGAAATCCACTCAACAATTACAGTTAGTAATTTCTAAACTCCAATCAATAAAACAACAGCAAACCACAGTGCACAACATAATACAATACAAAATAAGAAGCAGAGACTGGAGGGTGGGGCAAGGCAGGTGGAAAGAGGCCTTGCCTGATGGAGTCTCCTCCCTCACAGTTCTTCCTCCAGGCACAGCTTCCTTATGAGGAGACCCAGGACCGGAGGTGGGACAAGGCAGGTGGAAAGAGGCCTTGCCTGATGAGTGTCTCCCCTTGCAGTTCTTCCTCCAGGAACAGCTTCCTTATGAGGAGACCCAGGGCCGGAGGTGGGGCAAGGCAGGTGGAAGGAGGCCTTGCCTGATGAAGTCTCTCCCCTCACAGCTCTTCCTCCAGGCACAGCTTCCTTATGAAGAATCCCAGGACCAGGGGGTGGGGCAAGGCAGGTGGAAGGAGGCCTTGCCTGATGGAGTCTCCCCCCTCACAGTTCTTCCTCCAGGCACAGCTTCCTTATGAAGAATCCCAGGACCAGGGGGTGGGGCAAGGCAGGTGGAAGGAGGCCTTGCCTGATGAAGTCTCTCCCCTCACAGTTCTTCCTCCAGGCACAGCTTCCTTATGAAGAATCCCAGGACCAGGGGGCAGTTAAATATATATATTAAATCTTGATCACTAAAATATAACCTAAAATTCTCATTTAAAACCTTAATCATTTAGGTACAACATTCAGGTGTTTTACAGTCTCTAGGGGTCTTTTTACTTAGAGCTCAGAATTATTTTAGATCCTGTAATATGTGGTGTTTCTAGTTGCTTGCTGAAATGTGAATGCCAGAATTTGGCATCACTGTTGCTTGTTGTACTAATTGTTTCTGGGCAGTCATAAATATTAATACACGTTTGTTTTCTTAAGTGAATTACATTTCCCAGTTGTAGACTTCAAAATCAAAAATGTCTTTATTTTTTCAGGAGTTGGTAGGACAATGGAATCCAAGTTGTCATCTTTGGGTATAAAAACTTGTGGAGATCTGCAATGTGTCACAATGTCAAAGCTTCAGAAAGAATTTGGCCCCAAAACAGGACAAATGCTCTACAGATTCTGCCGTGGTTTGGATGATAGGCCGGTTCAAAGAGAGAAAGAGAGAAAATCTGTTTCAGCTGAGATAAACTATGGTATAAGATTTACCCAGGTAAAAATAATCATAACTTTTGTGCAGTAATAAGTCAGTATCTTAAAATAACTTGTCTGTATTGCAGCTATTTAGCTGCATTTTTTCTGTGTTTAATTCTTGTCCGTAGCTCAGTGGTAGAGCATCTCCTTCGCAGGCAGAAGGTCCCAGGTTCAAACCCCTGCTTCTTCAGCTATAGTTAGAAGAGATCCCTTTCTGAAATCCTGCAGCCCCACTGCCAATCATTGTTGATAATACTGAACTAAATGGTCTGATAACCTCCCTGTGTTCCTAATGCTGAAATGTGTGACCTTTAGGCAGATAGCATATTATTTCACTTGAACATAAGTAGTGTATAGCAGTGGTTTTCAAATAATGTTTCAGATTTCTTGCATGACCATTAGAGAGTTCTTATCAACAATAGCTGAGTACACTCGCTGTAATGCGTAGCTGTAGGAGAAATGTTGGATGTGTACTAAGGTGCACTCTTTGCTTATGCAGGGCTCTGGGCACATCTGCCAAATTTTACCCTCACCCTATGTAAGGGTGTGTTGCTCTGTTTATGTTAATGCAGAAGGTAGGAAGTTTGAAAGCATGTACAGTTGACCAAGTGAGCCAACTAATGAATATGTTTGATAAAAAATGAATGCAAAGGGTGGAATTCAGAGTCAGTGCTCTTCCATTCTGTCTATGCAAGCATTTCAGCCCGCCAGATGAAAATATCTCCCCTCTCTTGGGTACTTTTCTGGGAATTCTAGCAACACCTGCCCCAAGCCAATTTTGGGGCATGAGCAGAAAGCCCCATTGCAGAAGCAGAAGTCTTGTTGGCGCAGCTTGTTTTGTGAATACTGCCTATGGTTTATAAATATTGTGGATTAATTCTGTCAGTACAACTTTCAGTATCAGACTGTTTCCCCTTACAGTGGTGCCTCGCAAGACGAAAAGAATCCGTTCCGCGATTCTCTTCGTCTAGCGGTTTTTTTTGTCTTGCGAAGCAAGCCCATTGACGGCTTAGCGGATTAGCGCTATTAGCGGCTTAGCGGATCAGCTGATAAGCGGCTTAGAAAAGGGGGGGGAGGGAAAAAACCCCGCAGGAATTCGCAAGACATTTTCGTCTTGCGAAGCAAGCCCATAGGGAAATTCATTTTGCGAAGCGCCTCCAAAACGGAAAACCCTTTCGTCTAGCGGGTTTTCCGTCTTGCGAGGCGTTCGTCTTGCGGGGCACCACTGTACTTTTTTACAACCCATTTTATCTATTTCTAGCCAAAAGAAGCAGAAGCTTTCCTTTTGAGTCTTTCAGAAGAGATCCAACGTAGATTGGAAGCTGCTGGTATGAAAGGCAAACGATTAACTCTCAAAATTATGGCCCGAAAAGCGGGGGCCCCAATAGAACCTGCAAAATTTGGAGGCCATGGAATCTGTGATAGTATTGCCAGGTAAACAATTTTTCAAATAATTGTAGACCTACTTCTGTAAAGTAATGTGAACTTGAACATAATCTTTCTTGGTGTTATGTCCTAGACTTTTTCTTTCTTTTTTATATAGTGCATGAGAATCTAATACATTTTACTGATCTGTTTCTGATTTGCTTCAATGAATGGCATAACAGATGAACATTTTTGTGGGATATACAAGATACCTTGTAAAAATTAAATTGCTAGTTAATTGTGGACAATAAACTGACTAAAACAACCTACTCTGCTGATCTTCTCTTTTGTCATGTTCTACAGCCTTTGCATGACAGGAGCCTATAAAACATTGTCATCACAGTATAAGCATTTAGGGCAAGACTGTAGTTCTCTATGCTGGTTACAAATCTAAGCTTTATGCAGTTTTCTTACTTCTAAAAATGGTTCAATGACTTACATACTGGTTTCCCTTCAGCCAGCAAGTATGGTACATAGGGTTTAGGCTCTTTGGACTAAGGAACACATTCTGAATTTTCAGAGAATGCTGAGAGCTCCAGTCAAAAAAGGCTGCCATGGAGGCATGACATGACAAAAATGGCTGCTGTGGAAGGGGGCATAACATAAAATTAGAGTACAATCATTGCTAGTTTTCTGCCCATAATCTCGTGCTTAACATGAGGACTTACCATATTTTTCGCCCCATAGGACGCACCGGCCCATAGGACGCACCAAGTTTTTTGGGGGGGAAATAAAGAAAAAAAATTTATTTCCCCCCCAGGCGCTTGTGGGGGCGGCAGCGGGGAGAAGCGCTCTTCTCCCCGCCGCCCGCCTGCAGACCAGGTCCGGGGACAGCGGGAGGACGCGCTGCGCCTCCCAACTGTCCCCGGAGCTTGCGGGGCAGGCAGCGGGGAGAAGCGCTCTTCTCCCCACCGCCCGCCTGCAGATCAGGTCCGGGGACAGCGGGAGGACGCGCTGCGCCTCCCAGCTGTCCCCGGAGCTTGCGGGGCTGGCGGCCGGGAGAAGCATGCGTCTCCCTGCCGTCAGCCTCCAAACCACATCGGGAGACAGCGGGATGGCGGCGTTCCGCCGCCCCGCTGTCCCCGACCTTGTGGGACTGGCGCTGTGGCTCTCCTGAAGCCTGGAGAGCGAGAGGGGTCGGTGCGCACCGACCCCTCTTGCTCTCCAGGCTTCAGCAAAAGCCTGCATTCGCCCCATAGGACGCACACGCATTTCCCCTTCATTTTTGGAGGGGAAAATTGTGTCCTATAGGGCGAAAAATACGGTAACTGTGTCCTGCTGCTCCCAATTGTGAAGATAGTTTTTTAAAGGGGCAAGAGCCCTCTTTTCCCCAGTGCCAATCCTAAACCAAAGCATAGGTTGCCATCCTTTACCTAAATCTTGGGAGCAAGCCCCATTAAACATAAAGAGTCTTACTTCTGAAGTAGACATGTATATTAGTATTACTGTATGCTGTAAGTTAACGTGAGTTTCAGTGAATTCTTAATAAATTCCTGGACATCAGCAGAAGGCATGTCTAAGTCTCTTTGCAAACGTTTAACAATATAAAAACGTAAAACAAAACAATAACGTTATACAAAATTAAAAACAAGTTAAAAGCAAAAAGAAATTAAAAACAAATGAAACACTGTTTGGAGAAGTATTTGCTCTTACCTATGTTGAATCTCCTGCCATTGGATGCTTTAGAGTTCTTTTTCTCTTCCACTCATAATAGTGGCCCTGTGGGTTAAACCACAGAGCCTAGGACTTGTCGATCAGAAGGTTGGCAGTTCAAATCCCTGCGACGGGGTGAGCTCCCGTTGCTCGGTCCCTGCTCCTGCCAACCTAGCAGTTCGAAAGCACGTCAAAGTGCAAGTAGATAAATAGGTACCACTCTGGCCGGAAGGTAAACGGCGTTTCCGTGCACTTCTCTGGTTCGCCAGAAGCGGTTTAGTCATGCTGGCCACATGACCCGGAAGCTGTACGCCGGCTCCCTCGGCCTATAGAGCGAGATGAGCGCCGCAACCCCAGAGTCGGTCACGACTGGACCTAATGGTCAGGGGTCCCTTTACCTTATAATTGCACAGTCCACACCATGCATAAGTTTATAAAACCTCTATCGTATCCCCCTTACCTTTGTTTCCCATGTTTGATAGATCATTAGCAACTAGTATTTGCAGGCATGTTGATTCTGGAGTAGTGTATAGCTATTGCAAGCAGTAGCCATTGATCAAGAACTTAATGCATTTTAAAATATGTGTTCTTTGTAGGACTGTGACTCTCGACCATGCAACAAATAGTGCCAAAGTGATTGGTAAAGAAATGTTGAACATGTTTCACACGATGAAGTTGAATATTTCTGATATGAGAGGGGTAAGTGTTAAATCACTGAAATTGCCAAGCTCCTACACACACACACACACACACACACACACACACACACACACACACTTCTGCAAAAGTATTTACTATTATTTAAGCTCCATTTTTCCATTAAGGTTACAGTATAAGCAGGGTGATAAAATTACAAATCAATGTCATTGAAAACAGATCAGGTTAGTACTTTGGTTTGAATTAAAATGTGACTTTAAATGTTTGAGAGACTGGACAGTGACAGTCCAAATATTTTTATTTAAATGGGGATATCAACTCTTGAGTAAAATCACAGACTTCTAGAAAATAACCTGATTTGAAAGGTTAGTATCTCCGTTTTTAGAATTTGTTGAACTGCTTATACTTATGTTTGGCTCTTCTTGGTCACCATAAACAGAAAGCTATCGTGTATACTGCTTACTTTTATATTATAAGAATTTAAATACTCTCCTATAAGTAATGTTTAAAATAGTAGCTACATTATTTGTTGAAAATGGTTTCTGTTTAGAAACAATGTGCATTTTTGTTGCTTTTTAGGTTGGAATTCAAGTACATCAGTTAGTTCCAGCTAATAAAACAACTTCAGCTGTTTCCTCTCACTCATCAGTACATTCTGGATTTTTACCTGGTGGAGCTAATTCCATCATTGATCTTCTGCAAGTCCCAAAAGGAATAAAGAACTCAGAACAGCAGCACAAGGAAGGTCAGTAAATGGAAATTGTGCTTCCATTCTCATGGCTTCTTATTGACTGTTTTACACATTTTTGTTTATAAACATATTTCTTATTGATAACTATTTTGTATTTCATTAATAACTTTTAATTTTGCAATATTAGAAAGTAAAACACAGTAGTCAGACTCCTTTAATTGTATGTACTAGGTATTTCTGAACAGTTAAACTTTTGTCTTTTTTCTGCATTCATAGTATTTGTGGCTGCTGTGGATGTTGAAATATCTTCCACATCAAAAGCATGTACAATGCCAGCGTCTCTGACATCTAATGCCAGTCGTGTTGCCAACAAATCTGAGCCTGTAGTCGGTCTGAATGGTTTGCACACGCCTATCAGTATAAAATCAAGACTTAATTTAAGTATTGAGGTACCATCACCTTCCCAGGTAAAATTTTCTTTCTGGTAAGAACAATGTAAAGAAAGGTCTGAAGTTTTTCTTGCTCTTTCTTAATACAAAGCAAATAATGGATAAGATCCATATTTTTATTCTGTTCCCACCCAGTGTGTGATACTTTTCATGAGTCTTTGGAATGCCTCAAGCAATAAAAGTGAACACATTACTACATTTAAAGTGCAGGCCCATACATATCTACTTGGAAGTAAACATTTTTAAAAGTTAATGGGATTTACTGTCATGCAAAAGAATATAGAATTGTACCCGTTAGCATTTCTGTTGGGCAGAATGGTTTTGAACTAGAGTTAATATTGCATTTTTAAGGGGAAATCTAGTGGCTGAGTTTTGCACCATACTTGATGGTAATCTGATCCAAACACGGCTCTGTTTTGGGAAAACTATGGGATCGTAGGAGGTTTGATGCATACTGGGTGGGACCGACAGAGCTCAACCTTTTGATCAGACATGACCTATATTGATCAGACATGACCTATATTGATCAGACATGATCAGATCTAATGCCAGACATGACCTATATTGAGAGAACCAGACATGACCAGATCAGACATGACCTATATTGATCAGACATGACCTATATTGAGAGAACCGTAGAATTTTATTTTGGGCTGTTTTTCACAGATTATTAGAAAGAAAGGTTGTACAGTACCTCCTTCATACTGCAAAATGTGTATTGCTAAGGTATGGGAACAGTTAGTTTTCCCCAGTGTAGTTTCGCCAGTGTAGTTGAAATCTGTAGGGAAGCTTATGAGATAGTAAACTTGTGGAGAGGCTTTTTTCTTCTTCAAACAATACTGTAATAATTTCGTAATCATTATCCTTTGGATTAAAACTGGTCCAGTTTGAACAATCATATCTTGGCTTAATAAGCTGGGATATAAAAGATCCGGTTGTGCACACATGCAGCGCCTTTGTTTCTCCCTTTGCAGCTTTCCTGAATGCAGTTAGTCACTAATTAGCCACGGGTTCCTGTTTTGTCTGAACCAGGCTATCATGGCTATTGGCTTTGAAAAAGTCAGGATCCTAAAACATGGTTTAAGTTGGTTTAGGATCCTGATTTGGGAAACTATGGTCAAACACTTTCTGGCTTAATTGCAGCTTGTGCAAACGGAGGAATGAAGGGGCTATGTCTAAATTGGTTAATTTAACTTTTTGTTAAATATATTGTATGGAAAATATATTGTAACAATGATAAAACATTAATTTAAAAGTACAGTATATAAAATCCTGTAAGAGAACATATGTAAAACACATGTTCTTGGATGGATAAGTTATTTGCAGTTGTTAATGGCTTCTGTATGGGTTTCTGCTGTGCAGATAGCTTTTTGGTCACTAGCATATGAGAGACTTAACCTTTAAGCTGTCCCTGAGTCTTGGCTGTATCAGCACAACAGTGCATAGAATGTGGTATAGCTACACCTAGGCATTGATTGTATGAACAATATGCTAGTGTAGAATGCTTCATGGGAAGCGATCCATAAATGAAATATGCATCCCATACAAACTCTTTCATTTATTTTGATTAGAACACAAATAACTAGTACAGGAGAAGAAACAGCTTCAGTTATGCCTTTTGTATCTGTGCTATTAAGCAAGCACAAAATAATACAGTGGTACCTCTACTTGTATTCACCTCTGGTTACGTATCCTTCGGGATACATACGTAGCAAACCTGGAAGTATTTTTCCAGGTTTCGCCCCGCACGCATGCGCAGAAGCAGCCCCTCCAGTTGCGAATTCCTCAGGATTCGACCGGAGCTCTGAAACGGATCCTGTTCGCAACCGGAGGTACCACTGTATATAATCTCCCTCTCCTCTTTGCAGATGTGTGTGGTTAAAAGTCATTTCCTCTGAAACTGAAAGATGAATGTTGTTTTTGTTCATAGCTGGATCAGTCTGTTTTGGAAGCACTCCCACCTGATCTTCGAGATCAAATAGAGCAAATGTATTCTCTTCAGCAAGCAGAGACGTGGGATAGTAGCAAGAAGGAGCCTGTTAATGGATACAATACTAGTTTTCCTCCACAGCCTGTTGGGGCAGTTCTCTTACAAATACCAGATGTCAAAGAACCAAGCAATGATACCGGAATAAATGTAATAGCCCTGCCAGCATTTTCACAGGTGAATGACAGCATGTGTTTGATAACACACTAGTAGACCTTTGCATTTAGTAATAAGGTATTTGCTCAGGGGAGGGGGGTTATAGATTTCTAGTTTCCCTGCTCTGAAGAAATCTGTACTGTCTAAAGTTACAAACAGCATAGTCCTTATTATAATTTAGACTGATGTTTTATTATAAACATTGAGTATTACAGTGGTACCTCGTGTTACATAGCGTCCCTCTTACGAATGCTACGGGTTACATGCTTCACTAACCCGGAACTAGATGCCCCTTGTTGCGACCTTTGCCCCAGGATGCAAGCGAAAGTCGTACTCTGGTGGCACTGCAGCAGTGGGAGGTGCCATTTAGCGAAAGTGCACCTCATGTTACGAGCGGTTTCCTGTTACGAACGGACCTCCAGAACGGATTAAGTACGTAACAAGAGGTCCCACGGTAATCCATTTCATAAATGAGACGAAGGCAGAAATGTAAACATCAGTGTTATACACCATTGGTATAACCACAGATGGATGTTTCCTTGCTTAGGTGGACCCTGAAGTTTTTGCTGCACTACCATCAGAGTTGCAGGAAGAGCTGAGACAGGCATATGATCAAAGACAGAAACCTATAGGGGCAGTTTTTCAGCAAAGTACCACTGGTAAGTCTGTAGTAGAACTTTGTCAAATAATGTTCACTGTAATGGAAATAACTGGGTGAGGATCATCTCTTTAGTCATTGTGTGCTCGATAACTCTCTCTCCTTTTACTCCCATTAGCAAAGAATCCTTTGCCGAACTTGAAGCCTGTTACGAAAAACAAGAAAAGAAGTAGGAAAAAAAACCAGGTCAGCCCAGTAAAAAAGAACCACAGTCCTTTAAAAAACAAGCTCTTTGGGAGCCCTGCAAAAAGTATGGCAATTTCTGTTGGGAGCCCACAAAAATTAATAGATGACTTCTTGAAACAGGAAGGAGGAACCACTGACAACTCTCAGGTAACTTTATCACAAATAAATACAGCATTCAAATATTTTTAAGCTAATGTTTTATTGTTTGCTTGTCTTGTCATGAGGTTTTTAGTGCTTGAGCTGCTTTTTTAAGGTTTGGAGTTGGGAAGATACAGAAGAAAAAAATTCACATGTGCAGTACTACTTGTGTATTTTGTTCATAAACAGGTGGAATTGGCACAAACCACAGCAAATACTTCCACCCCATCCGTTTCACAGCCACTATTGTATGGCACTACTAAGGCCCCTAATCTAGCTGGAGCTGTTGAATTCAATGATGTAAAAGCCTTACTCAAAGAATGGATTACAACCATAGCAGGTAAGCTGGTAGTTTTTTCATTGAATTGTGTTTGTATGGAAATATTTCCAATGAAAGAAATAGAATTATCATTTGAAAGTCTGAACTGGAAGGCTTTGTCTCTCTACTGGATACCACTAATTGCCATTTGACAGACATCACTGCATATTAGGGACCCCTATTTCTTTCCTTTCCAATACAGTGATACCTCGGTTTTCGAACATCTCCATTGACAAACATTTCAGTTTTTGAACGCTGTAAACCTGGAAGTAAATGCTTCAGTTTTCAAACACGCCTCGGGAGTTTTCCGTATTGAGTTTTCGGTTTTCGAACATTTCAGAACTCAAACGGTCTCCTGGAACGGATTACGTTCGAAAACCGAGGTACCACTGTATAATTTATTTCAATCATCTTACTGGGGAAAAGCAAGTAATACTTTAGCAGTAATAAGCATGTGCAGCCTTATTCTCTTTGTTGCTTGGGAAAGGTGGGCTTTCGTGTAACTCTTCTGTAATGTTCCAAGGGCATTCACATTTCTGAAAGCATCATTTGGGCCCATAGTATCTCCTAAAACCTTGGTTTCAAATTGCATAATGATGAGATATTACAGACCTGAGATGGTTACTGTTTGTAGGAAGCAGTGGCTCCACAAGTGTCTGATAAATCCTACAGTCATCAATAGCTGAAGATTAATAATAGGTAAAATTTTCCATATTCATCTGTGGATGAAGATAGTTTGTCAGGAGTACAGGTGCAGTCTTAATGCCGTGTTCACGCCAAAAGCCAGACAGTTCATGATCTAAAGATGAGTTTGCCTGAGGATTGAAGGAGGTTTCACTGAACAACCTTCTCCAAGGGAAAGGCAGAGACAGAACTTTACTTGGCTAAGGAATATTCATATGAAGGCTTCAGTCACAGCAGCAGCAGCCACTGCCAAATAATAGCAGATTATAAATGTGTGCGTCACACTACCCTTCCTGACTGAAAGCACATTTATTCCTGACTACATCTACTCAGAGGCAAGTCCTGTTGAATTCATCGGTGCTTACTCCTGGGGATGTGGGGTTAGGATTGTATTTATTAGCCCTATGTGAACACACTAGACCCCATGCATTGACTAAAGGAAGAGGAACTACCAATTGTTATTCACAAGAGCTCCAGCGAGGGAAGATCATCCTGGCCTGAACTGGATGGTATCCCTCAAATAGCTCACTTTGTCCTAGCTGGAAAATTGACCTCCCTTTTCTTACTTTTTACCTCCACTTCCCTTACTTTGTGGGTCTTTTGTAGTACGTAAGGCTAGTAGCAGGACCTGTCTCTCTCTCTTATTGTGAGCCACAATACCACAAGCAGGGTAAAAATGCATTAAATTTTTGTCCATTTCATTTCAGATCCCATGGAGGAAGACATCCTACAAGTTGTGAAGTACTGTACTGATTTGATAGAAGAAAAGGATTTAGAAAAGTTGGATCTGGTCATCAAATATATGAAAAGGTAGCTTAATTTCGGGTCTTACCAATTCACATTTTGTTATAGAACTTTTTATCCATCTGAAAAGGCAATTATGAAAGCTTGACAGAAAAAAGAAGTGTTAATGCTCATTCTATTCATTCTGTTCCTTTTCCCAACTAAAGGTCTTTCCATGTGCTTATTGGGTTTTTTTGTTGCAAGGAATTTGGGCATTTGTTCTCATTCTAGCATTTGTTTGTGGCTACTGTATTGAGTTTTCCAGTGTCAAGCTGCCGTGGTAGATATGTTCATCAGAACGTCAGCAATGCCATGTCCTTTGTGAACTTTTTGCCTTAAGTTTGAGTTGTAAACAAATACTTCTGACACTCACTAAAAATGCCATTGAAACTAGTTCTTCTCCCCTCCTCCCTAGCATTTTGAAAGCAGCCATGGACACCCAAGCACCTTCCTCTTCTGTAGCGAAGGGAGGTTCAGAGGGTTCCCAGTTGGCAGCAGCTGAGTTGGGCCACTGCTGCACTGCAGTGGCAAAGGAAGTGCACTCATACATTCTTGTATAGGCTTGCCATTTAGTGCTTCTTTCTGCAGCAAAAGAGATTTCCATCTGCCAACCCATGGTGGCTGATTCCCATTGGGACTGGGAAGGTAGGGACCCCAACAGTATGTGGATCTAGAATCATTGACAGGCAGAACTATAGCCAATGACAGGTGGAGCCAGGTAATGTTTGTCCCCATAGCTCTTGCCCTGCATGGGCAACACTGAGACCGAGGAGGAAGCCAATAGGCAGTGCTGCCCTATGGACTAGTAAGAAAGAAGGCAAGCAGGTGGGGGGGGTGGCTGAGGGCAGACTGAGGTTGGCTGGGCCATTCCCCAGTAGCCCTAATGAACCACCTTCCACTGTTGCCAACCATTTAAAAAAAAAAACCATAGGCAGTGAAAGAAGTTGAACCCCTCATGCAAAGCCCTACCAAATAAGAAGTGGGTGCCTTTGTGTTCCTTCTGTTTGTTTTTTAAAATTTATACTATTCCCCTCCCTTGGGGATAATAGGACAGAAACGAACTCCAAGGCTAGTATAGTTCACTCTCTGGGAGGCTTTTCGGGGTGCCTGTGTTGGGACCGGGAAGACATTGGGTCCTTCGGATTCAAGCTTTCTCCTAGCACATCCCTTTCCACAGTAGTGAGATGGCAATCTGGCATTGGATCATCCTCTGAAGGCAGAGCGCTTTGTCTTGACTCTCTTGGAAGGGAGAGCAAATACTTGCTTTGCCTATGAATCATCCTCCAAGAGACCATAGGATTGCTGGATTGTATTTATGGTTGTTTCAGTGGTGTTCAGTTCTGTATGTGCATGTGCATTTTTCATTTGAGGGGAATTGCAGGGTGCAGTGTTAGGGAGGAATGGAATGCTCTATCTAATCTTGGCAGACAAGAGACTGAAGTTGGTGGTACGGTTAGGAAAGGAAAATGGGTAATGTCACCCTACCTCATGGCTGTGAACCAACCAAGCACAGCCAGACTCCCCACTAGAGGTGAGGGTACAGACAAGGAGATAGGCAGAAAGACTTCAACTTCTGATACTTACCATCATCCAACCAGAGCTTGAACAGCTCAGCCCTGGAAAAATCTATCGGGGTGGGGGTGGGGGTGGGATCTGCAGCTGCTCCTTCCCCCAGCAGCTCCTTAGTGTGGACAAACTTTCCTTGTAGTGGAAGGAACATTGCAAAATGGCATTGTTAACTGGGTTTGAAACCACCTCAGTTACTCATTTCTCTTCTGTGAAATGGCTATATTTATTGCCCATGGGAGTCTTATACGTTTCCAAATAGATTCCAAATAGATTCCAAATGCTGGTGACTCTTGGCTATTGCACTTTCTCCCCTCTTTGCAAAGCTATGAAAATGTGTGGTGGTAAGGATCAGTTTCTAAGAGTAGACATGTTTTCCCCCCTACAGGCTAATGCAGCAGTCCGTGGAATCGGTTTGGAACATGGCGTTTGACTTCATTCTTGACAACGTTCAAGTGGTTTTGCAACAAACGTATGGAAGCACATTGAAAGTTATCTGAACTGATTTTATAGGAAGGATGTGGCGAGAGCCTGGAGCCCTCTGGTAGCTGTGCCATAAGTGCTTGTGAGGTATTTGCAAAGTGCATGATAGTAAAGCTAAGTTTTTATAAGTTGACTTTTTTTTAAAGAAGAAAGTGTTTTGTACATTTCCTTTCAAGAAAGTGCCAAAATTTGTCAGTATTGCATGTAAATAACTGTGTTCAAATTCTTTTATTGTAGTATAGAATCTATTTACAAAATGTTGGTTTATAAAAGTTTTATGGATTTTTACAGTGAAGTGTTTACAGTTGTTTAATAAAGAACTGTATGTAATTTGTACAGATTCTATTGTCTTAGTGCTCCAGTTCTATTAGAGGTAACTCTCTGAGAAAGTTATTCAAGCAACTGTTAACTCAATAATGTGATAAAATAGCATTAATGTTTAAACATTTATATATTCCACTTCTATCCATTCAAGCTTGCAGACACCATACAGTGGCAAACATACCTGTTTAAAGTGGTGGTATGACAGAAATACAGTTCTTTTAAAGACTCTTGCATCCTCATAACCTTTTTCCAAAGTATGCTTGTTTGCATAGTGACTTTAGGAGCAGACAAGGAGTTTCTAGGTGTTGCTTCTACTGTGTTGACTAAAGGCAGTGCTCTCTTCCAGTTTCATGTAAGTATAGGATAAATTCCAGCAAATTTCAACATCCTAATGATCACAGCTTATTTCCTTTTATTTAGTGATTCTGCTATTAAAAGCCCAGTGAAGTATTTTGAAGGCTGCATGTGAAAGAGGCTAAAGATACGCAGTGAGATATGGCACAGTGTTCTTTAACATAACAGTTGTATCCACTGTGGTGCCCTCCCATTATCCCAGACTTACTGGCTGTGTTGTTGGCTTACCTGTACCTACTTCATTGTCCTATCTGACTAGTAGATATTGGGGGCCAGTGAGGAACTGGGAAGAAGGGACCGAAGTGGGAAATTCTACCTTCCCTTCCACTCACCCATGAGTGACTGCATCCCTGCAGTTACAAGGGTGAGGGGACACACATGGTTTAATGTTTGCAATTAGATAACCAAGAAGGGGTAGGGGTTTGTGGGTATGTTTAGCTTGAAAGTTTTCAGCATAGTCAGGCTGGGATACTGTCATAGATTAAGCTCCCAATTGTTCCTTAGTTGCATGTAGGATCCCGTCAAGATCTGCCTTCCATGTAGTATGTAACTTGAGCAGTGCTGCTCACACTACATAGGAGCCTCTCTAGCTTGCACCATCCTAAAGGTGATTTAGACTGTCGTTATATACACACTTACCCAATAATAAGTCCCCCTGAATTCAGTAGCTATAAATACTGGATTGCAGTGTCCCTTACCAGATACTGCAAACAGCTCTACAAGAACTGTTCAGTTAAGACAAGACTGCAGCAGTCATATATAGTATTAAGTTGCAGCTGAACGAATTATTAGGATCAGCCACTGGTAAAAATTTAACTTGACAGTTAAACATGTTGCATGCTGTGCTGCCTTTATTAGAAGGTAATTTAACAGGATAATGTCCATTTTCCTTTATTTTGCAGGTCAACATTATTACAGTTTGACAAACTGTGCAAGCAAAGGCAGCCAACTATGCTTTACATCATTGTTTCACACAAAGCAAACACAGATACCCAATTACCTAATTTTTCTACCTTAAAAAATTCCTATAGGCACAAAGCAGAAAGAATGTTGAAAAATCAAGGGGCAAAAAGAGGTATGCATAAATAAACAATTCTTACATCAAAAAAAGTCCAAGAATCACAACCTCTGCAGGAATTTGGTCAATCAAATACTGCAGCACTGATCTTACCAAGTATAAAAGTGAAAGTTGAGTTCTGTCATAAAAAATTATTTTTTTATTTCAGATGAGAGATCTGGGAAGGGCAAACTTTAAAACAGTAGCCAGTATAAAGGGGAGGACAGTGGGGGCACAGGCACATTGGAGCCACAGGGACATGTAAATTGACCACTGTCAAACCAGTGAAAGTTACTTGGTTTCTCATGGAAAACATTTTATTCACCTATTTTCCCCCAGATGTTAATCAACAGCACATTCATTATAATCTGCTGTTGGTGATTTTTGTAATAGGAATTGTGGGTTTATGCTAGCTTGCCCATTGCTTAAAAGAACTTCATATGATTTCAAATACTTTCTTTAGCTCCACAATAAGCTGCCAGTCAGACTTTTGCATTTCATCTCTGAACCAGTTTTTCAGGGCATCAATGGACTGACGACTAATCTGCAGATAGAACACAAAATGCACATTGTGATAACACAGCTTCAAGAAAGGTCTTCATGCATGTTTCTCCCTCTCAGACATGTCAAGGGCAAATTAACCTTGCTAACTAGGCAGATTTGAGCAAACCACTTTGAGTACTCAAAGACATGCCTGATCATATGTGAGCTACTTAAGGTCAGATAAGTCCTGGTAGCACATAAATGAGATGTTCTGTGCAACTACATCCTTCTGGACAGAACAGACAAGCAAGAATCAACTATGCTACATATTTACAGTAGCATATATGCTAAATACAATCAATGGTTTACCATCAATATTTAATAAATACATCTCATCACGAAAAGATTTGTTTATCCTAAAACAGGGGATAACAAGACAGCTAACAATTTGAAACTCGTAATATTCAGAATTACATAACTAGAGGCTGACAAGCAGCAAACTCAAAACACCAAAGACACTTTGATATGCAGTGCCTTTAAAACAACAGAGGATACAGAATGAATCTGTCCCAGGACAGCTTTGCCACAGGCAAAGAAGAAGGTATCCTAAGATCACCACAACTCTTCTGATGGAAGGATGTAAAGGTTACGGAAGCTCTAGCCCTCTAGCTAATGCTGCACTGCAACTCGCTTTACCTACCTCTAAACTTCTATAACAATTTCATCAGTGTAAAATTGCAGGTGGATTGAATGTTGGTTTGATTCTCTAATCTGTTTAGCCATACTGAGAATGCCGTAAATAAGCACTTTGGGGTGCATGTCACTGGTACGAACCTGTGTGCTCATTCCGCATGTCCATGAAACTAAGCTTATGTAACTAAACACGCTTACAAGGACAACACACTACTTCAAAAGAAAAAGCCAATTGTTAAAAGTGCACTGAAGCATGATTTACCATTGCTAGCTCATTCCTTTTCAGAAAAGGGAGCAGCTGGTGCACGACCAGAAGCTGCTAAACGCACACACAGGGTTGCTCCTTGATGTCCACAACATGTGACCGAGTCTTTCGAAGAATGCGAGCCCATCCCACCCACAACATAAGCACCTACCTTGCTGACAAGTATATCTGTTGCTTCAAAGTGGCGCCCAAACATTTTAGGTGCTTCACCGGGAATAGGTTCTATTTTCACGCAGACTTCTTGACCTTTTTTTGCAACATCCACTTGTTTGTGATTTATTTCAATACTTGTAACTATTCCAATATCAATGAACTGCAACAGAAACACAGGACATTTTAGAGCTCTTCAGTTTTATTAGCAACCTAACTAATTTATAGAAACACACAGCTAGGAGGATTAGAGTAGACACAGTAAATAAACTTGGCTGCTGCTAGAAATCTATATACAATCATAACAAATCAATATGCCAATCTACTATTGGCTCATCTACTAGCATAATATGAATGAGATTCTACAATAGAAGATTACAATATGGATTCTTACATTACCCTCCAGAACTAAGGGAGCCATAGCAATATTAACAAGACCAAAATGGAGACTCCTGTACAGAGGTTCCTACTCACACCAGTATTAATTCCTGAGGATTGTTGCTGGCAAGGGGGTCTCCTCCCAGGCTTGAGTCACCTTGTGGCCTGCTACACCTACCAGGCCTTGTTTCTAGGAGTACATGGGTGGAATTCAACATGGCATATGATGAATGTTCTATATGTACAAGCATTTTCACTTGCCAGTTGGAACATACCTGTCTGCTTTGAGCCAATTTTGGAGGGCGCAGGGGGAGGAGAGGGGCAGAAAGCCCCTTTTACACAAGTAGAATTCCATGTTTGGGGCTTTTGCTGACTGGGCTTGTCAAGTGAAAACTACCCTATAATCTCTACATTTCTACGACAATGCAAGTTCAAGAACACAGCTCTTAAGTTGTTTAAGGCTACTATAGCTATGACTGTATTTAAGAGATAAAATTCTAAACTGCTACATACAAGTTTTCTCTCTACTGTGAATAAAAAATGCTGTTTTATGATGTAATACTGATTATGATTTAAAACAGAGTTGGGTAATCTGTGGACCTCAGACATAGCGAAACACCCACCACCACTGGCAAAGCGGTATGGGCTGAAAACATTTTAGTCAATAGGTGGTCAGTTTTAGATTAGGCAAGTTGTTAAGTACCGTATTTTTCGCTCGATAACACGCACCCGACCATAACACGCATGTAGTTTTTAGAGGAGGAAAACAAGGAAAAAAATATTCTAAACGAAACAGTGGGTGTATGATTTTTGTGGTTCATGCTGTGGCCACAGACATGTGATCTGACGGTGAGTTTGGAGTAGCCCAATGCAAAAATCCTGAGGATCCATGTGGATCCATGTTTGTAACCACGTTTTTGCACCACTGCGGCCCCAGGCAACAGTGGGTGCGTGATTTTTTTGGTGCAAACTGTAGCCATGGACATGCTATGTGATCTGATGGTGAATTTGGGGTGACCCAGTGCAAAAATCCTGAGGATCCATGTGTATCTGTGCTTTGTAACCACGTTTTAAGTGGGGAGGGAAGGAAAAGCACTCAAGGGACAAGGAGCACGTGTGGAGCAGGCTCTGCTTCTCTCCCTCCCCCCCCCCGCCAGCGAACTGAAAATCTTTCCTGCTATTTCCAGCAAAGCGGGAGGAGAGCGATACAGAGAGCCTGCTTGCTTTAAAGGAGCCCACCGGACAGGAGCCGCTCACACTCGTGTAAGCGGCTCCTCTCCCCTCCCGCTTTGCTCCTTTAAAGAAGCAGGCACTCTGTCCCTCTCTCCTCCCCATTCAGCGGCTCTTCTCCCACTGGAAACCATGGAGGAGGGAAGCATTCGCTCTGTAACATGCATAGACATTTCCCCTTACTTTCTAGGAGGAAAAAACTGTGTGTTATGGAGCGAAAACTACGGTAGGTATTTGAATTGGCTCCACCATTACTCATGCATTTAATTATTTCAGAAAATATTTAGGTCTTGTCAAATTTAAGATTCAGAACTGCAAGGCTAAGTTAGATCTAGGGACATGTAAGCATGAAGCAAACATTTGTTACGCAGCCAAAACTTACGCTTTAGTCTAGCCTACATTCACTGCACTACTTAGTGTTTGTTTTCTCTAACTGTTAATGCTGGAAGGTTACTATGCACAACACTTGCTCCTGGCAGAAATGGGAAATATGCTGATCATGCTGGCTGGGGCTGATGGGTGTCGTTAGTGTAATAACATTTGGAGGGACACAGCTCACCCATTCCTGCTTTATAGTTATTCCATATGGTAAGTTAAGACTATACTAATATTAAGAGAGGCAGAGTAAAGAGAGCAAATATCCTGACTCTGGCCAGTACACAGCCTGCCATCTGTTAAGACTCAGTTCAAGAAAATAGAAATACTCACATTTTTGCTAGGTACACACATGGGTGTTCCTTGTTTTACCTGACCCGCTTCCACAATGACTCCCATCACTATAGGATCCCGAGAATTAAAAATAAACTGAGGAAGTATTTTCATCTTACAAGGAAATACTGCTATATGCCTATAGGGGGGAAAAACAATTGTTCAACACTTGACCTGAAAATCACTTGTAAACATGCACATTGAAATACCCGTATTATTTTAGCGGCGCCTAACTTGGAGTAACCTTCGCTAAGAGGAACACCCTCTCTTAATGTCATGTCTAGTTCCGTTCCCAACCCACAGAAAGTCCCCAAAACTAACAGGTTTTGGTAAAGACAAGTAAAACATGGATACAGATAACTTTTTAAAGTAGTAGCCATGATGTACATGTAAAAACGTGGTAAGCTGCTCTTATTAGCCCATAAAGCATCCATTCTACACATTATATCTGCACCTGGTATATGCAAGAATCCAAGAATCCTCCTTAACACTTGGCAGGGTACTAAACAACCAGGCATCTTCCGTTGTTCAACTGTATGGGTTACCTGTAATCTTTTGCAAAGTGCTAAGGAGGAGAATTTTACCATCTTCTGTGTGCCAAATGATTGCATACAGCCACCCACTATGGTTAGCCATTCTACAAATCAGCCCTTGCTTCAAAGTTTATTTTGATTATGATATGAAAAAGCTCCATATATAGATCACAGACTCATGGAGTTAGAAGAGTTCCTGAGGGTCATCTAGAAGTCCAACCCCCTGCAATGCAGGAATATGCAGCTGTCCCATAAGGGGATATTCAGCACCATGCTCTGACCAACTGAGCTATCCAGCAGGAGTCTATGTGTATACTATTTGCTGGACTGGGAAGTGGATCCAATTGCACAACCAATGCATGTCTCAGTAATGCGTACAGTGGTACCTCGGGTTACAAACACCTCAGGTTACAAACACTTTGGTTACAGACTCCGCTAACCTGGAAGTAGTACCTCGGGTTAAGAACTTTACCTCAGGATGAGAACAGAAATCGCGCACCGGCAGCAGCGAGAGGCCCCATTAGCTAAAGTGGTACCTCAGGTTAAGAAAGGTTTCAGGTTAAGAAGGGACCTCCAGAATGAACTAAGTTCGTAACCAGAGGAACCACTGTATTGGTACTCTATTGTTTTCAGTGGGATGTGCATCTTTGTCATAGTATAGTTAGTCATGAGCAGGTATCTTTTTTAATGATCAACAAGACCTGGATTGCGGCAGGTGAGTGAACAATAACAGTTTTATGAGTATGTGGGCACCTGGTGCTGGAGTTAGTAGCCTAAGTTACAACACACAGCAACTAGCTGTAACAAGATCACCTGTCCCTCACACAGCTGAGTGAGCCAGCAAAAAAATTCTGACACAACTCCAGCGTATAAGATGCCCCTATTTTTGGGGACTCAAATTTAAGAAAATGGGGGGAGATGGCCCAGAGTTGTTGAGCTTTTCTCGGGGGGGGGGGATGCCGAAAGCCACTAACCCAAATTACAAAAGCTGACAATCACTCGCGTTGCCAAATTCATGCCTCTGCACTATCACAAACAGCAGACGGGAAACACGCGCCCAATCATCGAAGCAGCAGCAAATCCAGAGCAACACTTGCCCCAGCAACCAATCACCCACCAAATTTCCGCAGCACCAGCCAATCCAAAGCAGCGCTTTACGCAACCACCAATCACCCACAAAATCACAGCTGACAAGCTCCTCATCGCGGCTGCAACCAATCACCCATCCCCACCACACACTATCTGTGTATAAGACACCCCCATTTTTGAACATTATTTTACAGTAAAAAAAGCTCGTCTTATACACGGAAAAGTTTGGTATTTATTCGAATTGTATACCAAACCACCCAGAGTAAAATGCTATTTCTTTCTTACGGTTCAGAATTTTTATTTTTCTTGCATTAGAGATCTTAATAACTTAATGTATGTATTCAAGTACTTATATCATTGATAGAACTCCCTGGTGGTTTTCCTCACTTTTTTGCCAGCTGCAGTTCCTTACAACATGCCAAACTACTCCCTTCTAAGCACTAGTAGGTGTACAGAAACTCCATGCATAGTTCTTTGAATCCTGTCCTATATACAGTTGGTCCCTAACTTTAAAAAAGTAGCTCAGAAAATGACTTTAAAAATTCAGTTTCATATACTAACAAGCCCTTCTCATAATCTTCACGTACATCTTGCAACAGAGCAAAAAATAAACACAAGAATGCTACTTACTTGAATTCTTCCTGCTTCTGTTTTTTATAGTCTTGTCTATACTTTGTGAAAGCATCAAATAAGTGATAAATAATTTCTGCACTAAAGATTCTAACTCCTAAACTATCAGCCATTTCCTGAGCATCTCGTTCAATCCTCACATCAAATGCCAAGATAACTGCATACCTAGGAGACAAAATATAAGGTTGATGAGGAAGAGGACAGGAATTTGATTATACAAATAGTAACAGTAATGTATATTTTAAAAAGCTACATACTGAGGATCATGTTCCAACATAACCGATGCCTTCATAACATCCTTTCTATGGACAGGGCCTATATTAATTCCAGCATACTGTCAGGAAATGGGAGGAAAAGTCCGATTAATCTCTGTTTTCAATTCCGTAATATGCTTCAATTCAGAGCACAGCAATTTAAGACCGTAAAGTAGAAAATTGGATACTTGCTGGCACTTCTGATGTTTTCAGAAATTCAAGTAAGGCTTCCAAAGAACCCAGAGTAGATGCTTGCACATAAACACCTTTCTCTTCTAACTTTATGGCATTCAGCGTTTGTTTCAATTCGTGTATTAATTCATCCTTTTAATGTAAAAAAATAGCACATCTTAAGAGATCTCACTTAGCTTGTCAAGTTTCACAGATCATCTGGACAGTACAAGTAGAATCCCAATATCTTCATCAGCCCTATGCGGCACAATGTACAATATAACTATGTATAGCTTATATCTCAAACATGATTTATAGCTTCAGATCTGTGGATCACAGCATTGGAAGTTAAAGCTTTCTTCATGCCTTGAAGTGGCAGTATATGAAGCAAACCCTTAACAGCTAAGCCTACCACATCACTGCAAAAAAGGTTTAGACAGAAATGCCACAAATCAAACTCCAAGTCATCCCTCTCAATCCCTGGAGCAGACAGTTCACTGCGCACACTGAGTAGTTATCACTGTGTCCCAGGAAAGAACAGATGGTCAGAAGCAATTGGGGAAACTCCAGAAGTACAATAAATGAATTCAAGTAGCTTTGGTGAGTTTGAAAGCAGATAATTTTAAACACGCAGCATGTTCACGGCCTGCAAGAGCATGCTGCAATACCTAAAAGTTCAGCACGGATTCCAGTTTAATTCTTGCACAATTCTAAAGGATGCAGAATCGCATCTGAGGTATGCAAGTTTTTTAATTCTACGTAGAACCCGAATAGTTAATAGCTTACCCAGAAGATGGAGCAGCAGGTACCTTACAGCAATCTACTTTTCAAAACACAGGTATTCCGTCTATTAAGAACAATCATTACTTCTCATAAGGCATGACCCTGCCTGCATGTTCATAAACTAAAGCTGGCTCAACAATGTTTCTGTCCGTATTTTCCCTATTACTGGTTTATTTTACTTTTACTCTTTGAATCAAAGAGGTATGCTTTCTTCTACCTGGAAATAAAAGTCTGACTTCTCTCCTTGAAAAAGTTGTTATTCTGATGATGAAGCTCCAAGCAGCATAGTCCTCATACAGCCTAATGAGAGTCATTCACACTGAGATTTCCTAGCTATTTTCATTCTGAGAGAGATCATGTATGCCTAACCTTAAGAACCGGAATTTCATCTTCTTTGTAAGCTACAAGTAGGGGTAAACCAGCCAATGTTTTCTCCAAATCCTTTCCAAGAATCTTCACTCCTTGAGCAGCAGCAACTTCTTTGTGTTTTTCATACTGATTCTAAGGAGAGATAAAGATGTACAATGTAACTCTGTATAGCTTATATCTCAGATATTATTTCCAGCTTCAGATTTGTGGATCATACCTTCGAGAAAGCTCAAGGCCCGAAAAAAGTAAGTTGTGGCCTTGGCAGAAAAAATATTACAATGCTGCACTTAGATATGACCATTAAATATATGGAGTGTATAGCTATGAGAATGGTTTTGTATTACATTACATATTTTATATTCATATAAACATATCACAAGCTCAAAAGGCCTACAACATTACAACAGTTGTGTATATACTCTCAATTTGCATGCCTTATTCTGCCCTCAGAATTTAAGGGTGTTATTTTTGCTAACAGCAGTACACTGGCAAACCACATGACTAAAAATGGATAAAACAACAGGAGGCGATTGGACACAAAAGCTCCACCTCCCTTCAATGATCCTGATCCTGCAAAGGGCAATTTCTGTGAAGAAATAATAGTTTTATTTTGTATTATTTTCCAGAAAGGTGAGGGAGAGCATGGACTGCCAAGCATTTCTGCTGAATAGCGTTAGGCATCAGTAGTTAATTTGAGGATGTGTTTCCACACGCTGCTTGCCTACCTTCACTCGAAGTTCTTTCATAGGTGGAGGTAACAGAAGGCCTCTTATCTGCGTTACGATGGGACCTTCTACTCCAGGAACTATAATGGTATCGCCTTCTCTCAAGCGGCCATTAATCAAAATGACATCTATTGTGGTACCCATACCAGGAAGTGCTTTGACCTAAGAGACAGAAGACAGTCAAATCATTTCTCTCCAAAGGCCACAAGCAGACAGCCTTGAACAGGCACACACATCATGCTCCCAAAAATTATCTTTTGAATTTTCCTCCTTAGTTGATTTTCTCAGTAACCTGCCTTTCATCTCCTCGCTTTAGATGAGAGTGAGTCAAACAACTTTTCTCCTGGGAAAAAAATAAATCTCCGTTGACTCCCCACCCCGCTGCCCCAGATCTCAGACTCCCAATTTACATCAACTCTGTCTGCTTTGCTTCTCCAACCCCACAGAAGCGCTCTTCTCTCCCTGCTGTCTGTTTCCTTCCCCCTCCTGGCAGGAAAGGCTTTTGCAAGGCGCACACTCCTACACTCATAAAGCTCTCTTCTTTGCCTGCTCAGGCAGGGAGGAGACCAAATGTAAATTTGGTGGAAGGTGCAACATGGGCATCTGTGCCAGATGCATGAAAGGGCTCTGAGGGTTTCATCTATTGCCCATGGGCTGCAGGTTATCCACATGCAACAAAAAGAATGTTTCCTTTCAATCCAGATCAAAAGATGCATATCAAATTACCTCCATAACTTGGGCTCTCAGCTCTTCACAGTGTGCCAGTCTCTTGTTTAACATGTTTTGCGTCAATTCAACAAGAAGAGCTATTAAACTTCCCATGCCATCCCCAGTGTGAGCAGAGGTAGGAACCAGAGAGACAAATGTGCGGGGATCTTTATTTTCGTAGTACAAGGCAGCATTCAGGCCCTAAAACAACAAACATAGCATTAGGGTAAGGAGCAAGAGGCAAAGAAGTTAGTATAGAAAGGTGTGATAGGAATCTGGTACAAATAAAAGGGCAGGAAAACACTGAACACTATTAGACCAAATATCAAACTTCTATTAGAAATTTTTAAATAAATACTATACTGTATGAGAAAGAGTATAAACACCAGGTAGCATCTATATAAAAATACCCTGAACCCGCTTCCAGAACACATATGACATGATGCAGCTACCTCTCTTTCTTCAAATCCCCTCTCAAAATTCATCTTCTCCCTGAAACCCTTCCTTACTGACCAATATTTTTCTCGAACCACATATAATCTGGGTGAAACAACCTCACTCCCCCCCCCACCAGATGCTGCCAATTTGAGAGAGGAAAGCCAGTCCTTGACAAGTGAGAGGAATCCAATCTTTCCTCCAAACTCAGGAGCGATATGGGATGTGTGATTTGCCCTGCTCCCTCCCTAGCTCCAGAGTCTAAGATTTGTTTGGGCTCTGTGCTTGCCACGCTTAAACGGAGAGCCATAACAATCCTTCATCTCTGGGCAGGAGTGGGGAGATGGAAGCATATCAGCTTGCCTCTGTTCTGGACAGTTCCTCCAAGTGCCCCCTCAGGTGCAGAAGAAGAGAAGGCAAAAGACCACCTTCTCCTCCTGGAGACAGAGGGTAAGAAATGTGGACTTGCCTCTGCACACAATAGGTACCCTCCAGCAGGTGCCAGTGTAAAAGCACATGCTTCAGTCTCTCATCTCTAGAAAGAAGCTTGGAGGAGAATCCTTCTCTCCAGCTCCAAGCATAGAGCTGGAAAAAAGAGAAGAAGATATTCTGCTAACCTCAGGCCACATTTGTGAGGCACAACAGATGGTCTTGGGAGAGTCAATACATTTTTGGTTGGCTAATAAGGCAGCAGCAAAAAATTGGGAGCCTTTGCATGTCTCCCCACTACCAAAATACATTTTAAATACTAACAGAAGCAATGATAGTAATTCAGCTGACCTGCTGTGCAAACTCCACTATGATAGCTTTTGCACGTTCCTCAAATTCGTCCTTTGTGTTTTTTTTCTGCTTCTTCAAAGTGGCAGCTACATCTGTGTCGGGACTCTTTTTCCAGTCATATAACCTATCGATCTTGAAAATCAGATCAGAATCAGAACCAGACAGAATCAAAAACATCTCTGTGATTGATTGATTGATTGATTGAATGTTATGCTACTCAGGAGGAGCCATGCGAGTCAACAGCAACTATAGGGAATCTACAAGCAAATGTCATTATTATTTATACCTTGCTTTTTTCCCTGCCAGGGACTCAAGGTGACTTACAGATAAAAATAAGAGACAAAATAAACATTTATGAAGTATCTAGAGGAGTCCTATCACCCCAGAGAGCCATCTGCCCCTAAATGCACAGCTTCCTTGCACATACAGGGTTCCCCCCTTTTTTAAATGAAGAAAGCTGCTCTTTCCAAGCAAAGAAATGTCAATGTGAATCAGATCCATCCATTGGAAGTCATGGAAATGCTATTCAAGATGGGTAATTTCAATGAAACTCTCATGCCTGGAGACAATTACATAATAATTTTATTATTTATATCCTGCCCATCTGACTGGGTTACCCCAGCCACTGAGTGACTTCTGACATACATAAAAACGCAATAAAACATTACACAATAACCTCTAGGTTCCTATGCATCCTAGCTGCAAGATTTGAAGGGTGGGAGACCTCTGCCCCCAAAAAACATTATTTTCAATACAGTATTTTCAAGTGGCAAGCTTCACAACAGGAGTGAAATGAGGATGAAAGCTCTTCCCTTTCTAAAATTCAAGGATAAACTTGCAAAGCAAGCAGACTTAACAGGATTTGCTCCTGAAGGAGAGTCCCTTGATAGAACAAACATTTAGCACTCAATTGGCATAAATATTTTTAAATAGTAAAAGACACACATATTTAAAAAAACCAAAAAGGCATTTGGAAATGGCCATTAGGCCCGATGCCTGAACATCAGCCTGAGCAACAGCTGCTGGGGAACAGCAGAAGGAGTGGTATATTGCATTCATGTCCTGCCTGGGGACTTCCCAGAGGCATCTAGATTGCCACTGTTGAAAGTAAGAGGTTGGACTAGCTAGGCCTTTGGACAGATCTAGCAGGGCTCTTCTTACGATCTTATGGCAGAATCAGTAAGACTGTAAAAGTCATCTTACCTTGTTGAGTGCCACAATAAATGGGCATTTTTTAGACTTCAGCAGGTTTATGGATTCAATGGTCTGGGGCTCCAAACCATGCATGATATCAACTACAAGAATTGCAATATCACATAGTGAGCTTCCTCGATTTCGGAGATTGCTGCAACATTGAGGAGGAAAGGTAGACTCAATAAGTAAGGGCAAAAGATAGAGAGCATTGCCAGGAACAGGCAGCTGTTCTAAAGCAAATTCTATCCTGTAGAAGTGTTTGGCAAAACTATTAGAAATGAAAACGAAAAGCACACAGAACATTATCTAACTAATTTCTACTTGTATAGATGTATTCAAACATTATATGGTAAACTCCCAGATATAAATATTGCAAACTTACCTGAAAGACTCATGTCCTGGAGTATCAATGATCAGCATTCCTGGAATCTTGACCGTCTCTCTGTCAAACTAACATTACGAAATATTGGCTACCTTGAAACTTATGCAAACCAAAGCTTTGATAATGTATATAGCCTCAGCAATAATTTTGAACTTTAGCCATGGTTTCTTACATAATATATGTAAGAAATCCATCCTCAATCTACATAATCATAGTACTTTTTTAAAAAAACAACAACTTGCATCACTAAGTTTTCATTAACTTGCTGCAGCTCTTCTTCTAGAGCAGAGGCTAACAGCTTTCAGTGCAAGGTGCTGCAATGGAAAAAGGACAGGCATGGCCAAACTTGGCCCTCCAGATGTTTTGGGACTACAATTCCCATCATCCCTGACCAGTGGTCCTGTTAGCTAGGGATGATGGAAGTTGTAATCCCAAAACATCTGGAAGGCCAAGTTTGACCATAGGAAGACAAGGCCTTGCCCCCATTTGAGCTTTCCAGCTAGACTTATGGCACAACAGTATGTGAGCACAGGAGGCAAGATAGTATCTGAAACCTACTGCCTTTCTAAACAGCTATGGATCTGAGGAGCCCCCACTAACATAGGAGGCAACTCCAGCTCACAAAAATGATGGGCAACAAAGTAGCCAACCACGAACCTCAACTTTAAGGTACTGATGTTGCAAATGTAGATGCTTCCAGCCAATAAAGGTATTTGTCGAATAGGTCCATTCTAAATAAAGGACAAACACAAGCCCAAACTGCACCAGCTTCCAACAAGAGATGTGGAGCAGAGGAGAGGTCCCTAGAAATAATATAATTCAATGATTCCTTCTAAAAGCACATCAACGGAGTTCTGAGAAAGCTCTTACTTACAGTCTTCACCATCTTTGCTTGTTCATTAATGGCCTCAAGGGGGACATTAGTTGCACCAATCTGCTGAGTGATGCCTCCCGCTTCGCTGTCTTGTACATGGGTATGGCGGAGCTGCATGAAACAAAACAAAAAAAGCAGAATAACTGGGGGGGGGAGCAAGAATGACGACCTGGATGAGCTGATTAATATATGCTTTGAAAGGGCACGGGTGACAGTTTCGCATCAAGCAATTTTAAGCGGTCCCAAGTTACTACAAAATTTCAGGCTTAAGTAGAAGCAGGCAGTTAACTTGTTAGCTAACTAGCAGAGAAAGCTTGTTATTTCGTGAAACCCACCTGCACCTTACCTTATCTAGAATTTTAGTCTTCCCTGTATCTACATGTCCAAGTACACAAATAACAGGTGCTCGTAGTATCTCAGTATTCACATTTTTACTGTTTTCAACACGACGTTTCTAGAATTAAGAACAAACAATGTCAACTAAAGTCAAAAGGAAAAAGAAATGAAGACAGTTAAATAGGAAAGCAACTCAATTTTGAGTGTTCAAAATTATGCCGAAGAGTCCTTACCCCTAACACAAATATATAATTGTAAACAGAGAAAAAAGCATTGAACACTGTTTCCAGCTAAATACTATTCCTAGTTGGCACATTAAGCAGACATTTACAGTTTACCTGATTACAGGACATCTACACCAAAAGGCAGTAGTCCTAGGCTGAAACTCAGAATCCTCATGATCACGGTGAAAAAAACCATGGAAATCTGCTTTTGCCAGTTCCCAACAGAAGCTCTTAACAGCAGCCTTGGTTTGCTGGGACACCTGGTTTTATTTCCATATACACATATGGCCATATACACAACTGGGTAATTTGACCCTGTCTAATGTTATTGAAGCAAAGTAGCTACATGTAACCTGTCCCATGGTCTCTGGCCAATGTGGCCACAGACTTGAGGAAGATTACATCTTGGACAACTTAATGAAGCCTATTCCCAAAAAAATCATGATAAACTAGTGAGTGTAATTTATCTGGGCAAAGGTGCACCCTGGAAACTCAACAGAAGCTACAAAGTTCCACAATTTTGACATTTGCTTTCAGCTGTAAACGCTTCCTTCTCCTTAACAATTTGTGCAAGATTGTGTATCCTCACCAAAGAAGCAAAGATATGGAAAAGGTTTCAAAGGAACACTGAAGTAAGCAAGAGAGAGAGCGAGAGAGCAATAAAGGGAGCATCTTTTGTTCAGAATGAATCGTATTAACTACATGAGAAAGATTGTGACCAAATACCTCAATTCGCCGTTTAGCTTTATCATAGGAACGTTCTTCTTTAGAGCGATCATCATCCGAATCATCTTCTGAATCAGAGCTTAATTCTTTACTTAGCTTTTTCTCTGCAGATTGTTTTCCAGCAGCTTGGGGCTCAGATTCCCTTTCATCTGAAGTCTTCTCATCTTCTTCACCTTCACTTCCTTCACTTTCTCCATCTTCATACTCTTCACTCTCATCTTCTTCGTCATCGCCGTCTCCATCTCTATCGTCGTCCACATCATTTTGCTCCTTGACTTCAATGCGGACTGTTTTTCTCTCTGATGACAGGAGATGCAAATTTTAAAAGGCTACTTCTACCTTGGTTCTATTCTGATACAGCTACCTGTGTACAGAACTGCAGTTCCACATATTACAATGCAAACACAGACAGACCTGCACTGAATTTCAGTACTATTTCCCTTGACCGGCAAAATCAATAAGGGAGGTATAGGTGTTTCAAAAAGTGAAGCTGTGGCATACCCCATTATTGACTTTATATATTTATTTATTTATACTGAAGAATTTCTTGTTCGAAACAGAAACATGTTAAGCTTTTGACCCAACGTTCCCCCAAGTCCTCCTTGTCCACAGTCATACTGCTAAGTGAATTCATTTAAACCAGCCTGTCTCAACCTGTGGGTCCCCAGATGTTGTTGAACTACAACTCCCATCACCCCTAGCTAGCAAGGCCAGAGCTCAGGGATGATGGGAGTTGTAGTCCAACAACATGTGGGGACCTACAGGTTGAGAACCGCTGATTAAACGAACAAGGAAGGTTGGTTTCAAACTTATTTTTATTGGCTGACTGATAGGAACATGCGCTTCATGCTTTTAGCACGGGGGGAGGGGGTGTACTACAGAGATAGTGGCTGAAAACCCTGTAAACCCAGTAACCAAGCGGATCACACAACAGTTTAAAGGACTTAGTCGAGCTCAAGTATGGTTCTGAACATATTGTGCAATGTTTGTTCACTCATTTCAACTCTGTGAGAGAAGTGCTATGCTTTGAACAAAAAGAAGCAGAGGTCTCAGGCCTAGGTGGTGGTCCATTGCTTTTCCAAAAGACACTCACCCTTCTCTCTCTCTTCGTCGCTGACCATGGCTTCCCAGTCATCTAATCCTGTATCTTCAGGCTCCTCTTCCTCCCTTTCTTCTGAAACTAAAAAGCAACTGGTTTCATAATAGGTTTTATTATTATTTTAGGATAATGTATCAATATGTTTACACAAAGGAGGTATTGGGCTGGACAGTAACTTGAATTAGCCAGATGTTCTATCACTGGCTTAATATAAACACTGAGTACCCTCAACAGGCGTGCCAACTTGCCCCTCATGATTTAGGGGGCCAGCACACACGCCACACAACGTGCTGATGTGTCACAAGCATGACATGCAACTTGCGCGTGTTACGTGAGCATGTCACTGTGGAATATTGAGGGCGTGGCCCAGATGGTGCCTCTGACCCTCAAAGATGGCTCCAGAAGCTGGTTTAACTGGCCTCACATTAGGCTAAACAAAAAGAAACAATTTTTTTTAAAGAAGTCTGGTTCTATGCTTTAGGATCAAGGATTCTCAAACTGCGGTCTGGGTACCACCAAAGGCCCACAAGCTTCATTCAGGTGGTGTGTGGTGACACAGCCTGTCCATGGATTTGTGGTTGAAGAGAAGAGATGGCACATATGCCACATTAAATATTTATATTGATATTTAATTGTATATTCAATGTTGGTTTTTTAAATTAAATAATGTTTTATTGTATTGTAATTTTAATTCTACGGGCCTACTGTCACCTAGCAGCATCATTTCGTCATTTAGCCTCAGTGGGAGATGGGACACAGGGCTCGTTCCATCAGCCAAAACACCAGTTCCATCAGGCAACTATCTGCCTCTGAACTGTTTCTATGGCAGCTGGTCATTGTAAGAGCTACTATTTAAGAACTAGCGAATGAGCTTGCTTTTTTCCTCTCCCCTACCTGTTCCACTTCTCTTGCCTGCTGTGCTTTTTTGACTATAAGCTTGAAGGCAGGGCCTCGTTTGTTTTAATTAGTAGTATGTAAGCCACCCAGAGAGCCATTTTGGCTGAAATATGGGGTTCAAATGCTCTAATTAAATAAATTAAATATAAATGTAAATCATGTTGCCTCTAGCTCAGTGCTTTACAATTTCTACAACATGGGGGCGGGGGGAATCATTAAGTGGCTTGCTACAACTCTCAGCAATTTTCAACTGGTCCATGAGCAAGGGGAAAGTTTGGGAATTACTGCTTTAGATAAATGCAACATGGAATACCTGATTTAATACTGACCTGGATTTGCTGGAAGAATGATCTCTTCTTTTACTGGTGTAACTGGTTCTACAGCTTCTTCAGTTGGGGAAGTCAACTCTATAATTTCTAAAATTACAAGAGAAAATGACTACAGCTTTGCTGTAGTAAGAAGGCCAACCACAAAGATGCATTTTATTTGCCCAGAACAAAGCTACTGCAACCGTAAGTACATTACTGGTCCTGCAAAATTGTTCTCTCTCCCAAAATAAATACACTGTAATTAAAGGCCTCTTGACTCTTACTAGCATACAATTCCTCCCAGTCTTCAGTGTATACAATACTGAAAAAGAAGAAGAAGAAGAAGAAGAAGAGTTTGGATTTGATATCCCGCCTTTCACTCCCTTTAAGGAGTCTCAAAGCGGCTAACATTCTCCTTTCCCTTCCTCCCCCACAACAAACACTCTGTGAGGTGAGTGGGGCTGTGAGACTTCAGAGAAGTGCGACTGGCCCAAGGTCACCCAGCAGCTGCATGTGGAGGAGCGGAGACGCAAACCCGGTTCCCCAGATTACAAGACTACCGCTCTTAACCACTACACCACACTGGCTATTGAGAAAAGAACCAATCACTGCCAGTCTAACATGAAGAATTGGGGAATTCAGTCTATAAAGTCTTGTTAACAAAGTCAGATTAGAGAAAATTCAGGGTTCTTGTTACAAATTCTTTTTTTTAAAGTCAGTCAAGAATTCCACTGGCTTTTAAATATGCAGCCCCAAAGATACACAGGAATACCAGTTTTCTCTGTGATACCATAAAGGGGAGGGTGCTTCAAAACACAGTAGACAGGAAGGGCTGACATTATGTTTGACTTTTTCTAATCTTTATTTTTAAAAGTACTGCAGAAACAATATTCTTACCTTCTTTGTTTTCCTGCTGCTGTTGCTTCTTTTTCTTTTTGTCTTCATATATTGGCCTTTTCTTTGGCACAGAATCTTTGGATGGCACCTCAACACCTGCCAAGTAGCAACAAAAACATTCATTTTTATTATTACTAAAATTTAATGTAACACTGAAATGCAATCCATTTGGTGACCTGCAGCTGGATTTGTGAATGAACACAGGATAATGCAGGGGAATAATAGAATCATAGAGTTGGAAGTGACCCCTAGGGTCATCTAGTCCAACCCCCTGAAATGCAGTAATCTCAAGTAGAGCAGTTAACATTGTGCCCTCCAGAAGTTGTTGAACATTGATTACACACTGGGTAAATGTTTGAACATCTTGACCCAAACAAGCCTTGGCACTGATTGAGTTAAGGGAAGTAACTGAGGGCTCCAAAGCCTTCAAGCTGTTTGCAGGAGATAAGAATAAAGAGCCTCAGAAAACATTTCTAAATAATTATGGTTTCAAACCCTAATTGGCTTTCATAGGTCAGCTCTTCTGCAAAGACACTCAAGACAAGTCAACTAACATCATCATTTTTTAATGAACCATTTTTTTCTGCAGTCCACCTCCACTGAAGGACTCTGGAGACTTTTTATGCAAATAACTTAATTTGCTAGTTTTAAAGTAATAATACTAAGGTGGGTGCTTTTAAAATATTTCAGTTGTTATGACTTACAGATGTGCAGCTTAAGTCAAAGCATGTTTATTCAGAAGTCAGTCCTACTTAGTTCAATAAAAGTTAGCTCCAAGGGTGCATAGGATTGCAGTGTCAGGAAGCTAGTATCTTATAAAAGAGGACAGGTTCATAGGACCACCTGAAATTGGGTGGTTTGGAGTTTGCATTTACTTCTAAATAAAGGCTCCTGCTCATGTTTAACTCTCTTCTCCAGATGCCAAAAACAAAAGTGCAGATAAGAGCCCATTGTTTAATTCCTCCTCAGCTTCCAAAAACTGGCAAAGACTCTACAGCATTTTTGTCTACATACAGGAAAGTAGTTAGAAGGTTAGTGTGCATCGCAATCCTTACCCTGAGCTTGCAGTAGTTTAAGAGTAGCCTCTGCTCTGGCTCTAGCTTCTTTCTGAGATTTAGTTAAAAGCTTCCCCTCCTTCTTCAGTCGCTCTTTTCTCTCCTTTTCTTTTTGTTTCTTCCTTTCCTTTCTTTCTTGCTCCAAGCGTTCCTATAAAGAAGCAAATATTCATACACAATGCTTTCCAGAACGCATAGAATAGCCATTCCTTGGCAGCAGGCTCCCCTTTAACAGGGCTGCAATCTCCTTTCAAAGTCAAAAGCATACAGGTGTGGGCCTCCATTATCCTTTCCCCTTCCTATATGAATACAATCAGTACCTCTTCTTGACGCTTGGCTTCCAGCTCTTCCAGTCGTTTTATCCGTTCCTCTTCCTCCCTCTTTGCCCTTTCCTCTTCCTCTTTCAGCTTAGCCAAGGCTTCTTGCATTGCTTTAACTGTGGCCTTACTTGGACCTTTTTTCTTCTCTTTTTCTTTTTCTTCTTTCTCCCCTTTCTTTTTCTTTTTATCTTTCTCTTTCTTCTTTTTCTCTCCTTCATTGTCATCGCCTAAACAAGAAAGTCAGTTATCCATTTGCAGAATTTTAAAACGAAGAAAACTAAAGAGAAAATCGACAAAATGCAGGGGTGCCACTGACCCTTTAGGAACATGAAAAGCCCTCTGCATGCATTCTAGGCTCTCGGGGTCCCTCCAGACTGTCACAATTTTGTGAAGGGATTCAAGCACATACTGAAAATTTAGGTTTGTGTAAAGTGTATTAAAGTGCTCTGAAGTGCACAGTAAATCCACTTTAAAAAAGAAACAGACTTTTTGCCATTTGGAAAGTGATGGGAAGGGCAAGATGTGTGGGACAAACTAATGATTAATGGGAAGACATGTTAGCACCCCACAAGCAAATCAAGATGAATGCTCATTTATAACCAACCCAGAACGAATGACCTCAATAAGCCCAAATATAGGCTAACCACCACATATGTTTTGTGCAAGCAAATCTAGATGAATGCAAAGAACAGACTGTCTGGAGGAGCCGTCAATGTTTGGTCTTCCCCAAACAGACTGTCCTTGGCAGTTTCTGAAGTTCCTAGGTACTAGCAATGATATAGTTTTCAACACAGAGGACTTCTGAAAAGGGCCCCCACTCAAAAGCCTTGCTCACCACATGCATTAAGAACTACATAAATTATATTCAGCAAAATGCTTTAGAATCACATTAGTCAAGAAAATCAGGGCCGCAAATCAGCTAGCGTTTCCAGGGCATCAATACGACTTCTAGAGTCTCCAAATAAAATCAGGCAATGAATTTTCCTACTACAAAGCCAGCTTAAAGTGAAACAAAAAAGATCACCAATTAGTGAACAAGGAAACTGGTTCAAGTGTTCTGGCATTCATCTTGAAATTCCTATAAACTCCCACACAAACTTGCTCCTCACATTCTCACAAATATGACCCACCTTCTGCTACTACTGAAGCTTCTCCTTTTTCCACAGTGGCAGATTCTGATACCAGATCTGAAGTGGTTCCTTTTTCAGTCTTCTTTGAAGCCTCCTTCTGCTTTGCCTGTTCTTTATTGGCTTCCAGATCTTCTTTCTCCTTCTGTTTCCTCAATTTGGCCTTTTCCTCTTCACGCTTTTTTTTCTCGCGCTCTTTCTTCTCCGCCTTCTTCTGAGCCACTGTTTTTATTTTGAATGAAGAGTCCACCTCTTCATCACCACTTTCAGCCTCAGTGGCTGGTTTTGCCTTCTGGCTTTTCTTCTGCCCTTTTTTCGATTCCGAGCCTTCGTCCAATTCATCACCGCTCTCGCCAGATGACGCAGCTTGTGTACGCTCTTTGCTTTTCCTGATAATGATAACTTCATCGTCTTCGGAAAGCTCCTGTTTCCTATTTGATTTTTGAGGTTTTCCTTTCTTTTTCTTAAGCAATGCATCAAAGTCATCATTGTCATCATCACTGCCAGAGGGAGCTTCCTTTGGGGGCCTGGGGGCCTTCTTTGACTTTTTATCCTTATCCTCCATTTCTTCACTGTCATCATCATCTAAGTTGGAACTTTTGTTCTTTCCTTTCTTTTTTTTATCTTGTTTTGAATAGCTAAATTCTTCACTGTCGTTCTCTGTCTAGCAAATAAATAAATGAATCATTTTAAAGTTAAAACATTATCAACGGAAAATAGAAGAATTGTACAGCACTTAAGCATAATACATTTGCAGCAACCAGATTCTCTGGATGCAGATTAAACTACAAAAAACACTCATGACAAAAATCACCAGGTTTTAGGAAACAAAAATATATGTGCATCAAGTGCCTTTTGGAAAGCCAGTTACACAACCTTGTGATTTATTTATTTTTAAATAGATAGATGACTCCTCAATTCAGCCCTTATAGAATCTGCTCTTTAGTGGAATGTTTGTATGAAGTTAATGTGATTTTTTGAAAGGAGACCTGCACAATGACAGGCAGTTTTTCAAATGCAAAAGTTCTTCTCTGGACTGTACCAAATGCTTCTTTCTCTTCACCCTCAAAAAAAATTTCACAATTTGCTTTGGCTGGGGCTTTCAGCTGTAGTGCAACACTTTGAATGCACCCCCCCCAACAAGACATTTACCTTTATTGCAGCTGGTTCTCTTTCAGCTTTCCCTCCTTGCATCTCCAGAGACAGCTCTTCCAACTCCTTCGAAATATCATCTTCGCTACAATAAGAACAATTATACATGTTTCAAGTATTGCTTACTTACAAATAATCTAGGTTCAATAACTGGATGAGTCCAGTGACTACAGTACTGCTGCCTTGCTTTCTGGATTTCCACACCTTTCTGTCTTTTATATTCTAGTAGAGGCTTATATGTATTTGAGCAGCGTGTTATTTCTCTTGCATACTTCTTACTACTTACTCCAAGGCATTTCACATAAAGCAAACGGCAGGAGCAAACTTGCCAGCAGCCTATTGGTGGGTAAGGCAGTTTTGTCCTCCTGGTGCCAAGCAGACAAATCCATGCAGTGGCTCAATTGTGTGATACATACATTTATCAGTAGCCTGATACCATACGTGTGTTTCCCTCAGTGGAGGCAGGGCATCAACACTGAAAGTGTCAATAATCAGCACAGTGATGGGTGGGGGGAGAACAGTGTTTCTCCACACCTACTCACTCAAACTATTACTAACAATATTACAGCATGGGCTTGGCTCCTGGAGGGAACTTTTCAGGAATATATACCTGCAAAACATATTTGTCTACATTAGTGGTTCCCAATTGGGGATCCGCTTAACCCACCCAAGGGGTTCTTGGCACATACCTGTCAACTGTCTAAGACATCCTGTTTGGAGGGGGGTGCTCTCAAATGAGAACATGGTCCCCAAAATGCACAAGGTTGCAGCCAGACATGCATCTCATGCAAGATTGCAGCACCCCAATTTTTGTACACTGTGCCTTTGCACAGGTCACATGACTTGCACAGGATTGCAGCCCGAAGACGTGCATCCCGCTTTTGCGCTGGCACACGTTGGAAGGTATGGTAGCACTATTCACATAACCAAAACTACCACAGAGTTTTCAAAAGTAGGGAGTCCATGACTTGGCTTTTGAAAAACAGGAGTCTGCAGTACTTAGCCAGTTGGGGGCCACTGGTCTAAACAGTTATTCATTCAGATAAGGATAAGCATACAGTAAGAAGCCTCCTTTTGTACACCTGCAATCTTTTGTTGGATCAGAGCTACCAGACACAGATTTTGCAAACTTACTCAAAATCTGGTTTCTTCTTTTCCTTTTTCTTCTTGGCCTTAGACTTCTGAGGCTCTTGTTCTTTGGCAGCACCTGCACCCTCTATTTCGGCTGCAAGTGCATCAAGGTCAATGTCATCCTTGGCACTAGAATTAAAAAACAACAACTTTTACTAAAAAGTGAAACAAATTAATACTTAATGTTCAGTATTTTAATATCAAAAACTTGCATTGTAAAAAAGATATTCAACTAGATCTAGGTAGTAATTTGTACTGTTTGATGAGATTACAGCAGAGTGAGTAACTACTATCGAACAGCTATTAATACAGCATGAGCAACTTGCAGGAAAAGGGGTGTTTAAGCAAAATACAATTTAACTGAAACTACCACACTCTGAAATGAAACTATTTGTTCAGTAAGAATTTCAACACCTTCAAAACATAATACTGTACCGACCACATCTAAATAAGTTTACATTAATAGATTAGAAGATTAGCACCACACTGCATCATGAGAATTATTTCAAGCAAAGCAAGGAAACAGATACAACACCTTCCTCTATCCAGCCAGAATGCGAAGAGTTGCTAGCTCTCGTACTTATAGGGATACTATGCTGTTGCAAGCTATTGAGTCAGAAAATTGGGAAGGCCCTTTCAGAGGAATTTAGCCTGAAGAAGTGTCTTCCACCAGCACAGCAGGCAGGGAACAGAGCAAGTCAGGAAGCCTCAGCTTTAGGCAAACTAGACATTAAATCATTGTTTTTACAAACAGAAGGGTGTACAGCACACAAGAGCATACATCTAGTGGTAGTGGTAGTAGAAGTTCACAAGTTTATTGTTTTAGCCACCATGATTGGTACAAACTTGTACCAATAAACTAATACATAACATATACAGTATCCATTATATAAACCAGCTTCCATGATGCAAGAGGGAGAAATTGCCAGAAACAACAACTCAAATCCAGCTTGATTTCAGATTACGCCTCAGTCACCACAGCAATATATAGCGATTTTATCTAACTCCTTTTTCCCTTTTTTGTGGCCAGCGCATAGAGGGCCACTCTGTGTGTTACAAAGCTATTATTGTCACTCAAAAGAGACTGAACCATTTCTGCTGGGTTATCTGCTTGCTTGCGTGAACAAAGGCTTCAGAAAGCGATATCCTGGGTCTCTATTTAAGGGGCAGGCTAACAGATAATGAGTGATGTCTTCCATCAGACAATGACCACTAATACACAGTCTGTCTGTATGCAGGACCTTGGAGCGACCATCCAAGATTGCAGTGAGCATCACTTGGAAATGCACCTCAATAAATGCACATGTACCAGCAATGTGTAAGGATTTATTAAACCTACCTGAATGGCAAAAAGTCTTCTGTAATGAGATAAAGGCCCTTATTTCCTTCCAGAAATCAAATAAAGCTCCAGGAGAAGATATGCTTCCACATGAGCCCTATAGTTATCAAATAAGGCCTAAGTCCTGTGAAAATTTGCTGGAAGACATCAAGGTATGGAGATTTTCTCATAAAAAGTTGGTGCAAGCTCGTCAGACGATTACTATATAGTGTCTTTTGAATATCGCTGTTCAGTCTGTGAAACCATTTCAGTCTTTTTACACCCTGCATTTCTCCACAAACTCTTGCAGATGCGGTTGTTTGTATGCATTCGAGAAATAAATAAATAACTTTATTTATTATACCTCATCCATCTGGCTGGGAATAGGGTCATTGATACTGGAAAGTGGTCACTTTCTGTTCATTCTAACACTTCAGAAGTGTATAATGAAGGAGATACTATAACGTGGTTGATAGCACTTCCATCATGTTTGTTCAAATAAGTATACTGACCCTTATCTGCCTACAGGACTCCCATGAAGAATATAAAAATTATGTTGGAATAACAATTCCAACAATTTCGAACCCTGTGTGTTATATTTCTTGTCCATGGAACAATGTGAGGTTAGGAAAATATCTTCCAAGGTAAAAAGAGACCCTCTGCAGTTGTTCCAAGTTGGGCATACCTCTATTTTTACTGTTCTATCTTTTATAAGAGTCAGGGAAAGTGGAAAGAATCGTATTTTTGGGTAAATTCCTGTTCTGATGCAACATCATGTAATAACTAACACTTCGTGTTTTTTTATTATAGAACAATCAATGGCAGAGTTACACTTTAACTCAATTGTGTTCGGCAAATAAAATACCTGTTTAAATTGGATGCCTGGTATGTCTTGTTTTTAAAAGAAAAATCCAAACAGAATTCTACAAACATAGTATTACATTCCCAACATGGGAATAGACAGGGATCAAACCCACGACCTAGGCGTTATCAGCACCATGCTCTTAACCAACTGAACTAGGACATTTCGAAGAAGGCCTATGCAAAGGACAAGTTTTGTCTCCCCCACCCCCTTTTCTAAGGTCCAGTATGTAGGAAAACATTGTACTTGGTGCTGGAGTACATTCAAAAGCTGCACAATAAAACTCAAAGCTCCAAGAATCCCTCAAGCTGACTGTGGAGAGGGTAAGCACAAAGGCCTTAGTAACTTGTTGCAACACACTGCCTACTCAGAGTCCTCCATTTTCTATATCATGTAAAAGAAAATAGTCCATGACTGGAAGTACATGTAAGAAGATTGCTAACAGATAAAAGAATGAAAAGCCTTTCAATTTGTGTGTATCTTCAGTTTCTAAGAATCTACACAGACCTGACTGTTGCTCTTGATGGATGCCAGAAAACTGGCTATGTGAACCAATTATAATCTGTAGATTAGGACTTAAATTATGTTAATAATTTAAAGGAGGGTATGTACTGTTTACATGACAGTACCATATACTGGTTCAGGCTTTCTGGTTTTGTCTGCAGTTACTACACCATTGATTTATTTGAAACGTGTGTATCACCTATATCTATATCTATATAACTATATAAAACACAAAGCAGCTCAGGGCTCAACAAAGCAACAAGAACAAAATTAAAAATAGTACAACAGCAAACACAAAATAAGGTGAAATCAAAACCAGTTATTGTTGTGTCAAAGGCTCTACTATCATGACCTGTCTCCTTAAACTTAAGAGAAACCAGGCAAGTCTCTCTAGGAAGCAAATTCCTAGAGGAAGTGAAGGTTAGACTCCACCGAGTCAAAGAAGGCCCTGTCTCTTGTAGTCACCCATCAGACCAATGCAGTTGTTGCAATACCAAAGTATTATGCAGCATATACCGAACTATTGTTGCCACAACATTCTGGTGCATTCATATACTTAGCACGGCAGTAGACTTATCAGGAAGTCAGTAGAGAAGAATTAGGCAACCTTTTTTCTCTCATGGGCTAGATTCCTTGGAAGATAATCTGCTGAGAGCTGCATATTGACAATGGGCAAAGCCAGAGCAGATGATGGGCACAGTCAGGAGAAAAAGAGTTACAGGTTAACTAATCTAGAAGAAAAACTACAATGCTTTAAATGGAGCACCTTGGCTGCACTAGAAACTGACTGGCAGACAGTTAAATCAGTTGGGTTTGTTTTTCCAGGAATGGCGACACTAGCATCTTCTTCGGAGCGGCAAGGCCCACTCTATATCAAAATGAGACATTCAACACCTGCACAACTTCTACTGTGTCAGTTGTTTCTTCCCAGCATCGTTAATGTGACCCAATCTTTATCCACATATTGCAAAAACTGAAAACTGTCTAAGCAAATGCAACAGAAAGAGATTGTGAGAACAACCAGAACACTATTTGCCACTAAACCAACATGTTTTGTCGTGTTTTCAATATTCTGTTGGGAGCCACCCAGAGTGGCTGGGAAAACCCAGCCAGACGGGCGGGGTATAAAAAATAAGTAATAATTATTATTCTCTCCAAACAGTGGCCAACACATTATTATTATTAATTATTATTCTTTGTATACTGCCTTTCATCCAAAGATCACAGGGCGGTTCACAACATAAAAATACAAAATTAAAACACATTATACATAATAAAACAAAAACAAACCAATATCCTGCCAAAAATATTTAAAAGGCCATAAAATGTTAATTAACCAAAGGCCTGGTTATAGAGAATCACTTTTGCCTGGCACCTAATGATAGGTATTGAAGGTGCCAAGTGAGCCCCCTTGGAGAGAGCATTCCACAAACCGTGAGCCTCTGCAGAAAAGGCCCATTCTCATGTTTCACCCTCTAGACCCATTGCAGAGGAAGCACATGAAGGAAGGCCTCAGATGATGACTGCAGGGTCTGTATTGGTTCATATGGGGAAAGGCAGTCTTCAGGGTGGATAAAAATCAATCTTTGTTTTTAAATTATTATTTTTTACAGAAATTTGATTTTTTTTATTTAGATCAGATTTTTTTTTATTTAAATTGGATTTTTTAAAAAATAAAATGCTTTTGGAGGAAAAATCTTTCTAAAAATAGTCTTCTATTTAAGTTACATTATAGTCCAAAGGCTATTCATCAGTATATAAGGATTTGTTTTTAATTATGTAGCACGAGGCTTTATATGCAATGTTTAAATTTTTTGGTAAATGAATTCCATTAATCCATTCACAATGTCATGCTCTTCCAGAGGTTTCTGTAAGATTATTTGGGGCAGTTTTTCTAACAAGAAGATATTATCACAGATGCTTGTTTTTGCAGTTCTCAAAAGTGTGATTTTGTGTCTGCAGGTAACATGCCTTTTCTTCACAGGAAAATTTTTATTAAATAAACATACAGAGTTGAGGAAAAAACCTTAATTCCATTGTTCCTTTGCAAATTTATATACACAGAATCAACCCCTTGCCTCTTAAATGCTAAATTTCAAGAGGTTCAATGAATAGATTGTTTGGAGTTGAATAGATCTGCACAAGTAGCTAAGTGTGAAGCAGTGAAAATGGAAGTGCGACCTTGTGAGTAGAAAATTCCACAAGTCATGGGATCTTTGTGTAATAATTGTGCATGTCAGTTGCATTGCATGTCTGTGCAACTCAGACTTGAGGCAAGTGCTGAAGACATTTCAGGGCTGGCAATCTCTTCCCAATCCCACTGTGTTCCAACAACTGCACTAACACTTAACTGTACAGAATAGGCACCTGAATATAGAAGAAGAAGAAGAAGAAGAAGAAGAAGAAGAAGAAGAAGAAGAAGAGTAGTAGTAGTAGTAGTAGTAGTTTGGATTTGATATCCCGCTTTATCACTACCCGAAGGAGTCTCTCTCCTTTCCCTTCCTCCCCCACAACAAACACTCTGTGAGGTGAGTGGGGTTGAGAGACTTCAGAGAAGTGTGACTAGCCCAAGGTCACCCAGCAGCTGCATGTGGAGGAGCGGAGACGCGAACCCGGTTCCCCAGATTACGAGACTACCGCTCTAACCACTACACCACCCAAAGAGGTGGGGGTGGAAATAGTAACTGGAATGTGTAAGTCCTTTGCGAGACCTTGAAGTACTTGCCAGTCAACTAATAAGAGTTCACTGGTTCCAGGACCTTCTTCCCAGTTGTAAATATTAAATTATACAAGCAAGAATGAGTCTTTCTGTAAAAAAAAAAATGATTTAAATCAAGTCTTACTGACAAGTGATTTAAATTGATTTGATTTAAATCAAATCCACCCTGGCAGTCCTTGAGTTTTTGTGGTCTTGAACCATTTAAGGCATTATAGGTCAAAAACAGCACTTTGAATTGGGCCCGGAAATGAATTGGGAGCCAGTGCAGTTGGGTCAAGATCCGTGTAATATGCTCAAACCATCTTGCCCTTGTTGGCAGCCTGGCCACATATTCTGCTGCAGCTGGAGTTTCCAAACCATCTTCACAAATAACCCTATGTATAACACATTGCAGTAATCTAACCTAGAGGTTACCAGAGCATAGATGACAGAAGTTAGGTTATCCTCGTCTAGATAGGGGCACAGCTGAAGCTGATGGAAGATACTCTGCACTACTGAAGCCACCTGAGCCTCAAGTGACAGCAATGGATCCAGATGTACCCCCAAAAACACTATACAAATTATATTTTTAAAAAACAATAATTAGCAAGTTTATCTACTTTTTATACTAATGGCTTCTGATGATCTGATCTGCATTGCAATATAGAAGGATGTTTCAATGTGAATTCTTATCGATAGTGTAGCATAAACAAAGATGTTCAGATCAAATGTGTTTTCTTATCTCTGATCCTCTTTTCTTTTATTTATATTTATCATGGAGGGAGTATCAGAGGATATGGCCTTAAATGAAGAAAATTAACTGAGTGCTCCACTACACCCCTCTTTTAATAATAATAATAAATTTTATTTATATCCCGCCCTCCCCAGCCGAAGCTGGGCTCAGGGCGGCTAACAACAATCAAAATAATCCAACGGTTCTAAAAACATTTCATTATAAAAATTAATTAAAATCAAAATTTGTCCTCCATACCCTTTTGGATCTTACAGGCTACAGCTCAAGGCATAAAACCGTAGTGGATAAAAACAGAATGACTAATGGAGAAGGGAAGGGACCTCAAAGAAACTATTGCCTGATAAAATTCATTTCAGAAGCACTGGTGATTCCCTCCCACCCCCTGCTCTCCCCAGTTCCTCCACCTATGGAAAGTCCACAAGCAGCCTGTGAGCACACTAGCCATCTCCCACTCATGCTCCCCAGCTGATGGTATTCAGATCCAACTACCTCCAATACTGGAGGCAATGTAGCCATCATCCTGTATTCTCCATCAATTTGGTATATTTGTGGCTACTATTTACATAAAAACTAGGCATTTGCACTTTATTTCAAAAACATACTGAACAGCAAAGTTTCATATGCGAAATTATACATATAATTTCATGTTCTTCAAGAACTGAGCAAAGGCTTAGGTACAACAAACAAGCAAAAACTGCACATATTTCATTTTCTTCCTAATGTCATCTCCATCCAATTTCCTTCTTTACTTCAGAATCTATAGTGTAATTAATTGTATACACCGCTCAGGATGAAGCATCAAACTGGCTGAGCAGAAACCAGTTACCCATAAGTTATTTTTAAAAGCTGTTCCATTACAGTCTGTTTTTGCACATTAATCACTTCACATCTTCCTACCTTCAAATTTTAGCTGCCCCGCCCATTCTCTCAACTTCTCCCATCACACTCCCATACACACCATGCAAACCTGTCCTAATTTTTTTCTTTCACAATGCAGTATATTGACTCTGGGAATTTGCCTTGGCCACATGTCTGAAAAATCTAGCAGGTTCAAAACTAAAGCCACAAATTTGTAACCAAGGGAATAAAAGCTTTATCTGACCAACGGGCTTGCTCAATTAGGGTACTTTAAACTTGGAAGAAGATCCTGTCCCCTAACACTGGCGTATCGCAAAGCTCCTCCATTCGGGAATGGCGTTTTTGGACAAGAGCCTTCCTCAGCAAAACGATTAACACCTGGGTTACTGCAAAAAAACAACCGTCGAGGTTCCTCTGCAGTTGGCCACGATTACCTCCGACACCAACACAACGCGGACACACCAGAAGAAATTGCGGGAGCTGCGAGCCCAACACGCTCACTGCACCAGATTTTCCGGATGGCTGTGCAGCTGAGTCAAGCCTCCATTTGCAAACCTTGGGCCTCTCCGCCGGCTTTGCAGCAGAGGTGGGTCGAGTAGCGTTTAATTAAGCAACTTGCCCGAGAAAAGGGAATTTTTACGACGGGGGGGGGAAACAGGAGACGGGAGCGCACCTCGAAATAACTGCGGGAAATAACGTCTGCCCATAAACCTCGAGTTAGCGACTGACAGCGCAGGAAGGGGCTGGAGTCCCCAAAGGGCGCCCGCCAGAGAGGAGGTTCCCCCGCCCGAGGGCGCTGGGCGACACCGGCCCTCTCAAGCCACCACGGCCCTCCAGGGAAAGGGAAAGGGGCGAGTGGCCCAGCCAAGCCTCGGCGGTGGAAGAACCACGAGCTCCCCTGAACCCCGCCGAGGAATGAGGGGAAACGTCCCCTCAGGGAAGCCTGACTCCCTCAGCGGCCGGGAATAAGAGCGAGAAACCCCACGACCTCCCCATGTCCCTCCTCCCTCGGCCGCGAACCCCGTCGGGTTACCTCTCCTCGCTCTTGCTTTTCTGCTTCTTGCCCATGGCTGCGCTCGCAACTGCCTCTCAGGCGCCTTTTCCTTGCGCAGGGCCCAGCCAGCCACATCCACACGCGCCCGGGCACATATGGTGAGAGGGAGGCCAATACGACACCACGGAGCAGGCAGCCGCTGACGCGCGCAGGCGCCGTTCGTCCTCTGTCCCGCCGCGGAAGCGTAGAAGAACGTGCGCCCGGCAGTGAGGGAGGGCTCCCCGGTTGCAGGCGCCTCCTCTGGTCGGAGGGGGAACTGCAGCAGGAAGAGCGGCTTTTATTTAAGTGAAATAAATACAGTGATACCTCAGGTTAAGTACTTAATTCGTTCCGGAGGTCCGTTCTTAACCTGAAACTGTTCGTTCTTAACCCGAGGTACTATTTCTGGGTTAGCGGAGTCAGTAACCTGAAGCGAATGTAACCTGAAGCATATGTAACCCGAGGTACCACTGTAATACGCATCTCAGTGCGTGGACACAGCTAAGCCGCTTTGGTCATAGAGTTGTAGAGATAGAAGGAACCGGGAGGGTTATCTGGCCCCATCCCCTGCAATGAACCTTTTGCCCGACGTGGGGCTCGAACCCACGATTTAGTCTCGTCCTCTATTGAGCCCCGGGGTGCGTGGGTGAGAGACACCTTGGAACTCTGTAGACGCTGCCTGAAGTCCCAGAAAGAAAGCGAGAGGCGAGCTCCACGTAAAGAATACGAATTTTGAACAGCAGGCAATGTGAAATTGTGGAAATAATAGGAACAGGCTCGAATACATGGGTGGGAGTCAGACCATGGTTTCTTCCATCTGGGACCCTCTGATCCTTAAAACCAGCTGAGAACTGTGTCTTTCCGTACCGAAGAAGCAGGAATTGAAATCCGAATTTATTTTTTCCGCAGACGTATAGAAAGAGGAAAGCCGCTTCCGTGTGAATATAGCAAAGCTTAGCCCTCAGATGCAGAGTTCATGAAGTGATGAGAGGAAAGATGCGTGTAAAAGGGATAGGGGTGACATTCAGCTCCTATCACTGGACACGTTTGAAATAGTATTTTAAAACGAATTAAGCTCCGCTGCCTTTGTGCCTTTCTATATTGCTTGCATGGTCTCATTTTTAATTCATTTCTCATGCTGCAGCTAACTTTAAAATAAAAAAAAAACCGAACAAGAAACAGCAGACACTCACAGAAATCGCTATATATTTATTAGATAGTGTTATCATGTATGCAGGTTGTTGTTTTTTAATGACTGCCCGAGGCTATATTAACTCGGAAGCAAGTGCCTCTGAGCTGAGTGAAACTGGGGTTTATAACCAGATAAACATCGGCTTTATTGCCTAGCAAGCAACCATTCCGCTCTGCACTTAGGAGAGCCACGCCTTTCCAGAACCCATCCGGAAGCGCAAGGCATTCTGGGCCTTGTAGTTTGTGGCGCTCGCGGCACTGCTGCGACTATACCGGCAGCAGTTTCCGCGGCGCCTTGAAATTCTGGCCCAAGTAGTTCCCCCTCAGTCCAGAAACCGTTGCTTCGTGGGGCAGTAACAGCCGGTGTGGCCTTCCCTCGACAAAAACAACAGTCTCCGAGCGTTACCATAGCGACTGATGCCAATTTTAAAAACAACCCCAAAAGCTACTAAGCGAACGTGCTTCAAGCGGTGACGTGCTGCGCATGCGTAACAACGGCCGCGGACTCTGACGATTAATGCTTGCGCCAACAATAGAGTTTCCGGGTGCGTCACACTCCCTTAAGACGCAGGCGTACGCAGCCGGCCGGTAGCGGAGTCCGTTGAGAGGCCTCGGAGGGTGTTTTTCGGGCGCTAATTTGCCTCAGGCTTCCGCAGTGAGTATAAGAGCGGGACAATAAAGACCCATTTGTGTTTACACGCGCAGTACGTGTGGGTGCGGCGGCTGCGCTTCCTTCCAAGTCCCGCACTGGGAGTGAGATCTGTGCAGCCCCCCCCCCCCCCTGAGCAGGCCGTGCTATTCTGTGGGTGGGCGTATCTTTCTGAGTTGCTGGGGCTGTCGTCGTCCTCCCTCCCCCCTTCGAAGGATTTCTCATGACAAAAGGATTCAGCTGGCCCTGCACGTCCCGTGGCTGCCTTTCTGTGTTAGGGAAAGCAGCAGGGGATCATAGAATCTTGGAAGGGACCCCAAAGGCCATCTAGTCCAATCCCCTTGCAGGAATTTCAGCTAAAGGATCCATGACAGATTGCCACCCACACTCTGCCTAAAAAAACCTCCCAAGGAAGGTGAGTCCGCCGCCACCTCTCGTGGGAGTCTGTTCCACTGCTGAACAGCTCTTACTGTTAGAAAGGTTTCCCCCCCCCCCGATCTTTAGTCGGAATCTCCTTTCTTGCAACTTGAAGCCATTGGTTCAAGTCCTACCCTCCAGAGCAGGAGAAAATTAGCATGCTGTCTCCTCCATGTGACAGCCCTTAAGATATTTGAAGATGGCTATCCTACCTCCTCTCAGTCTCTTTTCCAGGCTAAACATACCCAGCCCCTTCAAGCGCTCCTCGTAAGGCTTAGTTTCCAGACACTTGATCATCTTGGTTGCCCTCCTCTGCACATGTTCCAGCTTTTCAACATCCTTCTTAAATTGTGGTGCCCAGCATTGGACACAGTATTCCAGTTGTGGTCTGACGAAGGCAGAATAGAGTGGTACTATTACTTCCCTTGATGTGGACACTATACTTCTGTTGATGCAGCCTAGAGACACAATAAAGGGGAATGGCCTTTGCCCTGGTTGCAGTGCACTCTCTGTAAACTGGTTTTGAGCCAGGGGGTGCCAACTTGGATGAAATATTGGGGAGGGGAGAGAGTAAGCCCCACCCCACATAGTTGATCACATGACATGACACACACACACACCATTTGAATGGCAATGCCCATAAACTTGGGGGGGGGGTTGTCCCCTCAAAAATTGGGGGACTGAACGGGCCTCTGACCCTAGGAGTTGGCACCTATGTATTAAGCAGACTTCGATGTTGATCTTATGTAAGTAGCTCCGGATTCCTGTTTAGCTGAGGAGTGGGGTAAAAATGTTTCAAAACAGTAAAATAAAACTAGCTGTTGCAAAATGGGCAGGTGCCTAGAGGCAATGCATTTCCGCAATGGCTAATAAAGTCGAGGTTTCTACAGTGCAATGTAGCAAGTCTTATTAGTCAGCAATATATTATGTCAACTTCAAAGCAAAGTAACATCAAAGTTCAGTTGGTTTGCTTTCAATTTTGCATATTACTAATACGGACATAGTTTTATGGAGCATATACAAACATTTTGTGAGCCCATCTGTCACTTACAACAGAAGAGCTACAAAGGGGGGAAACCCAGAAATGGGTTAAAAGGAGGAAAGCAGAATAGGCTGTACAGTACTATTCATCCCTCTTCTGCAGAGTGGGTCAAGACAAAACTGCCAAAGATGCTAGAAGAGGCTGTATACAAGTGTTTAAATGCTAATTCCTGGAGTCTCCAAACCAAGATAGGTAAACTGAAATACTTGGTCTCAAAGGATAGCGCTGATATAGTGGACATAACAGAAACCTCGTGGAATGAAGAGAATCAGGGACATGGTTATCTCTGAATATAAAAGGAAAACCTGGAGGTGGTGTTGCTCTAGGGCATAAATGAATGAAAAGTGGAGCTTTGATATATTGCATCCGAGTCGGATTTAAAATCTACTCTGTTTTACAGGTTTAATGCGTGTGCCACTTATTTAGGAGGAAAATGTCATCTGAAATGTTTTCAAAAGTTCTGGAAGCTCAATTGCTTCAGACAACAAAGATTGTAGAAGAACAACTTGATGCTGAGATTAAAAAACTAGACAATGTGGATGATGATGAATTAGAAATCCTAAAGCAAAGAAGACTTGAAGGCTTGAAGAAAGCCCAGCAACAGAAACAGGTAAGTTTCTTGTAGTGGTGTTAACTGTTTAATATTAGTTGTTGTTTTAATAGCTGTATCAAATTCACAGCCCTATAATAGCTGTATCAACAGTCCTATAATATCTGTATCAACAGCCCTATAAGATACACCACTTTTTCCCTACTGCAGATGAGAATGAAGCTGATAGAACACTAGCTTGCCTAAAGCTGCAAAGTGAGTTTATGGAGGAAGTGAGATTTGAAGTAGCTCACACTCATGCAGTTCAATCCAACTCATACTCCACTCCAGAAGAATTAGATGTTATAAATACTGTGTTCTTTATTTTTGTTTTTTATATGGTAAACTGTCCTGCGAGCCTCAGATAAAGGGTGGTATGGAAATTTAATTAATTAATTAATTAATAATCCTGCTGAAATCAGTGGGATTCATTCTGCAGTAGATGTTCATTGTAGCCTTACCACGCTTTGCACATTTAATCTATCTGAAGTCTTTAACGTGAGTTTAATGGAATAAGTAAATGTGAATAGGATTGCCTTAGTTGTAATCCTATGTACTGTGTATACTTATTTGGGAAGAAGCTCCATTGAACTCCTTAGGACTAGCATCTAAGTAAATATTCACTGGATGGATGTGTGTGTTTGTCACTATGTTACACAGTTTGTTGAAACTTCCCTCACATCCATTGGTGTGACACTGGATATGCTGCTGGACAATTATAAATGTTAACATCACCACCTGATATATTTAAAAATATATTATGTAAGGTTAGGAATTGGCAAAGAAGCTGATGTTTAAAGTTTTCTAATATTTGCACCCATTTACCTTGCATGAGCAGGTAATATATGTCAGTAGGGCTAGAAACTTTATTTGGCCATGAATTGAATTTTTCAGATTTGTCGGCATTTGTAATTACAGAATAACTGGTGGAATTATGAATATTCCTGATGCTACTTGACATTTCAGGGGATGCTTTACCTCTTATGACAACACAAAAATACTTAACTTCAAATGTCTAACATTTTATATTCTTATAAACAGGAATGGCTTTCAAATGGGCATGGGGAATATGTGGAAATCCCCAGTGAGAGAGATTTTTTTGAACAAGTGAAAAGGAGCAATAAAGTCGTCTGCCATTTTTACAGAGATACAAGTTTCAGGTATACTAAACTCCTTAGTACACAAATACTTACCAAAATAGGTTGACTGTCTAACAAATAGCAGAAGATTTGTTTAGAAAACTCCATGATTATTTGTTGTATCGTGAGCATAGTTGGCTGTGCAGATTGATACTTGAAATATTGATAATAGCCTCGACATGGCTGCTAAAGTCTTTAGAGACAGCATTGTCCTTCAGATCCACTGTTTTATATTTTTACTACATCCACTCCCTAGTATCAAGGGCAAAGGGAATGGGAAACTTGGTAAATCTACCTTTTGAGTTAAATATTTAATAACTTATATGCTAACCTTATGACCATTGTAATAGCAAACTTACTGATAGGTCAAATGCGTATGTTGTCATAATAAATTACTCATTTGCGATTTCTACATTTCATCACTGTAAAGCACGTTTTATTTTCTGTTCCTCAGATGCGTGATAATAGATAAGCATCTAACAGTACTGGCCAAAAAACACATTGAGACCAGGTTTATCAAATTAAATGCTGAAAAAGCTCCGTTCCTATGTGAGAGACTTCGCATCAAAGTAATTCCCACACTAGCACTTGTAAAAGATGGCAAAACACAAGATTACGTGGTTGGTTTTACTGATCTTGGTAATACAGATGACTTCACCACAGAGACCTTAGAGTGGCGATTAGGTTGTGCAGATATAATCAACTACAGGTAAATAAAATTATCTCTTTTTTGTTTTGTTTTTTGTTTTTGTTTTTAAATGTAGCTGGTGCAATATTAAAGGTACTTAGAGCGTGGAAAATCAAGAAGGGAATCTTTCTCGAAAGGCATCAAAATAATTCTAAACACTGAGTATTGATAGTTACATTGTTGGGGAAAGTTTCTTTCTCTGTACACTGATCATTTTTAAGGGATTTTTAAAAATAATGAGCTGGTGTTGCTGCCTTCCTTTAACTGTGAAGCAGCAAGAAATTGTGGAAAGTATTTCTGAACATGTAATACACTTGGCAGGTTACACCTTTAATTCACAAAGAATTAATGATGTACTAGTGAAGGATTCAGGAAGCAGAATATGTGTCCCCTCTGCTGTAACAGTGAGAGAACTATTCTGCTTCAAGCAGTTGTACTCCAAGATAACAGAATCTGGCATTGTGTTTTGCAAGACGTATACTATAAAATGCAGGTGTTGCCTTGGTGGTTTTTTTTAAAATATTGATTCACATACAGTACAGTATTGAAAGAACTTTTTCCCCCTTTTAGTGGCAACTTGATGGACCCCCCTTTCCAGAGCGAAAAGAAGCTTGGAACCACTTTCACAAAGTTGGATAAGAAAACAATCAGAGGAAAGAAATATGATTCAGATTCTGATGATGATTAAATATCATGATTCAGATGTTTATAAATCATCTTTTCTTTGAAGCTTGATACATTTCTAGGAATGTTTTATAAAGCTGTTTGTTTTCAGTACATTTGCATATAATGCTCATTTTCTAAAACTCTTTTATACAACTCATGAAAAGAAATTGAATTTTTTTTCCCTCGGGGTGACATTTCTAGGTGAAAAATCTGAGCTCTTTTGAACTGCGTCACATGAGACATGACTTTTTGTTAATTATGAAAATAGTCCCTTTAAACTACATTTTTAGTACTTCATTTGCCATTGGAAATGTTAATGAAGGACTTCTGTCAAGAATTGTTATAAAACTATTCCAGAAGTAGTGCATTAAAAAAAACTGTTGCTTGTCTGATAATGCCATGCATATGGCGTGGTATTGCCTAACTTAACATTGCACTGCATATTATGAAACCATCTTAGCCTCTTTAAAAGAATTAAGTATACCAGTTGTGTACACTGCATGTTAAAGCTGAATCAGCAGGTAATAGCACATGGCAAACTATATTGAACTGGACTACAGGCTAGATTTTTTTATTTAAAAAAATCAGAATGAAAATTGGTGTTTGCTTTTCCTCTTGATGTGAATGCAGTTTAATACAATTTCTTGCACTGTTGTTCTTCAGTAATAGGCATATTTTCCAAGAGAATCTCTTTCGTCTGGGAATACTAAAATTCCCTTGGGAATCTGTGACAGTCTAGCTCCTACGTAGGTGAATGAGCTTTTCCTTTGTACTTGTAAATGCCCATAGTTGCCAAAAAATTTAAGTATATCTACATTTTGGGGTGTTGAGATAAAGCCCAGTTGGTTCAGGAAATAAGAGAACCTTGCCTGTGAATCTCTACTTGTGGCAAATAGAGTCAACTCATTTGAAAGAAAATGGCTTTCTCTTCTGTCAGAGGGAAGCGAGCAATGTTGCAACATGCTACTGAATCAGCATGAAGTCACCAGTGTTAAGTTGTTAGTTGTGTGCACAGGTCTTGGTTCCGTAGTGGCTTTCTCTGTTTTTCCTTTTGAGGGAGGTGAGGAAACTGCCTCAGTGAGGGGTGAGTGGGCATATTGATTATCCACCATTAACAGGCACACCTTATCTCAGTGGAATGCACAGCTGTGCCCCAACATTGCTTGCTTCTCTCTGCTGATAGAAGTAATGGGCAAGCTATTTCTAGAAGTTATAAAAGAAGCATTTATTATGAGGATCCAAAAGGATGGGGTAATGAGAAGGATGTATCTAAGATGGGTTGAAGGCAGGTAAAAGGGGGAGGGGGAAGGGTTTCAGTGTAGTGTTTTGAGTCTACTGGATAGGCATAGTTGGTAGGCAGAGTCTCTGTGTCCCAGCAAATTCTGGATATTGGCTGCCACATGAGGTGTAAAACCGATCTGGCTCTTTTGCACAGTAGGTCAGCAATATTGTTCTCTTAACTAAGTCAGTTTTTTTTTTTAACATTTATGTAAATTAAAATAAAATTATTTGAATTCTAAGTGCCTGTGTATGTTTTTGCTCAGCCTGCTTTATTCCTTGGAGTGTTGCTAAGCTTTCCCCACTGAAGCACACTAGTACTACATAAAGCCCGGGGGGGGGGGGAGTGTGTGTCTGAATTTTTTCAAGCCACTATGCTCAATATGTTCACAGAAATAGGGCTGCAGCAATACTGAATGGGGTCTTCCTGATCCAAACGGCATAAGGAAAGCAGCAGCCCTATTTCTCATATATGGCAGTGATGACACTCAGGACCGGGTAAGGAAAGATGATTTCTTGATGAAGCCTGCACTACAACTGACAGGTACAGGACACTGCCACATCCAAAATATCACAGTCCCATCCTCAAGCCCCGACTGGCCCCTTCCAAAGTTGCAAGAAGGATGTCTGACTCCTGCATGTTTTCTGTGGAGGAAGCATTCGGAAATGATAACTGCACACCAACAGTGCTATCCGAAGTGGTTCTACTGCCTCACTGTGTGTGAAGTGTAGAATGGTTTTGGAGTGAATGCAGACATGATGAGAAGAAATTACATTTAAGCTGCCTGTTGTTTCCTCAGTGGAAGTTCCTCTGAACCCTGTAGATGTTCTAAGGCAGAGGGGGGTAAAACTAATGACTCAAACTACTAGCAGTCACCAGCCTGGCTTGGCTTCTTAACATGATCTTAACCCAGGGGTTGTGTTTGGCAGTTTAATTCCCCCCCCCCCCGGATGAATTCTAACACTTGTTGGACCCAGGAATTTGGGGTGTCTTGCACTTCATGAACTCGTAACAGTATTGACTATTTGCTGAGGTCACATCTCACTTGAAGATTGCAAAAGCAATTCACTTTTTCAGATGAGTTACCGTATTGATAGATTATACGTGGAAACACTCAAGCAGGTCATCACAAAGATAATCAAATGCTCGAGTCTCTACTCACTGCTTTTATTTTTAGCTATCATGGCTAATGCAGTCATCTCCAACTGGTACCCTCCAGATGTTTTGCACTACAACTCCCATCAGCCCCAGCCAACAGACATTGGAGAAGTTTGAGCTAACTTGTCCCTCTCTTATATATTTCTTTTAAATATCTTTGTCAGGGGCTAACAAATGACTATGAACTCTTTTACAAGTTTTAGAAAGTGTTTCCTTTCGTCTACTCTGAAGTTAATGCTAATCACTTTACTGATCTCGAGATGCAACACTAAAAAACTCATTAATTACACACCTCCTAATTTCATCTCTTGCCTTGTCTCCATACAGCCATTTGTGTACACCAAAAAGCACCAGCTGGTTTGAAGGCAGATGTGCCAACATCTGTTAATTTTTTAAGTTGCTCTTTTGCCTGGTGATATTTCCAGGGAAAGGGACAGTCTATTAATACCAAACTTGGCTTTTGATTACTCTAACACAGAGCACACTTCAGCAAGGTTCTATTCTACAATGGATGATGGAGTCATCATTGCTCCCAAGCCGTTTCAGCCCATTTATACTGTTTATGTGTATAAAACATTAGCGCAAAAGAATCTTTTCAGCCATAACGTGTGCACAGTGTTGGTAAATATATTGCTCAAAAGTTTCCAGTCATTCTCCTCACGCTCTTGTTGCTGCCACCATGAGGGAGGAAAGAAACCTGAGGCAGGCCTTTGTGGTGCATGCAAACCAACACTCATGATTTGTTTTCCCCAAATGACAATGGCCAAGCCAAGAACCAACTTTGGCTTCCATTCTTGGCTTATGAAACAGAAAGCCAGCCTCTGGTTTGTTTCCTTCCCAGCACAGCAACAGCAACAAGGACTTACATGAACCTTAGCATGCACTGAAGTCACTCATTTTATTTCTGCCTAAATCAGGAATAATGAATACATTCCGTATTTCAAACAGTGTATTAGACAACCTGTTACAGGGAACCAAGTTTCTTCAGGAGTTTATAAAGAATTCCTCATTGAAAATAAAAATGAAGAGAGTTTGTCCATGCATTGAGTTTCTCCTACAGTATACTGCTGGATAGTACTGGGTTGGTTTAGTGTACACTTTCTATTAAACATAGAATAATGAGGTGGTCATGCTTTAGGCTACAATCCAAGTCCCCTTTATGTTCAGAGCTTGGTAGTGGGACAACCATCATGCTCTGCTGCCGCTTGCCTGGGGTTCAGCTTGGCTGGCGTCCCAGCGAGGTGCATCTAAAATGAGAATCCCAAAAAGAAACAAAGCAGAAGCAAAAAAAAAAAGGGGGGGGAGGCAAGAAAGGCTTTTATCAACGCTACAAATTTCAGACTCTATTGGTGGTTCTTCAGGAAGTTCCTTAGCAGGCAAGTCATTGTGGAAAAGTGATCGGTGGTGGTAGAAATGTTTGAGACCTACTATGGTGCTTCCAATAGGCAAACAGTGGAAAAAGGAATTACATACACATACAGTCACGCTTGATGAAATGCTTGTATAATCAGCATAAGTACTAGCCACGTTTGATTAATCAGTCAAATAAAGCCTTGACACAGTACAAGGGATGGGTAGATGAGCTCCGCAATCAAATTTCAGTTTAAAATTACATTTATTGTTCAGAATGCCACCACACATTACAAAGCATCAATCTTTTTCTGTTCCGGTTCTTTTAGACGACGGCGAATTATTAGTTCACCTGCACAGTTAATAAAGGTGTCAGACATTTCTTCTTCAGATGGAATTCCATGGGGTAGCTTTAATGGTTTTATGCTATAGGAGCGGAGAAGGAAGCAGGAGAAGAGACAAAATACATTAGTGCTGTTCTACAAAAGCCATTTTAAAATGCTTTTGTCAAGAAGAGTTAACTAACCTTATTAGATGTTTAATCACTTTCAGTTTTTCATTCACAGAAGGGATGTTTTTATGCACTCTTAGCTCATATCTCTGCAGATAAGCAGATTTTATAGAAAAGTTCAGTTTCAAACACATGATTGCATACACACACAGAGAGCTTGCAGTAGTAGTTGCAGTGAGTGTGCTATTCTTAAAATATAACTATGACAATCCTGCATTACTTCAGGGGTAGCCAATGTGATACCCTGCAGATCTAGTTGGACTCCAGTTTCCATCAGCTCCAGCAAGACTAGCCAGAGGTCATGGATAACAGGTGTTATCCTTAATAACAACATCTGGTTAGCATTACATTGGCTGTTATTGCATTACTTGGTGATTTATATTATTCACATATATTGTCCTTCATTCTGTGAGAGCCTAAACAGGTGAATTCATCCATGAAGATTTAATAAAAATACAGAAGGTGGTATCCAATGTTAGCAATACTCAAGAGTAGGAGAACTGAAAGAAATACACAAGTCCATTGATTTCAAAGGGTCTACCCTGAGTATCACTAATACTGGATAGCACCCTATGCCAATGAAAGGTATAGTTTAAGAACCAAAGATTAATACAAGGGGAAATATCAATGTTATACTTCATCTCTTCTTGTCATCCTCTAATAAAAAAAGTAATGGTTCAGGGGGAAATACATATAATTCATTTCTTTTTAGCTCACACATATTTTAGTACAGGATCATTTCTGCTAAAGTTCATGGAACACTGTATATGTGCTACCATATTTAGAATGTCAAAATTGTGATAAATAGCAATCACTTAGATAAAGGGGTGAACTAAGATGAATTAACTGACTGCTAAAAATTCTGATTGGATCTCTACACACCTCAGCAAGAGAGAACCACACTCAAAATCAGGCTTTCATGTGTAGATTACTTAATCAGGGACACCACTTGCCAACTGCTGCTGCTTATATGCACTGAGGTAAGACATTCAGATGCAGAGCATCTACTTGTCTTGCATGGCAGAATGTGAATGTATGTTCCCACATGCTCTCAGGCAACTGGTTGCACAACAAAATATACCTAGTATGGCTTTGAAACTGCTTTTTCATGGATATCTAACAAGTGATTTACAAGAATAGGATAATGATCTACATGAAATGCCTCAGATGGGTTTTTGGAAAGTCGCTAGGCAACCTCCACCCCACTCTCCCAGGTAGTTCCAGCTGCCCACCCCCCACCCAAAGATAAACAGAAGCTGCTATGAGTGTACTTCTGGGCTCCCCTCTCCTCCCAATGTAGAAGACTGCACTGCTGCAGCATGTCAGAGCAGGCATTAGGGAGCCATTGGTGAGAGTTCCTATCTCATTCTGCTCTGCTCAGGAAAGTGTGGCTGGCACCTTTGTTAGATACTGAATATAAACTTAATATAAAGGCAACAGATATCAAACCCATTTTTAACGATTTACCGTTAACTAATCTGGGATGCGGGTGGCGCTGTGGGTTAAACCACAGAGCCTAGGACTTGCCAATCAGAAGGTTGGTGGTTCGAATCCCCGCGACGGGGGGAGCTCCCGTTGCTCGGTCCCTGCTCCTGCCAACCCAGCAATTTGAAAGAACGTCAAAGTGCAAGTAGATAAATAGGTACCGCTCCGGCGGGAAGGTAAACGGCATTTCCGTGCGCTGCTCTGGTTTGCCAGAAGCGGCTTAGTCATGCTGGCCACATGACTCAGAAGCTGTACACCGGCTCCCTCGGCCAATAAAGCGAGATGAGCGTGGCAACCCCAGAGTCGGTCACGACTGGACCCAATGGTCAGGGGTCCCTTTACCTTTACCTTTAATGTGGATCCTCTACAAGAAACTGCAAAGGGATTCAGCAGATCATTGAATTTAATAACTTGCCCTTGCCCTGAGCTGAAGTTGTTCTACTCTTGATCTCTGAAAGACTGCAAACCTGTGTACATTTACCAAGGAGCAAGTCTAATCTAATATAGTGGGACTTATATCTGAATAAACATGTGTAGGATTGGGCTGTATGTTTTAATGCCAGAGAGAGATAATTATTTACTGGGCTTTCCCCCTATGCAACAGAGCGTCCCTGCAAAATGCTAATGTATTTTATACTTTTTCCAATCCAAGAGATTTGATTATCTCTTTTTCCCAATAAGGACGCCTTCTTCCACTTCTGACTCTGGTCACAAGGTGCAGTTTATGGGGCTGCTGTGGATCACCCCCATATTTTTCATGATCACCAGGCCGCGGCTGAAATACCTAAAATAAATTCAACAAAAGCAGGCTTCAGTAATACAGTTATCATATATCAGTAGTTGTAAAAAGGTAATTTGTAGCAAAGTAGTTGAAGATAGCAGAGGAATAAGTCTGTATCAATACTTTTTTTTAGCAAAATGATACTGTACTAAAATATGTGTGTACTAAAAAGGAAGGAATTATACTATTTGTATTTTTTCCTGAACCATTTACTTTTTATTAGAGGATGACAAGAAGAGATGAAGCATAATATTGGTATTTTCCCCTCTATTAATTTTTGGTTCTTAAACTATACCTTTCATTGGTATATGGTGCTATCCAATATTAGTGATACTCAGAGTAGACCCTCTGAAATCAATGGACTTGAGTATTTCTTTCAGTGCTCCTATTCTGAGTATCGCTAACATTGGATACTCCTTCATTGCAGGTTTCTAAAGAGAGGTTGGATGGCCATTTGCCAGTGATTCTTCAGCTCTGATTCCTGCACTGCACAGAGTTGGATTGGATTATCTTTGGGATCTCTTCCAACTCTACAATTCTGTGATTCTATGTGTAGCACATTTACATTTAAATTCTATGTACTGTACACTTACCTGGGGGTTAAGCCCCACTGAATATAATGAAACTTACTTCTGAGTAACATGCATATAAATGAATTGTAAACAGTAGACCATGGACCTGAAGATTTTTTTTACAAGAGAGTTTGATATGTGAATATATGTGGTAATGCAGACATACTGGTCAATGATTCTTGGAATATCTCATATAATATTTGTAGGACATTTTACAATTTAGCTTTGAGATGCTTCCTCCCAAAAGGTATGAGATGCTAACTATCTGTAGCTCCACTGTACAGTGGTACCTCGGTTTACCAACTTCATCTGTTCTGGAAGTCCGTTCTTAAACCAAATCCATTCTTAAACCAAGGCGCGCTTTCCCTAATGAGGCCTCCCGCCGCCGGTGCCCTTCCACCATTTGGATTCCGATCTTAGACTGAGGTAAAGTTCGCAAACTGGGACACTACCTCCAGTTTTGCGGAGTTCGTAAACCAAATCATTCGTAAACAGGACTATTCTTAAACCGAGGTACCACTGTACTGTTTACTTTTCTCTCTTCTTATCCTTTTGCTTATTCTATTTGTCCTTTTTCAAGGTCTGTAACTGCTTTCTCTACTTAAGTAACAAAATGAAAAAAGACATATTTTACGAAGATAAATAAATGAAAGAAAATGAAATATTAATTCTGCACCCCTACAACACAAAGCTTACCGATTCGGGAATTCTTGACCTTGTAAATTTCTGCCTGATCCACACCCTCCAGGTGATTGGTTCCACTTTGTATTTTGCAAGACTCTGGAGCAGGAAGGAAAGACAATTCTTTATTGCATAGGCTAACTACAAGTTATAATCTACTAATTCCTTTATCATTTTTTGGTTCTTCAAGTGCACTTCCAATACTAACCCTAACAGCAAGCAAATCCACAATTACTGACATTATTATTAGACGCTAGTATGACATTTTTTGTTTCTTGTTTGCTTTTTTAAAAAGTCAGGTTATGAAACAATTTTTTTTTTCTTACAATGCAATATGACGAAGAAGCCCAGATTGGGGGGGGGGGGGGCTAAATGGTGGCCGCCAACACCAAGGAATACGGAAAACCTGAAGCATTCATAGAATCATAGAACTGGAAGGGATCTCGGAGTTCAGCAACCTTTTTCAGCCCTGGGTCGGCCCACTGACTATATTTTTTGGGGGGGCGGATGAACAAATTCCTATACCCCACAAATAACCCAGAGATGCATTTTAAATAAAAGGACACATTCTACTCTTAGGTTGCCTACCCATGTTCTAGCCCAACCGCCTGCAATGCAGGAATCTTCACTAAATCCAAGTGCGGTTATCGAGGCGCAGGACAGCACACTGGGCTTCCCCCCTCCCCACTTTCCCCGCGTCCCTCACCTGCCAGGCAGCAAAAGGGCTCCCGCCCGCAACTCTGCCCAGCAACGCCGCCATGTTCAAACCCTTGCGTTCTAAGCGAGGCAAGGACGTCGCTCGGCTCGACCAATCACCGTCAGCGCCGCCGCCTCCTCCTCCTCCTCCTCCTCCTCTCTAGGAAGCGGATGCGTCCGAAGGGAAAGGAAAGTCTAGGAAGATCATGTCTCTATGGGCGCGCTCTTCCGCCCGCTCGGCTGCCTGCCTTTCGGTTTCCAGTTCTCAGGAATCACGTGACAGGCGGCAGGCGTGGAATCCTGCTAGTTGCAGGTTTGCTTGGGTCGCTTTGGGGACTGGTGACTCCCGGAGGCTTGCCCCTCTCCCCCTTCGCACGAAGGCGAATCGCCCTGTTAAGCGAGGAACCCGACGCCGCGCTTTCCCAGCAGCCATGGAAGACCCGGCGGTGCTGGTGCTGAAGCGGGCGGTGGAGCTGGACTCGGCTTCTCGCTTCCAGGAGTCCCTTGTTTGCTATCAGGAAGGGATTGACCTCCTGATGCGGGTCCTCAAAGGTGAGGCTTTTTCCTCCTCCCCGTCGCTCCCTGCAGGTGGATTTCCCTGTTAGGTGCGGCCTGAAGGCAGAGGTGCGCGGCAAAGTCCTGGGTGCGCTTGGAGCAAGTCCCTTGGGAACCTGTGTGACTTCCGAGGAGATGCGAATAGGATCGTGGAGCCCTTTATCTGTTTAAATAAAGTCATCCTGCGCTGTTTGTCAATGAGTATCTGAAGAAGTCTTCATGCACACGAAAGCTCATACCAGTAACTAACTTAGTTGGTCTCTTAAGGTGCTACTGGAAGGTATTTTTTTATTTTGCTTTGTTTAGGAACACCTTGCTTATGAAATAATATGTAGATTTCTAATTTTTAAAAATACTTATTATCAGGTTTGTATACCGCCCTATACCCGCAGGTCTTATTTCTGATTTTATTTTTCATTTATACTTTTCAAATTTATACATTTCACTAATTTTACAATCATTTTGACATTTCAAACTTGACTTCCTTCCCCCTCTTTCTGGGTTCCTTAATTTGTTTTTAATATCTTCTGTGTAGCCAAATTAACTTAATTTACTCATTCATCTTCTTTACATATATACTCCTATAAAATTGCAGGTTGTTACAATAATCCTTCCAATGTATTTATCTGTTTATAATTTATCTATAAATATTCAATAAATGATTTCCATTCTTTTATAAAAGATTTGTTATCTTGATTCCTTATTCTTCCAGAAGTTTCACCATTTCTGCATATTCCATAAGTTTTTGTATTCATTCTTCTATACCTGCAGGTTTAGGGCGGTTACAGGGAAGCTTTTAATGTTTAATGGGTTATTGTATTTTAATATTCTGTTGGAAGCCGACCAGAGTGGCTGGGGAAACCCAGCCAGATGGGCAGGGTATAAATAATAAAATTATTATTGTTGTTATTATTAAAACCACAATATAAAAACACAAAATACATAATCAAAATAAAAACAACCCAATAACCCACATCCTCCCGAACACATTTTAAAATGGCATTGGATGCCAATCAGCCAAAGGCCTGGTTAAAGAGGGACAAGGAGCCACTGCTGAAAAGGCCCATTCTCGTGTTGCCACCCTCCAGACCTCTTGTGGAGGAGGCACACAAAATAGGGCCTCAGGTGATCTCAGGGTCTGGGTAGGTTCATCTGAAAAGAGGTGGTCCTTGTGGTATTGTGGTCCTGAGCCATTTAAGGCTTTATAGGTCAAAACCTGCACTTTGAATTGGGCCCGGTAGATTATGGTACCTTAAAGGTAAAGGGACCCCTGACCTTTAGGTCCGGTCATGACCGACTCTGGGGTTGCGGCGCTCATCTCGCTTTATTGGCCGGGGGAGCTGGCATACAGCTTCCGGGTCATGTGGCCAGCATGACTAAGCCACTTCTGGCGAACCAGAGCTGCATATGGAAACGTCGTTTACCTTCCCGCCAGAGCAGTTCCTATTTATCTACTTGCACTTGTGCTTTCGAACTGCTAGGTTGGCAGAAGCAGGGACCGAGCAACGGAAGCTCACCCAGTCGCAGGGATTCGAACTGCCGACCTTCTGATCGGCAAGTCCTAGGCTCTGTGGTTTAACCCACAGTGCCACCCGCGTCCCTTTGCTACCTTAGATGCTACAATAAGCCTTAACTGCCCAGTAAGTTATTATGGCAGACATATCCTTCACAAAATTATATAATCCTTAAGGGAATTCAAAGGTATTCATAACCCTTTAGTCCATGGTCCTTTAGAAGGGTGAAGAAGATGATCAGGGGCCTGGAAACCAAGCCTTATGAAGAATGGTTGAGGGAAATGGGTATGTTTAATCTGGGAAAGAGAAGATAATGATAGCCATCTTCAAATATCTAAAGGGCTTGTCATGAGAGTTGGGTACTGGTCAGTTCCCCTGTTATGTGCATGCAGTTCTAAAATTTAAAGTGAAAGGAAGGGAGTTGATGAACTATTTTTTTCATTGTCTTTCTGCATCTTGTATTCTGTTTTCAGCAACAAAAGATCAGAAGAAAAAGACTCATTACAGAGACAAAATAACAAGTTATATGGACAGGGCAGAAGAGATTAAGAAATATATTGAGAAAGAGAAAGAAGGTATGAAGCTGTAATGTAAGTTTCATTATTATGCCTGAGGAATTATATATTGTATTCTTTTTTTTTTTCATTCAAAGATGCCATACTGCATTTTTTTCAAAGTGAAAAGTTTTCTTCTTTTTAGATGGAAAATACCACAAACAAATTAAAATAGAAGAAAATTCAAAAGGTTTCAGCTATGAAAAGCTGTTCCAAGAATATCTTAATGAAACTGTTACAGAGGTTTGGGTTGAGGACCCTTACATTAGGCAAGTCCATCAGGTAAGACATGGTTGATTTATACACTCAAAACGATTTCTTCTTTTCCATCTAAAAAATTAATCTTATTTACTTATTTACAGTTGTACAACTTCTTAAGATTCTGTGAAATGCTTGTTAAAGGACCATGCAAAGTGAAAACTATACATCTTCTTACTTCTCATGATGAAGTAAGTATTTTACCCTGACTGCAGTCCACTTACTTGGATTGTGTCCCAAGGAATTTAGTGATACTTGCTTCTGAGTAGATGATGATAATGATGATAATGATAATAACAGCAACAGCTAGACCACCAGCTCTCCAAACATTCTTAAATATGATATGCATAGGGTTGCAGTGTTGTTCCATATAAAATTGTACTTACTGAAGTTAAGCAGTTACTGTAATTGCCATGGCAAAAGAAAAAAAAAAGGATTTGCTTTCGTCAATGAATTTTTCAGTTAACATTTTGCTAACAGTAATAATATATTCTGGATTCAGAATGGGTCTGAAATTAATATACTATCTTTTTTCTTTCTGAGGATACCGGTCTATTTCTGACAGATATCTTCAACAACTCAGTAGTGAGGGAAACAAGATGGAAAAGATTGCTATATTTTGCACCTAAAAGTACACACTTTTTGTACTGGAGGGATTGTTTTAGGGTAAGGCTTGTGAATAGCCACTCGTCACATTTCCTGTGTTTACTAACAATAGGGAAATAAGAGGTTTTTATTAATTAGAAGAGAATGTTAATTAGAAGAAAATTATGTTGTGAACCGCCCTGAGAGCTGTGGATGAAGAGCGGTATACAAATTTAAATAATAGTAATAAAATTTAGGTAATTATAGTTATAATAAAGGAAACTGCTGTATACTGAACTAGACGATTGCTTGATACTGTCTATTGATTAGCCAGACTTTCAAGTGGTTTCTCAGCCTTCCTGGAGATGTGAAAAATTGAACCTGGGGTGGTATTCATGCAAAACATGTTGTTTACAACAGGGTGGTTCTCCTTTCAAGCCATCAGTGTGCTACAAATGACATAATTTAACTGTGTTTGGAGAGCTGGTAGCCTAGTTTTTTAATAATGTGTGAATCATCTTTTATGGACTTCATCGCAAGTCTTAGTTTGAATCCATAGTTAGAAGTGTGTGTAGGTGGGGCTTGGTTTGGTGTGTGGTGTTTTCATCTTTTGTCCTATGACATCTAGCCTCTTAACTTTTACTTATTCCATCTACCAAACACACACATTCCATTTCGTAAGATACCTTGCAGGAATTATGTTTAACATTAAATTTGAGTATCTGCATTGGTAAAAGTGAAAATATTGAAGGGGCTTATTCATTCTGAGAAATACGACCAATATGAATTTACAGTATGTCGGCCATTATCTTTATTTGATTTTTAAAGCAAACAAATCTTTACAGGGCAATGAAAAGAGTCAACAGATGACTATCCTAGAAGAGATACAACAATCCCTGAAAGATTTTGGCGTTACTCTGGATGTATCATATTCTCCGTCAATACACGATCGAGAAATTAGGTTGGTGACATGTGAATAAAATGTTCCACATTGATTGTCTAAGATACAGGTGGTGATAATCAACTAAATCATAATGATAGTATATCCATTGAAATCAACTGATAACATTTATTCCAGCAGCTCAACCCTGAGAATGACTAACACTGGCTATCACCCATATAATTGATTACTAAGACTGTTATCCTAATTCCACTTACCTGGAAGTAAGCCCCACTGAATCCAGTGGGGTTTACATTTGAGTAAACATGGTTGGAATTCCAGCCTATGTTTATCTTCAAACCTTAGAGTTGTCAGTTCAGGTTCTGGAAACTTGTTAACTTTTAAGAGTAATTAGCAGTGGTGTCTCCTGCCAACTGTTCAAATTGCCACTTGTCCCCCTGCCTGCCTGCTGTTGAACAAAAATGACTACAGCAAGTCAAATGATGGGAAGAGCAGTCAAAATATTTACATGTACACCCATGGTTAATATATATTTAACAGGCAACTGTTCGTTTCAACTTTGCATGCCATGGAGAGGCAAAGATGGCCTACTTCATATGTTCTTCACCCCCACCCCCCTTAGGCTTCTATTGGCGTGTCTGTGAAATGGTATTTGTATGGGAAAGGGCTGACACTTGCATCACTCCTCCATGTTGCAAATTAAGAGCATGCCCTGCTATGAACATTGTTGTTAACTCAATTGGAACAACTTAAAAGTTGCAGAGATTGAAATTGCCAACTATCATCTGTTCTTTGCTCATTGTGCTCCCTGAGCTTTTTACATATTAAGAGTGCAGTGAAATTATTTCCTTTCTCTTGTTAACCTTACATATGTCTAGTTTCTATATTTTTGAGGAAGCACTTCTCTTTTTTGCATTTAACACACAGATTCAACAATGGATGGATGATTAAAATTGGAAGAGGCCTTGATTATTTTAAGAAACCACAGGTGGGAACCGAATAGAAAAATAATAAATTTTAAAATAAATTTGAATTGCTGAATGGCTTAATTGGTAGAATAATTTGTTTTCCACAGGGTCGTTTTTGCCTTGGATACTGCGATTTTGATTTGAGACCATGTCATGAAACTACAGTGGACATCTTTCACACTAAACATACAAAGAAAACATGACCCTAAGTTCCCAAACCAACCAGTGTGTTTGTTTTTTTGAGCAAGAGCTACTTTATTCCACCACATCCACTATGCATTTTTGTAAAGTAAACTGATTGTATTTTTTTTTTTTTTAAATCTGCACATCAGCCTGATTGCTTATCTAAACAAAATGACATGTTTACCCCAGAGTAATGAACTGTCAGTGAAGACCACAATTCTGATTTGCTTCCTTGTGCTGGGCTATCAGATTTGCTTCCCATACCATGTGGAAGGATCCTCTAAAAAGCCTCTGAAGTAAAACATTTGACTACTGCATTTGTCTCTTAACAGCTACAATTCAGAAAAACCTGATTGGTGCATAGGAAAGAATTGTGCATATAGCTGGAAGATTTATAGAAGTTTTCCCTACAGCCATTTGCACTGCATATAGATTTAAATTTTAAAGTGAGAAGTTGGTTGCTTCTTCACCATGTGGTAGATGTGTCAAAGAAACCCTCTGACAGCATTTTCCTCTTATTTTCACTGGGCTGGATTCAGACTAAATTAGTTTTCCTTTAGTCCCATACATAGCCATAGGACAAGTTAATAATGACTAACTTAAACTTGGCTAATTTCAGTTAAACTAAAGATGTAACTAGCTTAGTCTGGATACACCCCATATTAACCTCAGGGACCACTCACAAGTTAAACAGGGATGCTTATGGTTCCCAAGCTGTATTTCAAGAATCACTGAACTAAGCAAGTAGCAAAAATCTTCCAAACTCAGAAATTATAGGCATCTTAATTGTGTGAAAAAGCAGCTAACTTCCTTAGGGATCAAAACTGGTAAGATGCTACAGCTATGTATAATAAAGCTGTCCACTTAATATGCTCAAGGAATTTGGAACTGTACAGGGAGCTTTTGCCTTATATGCCAATTTACTGAAGAAACAATTCTGGGGGAGTGGTTATGCAGCTTCTGTCACAATAACAAGCTGATGTCACCATGCAACAATGGAGTTTCCCGCATTAGGGGAACCCGACACTGGCATAATACGGACACATACGTTTTTATCTTTCACTATGGATTACTTTTGAGGAGAGGCAGAACTCTTGTAAAGGAAAGCAGCCCAGACAGACACAGGCTTCGACATTCTAGAATCAGCACAGCAAGATTGAGCACTATGCCAACCTGTCAACAATGGGAGAAGGCAAGAACATTCCTGTGAACCTCCATTAAATGGTGGCCTCTTGGTTAATCCCTATGTTCTAGGTCTCTCTTTTAAAGCCACCTAATAAACGGCTAGGAAGTATTTGGTCACCAAAGTCTTAAATACATTTACATTGGCAATTGACTTAAGTAGAAGTTGCTTTCAAGTAAATGGGCTTAGGCTCTCAAGCTAACAATGCCTAGCATGATTCCTCTTATTTCACGCATGCCATGTCTTACTAGAACTGGGAATTCAGAAGGCATAAATTGACCTTAAAATTCTTGTCTTGAATGTCTAGGTACATGTTTTTAATGCTATACTATGCTATGTTTCTTTCTACCAGTATTTTGTTTTATACTGTTTGCAAGCCGTTGTGTGATCCATTTGGGCAAGTCTGTAGGATGCTAACTTTAAGAAATAAATATGTAAATTTTAAAAGAGAAGACTTCTAAGGACTGGTGATAACCATTTTAAAAAACAAAACTGACTTGATTAACAAGTTTGTATTTTTTTATTTTCTTTATGTTTTAATAAAAAGTGAATTTGTTTACATTCAACAGTCTATTACTTCACTATTAAATCTCACGTTCAGCCAAGTCCTTAAAACCCTCTGCTAGAATAAGACTGTATTGATAAAGGATTGATTATCAGGAATCGACTACATTAGAGATACTATATTCTCACACAAGAGATTCCACTTGCCGTGTATCTTATAATCTGTGCATGTTCTCATCAAAGCAGCTGCTACTGCAGTGGTTTCCTTTGGACAGAATTTGCTGCCAATAAGATGGCTTTTCAGTTCATCACACATGATTGGTGGCAACCAGAAGGGAGGCACATCAATGTTGCAAGTTTCAATCTTTCCATTTTTTACATCCACATTTATCTTCATTTCAAGGCAAGATTGTTCATCAACTATATTAAAGGATGTGCTAATACTGAACTTTGGTGTTTTGCCATATAGCCAATCCCAGGATTGCAGTTCTTTTGCTTTGTTATTAATTCCAGGGAATTCTGTTTCATCAGCTGGATTTATTTCAACAATATGGTTATCAATTTGGTGGTATGCAGCATATTCTTCTGCAATGGCATCAATGAGCATCTCACAAGTTAAAGTAGGCTCTTCTTCAAAGAGATTTTTCACTAAGGCAGGTACACTTGGCGTGGCATTGCTTTTTATCCCATTGTAAGGACTTTTGAGCACAGTTGATAAAATAAATTTATCAGCACTGCAGAGCAAGGTGCAGTGGTGATAAGCAGCAGTCCTTCCTAATTTTGCAGCCGTTCCTGAGATTTTAAAAATTCCATTTAACAAGAGGTCGTATCTCTCTGTAGCCTCCACATCTAATTGGGGCCGCAGGGCTTTCAATGCTCCAACCACTAGTTTTAAATTTTCCATTCTTTTGTACATCTTCCTATTTGTAAAGAAAGTGAGATTGATGTTGCCAGGATCGTGGTAAACTGTTCCTCCCCCACTTTTTCTTCTAGCTAGTTTTATACCATTCTGTCTCATGAATCTGAGGTTACATTCCTGCCAAGGATTCTGATGTCTACCAATCACTACAGTAGAAGAATTTCTCCAAAGGAAAAGAATGTGTCTGTTTTCAAAATTCATATTATCATGGATCCAATCTTCTAAAGCTAAATTCTGATAAACATCCTGGGAAACAGACTGCAGGATCAGTCCTCTAGTTGCACATTTGAAGCCAGCAGCTGGAACTTTGAGGACACAGTGTAACTGGAAGCATTTCCTCAGAGATGACCGGATTATCATGTTTTAGTCTAACAAAACAATCAAAACAGCATAGGGTGATACACGTTTTGCATAGTCCATTTCAAAACCCTTTCAAAATATCATGTCTGTGTTTCATTGGAAAATCTTTTAAAACAATTCTGTTGAATCAGATTTTTTAAAAGACTTATTTCTCCTTTCTGACAAGTAGATAATAGAGTATTATATGACTGAATAATATGCAGAAATTGCCTATTCCAGTTGTGTTTTATCGACCACCTAAGGAAAAAACACAGAATTCATTGTTTACCCTCAAATAGCTCGTATGAGAGGCTATAAAAGATTTGCTAGGGTAATTTGTGGCTTTAGGTTAATCATTTTAATCCTTTGAAATACCAAAAAGGGATTATTAGTTATTAGGCCTTAAGCTACAAAGGAAACAATACATTTCCTCTCACTCTCATTAATTTCACAACCCAGCAATATATGCCAAACGTGAATGTTTCAGGGCTGGCGGAAAGCGGATTTTCAGCACTCAACTTTTGATATACCACTCCCTGTATTGGGATAGCACCAAGAATAAAGCGTGCGTGGCAAACGTTTTCAATTTTGCGCTGCACCACAACCATACTGGGCAAATTGCAGCAGTTGCTTCTGTGCTCAGAGACTATATTTTTGCAGGTTCTGATGGAGACCAAGGTCAGGCTGTGCACCCGAATAAGCTTTGTTCCATGCTGGCAGACCTGGTAATGGAGATAGAAAAGGCACATTCCGCGACCCACCCGCCCGAATTAAACTGAATGCAACCTTGCTAGGACAAAAAAGCAAATCCCCGTCGGGCTACATGGGGCTCTGCGTATGGGACTGCCGCCCAAAGGCACCGGACCCTCTCAAGGACACCTTGCCCAGCTCCCGCGGGGCGCCATCACGAATATGGGAAGAGCATGGCAAGAGAAGCCCCTTCCAGCTTCTCCCAGCGCGCCCCGATACCCGTCGCCCTACTTACTGGGGATCAGCTCCCTTTGCCCACGCGGGAAGCGCGTTAAGTAGCCAGGCGGTGGCCATAGATCTAGAAATCAGGAGCAACGCGCGCAGATCTACATAGATCCAAGAAATAGTCAAGAGTCGCACACTGTCTGGATTGGGTTGCTCCCCTTCAAAAAATGCGCGTCTGTTTCTAAAGGAACTTTCGCCACAGCTGGTACCTTTGGGCGGACACTCTGTTGCGCAACAGCTACTCCGAAGTCCTTGATTTCGCCATTTGTTTTCCATTGAGCAACACACATCCTTGTCAGAAGGTCCCGGAAGTTGCCTATATAGTACAGGATTAGAGAGACTATGGTTTTTGTCCAAATGTAGTCGCACAAAATTCCTTCCGGGTGTGCACAATAGAACCCGCCCGTGAGTTCCTATCAGGAGTGCTCACATCTTACCGGCAAAAAAAGTGGCATATTTCAAACAGTGAAAATCCGGACAGAAAAGTTGCTTTTGGCACAGTGGTTGAGCTTTTTACTTTTTTGTCTAATATTGCAAATCGCAACAAAGCTGTTTTGGAGCTATTTTTATGGAGGGACCGGCGACACGAGCTGCCACACGTCCGTACTTTCCCGGACATTTAGATGCATTCCGACCGGACACTGCTACAGAATGCAGTACTGTACTGTATTGCTTTCCGATCACTGTTGTTCGCTCCCTTGCAGCTGTTTCCATGGCAGTTAACGGCATTTTTCTTATTAGCGGGCAGAGGGGCGGGAGTAGATGCTGTGGAAGAGCATGGAAGATCACGGATATTTGCAGAGAAAGGCTGTCATTTGCATCGGCACTGTAATGGTTTTGCCATTCTCTGTTGCCCTGAAGCAGGCAAACCAGCCCGACAACATGAGAATCCGTATCCAAAGATTTGGCTCTTAAGCTCTGTTTTTGTTTATTTTTTTTTTCTGAACATAAAATAGCAAAGTCTTATACCATGAATATAAATTGGCAAAAGCATTTTAACAAATGTCATTGAACATCCGTTATTTCCAAACCATCATTTTCTTTAACAAACTTTTGAGAACCGACGACATTATTAGAGCTAGCTTCTGAGGGAGTGCCTACATTATTTTGTATCCCTTCTGGTATATTTTTTCCTGTGTTTTGGAAAAAGCCAGTCATAGGTCCTAAACTGATTTCCTCAGTGTTTTGAAATAAATGGTCATTTGCGCTTGGAGTTCCAATATTTGTGTCATTCTGTATTACAGATACTGGTGTCTTCGTTTTACCACAACAGTTTCCCATGGTGTAGTTACTATGCAGATATCAGAAACAATGCAAAGTCGGTTATGGTGGTCTTCAGGGAGACTGCTGCATAAACCCTATGCAAAAAACCCCAACAAAATACTATTAGTTCCAGTTACAGATAGGTAGCCGTGTTGGTCTGCCATGGTCAAAACAAAATAAAAAAATTCCTTCCAGTAGCACCTTAAAGACCAACTGAGTTAGTTCTAGGTATGAGCTTTCGTGTGCATGCACACTTCTTCAGATACACACTTCTGAAGAAGTGTGCATGCACACGAAAGCTCATACCTAGAACTAACTCAGTTGGTCTTTAAGGTGCTACTGGAAAAAATACTATTAGAATAACTGAATAAATTCCATTAACTAACGTGTGATTCTACAACTATGCATTTTGCTTCTGGAAGTAATATTAAGATGCAGGAAATTTAACATTCATTCTATTTAAATGAACAAACACAAAGAATATGGCCCCTAATACACACACAAAAAACCCCCACTGAAAATGCAGGACAAATGAACAATATAAGTAACAGTGGTTGTTATTAATGGAAATAGCAATACAATATGTATTAACAGCAGGGTTTTCATTCAACTGGAACTCACCAGAACTTAGTACTGTACCTCTCAGGTAGGTGCCATTGCCATTATAAGAGAACAAGGGAGACGTTCATGGTGTGTTCCAGCACCTCTTTTTCTATAAAAATAACACTGGTTAACAGTACTATAATTCAAAAAGTCCATTTGGGAGCTTCTGTGCTTTGGTGTGGTTTAGGAGTTTGAGTATGGGTATGGGTGCGCAACCCAAGCTTGTGCAGAATTTAGGCAGTATGAACAAAGAGAACCAGCCATTATTCGTTAAACATATCAATAACACAGCCCGTTGTGTAAGTTGATAAGCAAGGTTATAAACATACTATAGTTAACAATGGGATGTAGACTCAGTTGCCTGTGAGAATAGAGTACATCACACTAAATGTACTTCTTGTCTTCCATACAATTTTGGATGAGGCTCTAGGGTATGAATGGAACCTCATTATATTTTACCTGAAGCATCGCATATCCAAGGCAAAGTTACCTTTGGTATCTCTCTGTAACTTCAGCTCTGGGCTTCTCACATTGTATAGTAATCCTGGGACGGTGAACCACAATCCTGGAGGCAGAGGCATCTTGCCCATAGAGGCAAGTGGCATGAGGCGCCAGGACGCCATGTTCTGGAGGGCACCAGGGAAGAGGCAGAGGCTGGACACGGTGCCTCCTGGCATCAGCTGACTGCCGTCGCTCGCCTCCACCATGCTGTGCTGAAGCAGCACTGTGCCTGGAGCCTCCACCTGCCATGGCCACCGTCAAGGAGTTTGGCTGTATTGCCTTTAAGGCATGGCAGCCATACAATTTAATAATTTTATACTATTCTGATCTCCTTGTATCATCTGAATATTTAGTAAGTAAAATACTATTCTATGCCTAAGTTGGTCTTGGCATTTTCAGAAACAAGCCACTCTGGGCGGCTTCCAACCAAATATTAAAATACAGTAATACATCAAACACTAAAAGCTTCCCTAAACAGGGCTGCCATCAGATGTCTTCTAAAAGTCTGGTAGTTGTTGTTCTCTTTGACATCTGATGGGAGGGCGTTCCACAGGGCAGGTGCCACTACTGAAGAGGCCCTCTGCCTGGTTCCCTGTAACCTCGCTTCTCGCAGTGAGAGAACCGCCAGAAGGCCCTTGGTGCTGGACCTCAGTGTCCGGGTAGAACGATGGGGGTGGAGATGCTCCTTCAGATATACTGGACGGAGGCCGTTTAGGCCTTTAAAGGTCAGCACCAACACTTTGAATTGTGCTTGGAAACGTACTGGGAGCCAATGTAGGTCTTTCAAGACCGGTGTTATGTGGTCTTGGCGGCCGCTCCCAGTCACCATCTAGCTGCCGCATATATATAAATAAATACTACTATTCATATACTATAATATCCTGCAACTCAGTTAAATGTGTTCACTGAAAGAAGGCATCAGTTTATCGCTTTGTTAGTACCATTTTAATTATTTGCTTAGATGACCACTTTGTTTCCACATTCTATAGCACAACTATAGACTATCCTTATTTCTGTCATGAAAGGAGCCAGTTATCACGTTCTTGTTAACCCCCCCCCCCCGTTATATCACTCTTTGTGAAGCGCTTCTTTAAGGATAATTTTATTCTGCTGCATTTCCCCTCAATTCAGCTGATACTTTTTAACTACAAAGCATGTTGCTATTCTCCTATATGTTTCTAGAATCTGTTAGCTACTCTACAGATGAAAACCAACTTTTGATTATCTGAATCCATGTATAAAACATGTTGTTTAGTATATATTTGATATCAGTTCACCTATCAGCCTGTAAGATACTATGTCTATAAAATGTTACTTAATTTATAAAAATATTTAAAAGTACAAAACTATGTCCATAGTATTGCTGTTTAATGTGCATTGAAATTACACATTACTGTGCAATGTGACATGAAATCCAGCCTCTATTTGTGAGGTAAATGCCACAGAGCACCTCATTTTTTTATTGTATCTGAGAGCAGTAAGAGCAAACTGTAATTGCTACTAACCTGTCAGAGATAAGCATCAAGAATGCAAGATAACTTGGGGGCGTTATGGAAACAGAGTTAATCTATTTTCTCCATTATTTCATGAGCAGATTGCTGGTACTCGAAGCCAATCCCCAATGAGCATGTTCTCTCTAAACTGAGTTATATGTTTATATGAGATACTTTGTGTTGACTAGCAGCAAGGAGAGTCTCCTGGATACAAATTCCCTCTGCTAAAACCTACAGGATGTGGAAAGGCATGAAGCATATTTCTTATCTTCCTTCAGCCAACTGTTTTGCAGAACCCAAGAAGGAACTTTAATGATTTTAAAGTGCTTATTATTTACCAGTAAGTGGGATCCACAACAAAATGTTGCAGGATGGAATTCTCCTCTACAGCTGTCCATCTAATTGGGCGTGCCTTCTGCCGGAACTCTGCTGCCCCTTCCCCTCAGTTTTCTGTTTCCATCCACCTGCCAATATGCTGAGCATGATAGTAAGTCCTCATTAGGCTCAGGGGAGGGGTTGCCACCCTTAAGCTTTTTCTTTTCTTAAAAGTTGTTCTTTTATGTGTATTTGCAAACCTGTTGGTTACCTAAAGCGTGCTAATACCTCCCTCTTGTTTGTGAGTGGTGCTGTTTTGGCTGCATCAAGAGAGTGGCACTTGGATAAATGAGTCTACTGTTAAGAAAGTCACCTGAACGAAATGTTGCAGTGCTGTATTGTCTGAAAAAACAAAAGTTATAATAATAGAGAAGACTCCCTATTCCAACCCGAGTCTTAATTCACGTGCATTAAAAAAAAGTGCACCCAAGTTTGCTTTTACAGTACCTTCCTCTTTGTGCATAGGTGCTGCCATTTTGGTTACATTATGACAGGCACACAGGCAGCCCTAAAGTTCAGAGATAACATATAAAATGATAGTGGCATCTTTGGAAACCACCCTAAATCTTGCGCTGTCTCTGCGTGTCCTTAATTTCCCTGAAATAATAATTTAAAAAAGAAATACTAAGGGCTAAAGAAAAAATAATAGCAGACATAGGGCACCAGGGCTCGTGCGACATCCCTGCGAGCCCTAGTGGCAGTGCCCAAGAACCTGTCCCCCACCCCACCCCACCCCTCCTACGCCCCCGCGATAGAACGGTAGGCGCCTCACGCCCTTCCTTCCAACAAGGCGGTCCTCCCCCCCCCCCCCCGGCGCCCGCGCGAACGCCACGCGGCGTTTGGGGCGCGAGGAGCGGTTGACGCGGCCGGACGGAGTGCGCCGCGCGCGGGGGCGCCAGATGAAGGGGGCGGGGTCAACAAGAGGAGCGCGCCCCTTGCCCGGTTTTGTCTAACAGGTAGCGAGAGAGCCGGAGGGGAGGGGGGAGCGTCGCGGCGCCGTTGCCAAGGAGACGCCGCGAGGGGCCAGGGAGGGACGTTCATTGTGCCAAGCGGGTGGGGGAGTTAACAAGCGCTCAGGGCGTCCTGAAGAGAATAATCAGAGGCGGTCTTGAGAGAGACGCGGACATTAACTCCCCACCCTCCACCGCGTCAATTATTAGTTATTTTTTTGCTGTGGGGGCGGGCATGACAGCTGCCTGGCTGTCACCCCCCCCCTTCCTCACTAGGTGAACCCGCCCGTCACGCGCCCCACGCCGCGCGGCCGTTGAGGTGAAGCAGGAGGCGGGGGATTGTTGCCTCCGAGGCGTCGCCGCTTACGCTCGCCGCTCATTGGTCCGCCGGGATTGAGAGGGAAAAGGAGGCGAAGGAGCGGGCGAGGCTGAGGAAGCTGAGTGGAGGAGCGACCGAGAGAGAGAGAGAGAGTGGGGGGAAAGGCAGGAATATTAGCTTAGTTTAACTGCCGTCATGAGCTCTAGGAAATACCCCGGGCCCGGGCGCAGGAGGAGAAGAGAAATTCTTTCCAAGGTACAGATAGCGTACATGGTACATGGGCGTAGCCGGGGGTGGGGAGATAGAAAGGCAGCTGCTTCCCCCCCCCCCCAAAAAAAAAATAACATTTTTTTTTTTAAAAAGTAGAAATTGTAGAAAGATTTTGATAGATTTTTCTCAGCGCTTTGGGGCGTGGGGTCAAAAGAAAGTAATTTAAAAACCGAGCTCCGTCGGTTAGAGAGCATGGCGCTGATCATGCCAAAGTTTCATGGGTTCGATCCCTGTATGGGACTGGGCAGCCGCCTATTCCTGCATTGCAGGTGGGTGGACTCTCAGAGGGACCCTTCCAACTCTGCAACTCCCATAATCATACCATACATTTCATTATGGAATCTGCTAGGCAGAGCCGAACGGATGATGAGGGCAGGTGGGTTGTCCTGCCCCAACGCCAACATAAATCATGGCTACGCCCATGGCCACCAAGGAAATAGGAAGACACCCCAGTTGCATGCCAGGCAGGCTGCAGAGAAATGAGGTTTTATGTAGGTGCGCTCACGGTGGCTAAGTCTGAGCAGTTGTGTTTGCTTGAAGGAGGTGGTGGTGTCTTTTACTTGTAAGCATGGGTAGCTGCAATCCTGAAAAACCCACACTGTGGAATAGATGGGTTTTCAGCTGTCCACTGCACACCCGCAAAAAAGGTTGCAGAGTAGAATGAAAGAAAATCCACAAGCCCAGTATGTCCCTAGTATTATCTATGGGAAATACATCAGCCATTTCCTCTCCTTCCCTTAGGGTTATTTCTAAAGTTATATTTTAAATATATAAAATAAAAGTTTAAGAAGTTTCTGGTGTAGCAGCTACCCCTGAGTGTGCCTAGCCGTTAAGTCCTCAACCAAAACAAACTCTACTGTCATGGCGACCGATAGCCTTACATGGTGTCAAGTAGGCATGGCTTGACACCTCCAGGTGCCTTTTTGCTTTTGCACAGAATTAATCCAGAGTCAGTTTCATTCAGCAAACCTACTAAGCACGTAACTGTGATCGCAAATACAAGGGGGAGAATTCCAGTTTATTTTAGAAAGCAGATGCTTCCTTCTCTTAACACTAAATCATCTAGCTCAGTAAACATATAATCATGGAGAGCATATATAAGTGATAGATGTTTATGTTGTATTTTTAAAATATTCCTTTAAACACAAAATTTACTGAAATTCTAGCATTGCTTTTTCAAAGTCATTATCAGACTTTTATGTTTTACTAGAAAAATCAGTGTGAATAAGCTTTGAGTTCTGTGATTTTGTTTTAAAGGTGCGTGTTAATATAAAAAGGGGAGTGTATGAGATTGGGATTCAGCACTATTTGATGAGGCTTTCCGGCATATGATTGCCTGCATTTGTGTGTCATAATATCCTCCATGTGACAGCCCTTTAGATTTGATATCTTCAAATATCTAAAGGCTATCAGAGGATGGAGCAAGCTTGTTTTCTCCTGCTCTGGAGGCTAGGACCTGAACCAATGAATTCAAGTTACAAGAAGAGATTCCAACTAAACATCAGGAAGAACTTCCAGACAGTAAAAGCTCTTCAACAGTGGAATGGACTCCCTTAGGAGCTTGGGAACTCTCCTTCACTGGAGGTTTTTAAGCAGAGTTTGAATGACTATCAGTCATGTATGATCTAGTTGAGATTCCAGCATTGCAGGGGGTTGGACTAGATGACTCCTGGTGACCCTTTTAACTCTACCTATGATTCTAAAGAGATTCTATATGAGGCTTCTCTCCTACTGAAAATGTTGATGCTTGCTATTCTCGTGGTAGAAATAGATTAAAAATAAAAGAACCTTGTGAACATTGGCGTGGCGGGGGGGGGGCTACTGCCCCCCCATCAAGTAAATAAAAAAAAATTAAAATTGTAGAAGGATTTTGACAGATATTTCTGAGCACTTGTGGTCAAAAGAAAGTAATTTAAAGTAATTTAAAACGTTTTATTCTCAATCTGTCAGACAGAGTCATATGAAGAATAATGACAGGTGGGTGTCCTGCCTCCATTAACATAAATCTGGGCTACACCCATGCTTGTGAACTGTTATAGGACTAAGCTCAACATTTAAGATGGCCCTAGTTATTAATTCCCAAAGTACACATTGGGGCGATTAATTCAGTGATACTTACTTCCCAGTAAACATAGGATTTGGTTGCCTAGGCATTACCCTAACAAGTAAGGGATGTGGGTGGTGCTGTGGTATAAACCACTGAGCCTCTGGGGCTTGCTGATCAGAAGGTTGGCGGTTCGAATCCCCGTAACGGGGTGAGCTCCTGTTGCTCCACTAGTGCAAGCAGAAGCAGTATAGTCATGCTGACCATATGACCGGAAAGCGGTCTGTGGACAAACGCCAGCTCCCTCGGCCTTTGAGTGAGATGAGCACCACAACCCCATTGTCGCCTTTGACTGGACTTAACCATCCAGGGGTCCTTTACAGTTACCTTTTACCTAACAAGTCTTTTTAAAAAATGTAATCTGCTATTAATAAATAATAAGTCACTTACCAGACGATTTACAATATTTTTATCCATGTTTATCCAAGTTTTTCAGGAAAAAAGTTATAGAATACTTTTTCTGTTGTATAGTGCAGTTGTAAGCACATGTACTAGGGACTTTTGCCTCATGAAGGTAGAGATCAGTAATCTCAGATCTTAACATGATATATTGTGGTAATTCATCTAATTAATGTTACTTATCATTTATCATAAAAACATATCTTTATAGATTGAAGTATTTTGTGTATTATGAATAATGTCATCTTTAGGCACAGAGGGAATAAAAGCAGATATAATGGCAAAAATACTATGGATACCTGGGAGTATCACAGATTCATAGGGCTGGAGGAGGCTTTATAGGCTATCTAGTCTATCCCCCTGCTTGGTGCAGGAAATCCAGAGTTGCGTTGCTTCATCTTGGAAATATGGTTGTCCAGCCTCTGCTTGAAGACCTCCAGCAAAAAATAGCCAACCACCCCTGTAGGTAATTGCTTGCATTGTTTAACTGCTATTACCATCACAAATTTTCTCCTAGAAATCTTGTCTCAAGTCTCATATACGGTAAACAACATGCATAAGCCTAATTAATGTATAAAGGGGTTAACACCATAGCACACGCATCCGCACACTCGGTCCTCCAGCTGTTTTGGGACTACATTTCCCATCATCCCTGACCACTGGTCCTGTTAGCTAGGGATGATGTATGGAAAATTCTGGCTGATGTATGAAAAAGCACATGAACCTAACCTTTGAAGATTTTGTAAGTAAACCAGTTTTTAACTTACCAAATGTGTGGTGTTTTCCTTTGCTGGGAGAAGAGGGAAATATTGAAATGCACTTGGGAAGGACATATTTTAAGTGTATGACAGCCTATACTTCCATGCTTCACTTTGCTGCATATTTTGTGGCTTTAAATCTCCTTGCATTGTCTCACAAAGGGTAGTTGCTCCAGACTTGGATCTTGGCATCCAGGATTTGCACCAACAAATTTAATTTAAGCCTTTTAGATCTAGTCCTAATCTCTGGGACAAAAGAAAACAGGGTGCTCCAGACTTGGGTGATTTATTAGCACCCAATTATTGCTATACTGCTGTAGCTTGTAAATGGAATAGCAACTCTGTTTCCAGACTTCAGGAATCAAAATAACATTCTGTAGCCAGGTGGCCAGTCCCCTTTCACCCAGTCCCATATGTTAGGGGTGGGGATATTATATTGGACCATATGAGTGGAAAGTTTTAAATAATTCCTCTCCCTTGTTTTGCTCCTAATTATTATTGCCTTGCCCCAATTTGGGGTGGGGTGGGGGAAAGGATAAGATATAGTAAATGAACACTATGTGGAAAGGAAGGGTTAAAGTAGACTCTCAGGGAGGACAGATGGACCATAGAGAAGGAAATGCCTAGAGCAATCTATCTAGGTTATAACAGCCTGCAAACCATTGTACAATAGTCCATCTAAACCTGAGGAAATTATACAGCTGTTCTTTGTGTTTTTTAAAAAAGTTGGATTTTCTGAGCTTTGAAGAAAATGAGAGCTGATCAGGGAGCAGAATGCTTTGTTCACAACATCATACAGATGCCCTGTAAAAAGTGAGTGAATGAAGTGGTTATTCCACAATAAATATCCAGAGTGGAAGCAGCCCTGGGCTTTTCCTTATTTTTTCTTTTGGTAACATAGTTTTTATTCATTTTCATCTTTAAACTTTAATATGGTTGCATTGAGATATATGTTTATTTACATAAGAGCATATTACATGCATCAATTACATAAAAAACACACTCAGATAAAAGTTTCTGAATATATTAAAGTTGTGTCAAAGTGTATATACCAAAACTATTACAAATATTACATATATGAACTGATGTAAAGTATAAGTAAAAGGTATTTTGTATCAGTAACAATTAGAATTTGTAGTAATCTGTAGGAAGGAGGAAAATAAAATAAAATAAAATAAAATAAAATATTTATTTCATGCACACCACACTGTGCTCTAAACTATGGATACTGCTCTACCATATGCTTCATTATTTGTATAATCAAGAACATCACACCAGACTGCATAAAATTGTCTTGTTTCTTTGGCCTCTTTCTACTTTTAATTTTTGTGTCAGTTTTTCCAGTAATGCTATTTGCCAAATTGCATTATACCATTGGTCCATAGTTAATAATTGTAATGATTTCCATATCTTGGCAATAGCTGTTCTTGCAGCAATTAATAGTGTTGTGAGTTCTTTGTTTGTAATTTGCAATATATTATGACAAGTTAATTGTGGTGTCATGGAGACTGTCTGCCTTGCAATCAGAGATATTTCTGTAAATACTTTCTTTCTATAACTTCTATTTTTGGACACTCCCACCACATGTGCTGATATGTCCCTATAGTGGGACATCCTCTCCAACATATGGGAGAACCATTCGGTTTTATATAGGCTAGGCATCAAGGTATTAAGTACCAGTTGTACACCATTTTAAGGGCTGTTTCTCTGCATGTTGCCGATATGCATTTTTATGGCACTTTTGTCCACAATCTGTACCCTGCGTCTTCTTCAATTTCTAAATCCAAATTTAGTTCCCACCACCTCAAATTTTGCTGAGGAATAAGTTGAACCTCTATAATAGATTTATACAAAGATATTAACCATTTTGTGAATATATTTTCTTTCACTGTTATTTTTCCATATTTCGTCACCTGTCTTGTGACTTTGTCTTTAACCTAGAAATTTGTTGATGAACCATAGATGAGCACACTTTGACTGTGGTTTTCCAGCCAGCCCTGATCCCATCCAATTATATTGCCATCTAAACCTGTTGAACATAGTGGACTTTACTTTCAGTTAAATATATACTGGTTTGGGCTTCAACTATGTTTACAATATAATACCTTATGACAATAACAATCAAAACTTGCATTTTTTCAGCCGAATGCAGAAATAGACTATTACAAAACAGGACTGTTCTTTAAACAGTTTTTGCTTCTTTCCCCCCAGAGGTTGACAACAAGAGAAGAGCTTGTGTTAGGTTGTCCATTTTCTGAAAGTGAGAGAGCTTCAAAATCAGAAGACAGCATTAGGAAAGACAAAATCATCCAGCAACTGCAATCAGAGGTTCTATCATATTTTTCTGAAAATTTGGCTATTTGTAACAACTAAACTAGACCATAAACATAACATTTTGCTGTGAAAAATGGATTTGTCCTATCATTAGAAATGTAGGGACAAAACAATGGCATGGGATCAATGGTTACATTGTAATGACTATATGATAGTAGTTAATCAACCTGTTGTGGCATTTTATCATGACAGTATCCATGTGTACTAAGGGGCCTTCCCAATGCAAAAGCCTATAGGTTTAGCACATTTGTTTACTGGAGGTATATGGAGAGTAATTACAGTGCTCAGCTGCATCAGGACTACTTGGTTTTATTAGTTTTGAATCAGACCTGACAAAACTAGGTTGATGGATTCTTTAGAAATGGATGAATATTGTGTTTGCCAGATTTGATATCATTTCATTGATCAGAAGAGCATATGCTGATCACAAGACTGCTCATTAGCAGCAAAGGGCAAACACAATCCATATTCCTTTTATATAACATATGGCAAATATTTATTGAATACATAAATTGTTCAGACTGTGGCAGGAATCTACCCAGTGCTCATGGGAAAATGTGGCATGATCTCTTAGAGTTATCAAATGAAACTTTAACACATGGCATGATAAAAGTCTGTAATTTTATCAGGACAAGTTACTTGTAGTTTACTGTTGTAACAATGGTTTTCTCAAAATTTATCTTCTGTACTATGAAAATAAATAAAAACAGTATTTAAAAAAAGACTGCTCATTTGCTTAAAGGCTACAATATTAGCAGCGGCAGTAGGCAGAAGATTATTGAATTAAAGTGTATTTTATAGGGTTGGTTTGCATGACATGCTAAGCCAAACTTGATTTTAGTGAGATGTGAGCATGCTGGTTTTGGGGTAGGAGCTTGCAGCTGTTTTGTTCCCCCCTGATCTTTTTTGCTGCCATGCTGCACTTAAGTAAGCCATAATTTGACTTACCATATCCAAACCATGGCTTATAGTTAAGCTTTCTCTTCACCAGCCATGAACTGTTACCAAAGTTTAATCTTGCTTACAGCTTGTTGTTACCAAGGAGAGAGTTTAACCATGAGCCCTGGTTCAAACAAAGCAAACCTTGGTTAAGCTTGATACAACAATGAAAGGATCAGGGAAGAGCAAAACAGCTGTGAGCTCCTCTCTAGGAGCTTGCATACTTGCACAGTCTCTCTCCATGTTTTACATGGAGCTTTGTTATCATTCAAGATCCTTAGAAACAAAGTTGCTGCATAATTAGGCACGTTCCATGAGCTGCATTATATGTTCTAGCTTTCTAACCTTAGAATTAAGACACTGAATTTGACATACATGCTTCATAGGCAGATTTTAAAAGCTTCATTGTCATTCAGGTTCCAGGTGAAAAACAACAATTTCCATACAGCTGGAGGCCCTACTGGGCATGATGATGGCAGGTTGCAACATGAGTTCCCCTTGCCCCCATGAGCTCGCCTGTAGTCTTGGAGCCCTTCTGGAAGATGAGGCAAAGTGATTTGGTGGGAAGAACATGGGAGCTGGGTTTGACTTTCACTTCTGGACTAATTATTTAAATAACACATCATTCCTCTGCTTTATATTAAATCAGTGCTTTGACCCAGCTTTTATAGGCTGGTCACTTTGGCCTTAAAAGTTCTCATTATCTAACCATTATCGGATTTTCTGAACAATTCAGCATATCACTTTTGAAGCACGCCTAAAGTGTTGGTCTTTGCATGGTTTTTCTGTCTCTCTTAGTCTACCTTACCACTGGGCTGCTTCACACATGACAGTTTTCTTTTAGTGATGTAAAAAAATGCTTCTTTATATACTGTTCCTATTGAAACTTGGTTCATTGAGGCAGCATCCAAAGGATTTTGACAGCTGACGAGTTTATAAGGAGTCACAGAGTTAGAGATAATCTAAGATGTTTGGGGCCTGAGCTCTCCAGGACTAAAGATGGAGTGTCACTTAGTATGTGTGAAATTTATTCCTTTAGTCATGCGTAAGCTCAGCCAGCCATTTCCATGTGGGAGCAAGCAGTTTCAATGTACCTTAACCATGGTCAGCTGCTCAGGAGCCTTTTACACTTAGTATGTGATAGGGACTAATGTTTTGCTGCCAAGACTTAAGGTGTAGGAGAAGTGAAAACATTTTGTTCTTTTTGACTTACAAGGTTGAAGAACTGCGAACAAAAAATATTGAGTTGGAGAAGTATGTTACAAAAATACTTGATAGTAAGAAAGAAGTAACAACTCAAGTGGGTGACTTGACAAGTAAGAATGAATATCTCTGTAAAGAACTCGCTCATGTAGACAAGTTAGCAGAACAGCTGGAAAAAGAAAAAGAATTTGTATTGGATAGTGCAGACCAGGAAATTGCAGAAGCCAAGGTACTTGAATTAATAATAAAAATTTTATACATGCAATGCTTTTATAGTTTGTTCTTTTTAAGAATTAGTTTCACAATTACAGGAGAAATTTCCATTTCTGGATCTCATGTAGTTTTAAGAGTTTGCATATGTGAAATACTGGAATTGTAACCAATTGGAAGAGCTGTAGCTCAGTGAATGAGCATCTGGTTTGGATGCAGAAATTCCCAGATTCAGTCCCCAGCATCTCCAAGTAGAACTGGCAAAGACTTCTGTCTGAAAACATTGCAACAATACTGAATTGGATGGATCAAAGGTCTATCTCAGGATAAGACAGTTTCCTATGTTCCTCTCAGTGTTCAAATAATTTTACAACACACACACACACACACACACAAAATGTTGACCAAGTAAAGAGATACAGGTGTAGGTCAAAAAATATTGTGGACATTTAGCCTTGTAAGGTGTAGAGCAGAGGAAGGTAAACTTGCAGGCGCCACTGTTGAAACTGATATCCATCAGCTGGAGTCTGATATAAAGGCCATAGACTTAAAGAATTCTGAGCACATGATTTTTTTTTGAGTAATACTTTTATAGTATCAGAACTCAAATCACAGTCCTTCAACATAAAAATCCACTCCTGGTTATCCTAAGCTTTCTTCATTCCAACTGGATAATTTAGGAGGGATTCATTGTGTTGCTGTTGTTAAAGAATCAGGAGTCAAAAATCCTTACCAATCTATAGCGTGTTCGAAAAGTAACTTACACCTGTTGGATAAGGTAATGCAGTAGGTGTCTGGTTACTTTTTGAACGTCTTGTGTTCAAATCACCCAGAGATTTATCAGTAGATCCTGATCTACCTTGTGCCCAACTCTGAGCTGCCCTCCCAGCCCCAAAGAGAGGTGCCTCCTCACTCTGCCCTAAAGGAGCCTGGGAAGAGGATGCCCCCAGCCTTAGTGGCCCAATGGAGACTGGCCAAAGGTGAACATGAGGCCAGCACCTTACCTTCGGAGGCAGCAGCAGAGCAGCAGCATGGTGGAAAGGCTCCCCTTCAGCACCGGGCACTCAGCTCCCAGGCAGGCCTTGCACACAGCAAGCACAAGAAAGGCCAGCACAGCGCCTGCCTGCCTGGTCTCCCTCACCCACTTACATGCTTACTCTGAGGCTGCCTCAGCTCCTGTCAACCAGCAGTCCCTGGCCAGCCCCAGAGGCACCATTTGCCTGCAGAGCTTGTAGCCAGGGCTGCTACAACAAACAGCTGAGTAAGCCTTTGGGAGGCAGGATGCAAGAGGGCATCAGAGGAGGGAGGGAAGGAAAGAGGCACAGAGTCCAGTGTTGCCTGCAGCACCCCTGAGTGCCACAGCACACTGATTGAAAACCACTGTGCTGACTGGCACCTCAGCTCTACTGGGTTTGTCATTTTCAGCTCATCTTAAGGAGTTATCCAAATGCATTATTAGTCAGTGAAAAATATTTGCCAAATGCTCTATTTTCAGTTGTCTAACTAATCATATTTTTCTTTCTTTTCATTTTAGTCTCAGATTAAATGCCAACAAAATACTATACGGAAATTGGAACATAAAATCAGCGCCCTTAGCTCTGTAAGTTACATATCTTTATTTTTGCTGATGAAACCTCATATCATATGTACATTGCAAAAAACATTTGCACAGATTAGTACAACTGATACGTCTTTTATAAGATATTTAAATGCATAATTGTAGTGTTAAGAATACATAATATTCAAAATGCCCCTTAGTCTGCATTTTATGTCTTTTCAGGGATCTTTCTCTTTCTTCAGCATTAACAGTGGTTTGACCTCCCTGCATGTCTGTAACACAGAAAGCAATGGGCACAATTCTTTCCTATTCAGATTGCATCTCTGTGCACCTGGGAAGACATTGGGGATGCAAGCTGAACATGGTCATTACTGCACCCTTTCCTAACAACCCTTAGGTGTGTGGAGTTGGTGGGCGGGCTTAATTATTACCTAAAGACGTACTCTCTTCAAGTTTAGAAATTCAAGGAGTAATCTGTTTATAAGGAAACCTTTTTCCTAGAGCCTTTTCCCTTAGAAAGCTCATCTACCTGTCAGAATGGTTTGGGTGTGCCGTTTCACACTTACCTTCTTTTCACTTGCAGAGTGTACTATGTGCACCTGCACCCAAGCTAGGAAGCTCTGCGTATTTTTTTTCTGTCTAGCAGAAAGATTGGCAAAAGATCCCTATTTTTCATCCATACCCTGCTTCATAAAGGACAAAGAAGGAAAGAGAAGGCAGGTCGCGAAACCAGTCTTCTTCTCTCACTCAAGTTGTCAGCTATGACATTTGTTCAGTGGTGCACATAGGCATTCATAGCCACATGCATGCTAGGTTCTTCCACTCTTCCCAGCCTTTATTGTGAGATCTGCTTCATACAACCAACTCTATTAATCTTGACAGAAACAGCTTTAATGATTTTATAATATGGTAAATTCAGAAATTCTGAAACATAAAAAATCTTGTTTCTGTAGAAATGTGTAAATATTTGTCTTAGTTGGAAAAGTATGTTTATTGTAATAATTGTTTTCACTTTGGCACTTAAAAGCCTTCCTCAAACATTGAACTATCACAGGAGAAGCGTCCCTCAAGGCTTGACAATTCTATCAAGTCAGCAGAAGAAGACAGATATCAGCTGAAGAAAATGCTTCGAAATACATCAAGTCCTAGGCGCAGCTCCTCTCATTCTGTTTCAAAGGAGCTTTCCCCCATCCGGGTATATTTTTCAACTTTCATAAAGTATAGATTTGTGCATTTTTTCAGCTGATTTTGATTACTTGGCACTATTAATATGCTAGCAAGGGACTGAAGTAAATTAATCAGGCTGCCTAAATCCTGTTGAAGTCAGTAAGATTTAAGCAGCTTTACAATGCAGTTCTGTGCATTTCTATTCAGAAGCAGGCCCAATGAGTTCAGTGGAACTTGCCTCCCGATAAGTTAGAATTGCAGCCTAATGCATACAAAATACAGGTTGCATTTTCTGGTATGCATGCTATCTGGTTCCTGCATACTGCTGTTTGGATTGCAAGGACTAATTGATGATGGATTGGTAGATGGATGGTTCCGTCATTGGGAAGATGTTGTACTACATTATCTTTTGTCGTTTCTAACTTTGTGATATGTACCTAAGTTTATACTATTTTCAAGGTATCTGTCAACTTAAATCTTTGATTAGACTCATTTCAATAGAATTAATCACATTCTACATAATATCTAACAAAAAGCATTTCAGAATAGTTAATTGTGGACAGATTAATATGAACTGAACAGACAGAAAGATATCCAATGGTTAGTCATACTCAAAGTAGATTAATTGAATTCAATAGACTTAAAGTCTCTGATTAATACTTACTTGGATATTGCCCACCATCTTCCTGAATAATTTAAAACTGGATAATCCAATCAAATTATAAAGTTTGTGACATGGATGTTATTGATTGATGGATGGATAAATCAAAAGCAGTAGAAAAGTAGATCAACTTCTCTTTATTAACTGTTTAGGGATGTAAATCTGATCCAGAATTTCAGCAAATGTTGAGAGACCGTGATGAATATAAGACAATGCTGGAAAGATATGAACGTCACATGGCAGAAGTTCAAGGCAACATCAAGGTTCTCACAGCAGAAAGAGACAAAGTTATTCAACTTTACGATCAGGTAATCTTTACAGGCATATGGAATATTCTGGTAAGAAAAATTTCTGACAAAATATAAAATCTTAAAGTGTTTGGGAGCTGTTAACGTTAAGATTGCCTTAGGAGGCCTTGTTGAAGGTTTGTCATCCTCAGGATTTATGATGTAAAGGTAAAGGTAAAGGGACCCCTGACCATGAGGTCCATTCGTGGCTGACTCTGGGGTTGCGGCACTCATCTCACTTTATTGGCCGAGGGAGCCAGTGTACAGCTTCCAGGTCATGGGGCCAGCATGACTAAGCGAACCAGAGCAGTGCACGGAAATGCCGTTTACCTTTCCACCGGAGCGGTACCTATTTATCTACTTGTACTTTGACGTGCTTTCGAACTGCTAGGTTGGCAGGAGCAGGGACCGAGCAACAGGAGCTCACCCTGTTGCGGGGATTCGAACCACCGACATTCTGATCGGCAAGTCCTAGGCTCAGTGGTTTAACCCATAGTGCCACCTGTGTCCCGATTTATGATGTGCAAATACTTAAAATGTGGGCTCCTACTTTTGGCACCTAAACTCTGGAATTTCTCTTTCTGGAGGGATATAGGACTGCCTTATTGTAGACTTAAACAGTTTGTTAAAATATTTTTTTCTAGGCTTCCTGCACTTAGGTTTCAATTTATTTTCTGTTTTATTTGTATAGCCTGATTTTATATACAGAGAGATTTATGATTTGGATTTTTAAAATATTTCTTTTTTGTACTATTATAATTTATTATTGTATCCTGCTTGTACATTTACACTGGGGAGAAAAGTTTTGAAATTTTGAAGATGAATGAATGAATGAATGAATAGATGCTATCTCTTCTTTTGGGACCCATCATGGAAAGTAATGTGAGCAGCAGCTAGTGGGAAGGGGTGGTGCCACAGACCTGACCTAGTAGCACTGCTGCTGCCATGTAGCAGGATGAGGTGGAATAGGGTGGTAGTGAGGACAGGGTGGTTCAAATATAGTGGCAGGTATGTTAAATTGGCTCTGCTGGTGTGCCTAAACCACCATAACTGAATTGCTACTTTGCCTTACCTCTTCACCATCCTGATACACAGCAGTAATCCTGTTGCCAGGACAGGTCCACGGTGACACTCTTCCCTGCCGGCTGCTCCTATACAAACTATTAAGAACATAGAAAGAACGGTAACGAATTAGATCAAGGATTGATTTATTCCAGGATCACATTTCCACAGTGCCATCCTGATGCCTCTGGATAGCTCCCAACCTAAGCAGGTTTTAATAACAACAGGCCTTCTCTGTTGCTTGGGCTATTTGTGGATGTGAAATTATGGGTTGTATTCACTTTGTATATATCTGCTGAAGTAAGTTGGTTCCAGTTTTGTCTTCGGTAGGCTAGTTACAATTTAAGTTTTCTTGAATTGGACAAATCTTCATCTGAGTTTTAATTTTGAATGATAGGCCCAGGAAGAAATAAGTCAACTGCGAAAAGAAGCTATGAAAGTCCCAAAAGCATCCAAAACTGCGATGACTGCACAGGCTGTTTTGAGGCGTGTGGAAACAGAAAGGGATGCAGCTATTTCTGATTTCCGAAGGATGTCCACTGAACGAGATAGCTTGAGAGAGAGGTTAAAGGTTTGACTTTTTATCCAAATTCATTTGTGCAACATCTGTTCAACATAAGACAATTGCCAATACCGTTGTGTGGTATCTAATCTAATAGATTAAATTTTATTATACTAAGTGTATTTGATTTATGTTTTTGTTTGATACAGATTGCTCAAGAGACTGCATTTAATGAAAAAGCTCACCTGGAACAGAGAGTTGAGGAACTGGAGTTAAATGTTCAGAGTGTAAGGGAAAATGTTTCCTTATTTTAAAGATATGGTAGCTATAACGTTGAACAAGTGGTTAGAAGCCTGTAAGGACAGAGACATTGAAAAGATACATTGAATGATTATTTTTGTATAAATATACAACTCTTACTACATTATTCAAGAAACATGCAAATATTTGTATGCATTAATTCTTATGTTTTTATTTAGTAATCTATACAGAGCTTTATTTGTTTGTTTGCTTATTTATTTATTTATTTATTTATTTATTTATATCTCGCCTTTCTCCCAGTGCAGGAGTCAGATCCAAGGTGGCTCACAACATGCATTAAATACAGATACAGCTAAAAAGCACACCAAACAGTTATAAGTATAAATAAATAAATAAATAAGTTACCATATTAAAAACGACACTGAATTAAAACAACTTAACCATTTAAAAACCCAACAACAAGAGGAGGAGAAAATATGCAATTCATACCATTAAATGACCCTGCCACAATAGTGGCCAAAGGCCTATCTAAACAAAACAAAAAAAGCCTGCCTGCCAGAGAAAAGAGAGAGATGGCCAACCTAACCTCCCATGGACTAGAGTTCCACAATATGGGAGCAGCCACCAAAAAGGCCCTCTCCCATGTCCCCACGAAATGTGCCTGTGAGGGTGGCAAATGGAGAGAAAGGTGTCCCCTGAAGATTTCAAAACCTGGTCAGGCTTATCTAGGGAGATAGCCTGGACCCAAGGTGTATAGGGCTTTATAGCTCATGACCAACATTTCAGTTGTGCCCAGAAACAGGCCAGTAGCCAGTGGGCTTATTGTAACAAAGAGTTTCGATTCTCACTGTAACCTGTAACCTTTATTAAAGGGAAATATATTCTTAAGGAATCAGTCCTAGAAACTGTAGTATATACATTTGGCTGTCTTGATTAAGATAATGCAATCAGCTGAGGTGGACAAGGTGCTGGTGGCAATGCATCTGACCACATGTGGAAGGGAAAGGAGATTGTTAGCCGCTTTGAGACTCCTGAAAGGGAGTGAAAGGCGGGATATCAAATCCAAACTCTTCTTCTTCTTCTTCTTGACTCCTGTCCTTCCTGGCTTATTAAATCTAGCAGAGGGAGACTGACTGGTTGGGTCCCTAGTATGGTTAATGCTTCGCTGCATTGGAGGGGGGCTCTGCTGCATCATCTAAGTCTTCTGTCTAGCTTGGCAGTCTATAGCAGACCCCCACAGTAAAGTCACTGTTGTTTCTTTCTCTTACAATCTTTACCCATATACTCTCAGTCTGCTTTCCATGCTCCAAGTCATGGATTTCTTCACAGGTATACACATCCTTACATATAATGCTACTCCTCCTCCCTTTCTGCTTGGTCTATTCCTTTAAAACAGATTATACCCCTCAGTTTCTACATTCCAGTTATGGGTCTCATCCCACCAGGTTTCAGTAATGCCTACCAGGTCATACTTGCAATCCTGAATCAAAAGCTCAAATTCATCTTGCTTGTCTCCCATACTCTGTGCATTTGTGTGGAGACAACTTCTTTGGAGGCTTTTAAGCAGAGGTTGGATGGTCATTGGTCATGGCTGCTTTAGCTGAGATTCCTGCATTGCAGGGGGTTGGATTCGATGACCCTTGGGTTCCTTCCAACTCTACGATTCTATAATTCTATAAAAAGTCTGAAAAGGCAACACAAATAATTTCTAAGTAAAGGTGTATGTTAATTGAAGTAGTTGGATGTTATATAAAGTAATAATTCCTTGTCACTTTAATGTCTCAGCTTGACAATGAGCGATTAGATCAAACATCAAAGATGGCTTTAATGAAGGAGACAATCGAGTCTCTAGAAATGGAGATGAAAATATTGGCAAAAAGAGCAGTAGATTTTGAAAGTGAGCTAAGCAGGCAAAAAGCAACTAATGCTTCACTGAGGTAACTGAAATATGTGTTGAATCAAATATTTTATGTTTCTAAGTTTGTGCCTGTTGACTGGCTATAATCTTAACTTTTTGAGATACGAAGTAGGCTTATTAATGGGATATAAATAATAATGTAGTTTAAAAGGATGGTGATATACTGTATGTTCTACTTTGGCAATAGTTGATCTTTAGTTAAGTTGGCTTATTTCATACACTAATTCTAAATTACCTGATACCTGACTTGCACTGACTAATATTTGAAGAGTTCAGTAGCTTGTGCTTAGCTTTTATTAACTGTTAATTACGCATTCACAAAATTCCCTTGCTCTATAGTCATTAGCTATTAATTAGTTGCCATTTATCATGAGATCCCTTTTAGTGTTAGTGCAAAGTTTGTGTGAAAAGATAAATTTAAGTTGCCCTTTGTTAATTTTTAGCATTATGAATGAAAAAATGGAGCATAACATTGCAGAGGCCCAACGACAACTCTCAAAGAAAAAATATGAATTACAGCTCATTCAAGATAAAATTACGTGTCTAGATGAAAAAAATGGTAAGTTTCAAATGCTAACCTTTGAGTAATTTTTAAAATTTATTTTATACAGGATTATTTATTGGACCATTGCAATGTGATTTTATGTGGGGCTACCCTTGAGGGACGCGGGTGGCGCTGTGGGTTAAACTATAGAGCCTAGGACTTGCCAATCAGAAGGTCGGCGGTTCGAATCCCCGCGACGGGGTGAGCTCCCGTTGCTTGGTCCCTGCTCCTGCCAACCTAGCAGTTCGAAAGCACGTTAAAGTGCAAGTAGATAAATAGGTACTGCTCCGGCGGGAAGGTAATCAGCGTTTCCGTGTGCTGCTCTTGTTCTCCAGAAGCAGCTTAGTCATGCTGGCCACATGACCCGGAAGCTGTCTGCGGACAAACGCCGGCTCCCTCGGCCAATAAAGCGAGATGAGCGATGCAACCCCAGAGTCAGCCACGACTGGACCTAATGGTCAGGGGTCCCTTTACCTTTACCCTTGAGGCTGGTGCAGAATTATGCAACCTGGTTATCAGGTGCTGGCTATTGACAAAATATAACACCTATATTGTGAGAGTTGCATTTGGCTAGCAGTATGCTACCAAACTATCTTCAAGGTCTTACTATTAAGTATATTAAGCCTAAACACCTGCGGCTTAAAATCTTACCTTACTCATTATACCCCTGCCTGACTTTTGCAACCTGCCTCTGAGAAATGTCTGATGGTGCCTGATAGTGTCAGACTATCCTCAAGAAGAATTGTGCATTTGGCACTGGGGTTATGAAACTCTACCTAGTAAAATCAAGTTGGCATTGTTTATAATTAGCTGAAAGTGCCCAATTAAGACTTGGTTATTTCAGCAAGCCTTTTTATGCAAACAATTTCCTGTTTTTATAACCTTGTTGAGTGACTCATATTTATAATCCTGCATTTCTGTTTCTTGAATGTATTCTGCTTGGTTTCATTTGTTATGTCATTTTAGTTTTAATTGTGATTCTGTAGACCACATTTTTATGAGTTTTGGGCATAGAAATGAATTATTAATAACAACGACTGGGGCCAGAGACTAGCAAGTCTACAAGTGTCACCCACTAATCCATATGGATGATCTTTTACATCTGTTTTGTGCCAAGTTTCTGCCTAAGTTCTGTGATTTATTTAGTCAGGAATATTTGTTTCTATGACTTTAGTACCAGTGAACTTTTTTATATAGGAAGTAGCTGATAATAAATAATATTTAAAATTTAAATCCATGATTTAAATTTTCTGCTTTGCTCACCGAGGTCATGATTGAAATCGCCTTGATCCAAGCACTTTATATTACTGTAAAAACAGTAACAAAACTGCATCCCACAAGCCTTAGGCACAGAGAGGTGTACTTTTCATAGAGCAGGAGGAGCCAATGAGGTGCTCTCCATATGATTTTGGACTACGATTTCCATAAGCCATGGTCATCAAGGCAGTGGTCAGGAATGATGGAAATTGTAGTCTTACAAAAACTGGAACATACCTCATTGGCTACCCACAGCCTGTGTCATTACAAGAATGTGACGCAAAGTATAGAGCCCCAAAATGATGCTACAGAAAAGTACAATTTTCTTGGCTACTTGGGCCAAGTTTGACAATTAAGGACACATCCATGGGATGGTGTTTGTGCTGTATTTATATAAAATTATTTAGAGGTATTTGAAAATTATTGGGAAATATGGCAATAATAGTGCTACGCATGTATAGTGCATTTCAAGTGTTATATTCTGTGGCAAGTGGTGAGTAGCTAGACCAGTTTCCCCCATTGTTCACTTCCTCCCCAGGCCTCAGGCATGAGAGGTGAGGGAGGTTCAGTGCTATCATTGTGGATAGAATGATGGTAGATTTTTTTAAAAAATCACACTATATGTGTTAAGTAACTTAGCAATGTCAGATTTTCTTGTTATTAACTCTTCTTTTTGTGAATGGTCACTGTTACTAAGGAAATTGTGACTGTCCATTGTATTTCATTTTCTTCTGACCTCATTGTTTCCAGTTTCTCCCCACCCCCTCTGCCTCCCCGCCCCCAATCATGTACATTCACCAACAAATCAGGATAAAATGAAGTGGACTGTACTCCACAAAATCTTATGATGCAATAAATCATTGGCCTTTAAGATGTCACAAGACTGTTCACTGTTTTTTTCTGCAAGACTATCTTATCTAAAAGTTTGCAGTTTGGCCAGAATGTAGGGGGAGGGGAACTTGTACATGCATAATAAACATTTGTATGCTCATCAGAGTTGTTGCTTGATCACAGCCTGTTTACCAAAGGTTATTTTAAATTGATAAAATAATGAAATTCTATTATAATATTTCCAGAAAAGCTTTCAAAACAAAATCTTGTTCAACAAGAAGATATTTGTACACTCAATGACACAATAACTGAACTAGATACAGAAAAGGATTCTTTACATGAGCTTCTGGAAGAGAAAGCAGATAAAGTTGCCTCCCTTGAAGAAAGCTTGGCCCTTAAAGTAAGTTTTGATATGTAAATGTTTAGATATTTAAGATTCATCACATTTAGATTTTTTTTGTGCTTATGCAGGAAGGAGACTTCATATTTGGCATGTAGCTTTTGAAAGTACACATTACAGGCATATTGGACAAAGTAAATGGTACAAGTATGAGTTGTGCTAGTGATGAGAAATTGACACTTCTGTGGATTATTTTTGAGTAATTTTGTTTTAATATGCAAATACGTGGATTAGTAGGGTTAAAACATTCTGCTTATTAAAATTGGTGCTTTTTAGATTTAGTTTAAACATACACCTTCCAATACTACTAATAATATGATTATGACTTTTAAGTACAGTTTTAAATATAGAATGAGGAACTTTACTACCGTTTAGAAAACTGTTAAAATGCTATCATTTTTTTTGCAAATAACTTTCTATCCCTGTACATGCTGCTTGTAGGTATTGCAGCCAGAGACTCTGTAACCACTATGTTGTATATGTTGAGATTCTAATAGCAACTTTAGGGGGCATTTTGATTGAGGAAACCATGTCACATGAAAGGGTTAATCCCACCCCCTTCCGGCACCACAGTTCAGAGATTTCTGAGACTTTTGCTGCAAAGTTTGCCTGTGCCATGATATTAAATCTATACCATATTTATTTTGCTGTTCTGGCAGCCTAACATTGCAATCAAATGCATGTCTACTTAGAACTAAGCCCCACTGAGCTCAATGAGGCTTATTCCCAAGCAAGTGTGTATAGAATTGCAGTCAAAATGTTAAAAACCTGTGGAGTGCAAGCTTATGTACAATTACTCAGAAGTAAATCCTGCTCTGTTCATTGGAGTTTACTCTCATATAAGGATGATTAGAATTGCAGCCTTAATCTTATAAAATAAATCTTATAAAACAAAAGAAACTGACATGAAAAAACAAACTATTTCCTGTTTTGTTCATCTCTTCCTTACTAACTGAGGAAAAATACATTTTTATTTATTTTCAAGGAAAAGACCATTTCAGATTTGAAGTGCCTACTTTCTGATATGGAGAAATCAACAAAGTAAGATGTAAACTCTGGATTTCGTTATTTCTTTTAAAGTTATTTTCACTTAACTTGAACTATTCTGTTAGAATTAACATATATAAATTAATCTATTCTGTATTCATAACTTGTAATATTAGACTTATTCAATATTTTAAAAATGTTTTATTAAATAAACATAATTATTGGTATACTTCTATCTAAAAACATTTGATGAAGGGACATTTTCATGCCCTTGTTTTGCAATAACATTTTTATGTAAAATGTATTTTGCATTTTATAATTTACTGCCCAGGCATTCTACTGAAGCACTCTGTAGGTGTGAACAGGATATTACCAAACTACATCAACTTTTGGATGAATCTAATAATGAACTTGCTCAGACTAGTGAAGAGAAAGAAGGATTAATTCGGGAGAATGATAATCTACAAAAACAGCTTTATGGCTTTAAGGAGGAGAATCAGGTATATGTTGGCAGATTTGAATACAACTCACATTTACCTTTCCACTATTAACCAGGAACTGTTTTGTAACTAACTAGAGGGGGACGAAGGTGGTGCTGTGGGTTAACCTACAGAGCCTAGGACTTGCCGATCAGAAGGTCGGCGGTTCGAATCCCCCCGACGGGGTGAGCTCCCGTTGTTCGGTCCCAGCTCCTGCTCACCTAGCAGTTCGAAAGCATGTCAAAGTGCAAGTAAATAAATAGGTACTGCTCTGGCGGGACGTAAACAGCGTTTCCGTCCGCTGCTCTGGTTCACCAGAAGTGGCGTAGTCATGCTGGCCACATGACCCGGAAGCTGTACGCCGGCTCCCTCGGCCCATAAAGCAAGATGAGCACCGCAACCCCAGAGTCGGTCATGACTGGACCTAATGGTCAGGGGTCCCTTTACCTTTAGGGAGGACAAGAGTGCCTGTCGTGCTCTGGTCCATGAGGTCATGAAGCAACTAAACAACAACAACAGGGAGGATATTGTTCCAATCTCTGAGCAGTGCAAGATTACAGGGAGTTCCAGGGTTTGTGTTTCCTTTAGGAAAATTAGGCACAGGTGTCTTTTTGATATATGGTTTGTTTACAGATATATACAACCTGAGCCTATGATGGAGGGGTTCCCAGCATCATTCTGGGTCTTGCTGCCGCCGTAGGCACAGCCCTGGATTCAAACGAGCATCAGCCATGGTGCTCTCTGCCTCCGTCTCCAGCTCGCTGCTTTACTACCACATTACATCACAGCCCTAACTCTAACCTCTAAGTTTTCAGCCCACACTTCTTCTTGCTTTAGCTATTAAGCAGGGGTCACAACCATTTGTCATTCCACACAGAGTCCTTTTGATCCTCTATAGTCTTCGAATTCCCGAAATGGGGGGAGCTCCCATTGTTTGGTCCCAGCTCCTGCCAACCTAGCAGTTCGAAAGCATGTCAAAGTGCAAGTAGATAAATAGGTAGATATGGCAGGAAGGTAAATGGCGTTTCCATGTGCTGCTCTGGTTTCGCCATGACCTGGAAAAACTGTCTGCGGACAAACGTCGGCTCCCTTGACCAGTAAAGTGAGATGACCACCGCAACCCCAGAGTTGTTTGTTATTGGACTTAACGGTCAGGGGTCCTTTACCTTTCTTTTAGTCTTCTTAAAAGCCTATTACCCCAGGTGATTTCCTCACAAGGAAGTTAGCCTAGCTTAATTAGCCCTTAGCATTTCACTTAATTTAAGGATTAGCAGAGTCTAGCAGGCAGTTTAATTTACAGGGTCTGGCTTAAGATACAGTGGCTTAATACACACAGGTCTTGCACTCAGTTTTAACACTCCAAACATTGATTAAATTCTAACACCTGGACCCTGGAATTTAGGGTGTCTAGTACCTACAAACTCATAACACTATGTTCTCTGGAGGTGGTTAACACATCATCATATGGGTTATGCTGCAATCTTGCTGCTGAAGACAGGAAACACAGACTGGTCTTTATCTGTTGGTCACACCCCCATCATCTCAGTCAGTTTCTTGTCTTTTCCATGGACAGGTGTGTGTGTGTGTGTGTGTGTGTGTGTGTAGGACCAGCCCACCCATGAGCAAGGTGCTCAGGTGGCAGGTGCCTGCCTCATAGAGCAGTAGATCCCAGTGTATAATTTTATTCCCCCCTTGTTGTGGACATGGACCTTCACTCACCTCTTCTTCCCTGCCAGGGAGGAGGGCATCATTTTGTGGTTCCCCTCAGATGCCAAAATGCCTTGGGCCAGTCCTCCCTGTGTGTGCACATGTGTGTTGCTTCAGGCTTGTTCTGCTAACTCTTAATTTTATTTAGAATTTTGTTTCATCTTGAAGGTTCGTATTTCTCCTTTTAGATATAGGAATGCATCTTTAATTGTAACACTTTACGACACCTAATCCTACTTCTAAAATATAGTCAAACCTGAAAAGAGTATGAAATGCTTGCCTAAAACAATGTTTCCCATTTCTTTGACAGATTCTGCATCACAAACTCAGTGAATGTCAGAATGAACTTGATAATCTGAAGGCGAAAACTGAAGATTGGCATACAGATATTTCCAGACTGAAGAGCATGCTGAAATCTAAAGTAAATGTATACTTTGAAAAGCTGCAAGTTTTCTAAACCATGCAATGTCTAATGGGGTGCTTCCTGTCAAGGAGTATATTCCTATGTCTACATTCTAATGATTTGAAAGGTCTTACTGAGCCTTCAGAGAGTGCTGTGCAAAATGCTGCAGGAGAGCTGACAGCTTTGTTGGGTTGTTCACAGTGACCCTTGTAAAGCATTCTGCAAGATAGTAATTTGCAAGGGGCTTACCAAGACCCTTGCAAAGCCCTATGCAAAATACTATGTTGCTGAGCAATTTGCAATGGTCTTGTGAAAGGCCCTGCAAAGCACTTGTCCTGAGGCAAAAAAGGGTTGTTTGATGTCATTGTGACATCAGGATATTGCTAGGTGGGCTACCCCAACCAGAAGTCAAATTTTGCCTGCAAGGGGTGGGGGAGATAACAATCTCTCCCATTGGACCAGATCCCATTCACCACCCCTGCTCTAAAAAATGATTCTACTCAGCCAGTACTGGGAAACTGCATTACTTTTATAGTCTATGTTCCATGGATTGCAAAAGCTTTGCAGCCAAACTAGCTTTTGATTAAGATCTCAAATAGGTCAAAAGTCTGTAGAAGGAAGGAGAAGCTTTCCATCAGCATTAATATGTACTGACACATGTGCAAAAGGCAAAAAGAATTTGATAATCCCAGTAGAAGAAGGCATGCAAGGTCAATGCACATCTGAGCTGCCTTAGTGTTATTTAAGGCCTCAATTCAAAATGCATTGCATGCTGAAAAATGCTTGCATGCAGTTACAAAATTCATGAGACTATTTTTTGTATTTTTACTAAACACAAAAGTTTACTGAGGCATTTCCTCATCTGCTTTGATTTTCTTGCAGCAGATCTTACAGAGGAAGGAGCTGCAACGGTATACTTGGAACAACATCAGAGCCCTTCCCCACTATACAGCTGGTGCTTGCCCATCTGTCTTGTTCCCTTCCCCCCTGCAGCCCATGAAAACTTTACAACTGTGGTATGAGTGGCAAGAGTGGGAGGAGATATTCCCCCCCAAATTGGTCATGGGCAGGTTGCACAAGTTGAGCGGTACCTGCATGGCAGGTCCATCTTTCTACAGTGAAGTTCAGATGTCCACTAGTCCTGCAAACCCACCATACAACTGGACTGCAGTGATTATAGTTTACTAAGGGCCAGTTCACTTTTTTCCATCCATTTATATTATAAAGTGTAGCAGTAGAGAGCCATGTGCTCTCTTTCCAATTGTCTAACAATATGGGGTGTACGCAACCAGTTCCCATGACCTTTCACTCAAAAAAGTTGTGGAAGGATTGCAGCATTCAGGTGATTATATATACAAATGATAGAATATATGCACTGTAACAGGTTTTATGTTTTCTGTGCTCTAGGACAGGGGTAGCCAATGTGGTGCCTTCCAGATGTTTTGACTAGAACTCCCATGATCACTGGGTGTTACCTATGCTGTTGGGAGTTGTAGTCCAAAACATCTGTTGGACACCACCATGGCTCCTGCTCTGTGATTATGCTAGCTAATTTTCTGTCCCCCTATGCATGGCATATGTAAACTGGCCTCAAATTTCAAAAATGAAACCAAATTTTGAATTTCAGGAAAAGGAGAATCAAGATCTTTTGGATAACTACCATAGGGCCAATGAGCAAGCAGAAAAGTGGGAATCCAAGTTCCAACAAATGGAAGCAAATTGTAGCTCTGTCCAACTGGAGCTCCTCAGTGCAGAATCTGAGAGCCGCAGACTAAAAGAACGAACAGAGGCTCTTGAAACAGAGATTGGGCACGTAAGTTTGAAAAGCCTCAGCAATCCATTTTTACAATTTCATTTTCATTTAATAGCTGGGCAGTAGAGCTTTTTCATTTCTATTCAGCACTTTCGCCCTTGTTCTTCATCTCCATTGGGAGTGTTAAGGGATAAAGTTTATTGTGAGACATATGTCTCAGTTATGTGGGCTACAACAGGTACTTTCAGAAAGCACATTTGTTGTAAAGGGAAGAGGTCTTCCACTCACCATCATTCACTGACCCTATTTGCACACCATGCTAAACCAAATCATGGCTTAGTGTGGCCAAGCAAATGTGGGTTCCCAGAGAGATCACAGCCACTTTGCTTCTCCTCCAGTTCTGCTTCCACCATATTGCTTTAAGCTAAACCACAGATCACCAGTCCAGGACCCAGTTGATAGCAATAGCTACCATTGACCTTACTTAGATTGTCGCACATTCTGGCCTTTTTGAGACTGTTTGGGATAAGTATGTGGTGTGAGCCCTTGTTTTTCTGTAAATGTATGAATTCTAGACTTTTACCAAGCTGAGAGTTCAGTATTCTAGGTACCATTATGTATCCTAAGATGGTTCCTGTACACATTGTGGTTGGTAAGGAATAATATGTATGCTTTTGTTTTCTAAAGTTAATAATTCTATCTTCTCCCCATCCCCAGCTCTTAAATCTGATTTTGCAGCCAAAAATCAAAATTTTGAAGATTAGACACTTTTATTTTAATCCAGATGGCCTCTCAAGATACCCAGCAGTCTTTATTTAGAACAAAAATTGTTATTTCAGTGCAGATCTTACTTACTAGTGCAGATTCTTCAGTGTTCACATCGTCTTCTATCTTACAAAGGCTTCCTTGGACATGTACAAGGAAGAACAACTTTCTGCATTGAAAGTTCATATACCAATATTGTGCTTTCTGCAAACAACTGGATCTACATGGAATTCTGGATCAGTCTGCCTAAGCCATAGCCCTTAACAGTGTATATAAATAATTGATATAAATGAGATGTAGCTGCATCTAGTGTTTACTGGTTTGTTCACAAGATATTTATTTTACATTCTGCTCACAGTTAACATTTTTATTTTAAATTCACTGCAGAAACTCTTAGAAGTTATGTATTAGAAAAATATAAGGTATCATTGTTTAACTAAAACTGTAATTGATCTTCCCTAAAGTTATTAGGCATTGTTCCGGTACATTTCTATCAAAATGTTAATTGTCTTTATCAACACATGTTTCCACAGCAATTAGCAGCAGAAAAAGCCCACAAGTCACAGATTTCGACATTAGGTAAGTCTCTTTTGAAAATGGAGGAGGAACTCCATGACGTGCAACTGGAGAAAGTTTCTGTACTGTCAGAGTTGGCATCTACTCGGGAACTCTGCATAAAATTGGACACTAGCAAAGAGTTATTAGCCCGGCAACTAAGCAACACAACACAGGAAGTAGAACGGGTAAGTATAATCTAATCTACACATTGTTTAGAGCAAACAGGAAAGGCAGAAAACAAAAGTTGGAATGCCTTTTAATATCATCTTGAATGAAATTCTCACAGTACAGCAACCTTTATGTTGTGTACGTTTGCTTCAATACAAACATAAGAAGAGCCCTGCTGGATTACACCAAAGGCCCTTCTGGTACAGCATCCTGTTCTCCCAATGGCCAAACTAGAAGCCTATGAAAAGCCCCTAAGCAGGACCTGAATGCAACAGCTCTTTCCCCACTTAAGAATCCCAGCAACTGGCATTCAGAGGCATATTGCCTCCAATAGCGGTGGAAGACTATAGGAGCCATTGATTGTCTTATCTGCCATGAATTTGTCTAATCCTCTTTTAAAGTGATCCAGATTTGTGGCCATCATAGTTTAACTGTGAAGTAAGTTTAATAATAACAATAATTAATTGTATTATTTATATCCCTGCCCGTCTGGCTGGGTTTCTCCAGCCACACTGGGCGGCTTCCAGCACATACTGTATAAAAACATAAAATGTCAAACATTTAAACTTCCTGATACAAGGCTCTCTTCAGATATCTTCTAAAAGTTGTGTAGTTCTTTATCTCCTTAACATCTGATGGGAGGATATTCCACAGGGAGATCACCGCTGCTGAGAAAGCCCTCCACCTTGTGGGGTCCCCAATTCCAGGGGTTCCTGGTTTTATATGTTTTTGTGTATACATGTACAGTGGTACCTTGGGTTAAGTACTTAATTCGTTCCGGAGGTCCGTTCTTAACCTGAAACTGTTCTTAACCTGAAGTACCATTTTAGCTAATGGGGCCTCCCGCTGCCGTGGCGCCGCAGGAGCACGATTTCTGTTCTCATCCTGAAGCAAAGTTCTTAACCCGAGATACTATTTCTGGGTTAGTGGAGTCTGTAACCTGAAGCATCTGTAACCTGAAGCGTATGTAACCCAAGGTACCACTGTACTGTAGACTGCTGTAACTGAACCTTAGCATAAGATGCAAGTTACCTGTATATAACATCAACAGTGTTCTCCTTTGTCTATTTTTGGTACATATGATGGAACCTCTCTACATAATCTCACAAGACTTCAATAACTGAGTAAAAAAGGGGTTGGGGTGAGCTGTGAGTGGGTGGGTCAGGTGTAAAGAGGGTGGATTTGGTCAGGTGTAAAGGGAGAAGGCATTGGATAAGTTGGGGGGTGGCGGCGCATGGAGCCAGCAGCCCCATCTATAATATCACCATCCATTTTTCCTAGGGATTCACGCAGGAGGCATCCAGAAAACAGTGACTTTATTTTCCCCACCAACTTCCTTAAGAAGGCAGAGTTACATGGTACCAAAATGACTGCATAAGCCAGCTCCTTAGATTACACCTCCAGTTCCTTCCCTCCCTAGTGATTCAAAGCTCCTGCTTCTTATTTTCTTACATTTACCTTGGCTCCTTGTTCCTTTTATTCCTTTCTCTTTATGAATTTGGTCAGGTTTTTTCCTCCTCTCTCTTATTCTCCCCCCCAGGTTTTTCCTATGGTGTCTGTGGAGGAAGGGGAAGTGAGCTCTTAGAAGAGACAACCCATGTCCTGGCTAACAAAAGAAAAAAGGCCAGCTATCACTCCCTCAGATCTACTTGCCACCAAGCCACCTGCAGTAGAAGAAGCTAGTACCTTTCTCTGGAGCACTTACAGCCACAATTCTGATTTCTAACCTGGCCTTTCCAGTGCTGTCTAGGCTAAGGTGCCTATTGATGAGGGAGAGTGCTGGGGAGCAATGGAGTTTGGCTGGGATTTTAGCCCGTTAAGTCTTTTGATGCTTTCCCTCTAGGCTGGGATAAGTTTCAGTGTTTCTTCTATCAGCTAAAGCTTTGCCAGGGTAGCAGTTTTTGGCAGAAAAATGGCAGCCACTTAAAATTAGGTTTTATGCATGAAACCTCTGCTCCACCATCTTGGATAGAGAATTTGATAGCCCTCCTTTCATCTGGCCAGTAGAGGGCAGAATCCCTCCCCCTTCAACCTAGATCTTCTGGACTTGGTGTGCTTTTACAAACTGGCCACTGGCTCCCACTCATTTGACAACCTCCCTCATCCAGGCAATGGTGCTCCTTCATTCCCTCCTACAGGCCTGACTAGCTCTTCTCAGCTCAGCAGCTTCTTACTCAATAATGCGGCCCTTTACCATCACTACTTAGGCCTGGCTAGCACGTCTGGGTTCAGCAGCCATCCACCCAACACAGCCTTTTTGCTCTTCTAGTCTGGCTGTTAGGATCAAAGGCTTATTAAGGGTCCATCTCCAGATATGCCGCACTCGCCCCTTGTACAACTGCTCAGAGATATTATTGAGGCTTACATCAATCAGCATTTTGCTCTAGCCCTACATCCATCTTGCTTTGGGAAAAGGGACAAATTAAGTCACCATACCTCAGATTTGTCTGCTTCTCCTTCCAAGGATTTAAGCCATTCTGAAAAGACTTTAAAAGTCTAAAAAGACTTTTTTGCATGGCCACAATCATAAGAAATTGAACAAATATCTGCATTGCATTTTTTCGTATTCCTCAGAGGAATCGTTGGAGGTCTTGTCTGACCCGCAAACTCTTCAGGACAGCTGGTGACTAAACATGCTAGGAGGGGTCCTGGGTCCTGTATTTCCCCTGGGTTAGTGTCACTTCTTCATCATAGGACCTCTCCCCAGGGCAACCACCCCTCTGATCCCTCCCTGATTTGGCTTAGCTTAGGTAAGTAATACTGTTTTCTGGATGCCTCCTGGATGCATCACTGGGAACAGAATGTTGGTCACTTTCCATTAATGTTCTTTCATGGGGTGTGCAGGAGGCATCCAGACGCACCCTTTGTATGGGCCTGGGCTCCAGACCTGATTTGTGCCATGTCTATTTGGAGGGGTTACTTTTTATTTTTCTTTTCTAGGCTCTCTTTATTTTGCTCACAAGTGCTTCTCTGATGGCTCTTTCTCCAACTCGAATATGGTTGAAACTGGAGATGGAGTCTTAGGAGTTGAATGATGCAATCGTTTTGGTATCATGTGACCCCACCTGTCCTAGGGCAGCGGGTAGTATTAATCCACTGTTTACTGGATTCCCCCTGCATGCCCCCAGAAAGAATGTTCATGGTAAGTGACCAACATTCCATTCTATGCATCATGTAGATTACTTGGCATAGATGCATGCCAAGTTTCTACGGTGATAAATACACACCAGAACTTTCTGAAATGGCACTTTTAACCCTCTGTCAACAAGTGGAAATCAAATGTACCCTGATAAAACTGGGGGGAAATGTAATTTTTTTTGGTCAATTTTCCACAATTCCATGTTCAAGTCAGTTCTCAACTATGTCAATGTGCGAATTGCCATATGGTGTTTCAGGTCTCCTCTCCTTAATTTAATTAAAAATAAGTGTTTTTACTCTCAATGCCAAGTCTACTCCTGTTAAAATGACAGGTTTGTTTTTTTAATCACTTAATGCTTGGAAGTGACCGCAAAGTGGAAAAACAATACTATTTTTCCATAATCAACTAATCAGCCACTTCTGTTAGCATCACCACAAAAAGTATCAGGGGTCAGAAGTGCTCATCAGTTTTTGCAAAATTTATTTATTACCCTGATTTTTAAAAATATTTTTCCAGTTAGAACCTTGTCTGTGAATCTTGGTGCCCACCCCACATCATAGTTGTGCAAAACTTACAGACCTGGCTTTGGGGGCTACTGCAACCTCAATGGCATCTGCAAATCTTTGTAAGAAACCAGAGCACTCACCCCAGTTGGTGGTAAGACTTAATGGCAACTCTCAGTCAAAGACCTGTGCCCAGAATATGAATGAACTCTGAATATGCATATTCTGCCCCATCAGAATGCCCTATGTGCAGAATAATATTTCTCACTGAAGACCATCTCATTATCTAGCATGTAAGAAAACATTCAGGCAGACTCTGCTCTCATGGAGCTTTGTATGTAAATTGGGGCTCCGCAGAGCTTCAGATTATGCCCTCTAAAGTTTAACTGGGGCATACAGTTATATAATTATCTATTCAGGGGTGGGAAAGAGAAGAAAATCAATACAACCTAGCCAGAGCTAAACATATTTAAGCCACACTGATTTCAGTGTATGAAAATAAAATGGGAGCTAAAAGTACTTAACAATGTGTTCGTTTTTGTACCATATTTTTGAATTGACAGACAGGGAATTGCAGTTACTGAGTATTAGGTGCATATTTTACATCTAGGAAGATGATATGGGGAAGAAGAGTGCTAATGGAATTTAGTTTACAATTTGAAATGTAATTCATCAGTTTCTAATATATTGCATATTAGGGAAAATGAAGAAATTTAACCTTTTTGGCTTTCAGCTGCAAAATGAATGGGAATCGTCTCACTCTGAAACCGAACTCCTCAAAAAACAACTCACTAATGAAAGAATTTCAATTAAAAACCTAGAAACATTGTTAGCATCCAACCGTGAAAAGGAATATCAATCTCAGATGATAAGCCAAGAAAAAGATTCTGAAATTCAGCTTCTTAAAGAGCAGCTTTCGCTGGCTGAAAACAAGATGTAAGTTAGTAACTGGTAGAAACAACACAGTTCTTCTAGATTTGAAACCACTATATTAATTTTTGTTAGTATGCCCATCTTTCTACTAAGTGGGAAAGATTCTTTGGTGATAAAGAAAGAGAGCACTGATAGGGAGTAGTAGCCACCTGCACGAGGAATTCTTGGAAAAGAAGGCAGCCTGAAAAATGGAAGAACATTATTCTTGTGATTGGAGCAGGTTGCAAGTTATAAAATTTCCCCTCCCTCCCAAATCCTGGACTAATCATGATTCTACCCCCATTGCCCTGTGAAAGTAACTGGTGTTTGTGTGATTAGGAAATCGGCACAGAAAGTGTTACAAACATTTGTGCATGCGTTTTGTTTATATGTCTAGGTGTGGATATATTTCTGTTCAGTGTCATTTGAAATTTTAAGCACTGAATATATTCAATTCCTTTTGAGAGCCGAAATATCCCATAATTTTTGTTTTGTTTTTGTTTTTACCCTTCTCCAACTTGTTTTTTATACTGAATACACTGAACGCTATTCTTGAAAAGCTAATTGTATTGGGGTTTATGGTCAAACATGAGAGCGAATCCATTGAAATCAGTGAGACTTGATTATGATTACTCTGTGGGTCTACTTTATACTTGTTTAAGTCTGAATTCAACCCATTGTTTATTTTACAGTATTTGAATAATTGCATGCATTCAGTTCAAATGATACTTTTGTCTGTTATAGTGCTACCCAGAGTCGAGATTTTTCACAGCTCAAAAATACAATAACTCAATTGGAGTCTGAGTTAGATATCACCAAAAGGCAGCTGGGTACAGAACGCTTTGAAAGGCAAGTGTATGATCACATGTTTAGTCTTCTGTTATTTTTCCAAATAAGATCACATGCAATCATGCTAATTTAAAAAGAGCCATGTACATATTTTCTAAAAAGCATCTTAGCAGTAATCTTATATTCACTAGAACTAAAGCTGTAATTGAAAGCATATTTATTAGGGAGCCTAGAGCTTGCCAATCAGAAGGTTGGTGGTTCGAATCCCTGCGACAGAGTGAGCTCCCGTTGCTCGGTCCCTGCTTCTGCCAACCTAGCAGTTTGAAAGCACGTCAAAGTGCAAGTAGATAAATAGGTACTGTTCTGGTGGGAAGGTAAACAGCGTTTCCGTGCGTTACTTTGGTTTCGCCAGAAGCGGCTTAGTCATGCTGGCCACATGACCTGGAAAAACTGTCTGCGGACAAACGTCGGCTCCCTCAGCCAGTAAAGCGAGATGAGCGCCGCAACCCCAGAGTCGTTCACTACTGGACTTAACTGTTAGGGGTCCTTTAACCTTACCTACGGTCCCTTTAATGGCCTACTGCACTGTGTTCCAGAATTAGCTTGCAGCAAACATATGTATCGTTTTGCATTTTAAAATGTCCACTGACTTTAAATCACCTTGCATGCAGGAAATGTGCTAGATGCAAAGTGGACAAAAAAATCCTGAAGTTTGGCCAACTAACATTTCCTTCCTAATTCTGCAGCAGATGAAGCTCTCTACATCATCAGATTGAGGAGTGATAGGATGGCAGCTCGTCTGCATTGCCAGCCAGTGCTAAATCCTTCCCATTCACCTCTTGAGTTAACATGCCTAGACCTGCATGTAGGCCCACTTGAACAGAGCTTCAGTTTGCCAGTGTGGTGAATGGTTACCCAAATGGACAATTAGAGAAGATGAGGTGATATTTGAGGACAGACCACAACTCAGTGGTAGAGCATGTGTTTGAATGTAGAAGTTCCTAGAGAATGCAGAGAGCCACTGCCAGAGTAGACAGTACTAAGCTAGATGGACAAAATAATTTTACCTGATATAAAGTAGTTTTCTATTTTTCTACACAGGTGGCAACCATTTTAGGTGTGTCCAGTTGATGTGCAGTTGCCAGAGCACGGGTCCTTTTGGACCCAGAAGAGGGCATAACAGGGGCAGGGGCACTTATGCGTGCTCCGTCGATGCACACAGAGGCTGGGAACGGAACCCCAGTACAAAATGGTCGCCATCTGTACTTTTACACCAAAAGCCTGTGCTGGCCTTCCTCCTGGCTTTGTGGAATGATCTGTTTCCATTCCCCATCTTTCAGCGTTATAGTCTGTCTGAAGAACAGTCTTGGTGAGAATCTTCACCTTTTAGCTTGTTGTGTTTACCCCATCTTAAGATAAATTACCCTTTTGTTTTAGAGAGCGTGCTGTCCAAGAGCTTCGCCGCCAGAGTCTGGGAGCTCCATACCAATTAACTTCTACAATAAGGACATCATCACCTGAACGTTCTCGGCACCGGTCTTCTGACAAGTCTCTGGACAGATCTTCAGAATGGTGAGAACATTACTTAGTAGTGATATGAGATCTTAGCTCTGAAATAATGCGCTTTTTATTCTGTTTATATGTCCTGCACAGTTGTAGAGTTCAGGAACAAATTTGTTTGGGCATCAGTATAAAGTCTTTTCTCCTCACTCATAAGATAATGGTTGTATTCACATGAACAAAGGCCACACACACCCCAGAAACCATGCTCTTGTTCATTATAGATGTTTCAAAGAAGTGTTTAGAAGTAAAATGGGAATGAGTTATAGTTCCTCACTCTTGACTTCCAGATCACCCGAGGGTGGAGATGCTAACTTTTCCTGTGGGGAGATAAGTATTCTGTTTTTCCCAAGTTCTGTACTGTCATCACTGATGTTTTCAGACAGTAACTGTTACTGATCTGTAGATCACCCTTGCTATGTCTACATTCATTCTTGAACCTTTACTTCCAGGATGAATGAGCATGACTACCATTGCCCCTTTCCTTAGTGCATGATGTATTGGTTGTTAAGCATGCAATAGGCCTGAGATGAGGAGTAGTGTAATGGTTGTTGATATCATAAAGGCACTGATGCCTTGTTACACCTGGGAAAGGTCATTTTCTTTCCCTGGGCAGTTCATAAGGGGTAAAAGCATTTGTAGAGTTCTCTAATATGTGAAACATTGGAGGTTCCCCCCAAAGTCTTCTCCCTTCCCCTCCTTCTCAGTTTTTTGACAGTATCTTTCCCATTCATATCAACTAGTCAGCTCAAGAGAGGAAGGCAGATGGATGAACTCGCAGATGTGTGTGACGTTAGTACGGAAGATACCCTAGAAGATAAAATCTGTTTGAAATGTCTTTCTTTGGGGATACAGCATTATACATATGAATAAAAGTGTTTATACAATCTAAAGTGCACATGGTTTCAATCCTTCATTTTTCACTAACAAGTCTCCCCACCGGTGTAATTTTGGTGCACATGAATCCAAGCCACCTCTACTTTAATCACATTGTCTTACACAACTTATTTAATTTTACTCTGTAAAATTAATCACCTCTACTGTTCTTTTGGGGGTCATATGATGGCTACAGGGGAAAACGAGCCCATGTAAACTGCACAGCCTGTGTAGAATTGACTATGTAAACTTCATGCTCAAGTTAGTAGGGATCAGTGTATAATAGCCAGTTGCCATGGTAGCCTTTTGAGCAGTTGAGATTGGCTGTCTGTGCCAAAGCTTCTATATCATGTTTGTGCACAAAATTCCTGTTAATTTATTTTCACATTAGATGTGTATGTTACACATCTAATTACACATTAGATGTGTAAATAAAAGCAGCACTGTGCTCTTATAGAAGATTTAACAAGATGCCTCACTGTTCCTACTCTGTACCTAACCTTTAGCAGAAAAATTGTCTGTGCACATACTATAGGCCAGGGTAAGGGGTTATCTTACCAGCTGAGTGGAGTTGGTTCTCTTTAACATACCATACTAAAGTTAAAAGCACGGTGTTGCAACGTCCTTAGTATGGAAAAGAGGCAGGAGGAGTTACGAAGAACTGCAGGGAAAAAAATGGCCATTTTAGAATTTGTATAAAACCAGAAATATATACAGTAGCATTAAGTTAACTCCATTCATATTATATATAAAGCAGGAGATGGGGGAGGGCCTTAATACACCAGTAAATTTCATGGGAGTGAGGCACTCAACATTCCCCCATAGGGTTCCCCACACTTCATTAACTATCCCAGACACTTTTCTGTTGGTCCTGATACTGAAAGTGAGTCAGGAACACAGAAAAGTGGCTGGAGCAACAGTTTACTTGAAGGATTATCTTATCCTATATGTGCCCACTCGAATGTTTCATATTTTCTGTTGAATATTTTGAATCATTTTATGTAAACAGTTTAAAGGTTGGTAAATTAAACAGTATATAAATATTGTTAAATATACATTTGGGTTTGTGGGGATTGTTTTGTCAGAGCTTATTTTGATGATAAGTGAAGGACCAGGCTGAGAACTACAATAGATGAAAAGTTATTGTGAGATAGTTTAAACAAATGAAGAAGTGAGCAATGAAAGAGGCTAGGTTTTGTAAGTGAATTGAGTTATGAATGCATGGTGATTTTTAGCATGATTGTTTTTTAAAAATAGTTTATTAAGGGCCTTATAATTGAAACCAGAGAAAATAACTTACACATATTGCTTGATTTGAGGGGCAACTGCCATTACGTACCAGATAATGTTAAACACCACAATTTTCCATCTTTTATAGGGATTCTATTTTGAAGAACTTCTAACTGAAGAAGATAATGAAAAAAAGTCTGATATCTATTATAGAAATGCAAATGCCAAATTGAACTCAGGGTTTACTAAAATGATTGTTTTAATCCAGTTGATGGTGGATAAGGTTCAGAATACTTCTTAAAAGTAGGAGTGTGCACACACAAATATTTTATTTTAGCCACTGGAATATATGTTTTAATATGCTGTTTTATGCAACCAATATGCACTCTTAGTACATGAAACTGAAAAGAAATGTGAAGATAACTTCAGCTGTGTGCTGTCAAAGAAACATTATTAACGAACCTATCGCTGTAAAGATGAAAACAGAAAACAGTTTATCCTTTCTTTTATCTGTTGTAGCTTGATTGTATGCCTGCTAAGTTACGACACACTTTCACTTCAGGAGGAAATACATTTTTAAGATGAATTATATTTAATATATGTGGTTTAATTTTGAATACAAATCTGATGTTATATTAATTAGTGGCTTGGATCCTAACTTCCATTCTGTGAACAGCATCACATTCACTGAACAGAGCTTTACAACCTCCTTAGAGAAAATCTGGCTCGGGAGATTGAGGGACCCTTAGGAAATGGGTCAGATATAATATGGCAGGGCTGCAGATGGAGGGGGAGTTTATGGAAATCACACTCATCCCTTGTGTGAAGAGAAAAGTAACTTAGGATTCAATCCACAGTGTCTAAGAAAGTGTATTTGTAATGGCCATTAAATATGTCATTTGTAAATAATAAAAACCCCATTAACACTTGTTTTAATTTGTAGTTTACAAAAATACATACTGACAATAACACATACTCAGCTATGAAAATTACATTATTTAAAGTACAGACATTGTAAATGTTATTTAGCACTCTATAAAACATTCATTTAATAAGAATTTTTCCAATTTTTCCTTATTAGAAGCCACTTGTTTTATTATAATGAAACACAATTCCTTATTCAGTGGAGCTGAAAAAGATAGTTTTCAGTAGTCCTTTCTTTTGTGTGCTAAGCCAATTTCTAATTATGTTTCATCTAAGTGCTTGTTTGTTTTTTGAGATGATGGACATAAAATGATTAAGCCCTTTTCAGTATTGTTTCCATCTCCAAAAGCTTTACAGAACTTTAAATCCTAAAAATGTATTGAAACCTCCCCCACCCCATCATTTTAAAGCTACATATGCAAGTATGTGTAACAAGATGGATTTATAAACTTTCTATAGAAATATATTAACTCTGAAAAACCTCCCGAGCAGCTTTATTATTCAATACATTTCATTCTTCCTCCCAGTTATGACTCAGGGGAAAGTCAAATTTTAATTTTAATTGTAAAATGTTCCTTGCAAGCACATAACAAAGAAAAATTAAAGCTGGTGTTTATAGAATTGTAAGGGCATGCCCGAAGATTCCAGTTTGACCCCTCAATTCAAAAACCTATCTTTGTAGTACCACTTAAGCAACAAAATTGCTTTATCATAGTGCTTTTTAGATTCCTCCTGACTACTAAAATATTACCTTTCTAGACCTTATAGGTTTCCTGCTTCTCTGCAACTAATCTTACTTTGTAATATGTGAAACTGAATCCTTGTTCTAAAATTGTTGTCACTCTAAAGGGGGAAGGAAAAGGAAGAACCAAAAAAGATATCAAATAACTCCTTTCTAGAGAGGTAACAATCCTCACTCTTCTTGTAATCCTTTGGGTGAAGAACCAGTGAACCGAGAATTCATCATTCCTTGCTTCTTATTGATGATGTTTTCATTTATCAGTCTTCTCAACATCCAAAAAGGAAACAGATGTGTAGTTGTATTCAAATCAGTGCTGAACCAATGGTTTCCTCCACTTCTGTTATTCTGAGCATTATATTACTTGCCTTTGCTTAATTCTCTGAATAAGGATGACATTTATTCTATAAGATAAATTCATAAAATTCGGACACTGTTTGTAACAGACTTTATTGTATATACCTGTACAAATGAATGCGTGAATCAAACCTAAGGTAAGATTCTCTGTTATCAAAACTTCTCTCACCACTTTTTTATCAGCATAAAGGTGCCAGGTTTGACACTAAATATGGGGAAAAAACCTTTTTCTAAGAGTCAATATTTACAAGGCAGAATATACAAAGGTCAATATGAGCAACTTGCAAGTATATGTATGACTAAGGTTAATTGCTATAATCCCCTCCCCGCAAACTAACTTCTCCCAATACTTCTTTGGCACAGAAAGAAGTGAATCAGAGATAGCATGTGTGTGCATACAAGAAAACTCGATTTGTGTATAACTCTGTTTTTATTTAGTGTAATCATTACATTGGCATTTAAGTGCAACTAGTTCCCCCCAAAAAAACAGGTAGAAAAGTTTGCTGATCAGTATGGCATGATGACAACTACATTGTCTTCGGAGTCTTCCTATGAAAAAATAAATTCAATGTAATACTGGTCTGGTTCACACATAACAGGAAACCATGGTTTCTTACCATATGAACAAGCTGCAGTAAGCCTTGGACTTAAGTGCTACTCCTCTCTTAATATATTTTCAGATTCTGATTTGTTCTCACTGACAAGTTTAAACAAACCACTTACCCAACTTTGGACAAAACGAGGCTGGAGAGGCTGCACAATTCTATGGGATAACTCATGGTTAATTCAGTGTTACGTGTAAATCAGACCATGGTTCTTTTTCTGCAGGTTTACAATTCCGTGGTTTCTTTTAAAACAAATAAATAAATTGTACAACTCCCCAGTGTTGTTGTTTTAATTGGTGGGGGAAAGGTTTCTTGTTGAGTTCACAGAGTGCAATTTCTACAGTTGTATTATATGCAGTCTTACTGACGAACGTAATTATTGTACTAGTCTGAAACAATGATTAGTACACCCACTGAATCAACTGAGCCTTACAAATGCTACTATTAGACCATATCACTTGATAACTAAAAGCTTTTCAAAACTGATTACTTAGTTGGGAATATAAAGGTGAAACAAAGGTAAACAAACTATTGTCTCCTGTATGTAATTGCGTGGGTGTGGTTAACATGGTATAGGAAAGTTTGTTCTTTCCCACATGGTGCAGCTAAGAAAACAGTGAGTGTATCAGTCATTGCACATTGTTCTCTAACCTCCCCCGCTCCCCAAATTCAGAAACTAACCTGAGCTGTGCAGAATTGTGTTAGAAATCTGGCCACCATTCTGCATCCTCTTCAGTGCCTTGGACCTAGTGTTCTTCAGGAGAATTGGGGGTCTGGAAAGAAATGGAGGCAACAAGCAACAACACAGTGCATAATATTCAGAAGGGAACTCGCCAAAACTGTCTTTTTTATTTTTCAAACTGCAAATAGGGGAATCATATTTTAAATTAGTCCACTCACTATAAAACAGTGGTTCCCAACCTTTTTTTGGCCATACCCCACCTAAGCATCTTTAAAATCCTGATACCACCCCCGTGACATATAATTCTTATTCAAAAAGTGAACTCCACATGGAGGAAGCCTAAAAGCCTATTCACTGTTAATAACTCATTCGCTAATTGACCCCCTTAAAAATTAAATTGCCCCCGTCTGTGGGGTGTGTTGCCCACGTTGGTAACCACGGCTATAAAACAAACACATTTGTTTTATTTGAGATGTGTGTTTTCAGAATCCACACTATTCCTGTGACTGTAATTGGTTTTGTTTTTAATAATTTCTAAATGTTATATTGTTCATAACCTGCCCTGGGACCTGGTGATGGGCAAGTGGTGTTGATGATGATTTTAACAACAACAAATACCACCACTACCATCTTAAGAGGAATGTGTCTTCTGGGAGGTAAGATGTAGGGCACACAGATAATGAAAATCTCCCCTCCCATTCTGAATGTGACCACCTCAGTATACACTTTATTCTGCAAGACTTGCTCAAATAAAATATTTTTCCATTTTTTATTTTCATAGATGATGTGTCTATGCAAATTAAGTGTTTAATTTCATAAACTGATTTGATGAACCTATAAAGCCCCACGTTTGTTGCCAAATGTGTTCAATAGACATAGCTATATTGTTAGAAGAATAATTCTATATTGTCAGTAGAATTATATATGAGAGAAATATGATGGTATTTTAACAACTACAATTTGGGGTGATAACCAAATATGTTTTATAATTCACTATATATCCCAAACCTGACAGCAATAGTCCAAATTAAATATATTCAGTCATTCATATCCTAACATTAGGCAAACCCACTACAGTAGTTAAGATAAAATGTGAGGGCATCTACCTGCCATCTGCAGGAGTAGACCTGCTGAAATTAGTAAAGAACTTAAATCCATTTATTATAATTGATATACCCTGAGTATGACTAACACTGAATATCAAAGAATTTTCATTTTAGGATGTTTGGCAGTTAAACAGGACTTCTCTTAACACTTTTCCAAGACTTTTGTTTGTGTGGAACTTTCAGCTTGTTTTCCTTTGCCTGAAACAGAATTCCCACATCCGGCTGCTTTGATCAGCGTCGTCACCAGGTAAATAAAGCTCTTACTTCATACGGAAATGGAATTTTCCTTCTTTCAGAACTGTTCTACGATTCCACACTCAACTTTAATCTTCCTTGGACACTGCTCTCTGCAGCTCAGCGGCAGAGCCCATACTTTGCGTGCAGAAAGTCCCAGCTCAAAATCCTGGCTGGCGGAGTTAGAAATACTCGGGAGTAGCAGGACGGACCTCTGCCGTTTAATAAGTATTTTCTTCTTCTTCCAAAAGACAGAGTAACCCTCGCTTGCTCTCGCAGCGAAAAGCGTGACTGCAAAGTAGCAAGTTGATGGGCAAGAACCATTTCTTATGCCAGGACATGTTAGCTTCTGAGGTGGCAAGTCGTTGTCTTCCCATTTCTTTTCAAATCGATCGATTTTATTCATGTTTAAGTCAGCAGAACTATACAACCAAGAACATCGCAACATATTGGTGGTCATCACAACCTCCTACACGAATAAAAGTTATGCTACTCGGTTTAAGGGAAAATAAACCTCCCATGTTTTTCTTTTGACCTGAATACTACCCACACGCAGCTCAGGTAAAGCACCTGTTCGCTGACTGGGTTCATATTCCAAAAACCACTGTATTCGGTGGCGGAGGTGGGAATTCCTCTGAACTGAAACGCTGTCGAAGAACCTGACAAACGGAGGTTGCCACCCGAGGACATGGGAGCAAACTTAACGGGACTTGCTTCCGAGTAGACCGTGGAGCCAAGTGACCGACTAGACCCTCCCGCCAAACCAGAGGCGCGGCGGACAGCTGGAGCCCAGTCCCAGCTTTCCCCGCGCTTTATCCGCTTTCTTGGGGCTTTTCCTGCCATGGGCGGCAACGCAGGGAGGAGGAGCGGCGAGGCCAGGTTGCGTTGCCTTGCAGGGTCGGTCCCAGGGCAGGCGGGGCTGCTTAAAGCGAGCCTCGGGCCCGCTCGCTCCCTTCCCGGCTCTAGCCAGAGCCAATGAGCCGCTGCTCGAGAGCCTGGCTCGCCTCGCTGGCAGCGCCGCCCGGGGCAACACACTCCGCCTCCTCAAGGTGCCTGGGCGGCTCCCTTCCCGCCTCCAGTCGCAGCCGGTTCGCCCGCTGCCTGGAGAGACCCCGCGTCGCTGGCGTGCGTGTGAAGCAGCAAGGTGGGTGGCTGGAGGGCCGGGTAGCGTTGCAGTTCAGGGAGTTAGTTGCTAAGGGCGAGTTTCCGCGGAGTTGCAAGCAGCGCACCTGCCTTGCCTGGCGCGCGGTTCACCTTTCAGCGCCGCCATAGGCGAGCAGGCCAGGAGTTTTTAAACCTCCTCGGCTTCCTCTTCCGCGCGGCCCAGTCCTCTCCGCGTTTAGTTCAGTCAGTCAGGACTTAACTTTGAGGTAAGTGCTGGGACCTGCTTTCCTGCAACCTGCGCTATTCTTAGCTGTGCATGGCCTCTGGGATAACAGCCCCGTGAGAGCACTATAGGATGCTTCCTCATCCTCTTGCCAGAAATTGAAACGGGTTTTTCGTTTGTACGCTTGAGATCCCTTAGCCTGGGTTAGTTATCCTGGAACTACCTTCTTGTGTTCACTGTCTGAGTGGTTTAATAATAATAATAATAATAACAACAATAATAATAAATCTTATTATGTGTACCTTGCCCATCTGACTGGGTTGCCCCAACCACTCTAGGTAGCTTCCAACATACCGTATATAAAAACATAATACAGTAATATGCTATATTACACATTTAAAGGTTTCCCTATACAGTGGTACCTCAGGTTACATACGCTTCAGGTTACATACGCTTCAGGTTACAGACTCCGCTAACCCAGAAATAGTGCTTCAGGTTAAGAACTTTGCTTCAGGATGAGAGCAGAAATCGGGCTCCGGCGGCGCGGCAGCAGCAGGAGGCCCCATTAGCTAAAGTGATGCTTCAGGTTAAGAACAGTTTCAGGTTAAGTTCGGACCTCTGGAATGAATTAAGTACTTAACCTGAGGTACCACTGTACAGTTGGAAGGGGCGATTCTCCTTTTCATTTCCAGCAAAAGATAAGCAGGTCAGAGTTTCCCTTTTCCCCTTTTCATTGTGTAGATGGAACTAAACACCAGTCATGGAAGATCGTATCTCTCTGGGCTAGTTAAATGGTTTTCATTTTCATATAATAATAACCAGGGATTATTAGAACTTTAGTAGAAGGCTGTGAAGAAACATGCATGGAAGGGTGTTTTAACACCACGTTTTACTACTTCTGATCCATGTTGATTGTCAGTTAATCAGTGGTAACTAATCTGCATAAAAGTTACAAACCTATTCCTGTCTGCTTAGAGTAAGTCCCGCTGAATTCAGTAGGGATTACTTTGAGGTAAATGTGTATAGGATTGCAGCCTAAGTGACAGTAAATACACATTCTGACTGTAACTGTTATTACGGATTAATCCCAAATAGAAGAGGAGGTGCCACCCTCATCCCTATTGATGGAGCTGGAAGTAAGGTTCATTGAGGTACGAATTACAGATATACATCTTTGCAAAGTGTTAGAAGGTTGTGCAACAATCTTTGTTAAACTACATTTTATTTATACAGCTATGACAGTACTTATAGAGAATATATATATATTAAGTATGTATGCAGGAGAATCTTCATTATTTCAATCTTAATGTCCAAATTAAATTTTTATACCACACATTCATGATCAGCATCATTGCATAGCAGCTTTTTAGTAACAACTTTATGAAATCAATGGGATTTAAGGCTGCAATCCTAGCCCCGCTTAATCTGGGAGTAGGCCTCACTGAACTCAGTAGGGCCTACTTCTGGGGACCCTGCTGTTTATGTGTTTTAAAGTTTGCAACTCTAATAGCAGTTCCATTTATGTAAAGCTCTCACTGAGTATTTTGGAAGCTGCCTCCTTTTCCCTTTCGATGTGTGAGGTTTTGGTGTAGGTGGATGCTCATGTTCTTTGAACAAGTCAACATTCTGTTATCATTTCGGTTTACATTTTTCATCACAGTATTTCATTCCTTGAACTCTTGTACCAGAACAAAACATCAAAACATTTTAAGCTGATAGTATAGAGCACCCAAGATACCAACAAAGCTTAAGATTTCAGTTGCTCTCGTTTCCATGCAGGTTAACTCATCTGAATGGGCAGAAGCAGCACATCTGTATGTGCAAAGAAATGCTTATGTAGACCTGATTCCTCCGCAGAATAAAATGGGGTCAATTCATTTGTTTATTGCACTGTGTTAATTACATAACACGTGTGGCTAAATGTATGTGCAGTGAATACGGTCAACTCCCGATTTGTGCAGCAATTGAGTTTTGAGTCATCGTCCGTCCCCTTTTCCGGCCATGTCTGGGTTGCCACGATGTGTGCGGTCACACGTCAGTTGGATGTGTGTAAATCGGTCATTGCCCGTGCATGCCAAATTCATATAAGAAGTGGACCTTAGAGTTCATTTGATACATTTAATATGTAACTGGACAGCTTTATTTGGTATGTTATGCATGGGCAGAGCCAGGATTTTTTTTTTAGAGGGGCAGGCTTTGTGTTAGGAGGGGCAGAACCGAGTTATCTGTGTTAATTGGTCAGTTAAGTATTTTTATTTATTTACTTACTTGATTGGGGGTAGGCAGCTGCCCCCCACCCCCTACCCCCCACCCCCTAGCTATGCCCATGATGTTATGGATTATCAAATTTGCACTGTATTCAAGCATTTATTAAATCAGGAGTGGGGCATCTGTGACCTCCAGCTGTTGTTGGACTCCAACTCCCATCAGTGCCAGCCAACATAGTCAGTAGGTGGGAAGGATGGGAGCTATAGTCCAGCAAGAAGTCGAGGTTCACAGATGTTCTGAGGAAATATAATGATGCAATTCAATTGCCCTATCCAAATATTTATCTCACAACTCATTGGGTTGCAGATTGTTTCCACTTATAACCACCTGAAATCTCCAACTTGTTTTGCATTTATGCAAATTCTTGAGTAGAACTCTCAATCAGCAGTTTTAACAGGGCAAAGATTAGGAGAAAAAACAGGACATTCTTATATTTGTTTGCCTTCTAGCTGTGTAATCATTGAAGAAAAGACGGCATGGTAGGCTTATCATGGGAGGAAAAGTACTTTTATCCTGATCTGGCACAGAAACAGGAATGTTGCTTCCTTGTTTTGCTGGCAGATTAGTTTTTTACAGTGTCTTGTTTTAAACACAAACTATCAGCACAATTCAAAGTGCTGGTGCTGACCTTTAAAGCCCTAAACGGCCTCGGTCCAGTATACCTGAAGGAATGTCTCCACCCCCATCGTTCTGCCCGGACACTGAGGTCCAGTGCCAAGGGCCTTCTGGCGGTTCCCTCGCTGCAAGAAGCCAAGTTACAGGGAACCAGGCAGAGGGCCTTCTCGGTAGTGGCACCTGCCCTATGGAACGCCCTCCCACCAGATGTCAAAGAGAAAAACAACTACAAGGCTTTTAGAAGAGATCTGAAGGCAGCCCTGTTTGGTGAAGCTTTTAATGTTTAATAGACTATTGTATTTTAATATTCTGTTAAAAGCTGCCCAGAGTGGCTGGGGAAACCCAGCCAGATGGGGGGGGTATAAATTATTATTATTATTATTATTATTATTATTATTATTATTAGTTGTTGTTGTTGTTTTCTTTGTAAAGAGAAATATTTTTCAAATGAATTGATCTTTCTCAGAGGCTCTTCAGGTCAAGTAGCTTATCTCCTTACTGTAATTTCTAATTTTTCCCTTTTGGTTTATACTGATTGTTTACACCTGGGCTTCTTTGTATGTTTATATATATTTGTTAGTTTCTTGATAACAATATTCAATGAGCAAATATGATAGCTTAACAACATTTTTCAATACAAACACACACTGAGGTAACACAATTGCAGCTCTGAACATATCTACTGACATAAAGGCGTAAGTAATTTCATAAGGCTAAAACATACATCCAGCTGACAGAGATTACCATATTTTTCGCCCTATAGGACGCACTTTTCCCCCTCCAAAAATGAAGGGGAAATGTGGGTGCGTCCTATGGGGCGAATACAGGCTTTCGCTGAAGCCTGGAGAGCGAGAGGGGTCAGTGTGCACCGACCCCTCTCGCTCTCCAGGCTTCAGGAAGCTCTGCGTGACCCTCCGGAGCCCGGCGCCAAGCCGCGCCGGCCTCCGGAAGGTCATGCAGAGCTGCCTGCATCCCGAAGCCTCGGGCGCGCTGAAGAGCGCCCCCGGGCTTCGCACAGCTGTCTGCAAGCCTGGGGAGACCGGCGCGGCTCCCTAGGCTTGCGGATAGCAGGCTGTTCTGGGGTCGGGGAAAGCTCGGGCTTCCCCCGTGCCAGCCCCGTGCCTGGGGGGGAAATAATTTTTTTTCTTTATTCCCCCCCCCCAAAAAACTAGGTGCATCCTATAGGGCGGTGCGTCCTATGGGGCGAAAAATACAGTAAATCCTTTTAGTACTAAATTAATTGCAACATTAAAACAATATAAGAGGCTTTCCTTAGTTCTGGGGGTTGGACTAGATGACCCTTGGGGCCCCTTCCAACTCTACAGTTCTGTGATTCTATTAAAAAAAAATACTATCTGTAGGTGCTAGGCAGACTTCTTGTGGTAAAGGGGGACATTCTGTACCTGAATTGTCTTGATGCTGCAAAAGGATCCAGAGACGGATTCACTTAGCACTTTGGAATACAGGACTGATCAAGAGAATGATGAACCTCTAATTATTAGATATTTCTTGAATAGCATAATCATGCTGAGGTGGTTCTTTGAATCGGGGAGGGAATGACTGGGGATTGACCACTCTGTGCTTTCTTCTGGCATGTTTTGTGCTCATCTGAGAAATGCACTATCCTGAACTTTTAGAAATGGGACATTATGTTAGAAGTCCCCAACATGGCATTTTTGCACTCCGGTGCATATAGCCAGCTTAAAGGCCAAACCACACATTACTTTTTAAAAACTAAATAACCAAAATAACCCTTTTAGATAGCATAATAGAAATGCGTTCTCAATTGCTGTGCATGTCCCAGCAGCTAGGTTTTCTCTTTAGCAGTTGTGGAAACAGCTGTTGGAAAGGGATCAGGCCTCCACTTTTGCGTTTACTGCGGGGAAACCCATCTATTTAAATGTGTATATGCCATTAATAACAAGCACTGTACATTTATTTTGCCATTTAAATTTAAGTACTTTTTGTACAGTACAGTACTTGACTTTAAAATGATGTAAATGGCTCTTAGGTATTCAGTACCGAACAATTAACCAAAGGCACTTAATTACAAGGCACCTGTATAATTGTTCATCATCTCAGTGAAACCACTGGTAGTAAACTGTCATGCTGGTACCCTCAGCCTTATTTTAAAAATAACAGTATTCCGGAATACATACTGGGGAGTGGAGGTTAATTTAGAACTAGACATGCCTGTTTAAGGCCACAAAATGAAAATACCTTAAGCAATCATTGGTGCTTTACAGCTTCCTAATTTCAGAAAGGATGCCAGTCCTTTGGGCATGCTGAGGATGTAGCAGGGACACGATAGCTAGCTTTTCTTAGAGAATGGCTTATGCACTGAGTATTATTTTCCTTTTAGTGAGGGCCAGGGTATGAGAGTAAGTAAACCCAGCTAATTCAGTCCCTAGTGTTTGATCTATTATTATCCTAGTTTGAAAATTGCACAACTAAACACTTCAAATAATTCATGTTTCAGAGCAGTAATGTTAGGCTGGATGACTTAATGTCAGTTGATTTTTCAAGCTATCAGATAATTATTATTATTTTATTATTTATACCCCGCCCATCTGGCTGGGTTGCCCCAGCCACTCTGGGCGGCTTCCAACACATATAGAAACATAAGAAAACACCAGACATTAATTTTTTCCTGATACAAGGCTAGCTTCAGGTGTCTTCTAAAAGTTGTGTAGTTCTTTACCTCCTTGACATATAATAGGAGGGTGTTCCACAGGTAGGGCAGCACTACTGAGAAGGCCCTCTGCCTGGTTCCCTGTAACTTCACTTTTCACAGCAAGGGAACCACCAGAAGGCCATTTGAGCTGGACCTCAGTGTCTGGACTGAACGATGGGGATGGAGATGCTCCTTCAGGTACTCCTAAGGCCAGTGCAGCAGGGGTGGGGTGTGGGGTGGAATGGCAATTTGAATAGTAGTTAAGTGACACTGCAAATACGAAACATTCATTGATAACTTGCTGTACTTTCAGCAGTTTTTATCTTTTTTAAAAATCTAGATTTGCTCCCGTTCACACATTAGCAATAATAAAATAAAACAGGTCAGATGTGCTCCAGTTCTCCTAAAATGTCTCCTCGCAGCAAACTTCTCTAAAGGGAAAGTCACTGTCCAGACAAGTTGAGACTTTGCCTAGCTGCCTCTTGCCATACTAGAGTTCAAAATTACGTGGTGTCAAAACAAAGGAGAGGCTGCTTCACGGTGGGGCAGGGGAACTTAGCGTGCTGTGACATAAGGAACATTTGCTATTATTTGTTATACACATTAAAGCACCTAATGTTTTCTGTGTTCTGTACAGATACTAAAAGATAAGGCTATTTGTAACCTGCAGTAGGAAATGAATGGTGGAGGGAGCAGGTTCACCTTCAGTGGCTGATGGAAGGGGCCAGGTTGAGCTCTCATTTGCCATGATGCGCTTCCTGGTATGCAGTAATGAGTGCAGGCTCCCAGGCTCCCAGTGGCTCTTGGTCTCTGCAAATGACAGAGGGCCCAGTGTGCCTCCCTTTAGCAAGGTAACTGGCAGTTGGAGCAGCGTGCATGTAACCTACCTTTGACTAAGACAGGTTATACGGCCAACTTTCAATATAATTGTAGAGTTGGAAGGGACCCAAGGGTCATCTAGTCCAACCCTCTGCAATGCAGGAATCTCAGCTGAAATATCCATGACAGATGGCCATCCAGCTCTGCTTAAAAACCTCCAGTGAAGGGGAGTCCACAACCTTTCTATAGAGATGACTGATCATACAAATCTGTAGCACTCTCATGATGTAGTTTTTGGCTTACGGGTTCAGTATTGAAGCAAGATTGATATCTCAGTTAGGTCTCAGAACTGGCCATTGAATACTGCAGAACTAGGTTCGCTCAAGGGACTCATTTACTTAAGGGGCAAAGTCATACCATGCATGTCCTTAGTTTAAAGCTTATGTGTAACCCTTAACTGGAGACATTTCAGAACGACCTAAAAAAAATTAAAAATCACATAACCTTCTTTTCTCCTTGTGTGGAGGAACAAGACGTACATAAGTTAATAGCTTACTTACCACTTACTTGCCTTTGGATTGCAAACACTTCCAATGAGATTTCCTTCTGTTTCATTGTAAGTAGGAGATAAAAAGGTTCAAATAATCACCCTGATAGCTCTATGCTTTTTTGCCACTTCAAATAAACTAATATAGCAATGCACTGTAAACCTACATGATCAGCTTACTAAGCTTGAAAATTTGTGAAGCTGTTTTAACTGTTTATAAATGAATTGTCCTCCTTTTTTCAGGGGAGAGTAAGTTTGAATAAATAAATATTCTTTATTTATTTAAAGTGTTTTAAGGTGTTTCTAATGCTGTGCCCTTACAAAGTGATATGCAGAGGAGTGAGAGACAAGGTACAATTAGTCACAGCAGAACAGATGTGCAGATTAATGTGAGAAATTGCTGTGATGACACAAACTATTTATGGCATGACAGAGATGTTGCTTGTGTTGTGACCACAATCCAGATAAGCTGGAATTCTTTCATAATAAATCAGCTTAGATGCCTCAACATCACGGGGAAATAGGTAACATACTTGTGTTCAGGGGTAGCCTATTGAGTTGACGTTGGAAAATCCAATGGAAAGCACCCCAAGGACCAGGGCCATCTTTAGCAGATGCAGCGCCGGGGTGCAAATATCCACCCAGCACCCCCAAATTATCACGGATGGAGGGGGGGCGCCAGCCATGGGGAGGGGCACAACTTTCCCCCATGCCACTGCGGGAGAGCAATCCCCGCAGAGGCTTGGGAGGGAAGCTGTGTGCCCGCCAGCCATATGGTTGACGGGGCGCAGCTGGCAGGTGTGCAGGGAAAGGGGAAGTCGCTGGCAAAGCTGCACAGCTCCCTCACTCGCTGGGGCGCCCCTGAGAGGCCGTCGCCCTGGCGCAACACACCACTAAGCCCAATGGTAAAGACGGCTCTGCCAAGGACAATACAAACTATAACAAAAATTGGCAATTTAGCAGCATTCTATATAAATAAGAAAAAAACAAAAATGATAGCTAAAAATCTAGACTCACAGGCAAAAGAAAGACTTGAGAATATTACGGGAATTAAAATGGAAAACAATTAAATATTTGGGGATATGGATATCAGCTAAGACCTTAAACATTTTCTGGGATAACTATGTTAAAATCTGGAACGAAATCAAAAAAGGTGTTGGAAAATGGACTAGAATGAACCTGTCTTTGTTAGGAAGAATATCCACAGTCAAAATGAATGTTTTGCCCAAGGTGATCTATTTATTTCAAACACTGCCAGTGATAAATAGCCCAAGCTGTTTCAAACAGTGGAAGAAAAATGTGACAAACTTCATTTGGCGGGGTGGGGAGAGAACCCCAAATTAAGTATAAAAATCTGACACATGTAAGAGGGGGCTTTGCCCTTCTGAAGACTTTCAGGCTCTGGAGTGAAAGAAGTGAGCTTATTCACAGGAATGCATACTGACCAAGTGAGCAGTTGTATCCCTCAATAAATTATATACATCAACTACCCAGGACTAAGTGCCCCCCCAATCTTTCCCCTGAAGTGCCTTCAGAATTATCATAGAAGGCTTCAGGTCATAAGCATAGCCCTTTAAGCCATGAATGCTATCTGCTGATTGGTGGAGTGTAGGCCAGTTTTCACATGCAAAATTGTTTCTCTTGTATAGCTCATGATTAGAGAAAGTTTGTCTGCTACACTTAAGTATGCAAGGATCTAGTCTAATTGAGCCCTATATCCATAGCTGTCAACTTACAGATTTGAAAATAAGGGACCAGCAGCCAAAATAAGGGACCTGCAGCCTCACCTGTTCCAGGCACTCCAGTCTTCCTGTCCTCCTGCAGTCTGGTCAAACTCATGCTGGGTAGCTTTGAGAACACTGTCCAACCAACTTTGTAACCAGAGGTTCAACTGAATAGAATCTGAATCACATGCACCACAAGGCCTATGCAGCCTCAACTTAAGATGGCTCCCTGGCCTGGCTTTGCACTGCAAAGTTTGCAGCAGCACGTGCAACAAATGGCGTCCAGCATTCAAAAAACCCCTCAGCTTGCATTAACTAGCCACACACAAGACATGCAAGCTCCACCCCCCAGTCGTTCTTAGACTTCTTATTGGGCGAGCAACACAGCCAAGCAACACAGTTGGAGCCTCCCTCCTCCCTGGCCGGCAGGGAAGGAGGGAGAGGAGCTGCTTCCTTTGAAATTTAAGTGACATCATTTAAGGGACATTTAAGGGACATCCATCAATAAGGGACAGCAGCGGGACATGGTGCTGGAATAAGGGACTGTCCCTTCAAATAAGGGACACTTGACACCTATGCCTATATCTGAACAGAGATTTTGGGTGCAAATATATGAGACCTGAAGAAATCTATCATGTAAAAAAACAGCCACACGGATGAGAATTAGACCAAGGCTCGTTTGTTTTTATCTTTTTGTCTCAGTGCAAATGCATTACAGTATTATATAATTTTGCTTATGAACTATCGGTATGGAATTCAGGGGATAGTTTAGACATTTTTCAGGGCCATGTCATAGAAGAGTGGGTGTAGTAGTGGAAAAATATTGGAAAAATAATTGTATTGCTGCAGATTTATTTGCATCCACGAGACTGATTTGAACTCTATACTAGGGTTTCTTCCCATACCATATAATTTTTGAACTCTGCTTTCATTATGGCCTTTTGTGTATGATTATTTTATATTGTGTCTTTTTTAAATTTTTGTAAGTCACTTTTGTACCTTTTAGCTTAAAAACCAGGGATATAAATCATAACAAACTGTCCCAGGTGCGGCTTCTAAATTTATGTTTTTGTGGAAAGTATGTGAGAAAGGATGGGTATAATTATTTTCTCCATAACACTTAGTAATTGAGTTATCAAGAAACCCTATTTCTGTCTCACTGTCTCCATGAATAATTCAATACATTGCACTATTTGCATTGGATAAATTACAGTTACTCTGTCTGTAAAAAAACACACATGATTATCTGCTTTTATGAGGAACCCTTTTCTCATTTTAGTGAGAAGTATATTCTATTAAATTTCCATTTAAGATCTTCCCTATTATAGCACTAGAATGATGGAATCTTTTAATCAGGCAGCTTGCCTTTGGCAGCTTTTCAGTGCTATTCTTGTGGCAATTGAGAGGCTATTCTTTATTTCCAAGACTGAATAACAATGGGCTAGAGCGAAAATGGCGGTGTTGCTTGGTTACATTTCATCGCTTGGGAATCAATGCTCCACATGGCTGGATCCAAACTCCAAGGAGATTTCTCAATAATTTATTAGTGATATGTGAGTGAGTAATGTCATATCTTAATTACTGTAGAAGTATCTTTCCAATTCACTGTGCCAATAAAAGGGTGGGTCCCCCCCCCCCCCGTAAAAGTGTCTGTTTTGGTTCAATGTCACTTTGTCACTTGCCTTACATTTTACTATCCACACTTTGGAGCTCCATGTTTTAATGATACTTTTCTTCGGTTGAGGATTCAGGGCTGACATGTGCTATGTAATATATTACTTTAGCACTTGTTGAAAGAATGTAATTCACATCGGACTCCAACGCTAAGGTTTTCTGCTCAGCTATCTGAACTTCTGAAGCCGTAGAAAGAACTAGGATTACAGTGGTACCGCAGGTTAAGTACTTAATTCATTCCGGAGGTCCATTCTTAACCTGAAACTCTTCTTAACCTGAAGCACTGCTTTAGCTAATGGGGCCTCCTGCTGCCGCCGCGCCACTGGAGCACAATTTCTGTTCTCATCCTGAAGAAACGTTCTTAACCCGAGGTACTATTTCTGTGTTAGTGGAGTCTGTAACCTGAAGCGTATGTAACCCGATGTACCACTGTATAATGTTGTGTCAAGACATTATTCTCATGTGCAAGCAAAAACATCAGAATTGATGAAAAAAAGAAGTCGTTTTAGGTGTGTGTGTGTGTGTGTGTGTGTAGCACTGTAATGATGGACTGTATAGTCTCTGTATCATTTCAAGGAATTTATTGTGTTCTTTCTTCACTTGAATTCCATAGATTCCAGGAGATGCACTTGTTTCTAAGCAAGTGAGTTTGACGGTCTAGTTGCAGTGCTCTTATTTTTAAATCTGTTCAATTAAAAGTTAATTGAGCAAGTTCAGAGTTAATAAGTGCACTCTGATACTACATCCAAACTAGGGATCGTGGTTTGTTTTGCTCCAAACACACCAAAATGATAACCCAAGGTTCTTGACTTTCTGATCATGATTTATTTCCCTAAAAGCAGGTGGCTGGTGTGTTTGGCAAATTTCAGACATTACAGTAAACTGTAGTTAATGGTTTGCTATATATGAGCCAATGTGTTTGGGCTGGGGGTCAGCAGGTACAAATCCCTGTGTAAAATCTGCCCCCCATTGCCAATACAGAAACAAGAGAAGGGCAGAGAGGGAGAGACATTTCTGAAATTATTTGGGTACCAAAAGGGGCGAAGGAAGGCGTCGTGACACCTGGGGCGGGCATCATGACGTAGGGTGCATGTGCGGTGCATGCGCTGTACGTAGCAATGTTGCACATGCGCTGTATAGCGGTTTGCCACCAGCGCCGTACAGATGTTGCCGGGATCCCTCCGGCGCCACTACAGCTGCGAACGGAGGAGCCTCCATTCATGGCTGCAGCCGTGAGCAGAGGATCCAGGTGCTGGCAGCAAACTGCTATACAGTGCATGGGCGTCATCGCTACGTACAGTGCATGCGTGCGACGCCAAACATGTGCTGTACTTAGTGGTTTGCTGCTGGCGCCGGGATCCTCTGCTCGTGGCTATAACCATGAACAGAGAATCTTCCAAAGGCGGCTGCGGTGGCGTGATGGCTGCTTGCGCTGCCATGAGCCCCCGCGGGGTGACTTCTTCTCACCCCCGCAGGCATGGAACCCGAGGCGTGCCGCCCCCCATGCCTCCCTGTTGCGACGTCACTGGGTACTAACAGGTAACTTTGGGTAGTGGGAGTTGTGGCCTTTTTCACAGATTAGCCTTCCATCAAAAGCAGTTGCTGATGACAGATTTAGGGAAAAGGCACAGGAAAACAATAAAACTGTTAAAAAAATAAGTGCAAACATTTAATCCTAGTGGAATTTCCCCCTAATTTAGTTCTTTTTCAAATTGACAAAACAAATCCCTGCATGATACCTGTTGTTTTTTCTTTGCACAAAGCCTGTTACTAAGTTTGTAATTTCGTTTTGAGGCTCCCACGTTATTTTTCAGGATATGTGCAAGGGTTTATATATCCTTTATTTCCAAGGAACTGGGAAGACTGTATAAGCTTCCTGGGCAACATCCTCTACTCTAAGAATTCAGGTCAGGAACTCCCTCCCTGTTTCCTAGCAACTCATAGTGGTGCTTTCTCCTTTGACTGTGAAATCATTCAGAGGCCGAAACCGGGATCATTTGCAGGGCCCAAGGCAATATTGTGCATACACTTGAGACAGCACAGTAGCATAGCATGACGTCTGACTTTCTGAAAAGGCTGTGCCTCTTAGCTGTGCCTCTTAACTTGAATGGACTCAACATTACGGTACTTTGGAACCCTTTCCTGTGAACTTGAAAGTACTAGCCTTTTGCTTTTATTCCTCCTCAGTTGATTGGCAAGGTGAGGGGTTTGTCTCTAAATGCTTGTAGCCCTTCATGTTTTACTGAATCTTACAAAACAAAATACTTATGCAGGTAAGCAGTTGGAGAGAAAGTGCTGCTATTGATTTAACTTGTAGGATAACTTTGTAATGTGTTAATGGATTTCTTGTTTACGCAGGCAAATAACACTGAGCTGTGCAAACATTGTTCTGTTGTATTTAGTTTCATCAGGTGGTCCGTCACTTTTGCTTGTTGCATCCATAGTGCAGAAAACAACCTTCATTCTGGTTATAGGATATGTTTAGTGAAAAATAGCTAGCATTCAGTGCTAAGCAGCTTTCATTCCCTCCACAGAAAGTGTTACATTGGGGGTTATAACAGTATATTTGGTGTAATTATTTGCTCCAGTGATCGACATGAATTTCTGTTCTTTTAAGAATACTTTGAATTAACTGCTTTTCAGCTTCATCTAGCTTATTTACTTTATGATTAATGGAATACAGACTGTTCTTATGTTTACTTTTTTTTTAGTTTACAAGTATTTAATAATTGCCAAAAATGTATTAAATACAGCCTTAAAACTTTTGTTGTTGATATCCAAAATGAATGCTCATCTAGATGATTAGTCCTGTAACACCCTCAAACTACTTTAGCCTTTGCAGAGTGGTTTCATAAGGGAAAGTAGTGCGGTAGATAGCCCACTGGTAGTAGAATTACATTTCTGCGAGGTTTTAGCTTTGCCAAGTTAGGAGTAGAGCGTTCCTCACTACGGGGAAAATTGCAAACTTGCGCACTTATCTGCTAGAGAGAATGAGTATGTTGTGAGCACAGAATATGAGAAAGAAAAGGGAAAAGTTTTCTTTAAACAGCTGCATGATCATACATATATTTTTTGGTGCTAAGGTAGAAAGGGGTCAACCTCTGAAGGGTACACACCCACCTACCCCAGAGTGGATTAGGTTGGCTTTTGTACTGCATGTCAAGGTCAAGGGTGCCCACGACACCTTCTCTCTGCTTGTGTGGACTGCTGTCATGGAGCTGACATCAGCCTGTTTGTTTAACCCCTCATTGATATGTTTTGACCTAGTCCTTTCATCTATGCATATTTTTATTGTTAAATTGCCTAAAGAAATTTCATAAGAAGTGAGTCATAGTGAGAATGAAATAAATTAAATGATTTTAACTCTGCTCTTCAGCCAAAAAGACTTGCAGAACACTTATTGGGGGGGGCTCAAGTCCATGGGCCGAATTCGGCTTGCCAAGCCGTTTTGGACAAACCATGGCCACTTTCCCCCACGTGCTGTGACTAAAAGGAAGATTAACAGCGAGCACTCGCTGCACAGCAATGGGAAAAGGTGTAGCATTTTAAAATAATAATCGGGAGCGCAGATTCTTCCTTTGAGTTACCAGTTTGAATTCAAGCTGGAGATGCAAAAGATCTCACTCTGCAGGGGCTTGCTTGCAAGCACCGCTCGGTGGTTTTAGCAAGCCCTGCTGAGATGCACCATGGAGTTCCTTAGTGCAAGTGATCCTTGCTCAAACCAAAGCAAGACTTCTGCAAGCCAGGTGTTTGATGGGCAGTATCATGCTGCTGCTGTAGTAGTAGTTCTCTTTGTTTTTTTTTAATATAATATTTATTGAAGTTTCAAATAAGACAGATACACAAAAAGACAAAGAAAACACACAAAACAAGTATACTTTCAGTCCTTATTTTCTTATACCTTATTTCCCACGACTTCCTCTCGCCTCCCCTTCTTGTATTCCAGTTCCAAATATTAGTTCAACAAGTTCTTAAGTTTTTTACCTTATTTCATTGTTATATCAGTCCTTCTACTTAAACCCTTTTTCCAAGGTCGACCCAGATTCCCTTCCACGAATTTCCCAATTTTATATTAATACCAAACCAAAAATAAAAAATAAGAAATATATAAAAAAAAGTATTTATACAACCTTTGGATTGATCAAACCCCACCCTCCCTTTCCCGGTTTCGATCCCCAAACCAATGTCCATCAGTCCATATGCTATCAGCCTGGCGATCTCACATCAGAGGCTTTTAAGTCTCTCTCAGTTCCTCTTTGCTGGTTCTTTGGATAGTCCTTCATATTAAAGCCCAAGTCTCGGAGGAGCACAATCCCAAAAAAGTCCATATTTCTTCCGGCCAGGCCTCCATGTTTAGAAGAATTGATGAATTTAAATGTCCCAAGCGCTCGAACATCCATCTTAATCAAATTTGTAATCCACAAGTCTTCAGGTCTCCTTCTAGATAGGTCTCTCCATTCTTCCTTCTCCAATTCAAGCCAAATCTTCATCACCCAGTTCTTATTTTCCTTTGTGACCTTCCTGCCAGGCCTCTGGCCTTCCTTAGCCTTCTGCAACATTATAACTCCTCCTTCCTTTCCCTCCAGATCCTCATATTTCTCTTCCACTTGTTCCACTTTCTCAAGTTTGTCAAGTTTCTTTTCCTGCTCAGCTGCAAAGTCTTTTAGTTCCGCTACAGGGGCTTTTGGTTCAAAGACAAAGACTTGAGTCAAGTCCCTTCCATTTCCAGTAAAGTTATTTACTGTTTCATTCAGTCCCATGACCCCTGTAGCCAAAATATTACTTTGTTCTTGAAGCTTTCCCAAGAGATAAAAAGTCTTGTTCAACTCAGTGAGTATTTTTCCACTTCCAGCCATTCTTGCAGTGTCCCAAAACCCCCTCTAGAGGGATTATGGATATTTACTATCCTTCTAATTCCAGTCCCAAAAACAAAATAACTTATTTTTCAACGATTTATAACCAACATGTAACAAATCCAACTGGCAAAGGCAGCAAAAACAATGTTACTTTGTATTCCCCAACTTTGACAGCTACTTTTGACAGCTGTCAAAGTCTTCTGTATCTTTCCAACACGCTCTCTCGCTGATCACTCCCGGGTCCCGGGGGGTTGCGCAGCTCTCAAAATCCACTCTTATCCTCCAGCAAAATTACTTATACTGTCCAATCGTGAAATTAATGACTTTGTTCCGTTACAATGAGAGATACTCTCTCGACCTTAGTTATTTAGTCCTTGCTTTAAGTTGTCTACAAGAGGGGAAGACGGACTTCCTTTTTGTATCTTCCCCGGTCGTTCCAAATTCAAAGAAAAAATTTCCTTTTTAAGTCCAATTTCTGTATTACTCACGGGTTGTTGCTTTTTAGTTCGAATGTTCTCAGGAAAAAGTCAGCGCTCTCCGTCCATGGCATGCGGCTTCACTCAGCAGGGGAAGCAGAGGACTCTCAGCACCGCGCCGCTCCCGTCCCCCGTTCCGAAGCCTTTAAAAAGGCTCCTTCGCAGGTCGGGGGGGCGCAAATGGTGCCCGCCGAGTCACCAAGTCCACAGGCTTCTGCGCCTGTGGTTTCTAAGGGTCCCCGCGTCGCCGGCGCGGCAGAACCCGATCCCTGCAGAGCCGATTCCCTCCGGAGCTCGGAGGGAATCCGCCATTAGACATTGGCGCTAACCCGGAAGTCCCTGTAGTAGTTCTCTTTGGAAGAGGACCTGGAGTCCAGGCTCTCTGACTGTGGGGATCCCTCTCCTCAGCAAGACAAGAACTATGAGGCAGAGATGAGAGTACCTAAAGAGTGCCAGCTCATGAAGTTGTATGACAGGACAATGACTAAACACAGCAGTAAGGGATGAGATGGTGCTGTGGTCTAAACCACTGAGCCTCTTGGGCTTGCCAATCACAAGGTCAGCAGTTCGAATCTGCATGACGGGGTGAGCTCCCATTGCTTTGTCCCAGCTCCTGCCAACCTAGCAGTTCGAAAGCATACCAGTGTGAGTATATAAATAGATACTGCTGTGGCAGGAAGGTAAATGGTGTTTCTGTGTGCTCTGGCTTCCGTCATGGTGTCCCATTGCTCCAGAAGCGGTTTAGTCATGCTGGCCACATGACCTAGAAAGCTGTCCGTGGACAAACACCAGCTCCCTTGGCTTGAAAGCGAAATGAGTGCCGCAACCCCATAGTTGCCTTTGACTGGACTTAACTGTCCAGGGGTCCTTTACCTTTTTACCTGTCTGAGAGCCAGGCTCTCCTCAGTAGCGGACTGCTTGTGAGGTGGCCTGCTTTTCATGAGTAGACCTGAGCCTTGTTAGCCCAGATGACTGGCAGCTGTGCAGATAGTGGGGCTCAAAGAAGATCTTGTATAAAAATCACCAGTCTCTGCTGAAGAGTTGCTGGATCAATACCTGTTCATCAGCTTCAGGAACCACCTTGATGTTCATACTGAATTTCCCTGACCCTGAATTGTGTCTTGACCTGTCTTACCTCTTACTGCTGTGGGCCCTGACCTTGGCCCCGGGGTATCGCTTTCTGCTTTGAACCTTGGCTGTGGATTGTGACCTAACCTTTTGCACCTAGATACACCCTGTGGAAAACACCCACAACCTGGTGCCACTGGGGGTTCTGGAAAGAGGGCAGGTGGGGGTGGCCCTGTCCACTTTTTGAAGTGGTGCATGGATACTGAGGAATTGCAAGAGCCACCCTGCTAAGCAGATCCTATCCCTACCCCTGGTTTACAGCAATCAGTGAGGTAGTCCCTGTCTTCAGGATTAGCATCTTTGCCATCAGGGTTACAGCCTAACAGAAATGGCACAAAAGGAAAAAAGGATTAGGAGGGAGGATGAAAGAAAGAAAAAGCAAACTCAGGGATTTCTTCTTAATTACAACGCTCTTATAAGTGTTCTTTTTAGAAGGGAGTGGCAAAGCAAGATCCCTGCAGCTTCTCCTCCATTGGCTGATAGATGGGCCAGGTTGCTCTCTCCCTTGCCATAATGTTCTTTCTCGGAGTCGTTATTTTATGTGCAGCAACTTTTGCTCAGGTGCCTTGAGGAGAAGGAATGACTGTTCAACTAGCTTAAGACCATTATGTAGCTATGCACCCTGTCTTCTGTGCAATCTCAGGATTTAGATCCCCCCCTAACTTATTATTGTTGGTTTGTGGACTTCCCCAAGTGTGCTGTTAACATTATCTGATTACGTCAAAGGCTCCTGTGATTCCAAATTACCGCCACAGGATGAAATTGTGTTGCATCTCTGTATGATCTTCAGATTGGCACTGCATCATTCCAATTGACCTCTATGTCAAGTGCCACTGGTTTGATCAATCACTCTGACCAGAGATGCAGCAGGATAGCCTCTGTTCATTGGAGACCACGTCCAGGGTTTCTGCATGAGCCACTGTTGTGGGTTTGCTGCTTTCCAGGAATCTTAAGAAGCTGTATTATACCATTGGTTGATCTAGTTCAGTTTATTTGCATTGACAGGCAGTAAGTCTCTAGGGTTTCAGATTGGTTTCTTTCTCAGCCCTAACCTGGAGATACCTGGAACCTTCTGTATGCAAGCCGGCATCCCATCACTGAGCTTTACAGCTTTCTCCCACGAATCACCATGTACCCCCTGATCAGTGACTCATCTGGAAACTGCAGATTGGTTTCACTCAAGGTGGGTAATTCTGACTCCTACACCCTCTGAAATTACGTACCCAGCTGTGTAAGAATGAAGCATACTTCCAATTTTTAATTCAGAAAAAAAATCATATATGCTGTCAAACATTTGTACAGTACTTCAGTAAAACAGGGAACATTGTGTTTAAATAGTGCGTGAGAGTCTCTGGCAATGTGATCTGTTTTAGGTCTGATGCTCTACTTACGCCTCTGGCAGTCTGCTACACACATAGGATGACTATTGTGTCAACTCCTGCTATATGCAGTGATATATGCTCACCATAAACACCTCCCTTGTTCTCTTTTAACGGTAATGGTGTCCACCTAAGAAATGTCAGAACTGAGCTCCTGCTGGAAAAAAATCCCTGGTTATCTATGTGTACATTCTTCAGAAGTGGAAATGGCCACATAATGTTCAAAGAACTTAAAAAATGCATAATGATGGACCATCGAAGAAGTTAAAAGTGGGTAGTAATGCATGCCGATAACAAAAAAGAGTTTAAAAAATACTGTGTAGGACCATGCAGTACTGCCATTTTAAAAACTGCCTTTAGATTTGGCTTGACTGCTAACGACTGATACTAATTCATCGGCAGGGAAGACCAGTTCAGAATGCAGGTCACACCTACCTGCCAGGGTGGAGGCTGGCTGAGACCCGTATTCTGTCTGAGAGATTGAGAGCATCTTGTGTGTCAAGAGAAAGAAAGAAAAACCTGGTAGTTTTGAATTTCGGAAGAGGAGAAAGGAGCCTTTGAACTTGCTGGAAAAGGTTGATGAGACTTTCTGGCTGCCCCCATTTTGCTTATAGGAGGATAACTGGGATGCTAGACTGATCTTGCATGAATAGCAACAGCAGTTTTTCCACTCAGCACACCTTTCTCACAACGGTACAACCTGTACTCTTGGAAATAAAAAAAGGTTTGTTACAAAGGGCACCATAAACGCACCTAACTCTTTTCACAAGAGGACTGAACTTTAAAATGCATCCTTTGTTGTTACCTGCCATTCTGCTTCCTGCTGATCTCTCCTTTGGCTGCCTGTATATTTAGAATTTCACTGTACTGTTGGATTGTTTATTTCCCCCCTTGGCGCTTGTGTCCTACACTGGTATGGTTAGCTAACTTTCATGAATATGAGAAAATGCTATTGGGTGTAGTCCTGTAAATCTTACGAGGTATGCCTAAATCCCATTCATATCCATATGTGTTTAAGTCCTGGTGGTTTCAATGGGACTTAGGTGTGTCTTAAGTTTTCTCTGAATTGCACTATTCTTTCTCTTTAAATATAGAGTGAATAGGGAAAGGAAACGGCTTCAAACATAACATGCAGGTGCAATGCGGGAAATACTTCCACGAAAAATGGGGTATGGTGCCCTTTTAAAAAGCATTCATAAAAGGAACACCTGTTGGTTTTTAGGATAATTACATAGAACTCCTTCTAAACTGAAATATTTATACCAACAATAATTGAGCTAGATTTAAAAATATCAGAGAGCTTTTTGTCTCTAAAATACATTCTTTTTTCATGTTAAATTCATGAGTTTAAAAAATATGTATACAGTAAGCCTGCAACTTACATGGGGGTTACATTCCAGGGATTGCGCCTAAAGCCAAAGTCACATATAGTCAAAATACATTGGGTTCCATGGTGGATGGGATTGCCAAAATCTTTTTTCCTGGATGCCCATCCCCTTTTTTGTTTTCAATTATTTTGCCAAGCACGTACATCTGAATGCACACAAGTTAAATGTGCATAAGTTGTAGACTTACTGTATAGACTGAATTAGATTGAATATGTTAGTTTAAAACAGTCACTGATAATGTTATTATCACAGTCTCTGTATTTTATACATTTCATTTTTCTCTGGCCTCATTTCATAACACTTCATGCATCTGATGAAGTGGACTCTAGTCTGTAGAGGCGTATGCGGAAATAAATTTGTTGGTCTTTAAGGTGCCACAAGGCTAGTATAATTTTCAAAATTGCTATCACTTGTTTACCTTGAATATAAGTGGTTTTGGTTTCTGTTGAAAGATGGGGAAAGGTTTAGGGTTTGTGTGTGTCCCCTAGAATATGGTCTACAAGCTGTATTCAGGGGCTAAAGCAGTCAAGAGTTGTTTCTGAGAGGGAATGAAGCAGGTGGAAGAAGTGATGCAACACAGAAACGTTTGATGCATCTTTTCACATAGAGTTACAGGTTAATAAGCTCTGGGTTGTTCTGCTTTGCATTAGATCCTTGGGGAGTTGGTGAGATGAGGGAATGTGTTTACCACATAGTGGTTATTGTTAAAGTTAGTGGACTGTGCTGCCTGGGGAGATTTCAGTGGGCTCGGATCTTACTACCTGTGTTTCCACTTCCTAGATCGCGAGTGTCTGTGTGTCTATAGTATTGGGGCACAGACGCTTGTTTGGCATTAGAAAAAAACCACACACTGTGGGGACAGTGTGCTCTCTCTAAGTTCCATTTCAGACTGTTGCTCTGTGCTGTTGCACACTTGATTTCTTACTCCTTTCATGTTGCAACCTAGGGATGACTAAGGAGGAGGTTCAGTACTAGAGCTGCATACATTTCTTCCTTCTGCCAGAGCATTCCATGTGACTGTGGGGTCAAACTTTCTGCAGAGGGGGCAAGCAAAGTTGTGGCAATCAAGATGCTGAGGTGAGGTGAGAAATGGATTCATGGCAGAATATTGATGAACTGCAACGCTTCAGATATTCTGATATTCCATGCTATGCTAACACATGTCTTTCCACCAAGCCCCAAATACCCTGCAAGTAGAACATAGTAATTTGCTACGTTTCCTGTAAAATTGTGGAAGTAGTTGTTCAGTGTTTGTGAGGCAGAAATCTCAGAGTAAGAGTGTGTTCTCTGCTCTTTCTTCCTTGATTATCTTATTTTAAGATCTAATTAATGTAACCATTAACACCTTTAAAATCTCTTTAAAAATGAAAAAATGTTCAAGGTCATGATATGTAATACCTGCCTTGCCATGCAAGGGAGACTTCAGTGCCTTCTGGTGTAGCTGTAGCCTGTAACTTTGTAGTGTATGGAAACATGGGAAAAGAAATAATTTGAAATATTGACGTAAGTGCTCTTTAAATACAATGACTTAGATCCAGACCAGCTGTTATGCAAACAGAAAGGTTCATTCCTTTCTTGGAAGAAATTTGGATGTAGTGAAGACTCCTGCAATTGGCAGTAGGCAGTAGGGAGGATAATTTCCACTGATTTCCCCTTCTTTCTACAACCTTCACTGGTGCCAACTCCGGGGGGCCGTGATTGCTTCAGCACCCACAATAATATATTTGTGGGGGCCACCGCCCCAATAATAATAATAATATAATAATAATTTATTATTTGTACCCCGCCCATCTGGCTGGGCCTCCCCAGCCACTCTGGGCGGCTTCCATAAAAACCAGAAATACACTAATGGACAAAAGGGAATCTGTTCCCCACTGTCCCCATTTCTTCATGTGAGGGAGGAGGAGCCGCCATGTCTACCTCTGCCGGCTCCTCCTCTTCCTCCTCCTCCTGGTCCTTTACATTGTGGGCACCCACAATCTTTGGCATGAGATGGCATCTATGACAGCCTCCGTTGCCACTCCTACAGTTTTCCAGAGTTCCCCCCTATCTCTGGAGTCAATTTCTAAGGTCTGCAAGGGAAGAATAGGTGAAAACATAAGTGTCCAGTTTGTGGAGTTCTGCTCCATGCAACTCTGTGTCCAACCCATTCTTTGTGGGAAATCCCTACTGAGGGGAGGTTTTGTAGAAGGTAGGGGACTTATTTTAGAGTAAACATTGTGTAGGATTGCATTATGAAAGTGTGAGGTAGAGGGGACCAGATACCATAGCATTGCTGTGGCCAAACAGGATGGAATTTGTCAGCAATCTGAGCTTTAAAGAACAACTTGGGCAAGTGAGCTGAGAAGGTCCTGGTTGGATCTTACCTCTACTCCTCCCCTGCTCCTTAGTAAAACCTTCCCTGCCTGTGCAAATTAAATCAATTTAGTCACTGTCAAGATGTTGAGCTAGGTGGAACATTATTCTGACTCTCATTGCAATTATTCGTTCTAAAGGATGTTTGCCAAATCATAAGACGTCCATTCTGTATCTTTGGTTCTCCTTTGTTTCTGTTATTTATAACAGTGTCCTTTATAAGCCCCTGTGGAGCTGCTAGTAAGACAGGCATAGGTTTCTGATATGCAGGAACTGCTGAGTCAGGTTTGACTGTGCCCCTCTAGGAAGCGAAGCTCTCTTGCAGAGCCAAACTGACTTAAGGTGTGCACATGTAGCCTTTGAAATGCACAGGGCTCGTTTCTTCACAGTGCACTTCTGTATATAGCCAAGAGCAGTTGTACACACCTTCACGCAATGACATCAGCAGCTGCTGTCTGTGTTGTCTGTGTGGGAATGTTGAGCCAGGAGAACGGGAGATGGCAAAAGAGGACCAAAGAGGAAGATGGATGCATGGCTAGCTCTTTTATAGGGTCTGCTAGGGTCACACCCATCTACCTGGTCACACACGAGGAGGAGGCTCCAGAGCAGGTACAATAGGAAGTCCCCCCTGTCTGGAGCAACATTCCCCTGTGTGTCCACTCTGGGCAACAGGAAATGTTGTATTTGACTGCTTCAGTGATCTGCACACACAAGTGGGCATGCTTTCGAGTCTGCACACACAAGTGGGCATGCTTTCGAACTAGTACGCAGCTGTGCTCTCTATTCGCCTCCCCTCAATTGGTGTTTCCACAGTCTTTCAAAAGAGTGTGGTTGTAAACTTGTGTGTCAACATACTGTAAACAGAGGATCTATATTTCGGTATACAGAAGCCGCTAAGTTACCGCACCGCTTCCTCTTTTGCCTATTTCATTCATAGGCAAGTTAAGCCTGGTTAGGGGGAATGGAACACACCTACAACATGAGTTGGTCTGCCCCAATAGGTGGCAGTGACGTGACAGTGTGTTGTTATCTGTGTACACATGTGCTTGAGAAGCACATTCTTGGCACACAACAGATTATAACCATTCCAGCAGAATGCCCTTTCGACTGACAAATAGCGTGTGACAGCGATGGGAGTGGCATTGTGTGCACAGCAACCCGAAAATGTGCCTGCATCCCGCACTTGAATGCACATGATCATGCAGTGTGTACACACCCATAGATTGTAAGCCTGTGGGCAGGGACTGTTTAAAAAACCCAACTTCGTAAGCTGCTCTGGGAGCCTTTTTTGACTATGGAAACAGAAACAAAGGTGGAAGACTAATTGGTGCTCTCCGCTTGCCCCTCAGAAAAGTTGGTGGGATCTTTCCAGGGTATGTTTAGGAGATACTTCTGATATGGTAATGCACATCTTCTTGAGGATTTGTAAGAATTAATTTTGAGGACCAACCCAATGGTTAATGCTAACTAGGGTTTCCATCTTAACCCATCTTTCAAATAAGAATTTGAAGTGGGTTTGCAAACCAAGGCTATGAGGAAACCTAACTACCAATTGCCTTGGTTAATAGTGATAGAGATGTAAACCTTCATTGGAATTTAGGGCTATGGGAGAAGGGAGGAGTGACAATTAATGCACAAGGGGGAAAGGGCTGGGGGAAGGTGAACTTGCAGTTCCAGAGCCCACTCTTGATAAACTTAACCCTGGTTAAGAGAATGAGGAGTTAGTATTAACTCTGCACTGTTCTTTGTTACAGGCCTTGAAAGCCAGGTCAATTGCACAATTGCTGTTACTCACCTTGAGTCTTTTATAACAGAGAATAAATCTAAGCAAACAATTCATTTCTGCAGAAGTAATACAGAAGGGAGTATTCTGTTTGTGATCTTTACTCATCAAGGAGGGGTGGACATACCTAAATGCATAGGATCTAATTTGTTTTCATAACTTAGCAAATGCTGACCTTTCACTGTATTTATTTATATCAAGCCTGTTTGTGCTCTAGCCTGGGGAACATATTGACCATTGGCTGAATCAGAAAGCTAAATATGAAATGTACCTTTTTAAAAATGGGTTGAAGCAGAACCAAAATAAGTATTCTTCCAAAGTCTTGTTTTAAACATACCCTTTTAAGATTATCAAAGCATAATCCATTAAAACTTGAAGGGGAATAGTATGAGAACCTTTCACACAGAGAATAATTTTTTACTATATTAAAGTATCGACAGTCAATTTAATCATGCTTTCTAAAAGTTACCCTAAGTGAGCAGGTCTTGCGGTGTTTAAGGGTGACTTAAGTGGGGCAAATTGCAGTAGTTTAACCTCATGGTGAAGAAAAATAGAAAATACCATCATCTCATATGTAAAGAGAGGAAGACTTTTCACCAGGCGGAGCTCGTGGAAAGTGTCACTGACCATTGCATCTCAGCTTCCTGCTTCTACACCAGTTTGCACTATTAGGTTCCATGAACATTACTGCAGACTTGCAATCAAGGAGAATAAACCATAGAAACAGCAGTAGAGTTATCTGCAGGCAGAAGGTCCCAGATTTAATCCCTTACCTGGAATAGACACATCCAGGTAAGACTGGGAATGTACCCTGTCTAAAACCCTGAAGAGCCACTGTGAGTTAGAGTGGAAAATATTGAATTAGATGAGCTCATGGTCTGAAAGGAGCTTTCTAAAGTGATACTGCTTACTTGTAGAGCAGCAGGAAGCTGAACCCTGCTCATGATTAAAGTTGTAGCCTTCGAGGGCGTTTATTTTAATCTTGTTAAAATTCATCTCCATTTGTTTGTTTGCTTGCTTGCTTCTAACATTTTACCATCAAATATACACAGTGATTGCAAGACCTTGTTTGTTCTGAAATCCTGTTGGGTAGGAAGGCAAACAGGATGGACTGTGAGGTGAAGCCAACCTGAAGGTCCCAGGACGGTGATAAGCTGTCATGCTCCAGGTGGTGTCCTCAGGGACCAGGGTCTCAGTCCTAGAAGATAAAAAGCATTCTGGCAAAACATTTACCCTAGAGAACAGGGTTTAAGATGCAGTAGAGTCTCAACAAGCCAAGGTCAGACACATGGAATCAATCTCTGTCCAAAACATGACCCAGAGGCTAAGTCAGGTGATGGTCCAAATTCAGTAGCACAAGCAAAGTACAACACAGCAAGGAGGAGGAGCAGAGACCTGTGTTGCCTCCGGCAACTGAAAGGCTGGCTTAAGTGGAGCCTCCTAGACAACACCCAAATTCCACCTGCAGGTAGCAGAGGAATTCCAGGGAGTGCTTACTCATGAGTGGACACCTTACTCACAAGCTGCAAAATGTAGATGCATGCTATGTTATTGTTCTTCAGCCTGGACCCAGGCCTTTTGACACCTAATGTTCTCAAGGACTGAAGGGTGGCTGCACTATATCATCTGATGGCTTGAAGGGGTCTTCAGGAGGGCTCCCACCCTAAGCCTTGGTTCCATGAGAACCTGCTTAGTCCTCAAGGTCATTGATCGACAGAGCATCTAGTTCATACACCAAGGACTTAGCATCTGACACCTGGTCAGAGCTAGGCATGGCACAAACAGATGTCCGCCATTACCCAGTGTGGTATGCTTGTCAGGGACAAGCAGAACCATTCAAGCATGGTTCTGCAAACTGCTACAAGATCTTGTGCTCAATCACCATTGATTTCATGGTCAACAGTATCAAAGGATTAATAATTAAATCTTGAGAAGGGCCTTGCATAATCAGGTGAAGCTGCCTATGTGGGTCTATCTTCTAGGTTAAAATCTTCAAGGTGTGATGCTGTCAGTGTCACCCAAACTAATTATCATCTTCACAGTATGATCGTTTGTAATTGTTTCCCTGACCGTCAGGATAGGAATGATGGAATCTTCAACTCAACAACAACTGGAGGACCAAAACTTTCGCACCCCACCTTAGATCCAATATCAAACAAGTCTAGATAATATTCTGATGAGAATATATATATTTTCTTTTTTCATTTAGTGACTGCTTTACCAGTTCCACAAGGGTTATGGATATCAAATTCCCAGAGGCTGAAGGATCTGGCGAGGAAGGTTCAGGTAAAAGGCCTATTTTCATGTTACGTTTGAGAGAACCTTTTTTATTACAGAAATGATTTAAGTTTTTCTCTTTGGCTTTTGTTCTCTAGAGCTGTCTTCTAGTTTAATCAGCGAATATTTGTTGAAAGTTTGCATGATTAATCAATTCATTGGTCAAATCTGTATATTTGCATATTAATAAAACAAACATTCTAAATCAGGAGTGAGGAACCTCTGGCCTGCATGTGAAATTAGGTCTGGCAGGGGTCCTAAATGGAAATAGTAAAATAGCCCTCTTTGGGAGCTCCTGCAAAAGCTTTTAGAATTTGCTTCATATGGCGAAAGACCCATTTGTATTCGAAGGTGGATGGCCTGAAAACATTTTCTTGATTAAGCTTCCTTTCTGCGGCATTTAGCTTAGCATTACACTTCAGTATTATTTCTTGATGCTTGTTTTAACATGGAAAGTGCCACTTGGTAACATAATTACCATTCAGAATATCAGCATGCGGGTTTTCCACCTCAGCAAGCTATTTCTGTGTTTTTAAATTACTCACGTCATTTGGTAACAAGGCCGCCCTGCTCTTCAGTGATTAGTGAAGAGAGACATTGAGTTTCCGGACTGTAATTTAATTCTGTTCCCTGCATCTACTATTTAACACTGAGTTTATACTTCACAATCTTATTACATTAAATGTTAATAGGATATTGGCAGTGACTAGAGAGTAGTCTTTCTTGCAAGTCTCTCTCTCCCCCCCCCTTTAATGTACCTTATATACTTACAATTCGTTTAAACCAGTACAGTAATAGCATTACGGTGGGATCAGTGTGGATACAAATATCTGTACATTCAATAAAACATTGGTGGAAAAAGACAACTGAAGCTGAGGCGGTGGGGGGACGGGAGGAGATTGCCTTCTTGATGACATGTGTGGATGAATAAATAATAACAGCACTGTCTAAAAATAATTACGACTCCCTTAATATTTATTCCCTCCCAGGAAAGAAGAAGTCTAAGTTTAAATCTATCAAAAAGTTCTTCGGGAAAAGAAAACGGAAAGAGACATTATCACCTTCAGGAAGTGGTAGTCTGAAACAATGCCAGTCTGCAAGTGACATCACAGCTTCACAGTCTATGCATATAGATTACGATTCTGAAGATGAGCTTGAGTAAGTCTCTATAAACTTGTCTTTAGCTTGTTCACAAAACAACGAATTTCCTTTTGGAAAACCCAGGTAACTTTTCATAGATTAACCCCTGCAAGAGACCCTTTGTTGCATACTTCCTTTGAGAATATTGGGGATGCTGCAAATAAATTTCAGAAGGGGGGAAGGCTGCAATCGCATGCCACAGGAAGTCTTTTCTGCTTATTGCATGCTTAGCTCCTCCCTGCTTCAGGTAAACCAGGATGCTAAGCCAATGTTTGCTTTTGGCTTATGAATAATATTTTGTTTCTAAACACCCCCCCCCCAGGTGAGTGGGGGAGAGCGAAGTGGGTATAATTGGCTCATGCTTGATGATTTATGGCTTACTGTAAAATAAGAAGTATCTGAAGAAGTGTGCATGCACACGAAAGCTCATACCAAGAACTGACTTAGTTGGTCTTTAAGGTGCTACTGGAAGGAATTTGTTTTGTTTTGTAAAATAAGAGTGTCACAGTGACATAGCTGAACTGGAGAGCTCTCTTAATGGCTATGGACAAATTACTATATATCAGTCTAACATATCTTACAGTGCCATTGGAAATAAAAAATGACGTATATTTTTGATGCCATTAGAGATTGTATCAAAATCTTTACAAATAGCTATATTATTTAAATCAGTCTCTGTCTTCCCCCCTCGCCAAAGAAAGCTTTCGTTTTCTACCTGTAAAAATGTTAGGCTGGAACTTTTCTCCTTGGCATTTAGTTTTCTCTGTGAAAGAATTTTTTATTATGCATTCGGTCACATGGTCCTCTATGTGAGATGCCAAGTAGAGCCACCCAGACACAGGTTTATCTCCTCTATAAGATATAAACCTCAGAGCTCCAGTGTACAAGAGGAAGGAAGAGGGAACTATCAGGAGAAGGTTATAAACTACTCTCTGACTAACCAGGGAAGGAATCTCGGGACTGTGCTGTCTAGTACAGTGGTACCTCAGGTTAAGTACTTAATTCGTTCCGGAGGTCCGTACTTAACCTGAAACTGTTCTTAACCTGAAGCATCACTTTAGCTAATGGGGACTCCTGCTGCTGCCGTGCTGCTGGAGCATGATTTCTGTTCTCATCCTGAAGCAAAGTACTTAACCCGAGGTAATATTTTTGGGTTAGCAGAGTCTGTAACCTGAATCGTATGTAACCTGTAGTCTTAAAATGTGTTGAATGGTTCTTAGAACATATTGAAAATATTATTATTATTATTTTTTAATAATATTTATTAAAAGTTTCCAATTATAACAATATAAAAAAAAAAAACATCCAAATTTAAGATCTTATTTTCCGTAACATCTTTCCAGGACTTCCCCTCCCCTCCCCCTCTTATATTCCAGTTCTTACAAATAAATTCAGCAATTTATTATCCCAAATTTTAACCTTATTATCATTAACCCAATTTAAAAATATTTTCCCATCTCCTAAGATCGACCTATTCCCTTCCATGCGTTCCCCCCTTTAATATACATAATAGATTAAAATATAATAAAATAAAATATGATTTTACACCCTTTGGATTCCAAATTTCCCTCCCCCTTTTCCTGGTTGCGTTCCCCATATTAATCAACATCTGATGTCTTCCTGGAGCTCCCACACTTATTTAAACCATAGTCCTTTACCAGTCTTCTTTAATTTTAAATGTCCAATCTTGGAAGGAGTCTATCTCAAAAAGGCCCATTTTTTCCATCCAGATTTTTATATACTTGGGAGTAAAAACTCCAATTTTATTTCTTAAACCTTTCAAATCTGGATGTCCCAAATGTTCCCACTTCCAACTTTGTCCAATTCTTATTATTCTTGTTGTTCTTGTTAATCTCTCTCCTCTTTCTTTTCCTGTTTTCCTGCACAAATGTTCTAATTCCAAAAGCTTCTAAATTCCACTGCAGAGGCTCTGTTATTCAGGAATGAAACATGATGCCAAGTCCCTTCCATTCTTCAATAGATAAGTCTATTGTCTACTTTAGTGTGAAAACCTCTGTAGCCAAAATAGTGTTCCATTTCTGCAGTTTCCCAGGAGATAAAAAGTTCAGTCAAATTCGATGCCAACAACTTGTAATATCCCTCGGCTCCTCTAGGTGGATTGTAATAACTCAGTTCCCTTCCAGATCACGTCCACCAGTCAAAGTAACTTAATATTCCTTGTTTTAAACATTTTGTATCCAATTTGTAACAAATATAACCGGCAAAGTCCTCGTAACAAAGTTCTCATTTTTGTTCTTCTGCTTTGACAGCTCTTTGACAGCTGTCAAAACCTCTCCTTGTCTTCTCCCGGCGCTCTAACTAAAGCGCTCCCAGGTTCCGGGGGGGGGGGTTGCTTTTTGATTAAATTCCACTTTTCTCCTCCAGCTCAGTCTTATAATTTTCCATCGCGAAATTTCATAACTTTATCAAAATAGGGTTGCGCTCAATCTTAGATGTTAAGTCCTTTACTTTAGCTGCTCTACAACGGGGGGGGGGGCTGACTTCCTTTTTACGCCTCCCCTGCTCGTTCCGAATTCTTTAAAAATTTCTCGCCTTTTTTAATCCAAGTTCCGATTACTCACGGGTTATGCTTTTAAGTCCAAATTTCCAATAGAAGAAGTCAGCGCTCTCCGTCGAATGGCATGCGGCTTCGCTCGGCAGGGGAAGCGGAGGACTCAAAGCACCCCCCGTCACCCGTTCCGCAGCCTTTAAAAAGGCTCCTTCGCGGGTCGGGGGGGCTCAAAAGGTGCCAGCCGAGTCACCATGTCCATGGGTTTCAGCGCCCATGGTTTTTAGGGGTCCCCGCGTCGCCGGCGCGGCAGGACCCAGCCCCTGCCGAGCAGGCTCCCTCCGGAGCTCGGAGGGAGTCCGCCATTCGGCGATGGCGCTAACCCGGAAGTCCTGAAAATATTATTTTTAACAATTGTATTGCGTTACCACTTTGGTGTTTGCTGCCCTGGGCTGCTTTGAGAGGAAGGCTAGGATTAAAAATCAGTCAAATAAATTGATAAAATTGCAATGAAGAGAGTGACTCGGTATGTGGCAGCTATGAAAAAAAGTCAAATTTCTTGTTGGGGACAGCTATCACAATTCCCTGATATATAGCTGTAATGTGGTTGCGCCCAGAATACCGTGTACAATTCTGGTCACTGCATCTTAAAGAGGGTATTGTGAAGCTGGAAAAGTTGCAGAAAGTGGCGACCAAAAGATTGAAGTGGCTAGAGCGTCTATCCTACGAGAAAAGGTTATAGTGTCTGAGGGCAGGGCTTAGCTTAAGAAAGGACATGCTAAAGTTGGGGACGTGATATGAGGTATGTAAGATGATGCATTATTTGGAAAAAGTAAGTAGGGATAACCTCTTTAATAATAATACTAGGAGGCTGGGACGTAGGTTCAGGTGACAGATTCAGGACAGACAAAAAGAGATACTGCTTTGCGCTGGCCATAGGTGAACTTCCACAAGATGTAGCAATGGCCACCAACCTGGGTGGTTTTAAAAGAGGAATTGATTATTGTTGGCTTCTGGTCACAGTGACTGGATTATGTTTGCACCAAAGGTTGAATGCCTCCGAATACTAGTTGCTGTGGAACTATGAACAGGAAGAGTGCTTTTTATGACTGTATCCTGCTTGTGAGTTCTCTATAGGCATCTGGTTGGGCAGTTTGGGAACAGAAGGCCGGGCTAGATAGGCATTGGTCTTGACCCAGCAGGGCTTTCCTTATTTGCCTATGGTGGGCTACAGAAATGTCTGTTTTCAAGTAAGATCGAAGGCCCAAATCATGACCTAATAATAATAAAGAGAACAAGAGTGCAGATGAGCAAAATCTTTTGCCTGCTCCACTGAGCTGCCAGAGCACTTGCAGATGAAATTAGGGATCATAGTATTAAGGCTGGAGGGTATGATTCCCATGCATGTTGAGCCCCTAGCACTGCCGTTTAGGAATCGTGCACTGAAAATAAATACCTGCAGTCCTTTCCAGTGCTAATGAAGATTGCGTTACACAAGGCTCCCACTAGGGGTTGCCAAACCACAACATCAAAAAGCCCTTGGTACTCTGAATGGCTTTGTTTACCGTTGGCTTGTAGGAAACCTGTGACATCCCAAAGCAGCAGCATTGAAAATGCTTTCTTGTTAAATGTATAGAAAAGGCCGTAATTGTAATCATTCACAAAAATCAGTACTACATCTCCAGTTTTTAAAACCTCCAAGTACTACAAAGAAGCTGTAATTAGAGTTATTAAAGTTACTTTGAAGTTCTGCCCTTGGGTAGAGGAATTTTCAGGGAAGCTGAGACTAGCAAAACGTCTTAGAGAGCCCCTTCATTCCTAGGACATCGCGGCATTTTGTGAAAAGTGAAATTCAAAGCCAGCGTGGAAGTTTCATCTCAGGTGAGGCCAAAGGAGTTTTGCCAAGCCAAGCAAAACATTCCAGGGTGGTTCTGCATGTCCTGGAGAATTTTCTGCCCAAATTCTTTGCATTTCGGAGAAGGCATTCTTTCTTTGATTAAGCTGCTCTCCAATGATCTCAAATACACTGAACTTGCACAGGATTTCCCCCCCCTTCCTTATATAGCAGATTTTCCTTTCCCACCTATTGTTTCACTGAACATATTTTTAGCCGTCACTGAGAGAAAAGTGACTGTTCCCATACCCATTTATATTTTCTGTCCATCCATTTCAATATCATCTTCATTTAATGTAGGAGCATTTAATCTAGTTCTTAATTTTGAGGATCCTTAACACAAAATTGTTTATGTCCTCAGCAAAAGCATAAAGATAAGTGCTTAGTTGTCTTGGGCGTTATCCTGGGCAGCATTGCATAGCCAAATTGCTGCCCAGTTCTTTTATCTTTTACCTGTGTGGAACATAGGTAAAGGTAAAGGGACCCCTGAAATAAAAGATAAAGTGCGAGATTGGCTACATTATGCTCAGATTAAAGAAGTTTTTAAGTCGGACAAAAAGATAGGATTCCAGGTGGAAAAATCAAAGTTAGAAACAGAACTGTTAGAACCCAGCTCCAAGATACTTTCAAGAATGTATAACTTGCTGCTAAAATGGAATACACAGGATGAAACGGTTAAAATAGCTATGATAAAATGGGCACAGGACATAGGGTACAACATCATGTTTGCTGACTGGGAAAAGTTATGGACTACAGGTCTGAGATTTACCGCATGTAATGCCTTGAAGGAAAATATTATGAAAATGATATACAGGTGGTACATGACCCCAGTCAAGCTTGCAAAGATATACCATTTGCCTGATAATAAATGTTGGAAGTGTAAAGAAGCTGAAGGAACATTCTTTCACCTCTGGTGGTCCTGTCCTAGAGTGAGGGCTTTCTGGGAAATGATATATAATGAGCTGAAAAAGGTATTTAAGTATACCTTCCCTAAGAAACCAGAGGCCTTCCTTTTGGGCATTGTTGACCAGAGTGTGCAAAAGAAGGACCGAACCTTTTTTATGTATGCCACAACAGCAGCAAGGATACTCATCGCTAAAAGCTGGAAAACTCAAGATTTGCCCACATTGGAAGAATGGCAGATGCAACTGATGGACTATATGGAATTGGCAGAGATGACTGGCAGAATCCGAGACCTGGGAGAAGAATTGGTGGAGGAGGATTGGAAGAAATTTAAGGACTATTTACAAAAATACTGTAAACTGTATGAATGTTAAGAAAGATGTAAGATTTGCAATAAGATGGTTCCAACAAATTAGTAACAAAGAATATAAATTTAAATGTGACTGAAAGAAAAGACAAATTTTGGATGAACAATATGCTAGAATTAGGTTTTTTTTTTAAAAAAAAAAAAAAGAGTGATTTAAATTCTAAGATTTGAGATTCAATATTGGATAATTACATGATATAAACTGAACTAAGTGAATAATTTGCTAGAAAAATCTATGTGTTTAGAAAGCAGGAACAAGAGATGTGAGTAAGTCCAAAGATGTGAATGAAATGTGGTTAATGAGAAAGATCATGTTGTTATGTATGTTGATTTTTGTTTTATAAAATTAATAAATATTATTATAAAAAAAAAGGTAAAGGGACCCCTGACCATTAGGTCCAGTCCTGACTGACTCTGTGGTTGCGGTGCTCATCTCGCTTTATTGGCCGAGGGAGCCAGCGTATGGCTTCCAGGTCATGTGGCCAGCATGACTAAGCTGCTTCTGGTGAACCAGAGCTGTGCACGGAAACACCGTTTACCTTCCCGCCAGAGCAGTACCTATTTATCTACTTGCACTTTGATGTGCTTTTGAACTGCTAGGTTGGCAGGAGCAGGGACCGAGCAACGGGAGCTCACCCTGTCACGGGGAATCGAACTGCCGACCTTCTGATCAGCAAGCCCTGGGCTCTGTAGTTTAACCCACAGCGCCACCCGCGTCCCATCTTCCCCATAGCTTACGTATAACAAAGAAGTGTCTTTTTCAAGTTCCAGAGTCATACTGGTACTCGGAAGCTTACTGCCTCCGAGCGGTATAAAAATTGTTGAAAGAAATAAAATTCCATTTTCTCTGAATATACAGTCTGTCTTGGTATTCAGCGCCATACTCATTAAAGAGCAAGACCTTGCTTCTGGTGTTCTGAGTGTCCTTGCATAAGACTTCCAAGGAAAGTTACATTTGTGCTACACTTTCTGATCGTTCCATGCAAGCATTTCAGCTTGCTGGAGGGACTGATCCTCACTCTCCTCCCCTGGCATGCTGTTCTCCTAACACCCCGCAAGCCTATTTCAGGAACATGCGGGGGGAGGAGGGGGGAGAAACCCCAATGCACAAGTGGAAGTCCTTGTGTAGGGCTTCCGCAGATAGGAGTCATTAGCTGAATCCCACCCCCAATTTCCCTTCAACAGATGTGATTGCTAAGTGGGAAGACATTTATGTCACGTAAAAAATGATCACTTGCAAAGCAGAGGCTATGAGGAATGAAAATCAGCAGCATAATCTCAGATGCTACAAAACTTCTGAATGGGCTTGGCTGTAGGAAGGAAGGAAGTGATGGCGGAGAAGAGTCATAGCTCATTGCTAGAGAGCACCTGCTTTGAGTGCAAGAGGTCCCAGGTGGTGCTGGGAGAGACATCTGCCTGGAACGCTATAGAGAGCTGCTGCCAGTCAGTGTTGACAATACTGATCTAGATGGACCAGTGGCCTGACTTGGTATAAGGTGGTTTCCTGTGTACCTAACTACTAAGGAAGGATGGCAATGTGTGTCCTGTGTCTCAAGCACAAGAAGGCTTGACGATATGGTACCTATACAATGAACTCTAGTAGGGACATTGCTTCCTGAAACAGTTGCAGGCCATAATTGGAGATTTGCACCCAGAATCCCTTGCAGTGCCACAAGATAGACTGGATTTCAAGTCTCTGTTCTGTTGTTTTACAGGCATTGCAGTGAATTAATGCAGAGTTATTCTCCAGTACCTTTGCTGCTCAAGGTCCTAGGTCACACCTCTTGGGTTTGTCCCACTGCATTTGCATCCCTTTCCAGCTGATTTTCGAAAGGAATTGGCTGTCCCTATCTGATTGTGGGATATACTGGCAGCTGGGCAGTTTTCCTTTGGCTGCCCCCTTAACACTACTACTCAATTTAACATATGGAATATGCTTCATTTTTTTAAAGCTATTTTATGAAGGCCAAACATTGACACACATGCATTTTTCGTTTCTGTTCTGTATTCTCCTAGGATGCATGAAGGTATTATGGGAAGCAGAGCCTTGTCGCATGAGAGCATTTTCATTCCTGAGACTGCACAAGAACCAACTAGACCAATCCGAGTATTTTCTCAGGAAAATGTTTCCGATCGGATTAGGGCTTTGCAGGTAATGTGAAATGTATACAATAATGTTGACTCTCTTCTCTCTCTCTCTCTCTCTCTCTCTCTCTCTCTCTCTCTCTCTGCCTCCCGCCAGCAGTTGTAACTGTAACTCTGGATTTGCCTCCGTATGATAGTAACATACTGTACATTTAAATTAAATATTCTCAATATAAATCAAGGATGGGAAACTTTTTCCCCCTCAAGGACAACATTCCTTTGGAAGTGGTTGGGGGCACCCTCTTTTCTCTCTCCCTTGCCCCATATTTCCCCGTAATAATATCCTGCACAGAGTTCACATCATAAAATGGGAGTAGAACAACTTAACCTTCATTCAAAAATCCGCATTACTGTAATACCATTATCAGACAAACCTAATTATTTGGTTGACTTAATAAAGGTATTTCCCTACTGTAGATTTTTGAATATTTCTTATTCACAACTACCTTTTGCCGCTTCTTGCTTTTTATTCGAACAAACAAATAAAACATCAAGCTAAAAGTAATAATAAAAAAACAGTCACAAGAGTTTATGACCTTTTGCTCTTTTAAAAAAATAAAAAATCCTCCTATGTTAGTGATTTGCTATGTCTAGGGGAAAGAAGGGCACTGTGATTATGAGAACTTCTGGCTGGCTCATTTCTTCCATACAAGCAGATGCCTGTTCATGTGGACAAAAATAAGTATTGCATGATCCAGCCATTCAGTAATGGAGAAAATACATTGAAACACGCTTGAAATTTGTCCTTGTAGTTGAAACTCCAACAGAATTGGAAATTAAGGGCCTCGTCGCCATTTGGAACATCTTCAAAAAGAGTGGATGATACTGGGATGAGTTCAGAAGATGATGGATTACCAAGAAGTCCACCAGAAACGTCTTTACTACAGGAAATGTTAAATTCCAGTACAGCAAAGGTAGGATAAGTCAAGCATGCCATTTTCAGAATATTATTTTGAACACGGTCATTTGTTTCATTTTGCCTTTCTGGTTGAAATTACCTTGCAATAACCTGCACACCACCGTCATCCTGATAGAAGAAGCATTTGTAACAAAGATAGATAACCTAGATAACAAAGTGTTTGGAAACATTACACAGCACCTGGTATTGTCAAGGGCAAGTTATTTTGAAGAGGGAAAAAAAGTGCATGCGTAGACCTGAATGGAAGGACCAGAAGGTTTAAAACAACATAATGAGTATTTTAGGGATATCTTTCTTTATTGCAACATATTCTTCTAGAAACGTTTTGGTCTTTTTTTTTTTTTTTTTTTACTGCAACAGTGGCAGAGGAATTGCAAAAATTATCAAGAAAGAAAGATTTTGACTGATCTCAGCCTTTGTCTCTTCCCCTCCCCACCCTCGTAGAAACATACTAATGCCATCACCTTTCCATAAAAATGAAAACACAAAACACCTCCCACCATCTTTATATTTTTCAGGATTCCTACTAATTCTTAGAACTTCATAGATTCTCTTCTTGCAACTTATATTTTCTCTAGTCCGTTTTGTGGTTTGTAGAGCATGTAACCTGTGTGTGTCTCTCAGTGTCTCATCTCCTTTTGTCATCTATCACTGAATCTTTTCCTCATTCCACCCCACAGTTCTCTGACTCGCACAAGCATCTTAGCTCTTTGAGTTTAGCTGGAACAGGCAGTGAAGAAGAAGAACAACAGGTAACAATAATGATTGGCGTTTAATTGTGCATGTGTGTTTTTGTGTATCCAAAGCAACTGTTGGATTCCTGAATCTCTGTAGCAAGGTTGCTATCCTTTAAGGGCTAGTGGGCACACTGAAATGTTCAGAAAGTTCCCAGGGCGCCCGCCACAAAATGGCTGCCTTGGTGGCGTGGCATAATACAAAATGGCTACCACACCTGTAAGAACAGAAAAACAGGTGGTTCTGCAGAATGATGTGAACATGCTCCCCCATCAGTGAGTGGAAAATATACATACATTAGCCACTTCTGGACTCACTCACTGATAAAAGCTATTTGCTTGTCTCCTCAGTTCAGAATGGAAAAGAGGGTGGTTGTCAAATCCTGGCATCTGGTGAAATGAGAGTATGTTTAAGGAGTTGTGTTCAGTCACACATTGTGGATTCTTTAGATACCTTTTGTGGGTGCCATTGAAAATACCGGCAGGCACATGGAGTAGTGGGTTGAATCATTCTTCTCTAAGAGGTATTAATGAAGGATATTCATTTACCTTATGCATAGCAGTTTCAGCAACTGCATTTTAGATACTGGAAAGATAATTTACGTTTCATTTATTTTCATACTTCTGGTTTTCAAGCACCATTGAATTCAGCCTCCAGGAAGAGATGGAATTGGGCAGGAAGTTGATCAGATACTACTTTTCCGTACAAAAGCAAGTCAGTGCAGGGGAGTCTTAGGCTCTCGGACACCCTCCTGCTGACTTGTCTTCAAATTTTACATTTGAACAGATCTAAACAGCAGTTAAGCAGTGTTCACAAGGTCAGGTGTTTGGTTGTGCAGAACAAGAGTCCCCTTATTCCTTTCTTAACTGTTCAGGTGCTGTACTTAGATCACATCCACGCATTTCAAGCACATTTAACACACAACTAAACACATGGCTTCTTCCCCCAAATAATCCTGGGAACTGTACTTTGTCAAGGGTGCTGGGAATGATAGTTCTGTGAGGGGTGAACTACAGTTCCTATAATTCTTTGGGGAAAGCCATGTGTTATGTGTTCTAAATGTATGGTGTGGTTGTAACCCTAGTTAGGGATCCAAACTGATCCATTGCTGATTATAACTGTTGGTTTTTGTGCCTGGGAGACTTGAATTTTCATCAGTCTCTTATCCAGCCCAACATGAGCAGGGATAATTGGAGTCAATGTTCCCACCCACAAACCTGCGATCTTTGAGTAGGAGTTGATAGGTGCCCTTCAATCAGCAACACACATAGCCAGCAGATTGAAGAGCATTTTAGCAGTCCCTTGAAGAGTTCCATTTACTCACTGAGCTGAGGAAGAGCCAGAGACATCAAGGAACATGAGAGCTGGAGGGGAGAGTGCAAAGTAGTGAGAGATGGGTTTTTTCCCCTGGAGACAAGGAAAAAAGGAAATTAAAACACATCAAGAAAAAGTCATTTAGAAATTAAGTTACCATATTTTTCGCTCTATAAGACGCACCAGACCACAAGACGCACCTAGTTTTTGGAGGAGGAAAACAAGAAAAAAAATATTCTGAATCTCAGAAGCCAGAACAGCAAGAGGGACCATCGCTGCGCAGTGAAAGCAGCAATCCCTCTTGCTGTTCTGGCTTCTGTGATCGCTGTGCAGCCTGCATTCGCTCCATAAGACACACACACATTTCCTCTTACTTTTTAGGAGGGAAAAAGTGAGTCTTATAGAGCAAAAAATACTGTATTTTAAAGTGGCTTCCGAGGATAACACTTAGTAGCATTCTCCCTCGATGCTCCATATTCATCCTGAAGAGCATTGGTCCAGGATGCTACGTTTGCGAATCTGAACTTCAAACCTGCTTTGACAGTAAACAAGCCATTTGTGCTAGTTTCCAAATAGGGGCATTGCAAAAGAGAATGAGCTTCACAGAGACATAACTGTGGATATTTTCACCCATGCAAGTGAAGTGCATATCGAACGTACATCACTCTGCAGACCAAGTTTCTGTAACACCTCCAATGTAGCTATTTTCAGTAGGGGTTGTTTACCCAATAATCAGTGAGAATTTGCCATGATATGAAATACAGAGTGTTGCATATGCTTATATGAGTCAACCCACCGGCAGAAGATAAGGCTAGAGCAGTTGAAATGATAAGTAGGTGCTGATTGGAAAGTGGCCCAGAAATGCATTAGTTCCTCCTGCTTTTGAGGCCTGATGGCTCGTCTTGACTGCTTCCTTCTCCCTATTTTTCACAGTACCTCAGTGCTTTAGAATCTCTTGCAGAGCATGTTGTATGTGTATGAAATGTGTTTATATATAATAGAACACGCATCTCTCTTCGTCTGAGCATGATTATGCACAATAAGACAACCTTGAGATGTTTCTAAGGGTTCCAAAGGGAATACAAAATGTAAAAGACGGAAATGTTTGACAGTTTATAGGTGCTGAGTTGTAAGCTGAAAGTGTGCTCAAACGATTCCAGTTCTAGACTCTTCTGTACTGCTGGAAGAGACCTGAAAGTCCTGGGTGGAAAAAAGATTAAAACTGACATGCAACTGACATTGTATCCCTCTGTTATGAGAATAAAGTTTACCAAGTAGAGATGTGCATGAGTAAAGAAAGGCCATTCTGTATTTTATCTTTTGCAAACAGAAAATAATTTGAAATGAGTTCATAAGGGAGGGAGGAATACTGTGCCTCTCGTCTCTGATGCTGCTTTTCCTAAAAGGAGACATTAGTTTTAATAATAATAATAATAATAATAATAATAATAATAATAATAATTTATTTGTACCCCTCCCATCTGACTGGCTTGCCCCAGCCACTCTGGGCGGCTTCCAGCATATATAAAAACATAGTAAAACATTAAACCTTAAGCTTGGGGGGTCGCATAACTACATCGTGCAGTTTAAAACGTTTCTCATCTTCAAAGAATCCTAGGAACTTTCGTTTACATCTCATAGAGCTACAATTCCCAGCACCCTTTACAAATTACAGTTCCCAGGATTCTCGGGGGCAGAGGAATGTGCTTTAAGGGGATGTTGTGTACAGAGCCCTAGCTTTATAGAGGCATTTTTTTCTGTATAATAGACTTTAGTGTGGGACAAGTAGAACCGAATACGGAATAATAACAAGTGTGGAATCCTCCAATTCCGTCCCAACTCCAGTTTTCTTTCTTTTTTTCGCTGTCTTCACCTGAAAATCATTTTGCATTTTGTGCCCACTGAGCACAATCAGGTCTTGTTCTCCTTGGGATTCCTCCCCTGAAGTGATTTTGCACTTGATAAATCTCCTCCTTGTTTGTGGATGGTGCCACTCAAGCAGCAACTTGGCTTTTTAGCATATAGGATCGCATGGTCTGAAGGTACTTGATGATGACTTTGCTGAAGCTAAGCAAGTCTGGGTCTCTTTAGTCCCAAGATGGAAGACTCTGTGGGAGCCCTATGTGTGCTTCCATGGAAGAAAGGCAGGATATTAATTCAATAGGCAGCAATTCAGAAGCACTGGGGATGGAACTTGAAGCAGAAGCTGGAGTCTCAGTATAAGTGCTCTTCATTTTTGTTGTTGACTGAAATGAAATGACGGTAGTATTGTTACTGCCTCTATTAAGTCTGTACACTGCGTTATGGTCCCAGCAGTGTTGGCAGCCTTATGTATTCATTGCTGTTTACATCATTTTCCTATATGCTACAGTATGCTAGAGAGTGATTCCAACACTGATTAAATGTGTATTTAAAAATTCCTTAGAAACTTTCAAGTTTTATTGTATGTTTAAATTGTGCTCTTTTAAAAAAATAAAATCTGACTCTTCCCCTCCCTCTCTTCTGTCATTTTGGGCTTCTCCTTTAGGTCACACCAAGCCCTTTGAGATCACCTCTTCTGGAAAGCCAGCTATTCCCCAGGCAGCCAAGTGCTAAAATTATATCTCTGCAGACATCTGACTGCAATCTCTCTCCTCCTGCTGATTTCGATACTCCAGCCGAGTTTTCTTCTTGCTTGGATAATTCAGCTGCTAAGCACAAGCTTTTAGTGAAACCACGGAACCAAAGATCCAGTAGAACAAGACGACCTACTTCGGTAATAAACCAAAAAAAGAGATACATTTAAAAACATATGTTATTTGTCCCCATTGCTATGCTTCCTTATCAGTTGTGCTTGGTGAGAACTGCATGTGTGCATATTTAATTCCCCAGAGAACAATGGACAACAGGATAGTAGAACCAGTTTTAGCAACAATAACAAAGGAAGTGGAGAGAATAATCAAAGGGACCCACTTTTAAAAGTTGCCTTTCCTCTTATAGACTCTTTGTGAGTCCAGAATTATTTATTGTAGCTGGAAATCACACCTACTGGGTCACTTTTTTAAAAAGAGTGAATACTGGCATTTATTCTAAAGGTGGAACACACACATTTCCTGCCTTGGCAGCAGGTACTTCAAGAATGTAGTGAATGTGTGAAGCCACTTACACCACACTTTCGATGTAACCAAGGTTCTACATTGAAGGGCAAGAACCCTACATATATAGAGCAGGCTTCCTGCTACAAACACACTCCTGGCCCAGCTGTTACCCGCACACAGGTGTAAATGACATGAAGAGGAGCTCCTGAATAGGGCTAGACATAACAAATTGAAAATAGTTTAATCCCCCCCCCCATTATTTTCTACTGTGACATCTCTGATATCTCTTCATATGTCAAGATGTCCACCAGTATTTTTGGGTCCTTTTCTTTCACTATAATTTCTGGCACAGGAGCCACTGCAGTGCAGATTCTTCTGATCCTACTTGAGTCATGATTAGAAGTTTCAGGATTGTGTGTGGGAGGAGCTCACTTCATGGCCCCTCCCCTTGCCAGCATTGGTCCAGTTTCTAGGAGGTAGTGGCCAGACACCATGATGTACCCCAGCAGGTAGGACTCTGTGGTTAAATGTGTTCCTTTTACAGCTCAGCCCTATACCTATCAACTTGGAAGTATGGTACAATGCAAGGCCACCTCCTCTGTAATTCTTCCCCCCCCCCCCCCCCCGTGGAGTAAAGGTAAATTGTAAAAAAAAGTGTGTTTCTCTTTGCTCCATTAGGCTTTCAGAATAGTTGTTAGGTCTTTTAATATCAGATATTTTAGTTTGCTTGGGAGTCTTCTGCCATTTGCACTGAAATGCATCCATCTGGCCTCCTTTTTAAGTGTTATTTTGTATGTCTGTATTCCCACCCCCATTTTCCCTTAAGAGTTTTTGGTGATTGCTCTTCATGGCCAGTTTGGTTTGAGAAAAATAGTAACAGCCAGTGGCCAAAAAGCTATTGTACTTCTAGAATGCAAAGTCTTGCTTTTAAACCATCCACATCCAAACTGTCAGTTAGCACAGTTGGCTGTGGTTAAACAGATGGATAAATACTAGAACTACAGGAAGATGCGTAATCTGTGTATTTTGTCAACATCATTCTGTGAAGATTTATATCAAAAACATCTCACATAAAAATAAATATCTTAGGATCTTTCAGGAAGCTTTTTTCCTATTTTGAAAGAGAAAATAAAGATCAAGTGTAAAAGAGAGAGAGATTGTCACAGCTTATAAAAAAAAAGCCAGCTGAAATTGCAGTTTCATTGATGTTTTCTTCTTATTTAATGGCAGCACAAAACAAAACCATTTGAGGAAAAGGAAAATCATTATTAAGAACTATGAAGTGATGAAACTTAAGTTCATGTATACATGTTTTCATTACTTTTGTTTGCCCCATGTATTTAGTTGTTAGAGTATTTATAGCTCCTCCTATCACATAATGATTTTTAATGTATAGTAAGAAAAGAAAATTGATGTATAGTACACTTCAAAACACTGCAGGGAGTTATCCTCTTTTTGGGGGTGCACTTGGGGGAACATTAATGATTCTGCCATCTTGACAGCAGGTAAATAAAATAAAGTTGTGATATGCTGAACATATGATAAAAATCTTCCATTTCTCACTTGTAGAGGAACCTGTCAGAATTTCAGAATGACTTGAGCTGCACACCTGAAGAAGACAAAAATGAAAGGAATGAGATGCTAGCTGAACTAACCTGTGAAGGTGATAGTTCCAACCATAAGACGCCAACAGAGAGCGCAAATTTAGCAAATTCAGTGTACTCCCAGCAACTTGAAATGTCAAAAGATCTTCAGCATAATTTGAGTCACCAAAATGAAAAAACCCGCACTCTGCACACCACTTCTGAATCACATATGCTTCTCTGTGAAAATAAGCCAGAGGGCTGCCAAAATACACAAGAAATATCACACACCGTATTGTCATTGTTTCTTCAGAAGAAAGAAGATACAGCTGCCCTAAATCTTATGGCAAACCAAGAATCACAAAGGGAGAGAGAGCACTCTGAAACACTAAAGATTTCCTCTTGCAGTTTATTAAATAGCACATCACTTAATATTTTAAATCAGGAAAATAAACAGACTTATGGTATGCAATCTAAATATGGCATGCTGTCTGATAAGAATGTCTCAACCAAAGATGATGTGATCCCAATGCTAGCTGGAAGAGAAAAAAATACATTCAAAGATACCAAGGCACTTTTGGAAGACATTTCTAACAAGGGAACTATAAATGCATCTCCTTCACTGCCTAGCACCATCAGTCTTATATCAAAAAATTCACCCCACGTCACAGATTTACCATATTCTGAGAGCAATAGTATTTCCCAAACTTCTTGCACAGTCCCATCACCACAAACAGACCAACCTCCTCCTTTGAACCTAGAAAAAGTAAAACCAATTCAGGTGCTATCTGTATCCGATAAAGAAAACAGTCACCCAGCAATGCCTGCTATGTTGATTTTAGGAGGGAAAGAATCCAGTGATCAAAGCACTGCAAGAAAATTCTCTGTCTCGTCAGCTTGGGGAAGGTCAAGGACCAGCAGCTTGAACATGAAGGACACTTTAGCGTATGAAAATCTACCAGCCATGCAGATCTTGCAGGCCAAAATGAAAAACTCTTCAAGAAACGAGAAGGTAAAAGAGGATACAGAGGTTAACTCCTGCCAAGAGAGAAAAGGCTACACTAGCAAGTGGGCCTCCTCATCAGAGTTGGAATCAGAAACCGCTGGGAGATCATCAGACAGAGTGGAAGCTAGTCCACCGCCCCAGGTCACGGCTTCAAAACCAGTGCTGAGTAACTTTTCCACTGCTCTTCCACAGCAACCAAGTACTGCCGAGTCAAGTTGTGAAGAAAAAAACCCCTTCCAAGTCAAGCTTAGATCCACATCTTTATCACTGAAGTATAGAAACAGCTCTTTGCAGGAATCAAAGGAGGCTAAAAGATACAGTGCAGAGTTTAATGTGGAAAAAGAGGGACTACCTTTGACATCCCTAAAAAGTGAAAAAGCAGAGGCTAAAAAAACAAGTGATGTAAATGCCACTAGCTTTTTAACTGAAAGCCTCAAAGCTAAATCAAAGGCCTCTGAACAGGGTAGCACAAAACCTCCATTGCCAAGGAAACCGATTTTGCAACACTACTTTATTGCTGGCACTAGCACAAACATAGAAAAGCAGGAAAAGGTAACCAAATATCCTGAGTTGAAAAATGAAGGCAAAGATTTGGAGACGAAACCAAGCCCACCCGAAGTGCCTGGTAAGAATACTCTTTCTTGAGATTTTTGTGTGCCTAAAGCAGGGGTGGGGAACTGGATCACTGTGTTTGCCCAAAATGGTCTCAGGCCGATTTCAGAGGCCTTGCCAGGCCTGATTAGGACCCCAGCTCAGAAGTTTCACACCTCTGCCCTGGAATATATTTAAACTGCAAGATCTTTTAAAAAAATTACTGCAAAATCACTTTTACAGCAACAAAACAAACTGTAAAGTAACCATACATTTTTTACAGGGTGCCAGAAAAGGATAAATCTCCTACAGTTCCATCAGCAGTCTGCAAAGCTCAGTAGCTTGTGTTTTATACTGTTATCATTAATACATGCATTAGTATGTACACTGTGTTGTTTGTTATGTTTCTGTGTTGTAAACTGCCCTATGGGCTTTTCACAAAGGGAGGTACATAAATTTCTTATCTACCTGTTTTGGTGGGGAGCAACCTGACCAGCCTCAGCAAAGCCCCAATGCGCCTCCAGCTCACAAGGAGACTTCCCCCGGAGCTGAAAGGGGACATCTCTACAGGCTCAGGAGAGGGTCTCCTCATGAGTTGGATGTGCAGCAGGGCTTTGCTGCGGCTCTTCAGGCTAACAGCTGACATGTTGGTAAAGCTGTGTCTCAGCTGAGCAAGCCCCCTGAGCAGGCACAGTTGGGCTCTGGGGTGGGTCTTCTGAGGGAGGTGTATCCCGGCACCTTTTTCTCTATGAAAAAAAAAGCACTGATTTCACTTGTGAGAAAAATGAAGCAGCCGGTGTCTGATATAGGTATGCCAGTACTCCAGTTTTTCTGTTTATTATTATTTTTATAACCTCGAGACTAACTGGCAGGTTTCTTGTTTATATAGCTCCATTAATTTGCGTCATACTTTATAAGGTGGAGTTGGACAAATGGGAGAGGACAGATGGAGAACAGGCAAATAGAAGGGAGACACTTGAGTAGCCAGGATTAATGCTGCCCCAGCAAGGAATAAGCTGCAACAGAGCCCCTATATAGCAATAGTAGAGGCAGTAAAAGGTAATGGTAAAGGACCCCTGGGCAGCTGAGACCAGTCAAAGGCGACTATGGGGTTGTGGTGCTCATCTCGCTTTCAGGCCAAGGGAGCTGGCGTTTGTCCACAGACACCTTTCCAGGTCATGTGGCCAGCATAACTAAACCACTTCTGATGCAATGGAACACTGTGACAGAAATCAGAGTGCACGGAAACGCCATTTACCTTCCCACCGCGGTGGTACCTATTTATTTACTTGCACTGGCGTGCTTTCAAACTGCTAGGTTGGCAGGAGCTGGAACAGAGCAACGGGAGCTCACATCGTCACAGGGATTCGAACCGCCAAACTTCTGATTGGCAAGCCCAAGAAGCTCAGTGGTTTAGACCACAGCGCCACCTGCATCCCAGTAGAAGCAGTAGCATTAGGTTAAGCCTAATTGTTATCACCACCTGGGCTGTGAGATGCTCCTTGCCTTAAATTGCATAGTTGCCTTCAGTAATCTGCTGCGATGGAGGAGCCTCAGGTCTTTCAAAGTCTTCTTTCAAGTTGTCCACTGAGTTAAAGGAAAGCAGTGCCACATCTTCAGGTTGGGCAGGGGGCAGCAGAACTGGCCCAGGAGGTTCATCTGAGAGCACTTATGGGGCTGCCTTTCCTTGTCCTTCCCCTCCTGCTTCAGAGTGCCCACCCTCAATCTCTGAAGATGAGAAATCCAACTCCAGCATCATGACATTATCTTACCAACCATGGTAACTCTCACTGGCAGTATCCCTTTTTTAGATGTTCCTTTGCATGGACAGTAAATGTATTTATTTAAGCTTATTTCTGCAAAGCCTTTCTGAAAATAGTTCATGTGTCTTGCCTTTCAGAACATTGGTCTATTTAACAAGATCCCAAATTCAGTCTCTATGTTGGGGAATCTTTATTTCCCATTTTTCCAAACTTAAATTTTGTTCCCTGCGTGCGAGTGGTCAGGAATGGTAGAATTTGTAGCGCAACAACATTGGGATGGCTACAGGTTAGCCAACCCTGTTTGAGATTAATCATGGTGCTGTCTCACTGTCACAAGACCAGTTTTATAAGGAGGCAGTTTTGTACTGATGTCATTACACTTCGTAACTGAGACTCTAATAAGTGCTCATAGATGAGTTGGAAAATCCATTTGACTTTCCAAGCATTTGCAAATCTGGTGTGCCCCATATCTATCTGCCCATCTAACTGCAACATTGTGCATTTGAAGATGTACCGAGTGCCAGCTGGCAACAGCCCTACAAACCAGAATTTCCTACATTTCAGTGGTCTGGAGGGATATGTAACTAATACTGTGAAAACTCTGTATGAGTAAAACTGTTCATACGCTGATTTTATAACGTTCCTTTAACTTCTCTTGATGAAATATGTTTTGATTTGCAATTGTAAGCTGTCTTGTAAATGAATAAGTAATTATTATTTTTATTTTTTACCTCAAGGAATAACTCCACAGGGTCTTATAACTGTGGTGTGTGCTGCATTGTGACGGTATATTTTGTAGTGCTTGGGCATTACCTGTAGGCTAAAGACTGATCCTCAAGATGAATAGTGTTGCAAGATGCTCATTTATGCTCAGTCAGTAGATCATGAGGCGCTTAATCTCAAGGTCGTGGGTTCAAGCCCCACGTTGGACAAAAGATTCCTGCATTGCAGCAGGTTGGATTAGATGGCATTTGTGGTCCCTTCCAACTCTTCCAATTCTATGATTCCATAACGTTTAGCATATATATGCTGCTTTAGTGGTGCAAATGGGTCATAAACATGTCTTTAACTCCAGTGCCTCTTTACTTGAGTGACAGTGCTGGAAATGGATAGACTTCACATGCAATAGAACGGATTAATCCATTTTGCATTCCTTTCTATGGGAAAGTGTGCCTTGGTTTTGGAATGCTTTGGTTTTGGAACGGAATTTCCGGAATGGATTAAGTTTGAGAACCAAGGTACCGCTGTGCAGCTTCCCAACCATCTTGTGTGTTTTGGAGTGTTTTAAGGAACCAGGAATTTCTCCCAGACCTTTGACTTTCGTTTCAGAAGATTTGGAATATTGGCTACCCCGCAGCAAAATGATTGTCTGGAATGACGGTTTGCAGAGTAGCTCTGCCACAGCTGACCAGACACAGAGCCAAGAACACAATGTGACTGGCTGTTGATGGTCACATCCAGGTAGCTAATGGCATTATGAGCAATGCCATTGGATTTCATTACTCAGCACAAAGCTAGTAGGCTCGCTAGCTTGGGCTACTACCAGCAGTCAATACAGGCTGACAATAACATTACATTCTAGTGAGTGCCTGCATGGGAGAATACATAAACACCATTCTGATACTAGGCTCTTTATTTTTCACTCCTTTCTTCCTAATTTTTAACATTAGATTTGCCTTGTCCTCTGCTTGGATCGCAATGAGACTTCATTCGTCTAAGGAAAATTGTTCTTGCACAGTCTGCTCTGAACTTTCTACCGCTCAGGAAGAGGGTGAAACTGTGACTGAAAATAACCCTGTCCAAATTTATTTAGCAACATGACATTTAGTAGCTCATCTGTATAAGTGAAATGCAGATGATGTAAACAATGGCATCATTTTTACAGCTTCTCCCTCTCAAAGCATTTGCATCCATTCCAATAATTGGGTGGTTTCCCCCCTTTCTTTTTTAAAAAATGTCCTTGGAATACTGCCACACAGCTTGTTTTAAAACTGAAGATTCATAGACATGTAGAACAGAATATTTTTCAAAATCCAGGTATAATATTTAAAAAGGAACCTAATGAACACTAGCTGAAGAAATATATAATAAGAACGATAGCAGCCTCTCCAAATGTGTTTCTTTCTGTCAATCTCTCTCTTGGGGAGGAAATGCACCAATGATGTAAAGCAGAAAATCTGTGTAGTGCCTCCTCCCCCCACCAGCCCCACATGATAAAAAATAATAATACCAAGCTAGATCAACACATTGCTGCTTGCTAATGATATCCCAAAATCTTCTGCTTGAGGTGAGTTGCTCTTTCCTACCTAATGGAAGGTGAATTCTGATTTATTGTGTGCAGATCTTTTGTTAGTAATCCCAGAACAAAACAGACCATTTATTTAGTTTACTGCTTCTCTTTGTAGCAGTAATGGACAGAAGCAGCAATCAGACTCTGGGTCCCACCCTGATTTATGACATCCTTAGTGTTTTGTGTTGCCAGAGTGAGTCATAAATGCTCACTTGACTGCCACATGAATGGTTCTTATTTTTCAGCCATTCAAGGTGATCTAGCATCAGGCCTACGAATAGATAACAAGCAGTTATTCTGAGTGCAGCCATTCCTGTCTGTGGTATGTGTGGCTCTCAGGCTTCTCTGAAGGCCAAACAATATCAGGTTCAAACTACCTGAGATGGCAACATGGTATGCCTATGTGTTTAAAACCAGGAGCTGCCTACATTGCATATAAATGTTTATTTCATTATTCTGGTTGTTGTTGTTTTGCATTGGACATTCTAACATTCTTCTTGTTGGTGGTCTTGTTTCTGCCTTGAATTCCTTCAATGATAGGCTCATCCACACTTGTGCTTGTCCCATGCCTAGAAGGCACACAGGTTTGAGCAATTTCCCACTTTCCCCGTACTTTATAGGCATGGATCCAAGCAGTTTTGCCATCGTTGCGCTTCTTTCCCCAGGAAAACCTGCTCTTTAAAGCTAAGTCACAAGAAACCGCAATCGCCCAAAAACTCCATTGCTGTATGATCCAACTGAGTGCTAAATATCGGGTTTCCCCTGGGGAATGCAGCAGGCCAAACACAGGTGTGGACAAGCTCTTCATCCCAAATGCTACTACTCATTTGCTGTTTTCTGTTTGTCATTCCAATGATAAATACTCCTTTCTCCTAACTGACTTTCCCTCTCTTCCCAACCTTCACTTTAAGCTTCTTGTACTCACTTTCAAATGTCACAGTGTTTTTGGTCCTTAATATTTGTTCTCTTTTCTTTCTCGGTATGTTCCTCCCTGGATCCTTCAGACTACAGGTGCCAATTCTAGCCTAAGATTAGCCCCTTTCTCAACCTCTCCCCTCCCTTTCCCCAATCCTCTCCAACCCCATTTGCCTCTGTTTTTCCCTTTCTGCTCTTGGTCACTTGAGTACCACCTCCTTGATATTTGAGGCTGCAATGCTTGACAAACCTACCTAGGAGAAAGGCCAGTTAAACTCAGTGGGACTGACTTCTGAGTAGACATGTACAGGGTTGCACTGTGAACTCTCTGGCTCTATTTGTACATCCTAGCCCCTGTTTAGATCGCATCAGTTTACCCCTTCTTCCTTTTTAAACTTTCCTTCCCATTCTTCTATAAAGTGCCTCATCTTTGCATATTTCACATATTATATAATCTGCCCTGCACCTAGAGTTCCATAGAGAGGGCCCAACAAACATTTTAAAAACCATGATATATAAAATCAAGTCAAAACAAATCGTTAATCATTGTGGCAGCAGCGGAGAAATAAAAATACAGCCAACAGATAAAATCATTAGAGTTTGCCTTCCCCTTCCCCAGTGACCTACCTTAGAAAAGACAGTTTATGTTGGAGACTGATGTACCTCAGAGCTGGGGTCATTCCATAAATGTGGAGCCAGGGCAATTGTACGCCTGCATGCAAGGACTGCATTTTGTTTTGCTTTGTCTTTATATGCATAGTTTATTGGTTTTTAAGTTTGGACTGCACTCTATTTTTAATTATTGTACACAGTGCTATTTTTCTAGAAAAAGAGGTGCCGAAACTCACTGTGAACACCTCCCTTGTTCTCTTATAATGGCAATGGTGCCCACCTGAGAGGGGCCAGAACTCAGTTCCAAAAAAAAGGGGGGGAAAGAAGCTGTTTTGATTGCACAGCACCCAGCATATCTAACCACTTTGTTACTAATAAGTAATAGCAGGTGTATGCACATCTACAATAAAGGTAACTTCAGAAGTCGCAGAAGAGCAGTTGGTGGGCATAAATCAGGCTTCCTCAAACTCGGCTCTCCAAATGTTTTTGGCCTACAACTCCCATGATCCCTAGCTAGCAGGTCCAGTGGTCAGGGATGATGGGAATCGTAACCTCAATACATCTGGAGGGTTGAGTTTGAGGAAGCCTGGCATAAACAAATGAAGCAAATACCGTGTAAAGAAGAGGTGGCTGTTGAAAGCATTATTGAAGGTTCATCAGCTTCTTCCTATCTGAGTTGAGTTGCAGGAAGCATGGCAGAGTGAGACTGGGAAACTTATTGTGGATGTATTGCAGGCATCTTCCTGCATGCAGGACAAGCACGGAAGGAAGCATGCATGGCTCTTGTGTTGATCTAAAAAGCCCCAGACAGCTTGGGTCTTGGATACCTTAAGGACTGCCTGAGGCTTTATAATCCCCATTCAGTCATTAAGATTGTCCAAACGAGTGCTTGTTGTTCACTACCAGCATATCACTGAACCTCCCTAAAGTGATTTGGGGTAGTGTGCAAGATAACAGTTCTGCACTAGCTTCACTCCTTCTGACTGTATATAACATGGGCTTCATGTAACCCAGGCAACTATAGTCACGCCATATCCATTCCTCTATCAGAGTCTGCAGGAGAGAAGCAGGACAAAGGTCAAGTTCAGTAATCCGAAGCTGACAATATTACAGTTTTAGAGCAGTTTTCTGGGGTGTGTATTTGTAGAGGTTTCTCCCTAGTGGCTTGCCATCTCTTCGGTTCGCAAGGAAAGCTTTGCTTTCTTTAACACTAAGACCGACTTTCCTTCTCCAGTAACAACAGACTGAGTTTCCCTCTCCAATACCTTTCTTCCCAAATTATCTCAGCAGAGAAAAGTGTGCCTTCTCCTGTGATTGCTGCAGCAGACACTGCAAGAGGAACTGAAAGCCAGACAGTGCCAGCCTGGATTACCATAGCAAAACAAAAGCAGAGGGTCATGGAGCAAGAGCTTAGCAAAGAAGAGAAACTGGTGGCTGCGGATAAGGCAGACGCAGAAAAACAAATACAAGAGAAGGAGCGAATGGAGGTAATACAGGTCATCCCTGCTTGTGACCTGCATGTGACATTGAATTGGGGCTCTTTGCTTTAACCTGCTTCTGCAAGGTATCTTGTAATCAATTAAGGTTGGCAGGTATTCACCAACTCTGCTATTGCATGCAAATGTTCAGCAAGCGTAAAAGCGGGTAGGTAACTTAAGTTCTGAGCTACACGGGGCTGTTCGTGTTGGATGAATTCCTCAAGAATGAATTCCTCAAGAACCCTTAGACTTTGTTCTCCTTTTCCCACACCCACACACTTTTTTTGTATTTTTAAGTGAGATATGCGTGTGGTGGAGTTTTAATTCTGTAAAGGGCAAGTGCTCACCTGATGCACCTTTTTTTTCTTCTATAGCAAATATCCCAATGACATTTGAGCCCTTTTTGTAATCAACCCTATTCTTCCGTTTGCAAAGGTGGGCTTCCCTCTTCAACAGTGGAGCTCCTATCTCCGATGGGAGCTTTTTTTAAAAGGAGATTTGCAGCGTTTCCTTTAGCCTTCCGTTTCTTTATACAATTAAAACAACCAGGAATAGCTCAGCATCATGGGACAAGTTACTGTAATGACTGCAGCAAATGTCTGTATGCAACTGCCCTAAAGATACCTTTTTAATCTGCAGTGCATTACTACAGAATATAAATGTTGCAATACCAACAGCAGAAGGCAGCAGTTTTCAAATGAGGCATTCATTCTGACCAGTTCATCTCCCTTTGTTCAATTTGCAACTGTGGTAAACCCAGAACACTGTTCTCCATTTCAGTTCTGAACGTGTCTTGAAAGCTCAGCTGATGGAATACTTAGTTGCAGGAGTGTGTGCTTTTCCTTCTAAAAACATCTATGGGTTTTAATCTGCCAGTAGGGAGAAGGGAAGTCATGTATGGCATTCATGTTTGATGATTTACACTGAAAGTATATTTACAGGCTTAAAGACTCATGTAGAGATAAATGTTATGTCACCCTAAAAAACACGTTACATTTTTCCTGTAACCTATAAACCTTGGTGAGGACTTGAATCAGAATGAGAAATTTGGCCTCCAGTACTCAAAATCAATTATTTCTGGTATTGAGATAAACCAGTATATGGAAAAAACGAACTAAGACACAAAAAGCATCTCTGATGTCAATGTCAACATTGGAATCAAAATCTAGAACTGCAGCAGTGATTCTGCTGTAGTTTTTCTTCTGTGGACATTACTTGTCTCACTGCCTTCTGTGGTAAAATTATATAACTAACATAGTTAATTGCATAAATCATTACGTTATTCCAGCTCAGTCATTTCAGTGCAAAGAAATACTATGCAAATGGATGGTGGTGGAACATAACCAATTGCAGTTTTTTGCAGACTGAAATGACTGCAAATGCCAATTATATTCGCTGGATTCTGTTTTGATCATGGGACAAATAAATGAGCTTTGGCAATTTCTGCCTACACAAAGCATGAGTTGGTAGTGCTAATTTTTAACATAGACATTCACCCTATTCACCCTATGTAATATTCCTTACATTTAGCTTTCTTGATAAAACTAATGTTTTTATGTTGTGATCCTGAATTAAGCAGCATTTTTAGATTGCGGAAGGGGGGAAAACCCACTAGTGTTGTGAATTCTATGGTTTTATTTCTTTGTGCTAAATGTTGGTTTTGGGTCAGATCCCAGGCCAAAGTAAACTTTGTTCAGATGAGTAATACTTGAAAGAAAGAAAGTCAGTTACGTTCCATTGTGTAGGACATTTCCAAAGGATAGTGTGCAGAAAAACTTCCATTTTTGGTTTGCAAAATTTCCTGTAGATTGTCCAATGTAGATTTGGTCTTACAGGAAGCTGAGTCGAAAAGCAATTGTTATTTCCACATTGTGGTCATACCTTTCGAGCCACCCTGACTCTGTCTCTGACAGAGAAATAAGTATGTATTATCACCATACAGTAGTACCATCCTGTGAATAAAACTAGCTTAGAGCAGGGTTCCCCAAACTTGGGTCTCCAGCTGTTTTTGGACTACAACTCCCATCATCCCTAGCTAACAGGACCAGTGGTCAGGGATGATGGGAATTGTAGATCTGGAGAACCAAATATTGGAAACCCTGGAGCCATTGAGGAAGACAGAGGCTTGACCAGAAAATGGCTGAAAGGGTTAAGCAACCCCCTTCTCTTTTCTTCAGTTTCCTTACATTCAGACCTGTACCACCCTGAGGCTGCTTTTGGCTTAAAACAGCATTGGAGCAAAAGATAAATCCACTGGTGTGTCGTATTTTAAAAGCGCAGGGGCCACTGCTGCATAGCCATAGCTCCCTATTGTCCATGGGAAGCTGTTTGCTGCCAGTTTTGGCTTGCGCTTGCCCTCATTATCAAAAGAGGCCTTGAATAATTTGCTGTGGCTGCAACAGCTCATCTCCAAGTGCTTCTAATTGCATAATTCAAAATCCCCCAAACAGTTTTCCAGTCTGCAGACTATGAAATGTTTATGGAGTGTTTACAGCTCAGATGGCATAAATAGGGCAAGTGTGTGTGACATAAGACCACATTATTCTATTGTTGAGCAGGGAGCCATGTCTGCTGCTGAGTTTCTTGTGTTCTGTCAAATCCCTACTGTGGTTCTCTTTCCCACTGAATTATTTAGAACTACACTATCCTATGGTGTGTGTGGTATTCTCTCTCTCACCCCCCTTTTTTTTATTTAGGAAGTTCTGAGGCAACAGACAGATTTCACGCGGAACACATCCTTGCCTTTCCCACCCGCAGCTTCTTCTGAAGAACAGAGAAAAGAAACTAAGTCAGATATGCAGGAATCTTTGCCAGGAGGCAGCTTGCTGTCACACCATAACCCTGGTATGAAAACAAGACGCTAAAATTCTGACATAGACCCAGGCTGTAAAGTATTTTCCATCACACAAACGTTCCCAGTTTTTATTAAGGGTTCACAAGATTGGGCATTTCTGCAACTTCTTCCTGAAGGCATGCTGCTGGTTTTATTTATTTGAAGAATTTATAAACTGTACACCTTTCACAAATACCATGGTAGTGCCCCCCAAAAAGAAATTAAAAATGAAATACAAGGTTACAACAACAAGATTGAATCAAATCTATCTGTAAAACCGACATAAACCATGTCTGACAATGCTACCTGAAAAAGCATGGCTGAATTTTAAAAAGTCTCAAGGAGGCATTCAAAGGAATACAGGTGCCACTCTATTTTCCAGGGGGAATGCATTCCAAATTGTGGGTGCTACCATGGTAATAACTCTGCCCAAGAATTCATTAAGCAAAGTTCCAAGGTGTGTTGCACCCTCAAGATGTCTTCACTAGATGATGTAGGGGTTTAAGTAGGAGGAGGTGGGAAAAGCTAGTCTCTCGAGTAAACAGCTCCTAGGCAGTTTAGGACTTTATATACTGTAGTAAAACCTTAAACCTGTAGTTCTGATTTCACATGCTATTAGTGGGACTGAGGGCACCCTCTCCACATCTTACATTTTTCAACCACACATCTAAAAACAGGACATACAGATGTGATGAGCATTCTAGCAGGTGTATATCTGCTTACCCAAATTTGGGGTGGGCAGCGGTTGTGGCCCTGCCCAGCACCCTGAGCCGGAAGGAGTCTTTTCACCCTTGTGGCCGGACATTGGGCTCTTCCTCAGCTGGCCACGGGAGGTTGGTGGGATAGCCCACCAAAACGTGAATCTATGTGGCCAGCAAGAGCGTCAGTGGAGGGCAGGACCTGGGCAGCAGACCAGAGTGAACAAGTCTTCACTCTGATCTGTCTCTGGAGGATGAAAGCCAACTGTGGCAAGGGGTCAGCAGTTCAGTTAGTGGAAGAGCAACCCACCCTATATGCTGTTCTTTAGGCACCATATTAAGAAGATCTTGCTGTGGATCAAAATGGTCACCTTATTCAGGGCTGGGAAAGAACTTGCCTGCAAAAAAAGGGGGGGCCCGTTGGGTGCCTTCTTCATATCAGTCATCACAACTTTCAATGGATAAGGCATTGGGTGGAATCCTTAGTCTATTTCCCGGGTGTGGGGCATCACCTCGACTTAACCTGGTGTGATATTGCTGGGTACCCCGGTAAAGGGGTCTGAGTGGAAGTTTCTGTCCTGAAGCCAAAGGAAGAGCAGGCAGGCCATAGAACTTCCAGTAGCAGCCTGAGGAGTTGAGTTGTGCCTTGAAGTGGTCCCATAACCCAGGCATGATACTGTCCAAGCTTCAGCCTGCAGCCGGGAGGCTGATACAATGTGCACACCCAATGCCGAAGCCGAAGCCTACTTAACATCTTTAATCAATGAAATTGTGGCCAATTCTTAATCCCAGAAAGCTGTTGTGTCAAGTTTGTTCCCCCTGTCCTCACCTCATGCTCCCGTCCACACTTTGTGCAAGTCTGCAAAGGCTGCCTTGTCGGAGATTGACTCTGATTCCAACATATATACCGTATTTTTCGCCTCATAGGACGCACCGGCCCATAGGACGCACCTAGTTTTTTGAGGGGAAAATAAAGGGGAAAAAGTTTATTTTCCCCCCCCCAGGTGCGCTGCGCTAAGCCTGAAGCTTGGGGCGTGCGGAGCTCAGCGCGCCCCAAGCTTCTGGGTGCTGGCAAGGTCTCCGCTAGCCGTGGGAGAGCTACGCGGCTCTCCCTGGGCTAGCGGAGCGCTGCGCTAATCCCGAAGCTTGGGGCGTGCGGAGCTCAGCTTGCCCCAAGCTTCTGGGTGCCGGCAAGGTCTCCGTTAGCCTTGGAAGAGCTGGGTCTCCCACGGCTAGTGGATAGCTTCCTGAAGCCTGGAGAGCGAGAGGGGTCGGTGCGCACCAACCCCCCTCGCTCTCCAGGCTTCAGGGAAAGCCTGCATTCGCCCCATAGGACGCACACACATTTCCCCTTCATTTTTGGAGGGGGAAAATTGCGTCTTATAGGGTGAAAAATACGGTACTTCAGCAAGGGCAGGAAAAGTTCCAGGTTTGTTTCTGTGCCCTACATCAAACATGCTGACTGAACGCTTTCTGTAGCATGAACAATAAAATGATCCCTACAAATGATGCATATGATGAATTGGGCACTTTAAATTTAGTTCAGGTGTGTGCTACAGAATAACCTTTATCGCAGCAAATTTAAAAGTGTTATTAGTAGGTTATTCATCATGTTTTTTTTTTTAAAATAATTTTTATTGGGTTTTTACATTTTATAACAACAGACACACACACAAAGACAAAGACAAACAAACACACAAATACGATTACATACCCTAAATTTCTTTACCCACTTTCATTGACTTCCCCCCACCCCCTCCTCTTACATCCCAATTCCAAAGTTAATTCAGCAAGTTCTTACCTAACCTCTTAAAGATATTCACATTGCTTTTGAAAATTAAAATCTTTTGTTTATCTGTATTCAACTATCCAATTCTCTTATAATCATTAATTTCTTTTTTTTTTAAGGTCGATCTAACTTCCCCTTCACAAATTTTCCCTTTATTATATTAATTATAGGTCACATTGACCAAGTAAAACAAAACATAACATTTTATAATTCTATTCTCTCCCCCCCCTGCCCCGGTTTCTGTCCCTTCCTAGACAAATGTCCAGAAAACAAACAAAAAATATTTCTAGCCCGGATTCCTCACGTCCGAGGCGTCTGATTCTCTGTCAGTCCCTCTCTGCCAGCTATATTGGTAGTCCTCTTTGATGGTCCTAAGACCCCGAAGGAGTTCAGTCAGAGTCAGATCATATTTTCTTTCATTCAGAATGTTGAAGAGTGTTTGCTGCGAAAGACCATCTAGTTTTCCATACTCAAGAGAAAAGTCCCAATCATATTGCTTTGTTCTTTCTAGTTTTAATATTCCAAGTACTCCAGGGGCTTCTCTCTTCTTCTTTCTCATCTTTCGCAGGTCTGTAATCCAGAGGTCTTCTTGCTCATACTCTGACGCTGCAGATTTCTGGTTGATATTTTCCACTTGTAGTGTCTGAACTCCTTCTTTTTTCTCTGTCAATTCCAAAGGCATCTCTTCCTGCTCAGCTGCAGAATTTTTATCGTACATCTCCTTTGTGCATTCAGCAGAGTTGTTTGTTTCAGGATTCAAGGTCATAAAAACTTTACTCAGAGCCATACTCTGCTCCTGCAGGATTCCCACGAGAAAAAACATTTTTTCTATCTCCGCCAGTAATTTTCCCTCTGCAGCCATTGTAATGTCACTAATTCCCCCTAGGGGGCTTTCAGTTATTTAGTAGTCCTTTTCCAATAATCTGTTACTTTGTTATTATCAATACTTTGTTTCCAATCGCCTCAGTCCAAATGTATCAACTTTAATTCCAAGAATTATTAAATAGCAAAATTCTTTACTTTGTCCGCCCGTTTGACAGCTTCTTTGACAGCTGTCAAACTCCTTTCACTTCTTCCTCCGGGACCCAAATAGGACACTCCCGGGTTTTTTGGGGGGGATACACACAAAGTTCCAAATTCCCTTTCTCTCCAGCACAAAAATCTTGTTCTATCAAATTTGTGAGAAACTTTTAAATCCTCAAAACAGTATTCATTCCGCCTTAATTCTCCGTTCCTTGCTTTGAAACGTCTATAAGTAGAGGGGGTGCGGACTTCCCTTTAACACATCCCCCGATCGTGCCGAATTCACAGGATAAAATTTTTAAAGTCCAAATTCCACTACTCACGGGTCCTTTGTTATCCAGTCCAAATTTGGGAAGAAAGTCAGCGCTCTCCGGCCATGGCTTGCGGCTTCACTCTACTGAGGTAGCGGTCTACTCTCAGCACCACGCCACTCTCCGTACCCTCTCCGCAGCCTTTAAAAAGGCTCTTCGTGGGTCGGGGAGGGCGCTTAAGGTGCCCACCGAGTCACCAAGTCCGCAGGCTTCCGCGCCTGCGGTTTCTGAGGGTCCCCGTGTCGCCGGCACGGCAAGACCCGTCCTCAGCAGAGCCGATTCCCTCCGGAGCTCGGAGGGAATCCGCCATTAGCCGTTCGCGCTAACCCGGAAGTCCTCAGTAGGTTATTCATCATGGGTTAGGATTCTTAAAAAGATTTTTCAGCATCGCCTAATGGCACTTCATACCATAATGGTTAATTAAGCTGATAGGGCAAAAAAAATCCTACTTGTTATTCTTGAGCATCACACTGCTATTAAGTAAGTAAGCGATATTTTTGTTTTCCACACAGTTCAGTCTTCAATGCTGATTGAAAGAGAAGATATAAAGCCACTTAAGAAGGTCAGTCATTCTTCCCCAGAACAACCTTCATGGATGGAACTTGCCAAAAAGAAATCTCAAGCTTGGAGCGACATGCCTCAGAGGATAAAATAGAGTATGCATTTTTATGCATAATAGTTGTTCTAGATTTTTTTTTTTTATTGGGCTATTGAACAGATAGTTAATCATGAAATCTATTATGTTGGCCACACATTTGTATTCTTAACCCACTGTGTAGCAGTGAAGATTCTGCTAGAAAGCTAATGCTGGGCTCTTTGTTTTTTGCTTGGAAAAATAATCTGTTGCAGATGATGTTGCTTATCTTACATCTTCTTTTGTTTCTTTCCCCTCTGCAAAATGGTTTGTGATGGATAAGCTTTGGAATATTTACTAACTATTGGTTTACCATTGTTTTGTTACCTTGTAACTAATCTTCCTATCAAAGTTCTTCCTCCCACTTTTTTTGAGCTATGAAACTAAATTCTTCCGCAGAAACGCACATGCAAAACAAATGATGTTGATAGATTAACAGAAAATTAAAAAATGGTAGCATTGTGGTGTAAACGTGGAAATAGGCTGGAATGCTAATTTATTCTCTGGACTGATTCAGTCACTACTACTCTCTCCCCACTCCCCAAACCTCTGCACACTTTTGGGTCAGGATCAGAACCAAGCATTAGACGTATGTGCTACTTGACAATACCTAAGAAAGTCATGACTCCACTGGAAGAACCCTCATTTATTTGAACTCCAAATAGGTAGCATAGTTAGAGGAAAAGGGAGAATCTGTATTCAAAAATTCAAGATCTCCTGTTGCAGTTGTTGACGTAGTGAGGATTGGAAGAAAGAGCACACATGCTTGATTTTGCCACATCTAGTTGACTAGTGGGCATTCAGTAGCGTCTGAACAGCCCCATGATTTCAAATCCTAAACTGAGCTGACAAGCAATTTATATCCGGGATGAGGGATATGTTGCCCTTCCAGATGTTGCTGGCTGGGAACTCCCATCATCCCAGATCATGGGCCATACCTGCTGGGGTTGGCCAATGGGGAGTTGGACTCCCAACGACATGTAGAGGTCCACAGGTTCCCTTCTCCTGATCTACGTCTATGTAAAAAATTAGACCAGGCACCCCCAAACTCAGCCCTCCAGCTGTTTTGGGACTACAATTCCCATCATCCCTGACCACTGGTCCTGTTAGGTAGGGATGATGGGAGTTGTAGTCCCAAAACAGCTGGAGGGCCAAGTTTGGGGGTGCCTGAATTAGACACTGCTTTAACATCTGTTTCGTAACCGTATCATTTTCTAATCTAGAAGCTCTGCTGCTGCTCTTACACTTTGGAGAAATGACCTTATCCATGATATTGAAGGCTAGTCATAATACCTGCCAGAGTTTTCACATTTTAAAGTTATGCACAGCTGTAAAAAAGGAAAGCCAATTTCACACACATATATAATATCACAACAGAAAATTCGAGACAAAACTGGCTGGTGCTACTTACTTTCTTATCTGCACAGTTGGGGTAATCAGCCCGTGAATAAATGCATAGCCATTGGATTCAGGGTCAGCGGGAAAAAAGACCAAACTTCAGTCCCTAGTAATGGAAACAGTTGGCAAGCTTTGTTTATCTAACAAAGGAGAAAATATTACTTTGTCCTTCATTGTACACTGATAATCCAAAATTGCCTGGATGAGTGACCTTCATTCTGCCCTCTTTTTGCATGCATGTTCAATATACATTTTCAATTATGTTACAGGTGATCGCTAGGATTTTGTTAGCATGTGATGTAATGCTGGATATATATTTTTTCCTGCTGCTGTTACTTTAGGTGCCTTTTGATGTGTAATAAAATGGATACCATGTAAAACATCTTTCCACGGCAACAAAAATAACCACTGGATTTTATACATAAGGTACAGCCTTATCACCTTCAGTATTCTTGAAGGTGTGGTATCAGTTAAACTGAATTTATTGAGTATTGCAGTATTGCAGAAAGGCACTAGATTGGTGGCAGAGTTCATGCTTTGTTTGTGCAAGGCTCAATAGTCACTTGGGCAGCAATCCTGGTTCTCTCATGTGGCAGACAGAGGCCCAGGCCTTATCTATGTATGTACACCAAGCACCTTAGATAAGCTACCCACGTAATTCTGAAAACATGGTGTATGCCTGTGGGTTTTATTACCACCTTTCGCCTAACCTGCTTTAACTCCCAGGGTAGTGTGCCATGCATGGGGTGTTTACAAATGTTTTCAGTATGTCTCAAGTCCATGATTTTGGGGTTGAGCATCCTAAACAGGAAAGCCCACTCAAAGTGCATGCTTCTTGTGATCATCAGCAATATTCTTATTACATGCCACCGAAAGAGGGACCAGGGATGCAAATGGTAAATGATCAGAAAGCAATAGGAGCACATAATTCCAATAATGTGGCTGTGTGCATACTGCATTCCATAGAAAGCTTTCACTTTAAAAAAACAAAACAAAAAACCTAACCCAAATTCCCTGTGGAACCCTGGGGAACTGTGGCTTTGTGTAAACTACGGCTAGTGAGAACAGGCCAGAAATCATGGTTTGATCCAGGCTTGTTCTTATTAGCTGTACTTTAAATGAAACCAGTGTTTCCTAAGTTCAGACATGCTTTTGGTCTCCTCCTCCTAGCATGTGAAAGAGGATGGAGTGTGTGAGCTTGAGGTTTGTCCAGGTTCATTTGTGTAGTGGGAAACCATGGTTTACTATTATGTCCGAACCGAGCCCTAGACTTTTCAACATTTTAAATGCATATTTAAAGATGCCTTTGCTTTTGGAAATTGTTCAGATATTGACCTATAGTTGAGCTTTATTCCAAAGTGTTAGGACAGTGTTGATACTATTTTACTTTTTGCATATCCTATGTCAGCCAAATGCTTAAATTTGGCAAACAGGACATACAGTACTAATCTGTGTATTTGCAGTGAATAGAATGGCTTGCTTTCTGTATCTACTACAAGGAAAAACCTTGCAAGGAATTTTAAACTGCATTTTAGTTTAGGAGTGCTGCAGTGGACTATCTAACATGTTATGTTGTTTAATGCACATGCATTTTCTATCACATCTTCTAAAGAAATGCAAGGCAGAGGTCAGTCATAAGCTATGTCTACAAAGCAAGTAACTGCTACAGAAATCGCAATAAAAATAATGAAAGTCAAATGCTAGAGGGTTCCCCCCGCCCCCCCCCCGAGCAGAAATGATGTACTCTGTATTAACTACAGCATATGGAGTAAAATGCAAGGCTAATTTTAGATGGAGAACACTTCTGGTTTTAAATAGTTTTGTAATATGTAAACTTAACTGTGAGTTGTGTTTTTTAAAAACATTGTAAATCTTGCTTCGATTTTTATGACTTGCACTATTTCTAATTTTTGCTTCTCCGTGTAATGTTAACTACCTTAACTTTACATCTCTGCAATGTGCTGCACATGCTGAGCATGTTTACATGGTAGTAAATCCTAGTAAGTCGCATGGGACTTACTCACTAGTAATCCATGTTTAGGATTGCAGCCTTAGTTTTTTTAAATGTCGACTAAATTATTTTTATTGTTTTGTATAGAGAACTGCAATAAACTCGTGAGTCCAGAGTATCTTGTTGGACATTACTGACTGTGTAATGTGTTAACACATGCTGGACCCTATCCATGGGGATGTTAGAAGCTGCCTTACACAGAGTAAATGTCTGTGGGACAAGTGTATATGTGGAGGAGCCCTAAAACTAAGGAAGAGACAGCTAGCAGGCTGTGCCACTCCCTTGATCTGCTTTGCTCCCCCCCCCCCCATGATGCAATCATAGCCAGGGACCACTGCAAATAATAGATATAAAATGGCGCTGTGTTCTACCAGCTGCTGATCAAGCTCCTGTGGAGAAAATCCTGTGTCAGAAACATTGCAGAAAAGTATTTTGTACCTCCTCCTTGCCTTGGCCTTGCAGAGTTTTGAATTCCATGGTGCTTTGTGTCTGGATAGCCATCCTGAGTATTGCTAAATTGGGATATTTGGTTTGCAAGGATGACAGAGGACAAAAAATGGTTGGGATGTGCATTAACCTTAGGCTGTCGGGGTTATAAACCAAACAGCCCATAGAGCACTGTGAGATTTCCTTCTGAGTAAACATGCATAAGGTTTCACTTTAAATGTAGTGTTCCCCATCAAATTGGAGTGAATGTAGCCGCTGGGCAGAATCTTAACATGGCATCTATGAAGAATTCTAGACTTGCCAAATAAGACAGCTTGTCAAGAGTCTAGGCGTGTCTAGGTAAAGGTAAAGGGACCCCTGACCATTAGGTCCAGTCGTGGCTGACTCTGGGGTTGCAGCGCTCATCTCGCTTTATTGGCCGAGGGAGCCGGCGTACAGCTTCCGGGTCATGGGGCCAGCATGACTAAGCCACTTCTGGCGAACCAGAGCAGCGCACAGAAATGCTGTTTACCTTCCCGCCAGAGTGGTACCTATTTATCTACTTGCACTTTGACGTGCTTTTGAACTGCTAGGTTGGCAGGAGCAGGGACCGAGCAACGGGAGCTCACCCTGTCGCGGGGATTTGAACCGCCGACCTTCTGATCAGCAAGTCCTAGGCTCTGTGGTTTAACCCACAGCGCCACCCGCGTTCATGTAGGGTCGGCATGAGTAGGCATGTCTACTCAGAAGTAATTCCATTGCACGTGCTTGGATACTCCCAACTATGTGTGCATAGGATTGCAGCTTTAGCAGTACAAAAACATTTTGCTTGAATGCTTGCACCCAGAGTTTCTTACAAATCGTTAGTGGGGGGCAAATTGTGAGATTCTACAACATGAACGTTTTGTTGCTCTCTGATTTATAAATATTCCTTGAATGTTTTGGGGTAAGCAAGGTTTCTGTTATTCTCTACTATATAAGTATATATTTTTTAAAAAGTGGTATGATTGCTGAGGCCCCTTACACAGCCACTTTTGTTATAGGATCTTTCAATGTCTACATTTTGCTTGGATTTTCCACTTCTCTGTGTATATTGGCTCGGTGCCCAGAACACCTATCTGTGAATTGCTCTCAAACAGCTTAAGTGGATGTCATCCAGGAAAATCTTACTATTTCCTCTTTTCAGCAACAACGATCCAAAGAAGTAGTGTTTCAGTAAGTTCTGTGGAAACTTTATTTGGGGCAATTCAAATAAGGAACCTAAATGTCTTCATTTCGCTTTGCAATAGCTGTCTTCCTTGCCACATTCTGCTCTTACTACTAGAGGCAAGAGTAATTAACTTTCCCTTTTTTTGTACATTCTTTTGTTTCGTTACAGATACTTTATCAATCTTATATTATGCACTGCACATTTAGCAACCTAAATGATTGATGTTCTCTGAGGCTCTTGAAACCATCCCTGCCTTTGACTATAAAAACAATAGGCATTATCAATTGAGAAACCAGCTACATCCTAGAAATTCATCATCACTGCTATTATCTATGCCCATTTCAAAATAAGTGTCCTTTAAGGGATTATTTAATGAAGGCCAATGCAAGTGAGAGAAAACACATGAGCTATTAACTTGAGAAGAATCTCGGACCACTTAGTGTAGTAAACAGTGGGCTATTTTTCTTGCGATTGTACAAAGCGCTGAAAAGAGAACTAAAATAGACACTGCTCAAACGCTTATTATCTGTGTATCAACATAGCATGAAAAGGAGGAATATGCAGTTCAAAAAAACCATCCATTTATTCAGAAGCCATGTTTGGATTTGCAAGAACACAGTGCAGTGAAATCACTAGCATGTCCTTGGAACACCCATGATATTCCCATTGTTGGTGGCATAATTCTTACTTTAATGTCCATGTTTTTACAACAACAGCAACAATAACAGAGTTCTGTGGCATTTTACAGGCAAACAAATATATTAAAGCATAAATATTCATAGTAGAAGACCCTCCTTCCTTGGATGTTTGATGTTGGCTCTGATGAAATAGGCTCATTTTCTTCATTTTTAACATTTTCATTTAGGTGATTTATATGCTACTTTATGTTTGCTTGGTTTTTTAAAATCGCTCATCCTGAAGTGGTTTAAAAGTTCCTAAAAATATAAGTCAAAAGACAACGATGCAATAAAACAAAAATATAGATTTTAGAGCAGTAGCAAGATAGCAATTAGGTAAAATATCCCATCAAATATGCTATCATGTATTTTTAGGTAATAGCTGTACCCTCACTTCTGCTGCTATTTCCCCTGTTCAAATTCATACCAGAAGGTGGTAGAAAGTTGCACACTCATCCCTGGAGCTGTCACCAGGCCACACCTGCAATCATTTCTACCCCAGATTCAAAAAATGGCATTAGGAAAAGGGTTAATCCCTCCTTTCTCCCAGTGCCACTGCTCTGATCACAACTGGACCATGTTGCTGTAAAAAAACAGGGGAGGCCAATAAGAAATGATAGTAAGTCCCCGTGCAATGTGTGTGGTTTAGCCCTGCAGCAGCAGGATAAAAACGTGTCTATGGAATCATTTCCATTCTACCATTTTTATTTTTGCCACGTATGGTCGTGGGGGAGTGGGGAGCTGTCACAGGGAATCTTTTTTCCCATTAACAGGATTTGTGAGTTAAGTGCATTTCTGTATGACATCTCCTTAGCTCTGGAAGCTTCTTTGCCTTGGGCATGTGTTTTTTATTTGTTTTGCCAGTATAAGGCTGTTTCAGGTGAAAACATGAGGGAGTTTCCTTAAATTCAGGTTCTGCAACTGATCACATTCTGCCGGGGAACATAGATACGGGGCACTTGACGCTTGAGGCAGATGGCTACATGACCTTTTTGAAGTTGAGCAGTGCCTCAAGCTGATTCCAAAAGAGACTCCTGGTTTAAAATGATTTATTGGGATTCCACATTCCCCCCCCCCACACCTCTTTTTAGACACCCTGAATCTTTCTGAGGTACAGAATTTAACTTAGCCTGAAGTAACTGGTAGAAGATAAGGTTAGGCATAGTTTTGACTTGCTTAGTCAAAGGACAAAGGGAATTTCTCTAACTTGTTTGTTCTGAGAACATCCTGCTCCTCCCAAGGGTATTAATTTGTGTAGCTTTCGGAATTGAGTTTGATACAGGCAGGCAGGGAGGGAGAGAAAGGAAGAAAACTAAATGAAAAAGAGCTGTTATTAAGTAAAAGAGCGGTTTTCTGCCACTTTTCACAGTAGTAGCTCCCAATGGTAGTTGGATTTGGTATTTTTATCCATTCTCTAGGTAAGGGACTTCTTATTTAATCCCAAGACTGCAAATAGAGAACCGCTGAAATAATCATCTACTCATATTTACTCAGAGAAGACACCATCCAGGACAGAGACAAGACGGATAAGATCTTCTGTTTGCCTTACTTTCCTGGCTGAACAACATATTAACGTTTCCCCCATATCTAGCCCAAATTAATCCTGTCATTAACTCTTGGTATGGGTCAGATGAATTCAAGAAACATAAGACATTGAAAGGAATGCTACCAAATGCTAATAGCATGATTGAGTGAACAAGGATGAACCCCCTCCGTGACCAATGAACTGGTTCCCAGTAGGTCACAAAACCTGCCAACCATCATTAGCTTATTTTCAGCCAGATATTTCTTTTCTTCAAGCAGCTCTTTGCATGGATATAACTGTACTGCAGACTACAGAGGAGGCAGAGGATTATATCACTTCCATATGATGTCCTTTTCCAGATGTCATAATGTTGTCGTGGGCTGGCAGCTACACACTAATTCAGAGCCCAGACCATTCACAACCACACATTCACAAAGAATGTCCTGTTCGCAGGCTTCCCACAGAGAACAGGTTGTTGGACAAAATGGGCCATTGGTATGATCTAGCAGACTCTTCTTACCTTCTGATGCCATCTTGACAAGAATATGATTGAAAGGTGGGGTGTTTTATTGCCAAAACGTATAATTAATCACACACATACTCCAACAAGAAGCATCCATTAAATAAATAATCTGTATGGGGACTGTCTTCTTGCTATTTTCACTCCTAGCAGCCATGTCAGGAAGTGTTCTTAAATGTCACCAGTATATTGGTAACAGCAGACTTTAAACTACTGTACAGCACTTTTGTCAATCGTTCTGAATGCAACCGCGACTGCAATAGGCTGTTCATTCCAGGGAACAGCCCCAGGGAAAACAGCACAGCAGCCATTGAACGGAAACTCCTCCCACTCAAGTATTAACAACACAACGTGCCTCTTTAAAAATGTGTAATTTACGAATAAACTTCTGTCTGGCCGCAGAGTTTTTTAATGGTATGTTACCATATCTTCTCTACCCTGCCGGTATAAGAATACACCTTGAAGTGCTGAAAATAATGGAGCATGTCTGTATCAAATTTTTTCTTATAATTTGCAGCTTTGTTCCTTTCAAGGCTATGAATCGCAGGAACAGAGGAATCATAATGATGACATAAATTATGCTGGCAGCGCAGCTTCGGTAGTTATCAAATTTGTCATCTCTGGCACTTCACCAACCCCAGCCGTGGTTTATTAATTGCTTTGTAACTCTGCCTGCCAGTTACACTTAAATGTTTGATCTTGCCTGTCCCCAGCCCTACACATTTTAAATAGCTGCATTGTTGGCAGGTGGGATGAATCTAGAGGCATCAGGGCTGGCAACAGCATCTGGCACGGTTGGGAAACTGCCAGGGCCCACTGCTGATGCCCCCTTTTAACAACAACAACAAAACCACCCTAGTCCTTTGCCCTGTGCAATGTTGAGTGCCTGGGTCTTGCTGCCATATTTGTTTCCCAGAATGCCCCTGACGTAACAGCTCTGCAAGGCCTTAAAGACAGGAGTAGTCAAGCTGGTGCCCGCATTTATCAGGGTGGAGGAGTTTGGATTTGATATCCTGCTTTATCACTACCCTAAGGAGTCTCAAAGCAGCTAACATTTTCCTTTCCCTTCCTCCCCCACAACAAACACTCTGTGAGGTGAGTGAGGCTGAGAGACTTCAGAGAAGTGTGACTAGCCCAAGGTCACCCAGCAGCTGCATGTGGAGGAGTGGAGAATCGAACCCAGTTCACCAAATTACAAGTCCACCACTCTTAACCACTACACCACCAGTACCTCCTGTGGCACACATGAAAGATATCAGCATATATCGTGCTCTACCCACAAAAAGGTGACGGAATGCACTTCTTCCAGAAAACCCATCCCAGAGCCCAAAAAGGATCTCTTCAGGCTCCAGGGAAATGGGAGGCAGTCTCCTTGCCAGCCAGAGACTTGTTGAGGCTGCTTGGCTGAGGCGAGGGGAGCTTTCCACACCTCAGCTGAGCAGCTTAACAAGCCCCCTCCCCTCCCCTGCGCTGCTCTGGCTTGTGCTTGCTCACAGATGGGGACAATTCGCTATCCAGCTTTAATTTGCTTTTGTGAATTTTTATGGAATCCGGGAAAGCCTGTGATAATTCCTTCTAGGGTGATGTGTGCCAAACTGTCCAAATGTTGTGGAGCTACTCGCGACTACATTTGCAACTTTTGGAAACGGAAACGCTGTACTTTTATTGTGAAGGCAGGGGTGCGGGGTGGGGGGCTCAGTGCTAGAAAACAACACGCGTCCAGTTTGCTGGTCTGCTGGGGATCAAGGAGGACGGTGTGCACATTTCAGACAGTGCTAACTGCAAAAAGCAGGTGAAGTGCAAATCAGCACCATTGTTTACAAAAGGCACGACATAGTTGAAACCACTGAGATTTGTTCTTGTAATCAAAGCCCAGAGCAGAAATCAAAGGAAAGCACATAGTTCATCTATGCTTTTAAAAATTTTCTTTATTGTTATTAGAATGGATGCAATCAAAAGTACAGCTGACATTCTGTGGGAGTTTCATGAACAGGATATTGATTACAAAAATGCTAAGCATGTATGTCACAGGTGGGAGAAAATGGGATGGCGGTGGCAGCAGAAGCCAGAATGCTTCTTCTCAAATAAAGGATGTCTAGCTCAATTCTTATTGACCAGATCTTGCTCCTTTTAATGAATTATTTGTTTCTTCTCAAAAGTAGACTCCCATTCTTAGAAAAGTTCCCTTATTCTTTTCCTTCACTCTTAAATTACCTTCTACTTAGTAATTTTACTGTTTCTCTTGCCCTTTATACTTGTGAGTAAAGGAAGAAATGACATTACATTAGACATAGTAAGAATAACAATATACATGAGTATATTCACAAAATCTTTAGATTCATTTTGCAAAATAATATGTAACTTGAACTGGTGTGAAACACAGCTGCACCATTTTTTAATTGCCTCTTTTCTGTGTGTGAAAAGAGAGCTGGGAGGGAAGTTATATGTACGCCCATCTCACACACACACAACACACAACACACACTGTCTTACCTTGTTATTGCTCTATTTGCTCTTTGCCCACTGCTTTCTGATCATAGGTTCGTTAATGGCTTTGGTATCATTAAAAATGCAAAGGTTTTGGCCTCAGCAGCTGGCATAGTGGGGTAAACGCTGGAGCCCACAAAGACTTGCTGCAGTTGACCCTGGCCTTCTTTTGAACATACATATTTCTATATGTGCCTATATAATAAAAATGTAAGAATGTCGTCATGCAGTCCTCATGGGAGGATTTGCAGTGGTGCATCACAATCCTTGATTTTCATGAAGTCAGGGTGGAGTAGGGGAGCAAAAGTGAAGCAGGATTGTACAGTGGCTGTGAGAGAGAAGGGAGGGATACTGAGAGGGGGAAATTGTTGGTTTAAAACAACAGCAGACATTTGAGTAACGCAGAGGTGGGTAAAAACAGAGGAAATTTGTAGTTTTTAACAAGGTTTGAATATTACTTTGAAATATCTGGGGGCACTGCATTCTTTTTCTGTCTCACATGAGACAGCTGAGGAATGGAAAAGGGAGAAGTTTGAGTACAACAAGAATGGAGCTACACTGAAAAGCAGAAAGTGGATGTTTTAAACTGGCAGAAGTTTGAGTAAAGCAGTGATGGAAGAACAAGTGGCAGCTTTAAACAATGGCAGATATTTGAGTAGAGCAAGCAGGGGATAACACTGAGTGGGGGAAAGTGGTAGTTTAAAACAAGGGTTGAGTACTGCAAGAAGGAAGCTGGGAAAGATTCTGTAGCATTAGCTTCTTTGTTGTATCCATCGCTGCTACTACTTCTTGTCAAAACCAGATTATTTTTAAAAACAACATCAGTATCCCTCAAGTCATTTTTTAAAAGTTAAGAGAGAGATCTAATCTTTAGCTGCATCAAACATACTGACCTCTCTATTAGTTGTTGGTTTTTAAAGTCCTGTTGTATGCACTGCAATTTTTCAAGGTGCTGAGCCCTTGAGAGATACAAATCTCATTTCATTTGAGCTGGCAGGCAAGTTGTGCCCAGGCGAGGAACAAAGGGAAGTAAGTGTGGCTACAGAAAAATGTCACCCCGCACATGAAAAACTGCACTAATCTGCCACATCAGCAGTGACAATGGGCATATAACGGGTTCTATTTACTAAACAGACTTTATATGGTAAAAATAAATTCAGATTAAATGTTTAAAATGTTTAATGTTTAAAAAAGTAGTAGTATGGGCTGGCTTCTTGATTTGGAAGCTGAAAACTTGCAGCACTAATTCCACAAAACCTTCTTGTCTGGAGGTGGAAGCCAAGGAAACAATCCTGCTCAAATGAGACATTGCATTCAGAGCATTAGGGGATAGGAAAAATCAAAGGGGAGGCTAATGTTAGACAAGAGGGTGGATCTGAACCAAGGATGCCAAAGATCTCTATCGTGACCTCACAAACCCAAGATCAGTAGATTTCAGTTTGCTGCTTCTCTCAGCAATATTGCCCAGCTGCTGGGACCTGGCAAGCCACTTCCAGCCGCAGAAAACAGCCACAGTCCTCTGAGCACTTAAGTCCCTATTGAACACAGTGGGACATTTGCAAGGAACTGACCTTCTAATGAGTTTGCTCGAATTTTTCAAGGTGCAAGGATCTGCAAATTACACAGCACAAACCCCCAGCTCTCCCGCACTTCAGCTATCAATAGGAGGTGAAAGAAAACTCGCGAGATTTCTATTAAAAAAAAACCCTAGTCCGAGACTGACATCTGACTACACCATCCGCTGGAACGTGCCATCCAGTAAAGGACGACCATTGGCTTCTTGCGCGCGTTGGGTTGGCCAATGGAGGTTCGGATGAGGTGAAAGGAGGCGGGCGCTCAGAAACCTAGCCGGTGTGGGCTTCTGCTCCTTGGGAGTCCTCCTCAGTTGCAGCTTGGGAGAAGCGTTTCCTCTGCTGCGGTGAGAGAGGACCGAGGAGGTGAAGTCCTTTTTTGTGTGTGTGGTGCAGCAGGCGAGGGCAAGGCAGCTGTAACTGCAAGGGACTCTTGGAACGCCTCCTGCGCGGGGAGGCACGCGCGCAAAGAACACGCGCGCGCGCCTGAGAGTGTGTGGGGAACCCTCGGCTTCTCTTTCTCTCCGTGCAGGAGCAAAGGGCGGCTCCTGCGGGACCAAGGTGAGCGCACGCCAAAGCTCCGCGTCCCCTGGGGGCTCCACTCTGCCCATTCCCGGAGGGCGAACGGGGGCTTCCTGGGGTCTTCGGCGGCCCTGGTGGGATGAATTGACGCGAGTTTGGAGCTTTCGGCTTGCAGTGGGTTTGGTATTATTATTGCTACTGGCGCGTCTGCCTGCAAGACGGCGGTGGCGGTGTCTGTGAGGTGGGCAGAGCAAAAAAATTAAAATAATCAAAAAGCCACCTTTTCTGTGTGACGAGGGGGATGCAGGCCGGCCGGCCGGCCGGCCGGCCAGCCAGCCACTCTCTCTTTGGTGCAGCCGCCTCCCTCCCCAAGTTCGTCCTGCCAAAGTCGGTCGGCGGGCGGGGAAGGGACTGTTTTGGAGTAAGTGGACTGTGCAATGCGACAGCGAGCTCGCTCTCTGGTTGTACACGCAGGCGGAGGGACTGAGAGAGAGGAAGAAGGAACGCAAGAGAGGAGAAGGAGAAGGGCAAGGAGGCGGGTGGAGAGAGGGTCCGCTGGAGACTGCGTCTGTGCGTGCGTGTGAATGCGTGTACGCGGGCAAACTCGCTCTCCGCCTGCATCAGAAAGATTGGGGGGGGGGGAGGGAGGAGAGATGAGCATTGGCAAGCTAAGCATGCTTTGGACCTGACTTTGCTACGGGGGTACCGTTTTCCCTGTGGAGGTGGAGGGAAATACATTCATCTTATAACATGCTATAATTTGACACACGTTTGTTGCTGGAACGAAGTGGAGGGGGAGATTCGGAGGGCTGGATAAATCACCTGACAGTGTATCTAATCCCCACGGAAGCATGTGTGTTAGAAAGAGGGAGGGTTGTATGAAGCACGGGAGGTAGGAATAGACCGAGACTGGCGTGTTATGTATACAAGAGAGGAAGAAAGTAGGAGTACAAAGTTTAGGTGAGCAGAAGACAGATTTGCATGTGACACACAGGGAGAGACAGAGAGAAATGGGAGCAGGTGTAAGCATCCTGGGTGTGCAAGGCTCTTTGGGAGTGAGAAGGTGGGAATACTGTGCAAAAAGATGTATGTTCATATATATAAATGTCCAGGGTCAATTAATTCCAGATAACTTCTGCCCTAGTTTTTCCATCTAAAATACAACCAATATGTTAATATTCCTTGTACTTAAATGGTTTTAATTTAACTACAGTATATGCCTCTGCTGCTGTTACTGCACTGAGGAGCCACAGTTAGCTGTGCTGCATCTTTAAATTTTGTTTCCCCATCTGTCTCCTTTCCATTGTAAGTGCTGGTTAGCTTCATGCTGTGTATGTGTGGACTTGGGCATGTGCAAAGCAATGGGTAATCCATGCTGCCACCAACTTTAACTTTGCCCATCACTTTTGGGGGGCGGGCTATGATTAATAATAATTTGGTGAAGTTATAGGAAGCAGCGTAGTTCTCCCAATTACAGTGGGCCATAACTACTTTAGGCCTGTGACCAGATTCTTGTGTGCTGCTGTAAGCTATGAGTGCCGTGCCGTTAAAGTTGACGGCACTGATTTACTGATTGGGGTAACGTGAACCTGTATGTCATTTTCTCTCTACCTTTTAGACAAGCTATTTTTGTTAAAACTCTATTGAAAAGCTGTTCAAGGGCATGAATGAAGATTGAATCCTGCCTAGATCCCCTAGGTACAAGCGCACGATGCAGAATGTAACCCTTCCTTGGTGCATTTGGGAACTGATCCTGCAGGCTTCCCTTGCTTGATCAAAACGAATGTCAGCTACTTGTAACTATGAATCTCAGAAGCATTTGTGAAACAGTAACAACTTCTGATGTTTCAAATGTTTTAACTTTCTCTCAGCTTTTCACGTGCTATAGTTACCACTTCAAGTGTACAATTTGTTTCGAACACCTTAGGCTGCAAACTTAAGCACACCTACTAGGACGAAAGCACCTGTTGATGGAATGAACGCAATAGTGATTGGCTACAGAAAAGTGATTTTGTTTAAGTGAGTGGCAGAGTGAGTTGGCTGAAAAGCAACGGTTGAAAGGAGAAGGGTGGCTGTGAGAGGAAGGGGGGGGGATGAGATGAGAGAAATGTGTTAACAAGCTGGCATGTAAATGTGTCAGCAAGTTGGCTGGATCTTGTAGGAGTCTGAGCTGCCCAATGATACCTGGAGGATCACAAGTACCCCACCCCACCCATGTATAGGATTACACTACACGGATGTTCAAACAATTAATGTATGTTGCCAGTAATCCATAAAGACAGGGATTTTTCCCCCCAGACGGAACTTAGTGGAACTCAGTTCCAGCACCTTTCAGGTGGGCGCCGTTGACATTCTAAGAGAACTTTAAAAAAAAGAGCACTGCATAAAACAGTCTTGTCAATTGGAGATAATGTAAATCTACAAGAGAGTAAAGGGGTAGGTGTTAAGGCTGAGAAGATGTGGCTTGCCCAAGGCCTCTTACTAAGATAATGGCAGATGGGAGGTTTGAGCCTCTGTCGTGTGCAGTTCCCTCAGTCTCTTCTCTGTTGTGTGATGTGCTTTGATTTACTACAGACTTCTCTTCATTTTTAGACTGAATCTGAGTTTCCCCTTTATGCTTAGGGAATAGAAGAACAAAGAATGAAGGGCAAACTCTTCAAAAGCTTCTGAGAGTTCGTCATTCTCCAGCGATATGTCTGCTCTGCAGGTTGCACAATGATTTGGAAATGACAGTGCCACATACTCCTTTTGCTTCTGGCTATGCCGTGCTAGCGCTGGAATAAGTGGGCTTCAAGCCAACAGACGAAACTCAAATCCTGACTGTTGGCCAAATACAAACCATGTTGAAATGAGATGAGGCTCCGAAATGGGACTGTGGCCACTGCATTAATTTTCATCACATCTTTCCTCAGTTTGTCTTGGTACACAGCATGGCAGAATGGGAAAGGTAAGTAGCATCTTTTTTTCCTGAAAAGGAATGCATAACTTTGTCTATGACTGGTGTTAATATAATTTAGGGTTGTGAATGTGTGTGTTTTTTTAAAGATTGTGTGGACATGTTGTGGGGTGGGGAATCCAGTTTTTGTGATAATACAACCCCCATTATCCGATTAGCCATGATGGGGCTAATGGGAGTTGGAGTCTAATATCTGGAGGGCCATAGCTTCTCCATTCTTATTTTAGACCAATTTCAGAAATAGTATGCTGAGTGCTTCTATCTGCAAATTTGGTGCTGCATTTGAAGGCTCAAAAAAAACTCCCCACACAATGCAGAGCAGACCACATCCAGATTTCTGATAAATCTAACCATAGAAGGAGAGAATGAATACAGTATTAGTTTGCACTTTTTTCTCTCTGTGTGGGTCAGTGCATACCTGACATTTGTAGGTCTCCAGCTTTTTTTACTTTCTTTTTAAATAGAGTGCAATCATAGGAGCCAACTCCTAGGGGCCGAGGTCCCTTTAGGCCCCCTATAAAATATTTGAGGGGTCTGCACTCCCAGTTGATGGGCACTGCCACTCATATGGTATGCATGCACCATGTCATTATGTGAGGCAGGGCTTACCTGCCCCCCTCCCCAATATTTTATTCAAGTTGGACCCCCGGAGTGGAATTAATTGCTGCTTTTTATTTGATTTATGCTCAGATAGTTCTCTCAACCCTACAAGGAAATAATTTAAAGTTTATTTAAGTTTGCAATGACCAAGGTATGGTCCTGCACTATTGATCTTGGTTTCACATGGTGGGGAGGGGGGAAGAATCCCAAAGGAACTACAATTCTGAGCTGCAGTAATTATTAAGAGAATTATGTCTTTGGCCTGTTTAGTGGTAGGGTACACAAGAACGATAGACTAATCCACAGTAGTCTTTTATGAAAGATACTCACAGTATTCTAATTTTGTTGGTTAGTTGCTGGGAAACTGTTTTAAAATAAGGTTGGGATCCCCTCCACTTAAAATGTTTTTAAAATTAAAAATACATAAGTAACATTTTAGAAGGGCCAAATAAATTACTTCCCACAGAAAATAGTGCTGGTAAACAAAAATTGTGTGGGGTGTGTGTGTGTGTGTGTGTGTGAGAGAGAGAGAGAGAGAGAGAGAGAGAGAGAGAGAGAGAGATATTAGTGCTAATGAATTGATTTGACACTCGTAACTGCTCAGTTTCTTCCCCCTTTGGTAGATGTTCCAGTGCTGTTCCCTATGACAGTGCCAGAGGTTGCAGTCATTATGACTATGACAGTGCCAGAGGTTGCAGTTATTCTACTGTTGCTGATTTGACAGATTTCAAAGGAAATATAATAGGATTTTATTTTATTTGTGTGTGCATTGCAAGCCAGCCATTATTTGTGCTTGTAAAGTTCAGTATAGGGAAGTGGTAGAAAAGATCTCTCTCACACACTTGGGAGAAGCTGTGCCTGCCATAGAACACCATTCTGGGGCCAGTGGACCATTGGTCCATGGTAGCTTCATGTACGTATGTATTAGAACTGCTGCCTAGAACTAGTTTCAAAGGCTGGTTTATATCAGGGGATGTCTTTGGAGATGTGCTTCCTGCTTCTTGCTCTGCACATTTATCAGTGTTATATCTGTGTAAGTATTCCTGGGGTCATGTCCCCTTGAGCAGAGCAAAGTTTGCATTGCAAGTAAACCTGTACAGAATTGGATTGAGAGCAGGAAAAACTGCTTTTTGAAGGGGACATGAAATACTGTAACGTCGATCGGCCAGGTGGAAAATGGCCTGCAAGGCAGGAACAAGTCTTTCAGGACTTACAGCCAAGATGATCTCTTTATAAATAGAGACCATTTGGGAATACATAAATGCTGCCTCTTGACTGATGTTTTTAGTATATTTGAAAATCTTAAATGTTTTCTAGCTTCCACGGTCCATTTCATTCAGTAGCATTAATTTATTCATGTAGCTTTTAAGCCTTTTATTTGAGTGGCATGTCAGTCTGCCGTCTGCACTTCAGGCCAGGTGATTCTGATTTCTTTTCTAGATAAAACTGAGAACGTTTACTATAATCTGTGCAGGTTAAAATTTATTTTGCTTGGAGTTTATTTAGGCAAATCACAAAGTAAACACAGTTAATAAGAGAGGGCATGCTTCACTGAAAACTCTTGCTCATTCTCTAGAGACTATTTAATATTGCATTCACACACTTCTGTTTTAGCAGGATTTGCCTGCTTCTGACTTTCATTTCTTTAGTCAAAGAGCTATTTTCCTCTCCTTATTATCAACCTTGCAACATTTGTATCTCTTAGCATTGCTTCTTCCAAGAGGCCGCTACTTATATGTAGCTTGCATGCCTAAATGTGTGATATTTGTATCCCATGCTGCATGCAAAACAGATGGCCTAAATAGTCTGTTACTTTAAGATCAGACAAAGTGCAGCAGGTTAATTCAGTTAATGAAAGTTGTGTTTCTTACACTTAACAATATCGCCCACAGGGCAGAAAATGACCATAGGTTCACAAGTGATTGATTATGACCATACAGTTATTTGCAATTCAGGTTTAAAGTTGGATGCCTTGTTAGTCTTTTCCCATAACTTAGTATCGTGTCAATGCTTAATTGTTTTTAGGCGGGTAACTTATTTCGGAATACTGTCAGGAGTGCGTGCAGGAGCCGGGCCCTGTGACCAGTAGTGCTTTGCAGGACTGGGGCCTTCCTAAGTTTGTTCTGGAGAGGCAAGGCACGGCCTCACAGGTGAGGCTGATTGGTAACTCACTGCAACTGGTGGCAAGAGCCAGGAAGGGATATAAGGTCAGCATTTCCCTTCGGTTCTTTGCCACAGCAACATGCTTCCTGCCTTGCTGTGTTTGGCTTCTTGCTTCCTAATCCTTGAACCTCGGCTTCTTGACTCCTTGCTTCCTGACCCTCGGACCCTTGGCTTCTTGACTCCCGGCTCTCTGACCCTCGGACTCTTGGCTTCCTGACTCCTGGCTTCTGGACTCCCGTTCCTGCTCCCACCCCGCCATCTTGCCCCCAGTCCTGATGTCCCCTGCCGGGACTTCGATCACCCGTGAATCAGAACATGATGAATACAGTGGTACCTCTGCTTACAGACGCTTCGGGTTACTCGTTTTCAGACTGCGGACTGCAGGAAACCCGGAAGTACCGGAAAGGGTTACTTCCGGGTTCCACTGCTTGCGCATGTGCAGGAGCGCGTGTGTAGATGCGGTGCTGCAGGTTACGAATGCTGCAGGTTGCAGGCGTGTCTCCGTCACGGATTACGTACACAATCTGAGATTCCACTGTAATTCTGTCAACAAGCAGGAGTACACTAGATGCGAAATTGCATTTAAAATGAAAGCCATCCTTTCAGTGTAGTACACTAGGCCACTCCACTCTACGAGCTTAGTTCTGGTTTCAGGTTTTAAAGGCCTGTTTTTGTGTGTGTGTTTTTTAGCTATGTAGAAATTGTGTTTACAAAGTTGTTTCCATAGCTGCATCTATACACATAATTCAGATGCTGAAAGCCCTGTTCCTGTTTCTGCTCTTTCTAGGGCAATATACATATCTTTTAAAATCTTTGGCACTTACCCACTACAGCAGTTATGTGTCAAGCAGCAACACACCAGTGCTTATGTGGACCCTTTAAAACTGGAAATGGAACAGACCCCTGTGTTGGCCAAATAACCAGTGGTAATTGGTTCCTTATACCCAATCTTGTTAACTGCTATGCCTATGAGCACTCTTTAGGGTCCATTATATATCCCAGCTTCTCTGTTTGCTTAAATTTTGGTCACCTGGGTTGTGCTCTTCCTGGAAATGGGAAATGATGTGAGCCCTCTTCAGTTGTTTGCTTCTCCCTATATGACTGCCATCACTTGAGGGGGAACAGCTTGTAGTCCCTGCCCTCCCCTCTACAACACCCTTGTCACCATCTTCATTGTCACCCAGTGCTGGGAAATGAACTATGGCAGTGGGGGGGATCTGCTATGCTACACCAGGGGTCAGCAAACTTTTTCAGTAGGGGGCTGATCCACTGTCCCTCAGACCTTGTGGGGGGCCAGACTATATTCTGAAAAAAAGAATGAATTCCTGTGCCCCACAAATAACCCAGAGATGCATTTTAAATAAAAGCACACATTCAACTCATGTAAAAACATGCTGATTCCCGGACCGTCCGTGGGCCAGATTGAGAAGGCGATTGGGCCGGATCCAGCCCCTGGGCCTTAGTTTGCCTTCCCATGTTTTATATCACACAGAGAGCTTCCGTGAGTAGAGAAGACCTGCTGCAAAAGTTCCAACATTGGGGAAGATGATAAAGGCATGTGGCTAATGTGTGTGTCTCTTCAGAGGCCTCTTGTGTTCTGTCATATCCTGCCTCAAAGTACAGTTGGCTGCTTCCTCCTTAGCCCATTGTGTTCACCATTTTAAAAGGCGTTGCTGATGCAAGCAGTCATTGAGCAATGAATGCTGGAGGAAATGATCTGGGGAACTCCTTAGGTGAAAAGCCACATCTGGTTTCCAGTGTGTCATTTGATGCATACAGTTTATCTATATATATATATATATCTATATATATTTGCTTTCGTAGATTTTCACGGGTACAGGAATGCAGGTTTTGGTGTCCTCGGGTGTCTTCCCGTGTAAAAGTTGGGGTGTCTAGGCGACGTTTCGACGAGGTCTCACTCGTCATCTTCAGGCTGGTGCTTTCGGCTTCTTGTTACTGGAACAGAGCAGGATCTCAGTGTTTGAGTTCCTATAAATACTGTAGAGGGGGTGTGGTGTATAGCCTCCAATGTTCTGGGCAGAGAGGAAGTTCCCAGGCTAGTGTGCCTTTTCTTCTTTTGTTCCTTAATTACTTGAGAGATATCTTGAGTGATTTCTTGAGTGATATCCTGAGTACCACTTAGGTGGGTCATTAGGTGTGGATTAGTTGTTAAAGTCTTTGTGTCTTGACCTCTTGAACTTTGTGAAGAGTTTTCCTGAGAAGATGGCTGTACTGTACTTAGTTGTGCTCTGGCTTGGCTTCGTGTATAGGGGCGAGCTGTGGTTTTGTGGCTTGTGTCAGCCAGATCTGTGTAGGGATTGCAGGGGGGTGCAGCATCCGGAGGTGCCACCATGGATTGGCTACTGGATGGTGTCTGTAATTCATCTGTGGAGAGGGTCTGGGTTTGGGTCTGGTGTGGTTGATTGGTGTTGGCGTTCTGTGTGCCTCTGGATCTGGTGTCAGTTTTTGTGGGGAGGGCTAATTTCCAGATGTCTGGCAAGCGGGATGTGTCGTCACGCTTGTTCATGTTGTGAGGGTGTTTCTCTATCTCGATGGCTTCCATGATTATTCTCTTGTGGTGATGTTCCGTGTTAAAGAGCAATTTGGAATCTGCAAAATTAATTTCGTGTCCTGTTTCTTTCATGTGTTGGAAAAGAGAGGAAGTTTTTTCTTCTTTTTTGACGGCATTCTTGTGTTCTGCGATACGTGCATTTATTCGTCTGTTTGTTTGTCCAATGTACGTGGCTGGGCAGACTTTGCAGGGTATTTCATAGATCCCTTGGTTTTCCAACTGGATTTTATCCTTGGGGTTTCTGAGGATATTGGCTATTTTTTGGTTGGTGCAAAAGGCTGTTTTGATATTGTGTTTATGGAGGATTTTGCTAATTTTATCTGTAGTGCCCTTGATATAAGGAAGGAGGGCCATGCCATTGTTTTCTTCTGTGTCATGGTTTTTGGGGGGTGTTTCCTTTTGGATTAGCTTCGTAATCCTGTTTTGCTGGTATCCATTGGCAATTAACACGTTTGAGAGATTCTGTAACTCAGTTGTCAAGTGGTCTTTGTCAGCCAGGCGTTTGGTTCTGGAGATGAGAGTCTTGGCTACGGAGTTTATTTGTGCAGGGTGGTGGTGTGATTGTGCAGTGATTGTGCAGGGTGGTGGTGTGATGAAGCCTTGACAGCTATTCAAAACAAATACAATCCCCCCGAATACATCTTGGACCTGACCAACCACTGCCTAACCAACACGTACTTCATCCACAATGGACAAAGATACAAACAGATAGAAGGAGCACCTATGGGATCACCCCTCTCACCGGTCATCGCAAACCTGTACATGGAACACTTTGAAACCAATGCTTTAGACAAGTCAGAACACAAACCCAAACTTTGGCTCAGATATGTTGACGACACCTTTGTAATTTGGCCACACGGGAAGGAAAAACTGGATAGCTTCCTCACACATCTCAACAACTTACACCCCAAAATACAATTCACTATGGAAATAGAAGCCAACAACCAACTTCCCTTCCTTGACGTCCTAATCTACAAAAAACCTGATGGCTCCCTAGGACACACTATCTACCGGAAAAAAACACACACCAACCGCTACTTACATGCACAATCACACCACCACCCTGCACAAATAAACTCCGTAGCCAAGACTCTCATCTCCAGAACCAAACGCCTGGCTGACAAAGACCACTTGACAACTGAGTTACAGAATCTCTCAAACGTGTTAATTGCCAATGGATACCAGCAAAACAGGATTACGAAGCTAATCCAAAAGGAAACACCCCCCAAAAACCATGACACAGAAGAAAACAATGGCATGGCCCTCCTTCCTTATATCAAGGGCACTACAGATAAAATTAGCAAAATCCTCCATAAACACAATATCAAAACAGCCTTTTGCACCAACCAAAAAATAGCCAATATCCTCAGAAACCCCAAGGATAAAATCCAGTTGGAAAACCAAGGGATCTATGAAATACCCTGCAAAGTCTGCCCAGCCACGTACATTGGACAAACAAACAGACGAATAAATGCACGTATCGCAGAACACAAGAATGCCGTCAAAAAAGAAGAAAAAACTTCCTCTCTTTTCCAACACATGAAAGAAACAGGACACGAAATTAATTTTGCAGATTCCAAATTGCTCTTTAACACGGAACATCACCACAAGAGAATAATCATGGAAGCCATCGAGATAGAGAAACACCCTCACAACATGAACAAGCGTGACGACACATCCCGCTTGCCAGACATCTGGAAATTAGCCCTCCCCACAAAAACTGACACCAGATCCAGAGGCACACAGAACGCCAACACCAATCAACCACACCAGACCCAAACCCAGACCCTCTCCACAGATGAATTACAGACACCATCCAGTAGCCAATCCATGGTGGCACCTCCGGATGCTGCACCCCCCTGCAATCCCTACACAGATCTGGCTGACACAAGCCACAAAACCACAGCTCGCCCCTATACACGAAGCCAAGCCAGAGCACAACTAAGTACAGTACAGCCATCTTCTCAGGAAAACTCTTCACAAAGTTCAAGAGGTCAAGACACAAAGACTTTAACAACTAATCCACACCTAATGACCCACCTAAGTGGTACTCAGGATATCACTCAAGAAATCACTCAAGATATCTCTCAAGTAATTAAGGAACAAAAGAAGAAAAGGCACACTAGCCTGGGAACTTCCTCTCTGCCCAGAACATTGGAGGCTATACACCACACCCCCTCTACAGTATTTATAGGAACTCAAACACTGAGATCCTGCTCTGTTCCAGTAACAAGAAGCCGAAAGCACCAGCCTGAAGATGACGAGTGAGACCTCGTCGAAACGTCGCCTAGACACCCCAACTTTTACACGGGAAGACACCCGAGGACACCAAAACCTGCATATCTATATATATATATACACACACACACACACACACACACACACCTTCTAATATGATATACTGTGCACATCTGTTGACTATTCAGATGCTACTTGTATTTGTAAGCTGACTTTGTAGGCTCTACACTTCGAACTTAATTATTCATGTTCCTCCTGAGACAGTGTCCCAAACCCCTCATTCTTCTGGCATATACAGAGGACTCAAGGGAGGGGAGGCGGCCATGTTCCACCTGTTTCCAGGCTTTGGCGATGTCAGAAGTAGTTGTAGACTACCTCCCAGAACTCAATATGGTGCAAGACTGACACCCCACTCTATGAACTATTTGTGTGTGCAGGATAACTCAGTGGGAGGGCTAGGGCCCTTTTCGCTATGCATATGTGTCACTTCCTAAGCTTGAGGGCAAGAGGCTTCTGGAAGGAGTTTTGATTTGCTTCTGGCAGCCACATTTATGGACCCTTTTGATCTGACTAACAAACAACAAATCAGCTTATTCGGCACCATGGTCTAAAGGTACACACATACATGTGATGTGTATAGTCAGCTAAGAAATGGTTGGGTGTGCATATAGCTTTGGCTTATAGCTGTCAACCTTCCCTTTTTTTGCGGGAAATTCCCTTATTCCAGCGCCATTTCCCACTGCTATCCCAGATTGTTAGATATCCTGTAGACTGTCCCCGGGACAGGTGAGGCTGCTGATCCCTTATTTTCGAGGCTCCCCAGGTGAGGCTGCTGATCCCTTATTTTCGAGGCTCCCCAGGTGAGGCTGCTGATCCCTTATTTTCGAGGCTCCCCAGGTGAGGCTGCTGATCCCTTATTTTCAAATCTGAAAGTTGACTGCTATGCTTTGGCTAAGATGCTTTGATACCTTGAAATGGTCACAGACATTATCTGGAGAGAATTTGTCACAATAAGAGATGAGGAGAAGGGTAGCTATGGTGACGGTAGTGGCAGCTCAGTTTGGCAGAAGGGGAGAAATCGCAACACAGTGGAGGGACAGGAGAGGCTAGGAGGCAGGAGGAGTGAAGCGGAAGAGAAGAAACAGATATATTGGGATGTGGAGGCAGCCTGAGTTTAGCAAGAGGTCCCATGGCTGGATGACTGTTTAGGGAAGCTTCTGCCGTTTGCTTTGGTACCAGAGATGATATATTGGAAACAATTCAGAGAAGGGAGGGACAAAGTGATGGAGAATCCTGCAGCATGTGGTGTGCCTTCTTCTCTTCTTTCTCCTCCTGTGCCCAGGGTGTTTCACAGGCTTCTTTCATCTGGAGCATGTGATCCTGTCTTCAGTATTCTATAGTTTTCTGGAGCAAATAACCACAGCAGGGTTTCCCAAACTTGGGTCTCCCATCTGTTGTTGGACTACAGCACCCATCATCCCTAGCTAGCAGGACCAGTGGTCAGGGATAATGGGAATTGTAGTCCAACAACAGATGGGAGACCCAAGTTTGGGAAACCCTGCTGTGGTCCTAAGTATCGCAATTACTTTTTTTTAATTAACAATTTCAACATAACAAAATATCAAAACATCTCATATTCATTATTTCCCCCCACCTCCCCATCAACCCCCCCGAGACTTCCCTCAGCTTCTCTCTCTGATTTCTCAACTTATATTGTTCTCTGCATACTGTAAAATTGTATATATCCTTATATTATCTATCTACTATGTTAACAGTCAATACATTTGTGTATGTTTATTCAAAACCTGCCAAGGAGTCCGATTCATTTTGTTGTCTTTTCAAGTAATTTGTAAAAAGTTCCCATTCTTCTAAGTATCGCAATTACTAATGCAATAATCTGAATTTACCCACTGTCATCCAGGAACACCACTCCTGCTCCACCACTCCTGTCTTTCTGCAGAATCAGTTTTTATGCTGCAAATGTGCATTTGTTTCACATATCATCCTTCCAATGTATGCTTCTGTTGTGTTTTGTATCAAACCTTGGTTAGTGAGGAGAGAGCTTAACTGTGAATCCCGGTTTAGATGACACACCAAGCCAAAATTTTGCTAATGCAGTGCAGCAGTAAAAAGGAGCAAAGTGGTTGTGAGAGCTCCTTTCTATCTGTGAGAGCCCAGCCATTTGCATTGTCTCACAAAGTCATAGTTTGGCTTAGCACACCATGCAAACATTTTCATGTGTGTGTAATTGAAATACCTTTTAAGGAATATTTAGCTGGTTAAGATTTTGAAGCTGTTTGAAAATGCAATCCAAAGCTTAATAGCTTGATGTAAGTAAAACACATTCCATGTGCAAACCGATTGAGAGAATAGTGGTTACTAATTAGGTGAGAAATGTTACTGGTGACAGATGGCTCTGTGTAAATTAAATGAACTGTACTACCTGATTAGAGTTTCATCTGGAGGATAATTGCATTGTCGTCTTATCGTTCTCTTCTCCGCAGTTTTTTCAGGTCAAAACCTCTCTTCAGTGCAGTGATACATTATATGTAATGATGGTCCTGTGAGTCCCAAATTAGGGCTTGCTATATCCTGATGCTAAATTATTTACCACTAAAGCCTGTGGCCCAAATCCCATTTTAACACTATGCAATGGCTTTCAAATAAAATAGGATAGATGTGGCAAACCCCTGCATGTGCATTGCAAGAACCAAAACTGAAAAACCGAGTTAGCTTCTACAAAGTATTTGCTTTAAAACATTAATTTTTGGAAAAGTTTTTAACTAGTCAAAACTTTGTATTCAAGTCAGCTGTCTATCACAAACATTGTAAGAGCTGACATGGCTGTCTTTGCAGTTTGATATTACATAAATTGTATAACTCAAGGGGCTCAGTTGTTGGTCATTTAGTGGGGAGGGGACATATATTCAAAGTTGCAGCCATTCTGTAATAGCCCAGGTGTTTGGGTAATGCTGATACAGGTAAGTCTAGTACTTCTGTAGTACGTGGTTATTAATGTCTTATTGTTTGATGACCACCTATATCTCAAGTCTCAATGGATTGTATACTGTACTCCAACGTGCCATAATTTTATTACTTGTATATTGTGTATACAAGTTTATGATATATTTTAAAAAAGAGTAATATAAGATGCAGTAGAATATGTGGGTGTAAGATCACCTATTTTTGACTACAGGATTCAGCTGCACCACTGCTGTGGAGGTGTGCAACTGTTCCAGGACCTTTCCTGGTATCACCGTCAAGTAGACTAGTCAGTAGTTGCCTCTGTCCTTCCCCCATCTTTTGAAGATGGGGACCTCACTTGTTCTCTTAAGAATTCTTCAAGACCGTAGACAGAGGCTCTGAGATTACATCTGCAAATTCCTTTGCTTCTCTTGGATGCAGCTCACTGGGCCCTGGAGATTTGAATTTGTCTAAAGTAGCTAAGTGTTCCCATACCACCTCCTTTCCTATCTTGGGCTGCAGCTCCCTCTCTGCATAACTTATTAAAATATTGGCAGGTTTGGCACTGTTCTCCTTTGGGGGGGGGGGAGACAGCTCAAGCTGTGTAATCTGCATGGCTGCCTTCCTGTTTATTGCACAGTCACCTTCCTGGTGATAGAACAAGGTCCCATGTGTAGATGGGATGATCCTGGTTCCTTCCTTTGTTTCCCCCCCAAATAAACTTCCCATGCTTAAAAGGCACATTGCAGCACAATTCCAGGAAGGTGACTCTACAATGACTGTAAGGCTACTGTCCAATAGAGCTACATTGTGTTCCAACTTAATTTTTGTGTTAGATTAGTGGTGGGGAACCAGTACACTCCAAATATTGTTGGACTCTAACTCCCATCAGCTCCAGTGACCCCAGCAGTGTTTTTTTTTTAAAAAAGGGGGGTATTTAAGGGTACGCAGTACCAGCTCCTCTTTTTCTAGGAAAAAAGCACTAGAGCCTAGCCAATGTTCAAGGTGGATGGATAACTCAAGGAGTCCAGCAACATTTGGAGGGCACAGAATCCTCAAACCTGATCTAGACTATCTTCATCACACCCACCTCTCTGCCCTTGTGATTGCTCATCCTTCTCAAATAGTGCTTTCACACTAGACCATAATCCCTTGCAGCTTTGTTTACCGTATTTTTCGCCCTATAGGACACACTTTTCCCCCTCCAAAAATGAAGGGGAAATGTGTGTGTGTCCTATGGGGTGAATGCAAGCTTTCGCTGAAGCCTGGAGAGTGAGAGGGGTTGGTGCACACCGACCCCTCTCGCTCTCCAGGCTTCAGGAAGCTATCCGCAAGCCTTGGGAGCCCGGCAGGAGTTCCTGCCGGGCTCCCAAGGCTTGCGGATAGCAGCCTGTTCTGGGGGCTGGGGTCGGGGGAAGCTCGGGCTTCCCCCGCCCCAGCCCCGCGCCTGGGGGGGAGATAAATATTTTTTCTTTATTTCCCCCCCCAAAAAAAAAACTAGGTGCGCCCTATGGGCCGGTGCGCCCTATAGGGCGAAAAATATGGTAGATTGAAGCCCTAGTGTGAAACTGACATGTTTAAATTTCTCACATTTTTTGAGGCATTCATGTAAATATAATGATCCAGTAACTGCCTGGTATTGCTCCATCTTGTCAGAACTTAGAAAGTCCAACTTCTTGAGAAGAACAGTCTTACAGTATCTGTAGGTATAAATTCCCTTGGAAGTATTCTACTTGTCTCTGGCCTAAGGGATATCAGGCAGATGAAATCTTGCCACTAGACTCACCTTCATCATTACGTTTCTGGTGGGTGTTCTCTTATTACCCTATTTAGCATAGCATAGCATAGCACTGTAGAGTTGGAAGGGACCCTGAGGATCATCTAGTCCAACCCCCTGCAATGCAGGAATATGAAGCTGGTCCATACAGGGATTGAACCTGCAACCTTGGCGTTATCAGCACCATGGTCTAACCAACTGAGCTATCCTATTTGTTTTAATTGCTTTTGTAATGAAATAAATATTTGGGGTTCTTATCTTTTCTTTTCTTTTAAAAAAACCCTGCTGCTTTTCTGGCCATTGCAATTTTAGCAACTCCTCTCCTAGTCAACATATCTTACCCAAACCAAAACATCAATTTTGCTTGATCACTGTTTAAAATAAATCTTGAAAATTTAAGCAAAAAAAGTTTTCAAAAAGTTTTTTTAAATGGTGAACAGCACCTCCCTCTCGCCCATGTCATGCCCACAGATATAAATGGAACATAGGAAGGAAAAGTGACCCCCCCCCAAAAAAAAATTCAACCATGGAAAATCAAACGCAGTTCTGCTGGAGGTTGCAATGGAATAACAATTAGTGGATAGGAGCCTTCTGTCTAGAAGCATTAAATATAAGGCTGGGTGTAGGTAGATCACCCCCTTTTTCCCTACTGCTGGAAAGAATGGGTTAATTACTACCATAAGAATGACTGTTTTAGTTGAAAAGGTGATCTAAAATTTTATACAAGATATGGATGATGTATGCACTCAGATTGTATTTGCCTAGTTACCGTGCTGAATAGAGCCTATTCATTTTATTGACTTCAGTCTCCAATATTTTCCACTGCAGAAGCAGCAGCATATCTGGAAATTCATTGTGATCCCTGCTGAATGCAGGAATGTTGTTGATGATGATTTTATTTTTTTGTTGGGATCACTGGCAAAATCTGTTCGCATATACTATATATCCCCAGTGCCAAAATGCAAAACGAATAGCCAGGTTTTGATCAAAGAAGCAGAGCTGTAAATTAGCTTGCTGATCTCACCTGGAACTTTCAGTACATATCTTTAGGCACCAGGTGAAAATGTTCCTCTATAACCAGGCCTTTTGGCTGGTTAAAAATGCTATGTTCGTGGGAGAGGGGGTCATTAATTTGTTTTTGTTTTATTTATTTATTTTTTGTGTTCTCATTTTGGATTTTTATGTTGTGAACTGCCCTGTGATCTTTGGATGAAGGGCGGTATACAAATTTAATAATAACAGCAGCAACATATAAGGAAACAAATCCTCAACACGGAACTGTAGTAAAGGACTTATCTTTCCATCCAGATCATGGACTTAATTATCCTTATTGTTTGAAAGCAATGCACAGACAGAGAACCATATGCTTGCCTCATTTGACCTTCATTTGGGGCTGATCCCCCCTCCCTGTGCTAAAGTCTGAACCTCTAGCTCATAATTGATAAGAACAAGATTTTTAGTGTTCAACACTGTATTCAGGTGCAGTTTGATGTAGGAAGTGGCTGTTGCTAACACCACGTTTTTAATTGTTCCGATCTTTGCTTTTTCTGGCAACTTTCCTTTCCTTCCGCCAGCTTTTAAAATGAAGCAGTGGTTTATTTTGGTTATGGCCATGTGTTTGGGTTTCTGTGAATATCCAAGAACATCAATTGTGTCTAAAACAAGAATATCTTTGTGTTAGCAGAGTTCGCCCAACTTTGAACTTGCCTCTGAAAATCTGCAGGCTTTCAAAATATGTGTTTCTGGTTGAAATGCATGTCTAAATGTCTCTGTTCATTTGTTTGGATGCTTAACTCTTCCAAGCTGTTATACTCCTTTATTTTTATATTCATCTCACAGCCATGTTCATACAGGGAATGTTGCATCATATTGTAGCAACTTGTTTCTTGTTAACAGTCTTGGTGCGGCAGGTTGACTCATTCCCTTTGCCATCTCATTATTCCTACCTGCCTTTGCCTCTTCCAGTCACATCCTTGCAGAAAGATTATTCTGTAGCCAGATGTGTCAAATTAAAGCAACTAAATGCTGGCTTTTACTAGTCAGTAGAGATGTGACTTCGTTTGTTTTTCCACATTATATTCGACATTGATTCATAGGAATTGTTCCCCAGGCTAACAGTTAATCAGAAGTCCTGTTTGTGCATTGGTCTCTGAGATAAAATGTCCTGTCTCAGAAAGTCCCCCTGGCATTCTGGTATGCCTCTTCTCTTAAAGACAAAAGCACATGGTTAAGCTCTTACACTGTGTTTTCATAGACATTTTAATGTTGGTGTGACTCCCAATGCACCTGTGTCTTTCAAGTGTAATATGAGAAACAATCCCTGTTACTATTCCTTGGTGAATGGGGGAATAGATTGACTTGATGGATTATTTAATAGTTTAGAAGAAATTACCTAAGTGTGTAAAGTTTAGAGAGCTTTATTTACCAATTCAAAGTCTGGTTGATTGGTTTGAGGGTTTTTTTGGGGGGGGGTTAATCTCCCCCCCCCAAAAAAAAACCATTAAAGGGCTTGAGGGAACTGAATACTTCTAACAGATAATGCGTTCACAGTTTAATAAACCTGCAAAACGAAATCTAATTAAATTTGACTTTTGGCCATGTTTTTCACACCAGCCAAAGCTCTCAACCCACTTGCAGAATGGACCTGCCCATGCATTGGGATTTCCTCTTTTCCCTACCCACTAGTTTACAGCATCCCCAGACCCGCTTTTGTGCATTGGGGGACCTCTCAGAGTACATTTTTAGGCACAGACTAGAAGAAAGGGGAAGTCCTATTGTGTCCACTCATGAAGCGTTGGGTATTGCCCTTACATCTGTACAGAATTATCTAGATATATTCCTTTCTTTCTTTAATTTTCAGTTTACAGTGCAGCCTTGTATTCACAACTATGTCCCATGAAATTTAATGGGATTTATTCTCATGTAAGTGGGCAGTGTTAGAAATTAGCCCACCACTAGGCGTGTTTTGTGACTGGCGCTGGTCCAATCACAACCATGTGGAGATCTCTGGATGCCAGGCTGATGACCGGGGAAAGCAAAATGTCACTTAGAGAAGGATCTGAAATATTTGTTTTATTCTAGGTTGTTCTGTTTGATGTTTTAATGTGTTGTAAACCACTTTGAGACTTGTTATAGCGATATAGAAATGAAATCATCAACAACAACAACAACAAATCCCATTGTGGGGGAATATGGGGCCTAGACATTCCATTGTGGCAACTGCAACTCAGGTTTATGGTCCCATTTGGTGATTAGCTTATATATCTGCTCATCTAACAATTAAAATGGGTATAGGATTCCATCTGCACACTTCTTTTCCAATTTAAATAGCTTGTAGAACTTTTCTTTCCTCTCCCTTTTATCTCCCTGATTGATAGTATAGGAGTAGTTGTTCTGTGTTTGGTTGTTGTTTTTTGCTTTGGTGGGACTGCTTATTCTACAGAAATTATTCACCCATGTCATGCACTCTGAATGTTGCAGGGGCAAGATAACATTAACTGTTGTGTTTTGACCTTCTCATGTGCTGCTATCATTTGTGGCTTATATCTAAGGTCTTGCCTTCCTGCTATCCTTTTTCTTATAAAACCATTAGTATAGAAGCAGCATAGAAAATTGTTGCAGAGGGTAAAGCGGCTCAGATTCAGAACTGATAAAAATAAAAAAGATAATTGCTTAGTGTTAAACTGATACCAAAGTAAATGAACCTCTCTCGGGAGGGTAGTTTGCAGCTGGAGTGCTTCTGTCCTGTAGTCACTTTGCAGGAGTGTTTGGAGAAAAACCTTGAAGGGTCTTAATGTCAGGTGGGTATGTACCATATTTTTTGCTCTATAAGACTCACTTTTTCCCTCCTAAAAAATAAGGGGAAATGTGTGTGCGTCTTATGGAGCGAATACAAGCTGCGCAGCTATCACAGAAGCCAGAACAGCAAGAGGGATTGCTGCTTTCACTGCGCAGCGATCCCTCTTGCTGTTCTGGCTTCTGAGATTCAGAATATTTTTTTTCTTGTTTTTCTCCTCCAAAAACTAGGTGTGTCTTGTGGTCTGGTGCGTCTTATAGAGCGAAAAATATGGTATGCAGTGAGATGGACTTCCATGTACCCAAGTTTCTGAACTATCATCTTGAATTGGGCCCATAAATGGCGTGTGAGCCAACGAATGGCTAATTACTGCCCTGATGTGATTATGTTGGGCAGACTTTTAGCCATGTTCTGGTAATTTCCAGACTAGTTTTAAAGTCAGTATTTCATTTGGGAGACTACTAGGGTGTAGATCAATGAAGCAAAACTCTTGCTATCCAGGTAGAATTGCAGCCAGGTCTCAGTGTCCTGGGGGTCACAGACTACTTTCCCCCTCTAGTTATAAAGATGGATCAGTGAGCATCCCCCAGTATCGGATCTTTGGGGTAGAGCAACCCCCATGTGAACAGGTTGAACACTAGTTATCTGGACATATGGCCCACCTGTTGACTATATCTTATATGAGTTGAGTGTCTGCTCACTGACTCTCAGTCAGCCAATTATACTCAGTACAGAAACATAGAGGACGCAGGTGGCGCTGTGGGTTAAACCACAGAGCCTAGGACTTGCCGATCAGAAGGTCGGCGGTTCAAATCCCCGCGACGGGGTGAGCTCCCGTTGCTCAGTCCCTGCTCCTGCCAACCTAGCAGTTCGAAAGCACGTCAAAGTGCAAGTAGATAAATAGGTACTGCTCTGGCGGAAAGGTAAACGGCGTTCCCATGCGCTGCTCTGGTTCGCCAGAAGCGGCTTAGTCATGCTGGCCACATGACCCGGAAGCTGTACACTGGCTCCCTCAGCCAGTAAAGCGAGATGAGCGCTGCAACCCGAGTTGGTCACAACTGGACCTAATGGTCAGGGGTCCCTTTACCTTTACCTTTACAGAAACATAGGCTGGGATTCAATTAACCCAGCATGCTAGCAAATGTCAGCACAAGGGCTCCCATTAGTGCAATGGGGTTTGCACCCTCTCCTCCTGCACCTGCTCCCAATCATTTCTGGAACGTTAGGAGAACCCCCAGAACAGTGCAACGTGGAGTGGAGGAGGAGGAGAGGGGGAATCATTCTGGCTAGCAAGCAGAAATGTTTACCCTGATGCATAGGAGCCAACTCCTGGGGGCTGAGGTCCCTTCGGAGCACCCCATAAAATATTTGAGGGGGCTGAGCACCCCAAAGTTGATGGGCATTGCCATTCACATGGTGTGCACGTGCCATGTCTTCTTATTGATTATGCAGAGCAGGGCGTACCTGCTCTCCTCCCCCAATATTTTATTCAAGTTGGCACCTGATGGTGCAGTCAGAAGAGCATGGCATTGAATTCCTCCCATAGAGGTGACTTTGATATAGCACCTCACATGTGAGGACCATGGGAGCATAAGTCACCACTGCTAGGGTCACGTAGAGGCGGTCTCTTAATGATGACTGATCTCTGTACACACATCACTGTGATTCTCATGGTGGTGGGTACTGGCTGAAGAGTTCTATGTGGCCACCAGCAACATACCATGCACCAGAGACGGTGTTAGATAAATAAGCTAGGCACCAAATGGCTCCTTAAACCAAGGTTCCTAAGATTCATTCTGATTGTGAAGATAAAATACAATGGCTAGAATACCACAGGATGTGTTGTTAGTGTGTGAAAATAGTCAAGATCCAATGATCCCCAGGCATGCACCTCCAGGTGGTGGAGATGTCAGGCGTCATCCTGGTGCCCGGGCCTCTTCACTTGATCGCAAATGGCCAATAGCCAGGTGCAAAATGCTCCTGGCGCCTGGCTAATTTCGAATGCTATACAGAAATAACTCTTCTGTATGCAGTAGTGGTTTTCTGAACTAGCCCATAGTATTGATGGTGGCAACTGGTCCAGCCCCTTTCAGAAACAGGAATCCTGCCAAGGACTATACATCTTCCTTTCTGGAGAGCGGCACTCTTGAATATGTGTTGGATATCAGGCAATAATGGTGCATTTGCTACTGTGGATTCTTTTAGCTTGATACAGAGACCTTCTTTTCTGATGATGTGGAATTGCCTAGGCCCAATGAGGGTCCCCCCCCCCCGTATCTTATGTGGGAAGGAGGCAAGAATGGTTGTGCCTGATGAAAATTTGTGGGGGTGTATTTAAATCTGTCTTGGAGAAAAGCTTTGAGGATGGGGAAAGGTTGTGTAATGAAATCCAATGAAGGTGTAGGCAGAGTTACTTTTCTCAGAATGTGAAATGTCAAGCCTCTTCAAATATTTACATTTAATTTCTGAAGTGGATTACACAATAATAACAGAGTTTTATACGCTCTTATGCAATGTCTTGAGACAAAAAAAACCCTTCTACACTGGCAGTTCCTGAATGCTATATTATGTCTGTTTTTCATGCCCCTGAAAGCTCTTGTGAAAACATTTCACTATACTGTATAAAAATGCTTTTTATATTTGGCCAGTGGGGGTGGGGGGGCAGAGAGCAGATCTAATAATAGAGCGAAAAACATTCTAGATTTTTAAAAACCGAAATCTTCTATGGTAACATTTGTTACCCAGGAGATAAGAGAAGATTGTTAATACAGCACAAAATTAGTCTGGATTTTGCAGACATGTAAAGAAAGAAGATGAAACAAGGATTGAAGTATTTAGCCCACTTTATGAAATTTCCATTACATGACTGTAAACAATGGCATCTGAAACTTTTCTTTGTAGTGTATGTATTTCCTTGCCCTTTTCTTGTCTGGGGAGTGGATGTGGTGTTTGGAATAGTATCATTAAAAATATTTTTAAAATATGGAAATATTTGAGTGAAGGCTGGATATACATCTGCCAAGGATGCTGTAGTTGTATCCTGCATTACAGATTTTGCATTGAGCTGGGAGTTAGACTAGATGACATCTGAGGTCCCTTCTGACACTGCAGTTCTAGGATCTGACTTACCACATGTTTAGACTGTCTCTGGGTTTGACTCGTGATAGTCTCTGACCATGGTCACACTTGTTTGGCTAGACTTGTATGCTGTACCAGTGCAAATGTTAAATAAATGTCTGTTGTAAGCTGTAACTGAAGAATGAGTTTTTCCTCTGAGGCCAAATCAGGCAGTACAGCCACCAGGGCATTCATATTTAAGGAAAGGAAGTTGTCAGTAGGAAGTATTAAACAAAATGGGGGGAAAGCTCTTTTAAAAATGTATTTTATCACTGATAACCAGGCTTTAGGGATAAAAAAAAAGGTTAGTGTAATTCAAGAACGGAGGAAGTCATAGGATTTCTGGAATTCTTAACAGAAATAATCTCCTGTCCTCATCCTTGCCAAGGATAACACAATCTTATTTCTGAAGGCCAAAGGCTTATTTAGTCCTGTTGCAAAAGAATGAAAAAATGTGATTCTTTGGCTGCAACTCTACAGTCTAGTGAAGGAGACATAATAAAGCAATTCTAAGGCCAGCAACTGGTACTGTAATGGTAAACCTCAATCAACTGACATTGAGATTGAGCTTTCTAGGCAGTAGCTAAGTTGCAAAAAACCCCACACATCCCTCAAACTCATCTAAAATTGATCTGGTAGGGATTCTGCCCCTAGTTATATTATTTTGTTGTGATTAGTGAAGGAAGGAAGAGGGGGGCTGTGTTTATTTATCCTATTTATCCCCTGCTTTTCAGCCAGCATTGACTTCCCAAGTAACTAACAATTAAAATCCATACACAGATACAATTACATTATGGGCATAGCATAAGGAGCGTCTCCACCCCCATCGTTCTACCCGGACACTGAGGTCCAGCACTGAGGGCCTCCTGGCAGTTCCCTCACTGCGAGAAGCCAAGTTACAGGGAACCAGGCAGAGGGCCTTCTCGGTAGTGGCGCCTTCCCTGTGGAACGCCCTCCCACCAGATGTCAAAGAGAATAACAACTACCAGACTTTCAGAAGACATCTGAAGGCAGCCCTGTTTAGGGAAGTTTTTAATGTTCGATGTATTATAGTATTTTAATTTTTTTTGGAAGCCGCCCAGAGTGGCTGGGGAAGCCCAGCCAGATGGGCGGGGCATAAATAATAAATTATTATTATTATTATTATTTATTATAGCATGGGTATAGCAGGTTCCCTGGCCCCAGGCAGTTGATGGCATAGTTCAAGCACTTCCTTCCAGAGCATGGAAGTGAGATTCTGCAGATAAAATTGGTGGTTGGCTGGTGGTAAAGATGCCAACCCGCAAAAGAAGCACTACCAAGTAGATGATTCTAGCATAACTAAAATTTCAGAGTCTGAAAGATAACTAGTTTCGCTTCTGGTTCTGAAAGTTGTGCTGCATGTATTTTTTTTAAATGGAGTTTTTAATGGATTTTTGTTTCTTGATGGCATGCAAATCTGTTTTTCTTTAAAAAATAGCAGTTTATTTCACTTGATGCTGAAGCTAGAGGAATCGGAGGCAAATGAGAAGCAAGAGGAATTGGAGTCCTTGCTATTTAGTGGCCTTGCCACCATATTGTAGGAGTAATATGAAAGTGTGTTTTCAGCTTCAAGAGCCTTGCCTGTTAGAAACTCAGATACATACGTTAGGCACCAAATGGCTCCTTAAACCAAGGTTACAGTCACCAGAACGGAATGTCTAGTTGCCATTTTGGGGCAAGATGGCTCTAAAGTCTTATTTTTCAAATGATGGACTGACTGATTGATTCTCAGTTGAACATCTGGCTAGTTCAGATTACAACCTTGAGCTAGGTTAAGAACTCTGAGAACTCAAAGAAGAAAAGGCACTTGATCCAGGGACAGTCCACATAAATATTGGGCTATACCTACCTCTTTTTCTTAATGGTGACTGCTCCTGCTCAGGCTGCACAGAAAAAGCGTTTTGGTTCCTGCAATTTATACCAATTGAGCAGATAAAATATAACAGATAGTATTCTACAGGTTGTGGTATCAGTGTGTGAAAACAGTCAAGATCCAATGATCCCCAGGTGTGCACCTCTAGATGATGGAGATGTTAGGCCCATCCTGGTGCCCAGGCATCTTCACTTGGTCGCAAGTGGTCAATAGCCAGGTGCAAAATGTGTCTGGCACCTGGCTGATTTCAAGCACTGCCTGTATCATCAACATCATCATCAACATCATCATCATCATTATCATTTTATTTGTTTGCTGCCTTTCCATAGTTGAAATTATGCTCAAGGTAGCTTTCAACATGACAAGATTTACATAGTTACAAATATAACAGAAGTCATAAACAATAAATAAAACATATCAAAAAGTACACAACAAAATAGCTTTTGTAGCTGGAGTCAGTCAGCACTCCATTCTCCCAGGCCAGATGGGAAAGGGCCAGCAAGGCAGGGTGCAGGTCTTCCAGGGCTCACAGTCAAGATGGTCTCATTTAAAACAACACAGATAAAAATTTGACAACTGAGGTTCCACTGTACTTAATTTAGAAGTTGGTTAGGAATAATGGAAGTCATGAATGGTTCCATCAGGAGTTTATCCTACAATGTGCCCACCTGGCAACTGAGAAGCTAGGGTCATATTGGTAGTGTGTGTGTGTGGGGGGAGATCACATGACTGCATGCTTCTCCATGGAGCTGGGGGAGAGAAACCTTTATTCTTGATACCTAGGTTTTCTGTGAGCAGGGGATTCCTTGTATGGGGGGAACCTTGGCATGTGAATCCTTATGCACGATCTGGAGTGTTGCAATGCATATGGAGGTTTACTACCTGTAAGAACTTGGCTCATGCACCACCTGAGTGTACAGATTCTTAACCACAGGAATGCCTGTTCTTTCTCCTCTTTGTAAATACATCTAAGCCAAAAGAAGCAGACTATAGGAGGTTCATAAGGTGAAACTAGGGTTCGTGGAACTAACGGGGTTACTTCCTTGAACCCTGTTGTTGCCTGTGTTACGAATCAAAACTGAGCTTCGTCACTTTTCTTTTGTTTTCTTATACTGAGAGAACAGGTTGGATGTTTGCCCAGAACTTTTAGTGCTACAATGTTGGGTTGCTCCGACGCTCAACTACAAATTGCATATAGTATCCCTAGGTTATGATGCTAAGATCAGAACAATATGGGGGTGGGGAGTGGGAAAGCCACTAAGCATTTCTATGCGTAATGGGTAGCAGTTGAAATTGTCACTCTGTGGGTGGAAGAAGTATGTCTTTGAAGAGAAAAGCTTCTTCCATTCAGAGATGCCACCCATAACCTCTGAGTTTCATAAAGTGACAAGAATGCAACCATGCTGAAGTGCCATACTGCATTGTGGGGCACTGCCTAGGTTTTTGCTCCAGACACCAACATTCTTACACTCTCAGCTCAGTCTTTTAACTACATGGCACAGTCTTGATTGTAGTTGTTCTCTAGACTGCAAAGCAGACTTGGAAGATTGCAAGATCCTTGCATCATCTTTCGGGCCCCCTTCCGAATGCCTCTAGGTCTTGGGATTGCAAGATTTCTTCTTGCTACAGGAATCAAAGGTCACGAGCTCTTTCCTTATACTGTACTTTTAGGGTCTAGTCAAATGGGCACAGATGCTCTGGAATGTGCAGTTTCCTCTCCCCAAGGAATGATGTTGGCCTTTAATTTTATGTTTTGCTTAAAATGAAGTCCTGTTTGTTGTCATCAGTCACTAGAATTTGCTTTTCCTGACTCTGGCAATGTTGCAGAGCCACCTTTCCAAAGACTCGCTCACTCTCCTCCCATTCATACAAGTTAAAACTGATGACATAAAACCAGTAAAGGTAAAGGTAAAGGGATCCCTGACCATTAGGTCCAGTCGTGACCGACTCTGGGGTTGCGCGCTCATCTTGCTCTATAGGCCAAGGGAGCCGGCGTTTGTCCGCAGACAGCTTCCGGGTCATGTGGCCAACATGACTAAGCCTCTTCTGGCGAACCAGAGCAACACACGGAAACGCCGTTTACCTTCCCACCGGAGTGGTGCCTATTTATCTACTTGCACTTTGACGTGCTTTCAAACTGCTAGGTTGCCAGGAGCAGGGACTGAGCAACGGGAGCTTACCCGGTCGCGGGGATTTGAACCGCCAACCTTCTGATCGGCAAGTCCTAGGCTCTGTGGTTTAACCCACAGCGCCACCAATAACAGTATACATGAACATATTCACAAAGACTCATTTTGCAAAATAATACTGTTACAGTGTAATTGTATTTCTTCTTGGTTCTCCTTCCTATAGTGCAGATAAGTCCTTCGGTCTATTTCCACCTGCTAAATTGTATCTGAAGAAATGTTATATTACTAGATTGGAGTCTCTGTGTTATTTCCTTGAAATGAAAACATTTTTTTTACAGGAGAAGCAGCGTTCACATATGTCATGACAGACTTAAAACAGTGAATAACCTGCATTATTTCCACTTCTAGAAAAGCTGATTGCTTATCAAAGGGAATTTCATGCTTTGAAAGAACGTCTTCGCGTAGCTGAGCACCGAACCCTGCAGCGTTCTTCTGAATTAAATGCCATCTTGGAGCAGTTCAGACGGGCAGTCGCAGAAACAAATGGAAGTAAGGATGCACTGAGCAGTGTTTCAGGTACAGGCTAATTTTCTTGTTTATTATTAATGTTTCTTTAAAAATACAAATCAAAGATTGACATGTTTTCTCCTTGTGCATTTGTAAATATTCATTTGTTGACACGAGTTTGTAAATAAAAACTAGCTAATATTTCCTTCCTTGCTCTTTCCTTCAGAATTAACTTTGTTCCACCTTTAGAGTGCGTGTGAGAAGCAAGTTCTCAGATTCAGATTTGCACAGGATCCAATTTCTTGCTCTGTGCTGAATGTTTGAACATGAAGGAAATACACTATACCTTGCATCTAGAGATTATTACCTGGTTTTTGTTGCTTTGGTGAAGCAACCTGATATCCAGGCTATGAATACCTAAATAAAATTTCATTTTCCCAGTACAGGAATAAATGTCATTTATTGTAACGTTGGAAGGGACCCCCAGGGGTCATGTAGTCCAACTGCCTGCAATGCAGGAATCTCAGCTAAAGCATCCGTGACAGATGTCAACTGCTTGACTATATTTGCATTCTTTCTTATTTCCAGCGTCTTGAGATATGATTTGGTTCCATGGAGGATTCTGGATTTGATCTCTGTATAATGTGTGCAGAGAATTTATCCATTTGGGCCAGTGGGGGGGCACGTTCTCTTTTAAAGCCCCCTGGTGCCAAACTTCTTGCTTTGGTGACTTCATTATAGATTAACCATGGGGCGGCCGGGGGGGGGGGGGAATACATAAAACCAGATTGGACTCCCTCAGGTGCAAAAACTCATCTAGGCTTTGTTTTCGTAATGACAACTGTTTCTTAAACCCATGTAAGTTAATGTAGTAGTGCAATTGGTTAGACTGGAAAACAATTCTACTTTAGTATACTTAGCTTACACAGAACTGCAATTGCCAGCATTCCCCAGGCAGAGGGATTGGTTGTAAAACCACCCTTGGAATTGTAGAAACAGAAGTTTCCCTAGAACTCTCAGCACCCTTAACAAACTACAGTTCTCAGGATTCTTAGGGGCTGTTTAAAGTGGTCATACAATGCTTTAAATGTACAGGGCATTAGGTGGGGACCTAAGCTGCATTAGTTTGAAAAAGAGCAACAAGCCCTCTTCATTTGTGTAGCCGACTTTCAAATGTTTCACAGAATGCTGCTTCCATTCCCAGGCAAACCACTATTTTGTTACATTCTATGACTATTGCTTTTATTTTAGATTTTTTTTTAAAAAATATTCTGTTTCATATAAACCTGTGAAATGTGTACAGTTCCTTACACTTTGGGTTAGATACTTGGCTAGGGTCCATTTTGGTAGGATGGCTGCATAGCTATATAATGTATATATTTGTTTTCAGACGAAACGTTAAAACTGCTAAAGGAGTTAACAAGCAGGAAAGCTCTTCAAGTGCCAAATATATATTACCACTTGCCTCATTTATTGAAAAATGAAGGAAGCCTTCGACCTTCGGTGCAGGTTGGCCTTGGAAGAACCGGAGGTAAAACTGACAATATTTCTATGATTGATGCACTTAAAGATGTATACAAACCCTTGTGGCTGTAGCAAAAAGGCTCAGTACACGACTACTCGCAGACAAGAGATATAGGAATCTATATGACACCCAGCTCTACCTCTCCTTTAAATCAGAACCAGTGAAAGCGGTGAAGGTCCTGTGTGAGTGCCTGGAGGCGGTTGGAGTTTGGATGGCGGCTAACAGATTGAGGTTGAATCCTGACAAGACAGAAGTACTGTTTTTGGGGGACAGGAGGCGGGCAGGTGTGGAGGATTCCCTGGTCCTGAATGGGGTAACTGTGCCCCTGAAGGACCAGGTGCGCAGCCTGGGAGTCATTTTGGACTCACAGCTGTCCATGGAGGCGCAGATTAACTCTGTGTCCAGGGCAGCTGTCTACCAGCTCCACCTGGTACGCAGGCTAAGACCCTACCTCCCCGCGGACTGTCTCGCCAGAGTGGTGCATGCTCTAGTTATCTCACGCTTGGACTACTGCAATGCGCTCTACGTGGGGCTACCTTTGAAGGTGACCCGGAAACTGCAATTAATCCAGAATGCGGCAGCTAGACTGGTGACTGGGAGTGGCCGCCGGGACCACACAACACCGGTTCTGAGAGATCTGCATTGGCTCCCAGTACGTTTCCGAGCACGATTCAAAGTGTTGGTGCTGACCTTTAAAGCCCTAAACGGCCTCGGTCCTGTATACCTGAAGGAGCGTCTCCACCCCCATCGTTCAGCCCGGACACTGAGATCCAGCGCCGAGGGCCTTCTGGCGGTTCCCTCATTGCGAGAAGTGAGGCTACAGGGAACCAGACAGAGGGCCTTCTCGGTAGTGGCGCCCGCCCTGTGGAGCACCCTCCCATCAGATGTCAAAGAGATAAAGAATTACCTGACGTTCAGAAGACATCTTAAGGCAGCCCTGTTCAGGGATGTTTTTAATATGTAATGCTGTATTGTTTTTAATACTGATTGGGAGCCGCCCAGGGTGGCTGGGGAAACTCAGCCAGATGGGCGGGGTATAAATAATAAATTATTATTATTATTATTATTATTATTATTATTATTATTATGTTAGCTGTCTCTTAGAATTCAGGTTGAATCCAAGGTCGAAGAAGCTTGTCTTTAACCTTCTCTTTTATTGTCTCATGCAGATCCCACACTTTTGATGTTAAGGTATAATAAAAAACCCCCACTAATTTAAAGCAGCATGCCTGTTCTTAAATTAAGTTTTTAAAAATAACAATGCATGGGTTTTTCCACATGCTCACAAATTAGTAGGCTGGGGTGGAATTCAATGTTGTGCTGTTACAAACGTTCCATCTGTGCAAGCAATTACAGCTTGCCAGATGGAATGACCCTCCTCCCTTCCCCTCTCCCCGCATGCTCTTCTGGAGGCTCTCCTGACCCCCCCAGAACCAATTGGGGGGCATGGGGGAGGAGAGGTGGGGAAGCCCCTTTGGACAAGTGGAGATCCTTGCACAGGGTTCCACTGATGGGCACATTAAGTCAGTCCTGCCCATTGTTTCCATCCTGTGTAGGGACTGTAGAATGTGGAATATAGGGGTAGGTAACTGGGTCTCCTTTAGTTGCTTATTGCTTTTTTTGGCAAGTGTTTAAAGTACACAAAGTAGTTCCAATAAAATATAATCACCTTGGTCCAAGGAGACCAATGCAACTGCTGCTTATTAATTTTTTTGCATGCACAGTGGGGACTATTATTTATTTTTCTCCTTGCCAACTCCTCTGCAGCCCCATCAAGAAATTGTCTCTGACACTCCCGTGTCAATAGGATGGTGTTATACGTAGTAAGGAAAACTAACAGTGCACTTCAGACATTGGCCTGGTTCCCACATGACACTAAACCATGGTTTATAACTTGACCATCTGAACCTGGCCCAGTGTTATAACTATGGTTTGTTAATCACAAACAAACCACACTTGCAAGCCATGGTTCACTGGTTGTTTATAAACCATGATGGTAAATGTGTGCTTCTTGTTCTGAAATTGCACCCAGAAAAATTTGGTGTGTGAAGTGACCTGTATAGTATTTCATAAGGTACAGAGGAGTTGTTGAGAAAATGAAGGAAGACTCACTGCGTAAGTAGATCTTTGGCCCAAGGTAAATGGGTTGTACATTCTCCTTCAGTTTTGATTCTTTCATGTTATGCTACTGAATGCCAGTCCTGCAAAACAGATTAGTAGGACTTGAGTCATGAAGACATCTCCTGAGAAATGTTCACTATTGAATTATGGATGTCTGTCTGCAAAACATTATTTTCACATCCGTTGCTCTGCATGGATTGTTAAGTCTGCATTATCTAGTAGCCCAAAGTTTTCATAATCCAACTTCTGTTGGTTGGCTTTTTAATAATAATAATAATAATAATAATAATAATAATAATAGAGAGGCTTTGCATTTGTGGATTTTGTACTGTTTGGATTTAACGAGAGGTGTGTGTTTTAATGCATGTCAGGTATGAAAGGCACATGATCAAGCATTATGGTTTATACATATGGTTTATATGTATGCATGAAAACTCTTTTTAATGGAAAGGGTTTCATCAGGCAAGTGACTTGTATGACTTGTATCATACACTTGTTGGCAAAAATCCAACTTAAAATCTGTAAAAAGAAAAGATGGCAGTTCTGGGACAGCTTCAGACAACCAGCTCAGCAGCTTCCCTAAAAAAAAAAAAACTGTGATGGTTTTTCAGTTGTTCTCCAATGGTTTCTTACCACCCATTGACTGAGGAGGCTGCTTGTGTTAATAAAGTTGATTGGGGAAGGGGTTTCAATTACTGTACAGGAACTGAGGAAGAAAAAGTAGGTGATGCTGATTTTGGATTAGTCATAATGGATAGGAGCTATGTAGCTATGAAAAACTCAGAGTAAAGGGAGCCTTTTGGGGGGGAATGTTGTATCTTGCACAATCCAACATTTGAACAAAATTCAATTTTCCTGACCAAAGAGAGGCTGAAACAAAAACTGAGACTTTTATACAAACACACCACCCATAAGAGTACCCCCCCCGCCCAAATGTATGCTTCCTGTTTTGATCATACCTGTAGTATTGAAATTGTTTTTGTTCCTTTACACCGAAATCCAAATCAAACAACAAAAGAATCACCCCTTGATTATGCCCTGTTTCACTCTGTTATGTTTTAAAGTATTTTTACACCTTGCATAACAAACCACATTCTTTCCTGTTCAAACCACCCGAGTGAATTGCTCATTGTTGTTTTTCAGTTTCTATAGTAATGGGAATTCCGACTGTAAAGAGAAAAGTAAAATCTTACCTTACAGAAACTCTTCACTCACTGATTGACAAGCTGTCTCCAGAAGAGAAACTAGACTGTGTTATGGTTGTCTTCATAGGAGAGGTAAGCCCAAGGCAGGCTGTTACCATTGTAGCTCTGTTTCTGATTGCAAGAAGCACCAGTGTGTGGGATGTTACTGCTGCTTACGTTATTTGTCAGTTTTGTGTTTCATCTCTTCCTGCTGTATAGTCATATTGAAAATGTTTTGCCTTCTCTGAACATGAAGAGGCTCACTGCGTGTGGAATTATATCTTATTCCACTCTGCTACACTGAGTGAGCTTAAGTTCAGTAGGGAGAATTAAGCTTATCTTTAAAATAGTTCTCATTTAAATACTTTGCTTGCATTTGCATGTGCATTTGTATGGACAGTGAAATAAAACTTGCATTTCTGATGGAAAATGGTGATTTCTGGCTAGCGGTTTGAGCTACGTATGGGTGATAGTTTTGTTATTCCTGTAGTAAGATACAATTGTGATGCTATCAGCTGCTAAAGGCACTTAACAGAGGAAACAGACTTATGCCGCAACTACAGTGATGTTCTGCAAACAAACAAACAAACAAGACAGAGCTTGCTTGTAATTGTGATGTGAGAAAAAACCATCTTCCTCCAGTTTCTATCTGGTGCAAGCATGCAGTGGCAAGAAGGTAGTCTTTGAGGTGTTGTGGGCACTGCCACCCTGCCTCAGTTTTTAAAAGCAGCACCAGAGCAGCAGTGTGAACTCTTGCTACTCCACAGCCCAGGAGTATTGCTAGGTCCTGATCCTGGATATGAAAGTTAAGCGGCTGTGCTTTAATTAGTGATAAGTGCCCAGAGCCTCCTGCAGAGCTCCTACTAGTCAATTTAAACCAGTGTTTCCAGCTGTTTTCAGACTACAATTCCCATCATCCCTGACCACTGGTCTTGCTGGCTAGGGATGATGGGAATTGTAGTCGAAAACAGCTGGAAACACTGGTTTAAATTGACTAGTAGGAGCTCTGCAGGAGCTTTCAGCCAGGAGACCTTTCCAGTCCTGCCTCAAGATCCCAGGGACAGAACCTGGAATCTTCCACATGTGCTTTACAACTGAAAATATACTCTTTATGCTGAAATACCTTTAACAGCAGCCAGAAGAGTTTTAGACAAAATGTAGAAGCCTGCCAGTTCTTTGTACATTTTTTTAATTATATAAATTTGTAACGGTGAGGCTTGAAAGAAATTGCTTAAGCTAACTTCATTAGAAATATGAATGTGCTCCTTTATAAGATAGTTTGAGCTGTACAAAATGAGCATTGTGGAGTATCTCCTGTCCCAAAATTTTTTTGGGGGGGAACATATACTGTACCTTGTTTGCTAACCAAGGCAGCCAGCTCTGCAAATATATGGTTAAGACTGTTTGCCGTGACTCTACATATTGCTTATTTAACTGCAGAAGCTACTATTGGCATTGAGCCTGGAGCAGAAACAGAGTCAGTCTGGAAGTTATGTAAACCTGTATTTGATGTAGTACACTTCTGTGTTGCATGTAAAGGAGGAATTATTGTATGAAGTTTGTTTGTTTGTTTTTTAAAAAGCAAAAACAGTCTTTCTAAACGGTGCACCAATTTCTAATTTGGAGCATGTATTTTTCCTGAACTGTACTTCCATCATGGAGATACTGCAGGTTCTCAGTACTCAGACCTCTACAGTTCTTTTACCCAAGGAAAATGCCGTTTAGCCTCCTAAAGGTAAAGGGATCCCTGACCATTAGGTCCAGTCGTGGCTGACTCTGGGGTTGCGGCACTCATCTCGCTTTATTGGCCAAGGGAGCCAGCATACAGCTTCCGGGTCAGCATGTGGCCAGCATGTCTAAGCCGCTTCTGGCGAACCAGAGCAGCACACGGAAACGCTGTTTACCTTCCCGCCGAAGCGGTACCTATTTATCTACTTTCACTTTGATGTGCTTTCAAACTGCTAGGTTGGCAGGAGCAGGGACCGAGCAGCAGGAGCTCACCCCGTCACGGGGATTTGAATCGCCAACCTTCTGATCGGCAAGTCCTAGGCTCTGTGGTTTAACCCACAGCGCCACCTGCGTCCCTATTTAGCCCCCTAGATACCACTTTTTTGCTGTTACAACTGATGTAATGCAATTGATTTCATAGATCTATGAAGCAGGGCATCCAAAACAGGAACTGGGAAGACCACACAGCTTCCAAAGAGAGCTTGGTACACAAAACAATGTGAAACCAGAGGATAACTCATGGGCTCTGTGCATGGTAAAAAAACATGTGTGAAATACAGGAGAGGCTTTGTGAGTCAGTTTCCTACTGCAATTCTCTTAGCACCATACTTCAGAGATGAGAGCACTTGCAAGGTAGATGTGTATTGTAGACAAGTGAGATATTTCTGATTATTCATTTTAGCACTTTGCTTGTGTCTGTAAAAATTCAGCTTTTAGCTGTTTATAGTTTTACATATGATCAGTCAAAAGGAAAAACTCTGGCTGGTATGTATTGAACCACATTTTATTTTCCAATGCTTTGTTGGAACTTTCGTGCAGGATGGAAAGAAGTGCAGGTCAGTTTGTTGAAGTTAGCACAAGAAGGGCAGGGAACATTCTGTATTTGTTGCTTTTCTTAGGCTGCCTTCAGAGGTAGATTATTGCAGGGTGGTGGTTTGTTGGCACTGAGACACTCAGAGTAAGCAAAAGCGATGCCTTTTTTATTAGAATGGTGTGTTAGACTGCAAGGTAAGGTAAAGGTCGCTTCACAGTGCAAATATGTTAATACATACTGCCTTTAAAGTTATAAAACAATCTAAATATACAACATGAAAAACCCTACAGATTGCATGTAGAGCAAATGTATCAAAAACTACCATGGTGGCTTAAGCAGTGTACAGTAGTTTAGCAACCATTTGAGCTACGTGCTTTTCTAATGGATTTGGAGAGATTTTTCTGTACCCTTGGGGTAAATTCAGATTTGACATTTATATAGAGCAGGATAAAAGCCTCTTCATTCCCCAGATCCGTTCAGAAACTAATTTTTGTGTGACTGCCAAGACGTGATGACACAAATGTACATATCCATTGTTTCTGTAAGTGGGAGAAGCAACCTGGGGAAGGTGGAAAAGGGGACAGGAGTGAGACTTAGGTTCCAAGGAGTTTCTGTGAGCCATCAGTTCGAGTCCTACCTTCCAGAGCAGGAGAAAACAAGCTTGCTCCATCTTCCATGTGACAGCCCTTGAGATATTTGAAGATGGCTATTGTATCTCCTCTCAGTCTCTTCTTTTCCAGGCTAAACATACCCAGCTTCTTCAACCATTCCTCATAGGACTTGGCTTCTAGACCCTTGATCATCCTAGTTTTAAATTACTGTTTTTCTCAACAACATACATAGAAGCAGGGACTGGAACCTTTCCCTATCCCTTATGTTTTTTTATTTAGCCATGGAGAGCATTGCTTTAAAGATACATGTGTCATTCACAGTTGATAATGGCCATGGTTATTATACCACCACATAGGCTCTATTCTCACTGAAGGCCGTAACACTGGGATTTGCTTAACTTGACGTGAATGTAGTAAATTCATAAACACAATTTTCTGAATTGAATTAAAAATTGTGCTGGCCAGTGTACGAGATTGAAATCAACCCCTTACTATTCTGTGTTTGAATGGACACATTTTGTGACCTCTGTCATGCTAACTTTTTGATGAACATTAATAATTAATTTATGTATTTAAATCAGTGTTTCCCAACCTTTTTTGGGCAAAGGCACACTTGTTTCATGAAAAAAATCTCGAGGCACACCACCATTAGAAAATGTTTAAAAAATTAACTCTGTGCCTATATTGACTATATATAAAGTAACTCTCTTTAATAGGCATCAAATAAACACAAAGAAAGTATTTTATAATTACTTTATTATGAAATAGTAAGTACCGTATTTTTCGTCCCATAGGACGCTCCGTCCCATAGGACGCACCTACTTTTTTTTGGGGGGGGGGGGAAATAAAGGAAAATTTTTTTTCCTTTATTCCCCCCCCCAAAACCAGGTCGGGGAACAGTGGGATGGCGGTGCTGCGCCTCCCCGCTGTCCCCCGAGCTTGTGGGGCTGGCCCATGTCTGCCTGGCGCGAGGGGCGCTCTGCTTCAGGGCGCCCCGCGCGTCGGGCGGCAGGCTACAGTCCGCAGCATGGGGAACCCTCTGTTTCAGGGCGCCCCCCGCGCCCCCCGGGTGCGCAAGGCTTGCCAACACGAGCGCGGAGCACGGGGCGTCCTCCGAAGGGCGCCCCGTGCTCCGCGCTGCCAGCTGCCGCCCGCAAGCCTTGCGCTCTCGGGGGGAGATCCCCCGGGTGCGCAAGGCTGGCCAACACCAGCGCGGAGCACGGGGCGTCCTCCGAAGGGCGCCCCGTGCTCCGCGCTGCCAGCTGCCGCCCGCAAGCCTTGCGCTCCCGGGGTGAGATCCCCCGGGTGCGCAAGGCTGGCCAACAACAGCGCGGAGCACGGGTCGGCCTCCGAAGGGTGCCCCGTGCTCCGCGCTGCCAGCTGCCGCCCGCAAGCCTTGCGCTCTCGGGGGGAGATCCCCCGGGTGCGCAAGGCTGGCCAACACCAGCGCGGAGCACGGGGCGTCCTCCGAAGGGCGCCCCGTGCTCCGCGCTGCCAGCTGCCGCCCGCAAGCCTTGCGCTCCCGGGGGGAGATCCCCCGGGTGCGCAAGGCTGGCCAACACCAGCGCGGAGCACGGGGCGTCCTCCGAAGGGCGCCCCGTGCTCCGCGCTGCCAGCTGCCGCCCGCAAGCCTTGCGCTCCCAGGGGGAGATCCCCCGGGTGCGCAAGGCTGGCCAACACCAGCGCGGAGCACGGGGCGTCCTCCGAAGGGCGCCCCGTGCTCCGCGCTGCCAGGTGCCGCCCGCAAGCCTTGCGCTCTCGGGGGGAGATCCCCCGGGTGCGCAAGGCTGGCCAACACCAGCGCGGAGCACGGAATGGCCTCCGAAGGGCGCCCCGTGCTCCGCGCTGCCAGCTGCCGCCCGCAAGCCTTGCGCTCTCGGGGGGAGATCCCCCGGGTGCGCAAGGCTGGCCAACACCAGCGCGGAGCACGGGGCGTCCTCCGAAGGGCGCCCCATGCTCCGCGCTGCCAGCTGCCGCCCGCAAGCCTTGCGCTCTCGGGGGGAGATCCCCCGGGTGCGCAAGGCTGGCCAACACCAGCGCGGAGCACGGAATGGCCTCCGAAGGGCGCCCCGTGCTCCGCGCTGCCAGGTGCCGCCCGCAAGCCTTGCGCTCTCGGGGGGAGATCCCCCGGGTGCGCAAGGCTGGCCAACACCAGCGCGGAGCATGGGGCGTCCTCCGAAGGGCGCCCCGTGCTCCGCGCTGCCAGCTGCCGCCCGCAAGCCTTGAGCTCTCGGGGGGAGATCCCCCGGGTGCGCAAGGCTGGCCAACACCAGCGCGGAGCACGGGGCGGCCTCCGAAGGGCGCCCCGTGCTCCGCGCTGCCAGCTGCCACCGGCAAGCCTTCCGCTCACGGGGGAGGGAGATCCCCCGGGTGCGCAAGGCTGGCCAACAACAGCGCGGAGCACGGAATGGCCTCCGAAGGGCGCCCCGTGCTCCGTGCTGCCGGCTGCCGCTCGCAAGCCTTGCGCTCTCGGGGGGAGATCCCCCGGGTGCGCAAGGCTGGCCAACACCAGCGCGGAGCACGGGGCGGCCGGCCGAAGCGAGCGGCGATGGGATGTGGGAGGGAGCTCGCTCGCCGCCCCGCATGTGCTCGCCGCCGCCGCCCCGCCTCTCGCCGCCCGACTCGCCCGCCTCCCTCCCACGGCACACCAGGCAACGTCTCGCGGCACACTAGTGTGCTGCGGAACACCGGTTGGGAAACACTGATTTAAATAATTTCTAAGCCACTTCACTGCTACTTGAATTTTTGAAAAAATGCTGTAGAAATTATACAATCATTTAATTTGTTATACTTGGTTCAAAAATGTTGCTTTAAAATGCCTCTTTTTCTCCCCCTAGACAGATCTTGATTATGTAAATGGCGTTGTAGCAAGCCTAGAAAAGGAGTAAGTTTATTTCATTGTTTATCCATTGTTTATTTCAGTTTTAGTAATAGTTTTCTTCATATGCATGGGTTGCATACTGTGGTAAATTGCATGGAGCAATTAGATGGTCTCAACTTGCAAAACAGCAAATGGGATTAAAAGGTTCAGTCTGTCATAAACGGATTATGTTGGCATGAAATAAATGGATTGCAAAGCACCTATGCTAAAGCTGCTATGCTAGCGCTGATGTATAGAAGCAGCTACTTGCATACTTAAGAAGTTAATGCATATTGTGGTTTTAAATAATAGATTATGAGAATTAAGGCCAGACCTTAAAGCAATTTCTGCTTTTGTAGAAGACCTGGCTGCCAGTTCTTGCTAGTTGCAGCTGCTTGTGCATTGTTGCATTCTATGCCAGTGGGATTTTCAAGGGACATAGGGAGGTTTTGTGGAAGGGAGAGATCACACAGAAGTCACCTCACGGCCTTTGGACCCCAACCTGTACATATCACTTTATAAATGAAATCTACATTAGTGGTTAAGCCAGGCATAGGCAAACCCAGCCCTCCAGATGTTTTGGGACTACAGCTCCCATCATCCCTAGCTAACAGGACTAGTGGTCAGAGATGATGGGAGTTGTAGTCCCAAAACATCTGGAGAGCCGAGTTTGCCTTTGCCTGGGTTAAGCTGATATTAACTTGGCCACAATATGATTAGGCTGATACTAATTCGCCCGGTGCTACTGGGTGAGCACTGTGACTGAACAATCCAGCTCCAACATTTGATCACCACATTGGGTTTTTGGAGTGCAGCGTTTCCTAGAATAGAATATAATGACAATTTTTAACTTTCTGAATACAGGTTTTCTAAAGAAATCAGTTCTGGCTTGGTGGAAGTAATAGCTCCACCTGCAACCTACTATCCTGACTTGACAAACCTAAAAGAGACGTTTGGAGACTCAAAAGAAAGAGTCAGGTAAGAATTTCTCAGGGTACTGGGGAATAACAACTTCATTCATTGTAGATTGTAGAGTGCATTGAAAATTTAGGACATGGAAATTTCATAAATGGAAACTGCCATGTTCCCCCGCCCCCTAGTATTAATAGTAACTGGGGGTGAAATACTCAGATTGCCTCCATAGGGGAAAAAGTTAATTTCTCTGCACCATGCTGTTCTCCTGGTTTTGAAATTCCCTCTCCATGATGTTCACCCTACAGGGAAAACAAATAGGTACTTGAAATCTTGCTGCTTCTTTGTGGGACTGCTTGGTAAGATGGCTTGTAGCAGGCCACAGCTTGACAGCACTTGGCTTGGTGGGAGAATCCTGCAATGAAACAACTGAAAGGGCAGACTACATTGCTTCTGGCAGGTCAGCTCCCCAAATGGTGACTCCAAAGAGGACTTCAGGGTTCACCACCATGATAAGAATGCTACCTCCTGAAACCCTGTATATGCCTTCATTGCTTACTGAGATGCTTAGTTTAGAAAACTAACTGTATTTAATTTCAGATGGCGGACAAAGCAGAATCTGGATTATTGTTTCCTTATGATGTATGCACAGAAAAAGGGTGTTTACTATATTCAGGTAAATTGTTGTTGTTGTTGTTGTTTTACTTTGAATGGTGAAAACTAGTATCCAAGACATGTCCTGTGCTCTTGTAATCAGAATAAGAACAGTTATTTAGTTGAATTGCAGTGTTGGCATAGTATATGGGAATTGATTATAAGTGTTTGATAGATAGACCAAACAAACAAAAAGCCAAGCCAGCTAAAGATGATGGGTATGTAAATCATAACTTTTTAGGAAAATAGAGCTAAAACAAGTAAGGTGATTTGTAGTTGTGTTTTCCCTTTAAATGTTTTAATTTAAAATATAAAATGCCTTAGTTAAATATTGTTGGGTTTTTTTTTATTGTTAAGAAATGATGCTAAGATTCTTTCCAGATTTGGTTGCTATTACTTTAGAAACAGCTGTAATTGCCAAGGTGATGCTTTGCAAATATGGTTTAGTTCGTTACATATGGCTGCAATAAGACCAAGATTGATATGCACATGCTTAGTTTCACACACTGTCTAAGTAGCTGACTCTAATTCAGTGAATCTAATTTGCTCCTGTAAAATTGAGCAGCTGCGTCATTTCTTGCCTGAATAGGATTTACAGTAAGAGCAAAAGCCTGTAATAACTACAGAGCTGCACAAATGTTTTTTTTCCAGCTCTGCCTTCGATCCTACATCATCAAAGTAAATTTGGAAATAACACATTTTATCCTTTAAGTGATTCTCCTGCAGTGCCTTGCCCCTGCATAAAGCCAGCCATTCCATATCCTATCTGCACATAAAAGATGGGATTGCAATGAGAAATGGATAGAGTCAATGTCTGACATGATAATTCCTGCACTATTTGGGTTTCCCCCCCCTGGTATTCCCTTTTCACATGCACAAGCTTTTTGGAAGTTTATTAGATCCCAGATAACATCCTTATATAACTGTGTCCCTGTACAATAAACAGCTTTTAAGAAACCTATTGTGCAGGGTTGTTTTTGTTTTAAAAATGCTGTCTCTCATAAAAAACCCCTCTCTGTTGATATTGTTCCACCAGTGTTATTCCATGTGATAAATCTAACTGTGTAGGTGGATTTTAAAGGCATGGCTGTGTGGTCATGCAGTCTCTAGTTTGGCACCATGGAAAGAAATAATATTGGAGGTGTTGTGTTGTTTCCGAATGTGACCATCTTGTTGACTGAATGCATTTTTAATCTTTTGGAGGATTCCATTAGTGGAAACATGGGAGGTGATTTTTGCTGTTTTCCCCTTCAGCTTCCTTTGCACCCCTTGAACTCTACTCCAGAGGTTTGGGGCACCCATGGAACAATATGTTCGGTGGCAGAGGGGGAGTCACAACTGGAGATCGGAGAAGTTTGTGTCCATGGTTCTCATGGAAGCCTGCACTGAATCAAATGTTGGATTCAGACCCTTCTCAAATATTTCTGTTTAGACGATGACCAACTTAGGGTCTCTTCAACCCTAAAATTTCATCAGTAATGGACTTCTCATAAGGGCAAGAAGGTTAAACCTCAATGAGAAAAAAATAACCTTGTTAGCAATGGGACATGTTCTTGTTGATGGGCAATGTAGTTTTGATCACCAAAAGCATGTTTTTGTTTTTGTTTTCCATTTAATGTTAACAGGACAATCCTGCTCAGAAGTGAGTTGCAATTAATTAGTGAGATTCAGGGTACTTCCAGATAGGGACTAGAATAGTGCAAACAAGTCATTCAGATATCACAACAGTAGGGTGTTTTTTCCCCTTTAATGGATTTTGCTTGGAAAGGATAAATTTAGATTAAATTTCAAACAAAATATGCACTGGCATTTTGATGCCCATGATGTTCCTGGGATGCTGCCCATTTTTTTTTTATTTAAAAAATGCATGAATGAAAGGCAGGCATCTTGCAATATACCCCTTACCGTGTATAGGATTGCAGCCTCTCAAAAATGATTGCCCATTTCATTTATAGTTTGCAGTCCCCTCCCAGTGATTGCAGTTGAGGCAAATAATGAGGTTGTATCTAACAAAGTCATTCTATTAACACCATGACTTCTGCTTCTACAACGTAACCTCTTCTCCTCTCTGTGCTCCCAAGAACATTGGGGGGGCGTGGGGGGGGGGGAAGTGAGGGAATAAAAGTTATGTTAATGGAATGCATTTGTTGGATGCAGCCCAAGAAGTTCAAATGTACGTTTGAGTTTGAAATGTGGTTTGCCTAACACACTCTTTTTCACATTTCATTTCTTCTTTCTTTTGCTGGTCTTGCTCTTTGGCTCCCTTAGCTTGAGGATGACATTGTTGTCAAGCAGAATTACTTCAGCACAATAAAAAATTTTGCGCTTCAGTTGTCATCCGAAGATTGGATGATTCTTGAATTTTCTCAGCTGGGATTCATTGGTAAGAGAAATTCCTCTTTAGCAGGTTTGAAAAGGGCAGAGGAAGGGGTGTACAGTGGGGGTGGTCTGCCCCGGGTGTCCCCACTGAGGGGGGTGACAAAATGCTGGGCAGCACTCACTGCGGGGCCTGCAGCACACCTGAGCCACGCGTCTCTCCTGGGGTGACGCGGGGCTTGGGTGCCCGCAGGCTCTGTGCTGCTCCAAATGGTCTGCCGGCCACCTCCCCCTCAGCTGTAGGGTGGCTGAGTGGGAGGAGACAGGCAGACTCCTCGGAGGCACCGCGGAATGTCCTGCCCTGGCATGCGCACCACCCCAGGTGCCTGATTGGCTTGCTCCGCCGCTGGGCAGGTGCAGGGAAGGGTGGAAAGAAGAAGAGAAATCCAGAACTAGGGCAGAGAATCCTCAAAAATGTCCCAACTTTTAAAATATGGAAATACAGTGAGTTTTTAATTTTTTTTTAATTTTGTGACTTTCCCTGTATAATTCCACATATTCAGTTGCACGCTGATTGTTGTGACAGAATCCAGCTGCTGAAAGTTAGAATAATTCTATAGCAGTGGCTGCCATCTCAGAACATGACAAATTTCTATTTGGGCTCCAGTAATTTAAACCTATTTCCCATGGACTTGGTTCTCTTTTTTGTTTTTTTAGTATTGTATTGATTTTCTATGGTATTTTTTGTTTTTGTTTTTGTTTTTTGTTATGTTCTATTTGTTATAATTGTGAAAAACTTATTTTATTTTATTTTTAAAATAAACGAACGATTTCCCGTGGAAGTTAGGCTCAATGCAGAGCTTCCCTCGTTTTAGAGGTTTCCCACTACAGCTTTCCTGCCTTTATCAAAGCCAGTGACTTCAACCTTTCCTTTTCAATATGGTATTCACTTGACTGAAGTGAATCAGTCCTTTCCTTTTCAATATGGTATTCACTTGACTGAAGAGGGCAGATTCCTCTGCTCTCATTGCGATGCTCCTACCTTTGAAGTGAAGAGGGCAGTGTTTGTGGACAGGGAAGCTTAAACTGCAGTCTTATGGCTCCTGTACGTGCAGAATGTCTATTGATCAGATTAAATGAGGAACCGGAAACATTAGAGCTGTAGATCTACCACAAAAGGGTGGCATGTGATTTTCAGTGCAGATTATGGGAGACCAATTTTTCGGAATTGTAATTTTTTAAAAGAAGCATTGTTGAAGACATGAAATGGGTGGGGAGAAACATAGCACATGTTCAGTTTTTGTTAAATATCCTATAAACCAAGGAATATCTGGGCAACTTTCTTCCAAAATTCTCAGTCTCTGCAAACCTTCTGCCCCAAATTCTTTGAGTGCCATCTTTTCTTTTACTAGTTTGCGTTAAGATTCTTTAAAAAAAGCAACCCATCAAATCTTCAGAGGTGAGGGTTTTTTGAGCATCAGATATTTATATATAATAGCCTGCTTCTGGAATTTCTGTTACTTTTAGTCATACTAGCTAAAGTGGCTCTTTGGGGGTGGCAGGCTGAATTTGCATTTACAAAGCTCTGGATAGCTGCTGATATAACTTCATTTTATTTCCAGGTAAAATGTTTCAGTCTCCAGATATTACACTCATTGTAGAGTTCATATTTATGTTTTATAAAGAGAAACCTATTGACTGGCTCTTGGATCACATTCTTTGGGTGAAAGTTTGCAACCCCGAGAAAGATGCAGTAAGTTTTGAGTGTTAAGTATTTCTCATAAATACTGTCTTATGTGAATGGCCTGGTTTGCATGTAATGCAAAGCCAAACCACGACTTAGTGTGAATGAGCAAATGGAGAGAAGATTGGCTGCTTTGGTTCCACCACTGCACTGCTGAACAAAGCCATGGCTTGGCTTAGTGCAAGGGTGAGGAACCTGTGGCCCTCCAGATGTTGCTGGTCTACAACTCTAATCATCCCTGACCATTGACCATGCTGATGGGGGCTGATAGGTATTAAGAGTTCAGCAACATCTGGAAGGGCACAGGTTCTCCATCACTGGCTTAGCATGTCATCTGAACGTGGGCTGATGGTTTAGCTCTCTCCAGACGAACCACCAGTTCTAGACAATAGGAGAAACCTTGATTACAACTCATGCTTCATCTGGAAGGAGCTAAGCCAGGGCCCTGGATTTGGATGACATGCCAACCCAAACCATGACTTATTTCAGCACAGTGCAGCAGTGGATTGACTAGGGAGGAGCAGAACAGCCACGATTTCCTCTCCAGGAGCCTACAAGTGTGCTTGTTCACACTAAGCCATTCTTTAGTTTAGCATTACATGTGAACAAGAACAATGTAAGAAGTCACTTTATTGTAGATATCTCTGTGAAATAAGGGTGCTGCCATCTAAACATAATGGGGTGCTACAAAAGTAGTGGAATCTAAACATAATGGGGTGCTACAAAAGTAGTGGCCAACAACCATTTTCTAATTTCTTCAGACTGGTGAGGATGTAAAATGCTTATTTGAAAGGTTGCAAGCAGAAGTTAAAGCCTTTTGTTTGTAGGGGAGCTATAATCTCTAAAAGGTGTATTTTATTATGGCCTCCAAAGAAACCTGAGCACTTGACTATGTTAAAAACAAAGTTCCACGTCTCAGACTGCCTGTGCAGATGGCATAACTGCTAAAATTAGCTGAAGAGTTGCACAGAATTACTCATCACCATGGTTCTTGTAATAGACTGTAATTATGGTGGCCTGCCATCTGGGTGTTGTGATTCCTTTGGCATTAACACTGATCTGTAATACTGAGCTACAGATGTGAATCATTCTGGGTGCAGCCTTCTTGGTTTCTTCCACACCGTAAAACCCACTTTGGTCTACTGACTGCTATTGATAAATTCCTGCTTTCTGTTGAAGTTGGGTTGCTATGAGAGCGGGGTGGTGGACTGCCTTCCTTGATAGTTAATATTTCATCCCTTGGCACAGGGTCCTTGATCTTTATGTGGGCAGGTTGTGCTGTTCCTTTAGTGACAGTAAGGTTTTGTTTTCTCATTGGATGAAAGGCAAGGCATCAAACAAAACTACGGGGCTATGGAAGGCCGGCATCAAGAACGCTGCACAATATTTTGGCTCACTTATTTTTAAGTCATCATGCGTAAGGATAGCGTTTAACTTGTTCTGCATTACTAAAGTCTTCCGCCACACCCCAACTTTTCTTTTCAGAAACATTGCGATAGACAGAAATCAAATCTCAGAATACGCTTCAGGCCTTCACTTTTCCAGCATGTGGGTCTGCACTCCTCCCTAGCAGGAAAGATACAGAAACTTACAGTGAGTACTTTATGCTTCCTTTCCTTTTCTTGGAAGACCAGGTTTTGCAACTCGCATACTAATCAATCTTCTGGGTAATGTTGCAAATTACAGCTGTCTCTGGCTACTGCAGGGCCCCACGGTTGACGATCAAATATGATAAAGCAAAAGTGCCACTGGTTGTGATGGGTCTACTGCTTTTTCTCCTATTCTTGTAACCCCCATCTTCACCAGAGGTTCCCCCCACCCTCCAGAGTAGATTTTGGGATACATGAAGGCTAAAGAGGGATGGAGGAGCAATAGTTTCATTGTGCAGTATTGTCAGTGAGGGAGAGGATATTATCCCTTGTTTGCTACAGGGTAGAGGGAAAAATCTTGTTCTTCTCATCTCTAATAAAAGCTGTCTTGTTCACACACTCTCTCACTTTTTAAGTAAACTTTCTTAAAATTGTAAACTTGTTGATTCATGTTAATTGACTTTGAATTTTTATTTAACTGCAAAATAAGCCAGTAGCAGGGAGAAAATATATTATGGCTGATGGCCAGCTTGACAACAGAGAGAGGATCAGTAAAAACTGCAGAAAAATCAGAAAAGGAAAACAGGAGACTGAACAATAGACTCCCAACGTGTGTTGAGGAAAATTTCCTGCCAAGGGAAATGTTTAATGCCTCTTGATAAAAGCTGTTTCAGGCAGGTTTTTTTGCTACAGCTGACTGAAGCAGAGTCTGTTTTGCATCTGACCTCTTCTTCGGTTCCTAGCTTAATGAATCTTAACGTCTTTTTAGGATAAAGACTTCCTGAAACCATTATTGCATAAAATTCATGTCAATCCACCTGCAGAGGTTTCTACAACTTTGAAGGTTTATCAGGGTCATGCTCTTGAAAAAGCCTACATGGGTGAAGATTTCTTTTGGGCTGTTACACCAGTTGCTGGAGATTATATCCTCTTTAAATTTGACAAGCCTGTCAATGTAGAAAGGTAAGTGCTTCCATGACAAAATGAAGCTTCTGCTGAACGGTGTCTTGAAATGAGGTTGGAATTACAGTAAATCGACCAGCTTTATAAACAATTGTTCATGGCATCCAATAGAATGATTAGTCTGCTTGTTGGACTTTTTTTGTCAAATGTTTGGTATTTTAGGCAAAACAAAGCCACACCGGTTGTTTAGAATTAAAATAGCCCAGTTGCTATTTGTGCCATTTTGGAATGCAGATTGCAAATTTGGCTCTGTGTAATGTCACTTTTCTTCTTGCAAAGAAAAATTTGTGCAGGAAACCATTTTGTACTATTAGGTTAGGATAGAAGTGTACTGTTAACAGCTTTTAAGTTCTATTAAGTTCTAAGTGTATTTAGCACTCAGTTTTAATGTTTTCATGCACACATCTCTACGGGAATTCTTTCCAGTTTCCGTTGCTTAGACATGCTTATTAATCCTGTCATGAGGTTGGAAATTAATTTTGCAGAAGAGCTTCATGGTCATTTAAATTAAATGCTGGTGACTAAGCAGAAGGTTATATCTAAGCAGAAGGTTAAATGATCAGCTGGGTTATCAAAATTTCACATTGGAATAGGTCCTTAGGAATCTGACAGATGAAGAGTCAACCTTGTTTTAACATCACTGACCATGAACTTGTTCTCAAAATATTACAGCTGTGGGTTAAGAAGCAACTACTTGCTGATTTCTGATTCATCCACTAGAGATATTGCTGGCAGAGCTTACTTGAAAAAAGTTGAATTGTGGGTGCCCCACCAAGGGGGAGGTTTACAATTGCCAAATTTTGTGTTTTGTGTAAACATCACAAGATGTTTCTATGGACAATTTGTAACCTGTCGCAACTTGCACTCCACCTTCCACCTCACTTTTTAAAACAGTAAAATTGATTTATCTTTTGAAAGGTACTAATTATATCATGCTTCTTCATGATCATTTTGCAATATCTTGGGCACAGATTTGGGGTGTCTCCCGCACCACCTCAATTCAAATAACAACCCAGGGGCTATAAGTGGTCTGCAAAATTAGTTTATAATGCTATAAACTAATTTGGGGTAGTTAAGTGCGCATGGGCAGCTGTTAATCTGGAAGGATGAGAAATAAGACAAGTTAAGTTTTGCTGTCAGCATGGCAAAATAGATGTAAGTTGTAAGATCACCTAGCTTTACCAACACCCCCAAACTGAATGTTATCTTTTTGAAAATGGAAAGTCGTAATGTCACACTGACATCCATATTAGATAATAGGCAAGCTTATTTTCAGTTTTATTTGTCTTTCTTTGATCTCTACTGCAGAGAGAACATAGCAAAATGGTGTTCAGAACACTAAATATTACATTTTCAAATCCTACATCAAGCGGCTTCAATTATTACTGATTTTAAAAATTAACAATGAGAGGCATAGGACAGATTCGATAATTTTCTCTCCTGGTTTCAACAAAAAGGGAACATTATTTCAAATAAAGGAAGATCAGTTTTATATTCTGCTTGAACAATGGGGTTAGAAACCACAGATTTCATGAATTAGTCATTTTTACACAACCATTAAAAACTCAGTCATACATGTCTGTCTCCGGGAGATTGTTACTGATTTGTTTCATGTTGACAAGGAAACTATTAGCTGAAATGCTGAAAAATAAGCTCATTTTTTAACAGCTGCCATCTTGAAATAGGAATATTTGTAACACAAGATGCTCCTTAAAATAGGAGATGTTATGTCCTATTGTATATTTTACAAAATTGTCTTGATAACGTTAATGTGTGCAGCAATCAGTTTTGCCAAGGCAAATGTATTATTAGGACCAGGGAACCTTTTCATATGTACAGTGGTGCCTCGCAAGACGAAATTAATTCGTTCCGCAAGTTTTTTCTTCTTGCGAGTTTTTTGTCTTGCGAAACACGGTTTCCCATAGGAATGCATTGAAAATCAATCAATGCGTTCCTATGGAGACCGTCCATCCCCTCTGTCCCCTCTTTTGAAGCAAGGGGCGGCAACGGGGAGAAGATCACTTCTCCCCGTTGCCGCCCCTTGGTTCAAAAGGGGTCGGGGGACAGAGGGGAAGGTGCGCGCCTTCCCCTCTGTCCCCTCTTTTGAAGCAAGGGGCGGAGGGGAGAAGATCGCTTCTCCGCGTTGCCGCCCCTTGGTTCAAAAGGGGTCCGGGGACAGAGGGGAAGGCGCGCGGGGCTGGCAATGGGGAGAAGCGATCTTCTCCCCGCCAACCCTTGCTTCAAAAGAGGTCCGGGGACAGCAGGGAAGACACGCTGCGCTTCCCTGCTATCCCCGGAGCTTGCGGGGCAAGCTTCGTTTTGCGAAGCAAGCCCATAGGGAGATGCGTCTTGCGAAGCGGCTAAGAAAATGAAAAACTCCTTCGTCTAGCGAGTTTTTCGTCTTCCGAGGCGTTCGTCTTGTGGGGCACCACTGTAAATGTGTATCATATGTTGTAAGGAATGTTACCTGAACTCTTAAAGGTTTTACAGTGGTACCTCGCAAGACGAATGCCTCGTAAGACGAAAAACTCGCAAAACGAAAGAGTTTTTCGTTTTTTGAGTTGCTTCGCAAGACGGATTTCCCTATGGGCTTGCTTCGCAAGACGAAAACGTCTTGCAAGTTTGTTTCCTTTTTATTGAAACCATGCATTCAGGGGGTGCAGTTGCGACTTGACTTCGAGCCTTTTTTGAGGTTTTTGAAGACTGGTGATTTTTGAAGCTTTTCCAAAATCCGTGCTTCGCAAGACGAAAAAAATCGCAAGACGAAAAAACTCGCAGAACGAAATAATTTCGTCTTGCGAGGTACCACTGTACTGACATTTCTGTGGAGGTTCAAATGGTTGAAAGCGGTGGCTAAGGACCTTCTTCGCCTTGATGTTCCTCACGCAACAGTAAAGTTTGTCATGGTGTCTTGTGCAAAAATAGCATTTCCATTCAAGTTAAGTCTTCTGTTTCATTCAAGTCACAGGGGCTTTTTCTACATTGAAGAGATCTTGCTACATGGATTCAAAGATATGTACAATATGAAGATGTAGCTGTTTTCCTTAACTTAAAGTTCAAAACAGTTCTGAAGTAATATTTTGTGTGAAGATTGCTTACAGTATATTAAACAAGGCAGCAAGTGACAGATTTACAACAACATGTTGTTGTGTATACTGATGCCAATTAATCTGTGCTTGTGTTCTCATCGTCCATGTGTAGGAATTGAGTCAGCTTTAATTCATCTCTTTTGGACTATTTATATATGTAATTGTATTCAGCCATTCAGGTTTCAGATGAATTTCTATCTACATCTATTTTTTGGCCATCTGCTTGGTAAATACTACTTTACAACTGCTTTGAATTTTAAGATAAGGGAAGCAGTTGCATATATGTAGATGGAAAGTACTGTAATTTGAAGCTGTGGGACGGAGTATTTCTTCGAAATAGAAGCTGCTTATGTAAAATCAATAAAATTAGAAGAATTAACTTTGCATGGAAATGTTTCCTGAGAAGACACAAACAGAATAATCCTATGACTATTTACCTGGAAGTTAACATGTATTAATTGAGACTTTCTCTCAGATAAGTGTGCATAAGATTGCAGGAACTTCATTTCACTATAGGTCAAATGAATGGTTACAGGGTGGGGGGGAGCAAGGAACAGAATTGCTTACATACATTGGACTTTACTTTCTGCTATCATGCTGTAATGTGTAAGGATTTATAACTGTATAGGCAGTCCTCTTTTTTACAGCTTGCAAGTAACAGAAATAAGTGAAAGTGATTTATATTTAGGGGTTCTTTTGGTCAGCTTTTCTCATGATTTACTTGAAATCTGCCCAAACAATTGTGCCCTTTGGATCGCCAGCCCAGAGACCTCCTGTTGCTGTAGCTTGTTGGGCTCTTCCCAAGGCATCCTCCACCCCCATGTTCCTGCCTAGGACCTCACACTTCCCTCTAGATAGGATGTCTAGTTTGCTTTTAGGTTAAGGTTCCCCTTTGAGGAAATATTCACAATTTTCATGTCACTGTCTGTGCATGCCAAAATAGCACTCCTGACAAAAGATCTAGATTTATTTAAAGCAGGGGTAGATCACCTGTGGCTTACAGGTGTTGTTGGACCAACTCCTATCCATAGCTATTGACCATGCTGGCTGGACTAATGGGACTTGATAGTCTTAACAACAAATTCAGGGGGCAAGGTTACCCATTCATGGTTTGAAATTACTGAATTGATTTGGGGGTTGTAATATAAACATACTTCTTATTTAAACATACAGTGGTACGTCGGGTTAAGAACTTAATTCGTTCTGGAGGTCTGTTCTTAACCTGAAACTGTTCTTAACCTGAGGTACCACTTTAACTAATGGGGCCTCCTGCTGCCGCCGCACGATTTCTGTTCTCATCCTGAAGCAAAGTTCTTAACCTGAAACACTATTTCTGGGTTAGCGGAGTCTGTAACCTGAAGCGTCTGTAACCTGAAGCGTCTGTAATCCGAGGTACCACTGTGGTTGAATTCCTTCTAGGCATCCTTACACTGATAGCGGTTAAGAACATACAAATCTCATTTGGCAATTTTAGTCCATTATGATTCCTTTGACAACTGTGTACAAGAACCAGGGGCAGTATTCAACTAACATATATCATCAGTGCAAGGATTTCTGCCTTGGTAATGAGACTTCCCCCCGTCCTCCTCCTGGGTGCACTCCAGCTACCCCCAAATCTGCTTGAGAGTGTTGGAGGAACCCCTAGAACAGATTGAGGGAGCATGTAGTGATAGGAGAGGTGGAAAACCTTCCATTGCACAAGCAGAAATACTTGCACTGATGGAACATTTAGTTAGCACCATGTTGGATACCCAATGTTATAATCTTTCAACGTGCTTTCATTAAATCTTTTGGGTGTCATTGGCAGCAGTCTTTTCCATACTTACCTGGGAGTAAACCCCTTTGAACACATTAAGTTCTAAGTAAACAGGATTTTGTGGGGTTTCGGTCTTTTAGGTGGCCTTTATATGTTTCCATACTTCTCATTAGCCATGACTGATCATCTTGGGCTTCTTAATCTTCACTTTTATAGATTCCTGTTCCACAGCGGCAACCCAGAACATCCAGGAGATATATTCGTCAACACAACAGTGGAAGTGTTGCCTTTTAAGGTATGAAGACAGAGAAGTCTGTCTCTCCCCCCCCCCCCTTGTATTTATCTTAAGGGTAAAAATGACTATCTTTCATACATGACACTTCTATTGATATAAGAGAATGTGGGTTTTCTCCCTCCCCAAAGATAGAACTATTAATCCCACCAAATCTTATCTCAAAAAACTGGAATAAGGAATGTATATTTCCAGAAGGCTGACATTCATGATCTAAGTGTAACCTACTTAGGTAAACCAGAGCTGCCACTACCCACTGAATGCAGAATTGTAGGACTTGGTTTAGCATTTATAGAACTTAGCTTGTGAAATTGACTCCAGTGGCCTTATCAGCCTCAGGATGCTTGGGAGGTGATAACAAAGGCCATACAACAGTTGTGGTACAATTAGGGCTAAGAAGAAAGGGCGACTGTAGTGTCCTCTCCTTGTGTTCCCCTAAATCTGATTGAGGGGTTCTTCCAATTCTCTGGAGCTAGGGTTGCCATATCTTGTAGAGCAAAAAAGAGGACAGCCTGAGCCACTGCCAGCCTGAGCTGGGGAAAGAGGTGCACATGCTTGGGTTGGTAGCAGCCACGGCGTGCAGAGCAGCCTGCGCCACCCCCCAAATAAAAACGACTCCCCGCAAACCCAGACATTTGCTTTAAGATGTAAAAATCCCCCCGGATGGGCATGTTAGGCCCCAAAAGAGGACATGTTAAATGCTGCTCTCTTTGCATCTGCACAAAAAGTAAAACTTTATTTCTTTCTCTTTTTTAATGACTCTGTTTGGGGGACTTCTAATCATGATTTGTGTACAGAACAAAGGGACCCTGCTGTAATATAGAGTTATCGACTGATCTGCTTATTTCTGTGACATCTTTACGTGTTCAGTCATATGTGCTTTTCTGCCCTTGTTCTCAAGGAATTGTTTTTAAAAAAAAAAAATCATGAAAAATTGGCATTTAAATTATATACATTTTGAGGCATATTTCCCATAAATGTGTGCTGTGTACGTTTAAGTTCTAAAATATGCATCTGTATGCTTTTCTATGCATTCTCCCCTAGAATATTCAGAGTAGAATTCAACATTGTGTTATGAGAAAACATTTCATCTGTGTAAGCATTGCAGTTTGCCAGACAGAATACCCTCCTCTCCTTCCCCTACATGATGTACTGAGGGTTCTCCTGACCCCCTCTCAAGCCAATTTCAGACTTTGGGGGAAACCCCATTGTGCAGGACTGCTTCCACTGACAGGCTTGTTAGGTGAATCCTGCCCCCATTTCCCCCATAAAATAAGCATTTTTACATGCAGTTTTATAATCTGAATGTCATTGCAAAATCCAGAGAAGTGTGTTTGATCCTTAGACTGTTGTCCCTTCAGTGAATGAGGCCAGAAACTGTGAAATTGGGTTGGTTCCTTTTTTAAAATGAAGGCCAAAATTCTTCTCTATCCCTTATGAATCGCTACATTGGCATATAACTAATACTTCAATTTTTTTATCTCGCTTTTCAGAGTGAAGAGTTGGTATTAAGCAGAGAAACCAAAGAGAAACGATTGGATGATGGGTATTTCAGAATAGGTAACACTGTGTAAAAGAAAGAAAAAAAGAACTGTTTTTACAAAAATTATCATCAACGAAACTGTTTTGTAACTGAGGTCCCATTTGCACTATACATTTAAATCAGTTTCATACTACTTTAAACAGCCATGGCTTTCCCCAAAGAATTGTGGAAACTGTTAGTTGTTAGAAGACTTCTGTTCCCCTCACAGAACTACAATTCTCAGAGTTCCCTGGGAATAGAGATTGGTTATAACACTACTCTGGGAATTGTAGCTCAACACCTGTAACAAGCTACAATTCCCTGAATTCTTTGAGGGAAGCTATCACTGTTTAAAGTTATATAGTGCAGATGGGGCTTAAGGCAACTTGTCTTATGGCCTGGTCTTATCTACCAAAGCCCCACAGAAGTTTGGGTGATGGCAGCAGAAGCCAGACTCAGTTGAGCAGCAGTTCACTTTTTGGTGTTACCAAGTGTAGGAGAAGGTACCTTGTAGCATCCAACAACTGCAAGGGATGAAGGAAATTCTTGATTGTCCTCCTATATTGTTAAAATAAACTCTGGATAGCTAAAGTAACAAATCGTAGTACCAGTTCTATATTTTTACAGGCTGACTATGATGCTGCTTTTAGTTGAAACAGAGATAATTTATGATATGAACAGAATAATGAGATTATGGTAACCCTTTATCTAGAAGTTTCAATTGAGAACTGAGATTTTAAAAATATGTAAGCTGGAGTATTTTTTTTTTTTGCACGCAAATCTCAGTCCCAAATAAAGAATATATTTGGATGAATGTTGAAAGTAATATATAGGGTTTGGGGATGCTGTTTTTTAATTTGATTTATGAGGCATTGAAGCATTGTTCAAACTGAGGCACAAAAATCCTGTTTTTGTGAAAAAGTAGATCTCTGACTGCTTCCACAAACTCTTACCTTTTCCTGTGTTGCCTTGGGGACTGCCGCAGTTGTGAACCCATTTCAAAACTAAATACAGTAGACTTACATGTAACATGTTCTTATGTGATGGCTTGCATTGGCTGAACGTTTTCATTTAGAATGCCTTTTTGCTTTCTGAAGGCAAATTTGAAAATGGAATGGCAGAGGGAACAGTTGATCCCAGTCTAAATCCAATTGCAGCTGTCCGGCTTCTAGTAATACAAAACTCATCTGTCTGGGCAATTCTAAATGAGGTAAGATTTCAACAGAATGCCTTGTATGACTAGAAAACCAACCTTCAAGCCACTTCAGGTTTAAGTCTCACTTTAAAAGAAGTGTTTTGTGACATTCCGAGTCTGTGGGACTATTGTGATAAACCTCTCCATGCTGGCATTTTGCAGACAGATTTTAGTCAATTGATGCGGCTTCCAGACACAAGTGATACACACTGCGGTTGTGTGAAATGCTGATGACACAAATCTCTCTCTCTCTCTCTCTCTCTCTCTCTGTGTGTGTGTGTGTGTGTGTGTGTTTGCTTGCTGCTTTGAGAACACTTGGGCACTTGCCTTGCTGAAGCACTCTATGACAGGGGTCAGCAAACTTTTCCAGCAGGGGGCCGGTTCACTGTCACTCAGACCTTGTGGGGGGCCGGACTTTTTTTTTGGGGGGGGGGAATGAACAAATTCCTATGCCCCACAAATAACCCAGAGATGCATTTTAAATAAAAGCACACATTCTACTCATGTAAAAACACGCTGATTCCCGGACCGTCCGCTGGCCGGATTTAGAAGGTGATTGGCCCACATCCGGCCCCCGGGCATTAGTTTGCCTACCCATGCCCTATGACATCCTAGTGCTATTAAGTAATTTTTGAATGTTAGGTTTGAACCAAAGGTGCTCTTCTCTTCATATCCAACCCAGAAGAGGTGTCTGCTAGCAGATGGCAGGGTTTGTGATCCCCCCCCCCCCGCACCACCTTGCATGCTGTTCCAGATAATTCCCAAATCCTAGGAAGTACTTTTGGAAGGGATTCAAAAAACAAACATTTTTCTGTTAGGTGCTGGAAGTTCTGCTCAGCTTCCCTATTATCACATTCAGTTTGAAAAGCGTTTTAGGAGTCTGCTTTGTCAGCTGTATCTGTGTGGAAAGCAACAGTTTAGATCAGCTGGGATGTTTCATGGTTGTGGGACAAGACTTTGTTATGACAAAAGGCAGCTTACAATCAAGGATAGACCTCTAGCGTTTCCACAGCAAACCGACTGGTTTATATTTAACATTGAAAAGGCACTCTTGTGTCAAAACACATGCATGCAGTATATGCACACCCAGAAGCCATGTTTAGTCTCTGCTGTCAAGCAGCTTGTAGAAAATGTGGTTCAGTCACACAGGGGTGGGGGGGAATTACAAGGAACTGTCTTTTACTGTAATGTGTGGTGGTCTTTTTCATAAACAGGTGTATATTTTACCAGCTGCTTTTCAACTCTGCATTGCAGATTCATATTAAAAAGCTCCCCAACTGATCAATCAAGAGGAACAAAAGAGATCTCCATCTTTTGAAGACTTTTCTACAAAATCCACCCCCCCTCCAATTGCAGAGTGAAGTCACTGAGCATGCACCTTATTTCCAACTCTGACTTCTCAGTGAAACTACCTCTTGTGAAATCTACTGTAGTTGAGAAGATAAGACTCAGCAAGAAAGATTTATTACAATCTAGAAACTGACCGGTATTATTTATCTTGGATCCATGAGTTCCTTCATGACTCTGCTGCCTAAGGATCACAGTATCCCCGATCCAAGTGATAGGGATACGCTACATGGAAGTTGTACATATTGTTACATTCCTCGAAGATGAAAAAAATATAAATACATTTTATGAAGGGGGTACTTTTTGGAGGTCCATTTATTTTGCTAATTCAAGCCCTCTTTTATAGATTATCAGGGATATATATTCAAAAGCATTAGGGGGATTTAATTTATTAAAATGATTTGAAAAGTACATATTTTTATGCAGGTAATATAACTCGATGCAGTTTTTTTTTTAAACGGATTATCTTACTTCTTGGGTTAACACTACAATTTACTTTGGTGATGAGGTGACCATATTTTGTAATATACTGCCATGGTTAGGAGTGTTAAATGGGAGTTTAAAGATGAAGCACTTTTGTACCATACCAAGAACGCAACTTTAAAAAGTTATCCTGCACAAAACCCATTGAAAGTAAATGTGATTTTGCATAGGACAACTTCCCCTATGGCTTAAGCCCAAAATCTAGGAGATGTTGTTCAAAGGCATAACATGCAAGGACTTTGAATAGCATTACTTTCTAATGCTCACAGTCCACAATATGTAATCATAGAAAGCATGTTGAGGAGTTTTGTACTTCAGTATGGTGTGTGAATCTGAAGTTTGATTCATCCTCTCCCATTAAAGGGAAATTTTGATAATGGATTATTCCTTTTTAAACCTTTGTACAATCTTCCAAAACAAGCCAATTTATTCATTTGGATAGAAAAGCGCTCTGTTTCCGCATTTACAGTTTTGTTTTTGCTTCACATCCCGTTTTGTATGATCTCTGCACATTCTTATGGAATGACTTAAACTTACCGTTTTATTAGGGATAACAGTGGAAATAGGTAGATACACAGTAACCTCAGCTGAGCTTTTTTAAAAATGTGATTTGTCTGTCCTTACTTTCAAGTGTTAAAAGTGATTTTTTTCCCCCTTTAAGAGGGCCCAGCTCCCGCTAAAAGCATTGCACTCCAGCTGACTGAAGCAAGGGACATCATGTGATTCTAGATGCTTGTTGTCTTTTGTACTTCAAGGAAAAGAAGAAGAGATCCTTGCTTGGTCAGTAGCCTTGAAGAGAGGCAATTCTAGCACTTTGTGCTCTGCAGCACAGTAAACACGCAATATGTAATAATAGTTTTTAAAGAACTCTCTTAACCCTAGCCAAGATATGAGAAGCTAAGTTGTTGTTTTTTTACCTCAACTGCACACCTGTCACTCATGCAGGTAAACAGAAGTTTACTTAAGTGGTGGTAGTTTGTTTCATGAGCTGAATCTTAAGATAATTCTGCATCTTGGATGCCAGCTTTGCCAAAAAAGAACGGTCTGCCTTCTCTCAAGGGTGAAAACGTTTTGTAAAATTTATGCGAATAGGTGTCTGCAAATAGGTGTCTGCCCCCCCATTTTTTTCTAAAAAGTGTCATAATAATATACATTTTTAAATCAAGTTTCAAATTGTTCAAGATGTTTCCACAATAGAGGAGGTCCCCTCCCCATTTTTTTTCCTTGGTTGAATCTGTCCTATATTTATAGACTAGGTTTGCTGAGACTCTTTACTTCTCCATTTGGCTGGGAAGATAAGTATGCGCTTAAGATTTTATCTTGTTTTACTATGTGTGTTGCCCAAAGAATGACTGTTATTGGGCATCGAATAAAAATAGTTAAAAAATAAAAAAAGAGAGCTTGTGTAGCATAGTGGCCGAGAGCCTGTCTTCAAACATCACCTTCCATGAGATCACTGGGTGGCCTTAGGTAAGCCACAATTTCTGTCTTAGCTCCACATCTGAAATACAGGCATAATGAGGCTGCAGGGTGGTTCTAAAGATTTATGAGGCAGTGCAAGGCACTTAAAAAACCAAAGTGCTACATAAATGCTAAGTATTTACAATTGTCATTGGGAAAAGTCGAATGCTGTCTGTGGTGCCAAACTTGCATTGAAACCAGTGTTCGCACAACAATTACAGGAGCAAGTATTTATGCATTTTGAACCAGTGCTTGATGATTTGGTAACACCACTAGCCTACTCGAAGGTAGGGGGGGTGTAGGAGAAATTCCAAGTCCATGGGACAAATTTCTAAGCCAACTTTGTATGTGTTTTGCATGGGGGATAATATGCAGACCTGTATCTCCAATTTGATTTGCTCTGAACAAGCTTTGTAACAGCCCTGGTCTTCCACTTAGCATAGCAAAGCATGGGGGCTATAGCTCCTCATTAAAGGTTGGCAGTATTGCTCCCAAGCTTGTACGCCTAAAAGGTTTGTAAAAATGTGTCAACAGTTGGTGGTATGAATTAAGGGGTTGTTTGATCTTTTGCTACATAGTATTACTAAATCCCAGAGTCCATCAATCAACACCCCCCTTCTAAGTTCATTCCGTTTGTGGCAACTACCCTTCTAATGCCCCTGATTTTTGTCCGCCAAGTGATCAAATTATTGCCTAGAAACCAAAGTGTTGTTTTCCTGCTTTTACCTAGCAGTCCAACTGGGCTTTACCCCCCCCCCCAGCAAATGCAACCTAATCTTCCACAGTATATTGAACATGTTGATTCTGGGCTGGGTGGGAGAGAGAACACAAATCAGCTAAAAGCAGGGGACGTAATACAGAGATCGTGTGGCGAAACAACCACCAAAAGTCTCCCCTTACTCATTGGAAATAAGAAAAAAAAATCCTGTCCTGCAAATGTAAGTTAACTTAATCCAAAACTTCTTTACATCTCTCTGGCCATTCTACAAAGATGACAAGCCTTTCAAATTAAGTCACATTCCCTGAAGATCAGATTTGTGCGTCACTTGTATTACGGCGTAGCTATTTGCTAAGGTTTTAATATACTATTGTGAATGTTTATAAGCCTTAAAAATAGCTGAGTAGGATGACAGCCAGCAGGTTTGATTTCTTGCTTTTATTAGACTTTGCTAGGAATGATTACAATTTTGGTAAGTGAATGATGTCAGTAGTAATTAGTTCACCAAAGGAGAAATGATGCCCCAACTCCTTATTCCCAGTCCGCTGTGTGGTTGCCAATTTCTGTTTCTGTGCTCGTGGAACCTGCAACTTTGGCCCTACAGCCAGCCATGTTTTCATTAACCATTGACAGTACTTGCAGTACAATTTATTTTTTGGAGCTAGGTTTTGGTTTTGTTAATCTTGCTGCTATATTTGAAAACCTAACTGGGTCATGTTAACCGTGCCTTTCATCAATGTTCTATGTGCCACAGCTGCCCATGTAATATTTGAAATAAATATTTTGAAAAAGCGTTATTGAATTCTTAAGCTAGTGAAAATATGGAACTCTGTACAGAACAGCTTTTGGATCAGAGCTTTTTTTGATACACCACTTTACCATTTGGCTTCTCTCTAAACCCTCTTTTTCCAAGGCTACTTTAGAAAGGTGCATACCGGGGTGGGTAACATGTGGCCTGAAGCCCAAATTCTGCCCAACTGCAGGTACAATGGTACCTTGGTACTCAAACAACTTGGCTCCTGAACAAATCGGCTCCCTAACGCCACAAACTCGGAAGTAAGTGTTCGTTCTGGAAATCTGTTCAACTTTCAAAATGTTCGGAAACCAAAGCACGGCTTCTGATTGGCTGCAGGAAGCTCCTGCAGCCAATCGGAAGCCGCGCCAGATGTTCGGCTTCCCTTAAAGTCATTCAAAAACCAGAACACTCACTTCCGGATTTCAGTTGCTGGGGAGCCAATTTGTTCAGGATCTAAGGTACGACTTTATTGTTTACTGCTTTCAGTTCTGAGACCACTTTTATTTGGCCTTGAAACAGTTTCTATGGAAGTGTATCAGCATCTGTCAAATCAAGGAGGCATTGAATAGCTTGCTTCCGTGCCTTTAGATGGATGTATACCCCTCCTTCATGAGAGAGAAAAACAGGGCTGTAAACTGCAAGAAACAAGAGCAGTTCGTATCAACCAAACTTGTTTCCTTTGGGATGAAAATGCTCTTTTAAAAACCATTTTTAAGAGTGTTCTTTTTCTTTTCTAAAGAACTTGCAGTGCCCCACTCCTGCAGAATTTCCCATACACCATACCCCTGTTTGTCAAACTATTGGGAAATGCTGTGCAAGGAGCTCTGCAAGCATTGCCAATTCACAGTACAGTGGTATCCTGGTTCCCGAATTTAATCCATTCCAGGAGTCCGTTCGACTCTCAAAACCCTTCGAAAACCAAGCCACGGCTTCTGATTGGCTGCAGGAGCTTCCTCCACTCAACTGGAAGCCATGTCGGACGTTCGGCTTCCGAAAAACGTTCACAAACCAAGATTCTGTTCAACTTCCAAGGTACAACTGTACTTTGAAAACTCTTTACTACTTTGCCGTCTACACAGAAGTAAGCCTACTGAATCCAACTGGGTTTACTCCCAGGTAAAGGGATAGAACAGTAGCCAAAGAAAGTACTTCCACTAGCACAAGGAACTACTTCCCTCACTTTCCATGACTGCTTATATATGTTTTCAGGAGAGAGGGGAGTTCAATTGTGCAAGCAGGAAATTGTTGAGCTAGCAGAAGTACTGTAGGAAACTGTGCTTCGTAATACTCATATTTGTTAACAAAGCTGTTTACAAATAGCAAAGTCAATGCCTTTTCAATGTTGCACACAGTTGTTCTTAAAAAATATTTATTACAGTAATGTACAACATTTTCATTAGGAAGGGACTGCAAGAGAATACAGAATCACTCTAAGTCTGCAGTTGTAAATACATTTTTTAAAAACCAAAACTTTGTACACACTGATCTACAGTGAAGAATAAGTTATTTACAGTAATTTACAGGAGCACCTCACCTTTGCTGACAGTGGTACAAGAGGCAAGAACAAGCAATCCATTATAAAGGCTGCAGTTTATTTCACTCTGTACGTATAGAAAACACAAAGCATTTTTGTGAAATTCCATCCCATCGCTAATGAAACCACATAGAGCAGGATGAGAAGTGCAAACGGGTAGAGAAGGATGACTGTGTTCTTCAGGAATGGCAAAGCTGAAAGTAGGAGAGAGTTTCAAAAGTGGGAAAGCATGCAATTTTCTGAAGGTGCCAATGGCAAGGAACATCACAATCAGCTTAATATTAACAGTCCTCAACAAAAAATACATGCCTAAAATAATTGTTGTTTCCAGTAAATGCATGCCCTCCCATCCTTTACAGAAAAGAAAACCTTGAAACGGGTGGCTAAGATGTGGCCTTCCCTGAAGTCATTGGATTATTAACTCCCAGCACCCCCAGGCAGCATAGGCATAGTATGAAAAGCGCTGTAGTGCTGCAAGATATAAGACACGGCCACATGTCTTCCCTCCGTTCTTAAACTTCATCTCTTTGGAATCTGGCATGTTCATAAATATATAACCCAAAGGATTGCACAACTGGCCCTGTGGAGCTTCGACCTTGTTTCTTGAGCAACAGCAACTACCCTCCAACCATGCTGCATCACAAAACCATATTTAAAATTGAGTGAAAGTCCAGAATTTCACTGCCTGTTGCCCAATTGATACTGCCAACTCTATCCCAAACAACAAGGTAGAGAAATGCAGGTTTGAAGAATGCAAAAAATACTAAGGAAATCCCCAAGGGGGAAACCCTCCCCCACCCCCCCAAAAAACCAGAAAGCTGACTTTACACATTCTCACCCACAGGGACAAAAGCATGCATAGCTGCAAGCCAGTATAGCTTCTGTTAGCTCCACATTTGCAAGCGCAGTACTTTCACAAAGGGATGTAGAGTCACGTGGCAGGTCGGGTTAAAGCCACTACATATTACACAGCACTCTGCAGAGCTTGTAGAGTTGCTGTCAGAGTGAGCCCTCCCCTGATGCTTATAAAGTTTACTCATACTGAAACAGAGATTTAGCAAAAAGGACTGGGAAGAAGGCACTATTCTTGTTGCTAACTAGGTTGCAAAGGCTTCGATACTTACCACTGTACCCTAGAAATGTCACGTAGATGTAATAACCAATTGCAGTCAGCCAGAAAGTATTCCCAACGAAATAGCCAATAAATGAATTCAATAAAATTACATCTGCAAGAGAGAAAACCAATGTTTCTTAACCCAGTGAACTTCTGCTCACTGAAGGTCCCAAAAAGGGTGCTGTGTACCATTGGCGTGTTGCCTCCAGCAGAATACAGAAACAGGCTGGAGCTCACTGTGGAAAAGCCATATGGGACACTTTAGAGAAGGTCCACGGAGCTCTTCAGCCACTGGCTGATCCAAAGCGAGCTGCTGGCCAAGTCCTTTGACAGGCTAACCTTGCCTGAAGCCACCTCCAAACTCACATAAGCAGGGCCTAAGCACTTGTCTGCCTGCCCTCAGAGGAGGCAACTGTGAACACACCAAAAGGGTCAGGTCAAAGAGCAACTGCCTCAGCCAGAAACATCATGTCTCCCCACTCCTCCCAGACCAGCACTGAGCATGGTTGTGAGGGAACCCAATCTGGAAGACTCCTCAGGGGGGAAAAAAAGCCTGGTTGTGGTACTAAACTGTGGCATGAAGCATTGCCAGGTTTGCAGACTCTTACTGTCAGAAAAGAATACCACCCCCAACTAGCCCAGGAAATAGGGGAAGGAAAGGGAGGGAGAAAACAGAAAGGGGGGGGGGCAAAACCTCCCTTAAAAAGAAACAAGAGGCAGTGACTAGCCAGAAACAGAGCCTAGCCAGTAGACCTCTTGGTCTGGAAGGTAGGGAGTTTCTCCTCCTCTTCCAGAAGAAAACTGCAGGATTTTGCCTCTCTAATCCTGCAGGAGCCACCATCACTATAGGGCGTGGTGCCCCCTAGGATCCTCCAGGTGAATTACAGTGTCAGGACAAAGCAAGAGAAGGCAAAAAATGTTTCAAGTCAGGAAAGGGAAGGTTTACTTACAATGGATGAAGAACAGCTGTATGAAATGTAAGATGACGAGAAGTGGATAAAAAGCATTCAAATGAACATCAAAGGCATATCCCCACTCTACGTCACAGTCTCTGTTCGGGTGCTTTGTCAAGTACTTATTGGAGATGAACCTTGGGGAGCCGGGGGGGGGGCAGGGAGAGAATTTGGAACAGACATGTTAAAAAATAGTATGAAACTTCGACAGTTTCAACTTTTTGGCAAAATTACAGCCTAGAAAAATTAATCCTTGCTATTTTCCATTTGTCCTATTCTGAAGAACACAAATGCATTTCTTCCAGTAGCACCTTAAAGACCAACTAAGTTAGTTCTTGGTATGAGCTTTCGTGTGCATGCACACTTCTTCAGATACCTTGGTCTTTAAGGTGCTACTGGAAGGAATTTTTTTATTTTGTTTTGACTATGGCAGACCAACACGGCTACCTATCCGTAACTGGAACAAATGCATTTATGGACTTACAGGGCTCTGGTAAGGATTACTGAAAACACTACAACATAGGAAATGTTTCTGATTACCTGAAAGCCAGCTAAACAAATGTACATATCAGTAAGAAGACTGCGGAACCAGGGCAAGAGGGGAAAGATTCTTCCTCTATCCTATAACTGATGCAATATGGTTTGGTATATATTAACTCTGAATGTACTGTCCTAGTAATTCTGTAGTCCTAGTCCCTTGCACATTTTCTCTCTCGCTGCAATGCACAAATATTTTAAATATGAAAATATTGATTAACATGGCAGCCAATTTAACAGCTGCAGTGAGTAGTTTTCCATCTCCATGGCTACCTTCAGAAACATACCCTGATACTAAAGTACATAACCGCCCAGCATATATACTTATACCTTAAGCATTCCCTTTTTGCCAGATTTTGAACCAAAACCTTCTGCTGGAACAGCACTACACATCTAGCCCAGAGATGTGAAACATGTCTACTTAAACCCTTCTTCCTTACAAGTAGACAAGCTTAGGACTGTAGTTGAAGGTTCCAGCAATCATATTCTATACAGCAAGATTCAAACATGTCAAAAAAACACACATCCAATTCTACTCAGGTTGTTTTAAAGACTTACCACATGAAAGTTGCAATTAGAAGGCCAACTCCTATGCAGTCTATAAAGATGACCCAGAGCAGCAGCTTTATCATTTCAACAAAGCCCAAGCCCAACACAAAGCCAAATCCTATAGTGGATACTGAAGGAGGAAGATGAACAGCAGAGGATTAACTCTCGACACGAAAGTAGGTTGAAACAATACTCATATGCTCTCAATTTTTCTTTCACTTAATTTTACTGGAACAATACTTGTAGCATGTTTAGTGCTGTGCTGTTATAAGGCTTACAGCGTAAAATTGTTGAGTATATGAATACAACTAGAATTTGCAAGAGTAAAATGTGTGGGCTGAGTTCACTACATGTACACAAAGCAAGAAATGGGCAACTGTGTGATCTCTGGCACATGTTTGTGTAGGATGTGGGACATCAACACAAATAAAGTTAAACCTTTCTGTTCATAAAAAAAGCTAATCACGCATTGTTGCACAGTGCAGAAATAAACAAATCCACAATGTAAGTTCTCAGACGGCAGAATTTCTGCCTGCCTCATAATTTTGCCAGGGTAATTGGATTTTTATCACTTAGGGCAGGCATAGGCAAACTTGGCCCTCCAGATGTTTTGGGACCACAACTCCCATCATCCCTAGCTAACAGGACCAGTGGTCAGGGATGGTGCGAGTTGTAGTCCCAAAACATCTGGAGGGCAGAGTCTGCCCATGCCTGACTTAGGGTTTGTCATTCTTCGTCACATGCCAGGGATCACAGAACTGAGAATTTTAAAACCATGCAATGCACAGAACAGATTTGCTGTGGACTGCAGTATGAAGTAACTGAAGCCAAAATGTGAGGGAATCTTTATCAGTGTGGATGCGGCAGGTATTGCAATCATAGTTTATTCACTGCTTGTTTTCATGGATGAGGCGCAAGAGGGAATGTGTAGGAACATATGTTCTCCACTGAATGAAATTATAGAAGCATGGGTTTTACACAGAAAAAGCTACAGCAGTACAAATGATGTATTTTTCTGGAACAAGCCCAGCTCTGGTCAACTATTCCCTGTATGGTATTCAATAAATTTCTCAGGTACTCACCGCATAGCCAGATACTCAGCAACACAAGGAAAGCTGGGTCATCTCTTGCCCACTGGTCTTTCGTTTGTTTCCTGTAATGGAAGTTCCTGTACACTTTCTGTGGTGAAGTGAACAGATACAGCATCTGCCACAGAGCAAACTCAAAGTCCATATGCCGAAAGTGAAGGAGTCTCCTCAAGTATTTGTAGCGCTTGAACCCTGCTGTGTGCCTGGCTGCCTCCCTAGAGTTTAAAGAGCCGTTGTCATGATCTAGGGAATTAAGAGACGTGGTAGGCAACATCTTGCTGAAAGGGAAAGAAAAGAGACTGTCAGGGGTTCAGGAGCAGAGACACAGGAGAAGGAGCAAATGGAGAGTGAGGAGGAGGAATACGAGGGGGGTGTAGGCAGTGACAGTGGTCAGAGAGAGTCCACGAGTCTCTCCAGCGAATCGGAAGATTCACAGAGAGGAGCGCCGATGGCCAGGGCAAGGGGGGTGCCAAGGGGGAAACCCCAGAAGGAAGGGGCCAGCGGGGACTCCCTGAGCAGCAGTTGGAAATCAGGACCAGCGTCCCCACCAGAGCGTAGTGGGGGGGAGGAGTCCCAGGCATCAGGACCAGTCTTCCCACCACCAGAGGGAGGAGATGAGTCAGGATTGGCCACGCCTCCATCGGAGAGCGGGGAAACGGTCAAGAGGAAAGTCACCGGCTGGGCGGGCGCGCCAAGTTCAAATGTACAGGCGAGCGGCACAGCAGGTAGCCCGGATAGGGAGCCAGGTCCCAAAGCCCGCCGGAAGGAAGGGCAAGAATCAGGGGGGTCAGTGTCAGAAGAGTCCAGGAGGGAGGAAACCCCAGGGGGCAGAAGGACCCAGAGGAGGAAGGAACAGCGCAGGAGGTGGAGCCGGGCTAGGATCTTAAACTGGTGCGGAAGGGGCAGTGACTCAGAGGGGACTTCGCCTGTCTAGAGTCTAGACGTAGGGTTGCACGCTCTGGCTTTAAAATGGAAATTATACTTCAATAAAGACTTTTGTACATAATATCAGCCTGGCGTTGGTCCTCTGTGAGCTGGGACCTAGAGGGAGCCCTGACAGAGACCAATGGATTTAAAAAACAAACAAAATAAAGGTGCAAGTTATCACATTTAGGTTACAATCCTTAAACACACATATCACAGAGTGAACATCATGGAACAAATTGGGGATTGCTGCCAAATAAACAGAGAATTTTGCCATAAAGCATGTCACAGGCAAGGTGAGTCTTTGTAATAACAGCTGAGCAATAATAATAATAATAATAATAATAATAATAATAATTGGGAATGACTTCCAATGGAAGTCTTTTGAAGCTCAACTGCAGACATGCTCCCTTGGAATCTAGTGGATCTTACTGCCCTCTGAGCAGGCTTAGAATGACATGCCCTTGTCACATGACCCCACTTTGTTCTTTACCCTACCTGAAAACAATGCAATGTAACTGTGATGCAATGTCTTAACAGTAGACACAGCTCATATCAAGTTCAAGATCTCTCAGTAACTGCACAAACTTGGGCACCTGCAATCTCCTTTGCTCTTTTAGAAGAGCAAGGACATGGATGCAATCATAACCATATTCCTTCCTTCCTTAGTCCCAGAGAGCTTTGCAAGCACATAATTCAACGCTCGGCAACTGCATATAAAGCTCAATCCTACTCTTTTCTACCCACAATAGGCTAAAAGTCTGTTCAAAATAGAGGAGGCATCAATGTAGCTAGTGGTATAGCAGTGGATAAAGAAAGTTGGCAGAAGCAAGCAGAAGGAAATGGAACAGGCGAACAGAGCTGGGATGAGCAACTGCCCTTCAATAATCTGTACAACTACTAAAGAGCTTGCTTTCAAGTAATGCTGCAATCACAGAACAACCATTGGCACCAACTGGACATCCAAGTAGAGATATTTAAGATCACAGATTGTTTTCTTAAATCCACTTTGTCCTGTTGCCACTGTTAACAGCTTGCTGCAACCCTGACTCTGTGGCTGTTACATACATGCAAGCAGCGGGGCTGTCAGGGCAGGACTTCAGGGCAGATGTTCAGGACTTCATCCAGCAGAGTGAGCCAGAGAGCCTCCAAATGCATCAGGGCTGGCTTATCACATTTTGAAAAATATGATACAATACACAGCATCCTTTAAAGATAACCTCCCTCCTTTGTGGAAGTACTGACTATTCTCCTTTTGGGCTTTCCCCTCCATTAAATGCTCTTCCATACAAATAATAATAATAATAATAATAATAATAATAATTTATTATTTGTACCCTGCCCATCTGGCTGGGTTTCCCCAGCCACTCTGGGCGGCTTCCAACAAAGATGAAAAGTACACTAAAATGTCACATATTAAAAACTTCCCTGAACAAGGCTGCCTTCAGATGTCTTCTGAATGTCAGGTAGTTGTTTATCGCTTTGAATAAATTCCTTCAACACAAAAAAACTGGGGTGGAGTCCTTCTTCCCACCATCTAGGCCTAGTACAGATGCAGCAAGAACCCCACAGCTCAATGTTGCAGCCACAAGCCTTAGTCTTGCATACTCCCACTTGACCTTTGCCTAGGATTAGAGATGTATTTTTCTGGTACCAAACACATTTTCCATCTCACTGAAAATGAGGCCTAAGCAAGGACCAGATCCTGCACCATGACTTCATGAAGCACCTCTAAAGGCTTCACCACAAGCTTTACAAGTTTGTTAACAAAGGGTTAAAAATCAGTCTCCGCCGTATGCATTTCTCAAATGCCAAGCAACTCTGATGAGTAAGAATTTAAATGAACAAGGATGAAAGTTCCAGCATCATGCTGACAAGAAAAAAAGCAAACAAGCAACAAGCTAGCTACTATCCCCTCCCATGACTTACAATACATCAGGCATGTCCAACTCCCAAGAGACTGTGATCTACTCCCAGTATAAAAAAACTGGCAGTGATCTACCCATTGTCATTGGAGGGAGGAGGAGTGTGCATGCATAGGGTGGGTGGATTGCCCAGAGTTGTTGAGCTTTTTAAGGGGATGATTGCAAAGAGTTTTTTTAGCTCCCCCCCCCAATAACCTTTTGTGCATGATAAGGATCCCACAATCTACCAGGAACAGCCGGGGAATCTACTGGTAGATCGCGATCTACTGGTTGGACATCCCTGCAATACAAGATTCCCAAATGGCCAGTTAGGGCTGGAAATGGAGAAAGCACAGTGGACATGGATGTGGAAGGAAAGCGAGCCAGTTAATGAGACTGGACAGGTAATAAAAGGCAGAGAACGAACGTTTGCAAAGGTGGTGAAAAAGAAGGAGGATTATTTATTATTTATACCCCGCCCATCTAGCTGGGTACAGAACAGAAATAGCCAAGAAAAGACATAACAGCCCGTATTTTGAGAATATGCCAGCCCGCCAGCTGACTGGGTGCGGTTTGTTTAGAGTGGATAAAGTCAGGGAAAAGGCAGCTGGTCACTTTTAGCAAAAACCCAACGAGTTTCAAGCAGCCTGCCCCACCCCACCCCACCTGGTGTGTCAGTGGCTGAGTGGGTATGGATAATTTCACACGACCTCAAGTGCCCCCTCGTTAACCCTGGCTCGACACGGGTGTAGGGGGTGCGTGTGAATGCGGGGAGCAGGTGCTGCTGAGGGAGGGGCCAGAAGGAGGACGCGGAACCTGAGCCTTCCAGAACCCCGAGCGAGAGAACTCACGGAACGTTCCGCGGCCGCTTCCGCCCCGCGCAGCACTGCGGCTCCCGGCCCCGACGTCCTGCGTCCCTCACGCGACGACGCTTGGGGGGGGGAGCGGAAGGTAGAGGGGCGCGCGCCTCTCCTCCCCACCCTCCCACAGGAGCTCGCCTTCTGCCGCCTATCAGCCGCCGCCGCCGCCAACTCACAGCAGCTGATCTGCGTGTTTTCCTCAGTAACTTCCGGTAAAAGGGACCCCCCAAAGCGCATGCGCGCTGAGGTGTATGACGGGTAGGCCCCGCCCAAAACGGATGGTGGAGAGGACGACGGTTAGACATCGGTTGCGCACACAGAGCTTTAACACAAAAAAGGTTAGAGCAACCCCTCTGTGCTTGAGCAATTTCTTGCTCCCTTCCCCTGCGTAGAAATTGACGGCAAACAGCAAGACTTTTAAACGAAGCTGTGGTTGGGCAGGATGGTCTCAAGGACAGATGGATAATGGATAGTTTAGTTGAGAATCCTGGGGATCCCTTCCAAGCCTGACATTCTATGATTCTCTCTCCTTCCTTACAAATGGTAGCAGCAAAGACACGAGTCGCTGCCGCCGTAAACGTATCAACCTTCGATCCAAGAGGAGATGCGACCTTTAGTAGAAGAGAAACTTCTTCCTTTTGCTGCTGCTGCTTTGTTTGTGTGGGTGTGCCACTGGCAAGTCACCTCTACACTAAAAAAAAGGACAGCTCTATTAAATGTACTTGCTCTATGTTAAAAAAAAATGGCTCCTTGGAGGGGGAACAGGAAGTGACGTCTAGTTCCCTGCGACCTTTCAGTAACTCCCTGCGCAGGTGAGAAGGGTCGGCCAAGATGGCGGCCGCCACCGCTGCTGGGGCTGCGGTGGGCAGCGGCTGGGGCTGCTGAAGGCGCCGCCGGTCGAGAGACAACACCGAGAAGCGGCGCCAGGCGGAAACCGGCCGCCACGATGCCCAAGTACTACGAGGATAAAGAGAAGGATTTCCGCGCCTGCGCAGGGGTGCGCGAGGACCTGAGGGCTTGCCTGCTGGAGAGCGACTGTGTCATCCAGGTACATACCCTCCAACATTTCTCCGATGAAATTAGGGACACCTTGGTCCATAATAAACATGCATAAATAAATAAATAAATAAATAATTTATACCCCGCTTATCTAACTGGGTTGCCCTAGCCACTCTGTGCAGCTATATAAAAACATCACGACTTAAAATGTCTTCTAAAGGTTGTGTAATTATTTATCTCCTTGGCTCTTCTGGCACCTCTCAGATGGACACCGTTGACATTATAAGAGAACAAGGGACTTGTTCATTGTGAGTTCCGGCATCCCTTTTTCCCCCCAAAAAAGAAAAAAAGCACTGCATAGCTCCATACTCTCCAACATTTCTCTGATTGAAATAGGGCCGTCCTAAGGAAAGTGGGACGTTCTGGGATCGAATCAAAAACCAGGAAGGCATCTGTAAATCTAGGACTGTCCCTGGAAAATAGGGTAGGGGCACTTGGAGGGTCTGCAGGTAGAGAATGGCTTCAGAGACTGGCATACCGTTAATTCAGATGAGATTGAGAAAATTGGGTGTAAAACTTTTGTCGCCAGGGGAAATAACCCATTTCTTGCTGGCTTTCAATGTGCTGTGAAGAAGACCTTTTCGTTCTACAAGGTTTCATTTGGGTCTTGCTGAGCCCTACCTAGTTGCTTTTAAACACATTTTCCTGCTGTAGTCTCTTGTGTTCTTTTAAATTGTTTGTTACTATTGTTTTTAATCAGGTTGCAACTTGCCTTGGGAAGATTTTATTTTTGATACAACTTGTGTGCCTGCTGAATAAATATGCTGGCTCCTCACTTTAATATCTTTTATGACAGGAAGGGAAAGGGCCCAAACTGTGCTTGAAGGAAGGCCATTGCAAAGGATTACTAGTTTCATTTTTTGAATGCAAAAGATCATTGGTGAGTAGGTGAACTGTACTGCAGATTGTGGTCACATAGTATGTTACATATAAGACACAACTGAAAGATTTTTAATTGTTACGGGTTTGTTGGGGGCCAAATTCCCCTAAATTCCTGGGTGTCAGATCCTCCCCATAATTTCTGGATGTAGTGAAATTTGGAATTAATCAGAGTTTGGTTAAACTTTGCCGAAAAAAGAAACCCTGTGGATTTAGTTATTCTAACAAGCCAAGCCAGCTCTGCAGAGCTAACTGGATGGGCCATGAGCAGGAGGCAAAGGCTGGTGTTGGCCCATCAAGAAAACCATCAGAGGGCAAGACTGCCAGGCAAGGGTATTGGGACCCCTTCTCTGCTGGGTGCTAATGGGTAGAGGCAAAAGCCAGGTTTAGGGTTTTAATTTTGAATGACTAGGCTGTGGGGGGGGGGGTCCTTGGAGTTTTGCTCCTCCATGTGAGCTGGGGATATGACAGGCTGTAAGAGACACAGAGGATGGCTTTTGCTCACCTTTGAATCCAGTGCTGCCCTTAAGGGGGGAGCCAGGCCCTCATAGGATGTGAGTGCTCTGCAATCCCTTCATCTAGGTGCAAGTTGTATATATGTGCAAATAAAACCATATATTAAAAAAGCAGAGTCTCTGTTGTGCCTCATTGTCTCAAAAAGGAATGCAGACCCAGGTAAGCGCACCTGCAGCCCCTGGAATATTGCACCACTTGTGGAGATTGGGATGGTGTTGTAACAATATCAATGGTGTTACAAATTTGTTATTGCTTGCAAGTGTTTCTTTTGTTTTATTTACAGTAGCATTACTGTTCCACTGATCATGAAAGGTAACAGTTAAAATAAAAGCCATGGGATATTTAGTGTGACAGTTTAGGTAAATATTAGGTTAAAATATACAGAAATTTATTGAGGAAAAGTTAACCATATTTTAAAATAAATAAAAGAAGCATGATGTCCTGGCCCTCGCTGCCAGAAGAAGAATATGAACTCCCAGTTCTGTATCTGCCAAAGATTTTAACACATGAATCAAAATGGTACATAGGTAAGGCACAGGTTGAAGGTGCAGCAGGTATGTAAGAGGTATAGACACATGATAACGCTCAAGTTAATACATTGATCCAACAACCAACATGCCCCCTGTATCTTCTTTTTGAAGAGCAGGGCAGGGACAGCTCAGCATAAAAGCCAGCCAGAGTCCAGGGACTGGGCAAGCATCCAGGCACTCTTTTGAATGGGTTGGGTGTGCAATATTTGTTTGCATAGGTGCTGGCATCTCCATGTCCTTGGAGACAGGGTTGGCGTTGGTGTCAGCTCAGCATCCAATTTACTCTCAGTCATCTGCCTAGGAGGTGGCAGCTCTACACTGACTGCTTAGTAACTTTTTATACTATAAGCCAAAACATTCCTGTAGTAGCTTGAACTTCTTGTCTGGCTGCCTGGGCTCATAATCCAATGATGTAAATCATTTCATTGGACTGCATTTGGAATGTCTTAATTGGAGGCAAGTTCAACACCATAGGAATTTATCTGCACTGTCTGTCAAGTATCTATTCTATAAAAAAAATTACCCAGAGTTTTGAAGCTGGGTGTTGTCAGTATGTTGAAGACACTAAGCTGTTTATTTCTTTCAGCGTCCATGAGTGGTAGTCTTGGCTCTAAATTCAGCAGTGTCTGGATACTATAGGATAGTGGGTGAGGTTAAACAAATGTAAGTTAAATCCAGACATGATGGGGCTGATGCTGGTGGGCCAACCCAATGCTTTTGGGAGAATTGGTATTTATATCTTCTTTGAGTACGCACTGCACTGAAGCCTCTTCAGAGCCTTAGAGTTCTGGAAAAACAGGTAGTGTCAGTGCAAGGTGTGCCTTTTATCAAGTGCATCTGTTGTGCAGCTGACCCATTTTAGAGTAGGGAAACCTCACCATGCTAACTTGTGCTTTCATAAGCTTGAGGATTGACTGCTGTGAATATTTTAATATGGCACTTCACTTGCAGATTGTTTGAAAACTGCAGCTGATGCATATTGGCACAGCCTGTTGTTATCTGATGGATATGTGGGGACGGGTATGAACATATCCAGTACGCACTGCTGTTTTTCTAAGGCTGTACCAGCTTGAAACAACACACGTTATATATACCTCCTCTCTCTATAATCCCTGTTTCCAGTTAAGATCTTTTTATCAGCACCTGCTTTCTTCATCTTCATTATATGTGGTAAAATTATCAACAGCTAGGGATCTTCATAGTGTAGTTACCTCAGTTGCAGTGACTTCCTGAGGCTGGTGAGACTAGTTCCTACCTTCCTTATGGCCTTAAAGGGGGATACAATATGTGCTTAATTGGGGTGGCTTTGGAGGGTGGCATGATGGTTGTCCAATGGAAATCCCTATTTATTATTTTTCTTTTTTTACTGCTGAGCGTATTGTTTTCATTGTGTTCATTTTATTTGGTGGGTTTTTAATTGCATTTTTATCTTAAATCTGGGAATGATGGCATATAACAATTTAAAATAAACTAAGGGTCATAACCTTTTAATGGTTCTGTCTCTTGTACCTTTTTGTAAGGCACTAATAAAACTGGTAGTAGTATTAGAGTGTTAATGGTTGTAATATAAAACTTGTTTCTTCTTAAAAGCTGGATAACAGAGCAAGATTCAGAGGAAGAAAGGGATACTGAAGACTCTCCATTACGAAGCAGCAAGCAGGGGCAATCTTGGATGCACTGACACCTTGAGATTAAAGACTGGAATAAAGAAATTACTTACTGCATTTCCCTAAACCCTGTTTCACTTCTATGGAAATTAATTGTGTTCTAAGTACTGAATGCCTGAAGCTGCTAAATGCTAGAACTACTACAGTGAAAATAAAATCTGGCCATTTGTGGTGATCACATTTTAAATGAAATGTATTGCATCTTCATAAGCACTTTAGAGTCCCTTCACCTGAAATGCTTCATTTTGGGATTACTTCCTCTTGGGGTTCAATGGTTGGATAAGTTTTGTCTCCCAAGTTATAAAGTATTTTTGTACTAGCCTTTCTTTTTGGTATTCTGCAGTGATACAGAAGTTGTCAGCCAGCTTGTTCACATAAGGGATAGGTATTCTGATCTAGGAAGGGGATATCTAGGTGTGGAACCAGTGTGATAACCATGCTGCAGTGTATTATTACAAGTCGCTGCCTCTGAAAACAGTTTGGAAATTCAACTGGTGCAGAATTCAGCAGCCAGGTTGCTCACTGGGGCAAGACGGTTTGAGCATATAATACAAATCCTGGCACAACAAATTTATTTCCGGGCCCAATCCAAAGTGCTGGTTTTGACCCATAAACCTTTAAACAACTCAGGACCCCCAGTATCTTAAGGACTGCCTCTCCCTATATGAACCTACCAGACCCTGCAATCCTCATCTGAGGCCCTGCATGTCTCGCTTCCATGAGAGGTCTAAAGGGTAGCAACACGAGAACAGGCCTTTTCTGCAGTGCCTCCCCATTTGTTGAATCCCCAGGGTGGCGAAAATATTCCTCTTCAGCAAGGCCTTTGACTGTTTAAACAGTCTATGGCCTTTTAAATGTGTTGGGGGTGGTTATTGGGGTTTTAATTTTTGCTACTATGTTTTGTGTTTTTATACTGTAAATGGCCCTGTGATCTGTGGATGAGGGTGGTGTATAAATTTAATAAATAATGATTATGCTCAACCAAGCCAAGTCCTGTGGAACTAGCTGTATCTCTGCAGATGGGGATGTGTATTTGCATGCAGACTCCTAGAAATAATACCACCAGAGAAACTGCCAAGATTTGGATGTGAACTGTTATGACTGTATGTAGTCCAATTTGATTTCTGCCTCACAGAGTATAGAAGTAACTGCAAGCTTGCACATTCCAGATATCAACTGGTATTATTCCACTGGCAATAGTTTCAGAACTAGGACATTTTGATGTTGCTTTTTCAATTTTCCCTTTCCGGCAAGCATGCTTCCATTATGTTTTGGAATTGAAGATCACAATTCTTTTACTATCTGTCTTGAACACAGTTACTGTGTTCAGTAAAGAACTCCAGCATCATTCTTGGTACCTTAATGGCTAACAAATTTGTGGTGACATGAGCTTTATTTAAAAAATGTGTGTTCAAGGTGACATACGAAAACATTAAAATGATAAAAGGTTCATCATAAGGTGCATGAACATTGTGTTCAGCAAGCTTTCCAACAAAAATACTCTTTTGTAAAAACAAATAAAAATGCTGAGCAGAGCAATTCTAAATGGGATCAAGAACAACTTTCACTGACTTACACCTGCCGTATGAAACCTTAAGATGTGGAAATGAATATGAGTTCCCCACTTACCACACATTGGGAAGCAAGCCTGGTTTTTTAAAGGTAGGTGCAGTTGTGTGTATTTCATTTAATGCAATGGTCTCTTACTTACATTAGAGAAAGGCAAAGGTGCATGCTCAGTTAATGTGCTTTTTTTGGAAGTACATTTGTTTATTAACACACACACCATTTCACACATGCACACCCCAAAGTTTTCATTCTGCCTCTGCCTGGGTGCTCCATATCTCTGAAGTGCATAGTGCTGACTTGAATAAAGTATCTCATTATCTGTGAGGGGAGGTGCGTCTGAGAACTCTTGCATGGATGCCATCTGGACCTGGCAATTTGCCTGATTGTAATTCGTCTCTTAAGCCTAAACTTTTACCTGCCATCTCCACTTATCTGCCTTGTTAGAACCATGACAGACGTGACTCACTTTACACATTCTATTCCCTCCCAGATTCACTGATCCAATTTTCTTTTCCTCCTCTCCCTATTATGGTGTTCAAAGAGAGAACAAGGTGTAGCCACTTCTAGGGACAATTGAGTAATCTGCGCATTTGACCATGGATGGTAATGCATTTTAACAAACGGCATTGCGGCTTCCTGCTTCATGACCTGAATTCGGTACACATACATATGTAAAAATACATGTGTAAAGATATATTGGGCCTACTGGACGGGTCTGGATGCCGCATTTTAAAAAACGAGGACTCCCATGTATGACTCCAGTTACCGAGATGACTCGTGTCGTGAAGAATCGAAGGCGTGGCCTCTTGCAACCCGGGCTCACTGGGTGGTTCCTCAAAAGTCAACGGTGCAAAGAAGAAGTGAGCAAAGGGAGAGCTACCGTAGAGCGTTGCACGGAGCGCGCGAGGCGCTGGATTCGGCCTGCGGCCTGCGCTGGCCGCGTCTCTCCTGTAGGGGGCGGCGCAGCTGCTGAAGAGCCGCCGGAGGAGCCTGGCTGGTTTGTGGCGTCATAGCCGGCTGGGTGTACGCGCGTTTGGGTGGCGGGCTTGCTGCAGCGGCAGAGGCTGCCCTGGGGTGTGGGGAGCAGCAGCCGCCGCCGCCGCCGCCGCCGCCGCAGGAAGGAGGGGCTGCAGCGTCTCCCCGGACGGGGCGGGGGCTTGGAATCCCGTCCAGCATGTGGCGCGAGCCTCGCTGAAGAAGAGCAGCGGCTCACCTGGAGCGAGGTAAGCGGCTTGCCTTTGGCGAAGGGGCGCTTCTCTGCCCCAGCCCCGCGCGCGTGTGTGTGTGTGTGTGTGTGTGGAATCCCTGCGGCAGACAAAACGCAGCCCAAACAAGACGGGTGGTGGCCGGGCCGGGAGGAGGCAGGAAAGGTGGCCGAGTCGTAGCGCATCCTATCGGGTTGCCTCTCCTGTTTTGCAAGGAGCAGCCTAGCTGAGGAAGAGCGTGTGTGTGTGTGTGTGTGTGTGTGAGAGAGAGAGAGAGAGAGAGAGAGAGCGAGCTCGAAAAGATACGTGCCCTACCTCTTTGGGTAAGGATGCTTGCCATTTTTTTCTTGTTTAAAAAAATGCTTTGTTTTGACGTTTTTTGAGGGCGGGGGGAAGCTGGACGTGCTGCGCTTTGAAGGCGGATGCCGTCTTGGAGACATCTTTGAGGACAACTGTCGTGCGGGTCCCACTCGGATGGAGGCTGCTGTTTTTGTGTTCAGTTTGTGGCGTTGTCTGGGCACTGGATTTGTGTCATGCAGGAGCTTGAGTTGGCAGGAAAAAGAAACAACCCTCGAGTTAGTAAGGATATGGCACATCTGTAGGTGTCTTGCTGGGGCATATGGGATTTGTTTTGAGGGAAAACAGGCGCACAGGCCGCCTTGACCAGACAGCGGGCTTTTCTTTTCCTCTGAGATCTCTTGTAAACCTAGACATCGTTTGAATAAAGTGTGAGCGTCTGCTGTATTTTAAAACAAAAAACAAACAAATCCTAGACTATATATCCAGTACTTGCTCCTCGGTCCTGTATATTTAGATAGCATGATGTTTATGGGGAACATTCATTTTGAAAAGGCCTTGAATACTTCACAAAGGCACATGAGCATCTTATGACAGCAGAATATATCTTATATAAAAAAAAGCTCCTTGAAGGTGTTTTTTTTCCCCCCGTTTCCTCAAATGCTGTAAATTATGCATGCTTGAAACTGCACTAGCAACATTGTTCTTAAAGAGAACATTTATGGCTGGTGGGAAAATGCATGTAGATATCTTTCTAACTGATCAATCGTAAATCTAGGCTTTTTTAAAAAATGAAGAAATCCTGGCAGTAGTTGAATTAACTGTCTTGATTGAGACTTTATTGTTAAGAATTCTGTTCATGGTGTATGTAAAGTACTCTTATTATTTTCACAATAGCTGTAGGCTGAGACCATCATGGCTAGCTGAGAATTTGATCCTCTCACCCTAATTCCAAGTATATTTACTTCGAAATAAATCCTGTCAAAACAGATTGTGTTTTCTGAAGGCAGTCTTTGTCACCCAAGCCCAAACCTGATACCCTCATCCAACTTCCATGACATGAGCCTCATGGGTCAGGGTTGATGGGAGTTGTAGTCCAACAGCATCTAGGGGACCACAGGTTCCCCATACCTATTGTGGAGCTACTCAGTGCATTATCTTAGAATGCATTATCCCATGCAAATCATGTGTACTTCCTCCTCCGTGCACCAGAAAGCTTGGGATTCATAACTGTTTGAGGGTCTGCATTATAAAAATAGAGAACAATAGAACGCTTTCTTCTTAGGAATGCATAAAAGAAAAAGTATCTGGTCTCTTTCGTTTTGCTGCTAAAGGGCTCCCTTAAGTGTTCCACAAAACTGACGCAATGCTTTCAGTTTCCTCCATCCCTTTGAGAATTAGAAAGTTTGAAATGTGGGATGCAAAGAAACTTTTCCCAACCCCACCTTAATGTGTGCATCTTATGTTTGAATGTTTAGAGCACACATGTCCAACTCCCAAGAGACTGCGATCTGCTCCCACTCTAAAAAACTGGTAGTGATCTACCCATTGGATTGACCAAAGTTGTTGAGCTTTTTGTGGGGAGGAAGACCCAAAGTTGTTGATCAATCAGGGGCACCCACGATTGGCTGGTAGATCATGATTGACCCATTTGACAGCCCTGGTTTAGAGCATATATGGGGAATAATTGAAAATAATGGTTTTCAGATATTCTAGTTTTCAGTTTGCTTGCTTTTTAAAAAAGACATTTTCATGTAAACTCCAGCATGTCTGCAATACAACAACTACTGCATTTTTCAGAGGATTCTGGAGAGTTTTCTAGGGTAACTCAGTTTTCACATAGCCCTGGCCAGGCCCCTACTTCTGCTCATGTGTGAAATGAGTCTGTGCCCTAGAGCAAAATAGACACTCTGCTGAGGCAACGTATCAGCAGCGATGAGCAAGCTGTCTTTCACAGAAGCTTGCCTGTCATACATTTTCAATTATGGAACCCCTGGTGAGCTTTTAAGGAACCTGGCATTTGCACCTGACATCCTTGAGCAGTGGTCAAGACCTTCCCTTCGGCCCAACACTCGTGAGCAGCACCAGGTGGCTGAATCTAGCTACGCTTTTAATTTCTTATAGTGGCACCAAGCTTGCTGTTCTAGGCATTGTGCAAAATTGCAAGGATGAAAAGACTTAGCTGGCAAGTGGTGCTTGGAACTCTGCCATCACATTCAGGGCCCATTGACAGAGAAAAGAGGGCCCACCTTCAGACGCTTTGCCCAGGGCTTCCCCCAAACCTACAGCCGGGTTTATTAAACCTTAAGTTGCCCTGGAACCTATTTTGCAAGCCGCTTGCAGAGATATGAGCTTGGTAATGCTTCATCATGGTATGATTCAATATTTCCATAATAAAGAGATAACCATTTCCATAATAAAGAGATAACCATTAACAGTGCCTCGTTTTTCTAATGTCCGAGAACAAGCTGTCGTAGATTGCTCTATGCGAAAGCCCATATGTGTGAATTTGCCATCACAGTTCTCCTGAGTAGTGCCAGAGAGGCTGACTTCTGTTTGCAGTATTGCCTAATCTCTTTAATCAGCGTTGACTGTAAAATGATGGCAGAGATCCTAGTTTAGCAGTGAAGTTTCAATGAATCACTAGCGCCGATAGCTTGCAACTAGTTGGTAACAAAGAGAGACAGAGAAGAGTATATAATCTCTTGCAGGCAAGGAGGGGAGTCGGTTAAATGGCTTCCTGATTATTTGTGTGTGAGAGAGGGATAATTCTGGTTGGGAAATGGGACGGATGTGTTTTCTAAATGCTTCTGACTGCAAGGCAGTTAAATTTTAATTACTTTGGTGATGGCCACTGTGGGTGGATGGCTGAAGGCAAGACGGCACATATGCAGGATATGACTGCCATCATGTTTTTCTGCAGTTTGGAGGCAGTGCCAATATTTTTTTCTCCCCCTCACTGGTATCACATCCATTAGCTAAGCCTCATTGCTTTTCCAGTAATCCCTGTGGCCATTTGTAGACGCTTTATAAACAGCGGCCTGCAATTTTTGACTGGCATTGAAAGCTGAGTATAAAAAAAGTTATTTCCATGTTCATCCCCATAACCACCTCCACCTGCCTTTCCAGCAGAGAGTTAAATGACTTACTTCACAAGGCATGCTGGGTGCCCTATCTTTGCACCCCAAAGGCATTCTGCAGCCCCCACCAAGGAAGGAGGAGTGAATGAAGCTGTACATAGGGAACAAATGGAGGGAGCATAGACCTACATCAGGAAAGGGCTGCTGCTGGTCGAATCAACCTTAGCTGATGGTTGAAGTGGGAACCAAAAGCTGCCATGGGGTGGAGCAGGGGAACAGGACCTGTTCTGAATCACAGCAGGCAGGTGCAGAGCTCAGGAGGCCCCAGAGGGCAGCCCCCACCATTTCCTCCCTAGGGGTGGGAGGAGGAGACCAGCAGCGCCTGCTATTCGCCAATAAGCCACTGTAGAGGTGGCACTGGGGGGCTTCTGAGGAGGTGGCAGATCTAGAGCTGCTGCCCATGTGGATCCTGCTGCCCAAGGCGGTCACCTCACCTTGCCCCATGGGTGGGCCGGCCCCATTTGCAAGTTTGGCCATTCCGAGGTAGAGTGGACTGGGCAACCTGTGACCAAGCGACCCCAAGCCCTGCTCACAACCTTGGAGCTTGGCAAGGGGTGGCAATCATTGGTGCACAAGTGTTTGGGATGAATCCGCCCCAGCAACTGTAACATTGGGTATAAGGGTTCTTTGCCTGTTGCGCTCACCTGAGAGTGGTGATATAGTTGTTATGGAAAGAGCGAAATGTTGACTCCTGTTTAGCATGATGATGGAAAAAGGTAGGCCTTCTAGCTTACTCAGTACAGTGGTACCTCAGGTTACAGACTCCGCTAACCTGGAAGTAGTACCTCGGATTAAGAACTTTACCTCAGGATGAGAACAGAAATCACGCGGCACCGGGAGGCCCCATTAGCTAAAGTGGTACCTCAGGATAAGAATGGTTTCAGGTTAAGAACAGACCTCTGGAACGAATTAAGTTCTTAACCAGAGGTACCACTGTACAGTGTTCACCATTTGCATGTTAGCAGGCCCCCTGGGACTTCTGTTTCCTTGTCTGGCATAGGGATGGTTACTATCAGTCCAGTATTATCCATATTCTGATGCAGAGGAATAGAAGGTGAGCTGTTATTTGTTTGAGGCACATATGTGGCAACCTGCCAACAATTTATTAAAGTGTCATGCTGACACTGTGTTGCAAATTTATTGTCACTGAGAGTTTTTGTCTGTTCAACCAAGCCATGCGCTTCAGCATTAGTGATATTCTGTGCAGAAATGAACCCATGCCTTATATGCCTTTTGTTTTCAAAGTGTGAGTTCAAGTGCTTGTGATAACTGCTGCAGATGTAGTAAGTGACGTGATTTCAAATACTGTAGTCTTGTCTGCTTTTGGATAAACCAAAACTAAAATGTGACCATTTTAAAATGGAAAGTGTGACATGAAGCATGTTTTGAAAGAAAGTCATCCTTTGGTATTTTACTCAATCACTTTGGGATATATGTTCAGAAATTTTATATATATATGCAGAGAAGCTCCTCAGGTTCTCCCTATACTGGAACAGATGAGAAAGAAGGAAGATACAGCCATTATCTGTCTTGTGGATGCAGACTTTCTTTTGCCTTTCCTGATTTTCCTGGGTTCATTTTGTTTCCAAGTTTAACACCAGAAATTAAAACTCTGACATAAAACAGCGAAGCAAAATAGGGGAAAGTGCCAGGAGAAAAGCATCTAGATGATTTTTGTTTTAAAAAAACAAAAATGGTCTAAACCTATGTAATTGTCATAGTTATATTTTTTAATTCTCTCTCATGCCTGGGTCTGTTTTGATTTTTTAACAAAAGAAATAGTTTCCTTGCTGAATCCACCAAGTTCCTGCTAGTCCTGCATTCTGATTTTTAACAGGCCACTGTTGCCTTTGCCTTTGGGAAGCTCAAAGCATAGTTGTGATGATGATTTTATTTGCCTGGTATTTGAGCATCAGAATCTGGTACTTGAAGGCAAAAGTCCTCTTGGCCAACCTTCCCTGACCTGATACCCTCCAGAGGCTGCTTGACTACAGACTGTGCCTGATAGGAGTTGGGATTGTATCTCTAGGGCTGCTGTATTCTGTCGCTGGTTTATATTAATAACACAACCACAACCATGATGCTGCAATTCAAGGCTTAAAAACAAAAGAGAGTCATCAGACCATATCTAGCTTCTGTTAAATCCCCTTAGTTGTTATAGCCCAAACATTTGACGGGCACCATGCTGGGGAAGGCTGCATTTGGCTATCTATATTGTATTATACTTATGCTTGTGAAGCCCCTGATAGAGATTGGCTGAGCTTGTGGGATGGTACGGTATGTTCCTGAACATTCCAGTTACTTGATAAGCAAAGCTGTCAGAATGTTTGCAGTCCATCTTCATGAGGAAATAATAATAAATTTTATTTATACCCTGCCCTCCCCAGCCAAGGCCAGGCTCAGGGCGGCTAACAACCAATAATAAAAACAAGTTGAATGAATACAACTTAAAAACAAGATTAAAATACAACATTAAAACATTAAAATGCAGCCTCATAACAGGAGGAGAAAGGAAAAAAGAAAGAGGGGGAGGGAATCAAATTGACTCAAAGCCAAAGGCCAGGCAGAACAACTCTGTATTACAGGCCCTGTGGAAAGAAATCAGATCCTGCAGGGCCCTGGTTTCATGAGGCAGAGCGTTCCACCAGGCCGGAGCCAGTGTTGAAAAAGCCCTGGCTCTGGTTGAGGCTTATCTAACTTTCTTAGGACCCGGGACCTCTAGGGTGTTGCTATTTATGGACCTTAAGGTCCTCCTTAAGGAAAGGGAAAGTTGTCTGACTGATATTAAAGCTTCAAATGGATCCTCGGAACAAGAGGAGTTTTATGAGGCAGCATGTGGATGCAGAACAATTTCCAGAAGACAGGAAAAGGAAGAGGAAGAAAAGCCTGGAGATACAGCTGTTGAAAGAATTATCTTCAACAATACATACCGATCATAGAATCATAGAATCATAGTGTTGGAAGAGACCACAAGGGCCATCGAGTCCAACCCCCTGCCAAGCAGGAAACACCATCAGAGCACTCCTGACATATGGTTGTCAAGCCTCTGCTTAAAGACCTCCAAAGAAGGAGACTCCACCACACTCCTTGGCAGCAAATTCCACTGTCGAACAGCTCTTACTGTCAGGAAGTTCTTCCTAATGTTTAGGTGGAATCTTCTTTCTTGTAGTTTGATCCATTGCTCCGTGTCCGCTTCTCTGGAGCAGCAGAAAACAACCTTTCTCCCTCCTCTATGTGACATCCTTTTATATATTTGAACATGGCTATCATATCACCCCTTAACCTCCTCTTCTCCAGGCTAAACATGCCCAGCTCCCTTAGCCGTTCCTCATAAGGCATCGTTTCCAGGCCTTTGACCATTTTGGTTGCCCTCCTCTGGACCCGTTCCAGTTTGTCAGTGTCCTTCTTGAACTGTGGTGCCCAGAACTGGACACAGTACTCCAGGTGAGGTCTGACCAGAGCAGAATACAGTGGCACTATTACTTCCCTTGATCTAGATGCTATACTCCTATTGATGCAGCCCAGAATTGCATTGGCTTTTTTAGCTGCCGCGTCACACTGTTGGCTCATGTCAAGTTTGTGGTCAACCAAGACTCCTAGATCCTTTTTACATGTACTGCTCTCAAGCCAGGTGTAAGATCAGTGGCTAATTCTTTGGCTGCAAGCTTCTAGTCAGGATCAATGGCTGCTGATAAACCTGTGCTCCATGAATTTATTAAATTCTTTTTGAAGTAATCTAAGTTAGTCCCTATCATTACATCTTATGGTAGTGAAAACAAAATCAACTGGAGAAGTACTTCCGTTAGTTGCTGGTGATCAGTTTCATTGAATGCCTTGGAATCAACACGGCTTCTGCAAAGGGAAATCCTGTTTCACAAAGTTTTTAAGTTATGTGTGTCAACACTTCCAAAAAGCTTTTGACAAAGGCCTTCTCTGGTGAATAAATTTAACAGCTATGGAATAAGAATTTAAGTAATCTAATGAATTAAAAAATGAAACAACTGAAAGAGTAAATTGTCAGTTCTCCTAATAGAGAGAAGTGGGACCTGTAAGGATCTGCCTTAAGACCAGTGCTATTTTTGTCATACATAAATAATATAGAAAGAAGAGTTGCTGAAAGAAAAACAGACATCATTTATGTATGCTACAACAGCGGCAAGAATTTTAATAGCACAAAACTGGAAGACTGGAGAAGTACCATCAAAAGAAGAATGGCAAGAAAAGTTGATGAACTATGTAGAGTTAGCAAAGTTAATGGACAAACTGCGTGAAAAGGACAATAGTGATTTTGAAAAAGATTGGGAACGCATTACAATATATTTGCAGAAACAAGAACAAAAATGGACGTTGGCAGTTTGTATCATATACAAACAGCAGAATGTATCATTTGATCTAATAAACCAGAAATGGAAGCTGAGGGAAGTCAACAGGGAGGGGGGGAATTGGAAAATGAATGTTTTGTAATGATATTGGATATTTGTTACAAGAAAAGAAAATCAATAAAAAATATAGAATAAAGGTTGGGCAGTAAGGTTTCGGGTTAAGTTAAGGGACGCGGGTGGCGCTGTGGGTTAAACCACAGAGCCTAGGACTTGCCAATCAGAAGGTCAGCAGTTTGAATCCCCGCGACGGGGTGAGCTCCCGTTGCTCGGTCCCTTCTCCTGCCAACCTAGCAGTTCGAAAGCACGTCAAACGGCAAGTAGATAAATAGGTACTGCTCCGGCGGGAAGGTTTCCGTGCACTGCTCTGGTTCGCCAGAAGCGGCTTAGTCATGCTGGCCACATGACCTGGAAACTGTACGTCGGCTCCCTCAGCCAATAAAGCGAGATGAGAGCCGCGACCCCAGAGTCGGTCACAACTGGACCTAATGGTCAGGGGTCTCTTTACCTTTACCTTTACCTAGTAAGATTTCACAATGCTTAAAATTAAACCCAAATGGACTGCAAGGAGCTCCAAAGTAACACATCCAAGATGTTTAACTGGGCAGCATTTAACATCATTGCAGCTTGTGTCTGGGAGCTGTTAAGTAAAAATAAAATGACAAGATCCCCTACCATCCAATAAAAGCTTTTGGAGTTAAAACTGAGAGCGACTTATCAGATATTGGATCTTGGGGTTGTGGTGGACAGCTCACTGAAAACTTTGATGCAATATGAGGAGGTGTGTGGAAAAGGTACATTCTGTGCTAGGGATGTTTGGTATGCAAATAGCTGAAGGAGTGCATCTCCACAGAAGTCTGCCCATGTCTTGAAATCTTTATAGGAGGTTTTCTCCATGCTACACAGGTAGGTAAAGCTCATTCTTTGATGACATGAGGTAGAGCCTTCTTTGTGGTAGCACCTCACTCTGTTGTTTTCAGTTGCCTTTTATTTATTTTGGATGGCGCATTCTTTGGTTTATTGCTTGTTGCATGATGTGGCTGGTTTGTTTTATTTTTCTATACTGTGACCTAGTATTGGTTTAGAATGAAGGATGAGTCATTAATATTTTAAATTAATTAATAAGTATTAGGAAAGAAAATGACCAGGATCACAAAGCCTTTTTGTAAATTGGTGGTGTGGTGACATTGGTAGCCATATGTACGGTTTTGGTTTCTACACCTAAAAAAAATAATATTGGCGTAAGTGAAACAAAAAATAAACTCAACTAAAAATGATAAATGGGAACATATTTCTTTCCCATGTTACAGAATTCAGGTATTTTGGAAAATATTTGTCCAGGCATTGTTGTCCTATACTAATTTTAATGTGTCCATGGATCCTCTTGTTTGTTAACTTAGTTGTAACTTAGCCTTAGCCCCCAGAAAGAAACACAAGGTAATATTAAATGTGCTGAGTGGTTGCTAGACTGCCTTATATGCTCATCACTGGAAACACAAGGAGATAACTACAAAACAGGTATGACTGGGGTAATTGTGGGAGACTGTTGTTAGTCAAACTGATGGCATTTGGAAAATCTTCAAATGCATTTGAATGTGATATTCTGCTTATTGTAAATGTTCTTTATATTACATAATGCTTTTATAGGTAGCTGTAGCTTTTGTGTGTTTTGGTTCTGCTAATCAAATGAAATGTAAAAACAACAATGAATTAATTAAAAGAGAGCAAGGAGTTAGAACAGCCTCCCTACATTGAAAAGCTACAGCATTTTGGACTCCCCCTGCCCCAGCAAAAAATAAAAACAAATCATTAAGGGAGAACATGACATAAGATCATATAAACTGAGTGGTGGGAATAAGGAGAATCCACCCACTCATCAGACTAGGGTGCTCCCACTGAATTTGATTGACAGGAGAGGCAAAAGGAAAGTATTTATCCACAACATAGAATCAATCTATAGAATTGGCTGCCAGAAGTTGTGGTGACAGGCACTGGCTCCGATGATTTTAAATGGGGAATTAGACACATTCATGGAAAAGAATAGATCTTAGCCACAGGGTGGGGGGAGCGAAATGCTGCATGGATCGCTTGTTGCCTTTATTTATTTTATCCAGAGCATTTACTCCCTGCTCTTCAACCAGAAAGGCTTTCAGAGCCACTTACAAACTAATGCAACAACACAGTCGCCGCCTCAGGCTTGTGATCTTAAAAAGATATGGCACAAAAGGAAAAGGGGATGGAGAGGAAAGATGGAAGCAAGCAAACTTAGGCACCAAATTCTAGATATTGCTAAGTTCTTACAGTGCAAAACTTGGGTGGGTGTACAGCTTGAGGTCTTTCTGCAAGCTTGCTTACCACAGCTGGAATTGTTGTTTACCATCCTGACAACTTTCAGTTTGCAGGACAGAATAGCAGTTCAATAAATGGAATGCTGGACGGGATGAGCTGTTGTTCTTCTTGTGTCCTTAACCCTGTGCAGAAGTGGAAGTAGGGAGAGAAATTGGTGTAGCTGTAAATAAATTGGTGTAAATAAACCAAAGCAAGGAGCTGAGGGGGGAGGTTATGATAGGATGCCCCTCACTTGTATCTTTAATGCTAACTTCAAAGCAGACTTCTTAGTTGGCCGTTCCACGGTATGAGCCTCACACTTGCTAAATTCACCCACTTAGCTGTCAAATTTATACATCTTTGTGACTCTTCTTCCCCCCACCTCCCCCTTCTAGGAAAATGAACTAATATAAATACTTGAAGAATGTGACCAATTACTGACTCATCTAGTGAAATGGAACTAAAAGCAAAATTTGTCTTAATCATTCACTTCTTGGAACCGTTCACTTCCATGCAATCAAAAGTGATGGCTTCTGCTGGGGAAAAAAATTCCAGAGGATGGTTTACCTTTGCTTTTTAAAGAGTGCTTACCACCAGAGGCTTTTTGTATGTGAGTAACAGTGTACTACTTGATGATTCTCAATTCACATGGACACTGTCAATCTCCTGTACGATCCCTACTCATTTAAATAGACTAAAATAATCCATAGAAGAAGCACAGCAACGGGCATCAAATCAGCTGCCGTAATGTCAAACCTGGTTCACTTTATATCTCCTGGATGAGGTGCTTTTCTCTTTCACTGCTTATGTCGGACCGGCTCTACCATTTGGCAATGTGCGGCAGCTGCCTCAGGTGACAGGTGCTTGGGGCAGGAGCAGGGAAAGGGGCTGATGTGCTTAAGGACAGAGCTGTGAGTTTCCTGTGTCCTGCCTTGCATGCCTACACTGTGGTGCTGAAGTCTAAACCACTGAGCCTCTTGGGCTTGCTGATCAGAAAGTTGGTGGTTCGAATCCACTCGACGGTGGTGAGCTCCTGTTGCTCTGTCCCAGCTTCTGACAACCTAGCAGTTTGAAAGCACACCAGTGCAAGTAGATAAATAGGTACCACTGTGTTGGGAAGGTAAACGGCGTTTCCATGCACTCTGGCACTCGTCCCAGTATCCTGTTGCACCAGAAGCAGTTTAGTCATGGTGGCCACATGACCCGGAAAGCTGTCTGTGGACAAACGCCTTCTCCCTCGGCCTGAAAGCGAGATGAGTACTGCACCGCACCCCATAGTCACCTTTGATTGGACTTAACCGTCCAGGGGTCCTTTACTCTTTACTTTTTACCTTTATACTAGCCTGCTGTCACCGGGTCTGTCAGGTTGTGTTTTGTGGGGACCTTTGAACCAAAAATCAGCATATAACTCAACCTTAGCTTATTGTTGTTGCTGTGCCTTGAGCTGGAGCAAAAGCCAAGATTATTCATATTTACCTGAACATATGACTGGAAGGTAGATTTCGCAGTGTGTGCATATACGTCACAGCCCCCACCCAGCCACTCATTTGCTTAGTTTCCTTCTTAGATTGTATTGTAATATTATTCCAGCCAAAGCTATTTGTAGCTTGTGGAAAATGTAAGCTGTTCTCATTAGTCTTCATGCACCTACTTCTGATGTGGTAAGTTGGAACTTGTTTTTGTCTGGATGCAGGTTATAAATAGAACAAAAAGCTCATTTTCAGAATCTTTACTGACATTAGGGCAGCCGAGAACTGCAAAATGCTTTGAAGATTGGCTGGCAGATTTCAGATCAAGAAATTTAGGAAGCATTTTGGAATTACAGGCCTTTTTTGGATTGAAGCTTTCTGACGGCAGGTTGTTTTTCTTTTTTTAACGATCTGCTTTAAAGCCTCTGCTTTGCATGTCATAACTACTACAGGTTTCCAAGATACAGAATAATGATAATTTTTAAAATGTGGGCTGGAGTGTAAATAAGTGATGGAAAAAATCTGTTCTGTTTCAGCTGTATTATATAATGAAATTGACCTAGGTCAGCAGCTCTGCCTCCACAGGAGCTCTGCATCTTGACTTCCCCAGTTGCTGCCAATTGCATATGTCTCTATGACTGTTTTGCTAGAGGAAGCCCCCACCCCAACCTTCTGCTCCCCCCCCCAAACAGCTACATTGGTTGCCAGAATCCTGTAAGTGACCCTCTGCCATCAGAATGTTTCTGAGAATTCTCTTGCTATAGGAACTCGGCTGAAGCTAAAGTGGGGCTCATATACCAGGTTTATTGCAGGAGGTTGATTCATGTATGCAATGGAGCTGGGGGAAATACACCGTATGCCATGGTTCAGGACAGTTTGCAATTTTAGGACAATAAAACCATAAATGCAAATTAACAAGAAAACAGAAGCCAGGGGGGATGCAGATCAGGAAAGAAGGGGTTCACCTGCTTATTAAACCTGTGAAGTCAGAATCATCATCATCATCATCATGCGTAGGTGTTGGAAGGCCAAGGGAGAGGGATTCTAATGGGCTTCCTTAAGTGCAAGGAGCGCCGCCATTTTAGCATTGCTCTGGGTCCCAGTTAGTTGCACTATTGCAGCATGGAAAATAAGTTCTGAAGCAGATCTTGGGGAATAGGAAGGAACAGGTGGGCTGCTATAGGAACGCACACACAGAGAGAGAATCCCTTAGGCATAATAGACCCAAGCCATTTAAGACATTAAAAGTTGATCACCAGGATTTTGGAAATGAATCAGCAGCCACTGCTGCTTTTGTAGAATGGGTGTGCTATGCTCCCATAAAGGAGCACCTACTGCTATCAGTCTCCTTGCTGTGTTATGGACCAACTCACATTCCTAGAGACTCTTCAAAGTGAGTCGTATGTAGAGTGAATTGCGGTAATACAGGTGTGGGTGTGGCTGAGGCATGTAAGACACCATGGACAGGCCAGAGGCCCCACCTTCAGGTGTGTGCGTGTGTGTTTTGCAACCAAGCACCACCAGGAAGGGCAAAGCACAAAGAGAAAATTGAGCAAGAAGGTGGTGGTTGTGGTATAATGCTGCTCTGTTGGTATTGACTTATGACAGGGCCTTCTCGCTGGCAGCTCCCTGTTTGTAATATGCCCTCCCTCACGAATGGCTTTAAGGAGAATTCGGAAGACATTTCTGTTTGCTCAGGCATTTGGTAGCTGAGAGATACTGTGAGGGTATGTAATGTTTTTAAATGTTTTTAGATGTTCCCCCCAAAATTCTACATTCTTAAACTGGGGGGAAATATGCCTATTTTGGTAGTGGTTAAATGAGCAAAATGTGTGTCAGACCAAATGGACATGGATGAGAGGAGGCAAAAGATGGCACAAGGAAAGAGCTGTTTGTCCAATGTTCTGCAAATGTGATGTCATCCTGTTTATGTTTTGGACCCTGGCTAAGCTTGGCAAGGTAAAGTTTTGTCTTGCAAATATTGTGGAAATGTGATTTCTAGAGTGATGGCATTTGCATTGGTTCCATACGTTTTCAGTATATGTTGCTTTAGTCTACAATGAATAAAAATAGAAAACCGTTGAGGTTGGTATTAAGAATAATTATCAGATTGCTTCTTTTCATTTTAGCACATCTTTCCCCCCTCTTTTTTCAGTCTCCTCTATTTCTGTGTATAATATTACACTGTTAATGGATAGTTGCCATTAACAGAGAGCAGAATGTGTAATTTGTCCTCTCTCTTACTGCAAGATTGTATTTCTCTCGCACAATAATAAATATGCATTTGCTGACTTTAGCATATTACAGTTCCTTATTTTATCCTTTTTGGTTTGCAAGATCCATCATTTGGTTTGTTACAGAATTGATTTCAGGTAGCAAATTGTCATTTTAATTTCTATACAGTTAGTTTTCTGGAATATTGAATTTCTTGCCTCTACTTGTAGCAATTATTCTGTATTGTGCATTTTATAAATATATTTTCAGGTAGATAATTTTATTTACAGATGTTCAAGGGCAAGTGCTTCTTTCTTTTAAGCATCTGCAAGTGACAAGAGTTGGCTGGGTATGGTTGTTTGAACCTATACAGCAGTATAACAATGCTGGTTGTGAAATTACTAGTATGTTTTTCTCCCAGGTTCCATACAAGGATATAGTTTATGGCTCCGAGCTACCTTTGTTAGCCCCTTAACAACAGATTGTGGTCCTTGATGGATATAGGCATCATCATTCAAAGATGTACACAGTGGTCCCACTGGATGCTGGTAAACATCTGGATGGATGTATTAACTGCAAACAGATGTGTGTGTTCATGCAAGCAGAAATCTCTTGCTGGATCAGGGAGTTAAGGTCTGAAAGTCTGACAATTTTGTATTGCCATCAGTTCCCCCAGCAAAGCTTCTCTTCAGTTTTTAACATCTGTTCCAATCTTGAGATGAATTGGTCACATCTATGCCATATGTTTAAAACGCACTTGTACCACTTTAAACAGTGGTTCTTCCCTCAAAGAATTCTGGGAACTGTAGTTTGTTAAGGGTGCTGACCTTACAGAGAGCTACAGTTCCCGGCACCCTTAACAACCTACAGTTCCCAGGGTTCTCCATGGTTGTTTAAAAATGGTATAAGAGTGCATTAAATGTGTGGTGTGGACCAGAGCCAGATTATATGAAAGCTGAACAAAAATGACAATTAAGATGGTTGGTTGCCTGTGTGTCTGAGGTGAACTTGGATTGCAGGGAGGAGGGTCGAGGCCTCTTCCCTGAAACCATTCCCATTTACAAGTGTCTGGAACAGACTTTGTTCCCAACCTGGTGAGACTATGAGAGGGAAACTTCAGTTTCTCCTGTATAAAATGAGTGACTGACATTCACTCTACTGGAAAACGGGAAACAAGAGAGGTGATGTCTGACACTGGAGGATCCAAAAAGCAAACACACTTTTAAAAAATAAGCATTTTTTGCTTGTCCTTGTCCCTCAATCTAGTCAGGCCTCAGGCCTCTACCTCCAGGCCGTTTTCTGATGAGGAATCCTCTGGCTGAGATATGACAAGCAACATCACTAACATTGTTTGCCTGTTGACATCTAAAAACTATATTGGGCAAATGGTTCAGAACCAAGCATTGGTTGGTGTTCAGGTGGCTGCCTGGAATTGGCTTTCTGCCTTGCTTCCACTTGGTAGGCCAGGTTAAGAGAAGCCAAGAATAAACTATAAAAACTTTCCAGTGGTTACTTTTCCCAAAATAACTGATGCAGTGTAGGTTAGTGACCATGTGGGTGTCAAGGAAGAAAAGATAAACAAGTCAAAGAATACGTCATTGACTCGTTCTAGCTAGCTAGTATTGCCACCTCTTTTTAATAGAAATTACATTTGCCAATGTCTTTTCTGCCATAATGCAAAGTAAAGTTAAAACTGCTGCTAATATAACATTAAAACTGACCTGAAGTAAAAATTAAGTTTCCAGCCAGCCAGGGGCATTGATGGAGTAGCCTGACCCTTGATGTTTAGCATCAGGTCCTGAATCTCCTATAGATTCCACCTTTTTTAAAACACGAAGGCTCTTCTGTCTTCTGATTTACTTGGCTTTTGGGGCAGTTGCATGCATTGCTAAGTGGAGTGCTGGTCATTCCCCAACCACCTGTATCTCCACAGTTAGGACCAGCAGGACATAGCTGAGTTCCTATAGCTGAGTTCTCCAGCGCATGGTTGGAGAAGCAGCAACTCTAATTTTGTGCTTTGCCAACTCCTTGTAGCAGCCATGTTGTGTTATGCCATGTCCCAGTGGCACACTTGTTGTGACTTGCATCCCTTCACACTCTCGGGTGGAATCTAGACCCATATAAAAATATCGCCATCTAGTGCCACATTTGTATGATGCACTGTACAACACACTTAAAATGTTTTATTTGCAGATGTATAGCCAAGTCCTAAGACTTCAAAATGTGCCCACTGGTCAAAAACAGTGGGCAATTCCTGCTATACATATGTTTGTTTGGAAGTGAGCGTTCGGAGGGTTACAAACGTAGGCTTTTATCTTTCAGTTACCCATAACTTGTCAGATAGTGCAAATAAATTACCATACTTTTCCATGTATAAGACTAGGTTTTTTTACTCTAATGTTAAAAAACGGGGGTCGTCTTATACATGGATAGTGCATGGAGGGGGGAACTTTCTTAAATTCGAGTCCTCCCAACTAGGGGGGCATCTTATACACGAGGGCGTGTTATGCACAGAAAAATACGGTACTTCTGGTGGAGTATCCTATCTGTATTTAGTAGGAAATAACTGTGTATCCCTTGCTACATGTAACTGATGGGAAATGTTGCATCGCCAAGAAGGGATAATGTACTTCCCAGTTTGAAAACAACACAGCTCTTCTGCTGCTTTGGTTTCAGTGGCTGGTAGAATACTTCTTGGCAAAACTACCCCTTTCATTCATTCTTAGGTCTTCAGCAAGGGAGACTGCCCTGCTGGATAGGGGGAAGTTTCTGCACAAGCAGTGTCCTAATGCTGTCCACACATGAATTGTTCAAGGTGTTGTCTTGCTTGACACTTAAAAACGAAACGAAGCCAGCTATGGGGATTGTCATGATGGCCAGGTTTTGCGGAATGGCAAACTCCCTTAATCTGTCTACTTCTGAGCATTAGAGAGAGGTGCATCATGCAGCCTTTGAATTAAGAAATACATATTTTTAAAGAGTCCATCAGTGACGGGGTATTTTTATGAGATGAGGGGAAGCTTGGTGGTGTTTGTCATAACGCTTTCGCCATGTGTGAGAGAGAGAGAGAGAGCAAGAGAGAGGGAGATTCTTGTATTGGAACGGCACACTGTGGGAATACTTGGTCTTTAATAAAGAAATAAAATAATAATGGCTTATATCTTGAGAACTCTGTTTTACGTGTGCAACTGGAGTTCCCCTCTCCCCACCGTTTCCACTACATCTCCTCTTTCCTTCCCTCCAAAGCCACTCCTGGGAGGGGTACCCTTCAGGACAGTGTGGGCTGCTCCATGGCTGAAGTGATGTGCTAGGCTGGGAGTGGAAGTGACCTCTCCCTTGGGTATAGTGCCTTCTGCTCGTCCAAGGGACACAGGGTCCAAGACAATATAACTCCCATTTTAAACAGCATTTCAAAAAAAGCAAGAGCTTAGAACATAGGAAGCTGCCTTAATATTGGGTCACACCATCAGTTTATCATCAGACTCGGTATTATCTACCCTGACTCCAAAGTTCTAGGTAGGGGACATTCCCAGCCCTACACAGAGATGTTGGGGGTGGAAAACAGAAGCCCTCTGCATGCAAAGCAGATGCTCTGTAGGCTCACCATTGAAAGAATAACTGAAGAAGAGGAGTATATTTCAAAGGGGTAGAGGATAAAGGGACCATGGAGGAAAAAGTCTTGGGGTGGGAGCAAGGTCTTCAGTTGCTAATTATTATTATTAATTTTAATTTTAATTTTAATTTTTTATTATTAAAATAATTTAACATTAATACATACATGTTACGAATATACAAACATACATTTCATACAATCCTTAAAAATATTCATACATACCCACACTCAGTCCCACAAATACTTCATTTTCCCACCACCATCCCTCACCCCACCCTTGTGATGAACTTCCAATCTACTCAGTTGCAATTTCTTTCCACTTCTATTTCTTTCTTTCACACACTTTTAAACCAATTTTCTGCTTCTTTTTCTGTTACACAATGTGATGTGCAATGTGCTTCAGTTGCTAATTAAATCTATAAAGATGAGGATGCCCATATGCTGAGAGGCAGGCCACGCCATAGGAATGGAGTGGAAAGTGTGAAAGGATGGAGCCAGAAGGGAGAGAAAATCTTCCTTTAATCACTTGCAGTCCATTTGCATTTTGCCCATAAAACGCCCTTCCTGTGAGTGAGGAGTAATGCTTCAGTATCTTTGCTCTGTGCATCAGTCCAAATGCATGCACCATTTCCAGGCTATGTGGCACTGGCAATGCCAAATATATTACATTAATATATGAATCTCCTTTTGAAAAGTGTAACCATTTTTTCTTGCTGTTCCCCACTCCCACCCCCATGCAGTCGGAGTTTCTTACCCTCTTTTGTGCATCACTGTGAGGCTGCCTTTTCTAATTTCCTTCCTCTTTATAACTGTTACTCACTATCTTTTCCGCTAAATCTCCACCTCTTCTGTCCCCTGGTGACGATTACTTGTCAGCTCTTATTCCCGTATCATGCAATGTGGTGCCCCAAAGTGATCTGCAGAGCCGACCCAAGTCATTTTGCTGCCTGAGGCTAAGGGTAGGATGGCAACCTCCCTTGCCCCATTCCATATACAGATATTGACTGGGCTTATGGTTATATCTTTCTTCAACACTGATAATAGGATATCATTCACTGGTGCACCTGAGGGGCAGCAGGGTAGCTTCGGAGGCAAGCGCAATGTAAGTTGTGTGGACCCACATCAATATCCTTCAGCTGATGATCATGGCTGGTCCTCAAGAGGAATGGCCACAGGACTGACATGACCCGTCCTTATCTACTGCCTGAGACAGTTGCCTCATTTTGCCCAATGGTTGTGTTGTCCTTGGTGGTCTGTAGGGATTGTGAGGTAGTGTGGAAATGAAGTTTTGTAATAAAAAAGTATAAAATAAAAAAGGGACACGGGTGGCACTGTGGGTTAAACCACAGAGCCTAGGACTTGCCGATCAGAAGGTCAGCGGTTCAAATCCCTGCAACGGTGAGCTCCCGTTGCTCGGTCCCTGCTCCTGCCAACCTAGCAGTTCGAAAGCACGTCAAAGTGCAAGTAGATAAATAGGTACCGCTCTGGCTGGAAGGTAACCAGAAGCGGCTTAGTCATGCTGGCCACATGACCCAGAAACTGTACACCAGCTCCCTCGGCCAATAAAGCGAGATGAGCGCCGCAACCCCAGAGTCGGTCATGACTGGACCTAAGGTCAGGGGTCCCTTTACCTTTAATAAAAAAGTAAGGGTGTGGTGTTTAGGCCATTGTTTCTAGAAAGGTTGCTCCAGAATGCCCTATAACCATGTGGTCATATCTACAAAGTTCAGGTGCCCCTTTATGAGCAGATGCTCTGTTGGTTTTAAACTAGGTTAGTGAGCAAGTCGTTCTGAATTTCCTTTTGGTTTCAAGAATGCATTGGTTTCCTTTTTAATCTTAACCACAACTGCTTCTTGGTGTATTTTTTCCACCAGTGTGCCTTCTCCTTGGGGCACCTTCCTTTGAACTTCCTGAAAATCAAACTGGTTTCTAAAAACTGCCTTCTAAAAGAAGAACGTTTGTGTGGTTGGTAGTATAAAGGTGGCATTTAGAAACACGTCTCCTATATTTTCCCCTATGTGGTTTCCAAATGAAATTATGTATAGTCTGTTATGGGTGGAAACTAGCAGGTTAGTTTCCTGCTGGGCTGGGAACAAAAAATAGTGTTCTTGAGTCCGTGGCTGGGGGAAAAAACCTTATATTGAAAGGCTTGACCTTTCTGAATTACCCATTGCACATGGGGTGTGACGCGTGTGTGTTGAGGAGTTTTATGTTGCAAGGGCTGTTGTAGGAATAAAGAGCACTTCTGGATGCTAACTGCACAGCCACTCAGTGTATCCTTCTTTCCATGGGATCCCTGTCAGTGACGGCCACAAGAAAGAATGAAAAGAGCAGGTTTTGTCTCCCAAGTGCAGTGCTTTACTCTTCTCTGTCTTGGAGTGAATGACAGCCCTTCATTCACACAGGAGGAACCACAATGGCTGGCTAAGGAGTATCACTGAAACATTTTTTCAGAGAGATCCTGCTGTTGATAACTGGGTGAATGCCTTCCTCCCTAGCCTAATAATAATAATAATAATAATAATAATAATAATAATAATAATAATAATCTTTTATTTATACCCCACCCTCCCTGGTCAGAGCCCGGCTCAGGGCGGCTAACACCAGTAAAATTACAGTAAAAACATAATAGGAGTATTATGAGTAAGAGAATATGTATAGATCACATGGAGCAAAACTTTCTGCCCCGTGCAAAACTTTGCTACAGGTTTTTTTTTTTTTTTTGGCCAACTGTTCCATATCTTACCACCTGCTTTATCTTACCATCCATCAGGGTGCTGGCTCTGCCTGTCATTGGCTCTGGCTCCAGTGACTGCTGGTCTCCCTGTTTTCTGCCCCACCGGTTCCAATGGGTACCAGCCTCCACTGTGATTTTCTTTCGAAATTGTGTAAGGAGATGGGTGGATGGTATCACTCAGGGCTAGGTGTCCAGGGGTCAGCTTGGTTAGGCTCCTGATGTCAAGAGCTCCCTTGATCTACTCCTGCTCTTCTGCAGTGACACCTGCTTGCTTACCTGCCCTTTTACAGCAGTAGCCCCCCTGTTTTCTGGCCAGTTCTCCTTCTGGTAGGTGGACAAATGGTAGCAGCAGTGAGGAGCAGCTTTAGTTGACAACAGTGCCAATGAGGAGAAAGAGATCTCCCCTGGGAGACTAGACTTTACACTCTGTGTGTGTGTGTGTGTGTGTGTGTGTGTGTTGTCCAAGATTCTTCCCCCCCCCATAAAGCACCACAAAGCATCCTGGAGCCAGCAGCAGTCTTACTTTAGACTGCAGGTGGTTGTGTGTGTGTGTGATTCCTCTACTCTTCCTACATGAAGTTCCTGCAAGTAGACACTCATAAAACTGGGGAGTGGTATTTTGCCCATAGCCTAATTCATCTGCCATGCTACGTGTTACTTGCAGGGAGTCTCTTGGTTTTTACATGGAAAATATGTGATCCCCGCCTGCAAACTGAAATGGGTGCAATCCATTCTGCCACTGGGGCACTTTCCAATCTCATTCTGCGGTGTGTCTAGATCCGGCCTAATGCACCTGTCCAGTGGTAATGGCAAGAAACTTGGGAGACGTTTGTTGACATACTGAAAGTGGATTTCTGTGGAAGCAGTCCTGCTCTAAGCGATCGTGCTTTTATTAAGGTTGGGTAGCCCAGTAATTGCCCAGCCAATGTAACCTAGTTTTAAAGCTATTCCTACACACAATTTGTGACAAGGCTTTTGAAGACACAAGTGAAATGGAGGGCCATCTAGAAATGATAAATGCTATACAAATATGTGGTTTGTGTGTTTCCTGAATGTTGTACGGAATCCTGTTCAGCCTTTAGAACCAGAAAAGGAAGAGTAAAGGACAGGTGTTTTTTAAAAAATAAATATCCTGGAATATAGTGAACTAAGGGAAGTATAATATTCCTTTTGTTAAAGTGGTGCATTTTTTTCTTTTGAAACACTAGATTTTAGGGCATTTGGTGAAACTGGCTGGCCAAGGGTTTGGGGTCAACAACAAAAATAAAGCAACCATGAAATGATTTGTTAACTTACGGAATCAATTACAACATGGTGCACTAGTGCAGTGATGCTTGCTTTGGTGGCTTACATAAGATTTAGTGAAGTCATAAAGAACAGACCTGCCCATCAGCTGCTAGCTATGAACGCTAGAGAAAACAACCTCCATGTTTAATGTCAACAGCATGTCCTGGGTATTCTTGGAATCAGGAGCTATGGTGGTTTGTTTGGCAAAACTTTCTATCCCTCTTTGCCACACTAAGCCAGTTGTCTCTGTCCTGCCCTGATTATGAGTTCCCAAGGATATCTGAACTAGATGGAATTTGGGCATGGTCTCCTAAATGTAGTTTCTGTTACAGGAAGTTCCCACAGCTTTTTAAAAACTGGTTTTAAATAATTCAGCCAAGGGTTTTTTATATATTTCCAGCATGACTATTCCCGCATTGATTTTGTGTTGGAAACTTGTTCTATGGTTTAATCTCAACGCTGCACAGTTAAACCTGGTGGTATCGCCTCTGTGTCAAAAATCTGCATCCTTATGCATAGTTGCATTTACTGAAGGCTGAATGAAATCATAGGATTTAAACCCAGGAAACCAACCCATACGGTATCTGATAATGCCATTGCGTGGAACTGGGTTTCACTTGTCAGCTTTTCTTCTTCTGACCTGGCCTAGTTTGTGTGGTTTTTGTGTGTGTATAATCTCCCAAATGATCTGAAGTCAATTGTGACTGACAAACTTTATTAATATTCTTAATCGTGGGGGGTTCTTTTGGGTTTTTTTTTGCCTGACATCATTTTCCCTTTTAAGCAAGATATAAAGCACTCCTGGGTTCTTCAAAACGGGGACATGCACATAGTCCTGTTGAAGTAATTGGGACTGACATCCAGATAGATGTTTCTATGGGTGGAATTCTCAGCTGTAACTAGCTGTGTGTGTGTGTGTGTGTGTGTGTGTGTGTGTGTGTGTGTGTAGGGAAATTCTGACCCAAACATAATTACAGTGGTACCTCAGGTTAAGTACTTAATTTGTTCCTCAGGTCCGTACTTAACCTGAAACTGTTCCTAACCTGAAGCACCACTTTAGCCTATGGGGCCTCCTGCAGCCGCCGTGCCGCTGGAGCACAATTTCTTTTCTCATCCTGAAGCAAAGTTCTTAACCTGAAGCACTATTTCTGAGTTAGCAGAGTCTGTAACCTGAAGCGTATGTAACCCGAGGTACCACTGTACTTCATTATGATAATTTAAGTCATAACTTCCTGATTGTCTGCAAAAGAAAAACTAAAGAAAAACTCTTTTATTTGCAAACATGCTTGTATTATTTTCATCAGTTATGCCTTGGTAGTTTACACTGGTTATTTAATTTCTGTACAACTTTATATAAAGTATCTCTAAGCAGTATACAAAAAACTGAAGCAGCAACAGACAACTTAAACAAAAAATTACCAAAAACCCCCACAGCTACATATAAAAATGTTACAGTAATACAAAGTTACATATATATATATATACACACACACATATATATATATATCAGTTCATTTTCCTTCTGACACACCCTCACTCTCAGCCTCCTGGTTTCTCACCAGGCAGGGTCCAAACAAACACTCAGCTCACTCACAAAAGTCTCACAACAAGAAGAGTGCCTGGAAACAGCAGACATCATGCTTAGTCTGTAGACTTGCTTTTTATGGGCAGGCCCAAGGTGGGTGGTACTTCCTCAGGCTGCCCACAAAGATGTCCCATTCGGCTGCTCTCTCCACACCCAGTTCCCAATACAGCAGACTTGTTGAGTTTCCCAGGAGGTCCAGAGGATGGGAAGAGGGGGCCCCCTCCACTCACAGCTCTTTTTTCACTCCCTGTCCTCTCCTCGACCTCCAGCTGCTTTCCATATCACATGATATTTTTAAAATTTTGTACTGCACAGATTTGTTCATGCTTTGTCATGCAGACATACCTTCCAGCTGCCCTAGGTCACCTGAGATTGTCCCAAATGTCTATTGATAATCAATCTGGCACGTTTTCCCATGCGACGCCGCTCCTTTTCTCAGAGGCTCCTTTGCCTTTTCTAATCGTAGCAGGCGGGTTGCATGGCGAGGAAAGACTGTGCAGGATTAATAGCAAGGTGAAGACTGGGGAGAAATAAATAATAAGGATCAGAGGACTTCTAAACATGTACGGAGTTCCTGTCCTTGAAGGCAAACAGAAAACAAAACACCTGGGTACTGTTTATGGAATTGCGATAATAGATTAGGAAATTGCTTTCTGAGAAAACATGGTGTACAAATTTTGTTTCACAGTTGGGGCATAGGTGGTTGAGGTGAGGAAGATTAGCAAAGCGTTGGAGTTTTTTCTTTCAGTGTGGTAGAGGACTTGACTTGCTCAATTGAGCCATCTGGTCTGTCTTAGTGACCTACTTGGTTTAGCAATCTTTGCAGAAAGTATTTCATTCAGTCCCGTTTTCGGCTTGTGACATGTTATCCTCTGGAATTGTGGGACCCATCCCTTACTTCTCCCCATGAATGTCACTGTTTTCATCTGTCAAATGCTGTAGGGCAAGTGAAAACACGCAACGTAATGGACACATCCAGTTCTGGTGCCATTTTAAACAGTCGTGGTTTCTCCCAAAGAATCCAGGGAACTGGAATTTAGTTGAGGGTGCCAAGAGTTGTTAGGGAGACTCCTCACGGAACAATGATTCCTATCATTCTTTGATTATTCTCTATAATATTACACAGTGTTGCCAAAAGTCTTAGTGTGGCCCTACAACTCCCATTGACCCCAGCAAGTATGGCCAGGGATGATGAGATGAGAACTGTAATCCCAACAATATTTGGAAGGCAACAGGTTCTCCACCCCTGGTGTAGACAAAGGTTGATAGACCCTAGTTCTAGCAGTAGAACATAAGAAGAAGAACCTCAGTGGATCTGGTCAGTTGTCCACCCGGTCTACCATCCTGTTCTCACAGTGACCAACCAAATGCCTCTGCAGTAGCCAAAGCAGGATATAAGAGCAACAGTACTTATCCCCACTTGTGGTCCTCAGTAACTGGAATACAGGGGTGTGCTACCTTCAACATCATGATTGGTATAATCTGCTACAAAAACAACAACACCACCTATTTGGACATTTTGCTTGATTCAGGAGCGGGGATGACCAACCTTCATGGAAGGAGCATGGCAGTCTGTAATGAGAGAGACCCTGCACAGAATCTTTACTGAAGCCTCTGTTACTACAGATGGTTTTGCTCTGTGTGTGAAGGCATATCCCTACACATGTGTTCATAAGAACGCCCAAATAAGGGCTAAAATGGACAGTTGGTGCGTCTATCACAGCTTTGCAAGAACGTTTCATTTGGTGAATGCAGGATAGCCTAGTTTAACAGAAAAGCATTTCAATATAGCATTGAATGGACAGAATTGAGGGCCTCAAACAGCTACAGCATTGTTCAACAGTATATAGGATTGTAATTGTTTAAGGTACGACAATAGCATGTCATTGACTTTGAATTAATTGGCTCCTAAGCTCGTCTTTCACTTTTGTGTAGGCTTACAATGGCCCAGTTCAAACATCGCAGCAAAACCAATTTTGCAATTGCATAAAAAATAAAAATTAATGAGCGATTGTTCTGGCTGCAGAGAGGGAACTAGTAATTAGAGCCCCCACCCCATTGCTGCCATCGCCCTAGGGAACAGGGTCAGTTCAAGGATTTGTGGTGAGTGAACAGGAAGAATCTAATTAGCAACTTTAAAGGAGCAAAGAGGAAGCTGCTGTCTAAGAGAAGGAAGAAGCGGGACCTTTAGAACAGAAGTTAGAATTGGGTCTTGCCAATGTGAAGCAGACATTGTTGGATATTTATGAGGAAAATAAGGTTATATTAAATACTGTGTGGAGCCAACAATTCAAATCTGTTTCTGGGTTATTGTGGAAAAGCAGTGACTTAGCACAGCAGTTCCAAAACCTTTCTCCCTGCCCAGGAGTTTTGAAAATGGCTGAGGGTCTTGGTAGACCATTTAAGCCCCCCCCCCTGCATATTGTAGCAATTGTAATGCACTGTGCTATACAGTCATATTTCATGTTCCATCCGCTTCATGTTACGTTCTTTCAGGTTACATCCCGCGACAACCCGGAAATACCAGAAAGGGTTACTTCTGGGTTTTGCCGCTTGCGCATGTGCAGAAGCGCAAAATGATGTCACGCACATGCGCAGAAGCGGCGAATTGCAACCCGCGCATGCGCAGAAGCGCCGTTGGGGATTGCGTACTTTTCATGTTGCAAACGGGCCTCCGGAACGGATCCCATTTGCAACCAGAGGTACCACTGTATACTGTATGCTTTCTAACTGCATTTTTATTTTTGAGAGAGTTGGACTTGTCCTAAAAAAGTCAATGAACCACTGACAGAGTGCTCTGTCTTCCAGATAAATAGTGACCAGGTCTGCCCGGTTCATGCACCCTTTTGCCTCTACATAGTTCCATCCTTATTTCATACATTGTGATGCTGAAAACCATATATGGCCCAGCCCTAGCACTTGGAGGCAGTACTGCAGCAAATTTGCTCAAGAGTACCTGTGTGTTACTTATATATGTTCTAAGGCAGGCTTCCTCAACCTCGGCCCTCCAGATGTTTTGAGACTACAATTCCCATCCTCCCTGACCACTGGTCCTGCTAGCTAGGGATCATGGGAGTTGTAGGCCAAAAACATCTGGAGGGCCGAAGTTGAGGACGCCTGTTCTAAGGTGGCTAGTAGTTCATTAATGTGCTTCTCCTGAGTTGTTTGTAAACACAGAAATTTATATATAACAGCACTTTTTGTAGGGATTATTTTCAAGAAAACAAATCCTCCCTTTCTCCCCAAGGTAGCATTTCTTGCAAGGGAAATATGACTGGGATTTTGTAACACAGGAGTGGTAAAAATACTACATATATTTAGGTGTCAGCCTCACATTTAAAAGTGCCATCTGTGCCATGTTGGAAAAAAATATTTATGTGCCAGATACGAGGGGACCATGGCAACTAGGCCCCTGGGATCTCTCGAGTTTACTGCAGTGCAAATATATGTATTATGATATATTATTGTTTAAGAAAGGGCAAGCAACCAGGGAAAAAGCATTCTTTCTTGAGAGTGAGGTTTGGTAATAGAAATTTAGAATATGGAAAGTGATAATTCCTTATCCAGTTTTAGCTTGAGCCATAAATCTGGTTCACACAACATGGTGAACCAAACTATGGCTTCCCAAGATTGCACAGACTCCCAGAGAGGAGCTCACAGCTGCCTTGACCCTCCCTGGTTCTTTTTAACCTTGTGCTGAGCCCAGCCAAGGGAGAGTTGACCTGACCTTGGAATAAGGCAGTTTCACATGAGCAGTTTACACTCAAGGGGGGTTTCTCTTTGAACAGAAGCAGCTGCTGTGACCTTCCATGAGCAACACTTCTGACATTATGCTGCTCAACTATGTAGGCCGTTGGTGTGAGCATTTAGTTGTACAGACAAAGCTTGTAAAAAATGTTCTCACTGGCTCTGACTAGGGTGTTCATTGTTCACAAGCGCTGCTTGTTCCAGTGCACCAACATGTTTTTCAGTGTCAATCCTTGGGTATATGTCACTTCTGGGAAGCGGCATCCTTTGCCGTGGATGATGCAGTTCAGAGGCTTCCTTCATGAGGCTGCATTGCCTGTTTACTACTTTTCTAACCACAGGTTCATTTTTTAAAAAAGGTGCCATTCAAATACAGGTGCCTATGTATGGTGTATATGTTAGGGTGTATATGTTAGGGGCTGCCACCCTGGTTGCTTTGCTCACCCACCCTAACCCCCTTGTCCAAACCACCCCTCTTCCCTTTAGAGCCCACCCAAACCAAACTAAGGGTTGCTTCTCTCTTTCTTGAATCTGTGTTTTTTAACAGCTGTGCAGCATGCAGAAATTCTAGAGGTGCAGCATTTGCTAGCATTGGAATGTGCTTATTGGGAAAGCACACCTGTGGAATTTCTTAACACCAACCTGTTTTTTTTTAAGGCAGAGCCACTGGATTGGGGGGGGGAGAGAGAGAGAGAGAGGAGGAGGAGGAGGAGGAGGAGGAGGAGGAGGAGGAAGGGAGGAACTGGGTGTGAGGTGTACAAGTTTGAGAGGAAAGTGGCAACCTTCAAGTTACGCCTTCTGACTGGAAACTCAGCATCATAGATACAGGCATGTGTGGCCAGGACATGATTACGATTGCTAGATGGTGAAGGAGCGGAAGAAAATACTGAATATACTGCTTAGTTTCAGATGTTCCAAATCTAAGCTTTGCACACTAGAAGCAGATTCTGGAATTAAGTCCTGATTGTGCCAGCTAAATTTATTGCTGTTCATTTAATATATTGTGAGCCTCTTTGGACACAGTCTTTCACAAAAGGGGAGCATACAAACAAACAAACAAACAAACAAACAAACAAACAAACAAACAGATAATGACAGTGATGCTGTTTCTGAGACTGAGATAGCTAGCTACTCATTGGCACATTTTGCAAGTAAAAGCACTTATTATGGATTCAATGAATTTTGCATGTTAGGACACTTCCTTTGGAGTGCAGTGCAAAATATATCCATTTTAAGTTTAAATAGCACAAGCACTGTGTGCTTTTTGCAGTTGGTTTTCCTGACGGAAACTGGCAGGTTGTAACAAAGTAATCTAAAAGGATTATGTTACAGGTTTGGATATATATTGATTGGGGTTTAGGTACAAAACTTGCATCAGTGGTTGCTGAATGCAGGTGTCATCTTTGGATTTTGATAGATACCAAATGCTTACAAACACATAAAATCTTCATGGTTGGTATGAAATGCATACCTGCACATATTAGCAGTACTGTACTTTCGGGTGGGTGTGCAAAGAGTCCCAGGTAAACTAGTTTGGATTACACTTGTTGTATAGTGAGAACTGCAGGCAGTCTGAATATATAACAACACTGTTGTGTTCATCCCATCATTTGTAAAGTTTTGTGTTTGCTTTAAAATCTGTGGGAGTTTTTCTGTTGACTTTAGAAGGAAGTATGTTTTGTTCAACATGTTTGTGGAAATAATGAACATAGCAACCATAAATATATGTACTTACGGCAGGAAACTGCAGGATGAACAAGGTAACTGTAAGGGTGATTTTTTTTTTAGCTGGTTGAATGACCGAACCCGAAGGTGCCACAGGGTTCTGTCCTGATCCTGTTGTACCTTTTATTTATAAACGACTTGGACGATGGAATTGAGAGGATGCTCATCAAATCTGCTGGTGACACCAAATGGGATGGTTAGCTAATGCTGCAGAAGACAGAATTAGGATTAAATATGAATTAAACGGTTTGGAGAACTGGGCCCAAGCTAGCAAAATGAATTTCAATAGGAACAAATTAAGATTCTACACGTAGGCAGGAATAGCCAGCTGCACAAATATAAGATGGGGAACACCTGGCTTGCCAATAGTACATGTGAAAAGGATCTGGGGTTTGAGTAGATCACAAGCTTAACATGAGTCAACAGCGTGATGCAGCAGCTAAAAAAGTTAATGCTATTCTAGGCTGCATCAGCAGAAGCTTAGTACTGTGTCCTGATCAAGGGAAGTTGTAGTACCTAGCTCTGTTTTGCCTTAGTCAGACCACACTTGGAGTACTGTGTATACTTCTGGTTGCCACAATTTAAGGATATTGACAAGGTAGAACATGTGCAGAGGAGGGCAATCAAGATGATCAAGGGTCTGGAGACCTTTTAGTTGAGAAGGTAACGGTTCAAACCACCCTTTACAAATATGCTGGATAGATTTGAGAACCAATAGAGCTGTAGCAATATATTGGATTTGATATTCTTTCCCCCACTTGCCTGTTTATTGTCATTTCCAGAAATTCTGTCGGTGAGGGAAATTCATCACATATCAAACAGCCCCGAGTCTAGGAGTAGGTTCTCATATTAGTTGGATTTCAGATGGAACGGCTCAGGCAGCAGCAGGAAAAACGCTAATACTAATTACCTGCTGCACCAAATAGGGCTACTAGGATGTTTTTTGATTGTGAGTAGAGGCTGGAACTGCAGAGGTTCTGCTCAGCAGGATCATCTTCTGGCTGCAATTAGAAGTCTCGAGGTAAGAATGCCTGTTGGGAACAAATAAAAGAATAGGCTAGTAAAGAGCAGGATTTCATATTTCATTGCTTTTCATCAGACGATGTCAGTCTCTGTGCTGCTGGTGTTTTTGCTGAGCAGCCTCATGGCTGCCCGGAATGGCTTACAGAGTATTGCACAGCTAACGGCTTGTGCGAAGGGGAGGGAAGCAAAACAGGCACGTCCATTCACTAGTTTCCTGTATTATATAATCCTCCGTAGCCATGTTAGAGATAAGAGAGTGGCCAGCTGCTTGTTATTAAGACTGTAAATTTGTTATTGTGCCTGGTAGTAATTCAGCCCTTTGGGAGGCTCTGTATTTCTGAAGTCAAAGAGTCAAACCCATGAGAGTCTCTTTTTAGTTCTTGCAGTTCTTTGGTAACACATTGATCCCCATGACGTACTGTATTTCAGATTGTTGGTTTGTCCTTAGCAAGTTGCCTGTACCGATGATCTTATAAGAGATCAGTACATTATTGTTATTTCAGGAAAAGCTGGAGTACAGGGATTAATTTTTAAACATGTTGCTGTTGCCCTCCTCCCTCACACCAGAATATTTCTTCAGCAACAGATGTATTTATTCAATCAGAGCTAATGCTCGCACTAATAATAGACATAGGTAGATATATTTAATTTGACTTGAAGTGTCTGTGATTATAGAATTTGAAGCGGTGGTGGTGGGGAGTCTTTTAAAATGAGCTTATTTAGAAGTGGAAAGGTTTACTGGGAAGTGACAGCAGGAAATAGATGTAGCCTCCATGCCCTATTTGAAGAGTGGTTGGCACTGGGAAAGCTCTGTGTGTGTGTGTTTCCACGTGTGTGTTTGGGGGCTCTTAATTGTTTCGGCATCTTCTCCAGTCGTAATTGCACTTCAGTGGGAAAATGGGCTCTTTGGGGATATCTGGTGTCCCTTTCCAGAAATCTGTTGATTGCTAAGTCACTGTAGTAGTTTTATTAACTCCTCGTTCTCTGCGCCAGAAGTTCTCTGCACCTCTCTCTTCCATTTTGGGTCATAATAAGTGAGATTTAGACCCCATCTCCCCTATGCATTTAAAACAGTATCATACCAGTTTAAACAGTCATGGCTCAGAATCCTGAGGAATGTAGTTAAGAGTAGAGTGCTGAGAGTTGTTAGGAGACCCTTATTCTCCTCAAAAAGTTACAATTCCCAGAGTGGTTTAACAATCAATCCCTCTTTGCAGGGAACTGTGGGAATCTTAGCTCTCTCTGAATTCAGGATTACCTAGAATTACTAAGACCATTAAAAAGTAGGCTAGCATGTCATTTGATTGTAAGCTGTTGTTAGTGCACACAGAAAAAGCTTTCTAAACTTCCTCTGTCAAGGAGTATCGATTTTAAGAACTCCAATCGTTTAAGTGCTGGTTTCCGTTTTTTTCAGAGAAAATCCAGTAATGGAACAATAATGATTTAGAGCCATTCATCTTAAGGCTCAAAGAAGAAACACATTTCTACTAATGTCTCCTAGTTTCACAACAGTTAAGAAAGTCCTTTTAGTTTCCTGATCTGGTGTAAATTTGGCTTGTATATTTATGCCTAGGTGGGCAATGACACATGATTTCTTTCAAGTAGAGAGCAAAAGCAATTTTTCATATTTTAGAGAGCATAGCTACAAGAGTGGCCAGAGCGGATCGCAGTATAGACAGAGGCAAAATATCGATTGTCTTGGCATTTTGACAAGCCAGGTAGCACTGTCAGAATTTCCATCCCAGGATTCGGTGCATGGTGACTGACAGGGTGTGGTTGGCTTGGTATGCTATTGGTATTCAGGCCCCTCTCTCTGGCATGGGATTCCTGACCACATGACAGCCTCTCTGAGCTCTAGAGATACTTCCAGAAGTTTACCTGTACTCCTGTGTCTGCAGCCCTAGTCATGTGTGGCATGCTAGTTCATGCGTTATGCTTAAGGAGGTGTTAGAGAAGCCTCCTATTTTTTAAATCTTACGTAAGCCACTCTTGTTTTGTATTTATCAAGCATCTGGAAACATTGGGGGTAACTCTCCTTGATTTGTTTAAACCAGCATTGGTGTCCCAAATGATTTTGCTGCTACTGCTGTAAGTTGATATTAATTAATTTCATACGGGTCTTTGTTTTTGTTCACTGTGTTGTTTGGGTTAGATGTATTGAGGAAGGCCTGTAGTTCAGTGGGAGAGCATTAGCCTTGCATACTGAAACTCACAGGTTCAATCCCTGGTGTCTACCAGTAGAGCTGGGAAATGCCTGCCTGAGACCCTGGAGAGCTTGCTTCAGTTTTCAAGAGCTGGATGGGCATGGTCTGATGTGATGTGATGTAACACAGCTATTGCATATATTTATATATTTATATACTTAGATTTGGGACACGGGTGGCGCTGTGGGTCAAACCACAGAGCCTAGGAATTGCTGATCAGAAGGTCGGCGGTTCGAATCCCTGTGACAGGGTGAGCTCCCGTTGCTCGGTCCCAGCTCCTGCCAACCTAGCAGTTCGAAAGCACATCAAGTGCAAGTAGATAAATAGGTACCGCTCCAGCGGGAAGGTAAATGGCGTTTCTGTGTGCTGCTCTGGTTCGCCAGAAGCAGCTTAGTCATGCTGGCCGCATGACCCGGAAGCTGTACGCCGGCTCCCTCGGCCAATAAAGCAAGATGAGCGCCACAACCCCAGAGTCGGTCACGACTGGACCTAATGGTCAGGGGCCCCTTTACACTTTACCTTTTATACTTATATTGTGGGGTCTTTTCCCCTGGCTAGATGGTTCCCTTGTCTAATAATAATAATAATTTATTATTTATACCCCGCCCATCTGGCTGGGCTTCCCCAGCCACTCTGGGCGGCTTCAAACAAAATATTAAAATACAGTAATGCATCAAACATTAAAAGCTTCCCTAAACAGGGCTGCCTTCAGATGTCTTCTAAAAGTCTTGTGGTTGTTGTTCTCTTTGACATCTGGTGGGAGGGCGTTCCACAGGGCGGGTGCCACTACCGAGAAGGCCCTCTGCCTGGTTCCCTGTAACTTGGCTTCTCGCAGTGAGGGAACCACCAGAAGGCCCTCGGCGCTGGACCTCAGTGTCCGGGTAGAACGATGGGGGTGGAGACGCTCCTTAAGATATACTGGACCGAGGCTGTCTCTCTCCTCTAGAGGAATCTGGCAGCAGCAATGGGGAAGAACAAAGGTTAGACCTCTCCCTTAGCCTCCCAGGTGCTCTGGCTGTTAATGCTGATCTTAATTTCTTTTGCTGCAGTTCGCCCTCCACATTTTATTTTAGCGCACAAAATAAACTCCCTTAAGATTATTTTCTTTTACCGTTATTTCTCCCTAGTGGAGCACGCCCTACATTTTTGTTCAAGAACCAAGTGCTTCTACTCCCGTATGTAGTAATTTGTGAAAATTGCACATATGTAAAAGAAATCAAATCCTGATTCTTGAGATGTGCGGAGATCACCACTGGAAGTACTGAAGCATAACATTTTAAGCAATATTTATAATAGTAATATGCCAATCCATTAATGAGGCAGAAAACATGATTTGCTACTTTGCGTGGAGTCGCTGCACGGAAGACGTAACTGTGTTGGTTTTGTTTCCTCAGCAATTCTTTGTCTTGCCTACTTCAGAGCACCTTTTAAAGCCAGGGGGATAATGCGAACAGTTGGCACTTGGGTCGGGGCTTGTCTAGTTTCCAGACATGATGAATGCTAATGGCCACTTTTGTTTGCATAGGCCAGGGGTTGGGAACCTGAGGCCTTCATTCCCTTGTGGGAACCTTTCAGGGGGAGCAGAGGCAAAAGTGGGCCAGATAATGGCAGTCACTTGCCTTTGCGTAGTAGGCTGCATTATGCAACAGTCGGAAGCGCATGTATGTGTGCACCCCACTTCTCTCCATTCCTGCAGCCAAGAGAAATGATCAGGGTTCAAGGACCCACTCCAGCCAGGCAAAAGCACTCAAGGAAGCTGTAGGCCCAACCTGGTGAGAAGTGTGACCCATTGAAGGGATATAGGATAGGACAGGGATACCAGTTGCTATTGAACTGCAACCCCCATCAGCCAGCACGGCCAATGGCCAGGTGTGATGGGAGTTGCAGTTGAATGACATCTGGAGGGCACCAGGTTGGCTACCCCTGGATTAGGGAGTGTGTCCCAAGGACAACATGGAGGAAATGAGAACCCAGGTCTGAGGTGTTGTCCCACCACATGCCTCTTAACAAAGGGGTGGTGCAGATTAATGTCTGTGTCCTAGTTCAAAATCTCATCTCCAGTATAAACACACAAGGTGTTTATACACTATAAACTCGCAAGACATATAAATACACTGGCAGGCCACTATTTCTCATCTCTAGAAGGAAGGTATAAGAATAATGTGTGCAATTTGTGTTCAAGCACTTGCAGTGCAAAATAGAAAAACTCAGTGGTTTTCTTTTTAAAATAGAGTATAGCCATAAGAATATTCAGTGGACTGTGTTAGGAGTTTAACTGGAAAGCAAGCATCAGTGGGAATTCTGGAAGCTGGGAAAAGAGTACAGAGCTTGGCCCTATGTCTTTCCCCTTAAACTTCCTACTTTTTGCAAGTCAGTGCCCACAAGCATTCTTGTGGCTTTAAGAACTTGCTCATGCAAGGGTCACTGCGCTTCTCTCAGGTCATTGATGAGGCTGTGGCTCAGCCTTCAAAAAGAGTTGATTGGCTAGAGTGAGGAGCCAAGAATGAGAGATAGTTACCTAGGCAACCAGTATATCAGTCAGGTATCCTTATTCCTGCACGGACACTTCCTGCTACCTGTGGACTCTCCCTCAACCATTTCCTACCCCCACACAGAGAAGCAGTCTGTGGCAGCACTGGGATCAGTGATGTGTGTTTTATGGGGGGAGGGGGAACAACCATGCAAATTAGGGTTATTTGCATTGGAAAATTTTCTGTTGCCCTGGAGAGTGATCTAGTCTAGCATGTTTATTTTGTATTTGGTAAACAAAGCAACAACATAAAACTTTGCAAAGCTGAGACTCATGATCTTCTCGAACTTTTATAGATTTGATCTTAGCAGCTCCAGAACTTGATGCCTGCCCCTATGGAATAAGAAAGACAACTTTGTGATAGGGATGCAAGCAAGGTTTAGCCCAGTGCTGTACTGTATTTGGGGACAGAAGTCTTTAACAAAGATCTCTTCACAGTTGAGCTCTGATTATTGGATGGACCTCAGAATAGATGTTGCACCATTCTTTAAAGCACGGGATTTTATTGGTTGGGGAGAAGTTTCATTGTTGAACATTCACTCATCTTTCATTCTGATTACTCTGAGGTAATATAGAACATAAATCCAAGTTAGCTCCATTTTTATTTCAGTTCCTACTTTCTCCATTCATGCAAAAGATCCACTTCAGTATTTGGTGTTAAAAGCTCTCAAAGACAGGAGCTATATTGGATAACACAGGGCAAAGTCACTATCATGACCTCGGGGTCCCACTGTGGAACTGGAGGAAGAATCAGAGGGAACTGTGCCGGAAACTCCAGCACAGAAGGCCATTCTGCCAAAACCTTCCAGGCCCAAGGAGGTCACATTGTCACCCCTCTGCCTTTGAGGACTCCGGTCTCAGAAGCTACATCAAAGCTATCTTGCCCATGTCATAGGATTCAAAACAGATAGGACAACTTTAACATACTCACCTGGCAGTGGAAAATACATTGTTCATGAAGGAAGTTTTCCCAGGGGGAGGCTCATCCATTGCAATTTGGTGTGCTGGTCCTTGCAGTTTCCTCAAATGTGGGGAAACTTTGTGGCAGTGGGGGATTGTGTTTGTGTTTTCCCCTGGGTTTTTTTAAGGAGCAGCTCCCACTGGTGGTGATAGAACTAACTACCCAGCAGCCTCTATTAGAGGCTCAGTCTGGGATAACTTGTTTGCTGAAACAACAATCTAAATTTGCTTCAGCTTGAGCTGTGCATTGAGTTGTCCGTCTTGAACACCTCATCTTGGACTTGCTTTCTACCAGAACCCTTACCTGTAACGGAACAGTCATTTGTTATTAATAATGAGGGAATGCTTTGAGCAGTGGTGGGGGAACCTGTGGCCCTCCAGATGTTGTTGGACTCCTGTCAGCTTCAGCCAGCATGGTCAATGATCAGGGTTGGTGGCAACTGTATAATTCCTGAGGACCACAGGTTCCCAATCCTTGGTTTAGAGTCTGAATAGCCAACGGTTCATTATATACTTTATGCAAAATGGCAGAAGCACTACAGAGCGTCTACAACCTAGTTTAAATCAGAAAGTGCTTACTATAGTGTGGCCTAGGGCAGATGAAATGTTCCCAATCTTCTAACTGTACTTAAGGGAATAGGAGTGTGCTGTAGATTTGCATGCGCTGTCCTCTCTCACAGAAATTCCCCTCCCTTCCATGGTTTGCTTTTGAACCATGACGTAGCCTTATGTCTTCTATAGCACTAATCAGAATATTCTATCAAGCATTGAGGAAATAGCAGGACTTGAACATTTTTATTAGGTAAAAATCCCCCAGTAAATGTCCTAGCATGTTTGTTCTGCATTAACCTTTCTACTCTAATAATCCCTAGCAAGAATGCGTTGGGAGGGAGGGATACACTGTTGCATTACTAATGAAAACCACACTTGTGATATTGCTGAAATCCTGGCAGTAGGAGTGCTTTAATTTGGTCTTCTATTTTTATTCTAAGTCTTGTGGTCTGGGCTGTGCAATACATTAAATTCAGGCAGAAAAGGGATCAGGGCTGCAAGGTGTTGGCGACTTGGAATTTGATTTAAAAAGAGATGTTGTGGGAAATGCAGTGGCGTAGCGTGGGTTATCAGCACCCGGGGCAAGGCAAGTAATTTGCGCCCCCTAACCCATGGATTTGCGCCCCCTAACCCGTGGATTTCCCTAACCCCCAGATGTTGCGCCCGGTGCGGCCGGCCCCCCCTGCACCCCCCACGCTACGCCACTGGGGAAATGTATCTAAGCCTTAGGCTTCAGAAGAATGTGCCATTACTAGAGAGTAAGCCCAACTACAAACCCTATGACGTGGTTTTGCATAAATAGGATTGGGAAATGCACTGCCTGTCTTGACTCTGGAAATTTACATATGCTGTTCTGTATTGGCACAGTGTCAGCGCCGGAAGCTGTCATGGAGACATGATGTGCATTTTTGCTGTCACATTGTTTTATGCTACCAAGTGCATTCATTGCCTTAAGTTGTGCTTTTAGTTTTGTGACTTGCAGCTTTCACTTCTAGTAGTAGTATAATATACTGAAGCAGCACCTTGGCTGTGATTTTTAGGCTAATAGCCACAGGGTTCTATAGATATAGTTGCCCTGGCAAATACGGTACATCTTTTAAGATCTCTTATGCTTCCCCAGAATGTTGAGCGGGTGGGGATTTCTCCAGACTTTGCCCGAATCTTGGAGCTATCAAGCTGTTCCCCAAATGTCTCCAAAGCTAGGGCAACAGGGGTGTCCCCCTCCCACCGCAACTCAGAGCTGGGAAGGAGGATAGATCACCCCATTGGTTGTGTTGACCTTGAAGGTTTTCAAGTACTTCCAAGAGCCTAGTCCACATTACATTAGTCATGCATAGGCCATATTACATCACCTGCAAACTCCACCAATCTCTATATGCTTCCCCCCTGTAAATTCAGGTTTACTTGATCTGGAGATAATCCAACAAGTTGGGGAAAGTGGAACTCCAAACCTCTCAACTTCAAAGACTATTTGTTTTGGTGTTTTGGTGTGACTGTATCAATTGTCACTTTCTGCTACTCCCCTTTCCGTGACCATTACTTCCTTAGTGCTTTCATTTCATTTCCAACCATGCTGTAACTATTTAATATGTACTTCTTCTTATCCCTCAGATTTGTCCCCAAACCAGAAAACTGCCCAAGCAAACCACACTAAATATTTCTGCCACAGATATTGTGCAGCAATCTGAAAAGTGTGTGTTGAGAATGCACAACTGCATTCATTTCTTTTCCAGCCAACGCACTCCTGAACCAGAGAGTGTAGCTTTATATGTATGGGTGTATATTATTTTGATCCCTCAGATTTGCACAGATCCAGAAAACTGCAAAAGTATGTGCTGAGAATTTGCAATTATCTTACTGTGTGCAGTTCAGCACTTCCTGACTGGGCATTTTGGGGGGGTGGGGGGGTATTGGTGTTGGTGGTGGGGGAAGCAACGTGCAAGCTCAGCTATCTGTCTGCATACCCTGTCAGTACTATCCACACGGTGTAATCAGCAATTTAGAAAGTGGGGACTAACACAAAAGGGAAGAAGTACTGGTATGAATTTGAATGGAAAAAGTAGATTAACAGGTAAATACTGTTCATATGTGTCTGGTGGTGGGGGGGGGGATGCTTATGCCCAAAAGAGAAGGAAATACATTTTAAAAACAGACCACACACAACTTCCCCCAAAATGTGTGAAACCTTTTTCTCAGAGTTAGGTTATCTCCACTTTTCACAAGGTGCCGTATTTGGAATGTAAATAACCACAGCATTTACTTTTAAGGAAATCTGCACTGCAGCATTGCAGATATATTTGCAGCTTGTCTTTGGCAGGGTGAAGGCAGCATGTGGTATTTAATTTATTGATCAGGGCATTGATGTTTTACGAAGTGCATTTTGGCACTTTCAGCAGCATATTCAGGGAGAGCTGGAGATGATTTACCCTGTGAAACTTTAAGCTATCCAAAGAATACACATATAAAAATCTTTGCGAAAAGGCAAGGAATGGTACTCAGTGAGAGTTAATTGTAACTGGAGCCAACTCCCTCCTGCAATATAGGGATAATAATGCTGCCCTACTTTTAGAGAGGGCGATCACACTGAGATAATGTGTGTGGAGCACTTAGAATGCTTGATGTGTGGTTTTAAATGCTAAATAAGCATCAAGTAGTCTGCACTGGTGCTTATTGCTTCTGTTCATTATATCAAAGAATAATGGAAACTCATTTGAATAAATGGTGTTTGAAATCATATTCACGTTGCCCTCCTGAAAATGGCCATTTCCCCTTGATATAACAGACTACAAGTCATCCGTTCGGCTTGCCAGGTTGACTGATCATGGAACATTGCTCCATGCCATATCAGGGAATGTTCCACACAATTAGAATCATACCACACGGGGCACCTTACCTGGCATGCGCATATGAAGGTAGCCCAGCATATGAAGGTAGCCCAGCAGCCCAATTCCTGTTGCAGAGCAATGTGATTGAGTAGTTTTGCAGGAGAGAAGTGTTGGGTGAGGGAGGTTTCTTAGCCCTTCGCAGGCCAGCTGCTTTTCCCTGAACACCCCACCCCCCAAATATTTGTACCACAGGTTTATTTTGCAGACATGAGTCTGGAATCATGCAGTGGTAAAAGCAAATTGTGTGGGTGACCAATATGGCAAGAATTAAATAATCCCCCTTTCCCACAGTTCTTTGCTGCAGAGCTGGCCTTTTTGGGCTTCTGTTACGCATGACTGTTGCCTACCTTGCTTGCAATTTTGCCCTAAGCCTGTTATGGGTTAGGTTTAGGTTTGTTTCATTTATCATTGTGCAGTCAGGGTTTATGCAGTGTTTCTGGTGTATTTTAGCTTACAGGCCTCCTGCAATGTCGAGTCCCTTCAGAATGGATGGGGAATATATATATAGGGGGAATGGGCTTACTACAGAGTTGTTGGCAGACAACATTCACGCTGCTTTCTTCCAGCTAAATGTCAGGAGTAAGCGCCTGGATAATATATGCTCCAGTACACAAGTCAGGGAACACTTAACTTATCAAGAGCAAGGAACTGAAATGGATTACTCCATGGGCAAAGTGTACAGAATCCTTTTGTTGGTTTCACTCCCAAACAAAGTCTAGCCAGAGTCCCAAGGCAAATTGCAAAACTTGGGTTCTGGGATGAAACTGAGAAGTGACTTCTTAATGCTTTGGTTTTGAATACAAGTCAGATTCTCTGTGATTCTAACTTTTTGAAGACTGAGAACTCGGTTTAGGATTGAAACATGGGGCGGGGATGCCAGACACTTGTTCAGTGATGGGTACCGGGCCACTCCCTCAGCCATGTACCATAAGGCATTTAAAGCACATGCTTATTTGCTTAATAAAAAATTGTATTTTCTTTAAGTTGGGTATAGAAGTACTAACATAATCACTGCATATGCTGGCTTTAAGGGCGAGAGGGGAAGCAAATTCATGACAACAAATGAATTGCTTTCTGTAATGTGGTGCTTGGTTGTTAAGTAATCTGGACAGTTCTTGAACTTTGTAATTTCCACATGTATTATATATACATATGTACATACTTATAAAATAAAGGTGCCCAGTTTCCTAAAGATCAGAAATATGTTTTGTAGCTTTCACTGAAATGGGAGAGTAGACTTCGATATACTCATATTTTTTCCTTTCCCCTTTTTAAAATTGGTGCATGTCACGTGACCCTCATGTGCTCAAGAGATTTCACTTCCTTCTCAGAGCAACTCATCCGGAAATGTCTGTGGAAAGGATTTCCTACAATACTTTAGCTAGTGTTTAAGGCTGCCACAGGAAGCCTCTTGTTTGCAGATACTGACTTCCAGAAGCAATACTTTAGGAGCTGGAAAGGGCTCTTGATTTAAAAGTAATCACATCATTGAATTCCTTGTCAAACTGAGGAATGGCTTGGCAGCTTCAAACGTACTTTTTGTTTTTAAATTCATTAATTGGATCAAATGTTTATCAACCCGAGGGAGCACTTCCCAGTACCAACAAAGAAGTGTTGAAATTGCACCCTTTTGATACTTTTGGCGTAGCCTAGCTTGTAAGTGGCATTCTAAAAAGCTGATATTTTTACATTATTTTCATGAAGTTCAACAGATGAGCATTACCAGGAGATCCCTTTTCTTATTTTTCAGGTTCTGTGACCATTCAGCCTGGGAGGAACAGCGGTGTGTCACCCGTGGAAAACAAATTAAGGCAACATGGATATCTCGATTCTACAGTTATATTGAACAAGTACAGAATTTGGTACTAGTTATCCTAGGATTTTTAGCTTTTCATTGGAAACCTAGAAAGGTAAGCTTCTAGTTTTTAAGTTTGTGGCAAAACTGAAATAAAAAAACATTATGTCTGGGCAATTTCTGGTGATATCTCAGTAGGTGTATGTGTATTGAGCAGAGATTTTCAGTCAGTGTGAGACTGCAGGGAAGTTCTGCAAATGTCTTCAGAGATGAGAGTGTCTTTCACCCTACCATATGTAGCAGTCACAAAATAGCTGCATTTGTTGGATTCACATAATTTATATAGTTTGCACTTTTTAAAGCACAGAATATACCTTTTGTTTTAGTAACAGCTATCATAGGATATTTTAGAGATTCAAAAACCATTGAAGATGCATTTAAGACAAGCAATTGTGATAGAAAACGAACTGTTTATATCCAAAACTAGGTCTGTGGGTTGGATGTTCCCTATCACTGAGGTGCTGTTGACTACAGTTCTTGTTTTTGGTTTTAACTGAATCCTGGGGCACACTCCAAATACACATGGTGTGAAAGTTAATTTGAACATGACTGGCAAGTATATTATGTGAAGTAAATGTGCACCCTAGAAAATGCCCCAGAATCCTCTGTGACGCTTGGCATTCCATGACTGTCAAGCAGGGGTCTGTGTGGAAAATGTTTTCTATAAATGGAAAGTTTGCAAACCAGTTGCTTGCTATTTTAAAAGACCTGGGCAATTAAGCTTCCTACAGCTTTCCCTTTCCATTTTGTTCCTTTTGTGGTTTAAGTTAAGCAGATGCTAGAAATGGATGGTGCTTCGGAACACAAGGAAATGAAGTCAAAACAAGTCCTCTTGACTATACATTGGCCCAGTTCAAATGATAATTCAAGGCTATGAAGCCTTGAATGAGTGTTAGGGCCAAGCATGCCTCATTTATCCAGAATGTAGGACAGGCAGCAAGTTATTGTATTCTCTCCCCAGCCCTCAAGAAGTGAAACTGAGGCATTCTGGAATTCCTGGGTCAGGCAGGAGAACTGTGAAGACAGCAAGCATGAGACAGCCCACCAGATGGTTTCTTGGTGACTGGAATAAGGATTTCTGCTTCAGCTAGCAAAGTACCAGGGGAAGTAGGAACTGAAGTAGAGTCTTTAAAATGACATTTGAACTGCTGCAACCAGCTGGGACCTCTACTTCGCCAGGAAGGTGTCCAAAGAAATGGGAACCAGGGGTATTGAAGGAAAAGCAGGGAAGTCAGACCCCTGGAATCTGACTGACAGCATGAGTGATTCAGCAGAAGTGCCGTATTTTTCCGTCTATAAGACGCCCCCATGTATAAGACACCCCCTATTTTGGGGGGACCCAGATTTAAGAAAATGGGGGGGAGATGTATCTGTGTATAAGACGCCCCCTAATTCTTGACATTATTTTTTAGGAAAAAAACAGTCTTATACACAGAAAAATATGGTAATTTCAGGCAAAGTGGATCTGAGCAACTGGAACCATTTTTTTGCTGTGAAGCCTAGAGGTTTTTAGACCCTTTTGGACAAAAGCTTCATAGCAGATAGCAGAGCTGTCATTCCTCATTTCCTTGGTATGAGAACACTTTGTGTGGTCCACCCTGATAGGATTATTATTATTATTTGCTCCATAACTCTTCTTCTAGTTTGATTAGAGCAAGACTTGAATAGATTGTGGAAAGCTGTACCCAGTGCATTTGACTGGCAACATCATCTCAGTTGAGATGACCAACTTCTTTAGCTGCTTTTTCCATCAGTTCTCAAGCACCCTCCATGCAAAGTGAACCAAACTGGAGCCATTTTTTTAAAACCACACCAATAGTATTGGTGTGGAACGTTTCCCAGGCTCATCACCTACTAGACAGGGTCTAGCCAGTCTGGTACACAACCCTACTTGGAGAAGTCAGAGATTGAACCTGGGACCGCATGCATTGCATGTTCTATAGACAGTTGCTCTAGGCATCTCCTTTTTGTGGTCCACCTCTCAACTCTAGGAATCAACTCTTTATCATTTTAACCCTTCCTTTTCCCAATTGCATTTCCTTTTTATCCATCCACCCCCCCCCCCATTGCAGCAGGCGAAGGGAATATGTAACTCTTTCCCTCACACCACAATTCCATTAAAAACCATCCCTTCTAACATTGGGAATGGGGGGAAAGAGTGACTGCTTGCTTGACTACACAATGCTATTTAGATTCCAGAAGTCTGGAAGCAGAGTCACTAGCTTTGCTTGTGGAACAGCAATGACCAGTTGCTTACTAACTCATCCACACCTGGAAGTACGGTACCCTTTGACCCAAGTTTCCAGTTCATTCTCCTTTCTCTGTAACTTGTTTCACTACTGTCACTTCTTTTATGGAGTAAACTTGGTCACTCCTTACCGGAGGCTTTTCTCAGCCTCCTCCACCCCTCTTGTTACCACAGCCTTGTATCATGAGTAAACAGGCTTGCTGGCGGGAGAAACTGAGTTAATAAGATAATAAACTGAGATAATAAATTGACGTCAGGTGAATGTAATAGGTTTGACGAGGAGGGCAGCTATATGTTTAGTGTCACAGAAGGGAGAACAGCTCTTTGTGAGTGTTGGTTGGTTGTTTGAAAGCAGAGGTGTTTATAGGCTGGTGTGGTGCTGGATATAAGAGCAATCCTTAGCCTCTGAGTCACAGGAAAAAGGGCATAGTGTGTTCTACTTAGATCATGGGATTTGAAATCTGAGTATCTTTTTACTAAGTAAAAACCCTGAATGTCTAAAAATACCATGATAGTTTGTTTTATAAGGCACGGCCAGGATAACATGTCCCAAGTCCTAGAAGGAATAAAGAAGAAAAGCATAGTCATGAAACGTTGGACTGCTGTGGTTTTCTATATATAACTGGAATGAACTGGGTTTGAGGGGTAGTTTCAGAAATATGGATGCAAAGACGCATTTCGCTTCTTGGCAGTGTTAACCTCTCAAGTTGAGCAAGAGGCTCTTTATGCTTTGTGTGTGTGTGTGTGTGTGTGTGTGTGTGTGTGTGTGTGTATATAGTGGGCCACATTCACTTCTAAGCAACCTTCCAAGGGCCACATGCCAGTGGTGGTCAAAAGTGGACGGAGCAACAGATGTAAATTTTGCCTTTGTACAGGAGGCTAGCTCCTACACATACACTTAGTACCCTCTATCCAGACAAGCTGGAGGTGTCTGAGGACACATTCCAGCCAGGCAAAAACAGGCTGAGAAGCATAAACAGTGAAGGGTGTGACCTGGGAGAGAGTTCCAAGGGCCAGGTACAGAGAGGCCTGGGGGCCACATTTGGTCCCTGGTGCTGAGGTTCCCTATCCCCAGTCATGGATGCCATGACTTAAATCTTAATCTGAGCTACAGAAATGCAACGCTTCCTTGAAGAATGAGACTGGTCTATTTTAAAACGGCTTGGCTTCCCTTAAGATTTCTACAAAATATTTCTTCATAGCTGGATTCTGTGAATTCCCCTGAAAGTTACCCCTGAGTAGTAACTTTTAATTCTGGCGGTTAAAAACAAATGCATGGCTGGAAAGTTGCACAAAAGAACAAAGCACCTTAAATGTTCTTTAATTACCATGTCTTTGTTCACGTTTAAAATATATTTCCGTTTTAAAAGCTAGCTATTCCAATAGTTTCAGCTTCTTCCTCCTCCTCCTCCTCCTCCTCCTCCTCCTCCTCCTCCTCCTCCTCCTCCTATTTATTTAAAATCTCCATCCATCTGGTGAGAATAACTCATATTCTGGATTTATGCTGGAGTGAAAGCATCTCATTTGCCAAGGAGGCAATTTGTTATGGTGGGAAATCGTTCTTTTGTGATAGTGGTGTAAGCAAAATATTTATTCTGGGCAAATAGTTTATAATAGTATTAATTAGAACAGAAATACCCAAACTATGTGCCAGAGCACAACAGCGTGCCAGGAGAAAACTGCTCTTGTGCAGAAAAGACTAAAAATCCATTTCTGGATCCATTCCCGTCACTTGACACACAAGTGGCCTCCTTGACGTGAAGCGCCTTCCATCAGCGAGGGAAATAGTTCAGAATGGTGGGAACTCATGGTATAATTCAGAAACCTCATCCTGAATATATGCAAGGGAATGCTATATTTTATGAACATTTATTATGGTTACTTCTTATACTTTGTGCCTTTAAAAAAATAAAAACAAAAAACAGAATGGTTCTAAATTAGTCATCTTCTAAATGCATATAATGGAATCTCTTTGAAAACCCCAATTTCACACCTGACGCTATAATGGCAGTTAAGCTGACAGCGATAAAGGCATGTGATACGATTGGAAGACTAAATAGACATGTGTATTTAAAAATCAATATCAATTTTGAATGCTCAGACTCCGTAATTCATTGTGTGTGTTTTTTTCAGATGGGAAAATAAAGCTGCCTTTAAGAAATGCAAAATACCATGCTCTCACCCAAGAAAACAACAGCCCGCTGTAAGTAAAAAGATGTTTGGTGTAAAATGTCAAACACATTCTGAAAATTTACTACAATAGGGAGCTTCTTGTAAGCTGAATCATAACTCGGAATTCAAGTGGGTAAGACTTGGAATTTTAATCACATTTAAATTTTGCAAATCTTTTGAAATTGTTTTGTTTTTGTGTGCGGGGAAAAAAACTTGTTAGAGATTATAACTTGGTGACCTCCAGATGGTGTTTTGACTATAACTTCCATCAGCTATAGCCAATATGACCAACGTCAGAGACTGTGGGAGCTGTGATCCAAAACTTCTGAGGGACAACATATTGGCCAAGGCTGCTCCAGGGTGTGGCTCACCCAACACAATACTGATTCTTTCCATAGGGATGATCAAACACATGAATGGATACTCAGACAGACATTTTGATCCGTAGGTCACCATTGGTCTTGCTTGGATGTGACACCATGGTTTAACATTAACAAATATGAGCCTAGGGCTGAGATGCTCCTTCCTATATCTCTTCTGGTGCAGCCACAAAGAGGAGTTCGGAATACTTTACATAAGTTTTTGATTAACCACAGCTTGGCATAACATCCAATCCCAAAAAATGTGTGGTTAATCTTTAAAGGTAAAGGTAGAGGGATCCCTGACCATTTGGTCCAGTTGTGGACGACTCTGGGGTTGCGGCGCTCATCCCGCTTTATTGGCCAAGGGAGCCAGCGTGCAGTCCGGGTCATGTGGCCAGCATGACTAAGCCGCTTCTGGCGAACCAGAGCAGCACACGGAAACGCCGTTTACCTTCCCGCCGGAGTGGTACCTATTTATCTACTTGCACTTTGACATGCTTTCGAACTGCTAGGTTGGCAGGAGCTGGGACCGAGCAACGGGAGCTCATCTGATCACGGGGATTCGAACCACCGACCTTCTGATCGGCAAGCCCTAGGCTCAATGGTTTAACACACAGCACCACCTGCGTCCCTATTGGTTAATCTTTACTATTGTTTAAATAAGCCAGCTTGAAAACATAGTTTATTCATTTGGCTTGTTTCAACAAACGCTAAAGATAAACCATCATGTAACGGTTGGACGGTACACTAAACTGTGGTTAATCTAAAAGGGAGGTGGAAGCTTCAGATGTTCCTAAAGCTGTGGCAGAAGAATGGAGCGGTTGAGTTTGAGGCTCATTGTTAGTATAAAACATGGTCTGAACATAGTCAACGTGTGTGACACTGCCTGCTTGTCTGGAGCAAAACCATGTAGTACTTTGTGCAAATTCTTTGACTGCAGCCGAGAATCAAGACTCTTACTAAGTGGGTGTTTTTCATTGACCTAGGCAGCTTCAGGTTATGTAGATTAGACCATAGCCCTCTTCTGACATTTCAGCCTGCACACATAAGGGGAAAACACCTACGGAGGGATCATGGGGGGAGGGGAAGGTGAGTGGCACCAGGCATGTCTACTCGACCCTCAACCTTCATGTTTTTAGGGTAAAAGTCCGAAGCAGGCTTGTGTGTTTTTCTGAATGTGCTTGCAGGCCTCCTCATAATTGTGAACCCTGATAAACTATTATCATTTTGATAGCATCTAAAATATATGGTGAGGTCTGCTGAAGCAAATGGTCTCCTGTTAAAATGGTAAATTAATTCTTCTTTAATGCTACCATTAAAATCATTTGAGCCTTTGCTGTTAAAATCAGCATTTAAACGAACCTAGTTTGGAACCTATTTCAGATTGTGTTTTGTTTTCATTCTGCCTTAGCCTGCTGTCATAAGGGCTGCAAGTGAAGACGACACTCTATTTTGGTCCTTCATCAAGGCTTTGCTGTGATCAAACAGTGAAAAGAGGCGTCTTCCCCATGACAACATGTCAGCAAAAGATATCAGTCCCCGCCATGGTGCAAAATCCCGCACTGTGCAGCGGGCCTCAACTATTGATGTCACGACTGACATGTTAGATTTGTCTTTGGCAGGTTAGTATCTTTTCTTCCTACCTGTGTCCTCATGGTTGTATTGAATTCTTAATTTGTCTTGCTTTTCTGTTTGAAATTCTAGTTTTTTAGACAGTCCCCTCCCCCCTGCACCCAGTGCTGGTAATGAAAATATTAATTTGGGAACACATGCACTGTTTGTTATATTTGTATCTTTCCCCCATGTTATAAGCAGTGGGCACGATACAAGGACAGTGGGGAGGATAGTAGATTTGGGAGCAGTATAAATAAGAGAAGTGAGTGGAAGTGAGAGCTGGGCCATAAAGAAGGCTGATCGCCCAAAAATTGATGCTTTTGAATTATGGTGCTGGAGGAGACTCTTGAGAGTCCCATGGACTGCAAGAAGATCAAACCTATCCATTCTTAAGGAAATCAGCCCTGAGTGCTCACTGCAAGGACAGATCCTGAAGCTGAGGCTCCAATACTTTGGCCACCTCATGAGAAGAGAAGACTCCCTGGAAAAGACCCTGATGTTGGGAAAGATGGAGGGCAGAAGGAGAAGGGGATGACAGAGGACGAGATGGTTGGATAGTGTTCTTGAAGCTACCAGCATGAGTTTGACCAAGCTGCGGGAGGCAGTGGAAGACAGGAGTGCCTGGCATGCTCTGGTCCATGGGGTCATGAAGAGTTGGACATAACTAAACGACTAAACAACAACAACATAAATAAGAGACAGAAAAGTGTTAAAGAGACAGAAAAAAGAGACCAGTCAACAATGAATTTATGTCGTTATAAACTTTTGTACCTTTGTAAGTTCTTCCCATAGCATTGCCTTACAATTTTTGAATGAACAATTTTGCATCAGAAGCTGCAGATTGGTCCTTCATCCAGATAATTACTTCATGCATGACCAAATGCTTTTATATGCTTAATATGATCTTTGACCATTTTTCTTTGAACACCATTAGGCCTTTTATTTTCTCATTCATTCTGGAAGTGCTTTGAAGTGTGTGTGTGTGTGTGTGTGTGTGTGTGAAAGAGAGAGAGAGAGAGAGAGTGCGTGTTTACTATTTGAGATACATAAGATTGAAGTTCTTGGTGAACTATTTACACAGTTATTTGAATAAGTGAATAAGTGTTAACTTTTTACTCTATTTACCCCTAAATTGTCTTTGCTCCTTAATGAGAGCGTAAGACTATTTTAAAAGGAGCAAATTGACTTAATCTGTATATCTTTATACGCTTATGCTAATCTTTGTAATTTGCAGGTAACAGCCAAGATCCGGATGAGCCAATCTTAGAATTCAGTTTAGGTGAGTAGTTCCGTTGTCTGGAGAGGTCACTTTCTGATTCGCACGGAGAAGCCGTTTTCAAGGGAGCCCAGTGACCGAAGCCTGCAGCTGTATTGAGGCAGCACTGGGTGTTGATATTTTGCGCCCCTAACCATTTTGTGTCCGGGGCAACTGCCCCGTGGCCCTTTCCCACACTGTGCCACTGAGGCAGACAAGTGAAAAGTGGGCTTCCCTTCCCCTTTATACTTTGCATATATATGCGTGACATGGTGTGTAAGCCGTATTGTTTCTTTCCTATAGCTTGCAGCGAGCTCCTTACCCCATCGCTAGATAGAAAGCCAAATAGTTTTGTAGCAGTGAGTGTAACTACACCACCTCAGGCATTCTGGACAAAGCATGCTCAGACAGAGATTATTGAGGTAAGTAATACTACATTACCCGCTGTGCCAGCCACAGCACCACCAGTTAATCTTAGCTGATACCAAGTTTTCCAAACATAACCTTTTCTCTCCTTTTTTTTTTAATTGCAGGGAACAAGCAACCCAATCTTTCTAAGCAGTATTGCCTTTTTTCAAGACTCTCTTATTAACCAGATGACACAAATAAAACTTTCTGTATATGATGTTAAAGATAGATCTCAGGGAACTGTAAGTCCGATTCACCAAATGTCTTCTCTGTCATTCATGTTCAGTGTAAACAAAATGTTGCATATGCCTTTGGTCTGAGGTACACTGCCTGTTCTCCCTCTTGAAGGCCAGCACTAACAGTGTAATCCTAACCTTATCTACTCAGAAGTAAGTCTTGTTGAATTCTGCGGGGCTTAGGTAAAGGTAAAGGGGCCCCTGACCATTAGGTCCAGTCGTGACCAACTCTGGGGTTGCCGCGCTCATCTCGCTTTATTGGCCGAGGGAGCTGGCATACAGCTTCCGGGTCATGTGGCCAGTATGACTAAGCCACTTCTGGTGAACCAGAGCAGTGCACAGAAACGCCGTTTACCTTCCCGCCAGAGCGGTACCTATTTATCTACTTGTGACGTGCTTTTGAACTGCTAGGTTGGCTTACTCTGTGGGGCTTACTCCTGGCTAAATGGAGTTAGGACTGCTTTCTTAGTGCTGGGGTCAGGAACTTGAGGCCTGCGGGCCAAATCCAGCCCTCTCCATCCAGCCCTCAGGAGTGTCTACAGGCCATGCCTCTCCTCCGCATCACATCTGTCACTGGCCATGTTTTTAGGCCTCCTTCATGTGCTTTTGCTTGGCTGGAATGTGTCCTTGAACTGTGACAAATCCTCTTGCCTGGATTGAGGATGGAGAGAGGGGTTTGTGTAGACATTTTAGCGAGGCTAAAACATAGGCCACTGTACAAAGTAAGAGCCATATCTGTTGCCCCACCCACTATTTTGCCCCTGGCTCCGCCCACCACAGGTATGTAGTGCCTGGAAAGTTGCCTATGAAGGAATTTGGCCCTTAGGTTGGAAAAGGTCCCCACCCCACAACGCCTTAGGAGATGGTATTGTTAAATGAGCATTCTAAACATGTGCTTGAAGATGCTCATTTTGGGCGACATCCAATGATTCCCTTCCTCTGATAGAGAGTGGGAATCTGTGGATCCAACTGATTAAAAATAACCATGCTTGTAGTTTCTCTCTCTCTCTCTCTCTCTCTCTCTCTCTCTCACACACACACACACACACACACTGCCAAATTGTAGTTTATAAAACTAGCCAAGGCTTGGTGTGATGTCTGAATTGATAAAATATGGTATGTATGTAATCGTCTAGCAAAGCATAATCCCAAAGCCCTGCTTTTGACATTGCAGCCATTGTTCTGTCTCTGAAGACTGTTGAATCCTAGAGACAGAAGTGAACTTATGAACCTGAATACTGCACTGATAGAAAATGAAGGCAGACAAGCCACTCTGAATTGTGATTTGAGTCTTGCAGGCTTTGGAAAGTCAAGCTATCATTCTGAAGTATTGCTAGTGCATTCTATATTCTGGCACGATGTCAGTACTGAGCCAGAGAAAGTGAGAGGCTTTGGTTTCAGACATCACCTTGAAGCCATAGGAATGAGCTTTGTAAATAGAAATTAGAAACGTAATTAGGATTAAAATGTCCTCTGCATTGACAATACTTGTCTTTTCCAGATGTATCTATTGGGTTCTGTGATGTTCACTGTAAAGCAGCTACTTAAGGAAAGGAACCATAGATTGCATTTAACACTAAGGTTTGTGCTCCATTTTTGTTCATTTGAAAGAATGAGGCTTCCACATCTGTGTGTACTATTGGAAAACTAGGCCATTTAACTGCACAATTGATGCTGTTTAAACTTGGGTCCTTTATTGCACCCCAGTTCAGAAAGTGAAGTGTCCAGGCTTTTAGGGCTATGAATACTCAATGAGACTTTTTTTTAATTTTGTGTTGTAATGAAATAAATATTGGAACTTCAAAGTTTCCTCTCATCTCGCGTGATTGTAAGACAAGTTAATGTTCAGCACAAATCTTGCACAGGGCAGAGACTTTCTGGTAATTCTTGTCAGTAGAACTTTGGTAAAGTAGAATATTTGTTTTATGATTTTCCCTACCCAGCATAAAAACAGAGACTTGAACACCAACAAGTAACCTCAGGAGTCTTTTTCATGTGTTACTTGTGCGATGGGGCAACCATTGATATAAAGTATTATTTTTAATCTTCTAAAACCTCATTCTTCACAGTTGTATGTGTTCCAAACCTGCACTTTAATAAGTTCTGTGGGTTTTTGTGTTTTGTTTACACTTAGAAATGAAAGACAATTTCAGGGCATGTCAGAAAAGCTAATTTAAATGTGTATCAGTAAGCCAGCTCCCAGATTCTGAAGGAATATAAAGATGTAAATGCAAAACATTGGTAACGATTCTGTTTGGCAGAGCTTTCATAGATCACAATGACAAGGAAATAGCATCTGGCAAAGTCAATTACATACATGCATATAAGTTTTCAGAAGTGTCCTTCTGCACTTCAACCTCAACATCACATTTATTTTTTTGAATTTTGGCTTAGGCCTTTGGCTTAATGCCAAAGCAGATGCAACTGCATTTGCTAGTATCCCTTCTCCATTACATGTCTCTCCTGTTTTCCCCTTCTCTTCCCGCTTTGTTGCCTGCCCTGTATTTGAAATGCGTACTGTAAACTCCTTGGGACAGGGACCTGTGCGTTTTGCTTCTGTAAGGCCTGTAAAGCACTACAAAACTAGTACTATAAGCTCCAAGGGCTGAGAGAATGATTTTACCCAACCTTGGATCGCGAGAGGTTACAAAATACCCAAGGCTACACATATCCATGCATTTAGCATCTTTCTTATATTTTAATATTTTTATATAGCAGGTCAAGTGTTGGATCCTGATCTTTTAGTTTGAGTCTCCGTTTATGTAGCTAGAAAGAGTTAATGACAGAGGAAGCTGTAAGAATTGGGGTCTATAGCCAGATGGCATAGTATGTGCAACAGCAACCAATCAATAGTCCTAGCTGATGATCGCAGCAATGATGTGTGTGTTGCAGATCTGCTGAAAGTGATCGTGTTGGTAACATTACAGTCATAGGATGGCAAGTGGAAGAAAAAACAGACCAAAGGCCTCCAGTTACCAGGTCTCCTGACACCATCAATGGAAGGGTGAGTGAATATCTTGACCTCCTTCTCAAGGCAATGCTGGAAATAAAAGATGTGATTGATGATCTCCTCACCACCTTCTTTTACACTTTCCCCAACCATCCTCAAGGAGAATTCACACTGTGTTGCTGTTCTTTTAACCCATGGGGCTATTCAGGCCTTACTTGGGTGCAAGCGTTCATACTGTACATAGCACAGCAACCAGTCTGATGACTGCAGTAGTTGTGCCACTATAATATCAGGAAGTATCTGGGATTTTATTCCATGCTGATCGGCATCTCATTGCGGAACAATAATTTCAGAAGTGTGTGTCTTGTCAATTTTTATTTTTCTCAAAATATGCGGTGATCACCTGTCAAGATCACCTGTCAAGACTAGAGAGAGTGAGTCCATGAATTCCACTGGGTATTATAAAAGATTATCACATTGACAGGTGGCAGAATATACACAAATACAGCTCAGGGTTTCTTTATGCTGTAGCTGCGTGTAAAACATCCCTGAATGCTACACATTTATCTGATACAAGATCTTGTTGAAAATGTCTCAGAAGTAAACAGTCCTCTATAGCTCAGTACATATATTTTTTTTAAAGTCAGTGATGAAGCGTTGTGTTTTATGTATTAATACTATTCTCATTTTCTTCAGACTGTTCTGTCAGTTGATGAAAGTTTAACAGAATCTTTAGGAATCCGATCCAAATATGCTTCATTACGGAAAGACGTGTTGTTAAAATCCGGTAAGTACCTACCTGTGCTGCTAATTGATATTTCTGGATCCCATATAGCTCAGTGTTCCAGCAAATGACTTCCTAATCTTCAAATGTATGCTGAGTCACAGTCTTGACTGCACTAAAGAAATTGGGTGTATCTGCATTTGTTTTAACTGATGTGTCATCTTGACGACATGCATATAAGTAGATGGGAACAGGGGTGCACTGCTGATCTAAGAGCATAAGAACATAAGATGAGCCTTCTGGGTCAAACCAATGGCCCATCTGGTGTTCTCACAGTGGCGAGCCAGAGGCCAGTGGGAAACCTGCAAGCAGGACCCAAACACGAGAGCCCTCTCCCCTCCCCTCCCTCTCCTATTTCTAGCAACTGGTATTCAGAAGCCTTAGAGACTTTGGTTGCAATTTCTGATCATTTGTATTAGACTAATATAGTGTTTAGTGCCATTGTTATTGGCCATCGTGTTGTGTTATTTTGTTCAGCTCCAACTGAGCAGAGCAGAGCAATCATGGCTGGTAGCCATCAATTGCCCTCTCCGGCATGAATTGCTTAATCGTCTTTTAAAGCCATCTAGATAGGTGGCCATCACTGCCTTAATAGCTTCCAACATTCAGCTGCATTGGATGTCTATGAATTCCAGGGTTACGAGAAAGAGAAAGCATTTTCTCGATCCACTATGCCATGAATAATTTTATGAACTTCTGCCATGTCGCCTCGTACAAGCCTTTTCCCTAAGCTAAATATCCCAACATCTCTCCTTATAAGGGAATTGTTCTGTCCTTTATCATTTTGGATGCCTTTTCCTGAACCTTTCCACACTCTACAATATCTTTTTTGAGATAAGGCAACCAGAACTGTCCTTTCTTCATGATCCCTTGCAGTGAATTCTTCACAGCTGCTGCACACTGGGTTGAAATTTTCATAAAACGATAGATAGATAGATAGATAGATAGATAGATAGATAGATAGATAGATATAGATAAGCAAGCAGTACTAGCAGAGTTGCAGCATAAAGTTTTTGAGGCAAAATGTCTTGCAAGGTTTCCCCCAAAAAACATCACTGGAAGCAAAAGTTAGTTTTCAGGGGCAACAGTTGATATGCTGTGTGATCTAGAGAAAGCATATTTGTGTGTCGCTTAAGTGCTTCTCTGCATGCACAGGGAGACATGCCGGTTTTTTTGCTCACAGTTGCAGTGTCATGTGCTGTATGAAACACATCTCTGGAAGGGCTTCTGTTAGAAGCACATGGCAGCCCACATTCACAAAGAGGTGCAGGAGGAGGAAGGGAAGTCCTTAGAGCAGCCTTCCCTAAACTGGTTTTGGACTACAATGCCTATTAGTCCCAGTTAGCAGGTCAGTAGTTGAGGATTATGGGAGTTGCAGTCCAAAGCATTTGGAGGGCACCAGACTAGGGAAGGCTGCTCTAGCAAATGCACATAAACCTTTGGATCTTGACCACCGTTGTATCACTGGCTGAAGACAGAGGCAGCTCACAACACTGGGAAGACACTTCCAGGTCTCTTCTAGAAAGATATATCCACAGCTGTTTCTGTTGTAACCAGCAGATGGAATGCTGATAAATCCTTTTGTGCCTCTCCCTGCTTGTTTTGTTTCCCAGCCATAGGAGGAGGCAAACTGCCCTGCAGCCCAGCTGCCTAAGATAGGCGGAGGGTTGTGCTGTGAGCTCCCTTTCCATATCACATCTGTCTTCAGTCATGTTTCATCAGCTGGGGATGTACTTGTAAGAATGATGCAACAAAATAATTGTGTGTGTGTCCAAATAATTGTGTACTCCATTGAGGCTCTTTTCTATATAAGTTCGTCATGTGAACTCATTCTGAGTGGCTTGCTGCAGAGTGGCAAACTAAACAGAATTGCTTATTTTTCAGTGTTTGTTGGACACAGAGCATTACTCATCCAAACGCTTATCTAGCATCATCTATGCTGTTGCTAATAAAGGCTTCCTTTCACCAATATCTATTATTATGGTAGCACTCTCCTTGGACATCAGTACTGGGAAGCTAAGACACTACTTGGAAACGAACAGCCACACAATTTATGTGATTGTGTGCAGGAGAAAAGTCCAGGTCATGTGACATGGATGAGGCTTGGATTGTGGGATCAGGATTGCCTGCAAAAGTGTGGTCCCAAAAAGCTCATTATGAAGCTGTTGGGCATCTGCGTTGTAACCCAAATATACATGCCTATGACTAGTCTAAGGGACGCGGGTGGCGCTGTGGGTTAAACCACAGAGCCTAGGACTTGCCGATCAGAAGGTCGGCGGTTCGAATCCCCGCGACAGGATGAGCTCCCGTTGCTCGGTCCCTGCTTCTGCCAACCTAGCAGTTCGAAAGCACGTCAAAGTGCAAGTAGATAAATAGGAACCGCTCCGGCGGGAAGGTAAACGGCATTTTTCGTGCACTGCTCTGGTTCACCAGAAGCGGCTTAATCATGCTGGCCACATGACCCCACTGTACACCGGCTCCCTCGGCCAATAAAGCGAGATGAGTGCCGCAACCCCAGATTGGCCACGACTGGACCTAATGGTCAGGGGTCCCTTTACTTTACCTTTATGACTAGTCTAACATTTTAAATTTGACCAAACTTCGGGAGGCAGTGGAAGACAGAAGTGCCTGGCGTGCTCTGGTCCATGGGGTCACGAAGAGCCGGACACAACTAAACGACTAAACAACAACAAAAACATTTTAAATGCACATTTTTAAAATAAAAAAAACCACAGTATATGGGAAAGTGATTCAAGAATTCATCAGACCTCAATTTCTGCTTTTGCTGTGGTTGTTTGAATATGTGCACTCGGTGGGGGTGGGGAGTTAACTAAGTGTAATGCTGTTACATTAATCTTTTGTATGTTTTGGTGTAATAGGCCATTTGTGATCTCTGAGCCTCTTAACAACTTTGGTGTTAGAGGAACGGAGTTTGTATTATCTGGTAGCAAATTATGTCTTTTAACATTTTAGTGTTTGGAGGGGCCATTTGTCGGATGTATCGCTTCCCCACCACGGATGGGAACCACCTGCGGATCTTGGAGCAAATGGCAGAGAGTGTTCTCTCCCTACACATCCCCAGACAGTTTGTGAAACTGTTACTTGAGGAAGATGCTGCCAGGTAACCCCACCACCACCACAGCAGTCCCTATAAAAATGCTTTACATCTATGCTTTTGAAGTTGTTAAGAAAACAATATATTGTATGAAGCTTCGTTGTAAATACCTGCCCTCACAGCTCTGCATTTCTGACCAAATTTCTGACTCCTGACCTGCCTTGCAAAATCTTTTGAAGGAGTATTGCTAGGAATGTCAAAGTCCCAGTGGCACAGACCCATTTTATGAGCTTGCAAATTTAGGCTGATTTTCTGAAAATCAACAACAAATTCTGGTTTGGGCTGCCTGAACTGTCATGAATTGTTTTCAGCCTAGATAACGGTTAGGATGTGTTAATCTGGCTAGCTCAAGTGGAGTCAGGACTCAGGATAAACCGAGTGTGCCATGAGAAGTGCTGCTGTTGCTATTACATTATTCAGCCGCAGTTCTATAAAAAGCCAACCTCAAGCTTTGAGGTAAATCTTTAATGAGAACTGGTTCCCATGGCCTTTTACTGTTTTGAAGCTCCTGGCGTTACACAGCCTAGTTGAAAAGTTATTTTAAAGGTGATAAAATATTTGAAACTCTGATTTCTGCATACATCATTTGCTGCCCATGTTGCTTGGCTATTACTGTGGTTTGTTGGACCTCAATTCATTTAGAGGTCACTGGCTACTTGACTCCTTTTGTAGTATCTTTGTATTGGGTTAGGAAACTAAATTAGGGCAATGGCAAAAATTAGGAGGTATCTGCACTAAAAACATATGTAAAGCTCAATGAAGGTATCCTGGGAAAACATCAGTTTTCATTGATTTGAAGAGAAGCAAATATTGCTGATAAAAACATACTTGTGGGTTTGTGTCCAGCTTAATCCTATAGTCAGTCATAGTCACTGCTCTGTATCGGCCAAGAAACATTTCCCAGTCTTCTCCCATACCTCTCTGTATTTTTTTCATTTTATATATCTCCCTAAGTTGATTGGTAATACTTTTTAGCTTGTTCACTGTTGTTATCTGAGCCTTATTTGGATGTTCAGGTCCCTCACATGATTAGAATTGTGTGAGGGGGAGGAGGGAATACACTGTCTGTCCCCGCCCCTGAATCATATCCCCTGGCTCTCCATGTGCCCCCCATTTGATAAACTAAATTGATTCTAAATTGCATGTGGAACTTCAATAAGAACAGCAGGCTCCCTGCTGTAGATGTTCTCCTTCCAACCCAAGCAGGCTGCTGGGTCAGGATGGACACGGGTGTCACTGGGAACACTGAGCATTACTCTTCCCTCCTTCTTATTGTGTATGGAAGAGAAGTCCTGAATAGGGCACTTCTCCACGAGTTTTGGGCAAGTATCTTTGAAATATTTCTTTTTAAGAGTTGGGAAGGGCTGTGTATCTGTGAACATGGCAGAGAAGCAAACCCTCCTGGCAATGGGCTGGGAAAAGAGAAGAGTGGCACAGTCTGGGAAGAAGGTTTTTGGAGTGGCCCATGGCTCCTCAAGTGGTGCCGTGAGTTAAACCACAGAGCCTAGGACTTGCCGATCAGAAGGTCGGCAGTTCAAATCCCCGCGATGGGATGAGCTCCCGTTGTTCGGTCCCTGCTCCTGCCAACTTAGCAGTTCGAAAGCACATCAAAGTGCAAGTAGATAAATAGGTACTGCTCTGGCGGGAAGGTAAACGGTGTTTCCGTGTGCTGCTCTGGTTCACCAGAAGCGGCTTAGTCATGCTGGCCACATGACCTGGAAGCTGTACACCGGCTCCCTCAGCCAATAAAGCAAGATGAGCGCCGCAACCCCAGAGTCGGTCACGACTGGACCTAATGGTCAGGGGTCCCTTTACCTTTACGTTTAGTGTGCAGGGTGGAAAGGTACAGACACATTTCCTAATTATGCATAGCGGAACATTTTGGGGTGGGTGGGAAGTGGGGCTTTGTCTACTGGGCTTTGTAGAAAAAGGATGGCTTTGGATACTAGTAATGACCGGGTTTGAGTCTCCGCTCCTCCACATGCAGCTGCTGGGTGACCTTGGGCCAGTCACACTTCTTTGAAGTCTCTCAGCCCCACTCACCTCACAGAGTGTTTGTTGTGGGGGAGGAAGGGAAAGGAGATTGTTAGCCGCTTTGAGACTCCTGAAGGGGAGTGAAAGGCGGGATATCAAATCCAAACTCTTCTTCTTCTTCTTCTTCTTCTAATTCTTCAGTTGTGAAGGGTTATGCATTGACAATGTACTGACATTTGTACCTTTTGATTCCTAGTAACACAGATGTATTGAAAGCATTTCTCAAATCTGACTCTACATGTGACATTTCAAAAAGGCTTAAATGAGTTCATTGGCATCACAAGCCAAAGAGGAATGAGAAGAAACAGGATTTGCAGAGGAGGGAAATGACTCAGGGAGGGTAGCTGAGTTTGATGGAACCACATGAGTGAGAAGTGATCTCTTCCAGTGCTTGACACAGAGCCAGGCACTCTCGTTTTCACCCCTCCAAAGAATGTGTCACTTACAATAGCAAACTCGGAATTGATTTAGTTTCCACAGGCAGAGTGCCATCAGATGGCTAGGTTTTAGGCAGGCCTGTGGGGAGCTTGTCTGAGGCCCAGGGTGTGGGTCTTGTTAGAATAAAGTTATAAACGGAAACAAAAAAGCAGTCAGTCCCTGGCAGGGTCTAGCTCCCTTCCCCCAGCCCTTTGGCCAGCTTATTCCTCCAAGGCCTGGGGCAAGTGTATCTGGCTGCCTGCCCCCTTGCACAGGCCTGGTTTCAGGGTCCCTCCAATTCTCTCTCCTTTCTCCTTTAAAAAAGGAAAACCTCTCCTGTTGCCATTTTCAGAGTAGCAAAATATGCTCACATGGCTGCTATAGGTACCTCTGCAGGGCAAGTTGGGTTGTCGGTCTGGCCTGTGTTCCAGGTCACCTTTGATGGCATGCAAGTAATGTCTGGTTCTACCCATTTCTGTGCTTAGTAATGATGCTGAGCTGTGGCTATGGTGCACTTGAAAACATTGTCCTGTTGCAATGCTTCAATTTTAGCGCATGTGCCACAGAAGTGAGGCCAATCCAGCTGGCAAACCAAACAGAATGCTTTTTGATGATATAATAATCACACAAGCATCAACACTGCATGTTTCCTGTTCCTAGGATCAAACTTAAAGGCATTTGTAGAATTAGGGTTTTGTGCTTCTTCCCAAATGTGGGGACACCTGTGTGGTTAGCCTCCATGAAGTCACACAAGAGATGGCACAATGCACCAAATGCATTAGAATGGACCTGTAATTTTGTCTGGTTTAAGGCAAGTATAAGCGTTGGCTGTAGTCTTTCGTGCAGATAGTATATTGTTCTGTATGACTGTCAGGTGTAACAGTGCCACAACACCTTTTTTAAAAAAACAAAACAAAGGAAACCAGCCCAAACTTGACTAATGTCTCAAAATGGCACTGATGTGCTTGAGGAAGGGGCAAGTAATAGATATGGTTGAAGGCAGATTTTGCTTTTTGTTGGTCATACAACCAAATTAATAGCATCTCCCTGTCTTTTGGGGTGTTTTTGTGTAGGGTTTGTGAACTTGAAGAACTGGGAGAGCTGTCCCCTTGTTGGGAAAGTCTTCGTCGGCAAATAGTTACTCAGTACCAAACGATTATTCTAACGTACCAGGAAAACCTCACAAATCTTCACCAGTACAAAGGTAACTGACATCTTTACCACCGCCTCCATAATACAGAATGCATGTTTGGAACTATGTTTGTATGATTATTTTTAAAACACCTGATGTAATGTATGATTCAGCTGTTCTCTAGAGAAAAACGGTTAAACTGTGGGCACATCCTATTTGCACCACAGATGTAGTGCCTGGGCGTGGAGCATTGGCACTAAAAATGTTCTGTTTCACTCTCCTTTCCACCTCCATCTGTGCCCAGACACATGTGTGGGCAACTGGGTAGGACATAAGGAAATGCATGCAGGACCAGCCCTAGCACTAGGCAGAGGGAGACAACCACCTCAGGTGGCAGATGCTAGGCGAAAGAAGCAGTTCCTGGCTCTGCCTCCTGAGCATCCCCAACCCTTCCCCTTTGCTGCCACTCATCTCCTTGTTCCCTTATTTACCTTGCTTCAGAGCATACTATCCTGTCACCGGAGCTGTAGGGTTTAACTGCCAGTCCAGTAAGCTTCTGTATGTGAAATGGGGAAAGGATGTTCTCTTATCCTTCCCTTCAGAAAGAAAAACATATTGGGCATTTTCCCTGCAACCCTATTTAGCCCATCCTTCTCTGTTCAGTGCAAGTAACTGGAGGGAAGGCTAGTTTGAAGATCTAAGAGATTTTCCATTCCCTGAATGTGCATCTGTTTATACCTTGCCTTTTGATGCAAACGCCAAGGCAGCTCACAAGGAACAGTAAATTTCAAACAACTGGAAAGTGACACCAAAACCACAAGGGAAAACAATGAGAGCAGATGAAATCAGCAGCATAAAACCATTGAAAGGATCCTGATTACCATTAAAAGCACAGAAGAACAGGAAGGACTTTGCCCAGAGCCTATAAAATAAATGTGAGGTGTGCCCATCTGCGTACATAGATGGGGGAAGAAAGAAAACAGGGCTTTGAAGATTCCTACTGGGATTCTCCACCTGTGGTGCAAGTGGATTGTGTGTACCTTTAACTTTTCTTACCTCTGTTTTTTATCTGGGTTTTTGACTTCAGAATTCCATTCTTTAAACACAAAACAAAAAGCTTGCCACTTATTGTCCAACCACACCATCCTAAGTTTCCATGATTCTTTGGCGCAAGCCAGGTGCCTTAGATATGCAGTTAAATGTAGTTTAAATGTATGGTGTGGATGTCGCCGTGTGGTGGGACTAGCATCATCTATTTAAACAAAGGACTTACTCAGTTTAGGGGGGAAAGATGGAGTTCACTTTTAACAGCAAAAGAGAGGGGTGCTGAACATTCCCAACATTTCACTGCATACCCTCCATCATTTTCAAAGAGGCCCTTTAGGAAATCTCATTGCCAGTACAAACTTCATGCTGCAGTTTTTGTACTGCAATTTGCCAACAAATTTTTCTTAGTGGTTGCATTTTTATGGACTCAGCATGCAGAAATCATCTTCTTTATATCCTCAGGTCCATCGTTCAAAGCAAGTAGCCTGAAAGCTGACAAAAAGCTGGAATTTGTGCCCACAAATTTACACATACAGCGAATGAGAGTCCAAGATGATGCAGGATCAGGTATTTTTTTTCTTTCTTGCTCATATATCCTGTAGGTTCTATTCTCTCTCTCTTTCTCTCTCTCTCTCTCTCTCTCTGTGTGTGTGTGTGTGTGTTTTTCCCAATCCTTCACAGAGATGCTGGGTTTTGAGCTTGCAACTTTTTCATGCAAATTATGTGCTCTACTATTGAGTTACAGCTTTCATTTTTTTGAAGAAAAAAAAAGTTTCTAGCCCTCCTACAGAGAAAGTTATGAAGTGAAATGTGCGGGTACTTCAAAACATTCCTGTGAAATGAGCCAGCCTGGTTGCTCCTGATTGCCTGTGTTTTTAGCCAACCAGTGAAACCAGAGCTTTGATAAGTGAATTGTTTAGATACCAGGCATTGGAACCCCTGGTTTCCTAAGGGGCTGCTCTTTCCCCCTCCTCTTTAGTCTACTTCTCCTGCTTTTGCCTTGTTTTCTAGTCCTCGGATTCTCCATAGTTTGCCCTTCCATTTCCCCCCTAGCAATCAGGATGCATCTTTCCTGTGTTGGGTTCGTCTGAGATCAGGTAGTCTCTAGAAGTTATTTTCTGCAAATACTACTACATACTCAGCATGAGTGGATTTTAAAGACCCCTCTCTTCCAATAAAATGGCAACTGCAAAGTATGAAAATTTGCAGAATGTCTACTGCTCTGCAGGAGTTAAAGGCTGAACCCAGGCACTCATTAAGAATGCACTGTTTCGTTAACTTACAGAACAGTTATATACTTTATTCAGAAGTAAGTCTGTGTTTAATGGGGCTTACAGCCAGGCAAGTGGTTTAGGGGTGGCACTGGGCAAAAGTAGGGGTTTTGTGCCTTTGGCAGCTGTATGGCAGGCAAAAACTCAACAAGGTTACTCCTTTCCTAGTACAGAAATACGATTACAGGAAAAGCTTCAACGTGACAGCACTTTCTCTAATTTGTGTTACGCTGTGCCCTCCATGGCAGCCATTTTGTTACTGGTACCCCACAGCACTCTCTCAGAAATGGAAATGTGCCCACTGGTCTAAAAAGCTTGGCAACCCCCAGATATATTAGGTGCTTTGCAAATTACATTCTTATAGTACAAAGGCTTGCAGTCCAAGTCTGGATGGTGAGTATTTTCCTTTAAACATCTCCTCCTCACTTTTGGTTTTGTTTAGATCAGAACTATGATATTGTAACTATAGGAGCACCAGCGGCTCACTGTCAAGGCTTTAAGTCTGGGGGCCTGCGGAAAAAGCTGCACAAATTTGAAGATGCCAAGAAACAGTAAGTAGAATGCTTGGTGGCTGTCTGCCCCTTCCTGTCGCCCCCGTTTTGTAAAAAGCATCTAATACCTTGTGTCTTTTTTTATTGCTTCTACCTATAGGAAGATTCAGTCCAAAACCACGAAGATTAGAGCCAGTTTATGGAAAGAGTTTGACAGAAGAAGGTTTTCCCATTTTTTCAGCCAGTAATTTTACTTCAGTTTTAAGTAGATAGATAGATAGATAGATAGATATAGATAGATAGATAGATAGATAGATAGATAGATAGATAGATAGCTTATGACAGCTTAATGAACTATTGTATATTTAATATAAGCATTAGCCTTTCTGTATAGATGTGTAAAAGGTTTGACTGTACGTGTAGATTCCTGCAGTCCCTAAGTTTTACCTAGGCTGTTTTTACTCTTTGATCTGAACAGCTGAAATCAAATCAAAGGATCAGAAGTCTGTGGGCAGCTCCTGGGTCCCTGTCTGCTCCTTATACTGCTACGGCATCACCATTTCCTGGCAACTGCATTTTTACTGTGTCTACTCCCTGTAGAGGGAGAGGGATGTTCAGGGAACATCCTGAAATAGTCTAGAAAATTGGTCTTTAACCTTTCTCCTAATTTTTCAATCTAAAGGTTTTTGAAGATTCTTAATGACTATCTTTATTGAAGCTTCCCAATCTGAAGTCAGATGGGAACATGGCTAAACTAATTTTCCTAGCTTCTGTCTCTGTCATTTCCTAATAGGTGCCAAAGACCTTTCTTGAGAACATGCTGAAAGAGCGAGACTCCCTATTCTTTCTTGGTCTTTTAGCAATCATCTTAGGTTCTGTGAAAAGGAAATTCAATCAGTGCTGCTTCTTTTTTTTTTTAAGAGCGAGATAGTAAACTCTGACCCTTTTTGGAGTGGGCATTCCTACTATATTTTCTCATTAGAGAGCAGAAACCTATTGTATTCTATAACTGCAGGAATGGCTTTGGTTTCCTCTAGCAGCTGGTTTGTATGGAAGACAGAAGAGTGATTTACACTTCTACTTTCTGTGTTTTCACTATAAAATTTAAAATACGGAAGGTAAATCTTAATCCTTGGATGAGATGCTCGATTCCCAGAGGGAATTGCTAGTAAACTGGCATACTGGAATTGCCACAGTTCTGACATTGCTCCCTGTCTACACCATAATACAAAAGGTTAAGTCTCTATATGCCTGAAGGGGGAAAAGGTACTGGGAAAATGTCAAAATGCATATCCATAGGAGTTTCTTAAGCTGGCTGGAAGTGTCTCAGCTGCAGCGTGGAGATGCAGATTCCATCCTCGTCGTCTTGTGGTCCCCACAGTCAAAACCAGAGAGGAAGGAGGACAGCAGCAGGGTGGGCTGGCTTCTAGTTTTGCTTGTTATTTTAAGCTGGAAAGACACTATTTGTGCCATTTCCACCCTTTCAGGTTTAAATGGTTCAGTGGTAAACCAGTCACCCAGAAAGACAACATCTGCACCTGAGGAATACATGCAGAAATTTCCTTTTAGAGAGCCACTCTACTATGGAAGACATTTCATATAAGCGTGCACCTTACAACCATCTCCCCACCCCACCCCGATTGTGCTACAGTCAGACCCATGCTTTTATCACAGCTGGCACTCCTGGCAAAGGACTGGCTTTTGGGGAACGTACCAGATGTCTGTACTAGCTGTTGTATCACTACTATTACTTGATGTTGTATTTTGCAAAAACATATTTGTATGGAGAAAAATATGTAGCAAAGGTCTACACTAAACTACAATTATTTGATCTCTGTTGGTTTTAAGTGACTTGTTGTCACTGCCACATCAGATATCGTTTTTACCCAGCAGATGGTGGTCCAGTAAATAGAATTATTCTTCCTCCTGGCTCTGTTGGTACCTGGGAAGAACATGGGCGCTGCAGTCCTCTAAATTTTTTGATGTTTAATATGTTGTGGAAACGCTGCATTAATAGAGGGTGGAAGGAAGGAAGGAAGCAGTGCAACCCCATTGAACTTGCTGCATCTCCTTTATTTCTCCTCCTCTATAATATCTCCAGTCCTTCCTGTCTTCCTGCCTGCTAGAAGTCTCCTGGTCACAGCAAGGAGGGAGGTGGGGTGTTGTGAGGTCTGCATAAGGGTTATTAATAGTGATGAGGGGAAATGTTCAGTAATTTACACTGCCCAGAACAATAACAGAAACCAAAACACAGCTATCCTTTGGAATTTGATCTTCTAATATTACTGTGCAGTTCTCATAACAAAAATGTATCAAAGTGAACTGTGTATAAAAGTGCATATATGAGTGAACATATACAAAACTGCATTACATTAGAGGAGATTGCTTGCAAAAATGTGTGTTGGGGGAAATGCATACATAAATCTGTATATTAGAATACATACTAAAATACCGATAAATTTCCATGATGTGGAAATCTGAACTTATTATTGGAAAAATGAGAAACCAAAATGGACCTATAATCCACCCCAAGCTATTAAGCAACCCACACTTGGGTCAGGATTGAAAGAACTAATCTCCAGGGCAGTTCTTTTTTAACTCCTTCCACCTCTCTGGATAGCAGACACTTGTGCCATATGAGAATCTGCTTCTAAAGGTTCCTTCATTGCCAAACCAGTTTGGTATTTTGGGTGGGAGGCTGATGAGAAACATGAACTGTAACCCCCCGCCCCCCCCCAAATCTGTGCAAAGTAAATTGTGTAGTTCTTTGGATCCCAGCCCATAGATTTGTGTTATGCTGCCAGATTGCAGAGTTATTTGTGCATTTTGCAGTCGAGTTCCTTGTGTCGCATGTGGCACCCATTGTGCTGATGCGGTCAGAAATCTATGGAATGGGTTGCAAGTCATAAACCATTCTGCATTGACTATGATTTTGTTTTGCTTACAATTTTAATGACATAAGCAAACCTTAATGGGGAAAATATTTAAAACAACTAACATTGTTTATCTAATGTTGCTTTGCTTTGTTTTTTGCTTTTGGTATCTGCTAACAAATAATGGCTAACTTTCATTTGGTTTTATTTTTTTTAGCAGTTATGAGGAATGTTGGTGAGTTTTCTGTTTCTCAGTTTGAGGCAGAACTTTCCTGTTTGATCTTTTTCTTTTTTTAACAAAAGTTAATGTGTTTATGTACAGAGATGCCCCCCCCCTTTTTATGCTTTGCATTTGCTTTTGCTAATTTTGCTTCGTTCAGTTAATGTGGTTGTTTACTGGGGTATGTTGCATGATTTAATTTGATCTTGTCATCTGCATTATTTGCCTTCCTAATGAACAGCTAACACAGACCAAGTTTGGTTGCTAGAACCTTGGGAGCCAATTTAATTGGAATGCTTCAACTTTAAGAGACCATTTTTGTTAGAAACTGAAAATACTCAGAATACGACATGAACCTTTTACATTATATTGGTCACTCTTTTTATGCATCCACAAATGTATGAAAATCGGTTAGATGATTTGGGCTTTGAACTTCAAGTTGCCAGTGAAAGCTGATAGCTGTTCATTTGGGAGAATGACTGCAGATAGTTTGTCGTCTGTGAACTTCATACCATCAAATAATTTATTTCCTCTTATTTGGCAATAGATTTGCTTCCCTTCTTTTAATATGAGACTCACCAGGCTGCATGGACTGTGCTGCCAATTATATCCTAATTCTTCTGCATGATATCTCCCTTATTGTAAGAAAAACAGTTAATAACTCTGGATAGTTGGATGTGACTATTGAGATGGTGCAGAGATTTTTAAACAGCTGTCCCATATAGAAACAAGGAACCCTGGCAAAAATCCAATAAAAGAGGCATGCTAAAGCTATTTTGAATCAGTAGGTTTAAACATGCCAAACGAGAGTTTGATAAAGGCTGCTGTCCTTGAAATTGCTGGTCAAGAGCCATAAATGACCCAATTGCTGTGACCATTGCTGACAGTTTCAGTAAACACATTGTTTCCAGTTAGTGGTTTTCAAGACCTTTGATCCTGCAAAGTTAGGAATTCTAGATCCATTTTGTCTAAACAAATGATGTGTACAACAGCCACACTCCCCAATAGTGATGTCCAACATTACCAGCCCTGTGGAACAGCTGTTGTTTTGAAAAAAGAAGATGCGCCTTTAGGCTTACATACCCACATGATGGGATCTTATTTTCAACTAGGCATTGTGCCAGTATAGCACTCTTCCACACATTTTTGCTCTAGGACAGGAGAGGGGAACCTGTGACCTTCCTAGATGTTGTAGGCCTACGACTTCCATCAGCCCCGGCCGCCATAGTCAAGGGACAGGGATTATGGGAGCTCTGTAGTTGCATCAGCAATATAGGTAGAGGGTTAAGGGTAAGAATAACATCCTGGTTTTGCAACATGTTTGGGACTGCAAAAACAGTGAGGGTTGCAATCAGATGGCAGTCCATACAGCACTTGGCTGGTGGAGTCTGTTTGCCTTGGCTGGTCACAGGCAGTGCAGATTTGAGACTCATGCTTAAATGAATTTAAACTGGTGAGGAAGATTGAACATGGGGCCAAGCAAAGCTCCACTATCCTCTTGTGTGTGTAAAATGACACCAGGCATCGGCTGAGGTCTTTTGAGTTGGTTGAAGGCAGGAATTGAACAGCATTTTCCTCCCTCAACCACTAGGGGGAGCTCAACTCTTGCCTGATGTCATCTTTGCATGCACAGAGAAGACCTTATCGTGGTAAGGACTGATGGTCAATTCTGAGTCAAAGGCTTATGAGCAGAAATAGTTTTGCTTTGTTTATTTATGAAGAAGTGATAGTACGTTTTAGTAACTGTGAGCTGCCTAGAGGACTTCGAAGCCTACCAAATGGTAGGAAATAAATTATCTTTAAAAAAATATTTATTTGTTTGTTAAATGTGAATAAATAAATGTATGTTTAGAGCAAGGAATTAGACCAATACTGCAATCCTAACCCCACTTACCTGGGAGCAAGCTCGACTGAATTCAGTTGGACTTTCTTCTGGGTAGACACGGTTAGAAGTGTGCTATAGGTCACATTAAAATCAGTGACTGCCATATCCTGTCCCTGTGGAAGTTATGAGCATGTGCAGTGTATTTTGCCACCCAACTGCTTTCATTAAAGGCAGAGTTGGGCCTGGGTGGTAGTCCGAACATGAGTCCTTGTAGCACCTCTCGGTCTCTTCATGCTTGATAGTTAATTGGGAGAAACTGTTTGCCTGTGCTTTCTCCTTTTTCAGCATGAAAAAGGAATGGAATTGCAGTGCTGATCTGTTGGACTGATTTTTATTTTTATGTTTTTAAAAAATTATCCCTTTTTCCACTCCCCAGCACTTCGACCAATACCCAGTCAATAGTGTACATACCACAAGATATTATCCGAGCAAAGGAGATTATTGCACAGATCAATACCTTGAAAACTCAAGTTAGTTACTACGCAGAAAGACTCTCCAGAGCTGCCAAGGACAGATCCGCCAATGGGCTTGAAAGAACACTTGCCATTCTGGCAGATAAGGTACAGGATATGATCAAGAGTCCCTATGTCCCATTGTGGTCTCTCTGAATATACTGAGAAGGCAGCCTTGGCTATCCTGTTTGAATATTACGTTTTGACTGTAAAAGAACATGGCAAGGCAGTCTTAGTGGTTCTTCTGCAGTCCCTGAATTCATGATGTAATATGGAATGCAGAAAGAGTTGCAAAATACGTTGTTGTCTCAATCCTTTCCAGACACGGCAGCTTGTCACCGTCTGCGACTGCAAACTGCTGGCAAATTCAATACATGCGCTGAATGCTGCAAGACCAGATTATATAGCTTCAAAGGCCTCTCCAACCTCTGTAGAGGAAGAGCAAGTGGTGCTGAGGAATGACCAAGATACCCTGGTGGCCAGGTGGACAGGAAGAAATAGCCGATCTTCTCTACAAGTGGACTGGCATGAAGAAGAATGGGTAGGTTTGTTGACCTGGGATTCAGTTTCTATTAGCAGTCTTGCTGCTGAAAGCTTGAGGGGTATAGTTATACTACATCTCTCCATTCTGTAGATTTGGGTTTTCAGGGATCACCAGGGATCCATGAACTTCACTCAGGTGAAGACACTGTGTGTCTTTGTTTCTGTGGTTGAAAAAGGGAGGTGGCACATCCATCACATTAAATAATAATATTGTATTTTATTCTTTTGAAATTTGAATTCTGTGGAATTTAAACTGAATTCAGTAAAATATATATAAGAAATAAAAGCAACAAAATTACAATTATAAATCATACAACATTTAGCACAGTGCATTACAATTGCTGCAGAAAAGGCATGAATTGATCTGCCAAGAATCTCAGCAATTTTCAAGTCGTCAGTGGGGGGAAATTTTGGGGAAAGTGCTGTTATAGGCACATTTTCTATGGAAAGCAAAATCTGAAGAATAGCATCTACTATTGGAAGGCTCTTCAACTAGTCAGCCCTCAGCTTTTTAACTGATAAATGATGTTAACTGATATTCTTGTTAGGAGCAATGAAAAATAGTGTCATGAAGGCCAGTCCCCAATTAGTTTTTCCACCAAAATATGATCAGAATTTGTAGCCCTTCTTTATACTGGTATGAGACAGAAAATGATATGCATTATTTAAGGGATTTCATCTCTCTTGAACTGCCTGTACAAATGGGAGCAACAATATCTAAACAAGTTTTCTAACTTCCCCGGTGATGTGATGCTATACTTATTTTTTTTTATATAGTGGAAAGCAAAGGATGCTGTAACATCTTTTAGGACTTGAATCAAACTATGCAGTTTCATCCAACCAGAAACTGATGTTGACTGTTTTTTAATTCTGTTGCAAAGTTAAAATGGCTAGAAAAGGGTAGCCATATTCCAGTGGAATATGTGATAAAGCACATGTATTGAGCACCTTACAGGGAGAGCCTATAAAATACAACCTCATAACAAATGGAAAACATTCTCCTGAAAGATAATCTTGTGGCTGAGCCCATTGTGTTGATAAGTTTCTTGTTCTACTTCGGGCTTCTTCAACTGCTATTTTGACCCAAGATCCTTCCTGCAGTGAGATCAGAATGATGTAACCATGTTAAAGTTACAGGAGTCTTTGGTTAGTCTGTTTGTTTTTCATTCCTTCCTAGGAAAAAGTCTGGGTGAATGTTGACAAAAGTCTTGAATGCATTATCCAGAGGGTGGACAAACTCCTCCAGAAAGAGCGTTTACATAGTGACAGCTGTGAAGACGTTTTTCAGTGTGACACCAGCTGTTCTAGCAAGAAAGGTAAACGGGATACCCGTGCGTACTGGATAAAGCCACGCACCTCATCATCTTCGTCATCCCCATCATCTTCATCCATACCATCCTCTGCATGCCATTGTCCCCAAGACACAAGTGCGTATGACAGCCATGGCTTCTTCTTCCTGCTGCTCCTCCGCTTTGGCATTTTTCTTACCCTTATCTCCATGTGGTGTTTATGAGTAAGTGGCTGCATTTAGACAATCAAATCTCAGCTCAACAAGCTTCACGCACCTGCACTGTGCTCCTCCTTTGAAACATGATTGAGGAAGCCAGCCAGGAAGCTGCAGTTAATGTTGGCATCAGAAGCAGGTTCTGTATCTATGCTGAGCAGCTTCCAAACAAGGCCTGAGAGGGAGCCATAGTTTATAAATGGCATCTAGGTCCTCACTTGTTTGGAAGCTGCTAACCATTGTTTCCAGTCTGGTAGGCATGTGTGGCTGGTTAACTGTGGTTTTCTGGCATGCTTGCTTGCTTGTGCAGTGAAAGGAAGGAAGCTGGAGCAAAGGGATTGTGTGCAGGTGTGTGAAACTTGTGCATATCTTGGTGTATGGAGCTGAGATCTGGTCATCTGAACGTGGCCAAAATTTATGCTGCAGGAGAGATGTGGGAGCCATTTTTCCTTAGATTTATTTCAAGATGCTACTTTCATGTTTCTCCTGAAACATGGGGATTAAGGTCTCCTCTGCATAGGCCCTTCCGCTGATAGGGTGTTTCTAAATAAGACCAATGGGTCAAACAGGGAATGTCTGCACAAGAAAAGCCAGAGGAGCGAGTAGAGCTTGGGTGCCTGTTTAGCTGAAGTGAACTAGGCGCTAACACAGTGACAATGTGAGGAGGTGTGAGAAACTGCTGGATTCTGCTTTGGGGCTTTGGCAAAATCGCTTAACAGCATTTTCTGTTTAGTTCTAACAAAATAAAAAAATTCCTTCCAGTAGCACCTTAAACACCAACTGAGTTAGTTCTAGGTATGAGCTTTCGTGTGCATGCACACTTCTTCAGATACCACTTCTTCAGGTATCTGAAGAAGTGTGCATGCACACGAAAGCTCATACCTAGAACTAACTCAGTTGGTCTTTAAGGTGCTACTGGAAGGAATTTTTTTATTTTGTTTTGACCATGGCAGACCAACACGGCTACCTATCTGTTTAGTTCTATATATTGCTAATTTGTATTGAGGACTTCTGGTTCATAGTTCATGCTCTTTGCTTATAGTTCAGAAAATTATATACTGTGTACTATTTCTGTACATCAGGTCCCTGCAGTTGAAAGGTTCAGGCTGTTTTAGTCTGAATTAGATTCTTCTGTTTCACCCAGCTGATAGAGGGGCATTCTCTGTTGGCCTCATTCCTGTATATTTGTCAGAGTATGGTGACTCTTAGGACACTTCTCATGTTCCTCATTGTGACTACATAACCAGGCTCCATCAGGAGTGCGGCATTTTGCAAATTGAGCATATATTTAGGTGACATCGTTGAACTTCTAGGCCTGAGTTTCCCAAAGTTGGTCTCCAGCTGTTTTTGGACTACAACTTTCATCATCCCTAGCTAGCAGGACCAGTGGTCAGGAATGATGGGATTTGTAGTCCAAATACAGCTAGAAGCCCAAGTTTGGGAAATCGTGCTAGGCCATAATATTTCCCCCTTGTGCTTTGATTTGTTGGCTTGTAAATGGTTAGAGAAATTGTATTTCCAAGTGTACACAGATTTTGTTTTTAAGTATACACGTGTGTGATGTCTATATGTTACACCTGTGTTTCTGTAACAAATTCTTTGTTGTGTTACATTGAAGGATATGTTAGAACTCAATAGTTTCTTTCGAGGACTGAGAACAGTCTGCTTTCTTGTATGACATTTCAAAACAATTCATACAACAATTCGTATGAGAAGGCAACTGAAAATTACCTTTCTCATACTGTATTTTCATTATGTGTCTTCACAACAAATTTGTATTTGTGATTTCACAGTCATTTCATAATTAATATTTCTGAGTTACAATTTTTTTAACAGAGTAAAATGCTGTCTCATGAAATAATATATTTTTTCTTTTAACTTATTAGGTGCAGAATTAGTAGTGTATGATTTGTCAAGCTTCGTAACCTATAACTTTTCTGTGTTTCTAGTTATTCATTCCATATGTTGTTAAGAATTAGCAAGATGCAAGGATGAAGAACTGAGTGTATTGATCCCTATGAAATAACTTAGATAACATGAAAACCAATGCCTTTCAACTGTTTGCAGATTGAATTTAAATCTTAAACTTTTTTTTTTAATAAGCTGTGTGACAATATGTGTGGGGAAGATATATTGTCTGAATCAAGTAATTGCTAAAGAACTTTCACATCAGAGTGATTAAGAAATGGATTTCACTCAATGCAGTCAGTATCTATTATACAGCACAGTACTGTATAATTTTTGTATGTGGCAAACATTCTCTCTCAATTCATCAAATGTTTTCTGATAATGTATTGACTGAGAAACATTGAAATTATGGATCAACATGTTTCAATGCTTGCCGTTGTGCTCAGCTCAAGCTGTGCATCATTGCTTTTATGTTTACATGCACAGAGGTGCACTGTTTTCAATTCCAAGTAGTTTAATTTGCAGTCAAAGGCATATTGAGATGCTAGAACGGCTTCATGTGGAACGTGTTGAAAACAGGATGTTTTTAACTTTATTATTTATAGCATGCCTGATGTGCTAGACGCTATACAAGTTAAAAACAAACCTAGTCCCTGGCAATGGCTTATAGTTTAAAGATGCAGCCTGAAGAATGAGCTAGGGAATGACAATGGAGCAGAGTAGAAAGAGAGAGAAAATGTAATGACTGAAAAATTATGAAGCGACTTATATTTGAAATGTGAAATGAGACAGGTAGTCAGCCAATTTAAAGATTAGTAAATAAGGGAAATTATTTTTTGCAATGATCGTAGCCTATTCTGATTTGAGAGAAGCATATTATAATTTGAAAGAAAGCCAGTGCAGATTGGAAAAAGCTGTTGTTTACAGCGAATTGCCCTCTGACTTGAATGGAAGAAGTATGAGATCAATAATGCTTGTGAAAAGAGATGCTTTTGTTTCAGCAATTTAGTTGTCATGTGAGTAAATCCTATACCCATGTTATAAATAGGTTTGGAGAAATACAAGGAGCCAAAGAGAGGAAATGGAAGAATAGTGCTCTCAGATTAGTGCCCTTAGAGAACACGTCCCAATTCACCCAGGACCAGCTTGGTACAGTTCAAACACATAATGTTTGTGCAACTTCAACACAAGCAGTTTCTGGTAGCATCCCTTCATTCATTAGTTTTCCTCTAACTGCTGTTTAAAAAGTTAGCTTGGTTCGAGAATGGCTGAAAGTGAATGCCCAAGAGGCAGCTTCCCTTTCTTCTTTTCCAAAGCCCCAAACTAATTTAAATGGGGAGGGATCTTAAAAGGCACCTTGTGGTTTTGGTGGGAGGAAATGGCGGAATAAAACTCACATTTGTTCATACAGACCTGTTGTGTGCTTGGCAAAATAATAAGTGAGACATGATCTTCCAGTTCTAGTTGATAGCATCTCTTCCATTCATTTCAGTGGGAATTGGATCCGGCCTTAATTTTGGGCACTCTGGCTCCTAAAAATATGACCTAGATATTTTGAAACCTCTGTTTCATACATTGTATGGCACAAATTCAAACTTGTCACTGAATACATGAATGATCCTGAAGGAGATGTGCTTAGTCTGTATTCCTTGGTGAGCTAGTCTATTAAAAAATACGTGCATTTGCAAACAAGTTTGTCATATTCACACTTTACAGTTTCAGGCGCACATGTAAAGTATCTTAGGTGTACACCTAAAAATGCCACATGTGTGTATTAGGGTTACTTAATGCACCCAAAAACTCTTGCCAGTGTTCTGCTATTCTATTTAGCTGCTTTTAATGCAAGTCATTAAGCTAGTGGTTCTCAAACTGTGTTGTCTGTGGCTCACATACAGCTGTTTCCAGCAGACTACAGAGACCTATATTTCTCCTGTTTTTGTGCTCACTTCTCCTCCTAGTTTCCAGTGCTAGAAATAATTTATAACAGCTTGTTGTACCAAGCACAAGCGGTTGTGGAGTATTTTATGCTGGCACAATCAGGAGGAGAGGTGATCAGTGGTAGTCTGTCTGTGGTGTGCCACTTTGCAGAAAAAAAGTTTGAGAACTTCTATACTAAGCATTTCAGTTGCCTATGTTTAAAATGTGTTGCTTCCCCTTAATCATGCATGTTGCACCTCCATTTTTGTGCAGATTGCAGTCCCACTCCTGAAGAGACTGGCCCAGGTATGTGTGTGTTTTCTCCCCTCCATTCACAGTATTTGCTTCTGAAAACTGCAGAAGAAAAAGGTTGTCTGTGCATCTAACACAAATGACTTTTGCTGATGCTAATTTGGGTACTGCTACGTGAATAAAAGTATTTTTGCTGTTAGGTTAGTAGGTGCAAACTGGCCTTCCTTGCCAATAAATTTCAACACACAGTAATTATGTGACAGGAAGACATTTTTAAAAATATGCTGGAAGGCAGTCATATGTAGCTGCTACTGTCTAGTTAAAACAGGTGTTGCCTCTTTTGTGTATGCCTGCAGAGTGCTGGTAAAACTGGTTTTAACCCATTTGGTCAGAGGCTACATTGAACCACCTTCAATTTGGGTTTGTTTGTGTGTGTGTTAATATTTTGTGGTTCTTTACTGGGTGGGTACAAAATGCTGAGTACAGTGGTGCCTCGCAAGACGAAATTAATCCGTTCCGCGATTCTCTTCGTCTAGCGGTTTTTTCGTCTTGCGAAGCAAGCCCATTGACGGCTTAGCGGATTAGCGCTATTAGCGGTCTAGCGGCTTTTAGCGATCAGCTGAGAAACGGCTTATCAGCGGATCAGCTGTTAAGCGGCTTAGCGGCTTAGGAAAAGGGCGAAAAAAGCAAAAAAAACCCCGCGGGAACTCGCAAGACATTTTCGTCATGCGAAGCAACCCCATAGGGAAATTCGTTTTGCGAAGCGCCTCCAAAACGGTAAAACCCTTTCGTCTTGCGGGGCACCACTGTAATGCTTGCTTTGTTTCCCCCCTTTCCTTTAAAATAATGCTGGGAAGCAGATGAGGCTGGGAGCATGTGACTTGCCCTAGATTAAGCCAGAATTTGAACCTGGGTATCCAAACCCAACACATTATCCCTTGTGCCATGCTGGCTTATCTTGAGAGAAGAGACATGAGCCACCTGATAGCATATACAGAACTTGTGGGGGGTAGGGGCCAGAATTCGCTTTTTTTAAATAAAAAGAATTAAAATGTGTTCGGGTTTGTGTGCAGATTGTTTTTTAAGTTACCATTTGTTTCCACAGTATAAACTGAATACTTACTATAATTATTTTGAGTTTTTGTCTATTTAGCTTGGCTATTTAGAAATGTTTTGTAATTTCTATACCCTGAAAATCCATTGTTCCTTTTTAAATAATTGTCTATAAAAAGCACTTCAGAGCAAATACATGAATAGAACAACCTTTATTTTTCATTGCATAGATAATCTTATTTAGAGTACTAGATTATTTTGGAAAAACTGTATCATAAAGAGCAGCTTGCCTACTGTTAAAAGAATCCAGCTGTGTTCTGAGACATAGGGCCAAATTTGTGTGTGTGTGTGTGTGTGTGTGTGTGTGTCTATAGGATGGGACACAGGTTTAAGATACCACAGTACTTTATGGTATTCTAAAAACAACTTTCCGTAACTGCCCTTCATTTGAATGGCTGTCAAGGAACAGAGAGTACTTGCTTCGAGCAGAGCAGCTTGCACCAGAGTGCTGCACATTCATAATAAACCATAGGTTATTTCAGACAATGGCTTACTGTTACATTCTAACAGGGCCAGTGGGTTCAATTTATGGCAATAAGACTCTTCTACTTTGTCCCAGTGTGGCTGTAACTATTCTCCAGAACTAAGTTTAACTCTCTTCTTTGATGCAAATTCCCCCAACTGTCTCTTACCCATGGTGTAGCATTACATAGGCACATGACTTACCAAGGTTAGCTTTAAACAGGTTTTGCAAATCCTGATTTCAAAGTGGTTAAAAATCTACCCTTGGTTAGCATTGGCATAGATGTAATATTGTACTACAGCCAGTTCAGACAATGGAGAGTATAGGCATGCATGAGCCATGGGCCTACTTCCAATGACTCAACCATGGCTTAAGAGATATGCAGCCTTAAATCCATACCAAATCTTTAAGTTGCGTTAGTATGTTTCTTAAAAGCTGTTTCTTTTTGAGGATTTTTATTTTTTTAAATGATATATTTCCATTAATTGCCTCCTCCTTCCTTTTGAAAACTGCAGGTGAATGGAGTGAGGCCCTTTACCCATTGCTGACAACACTCACAGACTGCGTAGCCATGATGAGTGACAAGGCAAAGAAAGCGATGGTCTTTCTCTTGATGCAAGATAGTGCCCCAACAATAGCTCTTTGTTTGAGCCTTCAGTACCGACGGGATGTTGTCTTTTGCCAAACTGTAAGCAAGAAAGTAGAATTCATACATTAGACTTTGGATACCTTTTTTAAAAAATGGAAGAGTAACTTTGAAAGCAGTAAGAATCACTACACATTTCTGAACAACAACCCCCCCGCCCAACTTCAGCAGCTTTGGCTGCAATCTTTCCTGGGCCTAGATCCTTTTAAACTAGAGAATGTTTTAATACAGGGGGGCAGGTAGCAGGATCTGACCTTCATTAGGACATTTAATCCCATTATACTTCTACAAGGGACACGGGTGGTCTAAACTACAGAGCCTAGGGCTTGCTTGATCAGAAGGTCGGCAATTCGAATCCCCGTGACGGGGTGAGCGCCTCTTGCTCAGCCCTTGCTCCTGCCAACCTAGCAGTTCGAAAGCACGTCAGAGTGCAAGCAGATAAATAGGTACCGCTCCGGCGGGAAGGTAAACAGTGTTTCTGTGAGCTGCTCTGGTTCGCCAGAAGCCGCTTAGTCATGCTGGCCACATGATCCAGAAGCTGTACGCCGGCTTCCTCAACCAATAAAGCGAGATGAGCGCCGCAACCCCAGAGTCGTCCGTGACTGGACCTAACGGTCAGGGGTCCCTTTATACTTTTACAAAAGCCAAACACGATATGCAGCAATTGCTATCTGGATTGGTCATTAGTGGGGGTGGGAGAGCATGGCAGGGAAACTGGTGCATTGTTTTGCATGTTCGTGCACACCATATATTTTTTTAAAAACCCCCTCAAGTTTTCTTCACAAAGTTAAAATAGGAACAGTGCTTCACCTGGGATGCATAGTAAAAAAAGGGGGGTGCATTTAGGGCAGATGTGGCAGTGCTGGTACATCCAGCATTAGTTCTCCCTGTCTCCAATATGGTATATAGCATTATTACATAACTCTATTAGTACTCTGCTTAAAAGGTAGAAACACATCTATTTATTTCAGCATCCTATGGGCATTTTGACCTGGGCAGGGGGAGAAATTTCTTGCCAAGCAGAGCTTCTGTTTCTAAATAAATATAGGACTCTTGAGGTGTCTATATTCCATCCTCAAAAGTTTTTTTTTAACCATCTTATTTAAAGCACATTAAAAGGAGCCAATGAAGTTAGGTATACAGATCCTTCTTTAAAATTAGGGAGTGGGTCACTGGTGTCCTACCTCTGGCATGAGGGTTTTGGAAGGTCTCTTCATAAGTCTTCGGTTACTTCATTTCTCTATTCTCTTACACAGCTCACAGCCCTTATCTGTGGCTTCATTATCAAGCTGAGGAACTGCCTGCATGATAATGGATTTCTGAGGCAGCTCTACACCATTGGTCTGCTGGCACAGTTTGAAAGCCTTCTGAGCACTTATGGTAAAAACTGGCTGGGGCAAGCATGTCATATCCTTTTGCGACTTTCTGAACTTCATTCACTGCAGAGTGTTGGCAAGGTGCATGCAGAGGGTTAGAAATGTCTTGTTGATCTGCAACAAAAAGAAGTTTAGAACAAAACTATGTTGTAATGTGGTATTTGGTACATACAATATTGTGTAACTGAAAATAGATGTGTGATGACCTTGGTTGAAATACAGAATACCCAAGCAACCAGCTCTTGGTTTTTATGAAGCAACTATATATAGTAGGTATCGATTATACCACATCAGAAATCAGTTTTGAAATGGTGGAAATTTTCAAAAAGGTTGCCTACTCTTCAAGTTTAAAAAGAAACACTGCTGGGCATGCTTATGATTGTGTCCTTCCTTAAAAGTACAACTAAGTTTTACTTGTTACCATCCTTCCTCTGCCCGCCCCCTTAAAAGGAGTTTAGACACAGACAAGGACATATTGAAAATAACAATTTGTAATACTTTGAACACAGAACTAAAGCAAAACACACACACACACACACACATTTGGGGGGTGTTCTTGAGCAAATTGTCCAAACTATATATATTTTTTGCAAAAATTCAAATGAGTATTCTCCCGAATTGCTTTTCTCTACAATTCCCAAGTTATAAAGGCTGTTGTTTATAGAGTTGTTAAATTTTATTTATTTAAAGTATTTTTTATACCCCCTTTCATAAAAATATCAGGGGATTCATAACAAAAAAATCACTAAAAATACAGTGAAATAATAAATTCATTGGCATCTACAAGTCCAGGTAAAACACGTTAAACAGCTATTGCAATAGTATTGCAAAAGCTTCAGAGAACTATTGAACTTATATTAGATGCCTAAATGAGATTACTGTTGCATCAGATGGGAAGTCATTGCACAAATGGGCCCCGTGACTGGTAAAAAATAAGGTACAAAGTATCAAGTTCAATTGAAACCAATTAAGATTACTAGAATGAATAAAGGTGGCTAGCATCAGAATGCTAAGATCTCATTTGTTAAAAGACACTTTCAAAATAAAATTTCAAACTCAAAATTTATTTCACAAAATTGTAAAGCTTAAATTTCCCTGTTTTTTGTGTTTCTGCCAAAATTTCATGCTTAAAAACTATGTCTGCAAAATTATTATTTTGATGAGCCACAATTTTGTGAGCTGAACATTTAAGTATATGGGCACATCTGTAAATGCATTGATTGCTTATGTTTTCTGTCTTCAGTGAAACACATCCGGCAAATTTTCAACCTGTAATTAAAGTGTATTAATTTTTGCAACCCAGCTGAGGTTGAGAGGATTCAGGAGTGTAACAAGAGTCATTTTACGTGGGGTTGTGTAAAATCAGGAAATCACATATGTTACACAACACATTTTCTTTTAATACTAGGGTGTCTGAATTCAAGTCAGTTGGCAATAGCTTTTTTATATATATTTAAAGTATGACTACTTATAATCCCATTCATCTTTTCTTTGTTTAGGTGAAGAGCTGGCAATGCTAGAGGATATGAGTGTTGGGATAATGGACTTGAGGAATGTAACGTTTAAAGTAACTCAGGCCACTTCAAATGCATCTGCTGACATGCTACCAGTCATTACAGGAAATCGGTAAAGAAAAAGGGCAGGGGAATGGGGAAAGAGAAGTGAAAGCAAGTTTTGCTTCAGTTAGGACACTTGAATGGCACAGAGAAAAGTAAAGACCTGGGCAAATGCATAGTGATCCAATATAGAAATACTTTGAGCTGGTTTTATGGAATGGCCCTAAACCTTTAACCTTGACCTTCTTAACTAAATTAGGCTATATTTCCATTATTTAAAAAAAAAAAATCTCAGAGATGATCTTTGGTGTGGTGTTTAACCCATATATTTGTTAACAAGATATACAAAGTGTGACACAAAACTGACCTGCTTAGTATTTATTTTGAGGAGAAAAGTCAAGTTTTTCAACATGGGCACCGAACGTTCATATTGATAAGAATATGAAGTGGCCATTTCCTACTCCAGAATGCAATTATTTTGTTCTTTCCTTTGTGATTGGTCTCTTTTCACTCAAAATACTGCAGATGTGGTCTAAAAAAAAGTCCTTTCTGTTGTTGCCTTAAGCCTTGGAGAGCTGCCACCAATCAGCATAGACAATACTGAGCAATGGCCTGATGTGGTATAAGACAACTTCCTATGTTCCAACCAATCTTTCTTTAGGGGAGTCCACGGGGGAGTACAGAAATCACAGCATCCACAGAATAAGTTGAAGCTTTTCTTCTTTGAGCTAAATCCACTTATTCTAGAAACAGGACTGAGGGAAGATGGGTTTCACTGATGGTATAACAGAGAACATTATGAGGAGACCAGCTGAGCCCATTCGAGTTTACTCCTCACCTACATGTTAAGAATTACCAATCATAAATTCATTTGTCACACAGAGTTGTACCAAGTCTTTAATTTTCTGTGAGGCACCCTGAAAACCCATTTACTTTCCCTGAGGTGTATTAATTATTGAGTGTTGAAAGAAATACAGTATCAGCCTTTACAAAAAGCTGTTTGGCAGGGCAAGAAAAGACAAATTGAACATACAGTAGATACAGAACTGCCCTGAGACCGCCGGGTATAGGGAAATATAATAATAATAATAATAATAATAATAATAATAATAATAATAATAATTAATAATGATTTCTGAGAGACTTGCAAGTTCCTGTGCAGACCACATTCCTCAGCCTCAAAAGGATGTTCTTTTTAAATGCTTTATGATTTGCATTGCTTGTTTAACTTCATTTTTTCTTGCCCTGATTTAGGGATGGGTTCAATGTGAGAATTCCGCTGCCAAGCACCTTGTTTGATGCACTGCCCCGTGAAATTCAGAGTGGCATGTTATTGAGAGTTCAGCCCGTTCTCTTCAATGTGGGGATAAATGAACAACAAACCTTAGCAGAGAAGTATATATATTCTATTTTTAAAACGTATCACACTTAGCCAAAGTGAGATTAAATCAACAGTCCTCCTGGGACTATATTAAGTTAATTTACTAGTAAAATCCAGTTCCCTACAGCTTGGTTATCCAAATAATGGCTCAGGAATAGGTTGGGCGACACAGAGTTTAAAACATTGGCTTATTTCAGTTGCTCAGGTGGTTGTTCACTTTCACAGTAACAACAACAACAATTTTATTATTTATGCCCCGCTCATCTGGCTGGGTTTCCCCAGCCACCCTGGGCAGCTTCCAGCACATATATAAAAACACAATACATGTTGTATTATGTTTTTATATATCATCTGCTGTATAATGTGTAAGGTCTGTTACTACGTTTTGACTTAATCAGAGTCCTGTTCTCATGGGTTACTTTGCTGCAATAGCATCCAATGCTTGTCATATTTACAGTTACAGATAGGTAGCCGTGTTGGTCTGCCATAGTCAAAACAAAACAAATTCCTTCCAGTAGCACCTTAAAGACCAACTAAGTCAGTTCTTGGTATGAGCTTTCGTGTGCATGCACACAGTGTATCTGAAGAAGTGTGCATGCACACGAAAGCTCATACCAAGAACTGACTTAGTTGGTCTTTAAGGTGCTACTGGAAGGAATTTGTTTTGTTTTGTCATATTTAAATTGCCTTAACTATTGTGCCAATGCGGTTGCTTTGATGGCCCTTAGAATGTAAGTTTTTGGGATGGTTTAGTGTGATGTAAATGAGCCATAACAAGTCTCAAGTTTGCATGGTCCTCCCATCTTCACTTCTCCAGCGCAGCTGAAAGGAGTTTGAAAGCTTCCCTTAAGCACAGCATGCCATATCGCCAGAACTGGCACACTGTGGTTATTGTTAACTATGGTTTGCTTGAGACAAGCCTTGGTCTTTGGCTCTGTCCAGGGGTGCCCAAACTTTTTTCAAAGAGGGCCAGATTTGATGATCTGAACATGCGTGAGGGCCAAATTAGGCTGAATTAGGCCCCCAAAATGGACTCTGAACATGCCTGGTTTATGCGAAAGTAGCTGTAAGTTGTTAAGTTGATCATCTGCTTCCTTGATAATTTAGTCCTATCACCCCTCTTCATTAGTACCTAAATTTGAGTGATCATTTGTAGTTTACACACTGTCTGTCAAATGTTTAAGGTGAGTCTTACAATAACATTTTCAGCATTAAATCTTGAAGCTGTTCTCCTAGCTTTCTTTGTTTGGAAAGGATGTGTGTGAATGAGAGAGAAAAACCTTATTTGTGCTAAGGTGGCTTCTTTGATTTTTAAAGGTTTGGAGACACCTCTTTACAAGAAGTGATTAACATGGAAAGCTTAGTGCGGTTGAATTCCTACTTCGAGCAGTTCAAAGAAGTTTTGCCTGAAGACTGTAAGTGTGCCTAAGAAATATTCATATCTAATATGCTTAAATTTAAGTTAAACAACGGCCACAGTCACTCACTGTAGTAATCCATAAACCAATCATAGATAAAATGAAGGGTTGGGGCAGGAGATGATTTTAAGAGCAAAAGGAACGTGGTGACAAGGAGTGCAAACTCTCACACAACTGCCACCCGCTGCTTTCCTCTCAACAGCCTCTCCCCGGTGACTCACTGATCTATGGGGAATGTAAAATCAGCCCTCCCCGCTCCAATGAGAGCAGTTGTCCTTTTTAGATTCTCAAAAGTATCTGACAAAGTGACACAGTTTGGAGGAAATTACATTGGAGATAAATTTGGCCATTAGATCATGACTTTCCTATAAAGATGCAAAGGCTAAATAAATAAATAAGTAAGTAAGTAAGTAAATAAAAGGACATTTTTATATAGATATACTTTTGAAGAGAGACAGTTAGGCCTTTTATCTTTAACACTTTTTGTCATCTTCATTTTTAGCCTGGCAGTAGTATAGTGGTACCTCGTGTTACGGACGGGATCCGTTCCGGAAGCCCGTTCATAACGTGAAATGCCCACAACTCGAAGTACTGTGTCTGCACAAGTGCATGGAGCAATTTAGTGCTTTTGCGCATGCGGCAAAACCCGGAAGTAACCCGTTCCGGTACTTCCGGTTTGCAGCAGGACGTAACGCAAAGATGCAACATGAAGCGGACGCAATGCAATCTGCACAGATAATATTATGCCTAGTATAACAGAACCAATTTGCTCAACAGAATGATCTCTATATAATAAAGTAGAAGTACTGGAGTATAAAATTAGGATGATGAAAACTGAGTTATAAGATTCTGTTTAAAATGTGAGTATGCAGAAGCAATTTGGCAGTCATCGTCTGATAAACCCGTAAGAGAATTTAGTATTTTTCTGTCCCTGAACTTAAATTATATCATGGAGAGCAATCACATATTGGTGGTGCCTCGCAAGACAAAAAGAATCTGTTCCGCGAGTCTCTTCGTCTTGCGGTTTCTTCGTCTTGCGAAGCAACCCTATTAGCGGCTTAGCGCTATTAGCGGCTTAGCGGCTATTAGCGGCTTAGAAAAAGGGGGGGAGCGAAAAAAATCGCAAGACTCGCAAGACGTTTTCGTCTTGCGAAGCAAGCCCATAGGGAAATTCGTCTTGCGAAGCGCCTCGAAAAACGGAAAACCCTTTCGTCTAGCGGGTTTTTCATCTTGCGAGGCATTCGTCTTGCGGGGCACCACTGTAATTAATAAGATTCAATTGGACATTCAAATTTGAAAAGAAAGGGGGGGAACCAAAATTAAATGGGGGAATATTATATAATAGTCAAGATATGTGTGTGGCAAGCACAGTAAAGGAGGATTGAGCCATCAGTACCAGGCTCAAGTACTCAGGTATCATGATTCACAATGAGCAAGATGGTGGCTTGTGACATTGTGGGGGGGCAACACCTATTTCCCTACAAAAAAAAACCCAATACAGAGGTTTTGTGCAAAATAGCTATTTAGCTGTACTGAAATTCTGATAGAGATCTTGTGGAAAACATCCATATTATTATTATTTTTAAAGAAGTCATGATGTACGTAGGTGTCTCCTAGGTGATCAGCTACACATATTGAGATGCTAGCTCTACCCACCTAGGTTGTTGAAATTCCTACATGCCTTCAGCATGTAGTAATCAGTGGAAACAGGCCTCCTGCCAGAACTGCCAGAAACAAAATAGGTCCAGCTGAGGAGCAAATGGGAGTAGGGGTGTGGCAACAGGGAGTACCCACTGATGCACGTTACAAATCATCCACCCAAAGAAAGTACTAACAAACTTTCACATGACCAGTGATAGTGAATGCGTAATTGACATTTTTATTTAAGGGTTCTTCCACAGTAAGAGGAAATTATGATTAACTGTATAAAAATATGACACTGGCATTTTGATTACGATTATGTAATATGGGGTGTGTGAAGAACTCGTGTGCACAAGTGGTATTGGTTCCACCATAAAGGTCCACCTGGGAGCACCTTAATAAAGAATAATATAGCTATGTATTGCAATGAAAGAGCAGATAAGAGTGAAATGAGATGGTTTTTCAATATATTCAAGTGAGGTCATATCCCAAGAGCCAATTAAGAGAAGAAGCTGAGACAACTGAGGTTGAATTGTTATTAGCAGGACCAAGTACAGGTATGTTTTCTAGATTCTACCATTGAGTTAGTTATAGCAAAGGAATATAGTTGCTGTTTAAAATAGAACCAAAGGGGTGTGGATCTGTTTTTTGGCCCAAAGGCCCCATTCCCTCTTGGCTACTCCTCCAAAAGAGGCTGCTGGATCTGGCCAGTGGCCCAGCTAGTCCAGCATCTTGTTCTCATGGTGGCCAACCAGATGCCTGTGGAAAACCCACAAGGAGGACCTGAGCACAAGAGCACTCTCCCCTCCTGTCAATTCTGGCAATTGGTATTCAACAGTATACTGCCTCTGACTGCAGAGCATAACCATCATAGCTACTAGCCACTGATAGTCTTATATCCTCCATGAATTTGTCTAATCCTTTTAAAAGGCATCCATATGGTCTTCATAAGTTTCAAGGAACCTGATTAGTAGACCATTCCAAAGGGAGAAGGGCAGATGGACTGGGAAGTATAAATTCCAGGAGGAGAAACTGCCAGAGCCAAAGCCTTACTGGGCTTGTGCCAGCAGCACAGAAGATGGTAGAGTGGCTCTTTCTGGTGTTTTTCTTCCTTGTCAGCTTGGTGTCTTTCCCCCCACCCCTTCCCATTGATCCATAATGGAGAGACTTGCAAGGGCAGATGCCTGTGATCCTCCCACTTTACTGAAGGAGAGACAGATCTGCTCTATCCTGAAACTCTTCCAGGGTCTATAGGATTGCTTTCTAAGGAAATGGTGATCAGTTATCATATGAAGCTTAGTCTTTCAATATAAATTTGCATGCGGGTTAAACAATACTTCTGAACCAAGCAGCATACTTACAACATGCATTGTGGTAGGCAACTTATAAAAGGTGCTTGCTGTTTGCAGTTTTCCTAAGTACTTGCATTAAAAATCTGTTTTTGAAAAAAAATCTGCTGACTGATTAATTAGGGGTGCTTTTTAGTTAATTCAACAGATTTTTGTTCAGACACAAATTTAGCTCAGGGTGCTCATTTCTACAAAATTTCTAAAGTACTGCATGAAAATAGGAGAAAGGGATCAAATGTATAGTTCAGCCTGAATAAATCTGCATGTGCTGATAAACCTTTCTCTCATGTCTGACCACAGAGAATGGGGAATGCTTACACTTTCTTTATTTCATTTAAGGTCTACCTCGATCTCGTAGTCAAACGTGCCTGCCTGAACTGTTACGGTTTCTTGGACAGAATGTACATGCAAGGAAAAATAAGAATGTTGATATTCTTTGGCAAGCTGCTGAGGTATTTATTATTCTTATTCTACAAACATTTTATGGATATGTGATGTTTGTGCAGGTCACCATGTTTACCTTTTAACTGCCCTGCTGTAATGACACCACTGCCTCTGCCCACCCCTTATGAGCTACTGCTGGCTTGCTGTGCAGCATGGAGTAAGGTTGGTGGCTTGTCCAGGAAGATGGGTCAGGTCTCCAAGGATGTTGAAGGGGGAAGGGAGTTACATGTTGCTCATTTGGAGGATGGGATGGTTTGTAGCCTTACTAAGTCCATTGTCCTTGCAAAGGCTGATCGCTTTCCTTCCCAGGGTGCATGGCCATGAAAACCCATGCCTACTGGCAGAATCTCCTGTGTACCACCATGTTTGCTATGTGATACTTATTTGTCAGTGTGCCATTGCAGTAGGATAAGAGGACAGAAACATCCAGGCAAAATGAGCAGAGGTGGACAACCTCCAAAATTCATTTACAGCACTGAGATACTAGTAAATGCCACTTTGTTTTCTCTTCACCTGCTGGTATGTGGCTGAAATGGGGTATCTGTGATTCTTTCGAAGTTGCTGGACTAGTGTTTCTTCATTATTATTATTAAAATTTGTCTCAGGGCAGCTGACAGGATAAAATCACAACATAAAAACATGAACTACACTATCAAAATAAAAATAATTTAATAATTCCACCAACACATTTTACAAGGGCATTGAATGTCAATCAGCCAAAGGCCTGATTGAAGAGGAACACTTTTGCCTGGCACCTAAAGGTGTATAGTGAATTGGTCATCCTTGACCAATGCTCATGGTGGCTGAGGCTAATGGGAGTTTTAGCCCAATAATAACTGGAGGGCCACATGGTCCCCTTCACTGTCTAAAGGCAACCTTTCCCAGCCTTGGGTCCCCTTATTGCTCCCAAATGTGGGGATATTACATTACACTGAAGCATTACAATGAAGCTAATAGATAGTGTCCTTTTCTAGATTTGCCGCAGACTCAATGGTGTTCGGTTTACAAGCTGTAAAAGTGCCAAGGATAGGACTGCCATGTCAGTGACTCTAGAGCAGTGTCTAATATTGCAGCATGAACATGGAATGGCTCCACAGGTCTTCACACAAGCCCTGGAATGCATGAGAAGGTAAGGACCGTCTGCTCGCTGGCCTCTTGTTCCTAACCCTGGAGCCATGTAAACTGCAGATGGGTGGTTTTCAACCATCTTTGATGGGGATAGTTATATAACAAATATAACTATCAAGAAAGATAAATTGCACAGCCTACAGTTTTCTGAAGTACTTTTGACCTCATTCAGTATTTTTTGATATAAAGAGAGCTGTCATATTTGTATGTGTATATTTTTAAAAATCTGCTAAAAGAGGAAAATACTTTGTATAGTTTTCAGCAGTTTATTGAATAATTGAGATGTAAAGAAAAGTATTGCACAGCATGCAGTCTTTTCTGCTCTACCAATTTGAAAGCTTTGTAATTGTAGGATTGCCTCAGTTGTCGTCTTGCCATTTTTGCTTAGAGGTGATCTGTATGGTTTACCTGTTCTGTGAAGGATACACATCTGCAGGTTGCATTGTTTTGCTATGCTTATTCCTCAAGCAATACAGTTTGCTTCTTCAGCAAATTGTCATTTTGAATGTTTCATGATGCAGCAATCAGAACCCATCACAACCTGTCAATGTTCTGTGGTCATATCTCCTGTTTTCTGAAGCTGCAGACATATTTGGAAATTCTATTGTTTTTAAAATGTAAGGAATCTGTTTACTGTTCAATACATTGTTTCAAGCACTACTCGAAAGCTCCAATTTTACATACCAAAAAAGAAAGGATAAGAAATCCAGTTTTAGTCTTTATTGGTGTTTTCAGCACTATCGTAGAGTCCTGTTCTCAACATTCACTTTCGCTGAATGTACTGTACTGTGTGTCTTCTCACCAAATTCTCAGAAGTGTTCAATTCTCTTATCCTTTCTGTATGTTTTTGCTATTTGATCCTTTCTAAATCTTCAATGGTCTACTTTTTATGTTACCTTTTTACTTCAGCAATATTGCTTTCTGAATTTGCCATGGAGTCTTTTATGTAAAGCATATGATTCCATAAAGGGGAATCACCTTAAACCTGGGCTATGATTAAACCAGCATCCTGGTTATGAAAACATTAACATATATAAGAGAGAAAGAGCTAGAAATATATATGCTCAAATGTATTCTCTGCCTCATTCATAATATTTAATTGGTGTCCTTCTGATAATACTAACTACATTTTTAATAGATTTGGACATTTTTAATAAAGGTGGGTACAATATAGTCATTGTTCATCATTTTAAAGTCTCATTGAATGCACCTGTTTACCCACTTCTGGTTTGGGAGAGAAAAGCCATGCCATTTATATTAAGTGCATTTAACATTTAGGAAAACAACAACATTAGGGTTGGACCCAGAGAAATGCTGGGAGAAGGGTGCAAATTAGAAGGTTATCACCCCACTCCCATCCTTCCTTCAAGAGCCCCATGAAGAGCTTCACATAAGGGTTGATATGCTGTGGTGCAGGGGACTGAGGTGGAAGGAGGAATCCTCAGAAATTGGACAGAGGTAGTCAGGGGCATAGCATGAGGGGGCTTTCCAGGGTGATTGTCCAGGGTGCATCGGGGTGGGGTGCTGCTTATGCCACCTTCCCTGAACCAGCCTTGCGCTGGTGTTGTTCACTGAGTAGGAGGCCAATTTGCCTGGCTCATTATGGTGGATTTTTGTTTGTTTGATGACTTTTTAAAAATCATTTTTTTAACTAACCTACTTTGGAGCTAAGTAATTTTTAACACTGATACCTTTAATAGCTAGGTTATTGAACTAATATGGTACAACTCACATTGAAGAATTTTTGAAAGGGTCAAATGCTATAATGGTTATTCATGTTCAGTTTTGCTTTTCAGAGCTCCCTTCCTTTGCAGCATGTGGAAGCATGGCAGAGCAGCATGGAAACATTGCTTGGCCAAATGAGAAAATGAACATGGAAAACCATTCTTGTTCAACCTACATGTATTTATTTTCAGTAGATTACAGTATTCTTTCTTATTTTCTCTTTTTATTCTCTTTCTCTCTCCTTTATTCTGTAATTGTGCCTTTTATTATTATTATTATTATGATTTAAAATTGGCACACCTCCCTATTCTTTAACTTAACACGTTCTATTTTCTGTTGTGGCTTCTTTGATGTTTCTTTTTCTCCTCTTCTTGATTTGATTCTGTTTTATTTTGCCACTTTTATTTCCTTTTGGTACGACCATTGCATGTCTGTGTGTGTTTCTTTCTTTACTTTCCTTTCTCCCTGAACTTCTTCCTTTTCACAGTATTGGAACACGGGAGGTAGTCACGCAGAAGAACTTGTGTGGCCTGGTGCCCATCCGGGATTTCAGGCTAGACCCCAATCTTCTCTACTCTATTCCTTTACTAGCTCTAAGCCCCAATTTACTGATTGTGTGGCTATTTCTGAGCATTGCCTACTTGGTGGCTAAATTACGTTGCAAGTGAAGATGAGTTTAAAAGCAAACAGAAGCAAAAATTTCAATGAAGTGCCAGAATATTTATTGCCACCTGGTACCTATTTGTCAAAGAATGTCTCATAGCATCATCTGCCAAGAATAATAATTATTATTATGCCTTACAATTTTGTGTTTCTATTGTACTAAACTTGTAAATACACATCAGATTATTTTATGAAAAGGAATTGTATCGAACGTTTAAACTGTTAACGCTTTCAGTGCTTGTAACATAGTCTGACAGCGGCCCTGTTACCTCGGTATTTTACCCAACCTGAAGATTAGTTTCTCTTACCAAATATTTTTCAGGCATCCAAATCCGGAGTCACTTTACTTTCTCTCTCTGTAGATACACACAGTTTTGTTTCACATGTTCCATGTATTCCAGAGAAAGGAACTTGTATTCCAGAGAAAAGAATTTGTATCTTTTTTGTATATTCTTAAAGTGTGTCAATCTTGCGTTTCATATTTATGTGATATGCGAAGAAACAAAGTGATGGTTTGTAACAGGTTTAGCTAAACAAATATGCTCAGCACCTTACTACTTTGATTTCTAAGCATAGCCTCTAAAGCAGCCTTTGCCAACTTGGTGCCCTCCAGATGTTTTGGGACTACAGTTTCACCATCCCTTGCCAGCATGGTTGTGCTGGTTGGGGGCTGATGGAAGTTGTTGTCCAAAACATCTGGAGAGGGCACCAGCTTGGTGAAGGCTGCTCTAAATAATTATAGCGATCCATGCTTAGAATCATGTACTTGTTTCCCCCCCCCTTCAAAGTTAAATCTGTTGCAGCAAATTATACCAACTTTAAAAAAAGAACCAACTTGAACTGCAGTGTACTGCATGCAATATACCGTACTCTCAGTTTATTTCTATATCTACTTTTTTAATGTATCAAAAAGGGAAGAGTGGGTAGCAAAGAATAGCTTACAAATAATCTGTAATTCTATTTAAATCTCCGGGAAAATATTTTTATAGTATATGTGAATGCGATCATATGTAAATTAATCCTGACATTAAATATTGCCATAAAAGATGCACTAATGAGATATTTCAGCTAATGGTTAACGTTTTAGTTAGAAGAGATGAAATAAAATAGTTAAAAGATGCTAACATAATTGAGTAACTGTTCCCAGAAAATTACTCTAATACTTTAGTGGACAACAGAGAATTATGCTTAATTGCTACAGTTATGACATTTAACTGTTCAAATATGCACATATCAGCATTCAGAAAGCTTGTATAGATATATTAAAGTTATAATTTTGTGGATTAATTTAAGTATAAGGCAACAGCCAACATTGCGTAAACGGAATTCCCCTTCTCTTCCACCCGCCATTCCCTCCCCAATTCTGCTTCAGAAGGTCTATGAACCTCTAGAGCAGATTTGGGGGGGTGTATGGGATCGTTAGGAAGATGAAACCCCACTGCCCTAGTGGCAGTCCGTTCCACAGGCATGTGACTGCCATTGTAAATTTGAGATTTTAAAAGGAGTTAAGTAGGCTTAGAGACAAATTCTAACTGTCATGTTCCATTGTGCTATGTCCCACTGGTACAAAGATGTTGTCTCGATTGCATTTATTTTGACAACTAGTATAAGAAGCAGATGTAGCCTTGATTATGGACTGTTTGTATGTTACCAGAGTAGCATGAGAGCTACTGCTCAATCCTGTCCTGGCTCCAGTAACATTTGTAGGAAGCAGTCATGTGACTTGGGGTAAACAGGCATCATTATTTCACACTACATCAAAATCACTTCTTATGTACTCAGAGTAGACTTATTGAAATTAATGGACCCAAAGTAGACATATCTACTAATTTCAGTGGATCTAGTCTGAGGAGGATGAAAATTGGATGCAACCCAGTGATGTTGGTGTGGGAAATACTCCTGGTGCATGAGACTGCTTTATACAGACATTACTGTAGAATGTTTCTACAGTGCAGGTTTCATCTGCTCAGAAGCAGCAGCCACACTACTCAGGCAATATAACAACAGGTCTTGTGAGGAATGCATTGCAAGATAATTATCTGCCCCACCCCCCTGCAATGTAAACATACCGCACGGCAGCATTAAATCCTTTCTTGTCAGAGGAATGCTTCATACATACATTGTAACTTGTCACTGCATTGCATGCATTGAGTCTTGCCTCTCAAACAAGAATAAAAAAACACGCATAGGGTCAAAAATGTCTACCTGGGTCATATGGGTTTCCCAGAAGCCACAATTTCAAAACACACACACACATACATTTATTGGTAAGTAGCCAGTTGTCAGGCTGACTACAACCAGGCAAGGAAGCAGTTTTACTTTTTTTTCTTGTAGACTGTCAGTGTGCCACAAATGATCAACATAGGCAGGGGTGGGCTAGTCAATATTTGTAAGACTTAACTATCCTGCCTTCTCCTTCTGCAGCACTGAAGATAATGGGGTAGCTCTTAAATATGCAGAGCTTTGTGAATCCACAAGAGCTCAGGATGGTACCAAATGAGTTTCAGATAGTAAACACATCCCCAAACACATACCCTCCCTCTGCAAGACTGCTAAATCAAAATGTGTGCAAATTGTTGCCACAAATTTAACACCCTAGAATACTTTTGTGCTTTTAAATGAATCAAAGTGACACTCAAGTATAAATTAAAGTCACTACAGATAGTGTGACACTGTAGGTTAAACCACAGAGCCTAGGGCTTGCCGATCGGAAGGTTGGCAATTCAAATCCCTGCGATGGGGTGAGCTCCCGTTGCTTAGTCCCTGCTCCTGCCAACCTAGCAGTTCGAAAGCACACAGTGCAAGTAGATAAATAGGTACCGCTCTGGCGGGAAGGTCAACAACATTTCCGTGCACTGCTCTGGTTTGCCAGAAGCAGCTTAATCATTCTGGTCACATGTCCCAGAAGCTGTATGCCGGCTCCCTCAGCCAGTAAAGCGAGATGAGCGCCGCAACCCCAGAGTCGTCCGCAACTGGACCTAATGGTCAGGGGTCCCTTTACCTTTACCTTTACAAATAAAATAAGTACTTCAGAGTCCCAATGCATTGTTTTAGAGGAAAGACAATAAAATCATTTACTTGTGAAATTAAGCCATATAAAAATGTGTATTATACAATGACAATTGAGTTAATGAAATCAGTTAATCCCAGTTTCATATCAAGGTGTGCACAATCCATAGAGTAGATTTCAGTATGAAAGTTAAACAGCTGTTAATATGCCCACTGAAATCAACAGAACTTCAAAAGAGCTTGTTTGTCTGGGTTTTGCCTTATGTTGATAGTGGAATAAATTATTATAATTCAAAATCTCACCACCTTGGAAACAATGCTGCTGTAGTTTAACAAGGGGCATATTAAATGTTGCTGTCCTTAATTGTTTAAAATATAATTATATATCAGTTCTATGTTTGTGTGCCTTGTTTAACACTTATGCTCTAGCATGAAACCATTTTCATTTTCCATTGTTATCTTCTATATTCAAAGGAACCAAAGAAAGTTCTCTTTTGATGGTCTAAGTTAATTCATGTGTACCAAAATGATGTGCTTCCTTACATAGCTGTTTTTCAGCACTTTCAGTTTCATGAAAAATAATGGCCTTTTAAATAGATTTCAGAAATATTGTATTGAAATGCAATAGAGTTCAAAACCTGAGTGTAAATGTTAAGATAGCCTATTGTAGCAATGATTATCACACCAAAAGAGGACTGTTCCCCAACAGCCCAGTATAGATTTTATTCTGCCACTTTAAACCATAGCTAAGGAGCAGGTCAGCAGAATTATTGACCCCATCGTCTCCTACAATTTCACATGCAAATCCCCACTTCTCCCTTTTACCATGGTTTATTGTTATGTGCTAAGCTGGACTCCCATTATAACTACAGTTTGCAGATGGTTTCCAATCCTAGGTGAGAATAAATTTGGTTAGCACAAGTGCATACATAACATTAAATCATGGTGAAATGGAAGGGATTGCACAAGCCCACAGCCCACTATAGATTTCCTAGGTTAAACCTGCAGTAGGTAAATATGAGGGAAGGTTGCACTCCTAAATATTGATGGCTTTCTAGCATATGGTTGGTGGCTGTACATGAAATATTTTTTCAAGCAATTAAACAGTACTAAACTTTTAAGGATTGTGATTGTATTAGTATTAGTTGGTTAAGTTCTTCTCCCCCAACCGCTCCTACTGTGCATAGCAAATTATCTAGTCACGGTAACCTTGAGCAAAGCCCTTGCTAAACTGATATGCAGGAAATAGTTGTTGTTGAAAAGCATTTATTACTGCACAGCATATGTGCCATGAAATACTTTGGAACATTGCAGAGATCAGTTGTATTGCAACTAGTTACACTATTGCTTTTTAGAATTGCAAGTTTAGCAACTAGACACTGCATGTTTCTATTTCACGTGCCTCATAGCTGCACTGTTTAGTGATCCACTGCTTTTAAATTTGCAATGGCAAATTATTCAAGCACCTGTTCAAGTATTTCAATGCTATGAACTAACTAGTTCACCTCATTATTGTCTAAAATAATTGTTCATTTTGTTTTTGTTTTTACTGCTGTCATTTTTTGTGCTTGTCTCTCTTTCCCAGTGAGGGTTGTCGAAGAGAAAATACAATGAAGAATGTTGGATGTCGCAAGTATGCATTTAATTCCCTGCAGCTGAAGGCTTTCCCCAAGTATTACAGGCCTCCTGAAGGAACTTATGGAAAAGTTGAATCATAAGATTACTCTGTCCTGTAATTAGTCGTTCCGTTAAAAAGAAATGTGGATACACTCAATTTTAGTATATGAACTTTGACAACAATGTCAGAAAAATTTTTTTGTACGTTTCACTAGTTAATACCAAGCATGTACTTTTATTAAATTGGATTCCATAGGAAAAATATTATTTACTGACCCCTTATAACATGAAAATGTGATGACCGTCTGCTCATGTAACTAGCCATCAGTGTATGTAAGATGTCGGTTCCATTGATTTCTTACTTATATGCCTAAATAAGAAAGGTAATTCCTGGACTGTTGATGATTTTATGAATGGCGTTTAGGCAGCTGTTTCACACATCTTTTTATACTGATTTGATTTGAGATTAAGACTTTCATATAATACTTTTTTAAAAAACCTCAGACTTTGTAAATAGTAAATGAATTGGATGTGAGGCAGTTTGAAAAGTTACAAGCAGCATTGTTATGCAGGAGAAGCTAAAACTCAGTTTTTAAGACAGTGCAGCACAGTAATATAAATGCCAGGACCTTAAAATGTTTTCCTGTATGTAGGACACTATCATATAAGTGGTGTGTACTATACAGCATCAGGAATTGACACAAAGCCCAGATCAAAAACTGGACTGGACCCATGATTCTTTCAGTTGTTTTTAGAAATTTTACAGTTCTATACCTTTGAAAAGTAGGCTCAAGGAAGAGAGAGTTGCACATGGCAAAATAGTTAATGTGACTAGTAGTGCTCTGGGCAGAGGCCTGAAAAGACAAGGTACACATTCTTAACTGGCTGGCATTGTAAATTAGATACAAAAGTGCATTCTGGTTTGGCCTCTGAAGTGCCAAGGAGGCTGAGTCCTCTGCATATCTGCATCATCAGAGGCATCCAACCTATTTCAGTTTGCACCTCTTTCTGTTTATATCCATCAGTTTACTGCACACAGCAATGCCATTCAGTGGAAGACAAATATTCAGAAGCGTGCGCTCTCTCTCTTTTTTTCATGCACAAGATGATATTATACAACTTCACTTGTGGAAGTAGCTGTTCGATGTTTGCAAGCCTTTTGCCAAGTATGCTTGCTGGATTTACAGCCTGGTTCTAGGACTGAATGAGATGCACTTTAACCATTTGGAATTGGTGGTTCCTTACTTTCCTCTCTGTCTTCAGTCTTTCAAATATGTTTACTGTATTATATTTAACTTTTACTAGGAGTAAACCCATTGATATTAAAGGCCATGACTAACTTAGACCCATTAATTTCAGTGAGTCTACTCCCCATAATAGTTAAATACACAGCCCATAGGTAATGAAAACTATGAAGTACATAAGGGATTCCTACTTTCAGATCATTGATTTAAACAAAAGCCAAATGTTTCTCATGACCCCATAATTCATTGATGATAAGGCTACGCACTAAACTGGTATGGGTGTAACACTAAACCATAGTTCAGTGTTATGTGAATGAGCTTTTGGCTCACACCTCCGTAATTACAACTCTGATGAGGAGTGGGAACTACTTCTTTTTAAACCAGATGCAGTTTATTGTTATCAGGGGTGCCAACTTGAATAAAATATTGGGGGCCCACGCAAATCCTACCCGACATAATTGATCACGTGACATGGCACATGCACACCATTTGAATGGCAATACCCATCAACTTTGGGAGGGCCCAGCCCCCTCAAATATTTTTTTTTTGGGGGGGGGAGGGACCTCGGACCCTAGGAGTCGGCTCCTATGATTGTTATGCCCCAAAGGAACAGACAGTTAGTTTAAACTATGGTTCACTGAAACAAGTCTGGCCAAAATCATAGCTTATGATACAGTGGTACCTCAGGTTAAGTACTTAATTCGTTCTGGGGGTCCGTTCTTAACCTGAAACTGTTCTTAACCTGAAGCACCACTTAAGCTAACGGGGCCTCCTGCTGCTGCCGCGCCGCCAGAGCACGATTTCTGTTCTCATCCTGAAGCAAAGTTCTTAACCCAAGGTAATATTTCTGGGTTAGCGGAGTCTGTAACCTGAAGCGTATGTAACTTGAGGTACCACTGTACTGGCTTGTCTCAACAAATCTTAGTTTAAGCTAACCATTTATCCCTTTTGGACAGAACAATAAACTGCTGCTTGTTAAAGACAGGAAGTGGAAGTTTCCAAGCTACTCCTCAAACTTCTGTTTAAGACAGGAAGTTAATGCATCTCTTCTCCTCCTTGGGCTACCCTGGAGGAGGAGCACATGGAAGAGGAGATAGGAGTGCATCAGTTTGAGAGAGACACTGCTGCTTGTTCACATAATGTTAAATTGTGGTTCAGAATTATTGTCTTCCAATGGGAGATGCTCATGTGAAAAGCCGCTATTAACAAAACTACCCTTTAGAAAGACACTCATGAATATTAATTGATTGCACCAGTACAAAAAGCAAATGTGTGAATAATGCTTAAGGTAGAACAATACAGTCTTCTGTTGATATGTGACCAGCAGCAAAACAAAAGTGAAATTAAGCACTGATTTTTTAAAATCACATCATGTTTAATCTTCTGTAGAGTTGTTTAATCCAGTATATAATAACCATTATAACATTTTCATACTAAGACTGTAACCCAGAACAAACATCTACACTTTTAAAGTCTACTGAATTAGTGGTGTTTATGTATAATAACTATGTTTAGGATCATGGGCCCTGTAATGGAAATGGGAAATGTGGTTCAGTTATTCTCCACAAAATAAGAAACCGGTATACATGGGACATTTTCCAATTCTGTGTTACTTCTCCCAGCTATTTATATTTGCACTTTAATTTCGCAAAGGTTTTCATTGTTTATTCTAGGCCTACAGACATTTGTTATACTATTTGCTTTTTGCAGTTTGATGGCTTAGCTGTGTTGTTACATGTGCTAGTCATGATTTTGCACTAATCATGATTTTGGTGAACTAGTCTTTTATTGCTGTTTCAGCCTTGTTTGCAGTTTCAGTGTTATGAATGCTATGTAACATGTTTAACCTCGGAACTCTGCACCAAGTGTAAACGTTTTTGGTCCATGTTGAAATTGTACTATTGGGAAAACTCATCCTGATATAGCATAAATGTGCATTATTTTGTATTTATATTATGTTCACCACTCAGTGTATTTCTTGTACATATTAATCATGTACTTAAACACTTAAGTTATTATTTTTCAGCTTTGGAGGAAGGGCTACTGAAAAGATTTCAGTAATTTAATGATTCTCTAAAACTTTGGCAAGCAATGTTTTTAGACACAGAATACTGTCAGCCATCTCTTGGAGCCATAGGGTGTATTTCCCCATTCTTTTAATGGGAAAGGGAAGCTGAAACTTTAGGCCAGATTGGCTAGTATAAATGTTCAGGATCAGCTATTTTCTATCTATTTTTAGCTATGCCCCCTCTAAATAACAGTGAGCCTTTATTTTACATGCCTACTTGAATTACACTACGGAAAATTGTTTGTTTTTACAATGTTTCATTCACTTTGGTGAGGCTCTGTGGATAGAAATGCATTATATAGCATTGCAATACTTATATGAAGAATTTCCAAACTCCTCATATGTGTCCTTTGAAACCCTCACTTTTTTTAAGATACCAAGCTATAGTACTGCATTAATTATAGGAAAGGGATTCAATATTCTGATTATCTTTGGGTTGTTTGCAATATGTAGAACAACTTTGTCCATGTAATATTTTATAAAGACAATTTGACATATGCATAGATAGGATTCCATTGAGGACAAACTGAATAGAGCTTAATGAAAAATGGAAAACTCTGAAAACATAAATCCATATTAGGAAACTTCATTTAATTGTTTTATTTGAGTGACAGATTGCACAGAAAAGGCATTCTTAAGGAATACTATAACATGAAGTTCTAACTAATCTTTTTTAGTACATTTTAGAAATGAAACCTACTAAAGGGGTATAAAAGAAACTGCTGCTAAGTCTGTTTGTCTCTGTTCTATTAAAACACCCACAGCACAGTTGCCTTTTGGGTTTCATTTATGTATGTAGAGCTATTGTAAAATAGAGCACTGTTTTTGTCTCAACACAGTTGTATTTGCCAAGCTTGGTGCATTGAAAAGTTTATTTTATTTATTTGTTTTGGGGCAGTATTAATATACCATAAACATATGATTACTGTTTTATATAGTCAATTCTTCCAATCCATGTATGCTGTAAATGTGCTAGTCTTTAGGGATAAAATAATAATAAAGAACTGACAAGAATGCTGAGATTAGTATTTTTGTTTCATTAAAAAAAAAAGATAAAATACATTGCAACTTTCAAGGCTTTAGGACCTCTATTATATTATACTTTCTAGCATTTTCCTACTAGCAGGGGTGTCGGGATTTTCTGGGCCCAGTACACTGTATCTGGACTGGGACCAGTGACCACTTGCAAAAGAGGATGCAAACTTGCATGCAACTTGCATGTGCAAATCTATGTTCTCTTTTTGCAGATGGAGGGTCCCAAAATATAACTTCTAGGGGGTACAACCACCCTGGAAAGATGCATCCTGGTTGCTAGGAAAAAGCAACACATATTCCAAGGGCAGCGGGCCTGGGTAGATCAGTTGGTTACGGCAAACCAACCAGATGGCCAGGGTATATATAAAATAATTATTAATCCATGGAGGTCCTAAAAGACTGCAGTTTTCCCCAGCCCTTTTCCTATTTCTGTCGCCTGGTATCCAAACAACTCACTCATCAATCGCAGCTCTGACTTTGCTCAAAGGCTAAATACATGGGTGGAAATTTCAGAGAAATTGCTTAGATGTGTACCTTTCTTTTGTCCCCCCCTTTTTTTCTTTTAATGAAAGTATGGCCACCTGCTAGTGTGGGTTCAGTACATCAGTATCCCTATACCTCTCTCTCAGTGTAACTGCCTACAAGCAGTTGCATTTTGTTTTAAATTTTTATTTAAAGATTTGTTTTTATTGTTGATAAAGGTGGTCCTACTATTGTGCCTTTATTTATTAATAAAGACAAATAGACATTTTATTTTTTATCAGTATATATAGGGCCAAATCTTTGTGTGGCTTACAATGAATATAAGCTAAAGATGCTGTTTGGTACAATATATTGCAGAGATGGTTTACAATGATTTATAAATTAAGGGATTTGAGATTTAGGATATAAGGCCATACATCTTATGTTTATCAAACAGCAGCCTCCCCCACCCCCCACCAAAAAAAGCAAACCACTTCTGAAATTAAGGGAACTCGGTGTTACATAGTATATGACAAGGGGTTGCTGATCTAATAATCTAAGGGGGAGTAAAAAAAAGTCCACTGGTATACCCAAGCCTTTGGTCCTGCATAAAGTATTATTTATATAGCACTAGCAAGATGTATGGCTATGGCTGTGCTCATGGTCTTACAATCAAAAATTTGACATGGAACTTACTTTAACGCAAACCAGGAAAGAATGTGATTTTGGGTACACATACTTAAGACTCGATTACAGGCTTAGTTGTAATGTGGCATGGTAACCAGGGGGCTAAACCAAAGGCTTCACATGTGGATTTTGAGGATGCAGGCCAGCAAAGGGGAAGGGGGTGTAATCTTCTGAAGGAGCAGAAAACCTCTGGCTGGCTGAAGGACTCTGGATGGAGGACTGAAGGCCACAAACATGGACATATTTGAGGGGCTGTTTCTCTGTCCACTGCTCACCAACCCACTGCCATTCTCCACATATCGACCGCCTTCCCATGCAACTATTAAGCTCACTTTTCACTTTCCTAAACCACTTTCTAAAGTCACTTTCCTGTTCCACAGCCCTGCTTTGTACCCATTTTCACACACACATCCCTGGTAACTTCCTGCATCTTCCTCCTTCCACACATTGCAACTACTAAGCACCCTTTTCATTTTCTGCCCAGTTATGAAGCCATCATCCCCTTCTATTCTTCAGATGCTGTCATGATCCTGGCTTTCATGTTCAGCTCCCATTCCTACGCCTTCTACTGCCCCCCCCCTTTTGCAAGCCCCTTTGCACCCCCAATTTTCCCTTCACTCCGTTTTTCCTTCACCCTCCTCCTTACTTTTCTCAACTCACCTCTGCACACAGACCACCCCCATTTCCATCCTGATCCGCCTATACTGCAGACCCCTTTGCGCACATATCCCACGCTGATATATGTTACTGTATCTTTAAGATGAATAGAATATTAAGAGCAAGTCTGCCAGTTAGCTTATTCAGCTAAGGGTCCAGTTGATAGATGTTGTACATATATGGATGTTTGCTTGTTAGTTAAACATCCGTTCTACATTACACACTGAATCTGGAAATTCATGTTGAAAACAACAAATGATATCAGAAGTGGGGCGGGGGGGAATACATTGCAGGAAGGTACTATGGTATATTTGAGGGCTCCACATTCTTTCTCTCTCACACATGAGGCAGCTGAGAAATGGAAGAGGGAGAAGTCTTAAGTACAATGAAGTGAGTGATGCTGAAAGAAAAACATTGCTTTAAACAATGGCAGAACTTTGAATTAAGTGTTCCCATTCTTATTCAAAGTCACTATTGTCCTTTTCATGCAGTTTGTCTATTAACTTTGCTAACTCTGCAATGGGAATGGGAACTCTTTACAATATATTTGAGCCCGGCCTTGGCTGGGGAGGGCGGGGTATAAATAAAAAATTATTATTATTATTATTATTATTATTATTATTATTATTGTTGTTGTTGTTGTTGTTGTTGTTATTGTTATTGTTATTGTTATTGTTATTGTTATTGTTATTATATTTGCAGAAACAACAGAAAGAAATGGTCTCATTGGCAGGATTTAAATAAACATTTACAACTTTATTTAGAGAGAACAAGAAGTATAACAATGTGATAACATAATACTGTATATAAACAGCAGAATGTATCATTTGATGTAATCAGGGGCGCCGACTTATAAAAAATATTGGGGGGGCGGGGGCCCATACCGACTTATAAAAAATATTGGGGGGGCCCAAGACCTCCAAACCGCTGCTGCTGGGGGAACGAAAGGGGCGAGCCCCGGGCTGCCCCGACCTTAAGTGAACCTGTGAGGGCCCGCCCTTTGCGGCAGCCGATTGGCTGCCGCCGTGGGCGGTGAATATTAATGAGCTAGGGGGAATCCCCGCTTCTCGCGGGGGCTGACGCCAGCCCCGCGAGATTGTTGATGGGTCGAGAGATCGGGAGTGGCTTTGTTTTAACTCATTACTGAATGTATTTTAAAAGGTAACTATCGTCAAACAAGGAAAATAAAAAATACCAACATAATTTTGTGATTTTACAAAGCATAATATAACTAATAATTTTCTTAAATTATTGGGGGGGGCAGAGCCCCCCCAAACAAATTTTTGAGGGGGCTCGGGCCCCCTCAGGCCCCATGGAGTCGGCGCCTATGGATGTAATAAACCAGAAATGGTATTTGAGAGAAATCAACAGGGAGGGGGGAAATTGGAAAATGTTCAGCAATGATATTGAATACTTTTTTTGAGAAAAGAAAATCAATTAATATTTTTTTAAAAAAAAAAAAACTTTGAAATAAAGTGGGGGTGGGAAAATATTGAGAGGAAAATGGTACAGAACTTTGATGAGGCACTACAAATTCTCAGATGGGGACTGCACTATGAGGTTTTTACATTATTATTGCATTGATAAGAACGAAATGACCAAGCAACAAGAGATGTGAATGATCTTGGCAAGAGAGTGCTGGATGAGGAAACCAAGACGAGAGAATGGAAGGACAGCAATGAGAAAGTTACCGCAGTCTAGGCAACAGATGAACTGAGGGTTAGACTCCAAGTGTTAGACTCCCAATTGGGACCTAAAACATGTCAAAGCCTTTAAACAGCTCACAAAACAGCCGTCACTCAAAAGAAAGAAAAAGTCTCTACATGATAAACTGAAACACCAGATTATCTATGGGAACATATCTATAGTCCATGGGAACAAATCTGAGAGAAAGCAGAGTTTATTTTTTAATGAACAAAATATAATCCTCATCCAAAAAAAGAAACTGATGGTAAGATAAATATACCACACAACATGATAAATATTAACATTAGCAAGGCATCCAAAAAAAAATTGATGTCAAAGTAGCTCACCAAACAATGCTCTGATCAGGCAATGAGCTGCTGAACAGGAATGATGGCTAGCTATTTGGAAAATCCATTTTATATACATTTCTGGACACAGAGAACTGTCTGACTTTGCTTGCATGTATGGCTTTTAATAAAAACATGAAAGGTAAACATTATATTTCCAATGGCAGATATCCTGTACAGGTGATACCAAAAGCCATAGGATCTTATGACAGCACACAGAGAAAGTGCATAAAGAAAGAACAGGTCCCTGAGGGATGCTAACTGAGACAGGGAAGGCAGAGGAAGTCTCTCTCCCTATGGTTATATTGAAGAATCAATTAGACAGGTAGCTCTTTTTTACCTAGCCAAGGTAAATACCAAGATTCCATGAGTTTTCTGTTGCAGAATATCTAATGCCTCTACATATTTTTCTTTGCCCTTCTGAATAATAAAATATAACTTTCTAGAGGGGTGTGGACAGTTGCCTATCTATTTTGACAGGGTTAAGTGCTAAAATGGAGCATGACTTTCCTTCTCATACTACCAAGTTTGGGCAACTAATAGACTTGTACTAATAGACTTTGCCCTATTGATTGACTTCATATCAGATCCATTAACCAGTGATACCCTTAGTTCTTCTAAGTGTTTTGCTTCTTGGGTGCTGTAAGGAGTCCATGAGATCATATATTCCTGATCCCCTCCCCCCCCCTTTTTTTTGCTTTTAGACCCCATCTACACTATACATTTAAATAAGTATTATGCCACTTTAAACAATCATGGTTTCCTGCAAATAACCCTGGGAACTGTAGTTTGTTACTAGGAGAACCCCTTCTCCTCAAAGATCTACAGTTTCCAGAGTCCCCTGGGAAGAAGGATTGCTTATTAAACAATTGGAAATATTACTCTCACACACACTGATTTATAGTGCAAGGCTTTCAGTGCCAAATCAGGAAATCCAGTAATGGATAGCCAATAGAGCATGTAGTTTGGCCCTAAGAGTATTTATTAATTTTGAGTGATTTATATAATCACTTCTCTCTAATTGTTGAGGAGACCTAATATAACCCTACCGTTTATTATGTGAGTGGTAAATATTAACTTACTTGCCCTTATAAAATGTGTTAGCTCAGGTTAAGTTCCACTGGGTTAGAAGGTAGCAATCAAACATTGGCCTGAAAAGAATTTCACCAATACCAGGTAAGAACACACATTTTAAGTTTAGCTTTTGGGAGGAAAAAAAAGATAACGTGCTGAGCAGTGTGGGTGGGAAAGAGAAAAAACATTTGACTGTTACACAGTACCATATGTCATTATGTGGATCTGATGTCTGGTTTGTATCACCAAGTATATAATTTTCAGTTTAAGTGTGTTTGATAGAGCTCTGAGGCAAATAAAATAAAATAAATTCATGAAGGTAATGGAACAGTAATAGTAATAATACAACCACAATGAACTGTGCAGTATATCATTTTTGGGCTTTATAAGCTCCCAGATTAATATCACATCCTAAAATATAGAGGTATTGTAATACTACTGTCAGCTATTAATAGGTCATGTTCTCCCTAAACAAAGAACTGTAATAGTGAAAGTAGTGAATGAACCAAGATATACCATATTTTTTGCTCTATAAGACTCACTTTTTCCCTTCTAAAAAGTAAAGGGAAATGTGTGTGTGTCTTATGGAGCGAATGCAGGCTGCGCAGCTATCCCAGAAGCCAGAACAGGAAGAGGGATCGCTGCTTTTGCTGCGCAGCAATCCCTCTTGCTGTTCTGGGTTCTGAGATTCAGAATATATATATATATTTTCCTCCTCCAAAAACTAGGTGCATCTTATGGTCTGGTGTGTCTTATAGAGCGAAAAATACGGTAATTTTGTGTGTGCTGCAGAATCAGCTTTGAAGGTGGGTTATTTATTTATCTAGGAAATCTCATTACACATACATTTAACACAAGAAAATGAGTAATACAGGAAACTTAGATGGCTTTGGAATTCACTTTGTCAGCTATACCATCAAGACAAATGCTAGGGCAGATTTCAGATGTGTTTATTTAAATATTTTATTATACTACCTTTCATAAAAATATCCCAAGGCAATTCACAAAAAAAAAATACAACAGCAACAAAAATAGGATAAACTCAATACGCAGGTATTAATAGCCAGCAAAGGTCTAGAATAAAAAGTATTTAGCAAGTGCTAAACACCCAAAACATGAGGTGTTTGCCTTATCTCTGAGAGGAAATCGTTCCATAGGCCACCACAACAAGAGGGACCTCTGCAGGTTGCAATGCAACCAGGAAGACCTCACTGGAAGATCTGAATGACTGTTATTTATATTGGGATCTTAAAGGCACTTGAGGACAGTTTCTGACACCAGCCTATTTTAGCAGTTGCATTTACCTTCAGGCCAAATTCCCTAAACCTCCACCCCAGCCAAATACACCCACAGCCCTGGAGAATCAATGGGTATAAGCTGCCTCTGAAACTCAAAGCTCCTCTGGTTGTACTTCTGATTCCTTGGACAGTTTAGCCAATTTAAAAACCCCACTTGTATCATGCTCTTCTGGTAAGATTTTTATATAGGGCAGCTTCTCAGACCAATTCATCCTCCGGCTCCCTTCTCCTTATCTTCACCAGATGTGTATTATTAACAGAGTATTAATATTCAGGCCTTAGCTTTTCTCCTCACACTACCTTCCTCAACTCCATCAAAGTTCAACTGTCCTTAACCAACAGTTAATGTCCAACCATAAAACTGCTGGACAATTGGAGTCTGCTGCCACCCAGACCAATCAGAAAGAAGTTACCTGACCAAGGAGCCGCCCAATAAATTCTCCCAGAGATCATCTCTCCCCCCAGAACCTATCACCAAGCAGCTACTGTTTAATTTATTTATTTATATTATTATTATTATTATTATATTTGTATATAGTCTGTGTATACACACACACCTGTAGATCCCAATGTGGTTCACAACATCAAAATACAAGATAAAAACACAATAAAAACAACAACACAAACCACAAACCAATAACACCCCTCCCCCACAAACATTTGAAAGGGTACAGGATGTTAATCAGCCCAAGGCCTGGTTGAAGAGGAACATTTTTGCCTGGTGCCTAAAGGCGTATAATAGGCTTGCAACACACACAATAACGACACAAACATCAAACTTCGACAATCACAGAGGTCACATAATATTTTTTGCTTTCAGCGCAAGCATGTCATTTTGCAAAGGGGCAGGGTAACCATGGGGCTAATAATGACTCGTAAGCTACTTTGCAGTATTTCAGCACAAAAAGGGGAGTGTGGCAAAAGGAGGGATGCACTGAACAAACAAAGGTGCCCAGGTATTACTCACCTGCAGGAGTCTGGTGGCTGCTGCTACTTCTAGTAGCATTCTGGGGTGCCAGTGGTGAGTGAAAGATAGAGTATGTTCTCTACAGCATCTGATTAAAAAGAAAGAAAGAATTATTTAAGGAGTCTAGAGTCTTTTCTATGAACATAGCCCTAGAATTCGGAAATATGCCACCCATCTTCCAGCAATTTAAAAAAAGGCACACACCTTCAAGATAAGGCATGGCTGATACTTCCTTTTTTTTTTATAAATATTTATTAAGGTTTTTAAATATAAATGCACACATAATAAACAATCTTACTTCTTTTACAACACTTTCAACACTTCTTTGGACTCCCTCACGTCTCCCGCTCCCATTTACATCGTTAAAAATTTTTTTCCAAACAAATTATCAACCTGTTTACAATCTCATGTCAACTCATTCAAATATAATCTAGCACTTCTTCCAAAATTTTTTTTATATTTTCTTTAGTCTCACTTATCATCAAATTTAAATCTAGTTTAGTGGTGGCCAATTTTTTATAATCTAGCATCCTTCTTAACATTCAACCAAATTACAATGTTTTTGTAGATACATCTTAAATTTCTCCCAGTCTTCCTCCATCTTCTCTTCTCCCAGATCACGGATTCTGCCGGTCATCTCGGCCAGTTGCATATAGTCCATCAGCTGCATCTGCCACTCTTCCAGTGTGGGTAGATCTTGAGTTTTCCAATTTTTTGCAATAAGAATCCTTGCTGCCGTTGTTGCATACATAAAAAATGTTCGATCCTTCTTTAACACCTTCTGGCCGACAATACCCAGAAGGAAGGCCTCTGGTTTCTTTGTGAAGGTATACTTAAATACTTCCTTTCCATAGTGCATGCTTTCTGCGATCCCCTGTAAGGGACAGCTGCATATATTCCTGCATTGCAGGGCGGCTGGACTAGATGACCCTCGGGGTCCCTTCCAACTCTCTCTAATTCTAACTTCGGGTTGGCACGCCCTGAAGAGGAGTGTGCTGCAGCAGCAAGTCTGGAAAGGTGATGTGGAGGATTCAACATGGGCTGTGATGGGGACAGGAGGATCAGGAATAAAAAATAATGGAGAGAGTTCCTCACAATTCACAAGGTATAGCTTCTGGCTGAACACGCTGCTCATTATTACTCACGAAGCTACAGGTGCTGCTTCCATTATTACATTTGCAACCTACCCCCCCCCCCCCCGTGATAGGAATTTTATGGTCTTAGATATATGGTAATGTTCATAAGTGTACCAACCAAGCACGTACATAGATCAACGGAAGACCGACCTGGAACCATTTTGATTCCTAAACTGAGCAAATGTTTTCTCTGCTAGGTCAAAGTGGAAACCTCCCCATTGTCTCTTTCCTCACAAATCCTGTCTTAAGGCCACCTTTAAGATATGAATAGGGTGTGAGCCTGTAACCTGGCCCAGGAACTAAGTATTTATCATTACAAAAGACTAGCCAGGCTCCCCAGGAAATCCAATCAAGTAACCTGCCAGACAGGAGAAAAACAACATTCAAATTTCTGTTTAGACCGCCTTTTCTGTGATGTAGGTGTGATGTATCTGAGGGGTGGTCTTAGGTTACACCCCTTCTGTGATGTATGTATGATGTTTCTGGGGTGGTCTTGATCTACAGGGTGGCAATTTCAAAAGTCTTTATAAGGCCTTGTGCGCCATTTTTCTGGGTTCCTCCTCCTCTCCTGCGGGTGAGGGGAGCACCCTGTTGCAACAGATCAATAAAGATCAGGCTTACTAGCTGCTTTGCTTCTCAATATTCTCTGGTTGGCCCCTGTTATCTTCTCCTACCAATAGGGAACCTATGTAAGGACTCTATATGCGCTCTTGGATACCCCAGAAGGGAAAAGGGCAATTTTTGTTTACAACACCGCCCCCCCCCCGCTCCAGCGCAAGGGGACAAAGATAACCACCTGCACCTTATTGACATTCTGCTTCAGGCCACGACCGTCGTCCCAACTGAGACCACCCCCACCCCGGCTGCCGCCAGCAACACACACAGGCCGACCTCGACGGTCCCGCCCTCCCCTCCACCCCAGGCTATGCGTTTTCAGCCCCTATCCCTCCTCCCCACGGCGAAAAAGCCGTTACGCGTGGAGGCGAGCGCTTGCCTTCTGCAGCTTAGGCCGCGGCTGCCATAGCAACGGCGCCGACCAGCCTCCCTCCCCTGTCCCTCTCACCTCGCGCGAACTCGTGGACGAAGCGACTCGTGATTGGCCAGCTTGCCTCTCTGTGAGCAGCGGGAGGCCTTTCGGCGCGCGACAACGAGAGTGAACCGCGGCCGCTCGCTCTCATTGCAGGTAGGAGGCGGGGGGGGGCGTGAAAGAGAGGAGCCCGCTATTCATTGGAGGGTCGGGGGAGAAAGAGCCCGCCCCCGACGTTGCTCCCTGCGGCCGGGTTGGAAGGAAGGTGGTCCTGGCCACGTGCTCGCTCCCTCGCTCGCACCTGCAGGCTCTTTAATTTATTGGCATGCGGGCGGCCACGTTTTCCCCCTCTGGGACGTTTTGTCCAAATGTTTGTCCTGGCTTTTGCTTTCTAACCCACTCAGATCTGCCCCCACCCCCAAAATAAAATCCCCATCTTTTTACAGAAAAACAGTCCCCCCCCCCGTAAAACAATATTTGTAACCGAGTTTGCTAAAGCAAATCTTGTCAGAAATGAGCGACGGATTTTTAAAAACCAGCTAAACGCAAAATACCGTATCTTTAAAGACCTTAGCCAACTTGTCTCAATTATATATTGCTTTATACATACTACATCGTGGTCAATTTCCACGTTATATCTGCCGTTGTCGCATTTTGCCCTGATGCCGTGCAACAGCTGCATAAGAGGCAGAAAATCCATTAAGTACAGTTACTCCCTGTAATCTTCGTCCTCGTCATCATTGTTACTACGGTACTTTACGCTGTATGCTGCTTTCTCAAGGAGATGTGCCCAAAGCAGCTTAGCAACACAGCAGTGCAACAACAGGAATGTGTATTAACCCAGCGTCGTTATTACAATAACTGCAAAATCTTGTTGCAGCTTAGATCATGAAACAAATTGTTCATGACGTACATTTTGCAGACTAGAGACCACCTCTTCAGTTGCATGGAAGGTTTTCTCTAGTTGACAGGTGCACAAAGTTGGAGAGAGAATCTCAATAAGCTCTGGTCCGCATCTCCATTATGTCTTGGGGTTATTTTTGTGTTCTTTCCTTTGTCTGTTGTATATATTGCTTCTCTCTTTATTGCATAACTGAAAATCTAATTTGAAAAACTAAGAAAAGATCCAGTAATAGTCACCTATTCATTCATTCAGTTCAATTCAAAACAGAGCACAGTTATGGAGGCCAGTGATGGGGGAAAGCTGCACTCCTGGAATTCTACTGATTATGCATCTTCTAAAGCATAGAATCCTATTGGACAAAGTGTAAAACCTAAACGCCTCTCGTGGTGACAGTGAATCAAGTCCAAGCATTTTTGCACTTGTTATTAGCTGACAACCACCATACATTTAGAGACAGTTGTCCAATATTTAGCTTTTTGCCAAGTGGGCTAGTGTTGGTCGTGATCTTGTTGCTGCCCTGGTTTAAGTGTGAAGATGAAAGAGGCATTTGTTTTCCCCATGCCCTTGAGCTTAATACACCCCAGAGGAGGGATAGTAGATCTTCCTAAATATGTTTTGTGTGTATGAGCATCCCTCTGTTACCACAGTTCCACTGGTCTGGTGGTCAATATGATACAAAGCTTGTCTATTTAAATTATTTGTTTTACTTTTTCATAGGCATTTCTAAAATGAAGAAACTTCTGCTGGTTGATGTTGATTGTGGTGTTGATGATGCTCAAGCTATTATGATGGCCCTGGCATCTCCCAATGTCGAAGTCCTGGGGATTACTTGCTGTTATGGAAACAGCATCTTGGAAAATATATGTAAAAATGTACTTCGTGTGTTACATATTTGTAACAAGCTTGAGGTAATCTGTTCCTGCTGAATAATCTTTCAAACAAATTTTGCATTATGGTGTCATGATGTGGTATTCATAAATGAGACACAGATAACGGTAACTTGATCTTATGCATACTGTACTTGCTTCCAAGAAGTGTCTATTTTTACACATAATGGCAATCACTGAGAACATTTGGTTGAGCCAACTGGCTTCAACCAGAAGCCAACACTGAATTTTCCTGGTCCCATGGTGTAGAATACTCTTCCACCAGAGATTCAGTAAACATCTGCTGCTAATTTTCAGGTATCTCTTGAAAACCTTTTTATGCTGGCAGGCCTCTTCTGGCGATTAAACTTTTTCAAGATGAATCAGTCAATTTATGATTCGTCTGCATTGTTATAGTATCTTGTGTGGTGTTTTTTTTGTGTGTGTTGCCATATAAATTGTTGCACACTGCATTGATATTTTATATGAGCGGGTGGTTTATCAGTATTATTATTCATAAATAAATAAATAAATAAATGTGGCTGCATCTGTGATCTTAAAGATTGCAGCTGCTTCTCTTAATGGTTTACTGCCTTCTATTAATAGTGATCCATGTGGCTATTACAAAAACATGCATGACTACCTGGATGTGGGTAGGTCTGTATTTCATTGTTTGCAGTGGACATTATTACCAAGTAAATGTGATCAGGGTTTCAGTTTAAGGAGGCATCCTTAATGTACTTACTTTGTTCCATCCCATTAAAATTAATGGAGCTTGTTTGCAATAGAATTTTAAGATTTTAAACGTGATTAGGCTTGTGGTACAGAAAGTAAACAGAAGTGGCCATCATGAGCTGCGGAGTTCTGTGCATCAGTTCCCTAAACGTAAGACAGGAGACATATGTTCCTTTCCATGGATTACACTTGGATTCAAGATTAGCTCTTGTCATTCCTTCAGTTCTGATGTAAAGTGGGCTTCCAATATGAGAAGGATTAAAAAAACAACAACCCCTTAGATACTTATTTCCCTAGTCTGATATAAAGATAGATCTCGGTTGCATAAAAAAAAGAAAAAGTGCTTGTCAAATGCATGTGGGTAAAGGCAAAGAATGAATGCTAATAATTGTGCATGACAGTAAGATCTAATTAAGCCTTGTCAAAGAAAATGCAAAAGGGTCTTATCATCATTTAGTTACTATTGATTTGTTTTAAAAAGCTATGGATGCTTGCATGAGATCTCGTAGGAGATCAGACAGCCCCACAATATCCCAGAACTGGCATGCCAAGAGGGCCTTCCCACCCCGCAGCAAGGCAGAGAACTTAAAAGCTCTTTTTGCATATGGTCCACTTGGGTTACAGGTGTGACCTCTGCCTTGAGCTCTCTGCCTTGCTTGGGGGGCAAGGCCTGCTCAGCTTGTCAGCTCTGGAAGGCTAGGGATGCTCTCACAGGAGCAGTTCTAAGATGACAGTTTGAGTATACGTGTTTTTGCTTATATGGAACCCCTCACATAATATGTAATCGTATTTTGTGTGTGTGTGTGTGTGTGTGTGTGTGTGTGTAAAATTGACACCTGTAACTGTATAATTTGTAGTACAGCATTCACAGGCAAGACTGAAGCAGGTTTGGATAAGAACAGATAAAAGTTTATTAATCCATAAGAAATGATGGGATAGATGCAGGATAGATATGGATTGTGGCTGATGTCGTGTGTACACCACTTTCCAAACCCACAGTGGAGCACACTGGATGCAGAGTAAATGGGAGTATGTACACAGCCTTAGTCACAGTTTGGCCTAAGCCCAACTCCTGCAGATTAACTAGTTGGCAATAAAAGCTATTTGACATCTGTATTTCATTTTGACGGCATCAATGGTTTTTGTCTTAAAATTAAAATCACATGGTTGTCATATCTTGCATAGATTCCAGTTTATCCTGGTGCCTCATCTCCGATACTTGGTGGACCTGTGGAAGGGGCAGATTATCATGGAAAAGATGGACTGGGTGATGTTCCAGATCCCAACACTCCAGGATTAGAGCTTCTGCAGGAAGAACATGCTGTGCTTGCAATGTTAAGAATAGTCAATGAACGACCGGGTCAGGTGAAATGATATAAAATTCATTCAGCTCCTCCCTAGTGTATTTTACTATTCAAAGTAGACATGGATCCAAAAGCATGTGGATACATATAAAAAGTTAGCAGGATCCTTTCCAGAGGGCAGTTGGCAGTAGATCACTCTGTGTGAGAGGTGATCATCTAGACAGAGCACACTCTGATATCTTTTAAATATTTTCTCTCTCTCATATATCAGTGCTTTGGGGGTTTAGCTTCTCTAAAGTTCCTTGGTCTTCATAACCCTTTCAAAAATAAAAATAAAATTGCCCCTTACAGACTGAGTGAACTGCACTGTTTCCCATCACATTTCATTTCTACACAACACACTGGTTTCCTTAAATTCAATTAACTGTGTTTTAAATGCTGTACTCTTATCCACTTCCCTTCTTTAATAGTTCCTGTATTTTGTAGGTGAATAATGAAAGTTTCTCTCCTGGTACAAATAGCAATGGGGTGATCTTGGTCAGAATTGCAGTGGGAGGGAAATGGTTAAACACTCCCTTCCCACCTTCCTGCTGTCCTTCTCAGGTCCCCTTGCCCCTTCCGTGGCTGATATTTAGTTTTAGAATATATATACCGGTATATGTGTGTGTGTGTGCTAGTGACAGATCTAGTTTGGTTCTAAGAATCATCCCAGTCGGTGAAGATGGGCCAAGAGGAAATGGATTTTATTCGGTAAGGAGAGGAAAGTAGTACAGGGGTGCAGGTATTGGTGCTGTGGGTGGGTAAGAAATGGCTGGAGGAAAGAGACTACTGTATATGGCTCTGCAGGGAAAAGCATACATAATAAATTTTGCACAGGGGCTGTATAGTGGTGGACATGTGGACTTACTAAAATGAGTTTCGATAGTATTTTGCTCCTTCTGTCACCAATGCTTCTGCAATGATGATGATTGTTTGTATAATTTGTGTACAGCTTAAAGGTAAAGGTAAAGGGACCCCTGACCATTAGGGCCAGTCGTGGCCGACTCTGAGGTTGCGGCGCTCATCTCGCTTTACTGGCCGAGGGAGCCGATGTACAGCTTCCGGGTCATGTGGCCAGCATGACTAAGCAGCTTCTGGCAAACCAGAGCAGCGCACGGAAATGCCGTTTACCTTCCTGCTGGAGTGGTACCTATTTATCTACTTGCACTTGGACGTGCTTTTGAACTGCTAGGTGGGCAGGAGCAGGGACCGAGCAACGGGAGCTCACCCTGTCATGGGGATTTGAACCACCAACCTTCTGATCGGCAAGCCCTAGGCTCTGTGGTTTAATCTACAGCATCACCCACATCCCATTTGTGTACAGCTTAGTATTTCCTTATAAATACAACCCTAACCCCTCCCTTGGAGCCCCAGCTGTGTTGTTATTGCTAGTGAAAATAATGCTGCTAATAATACTTAACATACTGGGCTTTTTGAGCGTTCAGTGCATTTAGCAGGCATGAACTCATCTCCGGCTTCTGTGGCAGAAGAGGGTGGTGGCACCATCCTCATGTTGTGGAAAAGCGAGATTTCCCGTCCACGCCATAGCAATGACACTTCATGGGAACTGTAGCTCCATACAGAGACCTGATCATGCAGACTCCCTTCAAAACGGGGAAGAATTATGCAAACAAGGTGCTCTGTGTCATCGGGCATTGACATGGGGTGCCTGGTTCTCCTTAAAATTTAGCACTGGTCATAACAGCTTCCTATGTGCATTTGAGATCATGGGTGTGCGCTGTTTGAACTGGGATTTCTCAACTCATAGTTCCTTATTTGGTGTTATTATTATACGGTTGTCAGCTGCCGAGAAAACGATATAGCCCTGACCAGGTCTTTTTCCTGGAGCTCAGCAGGGACTATTTAACTACAGAGGGGTTGTCAACACAAGACAGCACAACTATTAAATAAGTCACTTCAATGAATTGTTGTGTATGTTTTATAGGTTTCTCTAGTTGCTACTGGTCCCTTGACCAATTTAGCGCTGGCCGTGAAAATGGACCCAACATTTCCTAAGAAACTTAAAAATGTGTTCATCATGGGAGGAAATACGGAAGGTAAATCAAGAGGGCTTGTTAGGCATGTTTGTATGTAATTGTTTTCTCTCTTAATATTTCACAAGTGAGCTGCTTTTTAAAGAATATTCTTGCCTGCAGAACACTTGTGTTTCAGTGTTTTGCAGCAACAAGTTATGTTGAGTCATCATTCAAGTACTTATTTTGTCTTCGTTGATTGTTACCTTGATTGTTCAGCAACTGAATTTGCAAGAAATCCTCCTGATTATTCTTGAAGACAGCATACTTTTCTTTTGTGTGGGAATTTTGTTGCCTACTTTGGAGACATTTGAAACAACTATGCATTAGTCCATACTTCCGGTTGTTCCATGCCTAGAAAGCATGGGTCCAAGCTGTTTCCCACTTGTCCCTTGTTTTCTCCACATGGGGTCTCAGTGGTTTTGCATTTGCCTTGCAGCTTCCCCATGGAAAACATGCTCCTTTTTTTTTTAATTGGGCATTAGAGACTCCTCCAAGTGTGATTGTGCTCCTTCTGGTATTTGAACGCAGGAAATGTAGCTCCAAAGGAAATGGCTGGGTCTCCCTGCCTTGGAGTCTCAGTTTGTTTCCTGCCTTTGCTTGAAGCAGACCATTCCACCACATGAATTCCACATTCTTCCAGCCTCTTCTGTCTCTCTGACTGCGCCTTTTTAAGATTGGCGCAGTTTATGTGTTTGTATGGGATTTTTGTTCACATATGACAATGTGCATGTTTGGCGGCGGGGGTGGAATTGTCCTTCACCTGTGGCAAATAACAAAGAGCGGTTGTGTAGGAAGCAGCTGTTAGAAACTGAACGAATTGTCCCACAGAAAGCTAAAGTAGCTCTTTTTTGTTTCTATTAGCCAGAGGAAATACTACAGTCTGTGGAGAATTCAATTTTGCAACAGACCCAGAAGCTGCTTACATTGTCTTAAATGAGTACACCTGCCCAACTTACATTGCATCATGGGAGTTCACATGTTCCTGCCCACTATCCTGGGTAAGGTATTAATGATCTGTTAATATCTAGGCAAGTGTTTCAGCTTGATCACGTGGCAGCAATCCTATATGTAGTTACCTGGAAGTAAGCCCCATTGAACTCAATGGTTCTCATTTCTGAGTAGACATGTATAGGATTGCATCTGGGTTGTATCCAGCATTAGTCCTGTTTAGAATAGACCCACTGAAATGAGTGACCATGAGTAACTTAGGTCCATCAATTTCAATGGGTCTGCCCTGAACGTGACTTAGTTGGTAACTGATTTTTAAAAAACTAAATTGAATATGACAAGTCTATTTTATATAAAGAAATCTATCATCCTCATGACTATATATCCATCGGGAGCTAAAATGATTAATTCTTGCCACTGTGAATTCCCTGTGCAACATTACTGATGTCAAGGTCAATAATGTTTATTCTGGAGTTTTTACTTAACTTTTTATGCAGTTGAATAGTTCTCTTTTTTTAAAAAAAGCCCAAACTGTTATTTACTTTGCAGGAATTCTACCATGAATGGGTTAACCAGAAAACTGAGAAAGCTATGTTCATGAAGAAAATATTTTCTCATTCTTTTGAATTCTCAAAAATCTTGGGGGAAAATCCAGGTGAGAAAGAATGGCGGTCAGGGTTTGTTCCATGTGATTCCTATGCTATGGCAGCTGCCATCGAAGAGAATTTTGTAACAGAATACACAGCAATTGGTGTAACTGTTGAGCTCAAAGGTTCACTAACAAGAGGAATGATGGTAGTGGACTGGAGTAACAAACTGAACAAGGAGAACAAAGCTTTCATAATGAAAAATTGTGATTTAGGGAAGTTCCAGTCACTTCTGCTAGCTGCTTTAAAATAATAATAATATTTTGTATTGTTATAAGGACTTACTGAAGTTCCTTCCTAAAGCATACATATAATGGGCATCCTGATCTCTGGTGTTGCTATCCAATCAGGTTTGTGTTGCAATACCTAAAATTACATTGCGGTTGTTGATTTTTTATTTTTTAAAAAATACACCAATCAAGTGGTATATTAATTATATGAAAACAAAAAACAAAAAAAATCAGAAGCCACATCACAAAGGGGTTTTCAGCCTCCTTTACTAGCACAAAACATATAGCTGGAAGAGGGTGAAAGATACCCATCCTCTGGGAGTCCCAAGATTTGGCTCTAAAATAGCTCATTTCATGACACTGGCCTCCATTTGAAGAGTGAGCTGATGGCATAATGCAGGGAGCTAAGCCAGTTGCATAGCCAGAGCAATATTAGGTTGGTAGGCATCAACACTGCTGCCATTTGTATTGCCTCTATTGCTGAAAAAAATCTTGTGAAAGGTCCAAATTGAACTTGCACCACTGAGAGAGAATCCACAGGACTTAAAGACATCTCGCGAGTTACCCCAGAACGTTAAAAACCCATGTTGTCTGGTAGACTGAAATAGATGCTTAGTTATTTAATATTGATTTATCTGCAAATAACGGGCAAAAATTCTATTAGGGAGTAGTGAAATTAGTATACACACGTTGAGCACAATCTAGAGAAAAACAAGCATGGTTTTAGAATTACTTTCACGGAATAAATTTGCCATTAGATCCAATAATGTTTACGTTAACTTTCAGAAAGCACACACCAATTATTTTACACAAGATTTTTTTGTGTAATAGCCACATAGAATAAACTACGTGAAATGCTGGAAAGTTTTGTTAATTTAGAAGCACAAGGGGGAAATAAATTACATGAATATGCTACATCAGCACTGACAGAAGGAAAGTACAGTCATACCTTGGGTTACAGATGCTTCAGGCTGCGTTTTTTCGGTTTGCGGACCACCGAAACCCGGAAGTACCGGAATTGCTCTTTGCGCATGCACAGATGCGCTGCTGCAGGTTGCACACACTGCGGGTTGTAAGCATGCATCCCGCACGGATCACGTTCGGCACCCGAGTGTCCACTGTAATGCTGTAATCTTTATGTTCATGTGTATACAGAATTCTTTGAATCAGTTAAATTAATAAACCACATCTACAGATCTGATTAATAGAGTCAATTTATTGTAGAAAATATTGAACTAAGTCTGTATATGCATGTGTTTTCATGCACATATACACACACACATTTTAAAACATTTAATAAAATACTATTTAAAAAATTGAAAAGTGCACTCCACTTTCTCTAGATTGTACCTGTGAATCATAATAACTCTGCTAGCTTTTGTGCCATTTGCTCGGGGGAAGACGCAAGAACGACGAGATAGAGGCATGTGTACCAAGTATTTTGATAACTTGCTGTAGGTTCTTAGAAGTTCTGTTGGGTCAGACTGGAGTGGAAACAATGTGCACTAAGTTCTAGGAGGAATAGGATCCTGGAGCAGATGGTGTCTTTTCTAGTCATTCTTCAAAGGGAACTCTGCCTTTGGCCTAAACCCAATAGTTATCTACTGTACATGAGATTCATAGGAAAGTGATGGCACCCTTGCTTGCCCCATCATCCCACTGATATGGCCAGAATCTTTAATATCAATTCATTTCTACACCCATGTAGTCTTATACATATTTCTTTTGAGTGCTGAAGGATGCTGTTTACCATTCTGCAAACTTTTAAAGATATTATTATATAAATTAACATCATTACACTCCATTACTCCTTGTATGGCAAAGCAGCCAGTTTTAAAAACCACCATGGGGGAATTGGGGCGAAAGGAGTAATGCTTTGCAGAAAACCCTTCCCTTCCACCCTCCAAAATAGTCACCTATTAGTACAGTGTAAGTGATTTTCTTACTAAATTTATATTTTCCCCAAAACCTTGTTTTAAAGACTTGCTATTTCAAAGAAATTGGTTACAGACTACCTTGTATCTAACAATGAATACAATTTGGCCAGAAGGTGGTGCTGTCGATCTACAACTGCAGCTTTGGAAAATGAACTGTAGCTTAGCAGCAAAGCGTTCCACGTTCAATACCTGGTATCTCCAAGTAAATCTGGAAAAAGATTCTGGTCTGAAACAATGGAGAGTCACTGCCAGTCAGTGTAGAGAACACTCTGCTAGATTGACGGATGACCCGACTCTCAACAAGGCAGCTTCCTTAGTTCCCCAAAACCAGTCCCTTATGGCACAGAAAAATTGAGTCTTATTTCTAAATCAGGAAAAAGGAGGGAAGAATGTTACGTTGCAGCATTTATTGTAAAACCTGCTGACCTTGCAATATTGTTTCCATTGCCAGCTCATTTTTGGTTGTTTTCCCTGCACAGAAAGGACACTGCAGGGGAGTTTATATGGTTCATTACGAAGTAGTTTCAAGATAGCACTTCAGCAGCAAAATATTGTCATTGTACGCTTTAGTCTCACTGTTTCACCACACTTCCCTAGGCAGTGAAAAGCTCCAGGGGCAACACTATCCAGGGGCTGGCTTTACTTGGAGATCACTACGTTTTGTAATATTTGATGTATAAATGAAGAAGCAGAGCATTCATACAAGCAGCAAATCCACTGTCCCATTTCAGACTTCCAGAGTGAGGCACCCCAAGATGCTTCAGCAATTTGCCTTTTGTCACTTGCATTTATGTTTCTTTCCTTCCTTTTTCTCTCTCTTCCTCTCAGCCCTGCCCATCAGAGCCACTCCCAGCAGGGAAAGGGAGAGAAAAAACGATGTTACCTCCCTAGTCCCATTCGTCCCTCCCATTCAGAGCACTCAAGGAAGATCTTCAGCTACTTTCTAGCCTGTTAGCTGAGGAAGGAATCATTAACCACCCACCTCAAATCATTAGCCTTCCTTCAACTTGTCTCAGGACTGTTAGGACAAACCAAAATACGAAAGTAGTGGGCAAGCTTTCAAGAAGTCCTGAAAGCTGGATGGAGAGAGAAGAGAGGGAAAACAACAGCACCAACCAGGCTGGACATATATTATTATTATTATTATTATTATTATTATTATTATTATTATTATTATTATTAAGCTGGGATAGCTCAGTCAATAGAGCATGACACTCTTAATCTCAGGGTTCATGGGTTCAAGTCCCAAGTTGGACAAAAGATTCCTGTGTTGCAGGGGGTCAGACTAGATGATCCCCAGAGTCCCTTTCAACTACAGTTGTATGAGTCTATACCACCCTTCATCCAAAGATCATGGATATACACACACACACACACACACACACACACACACATATGCATATACACACACCCAAAAAACATGTAACATTATAGCAAACGAAAACAATACCCCCCCCCCGTTAGAAAACTATAGATTATTTAATTAGCCAAAGGCCTGGGAGGAGAAGAATGTTTTTGCCTGGTGCCTAAAGATATGTAACAAAGGCGCCAGGCGAGCCTCCTTGGGAATTACAGGTAACAAAAGGAGAGAAAGAACAAAACCAAAACAAATTGTCATGCTTTACCCTCAGAACCACAGCATGCCAGGTAATCTTTCTAACTGTGTAAAGCTTGACTTGCAGCAACCTGGACTAAGCAAGAAGCATGACAAAATACCTCCCTGGACCAAGCTGCTAAATGAAATAATAGAGATAAATTCAGAAACATAGTGCACATTTACGTGTGCTTTACTTGCCATTCCCAGCTGCAGTCTTGTCTTGAGCCCCAAGTTGCTTTTCTCATACTTTTACCATCAGCTGCATACATGTCTCAAGAGCACAGCGTAACTGTAGGAACAACCTTAGAATTATTGTGCTTCCAAAGAGTTGACGCCAGCATGCCAAGTAATGGCCTTTCTGCAGCCTGACAAATTGCTTGCTTGTAACTAAGTGCCTCTGTCACTGGAATCCACTTTGAAGTTTGCATTTGGCTGCACTGCCTTCTTCCAGGCATAAAGGCACTGTCATCATACTTGCTAATGCACTAATACTAAACTTATTAACACCTGCTGTTTTACTGCTGGCTGTATTAACACACCACCAGTTCTAAAATGTCTAACTGAGATGACTAAGTGCAGACACATACAGAAAGTAGGATGGAGCAGCCCCTGCTTCTAGTGAGACAAGACGCATTGCATGCATATGGAGTCATGTTTTGCTAATGCAATTCCACAAGCAGAACAGCAGAATGAAAAATTGGTGGTTGTGTTCATTACTTGATGTCTGCTATAAATGTACATGCTCTATACTGCAATGAACTAATGTTGCCATAGTGAGTACAGTTAATTCTCAGGCAGCAATTGGCTGAGTTCAAAGGGATGAGACAGGCAGGTGGAAAGGTAAAAGAACAGACCAAGGAACACAGAAGATTCTAGGAAAAGGACATGACCCAGAAGAATGGCATGAAGAGAAAGTCAGGAGGAGAAAGTATAACAAGCAGAAATGAGATGTGCAGAAGCGAGAGAGCCTTAAATTGGCACATTGATATGCTATCAGCCAAAATGAAGGCCTCTAGTTTGCTTATAAAACTCCACTTTGCTTAGTAAATACTGTCCTTACATTCTTCAAGGCAGAAAGACTAGCTAGCCCTAACCTTTAAAACCAGTGTTTAAAGGTTGGATCTCCATGTGTGTGCCATCAATGCAGGTACTTGCACCTGCCCCCTTCATCCTTCCTAAAGAGTAAGTTAATGAAAATTAGATACAATATGGATAATGAGATATTTTGTCCCATACAAGTCATTCTTAATTATCAGGTCTCATATACATTATTCTATATGCCAGATTCATTGTAAATAACTTAAGTTCAATTACAAGGGTTCAACCCTGGGGAATTCCACACGCTTGTATTTGTAGCAAAAAGGTGTTCCAATTCAGTTTTCAGATTACCTTAAAATGCTTCCAGCTGGGCAAGGCTCCTCGGGAAAATATTAAATTTGTACAGTGAACTCTCCAGATATGAACTTAATTCGTTCCGGGGGTCCTTATGTACCCTGAAAAGTCTGCAACACGAGGTGCTGCTTCTGCGCATGCATGCGTGACGAAACCCAGAAGAATACACTTCCAGGTTTGCCACGTTCTCAACCCGAAAGTTATGTTACCCGAAGGTAATGTAACCCGAGGGTCCACTGTACTCCAAATGGCATAAAGAATGCTCCCATATACTTCATGTGTGACAGTTTATTCTAGAAGATAAACTCTCTTCTCTTCTTCACTTAAATCAGTTCTTTATCCATCTATCGATATCTATACTGTCTCAGTTAGGAGAGGATATCCAGAATTTTGGCCTAATTAAACCTGTGATCTTGCACGTGATTTTGATTGTGCTGCGATAGCTCAGGCAACAGAACATGGGACTCTCAATCTTCATGGTCATGGGTTCGAGCGCCATGTTGGTCAAAAAAATTCCTGCATTGCAGAGGGTTATGCTAGATGACTCTCGTAGTTCCTTACAATTCTACAATTCTATGATTCTACTCTGTGCAGAATGCATCACTTTGGAAGGACAAAGGATTGGACTGTGTGGTGTGTGTAAAAAGAGGATACATCTACAGTTTCTCTTTGGTGACTCAGCAGCAGACTAGATGTGCTGCAACAGCTGTCACCAAGTCTACTGCCAGCAAACACACTGTAGCTGCCATTTAGTTTGCATGGCATGGCTATTTTTATACAATGTTTTCCTGTGCTGCTGACGTTCACAGGGACTAGAGTTCACCATAGTCCAACTGTTTTTGTAACAAATGTGCTTAAGGTTGACTGTTGTTCCCATGAACAAAACTTCCAAAGCCTGTCCCGAAATGCCACTAATGATTAGCACGTATATTAAAACTTTTCCAGAAAGGCTGTCACATCTTTGAAATTCAAACATTCCACAGAAGCACATACGGCAGAAATGAAAAAAAGCATTATTTTATTTTTCAAGTACAACTTGAAGTTGTATTGGTAAGAAAAGCACAAGGAATCTTTTTTTTTCATCCACAAGTATTGGCTATGCACATTTCAGTTCAACTTAAAAATGCATTCAGGTTTACAAATGTACAAACAGCACATAAAATGTATAGTTTGAACAGTATGCGCATACATTTGCTCCTAAGGTTTTTACATTCGTAGAGCCTTTAACAAAGAGAGCCTTATTTTTTAAAAAAATACTCTGCATTTTTAGCACAAGGTGCTCTTAAAAATTATGTTTGAGAGCATAATACTGGGGGGAAATTAAAAACCAAGCACGGTAGTTAAAAATCACTGCATTTTGGAAATTGCCAAGTGTTTAAAAAACAGAATGGGCGGTTGGTAAAAAAAAAAGAAAAAAAGAATATTGTCTTATAGGATGTTTTAACCCACATCCAAACTTTTCCAAGCTGATCAGTAATTTTATACTACCATAATCTCAAGACAGACTTTAAAGTGATGAATGTATGACTAGATTGTAACCATGTTGGGGTCTGAGTAGGAATGGCAGCAAACTGCAAATTATGTTCCAGGCATATTACAGAATTTACCATGATCCAATCTGGACAACAGTCCCTTTGTTCTTAATTTCCGTTTTCAGGTGGGTAATGCACATTAGGCCAAGGATCTGAGCTTCTTCTCCCGATTGCAGGGCTCCAAATTAGCCAAGGGTTATATGCTTGTCCCAAGTCTTCAGGATTGCTAACTATTGGGGCAGCAGCAGCTGGTGGAGGGGTGTTTTCACTCCCAAGATCAATACCTGGCAACGTGTTAGCTGGAGTGTTGAAAGGAAGGCTACTGTTCAAATTACTTGACCAAATGGAACTGCTGAACGGAGTGGTGGTGGTAGACCACAGGCCGCTTGGGTTCCCAAGGATAGACTATATTAATAAAAAACAAAATAAGGACAAGAGCTATGACACACAAGTATTCAATACTACCAGGAAAAAGAGAGCACCATATGGAGTAATAGACATACATACACACATACATACATACATACATACATACATACATACATACATATTCATATACTTACTGAAGTGGTGTGAGTTGGGGATCCTGAACTTGTGGGCCAGGGAGGTATCAGATCTGTAGCTGAGGAGTCCCAGATGGATGAAGGAACATTACTAAGCTCAGTCCAGTTTCGTTGAACATCTGGACTATAAACAGACTGTGACAGCCCAAGCTTGCTGAAAACTTCTAAGTTGAGGAAATGGAGAATAAGACAAAACATCCATGTTACATTCTGTCTTGCAAAACCTATGCACAATATTATTTTTCATAGATGAAATCAACAGCTATACACACACAAACATGGAAGCAGAAGACTGCATATCCTGCCCTAGTCAAGGCTAAGCCAACGTCTGGCTTAGTATGTTCTCTGAATGCAGGCTTATGAGCTCTTCAGACTAAGTGCAAGACTAATTGGGAGAGGGCTTAAGGATGATCCCAGCTTTGGAAAACATGCAAAGCCAAACTTTGTGTTGGCTCAGCACAGTGTGGCAGCAAAAAGGGCCAGGAAGAAGTAAGGCAGCTGCAAATTCATATTAGGGGTCCATATATTCGTGCATTCATGCTGAGCCAGCATTTGGCTTAGCCTGATTTGCAAGCCAGAACACAAGTGCTAAACAGCACAACTAAGTGAGAAAGAGCTGCCCATACAGCAATCCAGTTGAATGATCCAGTGTTTGCTCTGACCTTTTATGTGACGGACTGCCATTACTAGATCATTGTGGTGCTGTGCCTTCTCTATTTCTTGCTCTGAGCAACCATATCTGAGGAGTAATTATTCTAATAGGAGAGCTTCCTTTGAACATTTTTAAACACTAGCTGCTCGAACAAAGCTTACTGATTTTATGGTGTTTTGTTTTGTTTTTGCTGTTCTGTGGGACCAGACTCTATAAACTCAAATATACAATTCTTGGGACAAACACTGAACTTTGACAGCAGTTACAGAAAAGTTATTAAGTCCCCCTAACCATTTCATAAATCTCCACGCTTTATTTGCTGAGAGGTTTTATTTCCTACAGCAATTTGGAGATTCTATATTGAGGCATAGTTTTCATTGCCCCACCTTTGATCTCTTTGATCTTTGATCATCAGACCTCCGATGCGGGTGGTGAGTAAAGCCCTGCTCTTTTCTCCCCTTGAGGAGAGGACACCTACATCTCCCTCCATCATGTTGAACTCTAAAGCAGTCAACCCACTGGGAAGTTCCTCACCTGACTCTCCACTGTTTCATGGTAACTGACAGGTAGCTCAATCAATAAAACTGAAATAAATTGGCATGCCACTAGAATCTGGCTTTTATTTATCTATCTATCTCAAACATATCTGAAGAAGTGTGCATGCACACGAAAGCTCATACCAAGAACTGACTTAGTTGGTCTTTAAGGTGCTACTGGAAGGAATTTGTTTTGTTTTATCTCAAACATAAACACACCCACCCACCCCGGTATATTGAAGTGTGTGATTATTTATGTAATTAAGAAAAACAAGATCATTTTTCGTTAAAAGAAAAGGTATCTTTAATATTTTCTGTCATTCTTTATTTTCCAAGGCATAACACTGCCAAAAACATCTTCAAAGGAAGTGAGCCTTATTACAATAGGAAAGATTGGCCAGGGTAGCCAATTGAGAAATATAGCATATTGTTCTGTTCCTTTTTTTAACTACTGTAACATACCACTCACCTCCAGTTAAGTTAAAGGAGTTTCCAAATGCTGAGAAGGAATTGAGGGGTGTGAAATCCGGGCTGCTAGGATTGCTTATAGGACTCCACAAACCAGAACTAAATGTAGCAGAGGAGAAGAGGTTTTCATTAATAAGGTCACTTCAGTGTGAAGACCACCATAACACAGCCAAATATCATGTGGACAACAAATAATGATTTTAACACACTGTCAATTTTGACAAAAAAATGCCAAGGGTGAATTCCTGACACTTATTATTTACAGGTATGTGCCAGTGAGTTTTGTAGCTGAAAGTAGGCCTACAGTCATATCCTTAATTAACTAAGTTAACTAAATTTTCATTTATTTATTTTTAATGCCCACACAACTGAAAAGTGCACACTTGGTCCCCATCTTTCAGTATCTTATGAGAAGAGGAAATGTTGGACTTCAGTTTTGTTGTTTTATTGTCAAATTACAAACATGCTATGCTATGCTAAACAGCCAGCATCCAAATTTTAAAACAATTTTTTGAAAATAAAAAATAACATGAAACAGAAGATTATTATTTTTTGGATAGGCAAATTATGAAGTGAGGATTTTCTATGTGCAAAGTATAGGGTTTTTAATGGACATATTCTTCTAACTGGGGTGCAAGAGGGAAAGCAGCTTTTTACCATATCCACCATAGTTGAGCCTCTGTTTCCAAAGGATTAATTCAAGTTACCTGTCAGAGCCGTCACTGTCAACGGTTGTGTGTGAAACATTCATACAGCCAGATGCCTCGCTCTTCATTGGTGAAGGTTTTGCTAGGCCACTGCCACCTGTAACAATGGAGTTTAAATGAGAATAGGAAGATAGCAGAACAATCACACCCTCAAATAGCCATAGCTTTTTGATTCCTGTGTTTTACCTGGGCTCTTGTCATAACCAGCAGCTACAGCAGCAAATGTAGGGTTTCCATTCCTGCCAGGGAGAGAAGCTGTCTTTGCCACCTTATGTTTGGCACCACTGAGCACCTTGCTTTTCGGTTCACTGAAAGAAAACCGGGGGGGGGGGGAGGGATGTGGTGTTCTTTAGAGCTTATGATTTTGCCATAAAGTTAATATGCTAGGGTTAGGATATTTCAGGGCAGTGATCTAACATCACCTGTTGCCTTGTTTGAGATATTACTACTACTACTACTACTACTACTACTATTAACTAAATTTGTATACTGCCCTATACCCACAGGTCTCAGAGCGGTTAAGACATAAAATCAGAATATAAAAATACAAAATACATAATAAAATTAAAAACAAAAATAACCCAATAAAGCCTCCCTACCCAACACATTTTTAAAAGGCATTTGATGTCAATCAGCCAAAGGTCCAGTTAAAGAGAAAAAAATCTGTGAATTATGGGCTTAGTACCAATCTGGTGATTCAGATACAGCCTAAGGGCTGACACAGATATTGCGTCCTGAAACCTATTTTTCTTTTAGTCTTTGGATAGGGAAACATCCACATTTTTTTTCACCACTTCTGACACTAAGTTCTAGCCAAAACCATGCTGAGATGTGTATGCAGTGAGCTTGGATTGCTTCTACTGCCAAAGAGAGTATGTATCTCTCAGCATATCAAGAAAGTCTTACGCCCAGCCTAATTCATTTTGTTAATAATTTGTTGCCTTTGCTCCTGACTGCTGTTCAGACCTAGGTTTGGATCTTGGCCCCCTACAGAAGTTATACAGAAAACTGGACCTTGGACTCATCCCAATAGATTGTGTCATAAACTAGGAAGGAAAAAAGTTAACAACTCATTTTTGTTGAAAGTTGGAACTCAAAATGGTAATGTAGCTAAATAAATAAAAAAACGACACAAGTTTCTTGCCTTCAGATGTTGCGCTTGGTTATGCAGTGAGCACCTGAACTTACCTGCAGTTGTTCACAATACTGCTATAAGTGCTTCGGGGCACAAAAGCCAATGATGCAGGGGGTGGAGATGGCGAGGCAGGAGTTGGTGAGGTCTGTCGTTGTTTCAAGAAAGCATCTGCACTAAGGGTTTGTAGGGACAGCTTATATAGGTTGTCAGTAGCTGGGAACCAGAATAAGAGATGTCTTATTTTTATTACTTCATTGTACAAAGTCAGTCTTGAAACAGTTACTTGTGGTTGTATCCAGTGCTGTGCCAGGAGTTCTGCTGGTACAATGGGACTTCCATTTCCTCCCCCTACACACACACACACACACACACACACACACACACACACACTGCTTTGGAGGGGGTCCCATCCTCTTCTGGAAATGATTTCGAGGGTGTGTGCAGCTGAAGGGGGCAGGAGAGGAGGATGGGGACATTATAGCACTGGATATGCCTCATGAACTTTTAAAATAAATAAATAAATCAGTCAGTCACAAATGAAACCTCCCACCAGGAGAGCAGATTTTAATAGTGTTAACTTATTCCAAGTCTGATAATGTTTCAGGCAACTACAAGTTTCAGTTTGGTGCCCAGTAAGTCAGATATTCTGCACCACCTAAAGTGGCAAAGTTGAGGTTGTCAAGTTCTGCACTTCTAACCTTAAAAAGTGAACTAACTCTAGGGCTGCCATACATGCAGAATTCCCCAGACGTAGCTGGGATTTGTCCATCAAAAATGGTGTCCAGGTGGAATTTTGAAAAATTCAGAAGGTTAAAAACCTCATTTTTTTGAGATTTTGAAAAAAAAAGTTCAACAACTTTTGTGTCCGGATGTTCACTTTTTGAAATATGGCAACCCTAACTCTCACTCATGCATGTTACTAAAAGAGTGCTGAAGTGGGGACAGGAGGAGAAAATGCCTTTGACAAACATAGACATTTCCACACTCCTTGCTTGTAAGAAGAGGTGAATACTCAAACCAGGAGGTTCTGTGATTTGGATACTCTTGGGACCTCCCATTATCCTGGTAAGAGTACAAGCCAAATCCCACTCCCAGTCTCTCTCTGGCCTAACATCTCCCTGAGTTGGGAAGGGAGTAGTAATGCCTAAACACTCTTACAGATCACTCAGTATAACTGCTCTGCTGTAGATGCTGCAAAGGCAGAGTGGGTAAAAAAAGCCCCTGTACAGGGAAGGAGCACCCCACAAGGGACATTTTCTCAGTGGAGAAGCCACCCAAGTAGTATAACATAAAGTGCCTGGAAACAATCCTTTCCCCCAATCTCTCTCTTGAGGAGTTTTATTATTATTTAGTGTGCTTAATAAATCCATTTTGTTACAAAAAGTATATTATCAGCAATGAGTTCAGGGGACAGAAGTTGGACAGCAGAGGCATCTTTTCCAAACAAGCCCTCAGTTATCCCTTTGTGCCAAGAACTCTGTGACAATCATATGCTGTTCTGATGTTAAGCACAAAGAATTGCATTCAAATGGAAAAAGAAATCAAATCCTTTGTTATTGAACTGATTCACTGCCCATAAGCTTATTGCTAATGTTAAATTAATGCCCAGAGTACTTACAGCTGCCTGCCTTGTGAATTGGCACTGAGTCCCACTCTGGTGGTGGAGAATCTTTTTCTCCTTCTGAGCTGCTGGTATTGCCCAGCTCCTGACCAGAACCACTGGAGAAAAACTTTGCTAGTGAAGATGGCCTATTATCCATCAGCTTCATATTGATACCTAAGAAGAAGAAGAAACAAAAACAAAAAATAAACTTGTAGTTTGTAGGGCATACAGCACTTCAGCCTCACAAGTACAGCCAGTGAGGAACAGCTAACACTAAAGTTTCAGAGGTTAATCTTGATCAATAGCTGAACAGCCAAAGAATACCTTTTGTTTTCTGGAGGTTTCTTGGTTTGAACCCATTTGCGAACATATGCTGAGAAGACAACTTGGAAGAAAAGCTTTTGTGCTGCTTATTTTCGAGTGACGAAGGACATGACATCTCAAAGGAACTGTAATAAAAGTATGATCCAAAAAAAGTTATTATTTGTAACAGTTTGACCAACAAAGTAAGATCTTGCATACATAAAAGTGTGCAGAAGAGAAACAGCTTTCTCTAATCGTCTCCAAGCCGACTCCCTTTGTCTTAACTGTTAGGAAAAACAAATGGAGAAGTGTCTCTCCAAATCTATTTGTCTAAGTTCTTGCTTACAAAAAAAGCAGGCTTCTTATTGTGCAGAGTTTCCCATAATTACAAGGTTTCCCCTTTCTGTTCAGTTTCTATTATCTATCATTCTTCCTGTGCCCAGGCACTACCACTTCCTTTTCTTCAGCCACGTTAACAGAGAAGAAATGGTAATTATTGCAGCGTGTGACACATTTCTCTCAGCTGACTGATGCAAAGTTCTGCTGCCAGGAACTTTATTTCCTCATGCCTACTTAGGAAAGCAGATTGGATGGCATTAACATAGTTCTATGCGTACCTGGATTTCACATCTGTCGGAATTTCTTTCTTGATAAGCGATAGCTTTTTGCTTTTCTGTTTTACTTGGATTTCATTTTCCTGTTTTTCTGGTATTGGCTGTTTTCCCTTTTGCTTTTCTGGCTCCTACAAACAGCCAACCAAATCCCAATAAAAATATTAAGTAAACAATAATACATTAAAAGGAGATTTTTTTAAAAAAGGAAGACAACAATTCTAGGAACAATATGCATTACAGCCCCATTTCTTTCACAAAACAGCTTTGATAATTATATTTAAAAATGTAAGCAGAGAGCTTTTCCTTTAAGTTACTTAACTGAAGCTACCAGTTCATTTTACTATGCTACAAGAAACCTAGAGCACAGTAAATTCTACGAATTACTTAGGGATATCTAAAGGCCAGTTTAGACATGATGCTACATGCATTATTACCTAGTAGATGTAGCAAGTAGAGTAAGGGGCAATATTCATCAGGACTGTACCAAGGGAGGCAAGGGGTAAACCTCCCCACATGTTATTTTGTCCCAATGAATTTTGTGCCCCCCCTCACCTACCATTATTATATTTTTAAAAAACCACACATTTGGTATCTCATCTACTTTTGCTCCCAAATGTTCAATTTTAAAAATCAAATGGTAGATGTGTAATTTCATGAAGTAATTCTACATCAGTCACAGTACCCTTCTGGACTATGGAACAGGCATGGGCCTAGGAGCCGGGTACGACGTTGTGCTAGCTCTGGTTTTTTAATGCAGGGCAGGTCCTAGGAGGTTAGGTTGGAGGACAAATGTTCAACTTCTTGGGTTGTGCTCCCCTCAAAAACTAGTTTCATGGTTGGAGAAAGCATTTCTGGCCTTGTTCCTAGATTGCCAGAAATGCTTTGACACATTTTCAAGTTTGTGTGCGCCGTTCCTGGAGAAGGCAAATATGGCCATTGCCACATAGGCCCTGGTCAAATCCAGATTGAATTACCGAAGTATGCTCTATATGAGGATGCATTTGAAAAGTGACCAGAAAACTTAGCTGGTACAAAAATGCTGCTGTTCTAATTTTGTTTAGTCTCATTGGCTCCCAGTTTGTTTCCAAGCCCAGTCTTAAAGTTTGATTACCATCATTGCTAAATGGTTTGGAGCTAGGTGTTTTGAGAAAGGCCATCCTCTCCCACATGATTCTGACCATTCACTGAGGTTTTCTGGGAAGGTCCTGTTCTGTATCCTACTGCCTTCAGAGATGGTAGGGATGCATTACAGGACGTTTTCAACCCAACTGTGTACCTTCCTGCTCCAGGAGGTTTGCTTGGCCTTTTCTCTTGAATCAATGCTCAATAAATGCAGCATTGTTTCATTGCGCTTTTGGTTTTACAAAGTAGGTGGCTGTGTTTTCTAATATTCTGGAGTTTGATTAGGTACATTGTGGGTTTTTTTCTGCTTCTGCTTTTGAGTTGTTTCCATTACCAAGTTGTTAACAATTCTTGTGAGCAGCCTTATTTGGGGGGGGGGACACTTTGTGGGGAAGAAGTGGAGTTTAAATCTCTTAATGCATAAATATAGTGGTGAGTTTAAAGTATGAAACCCCCAGACCCATCATCTTCTCTCATCTGACACCCCCCTTTTTTTTAAAAAAAAGTCTACCTCTTTCAGAAGTGCTTCTGTGTCGGGGTTGGAAGTTTCTGTGGTAGTTGAAGAACTGTCATCATCTGCAAGAGAATCCTTCAGTTCATCCTCTTGTTGCTTTCCCTTTCCTCTTCTCTCCTTTTCTTCCCGCTTCTTCTGGGGTTTAGATTTGCGTTGAAACGGTTTTCCTTTCCCTGGGGTATTAAAGGCAGCTTCCAATTAGCAACAGCTGTGATCTGTGACAGCTGTAGAGAACAACAGCTTTTCATCACCATGATGTACCTGGGACAAAGTCCACTAGGAACATCATACACTAGGAATTGTACCAGTACACTTCAATGGAGGAAAATTCCTGGCACACCGCACTCCAGGTCAGCTGTACTACTTCAGGCAGGATGCAATTCATTTCAGAGCCACTTTCTGATGTTGATGGTATCAAATTTAAGAAGTCTAAGGGATTTCACACACCTTACTGTGTTTTACAGATACTGGCCACTGATAATATGCAGTTTCCCTTAGCTTTCTGGCTACAATGTGCGAACAAAGGAACTACTGCACAATTGGTATGTTACTGGTAATCCCTATAAAATATAACTATGAAGAAAGCAAAATGCAGAGTATGTACCCCCACCACAAACTAATACTAACATTACTTATACCCCACATTTTCCCTGACGGGACTGAAGGCAGCTTACAGATAAAAACAAGAACAACTAAAAATATAGAAAAAGCAACCATTAAAATACAATTAAACACTGACAAAAATAGAATTAAAGCTATATACATATATAAAATCTGTTTAAACATACTAATAATTACTTCTGCTTAATACACACCATCATACATTTTGCACAGGTTCTAGGCTTCAGCATCATATCTATTTCCTTCAGAAATCCTGTATTTTCTATTAGTGTTAGCAAGCAGGCTTTAGTCTTAAAGCATTCAGTACAGAATAGTGGTATTGGATGAGTTGGCTGCTACACAACAATTTCTTACAAGTTTCTACAGGCAGACTTCAACACTGTGTGAGCAAACATCCACTCTTGCAAGGCTGCACCTTCGTCTCCTCCCTTCTGCAACCCTCCGGAGAAGATTTTGAAGGTCTGGGAGGATGTTGCAGAGAGAGAAAGTGAAGCCTTGCTGTGCAACTGGAAGTCTGCTCCTCTTCTGGATGGACAGAGTTGGATACAACCCTATGTGTTTATCCACGTATTATCACTTTTAAAAAGTCATTCAAGCACAGGAATACTTCAAAATTCTACAGCATTAGTCTGATAAGTCAAGCACAACTCAGGGTGCTTCTTCAGGGTTTGTTTTTCAAACTTTTCTTCCCATTATCTCTGGGTTACATTACCTAAAAATGGATATTAAGAGTGTAATCCTCAGGAGTCAAAGTACATGAAAAGCGACACAAAACCACTTACTAGCTTTCTTGAACATTTCTTCCTCCTCTATCACTTCCCACACCCCAGCTGTATGTAGTACAAACAGCACCATGATCCCCTCTACCATATGACCTTGTTCACTCTCTGAAGTCATTGGGTCTGGTCCCTGGAGCCAAAAACACTTCCCACCCCCAAATTAATCTTTTAACTTAGACTTAACAAACAATAGGAGCATTAGCATGAGGAAAGCAAGTTCACCACTACTCTGCATATGAGCACAGCCTAGTAGAAATTCTCTGACACTTCTCCCCGCTTCTTTAAGTTGCTGGAACTCCTATTCAAATAACCACTGCTATCGGGGAACAGGGAAAGTGTGTGGTCGTTTCAAAAGCCTTTACTGAATCCATTTTTTTAAAAGAGAATTATTTCACATAAGAAGTGCACAAAGGACAAGTTTCGATCAGAGAGGTGCATAAATGTCATAGAGGGGGAAACAGATGACAGAGACTCTTGTTTTGCCTCCCATAGAGAGTTGTCTCACCCAGCACCTACAACTTTATATGTACACACTTTGTAAGATAAGAGTTAATTGGGTGAAGTAGGAGTTTATTACCTTTGTTTTTTGCTACTGGAGATGGGGGCTGCTCTGTAAACACATCTGGGGAAGGGGATTCTGGATGATCAAAGTCTTTGTCCATGGTTTCTATAAGAGCAGCAATGTCGGAATCCTCTGAGCTGTGCCTCGTGTTGCTGGCACATTCTGAATGTGAAGGAGTAGGAAGCTGCGGCAGGGAGTTTTCAGTCTGCTGCTCTTGTTGGTGAGGCACTGCTGGTGGCTGTGACGAATGTTGCTCTAGTAAGACTGGAGCGTGCTGCTGGTTTGAGTGCAGATTTTGTTTTCCACCCCTGGACTTCCTGCCTGCTGTGTGATTCTGAGTTGCAGAACTGGAGTCCAGGAAGAGGGAACCTGCTCTGTTTGTTGACTGTGCAGAACCTGCCTGCATAGAAGTCCTACTAGCAACATTTGAACTGTTTTTATACTTCATGTTTTCAACTTCGACTGAATTTCTATTGCTGTGCAGGTGTACAGATGAATTGCATTGCTTATTACTTCCTGCATTGGATCGTGATGAGGAACTTCCTGGTCCATAGATTCCTCTGGAAGAGCTGTGGTTCGAATCTGATCCAAGTGCATTCAAGCTGGAAGTAGATCAAATTTGTTTTTACTTCTCATAAATATTTAGTAAAATGTAGCTGCACAGTTCCCAACCTATTTAGCAAAGCATAGTAGTAGCTCTTAATGTTTCTAGGTAGCATCTAAAAGGTTGATTCAACATAGCTTCTGGAAATATAAGTGTATAGTGCTAAACTGGGCCTCAAAACTTGATCAAGAGACAAGTAAGTGAGTTATTTCTAAAGCAGCATGTTAACAGGCCCTGCTATCGAAGAATAGCTCCTTGCTACAGAGACCAACAAAACTGATATACAATCCCTGATTTTGAAAAACAGTAATTTATACATCATTCCACAAAGGCATCTTCCTGGCTCCCATTTTCTTCCTCCTTTATCACAATTTCTCCACTCTTTTCTATTTATGTATTTTCTACGTAATTCTTACATTTAGGTAGCAGCTTCCATAGAAGTATGCAATTATCCAAGGACTGCTTTGATGCATTGCTTACTGAGTTATACTCAAGTGCACAACAGATGTGCACGATATCAATTGATGATATACTACTGCACAAATGATGGCTTTGGCAAGCAGAACCACATACTAGTGTTACATTAAGTAGTTAAGTTACCACTTAAACTGTTCCTGAATACAAAAACATAAGACGCAATCCCTATATAGTATCAAGATATATCTACCAGCTTCTGAGAATGTTTGCAACTGATGTTCTAGTTTTAAGATAACAACTATTCACTATTCAACTACCCATCATGTATTTTCCAAGCTAATAAAGTCTGAAAGACCTTTCTGCATCAGTTGTTTTAAATTCTATAGATATTTTTGCTGCACCTGTGATCTGCTCAAGTTGTGAGGCTAGCACCCTTGTTTACAAGAGTGACATATACTGGCGAGAAATGCTACTTTGCAAACATCCAATTCATAAGTAAGAGCTTACTTTCCATCAGATGAAATTCCAACTATTCTCCTGAGATCAAATGGTCTTCCCATATCAAAGGGAGGATTGGATGCCTCAAAGGACAAGCGTCGTCTGAATGGCTCCCAAATTCCTTGAGCTTCTAAATAGGCTGTTCCAATTACCAAAAGGAAGAGCACACTGCAACAGACAAGTAAGTAAAGCATCAGTGCTTCTGCCATCATAGCATGGAAAAACTGAAGACACAAGGTGAGCCCATCTCTTGTTGACAAATTAAGAGAAACAATATTTTACTCCCACCTACACAAATCACAACCCCCACCATGCTAGTACTGAAATGTCAAGTTCCAGTAACATTTACATACTATATAATTAAGACCTCCATAAGCACCTATTATTGGAACAAGTGTAGACGCTGATCCTGAAAAAGCAAGACTAAATCTGGTAGGAAAAACAAAGGCAACTTGCGAATTATTAAGCTGAAAGTACTGGCAAGCTGCCCAAGAAGCTGAATTCCTAAGTGAGGGACTCCCAGCAGAGAAAGTGCTGTCGCTCAGCAAGTTATGCCCAAACTTAGGATCTGTTTCTCCCAGGAGTTTCCCAGCTTACTGTGTTTGCTGAAATGGGATATGCCATAAGAAACTGACTCACACTCGTTTCAACTGCTTCTAGCTCTTTTGTAAGAAGTTATTAAAATAATAAGACATCTGTCTGCTCAATCTCTCTCTCTAAGATTGATTACTATGCTTTGCATATACCAATCTCAACAGAACTGCTACTGTCAAAACAAAACAAATTCCTTCCAGTAGCACCTTAAAGACCAACACTGGTGCTACTGGAAGGAATTTGTTTTGTTTTGACTATGGCAGACCAACACGGCTACCTATCTGTAACTAGAACTGCTACTGGTATATCATGTGCTGTAACTGTCAACAAATTTCCATGTTCATGGGATTTGGAGAGGTTTTCCCACTAGTTATTACAATTAAATGCAGATGGTTATGCAACAGGAGCTAATGAGTTTATTCAGATAAAATGTGACTTTTGCTTTCTGCTGTCTGCATATTCTGGTTGTAAGCTCCACTGCAACACTGTTGACAACCAACATATATTGTTTAGGGAAGATTTCTTACATATGAATATTCAAAGCAAAATATTATGTCATTTTCTTAACATATTTGATTTATTAACATAGAAATACATGCATATTACAAAAAACTATTAAAAAAATATGTTTAGTACCTCATTATTCCTGAGACTAATACGTACAGTGCCAGCTCCCAATTGGGCCTGGGCAGAGCTTCTGCACAAGTTGCTAACATATGATAGGGAAGGGATGCATTTAATATGAACATAAACTCAGAACCTCCTGTTGTGGTTAGTTTCAGTTCACGAATGACTCTGGAAGTTGTGAAATCTGGTGTAAACCTGTTGAGAGTAAAGGATTGTTATTGTTTATCTAGATTATATATATATACACTTGATAACAAATCCACACGTTCCAGTTACATTAGAGTCAATCTAGGATTCAACATCCCCATCTATAGCAGATCAAATAAGCCTCTAATAATAGTTACTGCTTGAATTTAGATTAAAGTCATGATGCAAAGATCTTGAAAGGAGAACTGGGGGCTCACATGTGAATTTTTGCACTTAAACACCCCCCATTCCTAACAAAAGCGGTTTGATCTAGGCCTAGACCCACTGATTTCAATGGGGTTGTTTAATTATGACTAAATCTAGATTCAAACTCTCTGCAGGTTTTAATGCTGCAATTAAATTCTTATGATTTAATAAGTTCTGCACATGCCAATATTAACTGTGCACACAGAGTGCATCTTTATGGGGGTAAGTAGAAATAAAAATCAATTGTGGAGATAAATGAAAATAGAAATGTGGTGCTTAGGAATATGATAGAATTATCTCTTATTTGTTAGCACTTGGCTGACAGAGAAAATCAGAGAGAGCCGGGAGAAAATGACCTGATTCGTCAGGCAGGAGAGAAAAAAACTGAAGGGGACTGTGCCCGCCTCCTAGAGTTCTTTGCTCTCCTGTCTCCGTCGCGCAATGAGAGTCCTAACCCCAACCCATTTGGCTCTTCAGCAACCATATCAAATATGATGGTGCGGTTAGTATTTCATGACAAATAAAGAAAATGTAATGGCCATTATCATAAAGGAAAAGGCTATTATCTTTGAGAGTGATGGGTAGGCTCATGCAACTTCTGCTATACACCACTTGACACATACTTCATCTTACTCTAATATAAACTTTTGTTCAAGCATAATTGTTGCTAGGAGAGGGCAGGGAGAGGCCAGAGGGAGTAGGCTCCATGGGTTGTCTCTGCCCCGTGGGCTGCTGGTTCCCCATTCCTCAGGCAGAGCCACTGTGTACATTATTAAACCAAGATACGCATGAGTGTATCTTATATCCACATGTAGCTCTTTTGCTCTTCCCTTCACACAAGTGGGGAGACAAGTCAAGTGCATGAAACTCATTCGTATCTTAGCTTGTTGAGATATATTTGAACACAGCACTGTTACAGCTTACAGAAATTTATCTAAACTGAAGGGGTAAACGGCTTGACGGGTTTCATTTACGTAGAAGAAATCTATGTAAAGAAGGTGTTCAGTGTGCTCCAGGAACTATGGCAAACTATATAAAAAGAGCATTTTCTATATACAATGCTAAGTATAGAAACTCCAACCACCCGCTGCCCCATAAACTGAAAATACTGCCAGTCTTCAACATAAGTTAACTTACAATACAACAATCTCTTTAGAGGCATTGGAACTTAGTGCAAATTCTTTACAGTTAACTACTTTAAATCCATATCCTTCACATGAATATCCACTGATTTCTATGGATTTTATATTAACTTGAAGCTGCCCCGTATTCTCCACCTTGAACGTTCTTTTCAATGTGAAGTTTGGTTCCTTTAATTTCGTTTCTGAAATAAAGAGAAAAATGCAGTTAAAATTAGACTACTATTTAACAAGAAAATGGTGTCAGCATATGGCTCAACTGGTTTCACAAAGCTACTTCAGTTACTTTCACTTCTTTCATTCTTGCTTTTAAAATACGAGATTGTCTAGTTTCTTTCTCACACACTCTTGCATGGGATTTGATGTTTGGCTTCACCACAGAAGACTTACTTTCAGTGCAGTCTTTTAATAATGCTTCCGTGATTTTAAAGCGTAAAGAACTGCCCAGCCCAGGTGGCTTGCCTGCAATCCTCATGCTCTCCGTTGTTCCTTGTCCTTTAACCATTATAGCTTCTATTACAGTCAAATTATTTCTATAAGGGAGAAAAGCCAAATAAAGCATTATGAAATTATTAAGAACTCTACTGTTTCTAGCTATATTGGGGTTATTTGATGAGGAAAAGCCAGTAACAAGTTTTATAAAATCAATAAAACAAACTAATACATAGACATTGTCTTTCCCTATTCCACAAATTGATTCTAACTTACTCGTTTTTAAATAAAGCTACTGCTATGGATAAAAGCTATAATGCTAATTTTCTCAAGTTATTAATAAATAATAACAAGGAGATGGAGGCCAGAAGCCACTGCATGGCATTTCCCCCCATTAAGTTCCCTGAACAGTAGCAACCAGTGTAACACGTTTCTGGAAATTTACACGTGGGATGCTGCTTTGGGGTCTGCTTTTCAAAGGAATCTGTCCTACTGGGTACCACAAGTCGTCGGGCACATCTGAAGTAGCACTTTGTGTGCTATCCTAAATGCTGCTGAACATCTTTTGCCATTTGAACATTTTTGTGCAAGCCTCATTTATTTCATGCAGTTGCTGGTTCCTACCCAATTGTCTCCGTGCATGGTCAGCTTGCAGGATTACATTGAGATAAAACATTAAATGAACTAATGAACTTCTAAAAGGAGTCGACACATTCATCCATTCCCATTTGTGTCATCACAGTGGCTTAAAAAGGAGCTGTGACCATGCAAGTTAGTGGGGCTGTGGGGCCAGTCAAAATGTGAGTGTGCCTATCCATACACTCCTAGGTGTCCCAAGCTGTTATCCTGCTTCTGGCTCAACATGATCATGGGGAATGATTTTGCAGCTCAGCAAGCATGAGCAAAGTCTATGGTTAGTCTATGGTGCAGTATCAGCATTTCATAGAGACAGCCAGGTTGTATGAGCTGACCCTTAAGACTTATATATGTTAAATTACATTGCATTCAGTTGTATAAAACTTCTCACATATAACCAAACTGCCACTATAGTTCATCTTGAAAGCAATCAATGTGTCCCACAGATGGCTGGGAAAATGTAGCTCTAAATTTGAACATCCCTGTTAATTAAAGCAATTCCAAAGATCTACCAATACCTGATAATGATTAGCGATGAAACTGTTTTATTAAGAACTGGAGTAAACTTCACTTTGACAGATTTTCTTTCCCCAGGCTTTAAAATTACATTTAAAACTGACTGCCGAGACAAGCCCTCTGTAAATCCTGTGGCGCTTTGCAACGTGTGACCCTTGAAAGAGGAAGACAAATCAAATTAAAAGGTTAGAAAGTTTGCATACTTTTAATCAGTGCCTAGCTTGTAGCTCTGTAAAATGCTGCATATTTTAAAACTCTCATTTTAAATATATGAAAAGCAAATATATGAACCTGATTCTTATCTATATAGCACAATCTGTGTACCTGACAGCTTTATAAACTAACCAACAAAAGGCAGGTACCTACTATTAAAAGGAGCTTTCAAATCTAAATTTAAATAGGGAAGGAAGGGCTAAGGGAACAGTCTAAAAAAGCTGAAAAAGCACTTCAGTGTCTGGATCACTTGAATGTGATAAGCAGAGAGAAAGGCAAGGGTAACAAGAGGATTTGCTACTGTAGCCAACTATAAAAGCAAAGGTCATTTCAGGACGATAAAGAGACTGAACCCCTAACCAACAGCTACAGGCTGCAATCCAATGCACAGGAACCACTGGGATAAAGTGTAAACATTTACAAAGCTCTATTCTGCACCTGAGGTTGTTCACATGCAGTCAGGTGTTCAGTAAAAGCACTAGCAAAGCTATGGCTTGGTTTCAACCTAGCATCCAATTATGGTTTGGCACTACAAGAACTAAGCATTGTGCCCATGCCCTTTTTCCTGCAGTGCATGCTCCAATTAAATTAATAGCATTTGAGTGCAAACCATAACTCAGTGGTTTGAATGCAATGGCAGCCTATGGCTTGTGACTATTTTGCAAACCATGCTTATGCTCGTAATAAATGTACTAACAGCAGCTCAGTATTAAGAACTGGGTAGAACAAAACTGGGTTTTAAAGGATTACTTACACAGTTTCGAGAGACTTGAAATTCTAGCGTCTTCAAATTGAAGTTTGCAGGCTTAGTCAAGTTAAACCTGAAAGAAAAGCACATAGTTAGGTGCGGCCGAGTACTCTGGAAAAATATTTAGATTCACTTTAAAGAAGAAATAAGGTGCACAAATAATTTTTGTTTCTGTTCTGTGGCAATGGCCTGTTGGGATTATATCTGATGGGGGACAAATGTTGGTTTATGTTATCATACAATAAAACTATTATGAATACTAGAAATAACATCTTATATGACATACAATACATAATATATCTGATAACTGAAGTTGTATGAATTTAATAGACTGGTATTTAAATAGCAGGTCCGCCTCAATTCATGTAGAAAGTAGCATTCAGGGGGCTCTATTTTAAGAGCAAAGAAGATAGGCAAGTGATGTACCCTAAACCCAGCCCTCAACATTATCTCCTTGCAAGCACCACCTTTTACCACCACTTACCGGTCCATTAGCTTATCTATGAAGACTGATGGATTGGAATATAGTGCTATGGGAAGAAGCTGAACAAAAACAGGAACATCTGCTGGATTTTCTAGAAGAATTTCTTCCTCCTAGAGGAACAGGTTTAGATTCAGACTTATTGTCCCAAAGTAGCAATTATAGGAAATCATTTTCAATATTAACTTTTGTGTTGTTAGTACTACATTGACAATGCCAAGACTTACAGATGAACTGTTTGTGTTGGTAAGTGAAAAATCCAAATGGCGCAGTGAGCCAAGTAGAGACGGCCATGCCAATTCTGCTGTGATTTTGGAAGTCACAGCCTTCTGGAGATCTGTGTCCACTTCAAATACAGCACTTAATCTAGACCAGCAATGTAATTTAGCATTAAGAAAAATTAGTATCAAGCTTCAAAAATAAAACCATAATATTTCATGGAATTCACATGCACATAGACATACTCAGTTTCATGATTCTACATAATAAGGATTTTTTAAAAAACGATAACTGCAGTAAGCTAGGATAATTTCTTCAGTATTCTTGGAGTAGCCTTCAGTTCTATTACAAGTTTATTAGCTGCATTTGGAAGCTAATAAAGCATTGTTTACTGTTTCATTTATATTTCCAACCCATTTATTGACTACTGCAACACTTCTCAAACAATGTTGCCAAGCAATTAAGATTCCCTGAATTTCAGTAACCAACCAGAAAGCCATTCCTTATTTTAAAACACTCACTGATTGCCTGAGTGATCTCTTATTCCAATCCATTCTCTGAACAGATTATCATGCAAATCCCAATCTGAATCCCATGCATCTTCTTGCATAGATGTACTGTGTTGTAATTTTGATTCAGCTAGAAAAGAGAAACATAAATTTCACCTTAACATCTTCAATATCTAGAATGTTAAGAGTGTTTAAAAGATATTAAAATTACTTACCTTTACTCAGAAAAGGCAACCCCACATAACAGTGATTCCCACATTGTAAACCAGGGTCAAAGTAAACATTTGCAATCTGAAAAATATAAGCAGCAGCAACCAAGAATTTAAAAAGACCCCTCTTAGGAATGCAAAACTGTGAAATATCTATATTTTTAAACATAGTTACGTAATTTTGAATAATATCCATAGTGCTCGAACCTTGGATTTTTTCCCTGGCTCCAGATCTTCTTTGTTACTTCGTAATCTCTTGTAATAAAACCGAACATCTTCTGATAGTGAACGGATCTGTTGTATTTTTACCTTCTGTGAGAAAGAGCTCATGATACTCAAACTCTGATGAACAGTCTTACCCTAAGAAAGAATGTACAATTGTGGGGTTTTTTACACATCTTTGTGCCTATGATTGCAAAGTTTTTAGCACCCCTGGTAATATAGGCTAAGGTTGCTCTGAGAGAGTTATTCCATCTACATTATTTTCCTATAACCACCTCATTCAAACCTTTTCAGTTTAGAGATACGATACTGCACACATTAAGAAAAAGTATCGTGCAATGTTACAAGTCAACCAATTGGTTGTTGTTGTGTTTTTTTTTTAAAAAAACATTTTTTGCAGAAATGCCAAAGGAAGGAAACAGACTGAAATGAGGGGACATGTTCTACAGAGGAAGACCAGTCTGTGTTTCCTGTCCTGCATCACAAGTTGTCGATATAATATCATGAGCATTATCCACTTCCATTATCTGCTCCCACTGTACTCAAAGTTCAAATAAAATCTTATTGCCAGGTTAATTCGTAGGTCCTTCATTCAACACTCAACATTTGCCAGAAATCACCCCCATAAATTAGGAACAGAGGGAGATAAATTCAGTTACTTAAAATTAGCGAGAGTGGCTGCATAAAGGAAGAGCTAACATAGTAATATTTTGCATCTAGAACCTTATACATTTCAGAGGAACTTACTTTAAACATCTCTATGAGGCTCAACTATTTCTCTCACACTTTCTATCCCAGTTCTTAATAGAAAATAAAGCAGGAAGAATTAAACAAAACTGCAGGCTTTAGTCTCAGGAAATAATAAAACGTTTTTCCAGCTCCATGAAGCTACCTTGGACTGAAAATAGTGGTGCATTTTATAGCTACATTATGTGCTCAATGTAGAAAAAATGTCTCTTCCTCCTCTCTTTTACAATCTAATGGAGTGGCGTATTAAAAAAGAGACTATGAAAAATTTTCTTACCAGAATATAATAAAAACAGCCACCTCCATAAGGCACTCTCAAACAAAGTTCTCTTTCCTCTTTTCTCATTTTTGTGTTTAAAAGGGAATTATAAAGATACCACAAATGCAACTGCAAGATTTAAAATGCCACCATACAAAAACCAGGAAAAGGATTATAGAGGGTAAGTAAAAGAGAAAGGAAAAGGACCCCTGGATGGTTAAGTCCAGTCAAAGGTGACTATGGAGTGCGGTGCTCATCTCACTTCAGGCCAAGGGAGTCGATGTTCAGGCCAACAGCTTTCTGGGTCATGTGGCCAGCATGACTAAACCGCTTCTGACACAACGGAATACCGTGACGGAAGCCAGAGCACACAGAAACACTGTTTACCTTTCCACCGCAGCAGTACCTATTTTTCTACTTGCACTGGTGTGCTTTTGAACTGCTAGGTTGGCAGAAGCTGGGACAGAGCAACGGGAGCTCACCCCATCACACGGATCTGACCTTCTGATCAGGAAGCCCAAGAGCCTCAGTGGTTTAGACCACAGCGCCACCCGCTCCCACAGAAGATAAGTATTCAATTTTGGACTAGGCAGGAACTTGGAAATAGCACATTATTTTCAAAAAGTGACTGCCCGTAATTGAATCCTGCCACACAGATTTCCAATCCTCTAATAAAGATCTGGCAAAAGATATACTCCAAGGTAACTGCTACATGGTCTCAATTATTCTGAGAGGTTGTGCAAGGAGCAACTAAGGGTTTGATTTCCATGCTTCCCTGTGTTTAGGACTGTAGTGTATCAAAACAGCAGCCAACTTCCTTTGGAAAAAAACACGTCTCGTATTTCAGCAGCAGTTATTCATGATTTCAGACATATGGATTGATGGAGTTAACATATGCTAGTTCTTACCACTAAGACTGATTCAATTACCCTATAGCAATGAGAAACAAAGGCTGGGGACACATCCCAGGCTCCATGAAAAACAAGAGAATCTGAGGTTAAAATGCCTTCCCAGTGATGGGGTGTGAGATAAACTCCTGTAGCATGGCTAAAATCAGTTTGTTTCCTTTTTCATAATGATGGATAAATAGCAAGAAGAAACTGTTAGAAATTCTTCAAAATATATTATCTTACTGGAAAAGAAGGTGGAAGAAGAATGTGTTTTGGGGAGCACATCAATGAGCCTACAGCAATTACAGCCTTCACAGGAATGGTTAAAATCTGAAAAAAGAGAAAAAGAATAGTAGCTTAAACGCAACATTTACGTTAACTCTTATCAATAAGTTTTAGACTATGGGTTTCATCCAAAAAGGTTTCCCTCCGCTGCATTAGCACAAAGCCATAACTGGACACAAGCCTACATTTCTGCTAGCATACTTGTGCAAAAATCTAAAATCTGTTTTTATAAGATGAGCACATAAGCCCAACAAAAATCTCAACTGCTCTCTTCTGAAAGTATCTGCAAGCTTATTTGCTGAGAATCAGAAATAGGTTGACTGCCTTCTATACATCTTTATTAATCTTAAAGTAGTTTTGCATCCTTCTATAGATATGGTATAGGAAATACCAGATGATCATCATTTAGTTTTCAGAAAGCAAGCATGATGGGCATACCAAATGAAGAACAATTAAAACAATCTTCTGAAACTCCTGAAAGGTTACACACCTAAACTGTCACATGCACTAGCCAGTGCCAAATATACTGCCAGAGAGGAAACCAAGCAACTGCAGTTGCCATCACAACAGCTAAAAGCCAGGTGTGTCCCCCCCAAAAATCAATTTCTTTTCTATTTCCATACACATTACTTTTAGGACCAATATAAACGTAAGAGTACCTCATAATCAGTTGTGATTTGTATAGCCCCATCATGAATCCCTTCAAGTTCTTTTGGTAATAATCTTACTCTGAATACAGTGTATGAACCAGGCATCAATGTTACCTGTAGAACAGAATTATATAGTTGCTTCATTGCTTTAATCTCACATTCCTCCAACAGACAACAAAAAAACCCCGGTCACTGTAACAAAAATGCACACACACAGTTATCTGAAAGGGCTTCATGATGAAATACAAAGAATAATGTTTTGCCTACCACATAAGTAAAACACTCTCCACTATTTATTTTCATCAGTTAAATCTCTCACAGAGGCACCTCTCATTGTTCGCTTTTTTCCTCCAGATGTGGATATGTGTGGGGTGTTTGTCTACATATAAAAATAGCTAGCACCATTTCTATACATAGACATAAGCAGTGCTTTTTTTCTAAAAAAAAATGTTTAGGGGTACTATCATTTTGACTCAAGAAAACCACCATTTTATAGTTCAGATCGGGAAAAATAAATACAGTAAATGGACAAAAGTACAAAGATTCACAAAATGTTTAGGGGTATGCGTCTCCCTGCAACGTCGTCCCCTCAAAAAAGCACTGGACATAAGCAGATGTGGTGATCACACACACACACTGCTTCTTTTTACTTAGTGATAAGATTTGCATCTTTTGTCCATATGCCAGACATAACTGCAATAAGTAAAATATGTGTTACTTACCGAAGTTTGATCCAATGCATTGGCCTTTTCCAAGTCTGGAAGACTTGCAATTATTGTAGTTCTGTTGCCTTTTTCAGCAGCAAGGAGTTCCATGGTCAAACCATCACCTATCACATGCCAGCTTTTTATAGCCAACTTTAAAAGGGCACAATAGTTTTAGTAATAAATTAACAGATATGCCATTTAAGTAAAACAAACAAACAAACAAACAAACAAACAAATAAAAGAATGTCTCTTACCTGAATTGGATTGCTGTTCATGATTGCAAGCAGAATACTACTTGTTTCTGTGGCACTCAATATACCAAAATCTATTATCTGTTCTTCAGGTCTTGGGGGCAATACAAAATACTAGAAAAACGGAAGAGCATCAACTGCATTAGGGACAGGCAGCTCATATATCTGTTACTGCAAGGGCTCAAAAGTACTACCACCAGTTCTAACATGTTGGTTCCTTTCCCCCCCTCCCCCAATATTTTGGACAAGTAGCCCATAAGATCTGGGACTGAAGAATCTGTATTTGGTTTTCAGGTATACAATCTGCTGATTACACAGAAAGTGCTACAATTGCTGGGAAACACATCTCCCTTTTATTCATTCTATTGGGCAACCAGATGCTGACCTATCATGACATAAGACAAGGCACTATTAAAGGTGACTGAGTGAAAGACAAAACAGGTCTAACAAACTACTGAGTACAATCCACTGCTAATTCTCCTCTTCTGTAGAAATCCCGCTAAGATGGAAGAGTGATGCAACAGGCGCAACAGCATGGTTTTCTGAAGCTCCCTAGTCTTAAGGGGCCTATACAAGAGAGCATTTGAGCGGACTGTGCCCCATGTTAATTAGTGAAGGCAGCTGCCAATATGTTTTTGTTGGCAGTATGCGTAACTGAGAGCTAGAAAGTCAACACATTAAAATATGAGTTCAGTTCCAAGTTCAGTCATTTTGAACAGGCCCCCACGTACAGACATATTAATGTTTCTCTTTTTTTTAAAAAAAGTAATGTAATTCCTATAAATTCAATTTCAATCAAACAGCAAACCTACAAAAATAATATTTAACACATTAATATTACATCCCGCAGAACTGCCACATGGCAAAAGAACAGAATGGGTTCCATCCATAGGTCTATTCTAGCAGGCATTAGACTTCTGAAATATAAACCAGCTACCAAATTTGCATTCAGTTTGAATTTGGCTTCACTGCTGAGCACATGTTATCCAGAAACACAAAGAAACCACATCTAATGTATTTCACTTTAAAAATAGAAAAGATTTTTTAAAAAACTGATATACTTACATCTAAAAATCCAGTGTATGCTCTTACAGGTAGATGAAATTTAGAAGCATTTGTAATCAGCAAAATATTGTTATCAATGTGAAGAGATGACAAGGAAGCCACAAAATAAAGTGTGAAAATATATCTGGATTCATTTGGTGGAATTAAAACTGGTTTGCTGAAGTTGTGTACCTAGGATAATGAATAAATATGATCCAGGTTAACAGTGAATCCAATTTATGTAACATTTAATAGCAATGAAATAGTTCAGCGCATAATTGGGCTTACTTTAAATATTCCTTTGATTTCATCTGGTAGCATTATATCATGAATGAGGACTGCAAAATTGAATGTGTTTGTTAAGTAGATTGGTCTTTCCACAGAGTCTGCTGGACTGTCACGAATATGAAATAATGTGGCTGCATGATCAAATCCTAAGTACCTATTTCAAAATATAAAAAAGCCAAAAAGTAGAGATTTGCACAATCCTCTATAAGAAAAACTCACAATAATCACCAGAAAATTGGTTATTCACAGAGATGAGGAACCTGACTCTCCAAATGCCGTTGGACTCAAATTCCATCAGCTCTAGCAAGTATGACTAAAGCTGAAGAACGATCAAAGTTGTAGTCTAATATCATCTGGAGGGCCACAGGTTTTCCATCCAACAGCAGCAGTTTAAGATCTCTCTTTGGCTTGTTCACTCAACTTCATAAACATCATATAATGCCTGAAGGACTGCCAATTGGCAGGCCACAGACCCATTCCTGATTTTACTTATCAGCAAGTTTAAATTCACCCAGAGGACCCAGATTTATTCCCCATGCCCTATTGTCATATCCTGCCCAAGCCAGGTGTGTAATTCAAATACATAAAACTTAAAAATCAATACTGAGAAATATAATGGTCTGAAGAATTTATACACTTGTTCCATTTAGCAGCAAAGAAGTCTGAAACCAAATACATTAGCTAGCAAATAAAGAGTTATAACCAGAACTTAAAATGTGGAAGAATTAGAATATACTAGCTTATAAATGTAGAAGTTAGAAACAGTAAAAAAGCAATTGCTCAAGCCTGTCCCTAACACTTGTAGCAATGGGCAAAATAAAGTTATCTGAGTGCAAGCTAGCACTATTCATGGCAATAGTCACATGCTTTGTTTAAACAGGGCTGTGTGATGGCCACTGCATGCTGATCCTTTGGCACGCTGATTCAGTTTGTAGCTCTTTATCCAGGACGGAATACACAAAAATTCAGTGCAGTGTCCACACAATAACACTGGCTTTAAACCCAGTGTTCCTATTATAAGAAAGACTCATTTGGAAGCATATTTATTTGCTACAGGAAGCCATGCAAGTGGTTAGTTACTTGTGTACAGGAACGAGGTGTGAGTTAAATGTAAGACAACAGTATCCCGTGCAATCTTACCCATCTAACACTTCTGCTTGATATGGAATTTCAAGTTTTGAGTAACTCTTCTCTTTTGCTTTAACTGTTATTTTTCCTGAAAACTGTGCAGGTCGTTTTGCTTTCGATGCTATATGGTACATACAAATAGATAAATAAAAACAAACAGTGTTACTATTATTGATGCATACACAAAATTGACACATATTTATTTTTACTCTGATAGTAAAACTGTCACTGTTGGGGCTTTGATTTACTACAAAGTATCACAAACCATTTTGATCACATTTGTAACTAAGCTACTCGTGTAATATATTAGGGTGCAGTCACTGTTTAGCTCTAAAATGTGAGTATTATGCTGCTTGCTGAGCTCAAGCGGCTTCAAGGAGAGTGGGTAATACAACAACATCCCTTCTTCAACTTTCAGCCGAGGGGTGGGGAAACCTATAAGCCTGCAAATGTTGCTTCCTGTTAATTCTAACCAAATGCCATGCTGGCCTAGGCTACTACGAGCTGTCGCCCGTCAACATCAGAAAGGCCACAGGTTCCCCTTCATAGCAAAAAAGATGAAGACTTCAGTGGACAGTCATCATTAAATGCTCTCCACTCTTGGTCTCTGTGTATATACACTGAACAGCATGATAAAACACATGGGATGGGATTCAGAGGAAAGCTCACAGAAGGCAGCTGGAGGAAGCAGACTTTCCCAGCCCCTCCTCTGCCCAGCAGCATCCTGAAAAGTCTCTCTTGAGAGTTTGGGGGTAGGGGTTGCGGGAAAACCAGGAAGAAACTTCTACAACTGCAGCAATATCCCTGGCAGTATTATGTAACTCGTTCCAAGCAGTAACTGCGTTCAAAAGAAAAGCAAGTGTGGACCCCAAACTAAGAAATATGTTCAGATACGCTGACAAAAGGCTTCCCATCCCGTGAATGAGAAACATACAACTTCCAGAACAGACTTTTACTTACCGTCAAAGCTAATACTTGCAACTTTGGTATATTTACTTTCAGAAGCTCGAAGTGTAATTGGCTTGAAATGTACTGTGATAGCTTCATTCTGTGGTGTGGGTCTAACACTCTGGAAAAGCATAAAAGAAGTGCTTACCAAACAACTACTGAAAAAGTCTGTATATATCTGTTATCTTTTCCTTCAAAAGTTGAGAATCTGCTGACACTTATTCTAAGTTATAAAAATGTGGATACATGTCATTAGAACACCACGAGTCAGGAATGTTTCCAAATACATATACATAATTTATAGCAGAAACAACAGTGAAACTCCAGCAGATTTACTAGGTTTGTTTCATTTTATTTCAACACATGCCTGTTTCACTAGAAAAGGAGGCAATTAACAAGGTTGGGGGTGTTTTTTGGCTAAAATGTCTGTAGCCATCTAAAGAGAACTAGCCTTTCAGCGCAAGGTGCACCAAAAGAATATCAGAGCCATCTATATGTGTTTTATTAATGAGAATGCACACATCAAAAATAGCACTACACTTCCATCTTAAATTTTACAAGAGTTAGGGTTAGGGTTGAGGTTGTTCCTGTGCTCGTATACCTAGCGCAATTGTTTAGAAATCCTCCACAAGGCAGAAAACTACACTCACATTATTTTAACTGTGTCTTCACTTCCAGTATCTCCACTTTAGAAATCTAAACAGCTGAAGACACATGCTGACAGCATTGCAGAGCAGCAGGGAATGCCAAAAACAAACCAACAAATTATTTAAGTGTCTTAAAGACAGCCCTGTTTAAGGAACTTTTTAATGTTTGCTGTTTTATTATGTTTTTAATATTCTGTTGGGAACCGCCCAGAGTGGCTGGGGAAACCCAGCCAGATGGGTGGGGTATAAATGTTGTTGTTGTTGTTGTTGTTTCAAATGTGGCCTAATTCTGTGAAAGACCAACTATTGAGAGAAATGCAAACTCCAGAGCTGCTAGAACATGAAGGCTAAAGATTAAGACTTTCAGGTCCAGAGGCTTTGAGGTGTGGAATCAATATCAGCAGCACATCAAAAAGCTCAGAGTGCAGATTTCCATTCAAGTTACTAGGCCTTCAAGGTAACACCATGTGACACGAAGAAAAGAACTAAAATAAGGATAAGAAAGATGAGAGAACATCAAGATAAGAATGTGTCAGAATAAAGTTGACAGATGACAACTCAGGACGCCCCTCTCTTTCAGAAAATAATATAGAAAGATACCAAGAAGATACCTCATTCCAAGAAAGAGAGAGGATGAGCATGCAAAATTCATAATTATGAATGAATGTACAAGCCTTACAACCATAGAAGAGGGATTCTCATGTTTCAAGCAAGTTCAAACAAGTTTTGTAATTTACTGTTAATATGAAGTACGTCATATATACTACACAGTGCAGGGTCAGGAAGGGAGAGGGCCTTTTGGAAGGAATACTGCCTGAATGTAATCAGCTATTAAGTACATAGTCTTTCACCACTATCTACATGTATTTTTGTTGTTGTTCTAGTTGTCTGTTCTCAATGAAAAACTTTTAAAACAAAAGAAATGTTAGAACTAGTTAATACAGTAATACACACATTTTACTTAAACTTCCATATAAAATTTTAATACAGAACTATCATATATTGTGTTAACAAACATAAATTTCAATTCTAATGGAAGGATAATGGCTATAGTTATGCAAGTCAGCTGAATATTAAGCGCTGCTGACAAAACGGTAAATACACAGTCTTCTGGCTCAGAACCAGCAATGCTATAAATACGTACATGATATTTTTACATTAATTTAATATTATTTTTAATATTATAAATTGCCTTTCTTCTTTTAAAATTGTTCAATTTCACAGACTTCAATATTAAGGGTCAGTAAAGGTAAAAACTTTTTATGACTATAGTAATTGGCAACAATACTCTTAAAGTGCCTCGAAGGAATTTAGTTCTATGAGTATCTAGCTTAAATTTCTGCTAAATATAGTCTTGGCCTTTTCCCATGACATTAGCATGAAGTTTGAAACCAGTTTCTTCCTCGCTTCCAAACTGTATCAGAACAAACTCCAAGAGGCATATATCCCTGTCCTCCCCCCGCCCCATGTTTACATGGAAATATGAGCAAATAGTTTAGCCTTTAAGATATGCTTGATGGTATCTGACACTTTCCCAACCCACTTAACATCTAAGATGGTAGCAGAAATCTGAGCAGCGTCAAAACACTGGGACTGTATATTACGAGGTCATACAGTCAATATTTCTTCAGTCAAGAATGAGGGCAAAATATCAGAGAATGAGGTGTTAAAATAATATGATTCCGAAGCTTGGCTATATAATCCACTGCTCAGTAGTTTAACACTTATCACCTTTGCTATCAGACGCAAAAGAAAATTTAAGTAAAATTATGTACATTACTTCTGCTGCATCAATGATTCCTGTTTTTAACATCAGTGACTCCATATTTTTGCTCACTTACTGCGAGCAGCCTTTCTGTCACTAACCCTGTGGTGTAGTGTGCAATTTGAAACATCTAAGCTGACCATTCTGTATTTTTCTCTGCACTCTGCAAGTCAGAGGGAGGGAAACAGGCCAGACCTATGAGTTCACAAAGGGTTCATTAAGGACTGGAGCTCTTTGTAGAACATCCTTATGTGAGGATATACACACAGGCCTTTCACTTTTTATAAGCCATTGTAGATTATTACCAAATATGAAACTAATGATGCCCCACATTTTGTGAGATATGCTTCTGTGCCTCTGAGTTTGAGCCCAGGAAACCTATGGGCTATCTTTATAATGACAACAGCTTGTTAAACCCACTGGTGCTGCTAGCAAGTTAGAGAGGAAAAAGACTCCAGAGGAGTTAGTCTTATACAAACTAAAAAGAACAGACATAGCCTCTGGTCTAAGAGATTATCCAGTAGTCATCATTTCTCCCCTTTATACAGGAAGAGGTAAAACAAAGCTATTGCTGCAAGAGATAAATATACATTTCAAAGACATGGAAACAAGCACAGTACTCTCATCTCCCATGCTGGACAAACTAGAACAGTGGTTGAGAAAAGGGATTTAGACAACAACAAGAGACATTGCTTGGTGACAAAAGCATTTCAGCACTGACAGAACACACCAGCTCAAGCACCTTAGCCCGAAAGAGAATATTTGTGACTAACCAGATGTTTGAATTGTATTCTGGGTCTGGGACAGGCCTCTTTAGCTTTGAGTCTCAAAACTGCCTCCTTTACAGTGGTTAAGACAAATCTCTATTGCAAGCCAATATTAACCACTTTTATATGCTGAAGTTTGTTGTGAAATACCAGCTACAAAAGAACCTTTAATTCTTGTTTGCATTTTTATTTTGTAATTGTCATACTGGTTATCTGCATGCTTTTCAAGGCATTTGCCCTGAATGATTTAGTCAGAAATAACTGGGAATTATTAAATGCATTTCCATGTACTTGCTGGAAATCCCATTGCTTTTTATTGTAATGTGACACCATAACAGCAATTATTTAAGATAGTTGTACAATTACAAGCTGTAAGTATTAATTTATGATGACACTGAAAAGTAAAGTAAAAGTAAAAAAAAGTAAAGCCTGAATAACAAGCAACTAAACAAACCTTTAAATATGCCCCTGTAGTCTTAGTCTTTAGTAGAAAGTTGAAGGGAATGCAAAGTGCTTTAGTTCAGTTTAACTATACAGTCACAACATGTAGCATGGGAAGGATACACTGCTGAAAGCTGTTAAGTGCATCGAAAGCTGCATTTTGTTGAGTCCATTTGGAAAAAGGGACTAAACTAACAGAACTTGAGCTTTGATATCTAGTGGATTCATGTTATCTTTTATGTCTAGAAAAATATATTGAGATAGTGAAAATAAAAGAGGTAATACTTACTGTTATTGGTACATCCTTTGTTCCTGAATTTAACAAGTGTAGATTTAAGATTTTGGGCAGATCTGTTGAAAGCCAATAAAAAAGCACTAAGGCTCGTTTGCATAAAAGGGATTTTTTTAAAGTGAAGTCAGCTTTGTGACATTTATTCACGTTATCCAATGCTGAAATTTTACTTAATTCTTGCACTTCTCCATTCCCGTCTCCCCCAGACATAAGGAGCGGATGTTTGATGCTTCTGCTTCTAATCTGCAGTAAGCAATAGTCTGCCATTTTATCCAACTGTAGCAAACTGTGGTTAGTGTGCAGATTAATTTGTTCTCCAGTCAGGATCCAGGCATGGTGGCAAACTATTGTCTAGGCAAACCATAATTTGTCACACTGGAGCAAATGGGCAAACTATGGTTTGTTGCAAGGGAAGGGAGGGGGGGGATCATGGTCACCATTACTAAATCCTGATCTTCCAAACCAGCCTGGTGCCTTCCACATGCTTTAGACTACAAGTCCCACCTGCCCTTTCCCAGTATGGTCAATGGTCAGATATTATGCAATTGATGACCGAAACAGCTGAAGGGCAACAGGTTGGGGAAGACTGTTCCAAACTATGATTTGGAGACTAGTCTGAATACAGATGCACCTGTGCACAGTCATTTGGCAGGTGTATAAATTAAGAGTGATGTTATAAAAAGTACTATTTATAATTGTGTTATTAAGTTATTTCATTGTACTTTATATAATATTTCTAAAGCTAGGTATCCTAGGCATTTAAATACAAATGAGGTGGATTCAGAAAGTTTCCCTCATGCAGAGTTCTGCTAGAAGAAGAAATTATTTTCACCAATTCCTCCTTTCTCCTGTAGCCCCCCAAAGATCTGCTCTGGAGGGTTTGGGGACTCCATGAAACACTATGAAAAGTAGCCGCAGAGATAATACCAAAAATCACCTTCCTGCACCCCGTCTCCAGAAGAACCCTGAATTTTTATTTTTATTTATTTATGTAAATGGGTGGATCCTTTCCATTAGCAGCAGGACCTGTCTGGATGCAACCCAATACATATGAAGGCATACACGCAAAGGCTAAGGAACAAACACATGAAACTGATATTACGCAGCTCTTGCAAAATGAGGTGTGTCTACTCACAATCTGAAATGGAGGTGTATTAAAATATAGGACTCACCTTGGGTTCTTAAAGTACCAAAATCTAGCATTTCTGTCGATGAATAAATTCCTGGGGCTTTAAGATAGGACAAAACAAAGTGAGTATCTTTCACTACTGCAGTAGGAAAATACATGAAGTTGATGAAACATTACATTTCTACAAACCTGTTGTGACTTCTACTTCTACTGGCAGAATAATAAACTCTGTGCTGTCTGAGGCATTTGTTTTTATTCGAATGAAGGCTGTGTAATTATCTGCTTCCCTTGAAGAGAAACTGGCTCTCATAACTCCTTTAGTTTCATAGGGGGGAATTTCCTATTGAAACAGACAATTGTGCCGAATGTAAAAGTCAGTATAATAAAAAGGTCCACAATGCCAGCTATAATACAAGTGGAATATGGAGTATACAGTTGGCGTTTTTAGGCAATGAACTAACTAAATAGTGAGATGGAAGTGTCAAACAGTTTCAGAAACAACCATCACATAAAAGGTTCAGAATCATCACGTGTAGATTATTCATGCTGACAAGTATGACAAGTTAAACCTGCCTTTTCCTAAGTGCCTAAGACTAGTTCTGTTGTAAGAAACCAGTACAAGAAATATATTTGGTGATACTACCAATGTTTTAGAGAAACACTTAAAAGCCTATTTTGCATCAGTAGCACAAAAATGTGTAGATACTTCTGTCTGTGCCATCCAAGCCCACTCATTCCCCACTCCCACAACAGGCAAGCCATAATTTTCTTTCCTCCTGTGCATTCAAAATTTCTGGAAAGCCTACATTATAGCAAAGAGAATAGGACTTAATTTGTCTATACGCTTCAAAAGTGGGAGATTCTAATCACTGCTACTCAGAAAGTGTAAAAATAAATGTGCCTCTAGGTCCCAGCTCACAGAGGACCAACGCCAGGCTGATATTATGTACAAAAGTCTTTATTGAAGTATAATTTCCATTTTAAAGCCAGAGCGTGCAACCCTACGTCTAGACTCTAGATAGGCGAAGTCCCCTCTGAGTCACTGCCCCTTCCGCACCAGTTTAAGATCCTAGCCCGGCTCCACCTCCTGCGCTGTTCCTTCCTCCTCTGGGTCCTTCTGCCCCCTGGGGTTTCCTCCCTCCTGGACTCTTCTGACGCTGACCCCCCTGAGTCTTGCCCTTCCTTCCGGCGGGCTTTGGGACCTGGCTCCCTTTCCGGGCTACCTGCTGTGTCGCTCGCCTGTACATTTGAACTTGGCGCGCGCGCCCAGCCGGTGACTTTCCTCTTGACCGTTTCCCCGCTCTCCGATGGAGGCGTGGCCAATCCTGACTCATCTCCTCCCTCTGGTGGTGGTAAGACTGGTCCCGATGCCTGGGACTCCTCCCCCCCACTACGCTCCGGTGGGGACGCTGGTCCTGATTTCCAACTGCTGCTCAGGGAGTCCCCGCTGGCCCCTTCCTTCTGGGGTTTCCCCCTTGGCACCTCCCTTCTGGCCATCGGCGCTCCTCTCTGTGAATCTTCCGATTCGCTGGAGAGACTCGTGGACTCTCTCTGACCACTGTCACTGCCTACACCCCCCTCGTATTCCTCCTCCTCACTCTCCATTTGCTCCTTCTCCTGTGTCTCTGCTCCTGAACCCCTGACAGTATCCAATTTAAGTTATACTCAGACTAGACCCACTGAAATAAATGAAAATGACCAACTTAAGTCCATTTTCAATGGGTCTCAGTAGGACTTAGTTGGATACAAACCAAGGAGTCATCAGCAACCATCTCAAATTGCATGCAGGCACACTAGCAATTTTATACAAAAATATAAACTGAAATTTTATACAAAAATATAAACTGGAGGATTGTCCTGGAAAATCCTAGAAAAGTTCCCTAGTATTTCTTTGCTACATAAAAGGTAGTTGGTGTTATATCTTCAGTCAAAACGACAACTTTTGGAATATTCTGTGGCTAGAATATTAGATAAAAACCACACACGTGTCTAAAATCACTTGGTAAAAAGCTTATGTGCTATCAGACTTGCGATGAAATGAAATTGAAAGTGGCTAACTCACTATAGGACATAATTGTTAGGTATTTGTATACAATATTTATTTTAAAATACGGTAAGTTTTATTTGCTTTTGTGACAAAAACAAAACATGTAACATCATATACATATAAGTAATATATAATTAATAGCATTGGTTTTACTGTAGAGCATTTGTTCTTCTCTTGTTATGAATGGAATTCTCATTTTAAATTTGTTTCTGCCTTTCACCTTTTGCGTCAGCCCCTCGCCCCCCCCCCCCGCAAAGCAGTTGTCCACATTTGCTGGTATATACAATATTAACGTTACTTTGAAAATTCATGACAAGTTTGTTCCCATTCTGCTTTGAAGTTTCATACTTGTCACTGGACCCTGTTGATATTTGATGCTGCACAGTTATGGTTTACTCCCTTATCTTGAATTGCTGGGCCTCCTGGCCTCATTTCAAAACAACATCCACCCTCTTATCTGTATATGTGTGCATGAGATTTCAGGATCAGCAGAGGAGAACACCATGCATCTGAGGAAGGGTGCTCTGGCCCACAACAAAAGTTTAAGCCACAACAAATATTAGTCTTTGCCAGAACTTATTAATACCTTAGTGTGAGTCAAGTAATATTTGTGCCACTCACCCATAATTTTCTTGTACCCCCTTGCTGACCAGTTGGAAGCTCTAGGTGGAGATCACCTCCACTTGAATACATTTCTACCACCTGTGAGAATAGCCAAAAATAATAATTGATAAAGTTAGAGCTCAAGTTCCAACTAGACACACTCTCATAGTTGCCAGCTAAGGAGAAACTATTTATATTTTATTTTCTCTGTGGTAAAGACCACACAAACAACATAGCCAATGAATTGTCTCAAGTGTTAGAATATGTCATTTATCATTCCACCAAATAAAAAAAATAATCAAGTGATTTTATGCAAATGAAGTTTCTGTATTTGCCAAGTCAAACCTTACATGCAAACCTTTAGTTCCATGAACATAGCTTCTCAAAACTACCACCAAGACAATTATTTTAACTTCAATGGTTTATACATATAACATTCCGAACTGAAAATAAAGGAATAGAATCATAGTATACAAAGAGCACCTGAAATACATTAACATTATATTTTAACAGGTAACTGTAAATATGAACAGTGCTCCTACATACCTGCAAAGGCTCACTATGGGGGTTGTGTATATTTATAATAGGAGAAAAACTGCTGTTTACTGGAACTTTTGCTCCTATAAAAGGGCGAAGTCTGTAAGGGTTTGGTACTCCTACACCAAATACCTGTTTAAGAAAAAGAAAACAACCTTTTAGTATCCCAATGTGAGTAATTGTCTGTTTTCCACCTTTAAAACTCACACAATCATTGACAACAAAGAAACACTACCTCTTTCCCAACTTGGAAGTTTACAGTTACAGTATTTTAAAGTGGTCTCATACAGTATCTATTGCTTTAGGATACAAGAAAATATATCTTTTTCTTCCTTTCAGGAGCCACACAAGTGACAACTACAGACCAGCTTTTCTCTAAATATTTGTTTTGCAACCAGTTTTTGAACTTTTTATATGCAATGCAGATTTTTTTAAAACAACAACAACTTAAGATCACTAAGTAGGACTGAGTCAAATACAGTGGTGCCCCGCAAGACGAATGCCTCGCAAGACGAAAAACTTGCTAGACGAAAGAGTTTTCCGTCTTTTGAGGTGCTTCGCAAGACGAATTTCCCTATGGGCTTGCTTCGCAAGACGAAACTTCGGGCGAGTTCTTGCGAGTTTTTTCCCTTTCCCCCCCTTTTTCTAAGCCGCTAAGCCACTAATAGCCGCTAATCCGCCAATAGCGCTAATCCGCTAATAGCCGTGCTTCGCAAGACGAAAAAACCGCAAGACAAAGAGACTAGTGGAACGGATTAATTTCGTCTTGCGAGGCACCACTGTACAACCCTTTGAATTTTTTTCTAGCTCCGAACCACAGTAACATAGAGCACTACAGGTAGTAAATCATGATTATGTTCATGAATACAAAAAATGGCATTCCCCCCATTTTTGTCATTCCTTTCAGTTTTCTAAAATATGTGATCTTGTTCCTGCAAAAGCTACTTTGCCATTTAAATGTCCTTCTTTTAATTTTTTAAAAATATTGTGGTGTGCTTAAATCAATCAGCTGTATTAGATCAAGTGTATCTTTCAAGTCAATCACTATTACTGTATCTCATAAATCAACAGAAGCCTGTTTTGCATTTTAATAGACAACTTGGAGGCTTTTCACCTTGCAAATAGCTTGTTCATTTCTAAGCTGTAGGAGGCACATTAATACTGTAAGACTTTTTGTAATCTCAAGTGCACGGAATATGCATAGCACAGTGGCACTTATTGCAGGTGTCTCAAAGCATCAAATAATATGTATATATTGCAGACAAATGGCATCTTGCTCCATGAGTAATTCCCATTTGAAAGCAGGAATGTCAATCAGAAAATCTAAGTTCATGATACATGGCTGTTGGTTTCAACTGAAAGCACTGACTTAAGAGACATATGCTAAACTATGAAGTAGTCACACATTGCAGTACAGTGCCACCTCAGTTTAAGAACATCCCTGTTTACGAACTATTTGGTATACAAACTCCACAAAACCGGAAGTAGTGTTCCAGTTAGCAAACTTTACCTCGGTCTACAAATGGAAGCCAAACAGTGGAAGGGCACCAGCGGCGGGAGGCCTCATTAGGGAAAGTGTGCCTTGGTTTAAGAATGGCTTTGGTCTAAGAATGGACTTCTGGAATGGATTAAGTTCATAAACCGAGGTACCACTGTATATGCTGAGCACCAATCTTAATAATGTGCTTTCACTTCTGTTCTCAACCATTTAAGACACGGTAACATGATGTTTTCTCTTACCTGGTAAGTGAATACCCCATGATTAGATGTATTAATAAATAAAGTATTTTCTACGTTCCCCACCATTCTTGCAAGAAAAACCACATCAAATGATGTGTTCCCCCCTGGAACGATTTTCTGAAAAATAAAACACCAGATATAACATGACATGTTGTTCATCTTAGAAGGGTAGTGCTTCAAATATGAGATCGGGCATTCAAACACAATTGATATGGAGAAGCTGTGTGTGAACACCCATGAGACAAGCAAGCCATATACTATAGCCCTTTCTTTGAAAAAATCAATTTAAGTACCTTACAAAAGTTACTTCCAATACAATCTTTTTGATATGGTTGATACTGCATCAAAACAAACAACTGTAAAGTACAACATGCAGAAAAAAAATTCTTTTTTAAACATTATAGCAATATTACTAATGTGAAAGAACACTGAACTGCTTATTGTTTAGCTTACTAAGCACATTGCTCCAAGTGTCTCAGGTTCCACTCTAAATGCCAGATTGGAGTACATAATGTACCTCCTACAAATTGGTGCTCTGACTCATTCTTCTCAATTGGCCTTAAAACACAGAAAAAATATCTGATGTGACTCCTCCCTGAGCAAAGTTATATAACACTTCGGGAATCTTCTATTTTCTTATAGACTGCCTTACAACACCCATAATTGCTTGAATCAATGAGCACAGAGCGATCATGAGTTTAGGAGGTACCCTTAATCAAGACTTTACTATCTGAAGAAACTTTTTCAGTTTCAGAGCCACATTATAGCATTGGTAATCTTCCAGAGGTCACAAGCAAGGGTGGACATGGCTAAAACCGCATACATACCCTATCCACACAAATCTATCCATTCACACACTCCACACCTCACACACTGTCACCTCCATTATGGAAGAGTCCTACATTGATAGATTTCATTAAATATGTTAATTGCTTTAGGGAAGATGTGTGATCGGTTAAGTCTTGTATTAGGATTAAGAAGGGAGTATGAATTTACAAGCTTTCCATAATCCCTCCCCCATTCTCCCCCCTCAAATATTAAACACTTGGATTTAAACTCAAAAGATTATTTCAAGTGGCAGTAAAGAAACACACACCCTTGCTAATTAAACATGCTTCTGGAATAACAGGACAAGGAGAAGGACCAATGATCATTTCAGCTTTCACTTAATGCTGGTTGACACCCTGACAGTGGCGGAGAGACACGATCTTAATTGAAATACATGTTGTTGGTTATTTGCTTTCGCAAGTGCCTTGTAAAATGCAGCCTTATTTGGAGCCTTTTTCATATATTTAAGGCACTTGGTTAGTAGGTTTTACAAAAACATGGTGAAGAAACACAATAAAAAAGACTAGTTATCTTAGCAGCTCATAGAAGCATGCACAAAAATGACAGAATCACTTCCAAAGGGGTGGCAACCATTTATCGGCAACTACTTATGAGTGCATAAGCTCTAAGTAGCAACTCCCACTGAAAATTAATGCATCAGCAGTACTCTGCTCCTGGCTGTGTTATACCAAAAAAGAAGAAGTTCTGATGAACTTGAAAACTCACACGTTACTTGGGGGACTTTGGTTGGTAATAGTAAAACTACTATCCTGGTATGGATTCCCCCCTCCCCCCATGGACTAAATTCAGCTACTACTGGTTAGAAACCATTTCTTAGCTATAATTATCCATTTTCCATATTCTTGAGAACACCAAGGCTATGGGCCGGAGGTTCTCCACCACTGCCCTAGAATGATGTAGAAACCTCCTGACATTTACTTTTCATATAACCCCTCCACAGTGAATTGTATGTGGCATAATTTTGTTGAGCTTGCATTTAAAGAGAAGCTATTTTAGTTACTGTGATGCACTTTGAAGTAAAATCAGTTTTTGCTGAAGTGAAACCAGCTTGCAGAATAACACCAACTTCAAAAAACAGAGCTAACTCACCCTGTTTTGAAAAAACGATGCATGAAAATGTGAGGTTGTTGCAGATATTGATACTAATATAATAGTTTCTTCTGCACTTGGATTGTGCAAGTAAACCTTTTCCATTTTTGGCATCCCAACTGGCCTGTATTAAAAGAGAGTAGAAAAAGCATTTAAATTGTTTCCTCAATTGCCTACAACCACAAAATATTTATAGTTTTATGGTTGCAAGGAACAAACAGGTGCATTTTGTGAATGGCCACTGTCAATTATTGTTATTATTAAAATTTATATACCGCCCTTCATCTGAGGATCACAGGGCAGTTTACAATATAAACACCATATAACAAACAATAACCCCCCTCCCCACAGTTTAAAAGGCCATAGATTGTTTAATTACCGTATTATTCGCACCATAGGACGCACCGGACAATAGGACGCACCTTGTTTTAGAGGGGGGAGAACAAGGGAAAAAAATTCTTCTGCTCTCTGCCCAGCGCCCCTTCAGCGAAGTGGCAGGAAGCGCTGCGCAGAGAGTGGGAGAATTTTCCCCCTTTTGTTTTCCCGCTCTAAAACAAGGTGCCGTTTAAGGTGCGTTCAGGCGGCTACCTTGGAAGCCTGGAGAGCGAGAGGGGTCGGTGCGCACTGACCCCTCTCGCTCTCCAGGCTTCAGGTTCCTTTCGACCTGCTCTTTGGGGCTGGCGGGGGAAGCCCACCACCAGCCCCAAAGAGCAGGTCAGGGAGCAGCGGCCATAGGCGCGCGTCACCTCTCCAGCTGGGAGAGGGTCGCGGGGGGCTGCTTTAGCCCCGTGCGTGCTCTCCCGGCTGGAGAGGTGACGCGCGCCTATGGAGGCTCCTGCCATAGGCGCGCGTCACCTCTCCAGCCGGGAGAGTGTGCGCGGGGCTAAAGCAGCCCCCCGCGACCCTTTCCCGGCTGGAGAGGTGACGCGCGCCTATGGCAGGAGCCTCCATAGCCGAGCGTCACCTCTCCAGCCGGGAGAGCTCGCGCGGGACTAAAGCAGCCCCCCGCGACTGTCTCCCGGCTGAGGACGCGGGGCTTGGGCGGGGGAAGCCCGAGCTTCCCCCTCCCCCAGAACGGGACCCAGAGCCCATCGCTCTGGGAGCTTGCGGGGCTGGGGGAGGAGGAAGCCCTCCGCCAGCCTCCAAACCATGTCGGGAGACAGCGGGAGAGGCGCAGCGGGGAGAGTTTGCGGGGCTGGCGACGGGGAGGAGCAGGCTTCTCCCCCCCCCCCCGCCAGCCTTCTAGCCAAGTCGGGGGACAGCGGGAAGGGCGCGCTATGCCTCTCCTGCTGTCTCCCGAGTTTGCGGGGCTGGCGACGGGGAGGAGCAGGCTTCTCCCCCCGCCAGCCTTCTAACCAAGTCGGGGGACAGTGGGATGGCGGCGTTCCGCCTCCCCGCTGTCCCCCGAGCTTGTGGGGCTGGCGGTGGGGCTCTCCTGAAGCCTGGAGAGCGAGAGGGGTCGGTGCGCACCGACCCCTCTCGCTCTCCAGCTTCAGCGAAAGCCTGCATTCGCACCATAGGACGCACACACATTTCCCCTTCATTTTTGGAGGGAAAAAAGTGCGTCCTATGGTGCGAAAAATACGGTAGCCAGGAGAAGAGGAATGGTTTTGCCTGGTGCATAGAAATATGCAACGAAGGTGCCATGCATGCCTCCCTGTGGAGAGCATTCCAAAAATAGGGAGCCACCACTGCAGAAAATGCCTGTTCTTGTGTTGTTACCCTTCAGACCTCTTGCGGAGGAGGCGTATGAAGAAGGACCTCAGATCATTATCACTGGGTCCTGGTCCTGTACTCTTTCTTTGCATTTCCTTTCCTTCTGACCTTACCACTTACAATCCTCCTCCTCTACCCCACCCAAACCTGTATGTATGATACATTAGGTCAATGCAGAGGGGATGGGAGAAGCTGGGTAAACTAATCCCAAGCCTCAGAGGGCTAAGCTGGCCAGGAAGGCCTGCCAGGGACCAGCTTCTTTGTTGTTTATTCTAACAAGACTCCTGCCCCAGGCCTCAGACAAGCTCTGCAAGACCTGTGATACATACACACATCCATTACTCAGGATAACACTTCATGCATTTGATGAATTAGACTGTAATCCATGAAACCTTATGGTGCAATGCACTTGTTAGCCTTTTAAGTTGCCACAACCTCTTGTTGTATTCCCTACAAGTGTTTGTGTCATTACTTTATTGCAAGCATATAATTATTCATGATGCAAAGTTATAATTTTTTAGTGTATCTTTTATCTTTGTTGGAAGCCGCCCAGAGTGGCTGGGGAAACCCAGCCAGATGGGCGGGGTACAAATAAATTATTATTATTATTATTATTATTATTATTATTATTATTATTATTATTTGCTCCAATAAGCTGATAGGACTCATCAGGGCCTCAGGGATTGGTGGGTGTCAGGGTCTAGTCCTTCTCGGTAGGAGACGGTGTTCAGCTGTAGGTATTTTGGCGGCGAGACCCTAGTTAGGGTCTTGGGTGCCAGTTTTAGGCCTTGGTCTATATTCTATATCTGTGAGTCAAGGCAGCATATTGATGCACCCCCGTGCTGTGGCGTTTGCAGGGCCCGTTAAAGGGTTGATTGCGGGAGTCACTGGCCCTACAGTGGCAGCATATAGGTCAAACTCCCGGCTAGGTGAAGTGGGAGGGTATGCTGTGTAGGTTTACGCTTTACAGTCCCCTCCCACAACACCTGATTGCCCTGTGCATCCTCAGCCCCTGTCGGGCATGAGCAGGATAGCTTCCAAGGCCTAAGCCAAGGTTCCTACACCTGAAAATAAATGAAGTTGTGGCCTTATTTAAACCCATACATTCTTGTCATGTCTCATCTCTTGGGGGTGTGGTGGGCACCGGGGACAGGGTTTAGTATGTGGGCTCGCAATTACTTATGATGCAAAGTTATAATTGCTCCAATAAGCTGATAGGACTATTTTTATATTGACTGTTGTTGCTTAGTTTGGCATATATATTTTATGCTAATATTTTGTACAAAGATTATAAACAAATAAATTTTGCAAAGTTATTTTTATCCTGCCTTTCAACTGACTAATGGAGTGGGCTAACGCTGCAATTAAACAATTCCGTCTTCTGGCCTTAATCCAGAGATGTGCAGCATGCATATGCAGCCACTGTAGAACTGCTGCATTAATAACTCCAGGGAAATACTGCACTATGACTACTGCCATTATGGCTGTATCTCCAGGCATTGAAAGACTAATGATGAGAAGAAAAGAGTGAGCGCTGTTCTGATGTTTAATTTATCAGCAGAGTAAATTAATATTCAAAAGCCAAAGTCATTCAACCTTGCACATTTTGACTATTTTATATTCTACTTTTCATATATCCACTGTTGGCAGACAACATTCCCCCACCCCAATACGGAGTTTGACTCAGCTAACCAAGCTATGTTCCTAGTAGGTCAGAAAAAGCTTGGTTCTATTCAAGCCCCTTTCAGTTCCTGTCACACTACCAATGATGTAATCTGAAGAACAACTTGGTCCAACTCCCTCCACACAGTGCTCCTTATCTGGCTGCTGTGGCATGAAATAAGTTCCCCGTTGGTGCACATGAGTTGTATCTAGAGAAGCACTCACATGCCAGGGATCCTGAGAATTTAGTTTTTCCAGGGTCCCTGGAACCAGGAGATTCAAGTGGTAAATAGATGGCACCAAAACTCTGCACATACAACCTGTAGCCTAAAGCAGTACAGTCCTCAAATAACTACTGTATAAACTAGTGCTGCACGGAAAGCATACACAAAGATTAACAACTTCATCCTTTGGTGTTACTGGAAAATCATATTAGATTTTTTCAGTCGAAGGGCCCTTTCCTCAGTAAAGCAGACAGAAGCAGCAACAACAGATACTTCAATCATTCCTCCAATTTAGACTTCATTTATTCCTCCTCTTCCACCTTCTCCCCATATGTTTCTTTTCCCTCCAAATATGAAACCATGTGGTATGCCTGAAGTACAACAGGTGCAAATTTCTGCAAGTGTGAACCATCAATACTATTCATCCACTAAGGCCTGTTATATGACTTAGCCAACACACACAGCCCCTTATACAGAAACTATGTGATTGATGCTGGGCAGATAAGGTTCTGGGCATCTAACATTAACATATTATCAGCTTTGCCTTTTTAATACATTTCCCAGACAGCTATTAACTTCCAGATGCCTTCTATTTAGAATGCTAGGCAAAGTGTTCACAACTTACTGCTCATGGAAATCCAGCATTGGTGGTTCAAACCGAATCGGTCTGCAATTCCCTCGATACATAGATATACTGTTGGGGGAAAATGAGAAGAGAACAAATTAAGATGACATTCAGTTTTTAATTCATGTTCAGATTCTTCCAAATTAAGTTGCCAATTAAGTTGAATGACAATCCAGGCTTGCATCCAGCAAAGTAGTCCCATTAGCCCAAAGACTTCCACTTGCACAACTGAACTTTCCTTCATGTTGCATCCCACTCCCACCAAAAATCTATTCTAGTTTTTCTCAGACCTCTGGAGCAGTTCAGGGCAGTTCAAAAAAGGGTACCTGTATATCACAATGCCTTTTTAGTATTAGCAATTGTAATGAGAATCTGCCTTAGCTAGGCTGGAGAACTATTACAAATGTTCTTATTATACATGAATGACTAACTGTGCAATCCTAACCATATCTATTCAGCGGTTAGGTCCTATTAAATTCTTTAGGCTTTACTCCCAGATTAATTGGGAATAGGATTGTAAATCTTAGTTACATCTAAACTGAGAGAAAGCCTATGCTGAAATATAAGATAAATTAAAGCCGTCAGGTGTAGTGTGTCTTATGTGGGTCCCCAGGGTGATTACTTTTTTAAAAAGCAATGGGGAAAAATTACCCTCAATCCAGTGGATTTAAACTACAATCCAGTATCACTTATCTCATTCCTGGGCAAGAAGACAGAACAAGTGGTGGAATCTGAACTCCAGACAAACCTGAACAGTGATTATTTAGATCCATTTTAGTCTGGTTGCCAGCTTGGTGTAGGGGACAGAAACAACCTTTGTTGCTCTGCTGGGTGAATAGTACTGGCAAGTAGATAAGGGAAGTGAAACTCTGTCAGTTCTTTCGGATCTCCCAAGCAACCACAGTACAGTGGTGCCCCGCAAGACGAATACCTCGCAAGACGAAAAACCCGCAAGACGAAAGGGTTTTCCGTTTTTTGAGGCGCTTCGCAAGATGAATTTCCCTATGGGCTTGCTTCACAAGAAGAAAGCCCAGAGGGAAATCTCCGGGGACCTCTTTTAAATGCTGGCGGTGGGGAGCAACGCCTTTCCCCCCCTCCGGCCTTCAGAAGAGGTCCAGGAAGGCCGGCGGGGCCGAAAGGCTTTGCTCCCCACCACCAGCCTTTTAAAAACGGTCTGGGATAGCAGGGAAACGCTTCCTGCTATCCCGGACGGCTTTTGAAGGCAGGCGGGGGGGAGCAAAGACTTTCGCCCCCCGCCGGCCTTCAGAAGGCCGGCGGGGGGCGAAAGTCTTTGCTCCCCCCCGCCTGCCTTCCCGGGGGCTTTAAAATCGCCCCGGGATAGCGGAGAAGTCCGCTGTCCGGGGCGATCTTAAAATGCTGGTGGGCGGCAGCGCTGCCGCCCGCCAGCATTTTAAAAAACCCCGGGACAGCGGAGAAGTCCTCTGCTGTCCCGGGGTTTTTTAAAATGCTGGGGGTGGGAAGAAAAGCCCTTGCCCCCCCCCAGCCTTCAGAAGAGGTCGGGGGACAGACTGTCCCCGGACCTGGTCTGAAGGCGGTTTCCATAGGAACGCATTGATTGATTTCGTCTTGCGAGGCACCACTGTATTACTCTGGGTCACCTTTCCAGAGATGCACTCTGTTACGTGCCTAGCATGTTTTCTGGAGGTCCCAAAAAGTAGTGCTATGGGACTCCTGTTCCATCCATTGGACTTTTGCCTATGGGATGTTACAAGGTTCCATTTTGTGCCTCATGCTGTTTAACATTTTCTTGAAAACAGTAGGAAGGGTCATCTGGGAGTTTGTGCTTAGGTGTCATCAATATGCTTATATCAGGGGTCTGCAACCTTTAAGACAAGAAGAGCCACTTGGACGCATTTCCGAAGGAAAAAAACTGGGAGCCGCAAAACCGGGAAGGTGACTTCGGGACGGTGTGTGACTAACGCATGCACCGCCCCCTTGCGACGTCACAGCCAGTACAGCGCCCGCCACAGTGGGGAGTGTCGGGGTGCACAATGCGCCTCCTCCCCTCGCTAGTTTCCGCCCCGGAGCCGCGGCAAAGGTGTAAAAGTGCCACATGTGGCTCCGGAGCTGTGGGTTGCAGACCCCTGCCTTATATCTTTCATTTTAAGTGTCTAATTTCTAGAAAGGCGGTCTAAAATATTTTAAATGACCAGTATTTCAAACACCACAATATTTTTTTGGTTTCTCAAAAATCCAGGGCAGCATAGAATATATAGCTAGCATAGAATATAACCAAGTCTCCATTAATATATACTATTTATAAGCAGCAATGTTGAGTTGGGAGATAAAATAGTAAGTTGAAATCTTTTTTAAAAATGAAATCCTTCCTTTCAAGCACTATCTGCAATGTAAATATCTTTACACAAACCAAAGGACATCAAGTTCTTTGAAATGTATTATTAGGTCACCAAATACCACTGAAACCTACTGGGAAATGATCTATAATGAAATTAAGAAAATCCTTAAGTGGACATTTGCAAAGAAACCGGAGGCTTTTCTCTTGGGCATGGTAGGCCAAATGGTTCCAAAGAAAGATAGAACATTTTTTATGTACGCAACAACAGCAGCAAGAATTCTTTTGGCAAAGTATTGGAAGACTAAAGAACTACCTACTCTGGAAGAATGGCAGACCAAGGTGACTGAATTTATGGGACTGGCAGAGATGACTGGCAGAATTCGTGACCAGAGGAGAGAGACAGTGGAAGAGGACTGGAAAAAATTTAAAATCTATCTTAAAAATTGTTGTAAAATTTCGGAATGTTAAGATGTCAAGGGATTTGATATAAAGAATTACAGCTGAAAAAATTTAAGCTTAAGAAAATTTTAAAGAGAATTAAATATAAAAATGGATGAAGGATTGCTAAAAAAATTTAAAACAAGGATGCAGTGAAGGGGAGGTATGGGGAAGTCGTGTTATGTTTGTTTGTTTTTTGTTTATGTTGTAAAATTAATAAAAATTATTTTTTTTAAAAAAAAAAGATTCACAGCCTAAAAATCCTGGAGAGCTGCTGTCATTCAGTGTGGACAATACTAAGCTAGAGATTGACCAAAGGTATAAGGCAGCTCCCTGGATTCACTGATACCTCCAAGCCTTTCTCCAGCACCTATTCCAGCGGTGTAGGGAAGTGGAATACTTAGTAGTTCATGGGGAAAACACAAGGCTTTCTAAACATCTGGACTTCCCAGTTAGATCCAAAGCAGGAAAGCAAACAAAAGGTATCTCTCAGTGACACCCACTTTTTAACTTAATACCACACTCTAGAACAAGGACTTGCTGAATGTTAGAATGATGTTGGATAGAAATTAAGCGGTTTCCAGCTGTAATGCTTAAGAGACATAGAAAATAAGGTTTTGAAATAAGTAAAAACTAATGGTGAGGATTTGCTGAACTAATAATTTGAATTGGAATATAAGAAAGGAAGGTATGAGGAGGTCTGGAAAATAAGTTAAAAGAAAATAAGTAAATGGAAACTCTATGTGTTTTTAATTGTTTTTATTTTTTGTATTTTTGTATTTTTGTTGTTTCTTTTCTTTTTGTTTTACATTGTATTATTCTTGAAAACTTCAATAAATAACTTATAAAAAAAAAAATACCACTGAAACCACTGTGTATTAATGGACTTGATAACATCTAGACTCTAATCTAGCTAAATTTGAGATGTGTTTGGTAGAAGCTGCTATCTTCAATTTAAAAAGATTATGAATATAGACTTCAATGGCTTTGTTAGCATTATATTAAGGTATTTTAAACCAGGATGTTTTTAAGGGAATCCTAATATAACTGAAATGTTAACCTTTTAAACTAAAAATATCATACTATTTTCACATCAATTTTACAGTGTTGTAAAAAAATCCATTTATAAAAGGTATATTTTCATAAAATTGATCTAGTGATGTAATGAATGGATATGATACCAAACAAATGTGTCCATTTTAAGGTTTTAATTAACGTTTGGAGTTAACTATACCTTGAAATTTCTATACCTCTAATAAATAAATATATATTTAAAAATAAATTTAGGCATACCACCCAATGCACAGATTCTAAAGTTTTCAGTGCTATTCCACCGACACTCCTAAATGTTAAACAATGTAAGGGAAACTTATAATGCTTGAATTGACTATTCACTGTAAAAAAATTATAAGTCCTCCAATAAAAAATATTTCCATGTACCTTTATTTTGTTTGAATATAACATTTAAACCACATCACATATGCTTCATGAATTCCTCCCCTTGCCTCACAAAAGTATTTAAGTTCTAACATTTTAAGCTATTCAAAGGCTTTGGCAACATGCTAAATTAACATGGCATACTCTTCAAAGTTTGCTTACTAAATAAGTCAAACAAGCAAACAAAACCAAATCCTAATCAATTTAGGGCACTAGAAAATCTAGAAAATCTAACCAAAACATGACCACACTCATTTTTATCTATCCTGCATTGTGCTCGAAATTTCATAACCAAGCAACAGATAGGGACCAACCCCAAAAGAGCTTTCAAGCAAAATATGTGAGACATGAGCAAGTTAAACTGTCTTCAGCTTTAAGTGTGAAAACTTGCTATTGCAAACCTGGAGCAATAAAGCGTACTAATAACTTTGAATAAAAAAAAAAACATGCAGTACATTCCTCCCACTTTGGAAGTGGAAGATTAAGTCTTGATCAATGCTAACAGCATAACCACATTCCAACCATAATATACTTAAGAACCTACGCAACAAAAAACACAACACAAGGTCACAAACAAGCTCAACAGAATTATGCAACCCCTGAATTGGTAGGCACAAGGACATCATGGTAGCTTTCAGATTTATTCAACTTAAGGTTAGAATTCTTAAGACATTTTCAGGCTCTGCTAGAAAACACTCAAAGTAGTTTATGCTGCAAACCCTTCTTGAAAATTTCTAGACCCTTTCCATTTCAAAACTATAATTCATCATAGGCAACTGGAAGCAGCAACGATATAAAAATACAAAATATCTGAGAGTAATTCTTCTCAATAGAAGCAGCTGAGGTTAACTTTTTGTCCTTAAATGGCAAACTCCTGCTGTTGCCCAAGTAAATGATCACACCTTCACTGATAAAATATTCACTCTTTTCCTGTTTCTGCTCTGCACAGAGAAGGATGTAGAGGTGTGTGGGTGTGGGTGTGTATTCAAGTTTAGAAACTAAGATTACATTATTGACATTTAAGGTTTAAAATGAACAGAGTCTTGCTTAGTTACCAAAGAACTTCTATACTGCTTGTGTCTAGTCCTATCGGGCTGTTCATAATCATAATAAAAAATATTTACCAATATCTGAATTGCCTTTTCCATCATGATCTAAGCTATGGGGAGTTTCAAAGAAGTCTAGTACAGAAACAACAATCTTATTACACCACAGGAGAGACCGCAGGCTGACTAGCAGATGCCCTAAGCTGTACAAATACTTTACTTTATTGTTAAATTTATTCTAGTAATTGTACTATTGTTTGGAGCTTAGTGGCTAATATGCAACTGGAACAACAAGTGGACCCTTTGATATTTGTTAGAAAAAAAGAAATATGATGAGAGAATCTCACATAGCAGATAGTAGTTTTCTGCTTCACTTTCCATTTTTCAAGGTTTATGTCTATGAGCGTCTGCAACTTAGGCAAAGGCACAGTGTGTCTAGATCAAGTACTTTAACTACAAACTTAAAAATCCACTCTTAACGAGCAGACATAGCACAGGTAATAACATTTGGCTCAAACAGAAAAGGCCTATAAACAGAAGTTTATGCAAGGTGCCGTCTTGTCCCAGACCTGCATATCATATCAGTAACATGCTGTAACTACTTGCAACACACACAAATACTGCTTAATTACTGCACGTAGATTACTGGGAATTTTTACCCCCAAAATCAAATTATTACCACCTCCAGTCTTTAAGAAAATTATAGACTATTATAGGAGCAACTGTGTGTGTGAGGGGGGAGGAACTGCATTCCTTGTGCTGAACAAGTCTTTTAAAGCCATGTTATTATTTTTTTTTAATAATATTTATTAGAAATTTCCAATTACAACAAAATAAAAAGAACAAAACATCCCAATTTAAAATCTTATTTTCAATAACATCTTTCCAGGACTTCCCCTCCCTCCCCCCCTCTTGAATTCCAATTCTTACAAATAAATTCAGCAAGTTCTCATCCCAGTTTTTGAACTTATTATCATTAGCCCAATTTTAAAAATATTTTCCCATCCCCGAAAATCGACCTGTTCCCTTCCGCGCGTTCCCTCCTTTAATATACAATACAGATTAAAATAATCAGATATAATTAATTAAAATAAAATTATAAAGTATAATTAAGATAATCAAATATAATTTTACGCCCTTTGGATTCCAAATTTCCCTCCCCCCTTTCCCGGTTGCGTTCCCAATGTTCTTCAACGTCTGATGTCTTCCTGGAGCTCCCACATCTATCTAGGCCATAGTCCTTTACCAGTCATCTTTAATTTCGAATGTCCAATCTTGGAAGGAGTCTATCTCAAAAAGGCCCATTTCTTCCATCCAGATTTTTATATTTAGGAGTAAAAGCTCCAATTTTATTTCTTTAGACCTTTCAAATCTGGATGTCCCAAATGTTCCCACTTTGTCCAGTTCTTGTTGTTCTTGTTGTTCTTGTTGGTCTCTCTCCTCCTTTTTTTTTTTTTCCTGCTCTCCTGCACAAATGTTCTAATTCCAAAAGCTTCTAATTCCTCTGCAGAGGCTCTGTTATTCAGGAACAAAACATTATGCCAAGTCCCTTCCATTCCTCAATAGATAAATCTATTGTCTCCTTTAGTGTGTAGACCTCTGTAGACAAAATAGTGTTCCATTTCTGCAGTTTCCCAGGAGATAAAAAATTCTATTCAAGTTCCAAGCCAACAATACTTGTAATATCCCTCAGCTCCTCTAGGTGGATTGCAATAACTCAATTCCCTTCCAGATCACGCCCACCAGTCAAAATAACTTGTTATTCCTTGTTTTAAACAATTTATATCCAATTTATAACAAATGTAACCGGCAAAGTCCTCGTAACAAAGTTCTCTTTTTTGTTCTTCCGCTTTGACAGCTCTTTGACAGCTGTCAAAACCTCTCTTTCTCTTCTCCCGGTGCTCTCACAAATCGCTCCCAGGGTTCCGGGGGGGGGGGGGGGGTTGCTTTTTAATTCAATTCCACTTTTCTCCTCCAGCTCAGTCTTATAATTTTCCATCGTGAAGTTAGTAACTTTGTCAAAATAGGGTTGCGCTCGATCTTAGTTGTCAAATCCTTTACTTTAACTCCTCTACGACGGGGGGGGGCTGACTTCCTTTTTGCGCCTCCCCCATTCGCTCCGAATTTTTTAAAAAAAATTTATCCCCCTTTTTAGTCCAGGTTCCAATTACTCACGGGTTATTCTTTTAAGTCCAAATTTTCAACAGAAGAAGTCAGCGCTCTCCGTCGAATGGCATGCGGCTTCGCTCGGCAGGGGAAGCGGAGGACTCAAAGCACCACCCCCCCGTCACCCGTTCCGCAGCCTTTAAAAAGGCTCCTTCGCGGGTCGGCGCAAAAGGTGCCAGCCGAGTCACCATGTCCATGGGTTTCAGCGCCCATGGTTTTTGAGGGTCCCCGCGTCGCCGGCGCGGTAGGACCCAGCCCCTGCCGAGCAGGCTCCCTCCGGAGCTCGGAGGGAGTCCGCCATTCGGCGATGGCGCCAACCCGGAAGTCCCTTTTAAAGCCATGTTAAGGTATCTGTTCAGTGCAAACCTATGGAAGTCCCCACCTAGCACTGACTCAGCATGTGCCTGCAGCACTCAAAGGTGTATTCAAGCACCTTCAGTCATAACTTTTGTTTACCTGGCCTATTAACAACGAACAGATACTTCTACGAATGAATGCTTCATTAAAGGTACAGTCAGCCTTTCCACCCTGAGCAAGGTTATCCAAGATCTGAACCTGGGAACTCTTCTACCCGAAGAGAGGATCATACCCTAGTCTAGGAGTGGAGAACTTTGTTTTTTCCCCTGAGGGCCAAATCCCCTTGGACACTACATGCCTGCACTGGAGAGGTTGCTGTGGAAGGGACAGGTTACTCTTACCAGAGGTCTGAACTGATTGCTTACAGAGGGTTCCCCTCTCTCCTCTCACCATTCCATGCATCTGACGATGGCTGCAGGTTGTGCATCTCTTCTCTACACTATCCAGCCAATGTAGAAACCCAGGCAACTTTATACCAAATCAGATCATTGGCTTATTTAGCTCAGTATTGCCTACTATACTGACTGGAACAACTATCCGGGGTTATGTATGTATGTATGTATGTATGTATGGGACGTGGGTGGCGCTGTGGGTTAAACCACAGAGCCTAGGACTTGCCGATCAGAAGGTCGGCAGTTCGAATCCCAGCGGCGGGGTGAGCTCCCGTTGCTCGGTCCCTGCTGCTGCCAACCTAGCAGTTTGAAAGCACGTCAAAGTGCAAGTAGATAAATAGGTACCACTCCGTAGGGAAGGTAATCAGAGTTTCCGTGCGCTGCTCTGGTTCGCCAGAAGCGGCTTAGTCATGCTGGTCACATGACCCAGAAGCTGTACGCCGGCTCCCTCGGCCAATAAAGCAAGATGAGCTCAGCAATCCCAGAGTCAGTCACGACTGGACCTAATGGTCAGGGGTCCCTTTACCTTTATGTATGTATGTATGAAAATATATATGGGGCAAGACAAGTAAACTGATCACAAGCTGTTAAGGGCTTTGAATACTGATAATAAACTTGGAACTTGGCCCTGTAACAAACTGGCAGCCAATGCAGGTATTTGAGCAGAGGAATAATAGGAACTTGCTCCTGACAATAATCATACTGCAGCATTCTGTAGTAACTGCAGTTTCAGGACCAAGTGCCAGGAAAGCCCCACACTGCAGTAATCCAGCCTTTAATTTACCAGTGCTCCAGGAAGACTTGCAGACTGCATACCTGTTCTTTAAGAGGGAGTGCAGCTCTGTCCAGGGCAAGCAGCTGGCCAATTTTTCAGATATGAGAACCACTTGCCCACAGAGCCTCTGTCTTGCCAGGATTCAAGCTCAGCTTAATTTCCTGCATCCAGGCCATGTTCCAGAATCTGCATGATATTTCTTGATTCAGATGTTGTGGAGAAACAGCTCTGAATCTTGTCAGCATACCAATGGCACCTTGCCCCAAATATCCTAATCATGGTTCCCAATTACTGCATATGAATGTTAAAAACATTGGGAATAAAACACGCCTGTGGTATTTCATAGCATAACTGTCAGGGGGTTGAAAACCACACTCCCATTGCTGCTTCTTGGGATCTGTTATTTACTGACTGACTATACACTATAGTATATCTCACTAAAACAGGGCCCAGCATACTGGGGATCAACATAGCTGAACAATGCATCTCCCAAATTGATTGTAGCTTTGTGATGACCAATTATAATTAGCAAATAAATTGGACTGTCTAACACAGTAGTGGAGAATCTCTGGCAGCCAGGTTTTCCATTTGGTCTGTGAGGCAGTTTTGGCCAACCGATGCCCACCTACATACACCTGATGTCAGATATGAGGCAGGTAAAATCACAGCTGGGCCAAAAAGTAGTTTGAAGTCTCTGAAAATCAGCTGGTTGTCTGCTCTTACAGGGAGCCCTGAGTGGCACTTCAAAGTACTATCTTTTTTTAATTTTTAATTTTTATTTTTTGTAATACACAAAGAAAAAGGGGGGGGGACCCAGTACATCTATACCATACAAAACCAAATAGACTTAATACAAACCGACTCAAAGACACAAATGACTTTCCATCTACTCCTTAATTCAGATACACAAACTTGTTGCTGATACAAATTATTATCATAATTTAACTGCATCTTAATTTATCTTAGGTCTCACATCATTCTTAAAGCTACTACTGAAGTTAATCAAATGCTGCAGCAGAGTTTAAGCTACTGTAATTATTTTTCAAATATATTTTGAAGCCTTCCCATTTAGATACAAATACCTGTTTTGGTTTGTTCTTTATTTTTTCAGACAAACTGTCTAGTTCAGCATATTCAATCAATCTTTGAATCCATTTCAAAGTACTACCAGGTGATTGTTGGGGCTTCCAAATGCCAAAAATTGCAAGGGTCATAAATGGGTCACCCAATACCATTGTGACGTCCAATGACTGAGAGGTGATTGGTCATGCCCATCTGTCAGACTTGGCCACGCAGAGTAGGTGAGATAAAGTTCTGCCTCACTGGTCACATCCATTTCCCCACCCTTGGCCTAATGAGTGACAGAAGGGATAAGAATTCCCCTCAATTAGACCTTTCATCATATCTGAGATAGTGGGTTCCTTACAACTCACAGTAGGCCTGGCCTTAGGGAAGCAGGAAGACAACAGCTGTGGTAATTGTTTATGATACTACTGATGACGCAAATTTATCTCAACTCATCCATTATATATATTTTTAGGCACTGCAACTGTAAATTTATCGTGCTATTTGTTCCTGGACCTGTAATTAACTTTTCTCTTGATGTTTCCAAAGACTCTTTGGGATGCCAAGGCAGTGGCATCCCAAATGTACAAACAGTAACTTCACAGGCAATTCTATATATGCCCACTCAAAACTATGCCTCATTAAGTACAATTGGGCCTAGGTGAGTATAGGTTTGTCGTCTTAGGCTCTTAAAATATTGAATACCTTTAGATCAAGTACTCCATAGTGCCATTCCTTGCATTTTTAGTAACAATTACCGGTAGCTTCACAACAATTTGCATAGATTCAATGACCTGACAGTACTTCCTCTTTTATTGTTTAGCAAATATTCAACAGAAATAACTGAAAATTTACTATTCTTAAAATAACATTTGATGCAAATGGAGAGGTTACGATATCAAGTTAAGTGACTGAATGCTTCTGGTTTCTGTTTGGTTTTTGGAAATTAGTGTTCATATGTCTTCTTGTAAATTTAAATCTGGCATTTCAAAAGTAGAGTAGAAAGTGAGTGTAGCAGCTAAGCTAACATTTATACCTATGTAAAAACCAAATGAATGATCAAATGATTAGCTAGCTGTTTACTCTGGTGCCTTTAAATGACCTGACAGTTTCATCATGCTATTTCAAGCTTAGACAAAACAGCTAAAATGTTTTACAAATTTCCACTTTAATTTGAAGGATTCCAAGCATGCTATGCATGCTCTCAGTGCCTAAAACAAAGATATCTATATACCCATAAATAAGGTAAAAAAACAACTACAATCTTGTAACTGCAATCTTCCAACTACAATAGGAACATTTTTTTTTTAATTCCATGCTTTGTGTCTTTGACTCTTCAACTCCTTATTGTAGTTTTTTAGACTTTTTATATATAGCAAATGGTCCCTAAGTTAACTAAATAAATAATAAGTACAGGAAGACTACTTGAAAGTAGCTTTACAACTACTGCAGACGCGCTAGTGATTAGCTAGCAAAAAATACATGTGAGATGCAGACAGGAATTTCCAGTGCTAAGGAGAGAAGCATATATGAATTTCATCTCTGTTACTCTGCACAGCTCTCCTCCAACAGCCTTTCAGTCATGAATTATCACTCTCCTGATGCCATAGCTAATTGTTACTATCGTCTGGAACACACCAAAACTAGTGTCCATATAGCTGGTTGTATCACTTGCAACACACCAAAGCTGAAAACCACAGGCTTTTTCTAATATGAACTGATAGGAAGGAAAGTTTGGATATTGTGAATCATGTCATTTCATTGGACTAAATACTACTGAGGTCATTATCCTCCTAACATACAAATTTAAGCCTTTACAAATGGCAAAATGGCAACACCATTGCTAAGCTAGTGTGTGATCCAGCTGCACCAACTGACAAGTGGCTCTTAATTGGGCACAGTGACATTTACATAACAAGCAGCTGTACTCAACACACATTACCCTTTTTAAATTGTAATGTACCCATTTTTATTGTAATGTAGTGCTCTGTCTCTTTTTAGAACTGAACTGTCAGATAAGCAGCTTTTGTCTAACCCCTGTCTAGGTCCACTGAGGGATGCCCCCTTTCCCTATTGGCTGTTTTAGCTTTTTAAAGAAAACTGGAGACTTAGGGGAGTTAAACAAGAAAAAAAGATTTTATTTTACAACAAAATTGGAAAAACAAAAGATGTGTCAGGAGACAGTTACTGTTTCTTGAAAGAATTCTATCATCTGTCTGTCTGTCTGTCTGTCTGTCTGTCTATAAACTTTGCTGGGTGTTACACGCTTCTCAGCAAGATGGTAAATGCACAGCATATATTCAGTTCCTTAAGTTAAGCTAACCTCAAAGATGTTACAGTTTATACTCCCGATTGAAGTGCAGAATGTTTGAGGACCGAACATTCGCAGGGAAATCAAAATGCTTGTTTACAAAGCTATTGTACTACTAACTTTACTGTATGCTTAAACACGGACCACTTATAAATCTCCAACTCAAAATATTCCATCAAGAGGGTCTCCGAAAAAATTTACACATCACTTGGGAAGACAGGCGAACTAATGCCAGTGTACTGGAAGAAGCAAAGATCACCAGTGTCAAAGCAATGATTCTTCAACATCAACTTCATTGGATTGGTCATGTTGTTTGGATGCCTGATTATTATCTTCCAAAGCAACTACTCTATTCCCAACTTAAGAGTGGAAAGCGAAATACCGGTGGACAACAAAAGAGGTTTAAAGAGTGATCTCCAGCTCAGGACTGTGCAAGCTACACCACTCTGGTAGAATTTCACCACACTGCACCAACAGACTCTGGTCTACCTGAGCTGTCCATTACACCCACATTTTACAGACATCCTGTCAAATAAAATGGCATCTACAAGGAGAAGCACAGTTCCAAATAACCCTCCACCATCAAGTGAATATCCTTGTACTTTCTGCCTTGCTCATGGGAGAGATGCCACCTCTGTTTTCTTCATTTTCCATGGAGGAAAGAAGTGATTTCTCTCTTTTCCCTACAGGACTTTTGCAGAAGACAGAAGCAGTTAACATATCTTCTACAAGAGCCCAACTCTAGCCCAGTTGCAAACACCCCCCCTTTCCAAAGTTTTTGGCATGATTCTGGACTTGTAGAAGGGAGAAATCCATGATAACCCCCCCCCCCACACACACACACACTATGGTTATCCAGAAATTGTGGCTAACGGGCTGGAGAGATTTTAAATGATAGAAACCTATGTAATTATTTGATATTCCCATGATTGTCAGTATACCTTCATGGCTTTCAAGATTACCAAGGCCAGTTCATATGATCACATGAGGAGGTAGTTAAATGTCTTTAATATAAGACTTGACAACCTTGTCTGTACCAACAAGGCACCATGTTCAGGAGATGAGAAAAGTATCATCAATAGCTACTCTGTAAATGCCATTTCATACAAACGATCACGTATCAATGTATACATATACTAACAATTGTGATTATCTTCTGAGCACTGAATTAAAAGGTGGAATAGCAATCCTCTAAATAAATAAAATAATTTCCTTGGATTAAGCAAACAATGTTAATAGTTTGGTTCACCGAAACAGTCAAACATTTTCAAATTATATGATAATTTTAAGCATTGTTTGGAATTAAAGGAAAAAATGGACTGTAGAAAATCTTACCTTTTCTGCTGATATGAACTGAGGCCAATCGTTGTCTCAGTCTGAAAACAAAAGAATATCAAATTTCAGCAACAAAGTATGTTCCTTGAAAATTTATTGATAAGCAATCAGAATACACAGTAGCTTGCGTAAATCTCAAATCCAACTCTTTAAGAGTGCAATCCTAACTGTGTTTCTCTTCAGAAATAAGTCCTATTGAATTCAATGGGGCTTACTCTCAAGTAACTGGAGGTAGGACTGCAGCCCAAAATATCAGCTTCCAATTATTCAAAACCTCTTAGCTCTTGTCAAGGACTCTTATAAAGAAGCACTACTGCCCAGTTTATCATATGATAATTTACAGAACAGTTCTATGCATCTTTACTCAGATGCAGTGTTTTTTTCTGGGGGGATGTGATCTTTGTACTTTTTACTGTATTTATTTTCCCCGACTTGAACTATAAAATGGTGATTTTCTTGAGTCAAAATGAGAGTACCCCTAAACATTTTTAGGGGGGAAAAGCACTGCTCAGATGTACTATAGAAGTAAGGAGGTTCAATAAAACTTACTCCCAAGTGCGTTACCACTAATGTCAGGCCATTGGCCCATTCAAATTTTCCACTTCAAATAACAAGCTGAAACACCTACTTGAGAATTATTTCCTAAGTACAGTAGCATAACTTTTAAGAGACAAGCTAATGTGTGTTTGATTAAATTAATCTTTTATCCCTCATTGTGTCTCAGCTGCCCTGCATAGATATGTACACACAGGTCCCACTTTCCAAACACAATGTACTTCCAGGAAATCATTTGTTAGGTGACAGACTTCCATTATTTTGTATGGGAGCATTTCTACTCCATTATTTGTCTGATTTCCCTCCGTTTTCTGCCTGAAACTGCTGCAGCCAACTAGCAACCATGCCTTGAAGGATGGTCAGGGGTGCCGCAGGCAACACTAGCCTCTGTCCCTCTTTCCTTTTTTTTTTTAAAGATATTTATTAAAAATTTCAAAAAAAAAAATCCAGAAAAGATAAAAAAACAGAAAAACACTCAGCGTTTACAATCCTTATTTTCAATAACCTATTTCCGCGACTTCCCCTCACCTCCCCTTCTTGTATTCCATTTCCAAATGTTAGTTCAACAAGTTCTTATCCCCAATTTTTAACCTTAATTCATTATTATATTTAATTCATTTTATATATCAAATTTTAACTTATATACATCAGTCTTTATACTTAAAACCTTTTTCTAAGGTCGACCCAAATTCCCTTCCACGAATTCCCCATTTTCATACTAATAACAAAACAAAAATAAAAAGAATCAGAATATATTTATACACCCTTTGGATTCCTAAACCCCATCCTCCCTTTCCCGGTTTCGATCCCCAAACCAATGTCCATCAGTCCATCTGCTATCAGCCTGGAGACCTCACGTCTGAGGCTCTTAAATCTCTCTCAGTTCCTCTCTGCCGGTTTTTTTGATAGTCCTTTGTATTAAACACCAAATCTCGGAGGAGCTCTGTCCCAATAATATCCATATTTCTTCCAGCCAGACCTCCATATTTAAAAGTGGAGCTCAGTTCTTGTTTCTTAATCCTTTTAAGTCCAAATGTCCCAAAAGCTCCAACTTCTACCTTGATCAAATTTATAATCCATAGATCTTCAGATCTCCACAAAAGGAGGTCTTTCCATTCCTCATTCTTCAATTCAAACCAAATTTTCGTCATCCAGTCCTTATTTTCCTTTGTATCCATCTTGACAGGCCTCTGGCTCTCCTTTGCCATCTGCAGCATTACAGCCCCTCCTTCCTGCTCCTCCTGATCAGCATATATCTCTTTCTCCACTTCCTCAAATTTCTCAGATTTCTTTTCTTGTTCAGCTGCCTGGACTTTTTGAATCAAGTCCTTATCCAACTCAGTAAGTTTATTTACTGTTGACTTCAAAGTTGTAACACTTGTAGCCAAAATATCACTTTGCTCTTGCAACTTTCCCAAGAGAAAAAAAGCCTTGTCCAGTTCAGCCTGTATTTTTCCACCTGTAGCCATTCTTGTAATGTCCCTGAACCCCCTCTAGAGGGATTCTGGTTATTTAGTATTCCTTCCACTTCCAGCCCAAAAGTCAAGTTAACTTGTTTCAGTTCTTCTTTGTTTCCAACAATTTATAACTATATTGTAACACATATAACCAGCAAAGACAACAAAAACAAAGTTCTCTATTTTTTCCCCAACTTTGACAGCTAGTTTGACAGCTGTCAAAATCTTCTATGTCTCCTCAACAGGCTCTCTCTCGCGGATCACTCCCGGGTCCCGGGGGGGGGGGGTGGCACTTCAGCTCTCAAAATTAACTCTTATCCTCCAGCAAAATTACTTATACTGTCGAATCGTGCAATTAATAACTTTATCCAATAAAAAGGAGATGTTCTCTCGACCTTAGTTATCTAGTCCTTGCTTCCAATTGTTTACAAGGCGGGGAGACGGACTTCCTCTTTGCGCCTTCCCCAATCGTGCCGAATTCAAACAATTTTTTCCTTTATAAATCCAATTTCCATATTACTCACGGGCTTTTACTTTTGGTCCAAATGTTCAAAGGAAGAAGTCAGCGCTCTCCGACCATGGCATGCGGCTTCACTCAGTAGGAGTAGCAGTCGACTCTCAGCACCACGCCTCTCCCCGTCCCCCGTTCCGAAGCCTTTAAAAAGGCTCCTTCTCGGGTCGGGGAGGGCGCAAATGGTGCCCGCCGAGTCACCAGGTCCACAGGCTTCAGCGCCTGTGGTTTCTGAGGGTCCCCGCGTCGCCGCCACGGCAGGACCCGTCTCCTATTGAGCCGATTCCCTCCGGAGCTTGGAGGGAATCCGCCATTAGACGATGCCGCTAACCCGGAAGTCCACCTCTGTCCCTCTTTCCTTCCCTTCTCTGATGCCCTCTCACATCTCTGCCTCCCAAAGGCTTGTGTGGCTGTTTGTTGCAGCAGTCCTGGCTAAAAGCTCCCCAGGCGAATGGTACCTCTGGCGCTGGCCAGGGGCTGCTGGTTACCAAGAGCTGAGGCGGCCTTGGAGTAGGCAAGCAAGTGGATGAGGGAGCCAAGCCAGACAGACAGTCCACCAAAAGACAAAATGGGAGGCCAGGCAGGCAGGTACCATGCTGGCCTTTTTTGTGCTTGCTGTGTGCAATACCAGCCTGGGAGCTGAGTGTCCAACACTGAAGAGGAGCCTTTCAACCATGCAGGCCCAGAGGCTGCCAGGGCTGCCTCCTAAGGTGAGTAATGTGTTGGCATCATATTCACCTTTGGTCAGTCTGCTAAGGCTGGGGGCATCCTCTTCCCAGGCCCCTGTGGGGCGGCATGAGGAGGCACCTCTCTTTGGGGCAGGGGGGCAGCTCAGAGACCAGGGACTGTGGCAGTGGATGCTCGGAGGGCTCCCAAGGTGAGGGGAGGTGAATGGGCTGAGGGAACACTCCACAAGGGAGGGTGGTTGAAAAGGGGTGATGGGTTGGTGGCTCTGCAGGCAAGGGGTGGCATAACTGAGCTTCTGAGGCTTGAAGCCCATTTCCCCACAGGGGAACCGGAGAAAGAGTGTAGCTGGTCAAGGAAGCTGTGGGCTCAAAAAGGTTGAAAACCTCTGCATTAAGTTATAGAAGGGTTTAAATTTAATTGCAGAACAGGGAACCATTTCTGTGAACAGTGCGCAAACTGTAAGCTGTGCTATGGGTCACACCAATGTTTTTGTTCTTCTCACTATCATATACACAAATACTCTAATGAGGTGTTTATGAGAATTTGAAGGTACTGGAATCATAAAGATGATGCTATATGCTATACTATTTCACCAGGATCATCCACTCAAGTTCATATAAAAGATACTGAACTCATATTTGTATGTATGTGTATATCTATCTATCTATCTATCTATCTATCTATCTATCTATCGATCTATTTTCCATCCAACTCATAGGACTGAATGTGCCTAAGATTGCAGCCTCAGCTTTCAAGTAAATAATCTTGTTTAGCAACATTACACAATTGGATTCAGCCCAAAATAATTGAACACTGGAAATTTGCAAGGGGCCAGATAGAAAAGATGAGTGAGTCAAGTTAGACTTGAAGTTCCAGCCATCAATTTTATTTCTTCATTAAGAAACTTCAAGAGAACACAGAAGACTAAATAAATTTTACTACACACAACAGCAATACAGGACAGACCCATTTATTTTAATAAAAAATATTTACCTGTAATAAGCCTCCTTCATCAAAGCGTAGAACTTCTATTATGCTATCTGACTGGATGAAAGCTGTAAAGCAAGAGAAATACAAATTAAAACTTCATTCTGATCAAGTAATGCTGTCCATCTGGAGATAGCTGTGATGTGGTCCTCCAGTTCCCCACCCCCTAAACATTTAAAATAAAAACAACTTAAAGTTTGTCAATAGCATAAAAGCCCTGCCAAGCCAAGGTTTCCATCTAGTCTTGCATCTTATTTCCAACAGTTGCTAGTCAGATGCTACCAATTAAGCCTGCTAAGCAGGATTCTCCTTGCTGTGAGTCCCTACATTTGCTATTTAGATGGTCCCCAAAACATAGGTGCTTTATTTAGTTATCATGGCTAATATTGCTGTTCATATGCAGTTTCATGTGAGACTGCACTAAAAATTTAAAAAAGGCATCTATACAATGAGCATTCTTTGGGTTTGGTCAGTCAACCAGCTACAAATCCACCTAACAGTTATCTCACCCAGTCCACATTCTACCAGCATATCCACAATAATACAATTGGGGATTTTTGTTGAAAGCCTTACTAAAATCAAGATACATTACATCCACAATATTCCCCTGATCCACATCTGGCATGACTTGTTTTTGAGAATCCCCTGCTAATCACAGCGTCCTATCCTAAGTGCTCACAGGCCGACTGTTTAACTTAGCTGTTCTAGGAACTTTCCTAGCATCAATGTCAAGCTCACTTGTTGGTAGTTATCTGGGTGTTCTGCCTCCCCTGTTTTGAAGAGGGGACAACATGTGCACACCTGCAATCCGCAGGGACCTCACCTGTTCTCCAAGAATTATCAGATATTATAGACAGATGCTCCGAGATTACACTTGCAAATTCCTTTAGTATGCTAGTATACCCTTCTCTGAGTATTTCTGACAATGAAAATTCACCCAGTAGTTCCTTAAGCTTTTTGAAATCAGCCTTCTTAAAGTCCAGATTGCATGTCCAACTACACAGCCTCCCCTTGCTTGTGTATAATGAAACCAAAGGGGACATTATCACTTCCTACCAAGGTTTCCTGTACTTTCACTTTGTCAATCAGTTCCTCCATGTTGGTGAGGACCAAGTTGAGATGACCCCCTTGTTGCTTCCTCGGCCTTCTGGGAATGTGGGAAAGTGAAGCAATTAAGGAATTTGTTGAACCTTACATTATTAGCAGAGTATGAGTTCCAAAAGATATTGGGGTAGTTGAAGTATTCCATGATTACTATTATCTCTCTTTTTGAATGTTTGGTGATCTGCTCTATGAAGGCATCATCCAAGTCCTCAGTCTGGCTTGGAGATCTATAGCAGACACAGTAAGACCACTGTTGTTTTCCTCTCCTACAATTTTTACGCATATACTCTGATTATAAATCCAAATCCTTTGGCTTCATTATACATCCAAACCTAACTAGGCTCACTAACTTTGGGGCCAACAAACCAGGATTTCAAAGCATGCCCGAAGTTGTTTTGTGAATCTTGGCTTGCATTAAATATGGTTTGACATTATGTCCAAAGCTCAGTATTCTACTTTAATTCTATTTCTGTATCACTCTACCTTGTCTTACTACAGTAATGAGAGGAAAAAGCAGCTAAAAAACAAAAATGCTTAACATTCACTGGCACTTTCACAGACCTTTTCCTCCTTCCTCATTCTGTTTAGCAATAGACTTCTTTCCCCAACCACTTCCTTGCTGATAAGCTCTCCACCCCAAAATTTAAATTTGCACAGGGATCTATTATGAGAGCTATATGTTAGACACAATGAGAACTATATGTTAGACACAAACCTTTGCTCTTAGCACATTACATCAAAGTTCAACCAACATAAATGCAGTTTGGCCTGAAAGCCTCTCCTGACCACCACCACACATTTAATTCCTCCTATACTGTTTCTGCAACAATCAATCCACCCTTTTTATATCTAAAAATCAAAGTTACTGCTAACACCGTTACTTCTTCTTGCTCAGAAGTAAAGTTTTTGTATTAATAGAAAGTCTCTCTCTCGTGACTGCAGAAGAAATTATTATTTTTTATAGGGTTAGGAGTTCACAAAAAAGGCTAACAACACTTCTCATGGAATGTGCCTAGAAATGGAGGAAGAAAGGGATGCTTTAGGACTGTTTTTTGCTCATATGTCTTGGGAAGAGGAGAAGAATGTTTTGAAGCCAGACAAAAGTAGAAGAATTGACATTTCAGTGGTGTCTTGCTGGTCTTTGGGCAATGAAAAAGACTTTGGTATGTATACTAGCTGGGTGTTCAGAGGCACAACAAATCAACATAAGGCAAAACAGATTACATGCTATACGAATATATGAGAGTTGAATCCTTGCTTGTTAAACAATGCACGGTTAAAAGAAGTATAGAGTGCCTACTAGCCTATCCCTATATATGTATATGTGCCTTGACATTAAAAATGTCAACAAATCAGGACTTGCCTTTATAGATGACATGTTGCTTGCTTATTCTTCTATAATTTTAACTTTAATACAGTAATACCTTCTACCAATTGAGACATAAACTAGGAGGAAAGGCCTGTGATTTTTTGGCTCCCCATCCCACATATTTTTATTTTATTTTAATGATGTTACATTGCCTACCTTCTAATCTTCCAAGAAAGGTGACAATTTTAATGGCAGCAAACATTATTAAAGACAGCAAATTCACATCTGAGTAAAAAATATTTAGGTAAATGACTGGTATTAGTTAATTCTAGGATGTTATACTCCCATATCTATTTGACTTGACTCTGCAGATGCATCAAAAAGTGGACCAGAATGCAAATAATTTATGCAGCTTATCTGTGATTTCTTTATCAGTATTTCTCCCACAGCAATGTTGTCTTGTTGAGGCATTGCCATGTAGTGCTAAACTGTGGTAAGTTTTATATGCTAATGCTGCCAGTATCTGAATATACATTTACCAGACAGTAGCTATGTTTTGACTCAATGCTGACCATGAACCACAGTTAGTCGAATTAGGTGATGCATGTAGCTCAGCACTTCCTACTTCACTCCTTCCTCTCGTGAGTAGCGAAACATTCCATGGGAGTGGTTGGCCTGGCAGTATATCCAAACCAGCATTTGCAGTTTATTTAGCAACAAACTATGATCCAATCACCTTATGGTTTCATTCCCCACATCTGACTAAAGGAGGGAACAAAGTGGGAGTGTTCCAGCTGTGTGAACTAGCACACAGCTCATGTAATTTATCTAACTATAGTTTGTGGCTGCATGTGACATGCAAACAAGACCAATGCAAGGATACGTGATCTCACCCATTACCATAACATCTCTTTTTGGCTACCCTCCACACTCCCCATCCTATCTCTGTCTCAAGTTTCAATCAAGGTACTACTTTACTTTTTTAACCTCTTCTTTCTACCAGCAGTGATTCTGTGATTGGATTGGTTTCTCTTAATGTTCCTGATTTATTGCATTCAATGACCTATTTGACATAGAAAGCAATACCAGTGCAACCAATTTTCCAAGATTTATACCAAGGGATAATTGTATCCCATGGATTGCAGGTGAGGGTAGCCAATGGTCTCAAACCCTCTGTGAGTTAGGGACTTCCTCTGCCTGTGAAGATAGGTTCTGGTGGATAGTGGATGCAACTGTCAAGAAGGTGGTTTCTGCATGTGCTGTAGAGGGAGGTAAGGGGCAGGTAGGGTTCATTAACTGGGGAAGGTAGCCCATGTAGGAGAAGGAAAACGCTTATCCTAAACCTCTGTTGCCTTGCAGGATATCTTTGAGGAAAAGACAAGGCTAAGGAGTAAACCCTATACAAATCCAGAGTGGGGTGCCTAAGATGGCTGCATGGATGTCTTGTATATCTCCTTCTGGCAACTCCTGCAGCCAAGCTGATGCCAAACGTGTTGTTCTGCTTTCCTTTGGACAGCTTCAGTGAGGCCGAGAGGGAGGTTTTGTTATTGGGGCAGCCCAGGAACTCCATACACACTGCTTAGGATTGCATGCTCTGGGGAGGTTACCGGTGCTGCTAATACAGCGGTTTGACTTCACCCCTGGAGGCGCACTCCGTTGTCTCGAGACAGGTGGATGCCAAGAATCCACTTCTCATAGGTTAGAAGCGTTATGCTTGGGTCACGTTTTGTGACTTTTCAGGATTCTTAACCCCTACTTGCATTATTTAGAGGCATGTATGGAGGCTATCCCTACAAAGACGTTAAACATAAATGACTATGAATAATTACAGCAAAGCAAACTTAATTTGATAGCCAGTGTGGTGTACTGGTTGGTGCGCCAAAGGATTTAAATTCCCACATGGCCAGGGAATTCAGTACAGGAGTTTACTTTGGGCCAGTCACTCTCTTGCAGTGCAATCTACCTCACAGGTTTGTTGTGAGGACTCCACGTCTCTCAACAACAATAGGTCTGACTCAGTATAAGGCTACTTCCTGTATTTCCAGCTCCTGCATACAGTGTGTTACAGTAGTCTAAGCAAGATATTATCAGAGTGTGGAGGAGACACAGCTGGCACACCAATCACAACTGGAGAAAAGTACTTGGTGCCAAAGAGCTGCAAGAGCATAGGAGCATAGCAAGGAACAATCTCTAGGCAGGAATCTGATGCTTTAGGGCAGGGTTGGCTGATCTGTTTTCTGCCTTACTTCTAGATAAAATGTGGCACTTCACCTAAGAGCAGAATTTGGAGTCTGAAACAAGGTAGCACCATTTGCTTGGTTATTTTCGTGCTCAATAATGCAGTGATTCTAGCAATATCTGTTTTTGTTTTTATTGTCAATGGAAGAAGTAAATCCATACATACAAACGAGTACTTGCTTAACTTCCTATATTACAACAAATAAAGAAATAATTTGCAGCTATGGAACTCCCATGACTAAACTGACTTAGCTGTGATTCCTGCATTGCAGGGGGTTGGACTAGATGACCCAGGGATGTCTTCCAACCCTACAATTGTTATGAAATACTTCTCAGCTCCTGCTAGCTTTCCTCCACAAATGCTATGTGCTAGTGCTTAAAATAAAAAAGGGTCAATCAGGTTCTACTAGTATCAAATTGGAACCACCTCTTCTGTACAGATGAAGTTTCTACCAAATCATGACTGAATGTATATTGTAAATCTAAACCTTTCATCCAACACCCACCTCTCATCCATGCACTGAGTCTCTACAGTTCTGCCTGGGTAGCTGGCCCTGCATATAAACAGATAGCACATCTGAAAGTACTATCTTAGGAGGTCCTGAACTGCCAACATCTCACCTACTAATATAATTTTGTTTTTCCAAGACTTCATCAGCAGTTCCAGGTGGCTATATTGTTATGTGTACCATAGCCACTATTAGTCTGCTGAGGCAGCATGTGATGCCTGCAACCTTCACACTTGGTCAGCCAAGGGAACAAATGTTCAACAAGCACAGACAGACCCACAACTGTTACTCAAATTTCATATACCAATAGGGCACACAGTGCTCAGCAGTGGACAGTTCCCACACTTGAACAGACTTCTTCTATGGGTCTAAGCTCTACCTTTGTCTCCTCAACCAACAACAAAGTAGATTATTTTTCTTTCTGACCATCAGATCTGGATTCCAAGACGCCAGTTACTGACGTTATCATTGTCAATAACATCAACAGTGCTAATGAGAAAATGCAATACAGTACTGGTTTATTGAAAAAACACAACACACACACACACACAAAGTCCATATTAGAGGAGGAGGAAGATTTCCTAAAGCATGTGTCTAAGGCATGAATCCCTTTGCTGCAGCAGCCTTGTGTGGGTGTTGGCAGCACGATTCTGCCACCCGTGTGAGACCAGCAACATGAGTCATGTCCTATGGACAGGGATGATGCAAGTTGTACAACATCTGGAAGGTCACATGTTTCTCACCCCTGCTTTAGAATTATCTTCTATTAGTAGGGTAGGGAAGCTGAAAATAATGCCAATATATTTCACATCAGGCAACCAATGCACTTCTTTGGTTTCGATAGTACACGAGTAGGTGAGTCTAAAAAGCCCAGGACATGAAATTTCATGGCTAGTGTTCAAAATTAGCCAGGTGCCAGGCACATTTTGGACCTGGTGCGGGTCCAATTGTGACCATGCGGAGATCTCTGGATGCCAAGATGGTGATTGAAGAAAGCAAAAGGTGACTTAGAGAAGGATATGAAATATTTTCCTTGAAACTTGAATTAGTTTCATTCTGGATTGTTTTAGTTGATGTTTTAATGTGTTGTAAAATGCTTCTAGATTTGTTCTTTGAAATATAAAGCGGTATAGAAATAGAATGAAAAATAAAAATCCCATGGAGGGGATGGAACAGTGCCTAGACATTCCTTTGTGGCAGCTGCAGCCTAGGTTTAAGGTGCCATTTGAAGATTGCATAATATATCTGAGTTTCTATCACTGTTCATGGCCCTCTAGAGGCTATGGTGGCTCATTTACCAGAAGTAATGTATTTAGCATTAACTCTGCAAGTATATACTAGATTCTGGCCAAACGAAGCCGCCTAGAGCAAAATATAAATCAGGAAGCTTAGTTTGGTCAGAATTGATTATACACTTCCAGAGTTAATGCTAAATACATTACTTCTGGTAAATGAGCCATCATAGCTGCTAGAGGGCCATGAAAATTTGTTTCCGAGGCTTTTTAGACTCCTCTACCCATGTACTATCTGAAAACAAAGGAGCACATTGGTGGCCAGATATGAAATTGTTACTAGATCTCCTACCCCACGATATTCTTATTCACATATTGGAACATACAGTGGTGCCTCGCAAGACGAAATTAATCCGTTCCGTGAGGCTCTTCGTATAGTGGTTTTTTCGTCTTGTGAAGCAAGCCCATTGACAGCTTAGCGGATTAGCGCTATTAGCGGTTTAGAGGCTTTTAGCGGATCAGCTGATAAGCGGCTTATCAGCGGATCAGCTGATAAGCGGCTTAGGGCTTAGGAAAAGGGGGGGGGGGAAGGGAAAAAACCCCGCAGGAACTCGCAAGACATTTTCGTCTTGCAAAGCAAGCCCATAGGGAAATTTGTTTTGCGAAGCGCCTCCAAAACGGAAAACCCTTTCATCTAGCGGGTTTTCCGTCTTGCGAGGCATTCGTCTTGCGGGGCACCACTGTATTTGAGTCTTCTAGGTCTCATAAGAAAGATGATATCAGAAGCTCCCAGAGCATTTTTCTGTTTGGTTTTTCTTTTGGGGGCAGTGCAGGGGGGGGGGGGAGAACTAGCTCTCCTAGCTCTCATTATAACAGCCTTACCATGCCCGTACCAAAATAGCGCTACTCCTGCCCAGTCCGCCAAATTGTGTTACCTTGGTAACACTTGAATTACTGTGTCAAGATTGCAGGACTTCCTTCACAGTGCAGTAAAAGATAGATTATTTGTGGTCTGTTCATAAAGATATGATTTCGTGGTGGCATCTGATTTTCTTGGCCTCTGGAAAGAAGTATATCTAACAATAGGCAGAGCAGTGCCCTCATAGCATTGTAGTTTCAAGTACTTCTTAAACACGTGTGTCAGAGTCACCCGTGGTCCCAGCTCACAAGAGACCAAGTCCACTCCAGCTTATGTACAAAAGCATTTATTGAAGAACGTTATTAGCTTTACATCCGAGGTCTGTGACTCTACGTCTGTTACCCTTAGACCGCTGAAGTCCCCTCTGAGTCCGTCCCGCCTCGACACCAGTTTAAGAGGCTTGTACTGGTCCACCTCTTTCTCTCTTTCCTTTTCCGCAGGGTCTTTCTGCCCCCCTGTGTTCTCTCCCTTCGGGACTCTCCAGAGGCTGAGTCCTCTGCCGCCTCCTCCCCCCTCCTTCGGGCTTTGGGACCAGGCTCCTCCCCAGGACTCTCTTCATTTCTCTTTCCTCATCTGCGTCTCTCTCCCTGAACCCCTGACAACGTGGTTGTCTCAAGTTGTTCTCTTGATAAAAAACCATGTTATTCACTCAGCCAACCATCAGATTCTATTAATTCCCCTGTGATCTTCACTTTCTTACACTTTTGAACCCTAAAAAAGATATCAAAAAATCACATAAATTCATCTACCCAGATTCTGTACTTCACACTTTATTGTTTTCTCTAAGAAAGAGGTTGGTTCTGTGGCCTTTTGATGCTTGTCCCAGCTCTATATAATTTAATTTAAGAGTTTCATTACAAGGAAATTGCTATGAATTACACTTCAATTAAAGGGAAAGAGGAAAAATGAAATATTGCACGTATGTTATGCTATAGGTCAAGTGGCCCCAACGTATTTTCAAAGTAATATAAAACAACAGCTATTTTATTGATACAGAAAGCTGAATTGCAGGCGTATATAAAGATATATAAAGATAGCACTGAAATTCAGAAGATGCCTGAATTTCAAACTGTCTAAATTGACTGGCAGTGGTTCTCTGGGGTTTCAAACAAGACCCTTTCCCAGACGTACCTGGAGATCGAACCTTGGATCCTCAATATGCAAAACATGTGTTCTATTCACTGAGCTACCCCCAACCCCCAAATAAAATGATGTAAAAATAAACAGACACAAATAAATAACTGGGAAAGGGCTCCTTAGTAGAACATGATTTGCATACAAACTGTTGCAAGTTCAATTTCTGGTGCCTCTAGGTAGAGCTAGTTCTATGCTATTGGTTTTTTTAATAATAGTTTGCTGTTTTGTGGCCCCATTTTGAGTTGAATTTTAGGAAAGAAATATTTCCAAAAAATGGCATTAGGAATCACTGTAGGCTCCAAATTCCATCTTCATATAGCTGTAAGCCTATGCTACAAACAGTCCTTAATAAAGAACATCTAAAAAACCCAAATTCTCACCCATTTTAAAAGATATGACTTAATTGAAGATTTAAGCCCAATTGCATATATTTAATATGCTCTTAGAAGTGCAGAACAATAAGATGAAAATCAGTCTTTTGAAGAAGAAAAATAGGACAGCACACAGCACAGGACTTTCACCCACAAGTTTCTGTAGATCAAGTACAATGGTACCTCTGGTTGCGAACGGGATCCATTCCAGAGTCTCGTTCGCAATATGAAAAGAACGCAACCCACAGCGGCGCGTCTGCGCATGCGCAGGTTGCAATTTGCCGCTTCTGCAAATGCCCTTGGTGTCATTTTGTGCATCTGCACATGCGGCGAAACCCGGAAGTAACCCTTTCAGGTACTTCTGGGTCGCCATGGGACGTAACCTGAAAGAACATAACATGAAGCGGATGTAACATGAGGTATGACTGTATCTGTGTTCACAGGAAAGTTTAGCAACAGAGAAACACTACAAGGCACACATACCAATGGGTGGGATTTCACCCTTCAGCGGGTGCTTGTATGTGTGAGAACTGCACATTTCTTAGCTGAGTCAGGACAACTTCCTGGCAGTATTCCTTGAGGGTCACATATGACTAATTGAAGTATAACTTTCAAAAACAATTTAATCCCAACATATAAGACTGCATAGATGGAAGAATCCCATCTACAGTAGGAGCGCCTATTCCCTGTCCCAGATCACATGATAATTATTTGGATTAAGCTTCTCAGCTTGTTCCCCCACCCAACCCCTGAATCCAATCCATCACATATTGACTGAATAAGCACACTAAGACTTCAGGGCCAAGGTCTGGTGGGTAAATGCAGGTGTCTCCAAACACTAAATGATCCCACACAAGGGCCAAACCCGACAGTGCAGGGGAAAGACATCTAACAGTGTAGGCTGCCCAAGAAGTATATATTAGTGGTTATCATTTTAACTCACTACAAAGAGCAGAATTTCTCAGCACTTAATCCAGAAGATCCCATAACTTAGATTCATAGAATACAGTGGTACCTCGAGTTACAAATGCCTCAGGTTACAAAAGCTTCAAGTTACAAACTCCGCTAACCTGGAAGAGTTACCTCAAGTTGAGAACTTGAGATGAGAATGGAAATTGTGTGCCGGCGGCGCAGCAGCAGCAGCAGCAAGAAGCCCCATTAGCAAAAGCACGCCTCTAGTCAAGAACAGTTTCAGATTAAGAATGGACCTCTGGAACGAATTAAGTCCATAACTAGAGGTACTACTGTAATAGACTTGGAAGGGACCCAGAGGATCATCTAGCCCAGGGGTGTCAAACTCAAATTCATCGGGGGCCGCATCAGCAGTTTGGTCACCCTCAAAGGGCCGGTTGTATCTGTAGGACTATGTGTCCACTCTTTATTATCACTTTCCCATCTCTCCTTAAATTGCCTTCCCTCTGCATCAGCTCTGCCTCCGCCACTTCCACCGCCCCCCAAGACCTGGTCCCTCTTCTTGCGCTTGTACTTGTCCTTGTACATCTTGTTGTGGTGCCTCTTGCACATCCAGGGCTTGCGCTGCTTGGCCACTTGCGTGGTGGTCTCACTGCAGCCTTTGTAGGCGCAGCTCTTGCAGCCACCTCCTCCTCCTCCTCTCCCCCCCGACTGGGCGCCGCCCTCCTCCTCCTCGTCCAGATCCTCCAGGACTCCGCCGGGGCTGCTGGCGCTGTCGCCTCCGCCCCCGGCGCCGTCCGCGTCGCCCGCCGCCGCCGGGCCCAGCTCATAGAAGACCATGAGGCCCAAGGGCGCCTCCGAGGCCCCCCGCAACGGTGGCTGCAGCTGCTGCACCACCTGGGGCTGCAGCAAGGCGGCCACCACCTCCCCGTCCCCGCCGCAGGGCTGCATCACCAGCAGCGTGAGCAGCTGCGGCAGGGAGGGGGAAGGCGACGATGAGGAGAAAGCGGCCGAGCTGCCGCTTGTGTTCCCGGAAGGCTCCGTCCCTCCGGCAGGCCTCGCAGCCAGGGCCTCCCACAGGGCCCCTCGGCTGCCACAGCAATGGCAAACGGGCGCCACGGGCCAGGCGCTGACAGGTTGCCGGCTATTACGCACGCGCAGGGAAGGCGGTGCGCACGCGACCTCCGCCTCCTTTCCCCGGAAGCTCATTTAAGCGCGCAAGCGCAGAGGCGGCGACAGCGGGGCTTCCCCCCAATCCTTCCCTGCCTGCGCATGCGCGTTGCACGCCCGACGTCACGCATGTTCAAAAAAGGCCGCTAGGGTAAGCGATCTCCTTTATGATATTGGAGTTAGCGGGAGGATTCGTTGCGCGCATGCGCCGTCTCGTTGGCAGCCTGTTCGATGGGCGGGTGGGAAGCGACTGGGCTTCTAATAGCGGCTACACGGCTACATGACGAGGTCTGGCGGGCCGGATTCGGCCCGCGGGCCTTGTGTTTGACACCCATGATCTAGCCCAATCTGAACATGCAGCTGTCCCATACGGGGATTGAACCTGTAACCTTAGCATTATCAGCACCATGCTCTAATCAACTGAGCTATCCAACTGTGTCACTGCAATCTCATGATCAGCTAACCAAAATGTAGATACAAGGCAAAGGAGTTAGTCGCATACAACTACCCCTCTTCAGAGGTACCCCTGGCAAGAAGCTGTATTGGCGCCCCCCACCCCACCCCACCATGTTTATGTGACCCAAGTACACAGGCTTCCAGAATGGAGTGAGGGAGAGGCAAGACCAGAAGTTGCACTCCAAAACATCTGGAAGGACCAGGTTGGCAAAGGCTGGCTTAAGGCGTGTGTGCAGGAGGCACGGGCACAGAAAAGCACAGGAGCTTTTCAATCCAATCTAATTTTCAAAGAACATCAGGTGTTTAGGATGGTGGTTTTAGGAAAGATCAGCTGTCCTTGAGGCTTGCAAAACAGAGTTATGTAGCCATCTGTTTCTGCCCTATTTCTTCCATCATTGATATAAAGCCTTCATCATTTTGAGCATGTCTGCAAAAAAGGTTGGACACCTCTGCAAACTATTTCAACTTTAGAGTAAACTAGCATAGATTGTTAAAATTACTATAACGTTAAATGACCATGAGCTGTATGTAAATCATTGATTCATTGGGAGTGGTGGAGCTCTGTGTTATATACAGAGATAGACAGTGAAATCCTATGTCAGTCTAGTCAGAAGTTTCTTTATGTCCAGGGGGTCTTACTCACTTGTAAGTATGTCTAGGTTTGCACTGTTAGGTTGAAATCCTATACACACTTTCCTGTAAGTAAGCCCAATGAACTCAAAAGCATTTATTTATGTGCAGATGCGCAAATGATGGGGTTGTACTTAGTCTTTTGTAGTCTTACAAAACCAGGGAGTGGGTGGTGCTGTAGTCTAAACCACTGAGCCTCTTGGGCTTGCTGATCAGAAGCTTGGTGGTTCAAATCCATGTGATGGTGGGAGTTCTTGTTGTTCTGTCCCAGTCACTGCCAACCTAGCAGTTCGAAAGCATACCAGTGCAAGTAAATAAATAGGTGCTGCTGCGGTGTGAAGGTAAATGGGATTTCTGTGTGCTCTGGCACTCATCATAATGTCCCATTGAAATGGTTTAGTCATGCTGGCCACATGACCCAGAAAGATGTCTGTGGACAAACACTGGCTCCCTCAGCCTGAAGCGAGATAAGCACCGCACCCCATAGTCCCCCTTGAATGGACTTAACCATCACGGGGTCGTTTAGCTTTACCTTAGTCTTACAAAAACACAGAAATCAGTGTTGGACTAGGACCTGGTAGACCAGAGTAGAAATCCCCACTTGGCCATGAAGCTCACTGGGAAACCTTGGGACAGTCACAGTCTCTCAGCCTAGTCTTCCTCAAATGGTTTCTCTGAGCATAAAATTTGGTGGGGGTGGGGAGAGAACCATGTACACCTTCTTGGAGGAAAGGAGATGATATAAATTTAATATATATGCTAATTAAACATGCATATTAGGTATACTCCAATTAGCAGATGTGTGGATATAAGAACGCAAGGCCAAGAAAAATTATCTTGAAAATGGGAGCGAGAACTACAACATGGGATGGTAGAATCAAAGTGACTTATAAAAGGGGCGTAAGTAAAAAGGGCAGATGAAAACTTAAATGAGTTTTTAATGTATTACGAAAAGAACACAAGACATGGGTGTCTTAATGCATTCAATGAAAACCTCAACATGTCCTGGATTATAACATGCTATATAGATTTGTAGACAGCTTGTAGAAACTCTTAACAGCACACAAAAATAAACTAGGAGTAGAAATGTATTTAAAGTAATACTTTAATGACCCTAAAAATGAAGTAAAGGAGGCTCACAAGGAAAAATTCTCATTCCCTTCCTCCTGCTGCAGCTGCCTGAGAGGTTTGAGGACCCTCCTGACCAATATAGAAAAACAAAAACTTTCCTTCCATGAATTTCCTTCTTAGAAAGTTGGATTTTAGATTACTCCCTTCCAGCAGCCCCCAATGGTTCATCCCCCATTCTTTTTGTTTGGAGGGGGTGTCCCTGACCCTCTAGAGAGGTTCCCCCCCCAAAGGCACAAGTGACCACAGTAAGGAGGAAGGCATGGAGATCTTTCCTTCCATAAACTGCCTTAAGTTAACTTGTCACAGAATTCAAGTCTAAGATTTCATTCTTGTCAAATGGTTCACTGTATTTCAGAACTATAACACACTCCATTGTGAGCTTTCTATTGAAAACAATGAGTTAAAAATTATGAGTTCCTGCTATCAAAACTAAAACGATCAAGACTAACACAAAGATGTTGTTGCATCTGTATGTTAAGGTTGACTAGGTCCATGTTGTTTCAACAGACATTCCAGAGATGTCTTATACTGTATAATGAGTTGTAAACTAGCACCCACTTTCTAAACATATAATACATTAACATATGAAGGGTCAATCAAGGCTTAAGCATCCACTCTTTTCATAACTGTTCATTGGCATGTTCATTACATTCTCCTGTCACCAGACAGTGGAGTGATCTTTTGGTAAACACTACATCTTCTTTCAGTAAACACTTCATCATCAATGTGAACCAAAGGAAAATTGGATTCATAGAACTGTAGAGTTGGAAGGGACTATTTAGTAGTACAACCCCCTGCAATGCAGGAATATGCAGCTGTCCCATATGTGGCTCAAACCTGCAACCTTGGCATTATCAGCACCACACTCAGTCTAACCAACTGAGCTATCCAGGATACCCGCTACCCCCCATTTCAATCAGTTGCCTGACTCCTTTCTTCTCTCATATTGCACGTGCAGAAATGCAAGTTACTGTGCTATACATCCCTGGCCTTTCCAGTTTAACCTTTACTAGAAGTGCTACTTGTTCTTCCTCTCCCAGCTGCTAAACGCATCAGATTATGTTCTCACTCACACATTCTAGAAAAAGAGAAGAGAAAGTGGAGCCAGAGTACTCTGTCACAATTCTCCAGCGTGGAAGGGGAAAACCAAGCAATGCTACAATAGCTACAAAGAGTGCCATGAGTAAATAGGCAGCAGAAAGAGGGTTAAACGGGCTTCTGTCCTTGCCACTTGCCTGGTTGCCTGAGGACAAATGCTATTCTATGCAGACAACCAGTTATGTGGCAAGCTACCTGTCTGGAACAGGAATAGGTATTTACCTGCACACCCAACAAAAATGGTTAGTTGACAAGACACTACAGCCAGAATAGTGAGAACCTGCCTGTCAAAACCACAGCTACTGCTTTCACACAGTCTGCAAAACTGTAAAAGTGAAAACTGTTTTGTTTTGTTTTAAAAAAAGACAATTTAGAAAATGATGTGGTTTAAAGTAATGCATGTTTTAAATGTTTCAAAATATCCAGCATTTGAGAAAGACATAGCTTTTTGGGACCATGACCACAATTTAATACATGAAAGATACTGGCATAGCAGTAAATTTTTGTAGCTTTTCACAGTTGTTAAGATATAAGGCAAGAAGTAAAAGTTCAAGTAAAAGCAGTGAGTAGAATATTTTTCTGCAAAGTCCAGTTAACAGAAACTGCTAAGCAGTTAAACCTTTTATTAATGTGCAACCTTCCTCTTGTGCTTATGAAATCAGCAGCAACATAATCAATGATGTTCACTCTTAAAATACTTTAAGACTAGAACAACTTTACTGTACTTATTTTAGGCTGCCTATCTGCATAATAAAAGAAATCCAGGTTTGTGGCATTGCCTCTAAATAGTAAATTTTGAAACCAGAATCGTACTAATTTCTTAGAAGTTCACACTTGCAAACATTTAAAAACCTTCTGTAGGTAGCTCCTAAGTAGTCACCAACAATAGCAGTCTGGAAGGGATAAATCACTCAGCTATACGAATAGAGGTATGTTGAGTAAAACAGACTACTAGTAAGAAGTTAAGATAGCAACATACGGACATTGGTTAAGGAAGTTAATTGACACTATACAGTCAGCAAACTCCCCTTGTGTTCATTTGAACACGATGGGAAAGACTAGTATAGCACACAGGTACAAGCTAGAAAACTCAACAACCCTGAACAATAGAGCTCTGTGGCACAATGGGTCAGAACTAGAGGCGATAAAAAGTAAGTGAATGTACACAGGCAGAAATTGCAAGATTCTTGTCAATTTGCCTAAGCGAAATAGTCTCTGGGGAGGTAGCACACAGATACTCAAATGTAGATAGAACTATTAACTCTCATTGTCAGTCATGATAAACTGACAATACTATTCAGAACTGTTTGCCTTCTTTGAATATAGCAAAGTACCAAACAACCAAGCAGCAAGCCTGAGAACGACCACAGAATCAGAGCGATCTTCATGAATCATTAAAAAAGAAAATCTATGAATGACATTGCAAGACTAACTGCTGACACTGTAAGTCCTAGCTACAAATGAAGGCCCATTTTTAAATAGAGTGAAGCAGCAAAAACTCAACACACACCGTATATATATACACAAACCACCGAAAAGATAAGGGACATTTTCTTTGGGCTCCATATGATAAACAACCAGATAAAAAGTTATGTACATTATGACATTTTAATGTTTAAGGTCACTGGTTAATAGAATTTCAACTCAGCTTCATAAAGTTTGCGTCAAACCAAAGTTAAGGATATGGATTTTCATAAAATCCACTTGGTTTCCAGTTTAAAGGTTCTAGTAACTTCACAAAGTTACTAAGCATTGCTATAAGCAAGATACTACTAAGGAAGATGACTCACATCTGTTTTGCAGATTTATTTGATGTGTTTCTTCTTCAAGAATGTCTGTTATCTTTTCCTCCAGTGGCTAAACCCCCTGACTTAAAATCATTTGCTGCTCTTCACAGTGCTTCAAAGACCACTACCAGACATTTTATTAAGTCCTGAAGATGCTTCAGAATGGCAGGTGAAACTTCAAACGGGTACAGTGGTGCCCCGCAAGATGAATGCCTCGCAAGACGAAAAACTTGCTAGACGAAAGGGTTTTCCGTTTTTCAAGGCGCTTCGCAAGACGAATTTCCCTATGGGCGTGCTTCACAAGATGAAAACGTCTTGTGAGTCTTGAGAGTTTTTTCCCTCCCCCCCCTTTTTCTAAGCCGCTAATAGCCGCTAAGCCGCTAATAGCGCTAATCCGCTAATAGGGGTGCTTCGCAAGATGAAAAAACCGCAAGACGAAGAGACTTGCGGAACGAATTAATTTCGTCTTGCGAGGCACCACTGTACTGCATATATAAAATGAAATGCTTGACTTTTTTGATAAATGCTCTTCAGGGACTCTGTAAACAGACACCTATAAAACTATATTTTTTACGGGTTGACAACATGGGTAACCAACATGGTGCCCTTCATGCACTCTTGGGTTTCAACTCCCACCTGTCCACTAGCCACATTGACTGAGGCTGCTGGGAATTGGAGTCCAACAACCTTTGCTGGGCACTAGTTGTCTATCCATGATTTACAGCGTCCCTGAAAACTATTTATCAAAACATGCTGGGCAATTTGCATGCTATCAATACATCTTTATTTCCAAGTACCAAAATGAGGCTGGGGGTGGAGGTTGGAGTAGCATGTTCTACTCTTTGATGCTGCCCTCCTTTCCTTTTTGCTGCATCAGTAACCAAATCCAAAACCACTTCATGTATTTTCTCAGTATGCAGGATTCTCGGGAATTTTGTTTTTAAAAATGCCACACAGTTCAACCCTGCTGACATTACACTACCTCCACAGAACAAGCTTTAAAAGGAATCCCGAATTAATATTTTGGATTTTTCAAAAAAAATAATTAAAAAAAAATGCAGTGATGTCCAGAAATCTCAAAAGACCTTTTTTGTTCCTTTGCTTGTTTTTGAAAGAAATCACTTCTGCAGCGGGTGCAAGGTGCAATCTGACAGCTGCTCAGGGTAGCCAAGGTAAATATTTTAAGAGATGAGCTTCTTAAAAGAAGCCAGGTCCAACTTTGGGCTGCAGATGGTGGTGCCTGCAGCCAGCCAGCCAGCCTTGCCTTGCCTTGTGCGGGCGGGCGGGATCCTCCAGCTCAGCAGGGACAGGACTAGAGCTCCCTCCCCATCTCCCAACACACAAAAACAAAAGCGGGATTAAAAAACCCCCAGCAACTTTACCTCACTGGCAAATGCATGCGCCGAGCTTCGGCATTTTACTACGGCCCGGGTCACAAAGCGAGGAGAGAGAGATGGAGGGAGAGGGAGAGAAAGAGAGCCAGGCCCAGAGGCGGCAGGTCCCCACAGCCGGGTGGAGCAGCCAACAGGGCCGGCCAGTGAGTTGGCAGCCCGGCTGGGAGGGGACGAGCCAGAGCACCGGGAGAGGAAAAGGGGGAAGGAGGAGAACTACGCACACGGAGGGACCCCAAAAAGAAAGAGGGAATGAAGGAGGGTGGGCAGGGGAAGAGACACAGAAAGCCAAGTAACTCAGGGGATGCCAATAGTACCCAGAAACTTCAGCACTGATTTCCGACTGAGGCGCTTTGTGGGGCAGGAGGGGAACCGCTGACAACTTTGGGAAAGACCCGGCGAAGGGTTAAGGGGTCGTCGTCCCCTCACCAAACACACACAGAGGGGGGAAAAACCCCTACCCCTCGCCCCAGGGGGAGCACGGAGGAGGAGCAAGAGGGCGGCCCCGAACCAGGTGTGGGCACGTGAGAACCAAGCCAGCGGAGGGGCATTTAATGAAACATCTGGGGAAGAGGTGGGCAGAGGCGGCCCCACGGGGAGGGTGGCCGGGAGGGAGGAGGCAGCGTTTCTCCTCTCCCGCCGCCGCCGCCGCCTCCCCGCCCGCCCGCCAGCCCTTCCCTTTGCTTCCTTCCTTCCCTTCCCCTCACCTTCTTTCTCGGCCCGGGCCGCGTTCAGGAGCAGCGCCACCAGCAGCCGCAGCGTGACTCCGAGCCAGGGGGCCGCCGCTACCGACCGGCTCTCGGCCGCAGGGACCGAGGGGGACCCGGAGGAGGAGCGAGGACGGGGAGCCGCTTCCCGCTTCAACGCCGCCGCCATCGCCGTCGTGTTGCCGCCGTTGTTATTGTTTGCTTGGTGGTGGTGGTGGTTGTTGTCGCCTCAGCTCGCCGGGGATTCCGTCGCCGTCTGAGGGGGCCCGGCTTGGCCCGCGAGGCAGTTCTCGCCGCGACTGTGTGTGTGTGTGTGTGTGTGTGTGTCTTTCTCCCCTCCCTCTCTCGTTAGGGCGCGTGCGGGAGCCAGCCGCTGCACTGGGCGGGTGCGAGCGCTCGGCGCGCGCACATCGCACGCGCTTCCTCCTCTCGCTCCCCCACTCTTTTCGCTCCTCCCCCCCCCCACTCCGCCTCGCGCGTGAAGGGGCGTCGCTCCGCTACGCTCACACACCTCCTATAGGCAACCAATAATAAAAATAATAATAATAATAAAATACTGAGATTCGACCATCTTTAATAAGGGCAGGGTCCTTCCGCTATGTGGTTGTTTTTTTACAAGCTACGTTAGGAGCCGCCATTTTTGATCAGGGCACGGAGTTCACAGTACGGTGAGCAACAGGGAGAGCGTGAGCGGCGTGGCGGAAGGCCCCGCTTTACGCCTCTCCGAGCTAGGTTGACAGAGCTGAAACCTCCCCTCGCCATCTTTGGTAAGGGCATAGGCAGTTCCATTTTAATACGGGGAGCCCCTTTGAGATTGGCTGAAGCAGTGCTCGGTGGAAATCTCACCATTTGCAGAAGATTTACGAGTCTGAATCACGGCTAGATTAGAGGAGCGCTGTTGACACAGATTGCTCTCTCTCTCTCTCACACACACAGGCGGTGACTGTCTAGGTCGTGTGTAATTTTACGGACTCCCTCGAAAGGAGGCGGATTCTACTTCCTCGGAGGTTTTTAAGCAGAGGTCGGGTTGTCATCTGTCATGGATGCTTCAACTGAGATTCCTGCATTGTATGGGGTTGGACTAGATGGTCCTTGGAGTCCCCCCAACTCTAGGATCCTATGATTCTCAATGGTGCTTGCAGGTCTCTGGACACGCAATATCTCCTACTGCCCATCTCCAACATTGCGCAAACAGTCTATCTCCTTAAATGAGATAAGAGACTAATTGCCTGTAAAATTCCATAGGATATGTGCAAGGGTAGCCTTGTACCTATGTGCACACTTAATTCCTATGTGTAGAATCAGTCTGCTATTGCCAGCACAAAAAAACAAAATTCCTGCATATTAAACACCAATAGTGCCTATTAAACACCAAAAGTGCAACCTTATTCATGTTTTTTTTTTTTTTTATAAAAGTAAATCCTATTGAATTGTTGCACTCCCATCACTAACCAAAATAAATCAAATCATTCGTTCATATTGGATTGTTGCAGTGAGACTATCATATTTCACCTTGGGGTACAAATTGAGACATTATGACCCTATCGGGTATACATGTTTTAGTTTTCATTTGTTGTCTAGCATTGATTTGAATGCACACTCCTGCTTTTTAAGCTTCCTCTCATCTTTCATTTTCATTCTTGCTCTGTTACTTGGGATTTGTTATTAAGCACATTGGCACAAGTCTCTTAGGTTCTCCTTTGAACTCCAAACTACTCCACATTGGATTGCATAATTAGCTGGCTCCCACAAGTTGATGCTGTAACTCATCATCCTCAGTTGGCCTTATTGCTCATACGCATTCTTTGCCCTGAGCATGTCCTGTCTGAAGGAAACCATCAAAGCTTTCCCAAGTACGCCTAGTAAGCATCTTTCTAAGGCCACCTACTTCTTTGAGATTCAAAACTTTCTCACATTTTTCTACAGCAGCTAACTCAATCAGCACAGGCTGATCTTAAAAAAACCACAGATGTGCAGAAGGTAGACTGCTATATTTTGATAGATCTCTGGGTGGCTGTCAATAGATCACAAAATATATCCATCTCCCAGTTATTTAACAGCCTCACCAACGTGACTTTTCTCACTTAAATAAGCTGCTCAAATGGAAAAAGCTAATCAGGATTAGATTTTTGGGGCAAACCAGTTCTGGTCACTATACTGGGTGCTGTTCTGGGTACTGAAAATGATTTCCTAGGCTCGAGATGTGTGGGGAGTTCTGTTCTTTAAGTCTCAACTGTATCATTTGAGTCTGGTTAGTAGGAGGGCTGTAGCTCAGTAGTAGAGCATCTGCTTTGCATGCAGAAAACCCAGGTTCTGTTCTGGGCAATTCTAAGTAGCACTGGGAATGTCCCCAAATTATAACCACAGAGAGCTATGTGGACAGTACTGAGCTAGCTCAGCCAATAGTTTGACTTAGTGTAAAGCAGTTTCCTATATTCCTATGCTCTTAGATCTTGAAATTCTACTATAAAACAAGGTAAATCAACAAGCCTGATCACCCTAACCTAAAGGATGTAACTTTTAAAAAGACGAAGCAAACAGTTGAATAGTCTCCTAGGCGGTTTCAAATAAAGGCAGAGGACCCTATGGAGTCTATACAATTTGTGCTCAGAATCTGTTGTCTACTCTTACCCCTTCCTTCAGTAGCTCTGGACTCCTTCAACCTTTCACACATCATTTCAGTCTCTCTATTAGTCACACAGCACTCCCTGTCTTTAGGATACTTACATATAAGCCAACCTGATATTTTATTTATTTCCAAGAAAACTGATGTGAACATTCTCTTGCCTATGCCTTCCCTCCTTGATCTGTTAGAGCATTAATGGGCATTCTTTGATACCACATCACCACAAACCAGTTGCTGTCACCTGAGGCTTCATCACACTAATATCTTTGTTTACAAAGAAGAAAGGTAGCTATGTTGGCTCATGAGTAAGAAACCAATCCATAGGATAGCAATACCTTTTTTAGAATTAATGTTACCAAGCCGGATGTCACCAAACAGTGAACAAGTTTTTGAGTTCCGGTTTGTAACTGGATGCTAAGCAATTTATGCATGTGTATGTGTGTAACCTGGATTGATATTAAAGCCATAAAGTTTGCATTGGTCTTGATCTTACAATGGAATGTGTGAAGACATAGCAGGTTGAATACATTGGGCTCTCGTAGGCGCTATACTGGTTTCCTGTACATTGTGATATAGGGATGAAGAAACATAATGGCTGATTCCCCATTTTTCAAAACATAAAATCTAGAACTGTCTCCCACCTGAAGCAAAATACAGATCCCCTTTGGCAAAGAGCAGCAATAAATGTAGAAATGGCATTTTTTAAATATTGGCAAACCACAATATTATTTTTTAATGGACAGTCTCTTGTCACTTTCAGAACTGTCACTTTCAGGGGTTTAATTCTCACATAGCATAGGGGCCTATTGAATTCTTTGATCTCTGATAGTGAGTGGGGTGAGGGAAAAGCTATCTTTGAACTCATGTCCTGTGCTTAAACTTTTGCATGACTGGGCCTGGTAGTGGATGATCTGTACTATTTTCCAACCAGAAAAGTATTGTATTGCTTTGCAATTATACAAGTCTACATCAGATATATCGGATCAGCTGTCTGTAACCAAGACCATCTCAGCAGCATTAGTTAGCTTCTAGCAATGTTTAAAAAATAAATCCAACCCAAACAGTTAAGTTGGGGAAAGGCAAAGACCAGGAATGCGGTGGTACCAGCGTTGGCGGATCAGAGCATTAAGAAGTTAGAAAGGTGCCATAATCAGTGTCAGTCCATTTGTCTGTCTGACTCAATGCCATCTAACTGACTCTTCAGGGTTTCAGACAGGAGACACTCCCAGCCCTAGATGCAGATGTCAGGGATTGACCTTCTGCTTGCAAAACACATGTTGTGCTGCTGAGCTATAACAATATTTGGAAGGACTGGTAGAAAGCAGCTCAAAGCCCAGTGATAGTATTAAAAAAAGGTGTCCTGAGTTATATTGCAGTACTTTCTAAAACATGCCTTTTCAAGTGACTCAAGGTTTTTCCCTGACAAGGGACTCAAGGCATCTTACAGATAAAAATAAGAACATTTGTTTTTAGGACACAATGCCTTCTGGAAACATTTATTTACAGACACTTGGGAGGGAGCCCTCTGACCACAGTGATCATTACTTCTGAGTAAGCATGCGTAGGGTTGCTCTGCACATACAGTAAATGATTGTCATGCCTAGAAACTAAGGTGGCCTGATGCGAAAGAGGAGAGTGTTTCTGTATCTTAGACAGTTGTGTCAAAGAAGAAATCTCAGCAGGTGGGCTTTGTAGGACAACTTAACCTTGCTGAAATCCACTCTTTTGCAAGAGTTAAAGCTGCAAAAGGTCCTATTCCCCTCACCAGCTACGCATATGTATTCTTGTTTGGAGGGAGGAGGCCATGACATGTTTTTATGGATATGCCTTTGGGGTTACATCCACATTTCTGTATGGTATGCATGTCTAAAATTCCCTGAAAATTATCTCCCAGATTGCATGTATGGTGTGGCACTTAAACCAATTCCTCACATTTAAATTGCCTCCCTTACCTGCCTTCATGGTGGTTTCATGAGGAGGTTGTTGTTTTTTATTTAAGGTCACTTAAACATGAAAAAAGTGATAGCGATGGAGGATCCTTAGGTCACCCTTGAGTGAACTTGAGAAATCCTCACCTGTTAGCCACTCACTCACTCCCTGCAAAACTGACAGGGTGCTTAAAGTGGATTAGGGGTAATTTATAGTGAAGTGGTGTTGAACAAAAAACAATCTCTCAACCATGCAATGCTGTACATATCTACTCAGAAGCAACTCCCATGAAATTCAGCAGACACCCCCCCCCCCGGTAAAATAGGTTTGTTAACCCTTATTCCTTCCTTATCGTGCTCACAGTTCTAGTTGCTGATCACTTAGTTCAGGATGAATTTTTCAAAACCAGGATTGCCTTTAAAATGCTTTATTTTAAGGGCAATCCTGGTTTTGAAAAATTCACCCTGAACTAGGGTTGCTCTTGTTTGGGTAGAGCTGGGGGGTCAGGTAGATGGAAATTTGGAGTACTGACACCTTTGGGGGTGATCAGCCTCCCTTCAATTTCAAAACCAAATAAACCAGAATTGTCCCTATTCTAAAAATAAGCCTGTCTTCACATGCAGTGGAATTCACTGCCTCCGTGCAAGGGAAATCAGGACACTACATTTGAAGAAGGCTGAGATGAGAAATCATATTGCTTGTAATTACAACCAAATTATCATTGCAGCTGCCAACAGCTCTGCTGTATAAAGTATGTGAAAAGTGGGCTTGTAAACCAGATGTAAATCTCTTAGTAGGAACAAGTCCTATGAAGGGCTGAACCCATGTAGCTGTGGGCAAAAAAGATTTAATGGAAGAAGAATGCAGGGCGGGTGCAATCTCTTGTTCAGAATGCTGATGTGGCACCAGTCAATTCATTCATTTGTTCTGCTCATGCTTGTGTAGGAGATGTGATTCACTGCAAACAAACCTTTATGCCTCAGACAGCACAAGATTATTATTTTTTAAATGACCACCACCTGTCTGTCATGCATACGTTTTCCTACTTCTCCTGTTTTCTCTACCATCTTTTTAGTCCTTGGTCCTTGGAATAGCAATATAATGGTGCTACACACACACAGCCCCATCATAGAGATTCCACTCCATTCAGTTTTTTCTTACCTCCAAGGTGACTTTAACCTTGCTTTTGCAAGCTTCCATTTCTAAACTTGGGAGGACTGTCTTTCTTGACTGCAGATATGAAACATTAACCAGAGTAGTGAATGGCTTTGGGAAAGGCATGCATTATCCAACAAAGGCTAAGCACCACCAGTGGTGTAGCAGAGCAGCAATGTGGGGGAGTGCAGCTACAGAACTCCCCCCCCCCCCGCAGTATTGGTGATGACATCATCTGGCAGAGCAGTATTTGCAAGTATTTTAACCCTGGGGAGTTGTAAAGCAGGTCTGGCCTGACACATTGCTCCTTAGGTAGGCTGGGCTTAGTCAGTAACTGTCTCAAGGGCATACAGTGAACCTGATGGTTGAGCAGGTATGTGAACCCAGGTCTTCCTAGCCAAAGTTCAAGTATTCACCGCTCTTTGCCAGCTTCCTAGGGACTCAGCTACATTAGTAAAGAAAGTGTTTTATAAGTATTATAACACTGTGACATCAGATGGAGCTGTGGAGTTCTGTCTTTCGCCAACATTATTTCCCACTTTGAGGTTTACAATGCGTTTTCCTGAAACACATTTTTGATGTGTCTAGATCCAGCCCTAGTCTATGACCGTCAGCTGAGCCTAATAAATTGGGTGCTCCTTGGGTTGGATCAACAAGAGCTGGCAGGGATGTGAGTTTCCCTTGGGGACTATGGCTGTGAGGGCTGGCAGTTGAGCTCCTGATATAATTCATCTCAGTCTTTGGGGCAGTCTAATTCAAGAGGCCAGGACTTCATCTTCCTATAAGGCTTCTTGTACTCTTTGGTTTCTAACCCTTCCCATTAGTTCCACCATTTTGTTGGCTTCATAATGCTGACCAAGAGTATTCAGCCAACTAAGACTTATTCATAATGAAACAGCACTCACACAGATATTGCTGAGTAATCCAAGACACACCCTCTGCCTGGGAGAGAAGCAATTCAATAACGCTGCCAATCGTACTGTGGACCAGGAAGTGACAGACCAGAGGCCAGATTCCAAGTCTGGAGAAACCACATCTCAATCAGCATGTATACAATGGCCAAAAAAAGAAGCGCAAGAGCGTGATCCCTTAGGCTGTAAGTGGAGCACGGCGATTATTTTTTTGCAGTTATAGACAGTGACTGAATCAAGAAGCCATTGCCTGATCTGCATGTGCTGTAGGTGGTAGCCATAGCACTGAAGTTGCTGTGGTAACAAAAATACTGTGGAGGCTTGCTAGGCATTGCCTTTACCCAGGACGGCATCCAACTTACCTTTCCATGTAGAACTATGCTATTTTTAAATATGAGCCCATTGAAAGCACACGTGCAGCAGCAGCTGCTGCCACACACTATGGTGTCCCTCCTCCTCTGTCAGTCAGTCCGTCTGCCTGCCTTTCTTCCTCCCTCCACTTGCTTTCCCTTCTGCCTCCTTCCTCCCTTCCTTTTTGTTCCTCCTGCAACTCTCACCCACGCTCTCCCTCTTTCTTCTCTCAGAGCCCTGCTGGGCACTCTGCTCATAGCACAGCCAGCCAATTGGGAAGCCGCCCCCCAGGGCTGCTGTGAAAGCCCAGGCTAGCAACTGAATTCCTCCACGGAGGCACCCAGAGAAGCCTGTGCACCTCACATGGCTGCCCAGAGCAGCGGAGGAGTGCCCCAGGGAGCACATGGATGGGCAGGCATGTTCCTAGCCACTCCCAGAGTGGTGAGGTGTGATTTTCATGCCCCCCTGGGCCTGCGCCCTTAGCAGGGGCCAATCTAGCCAACTGCTAGGTATAATAATAATAATATTAATAATAATAATAATAATAATAATAATAATAATAATAATAATAGTAATAATAATTTGTTATTTATACCCCACCCATCTGGCTGGGCTTTCCCAGCCACTCTGGGCGGCTTCCAAAAGAATATTAAAATACTGTGATACATCAAACATTAAAAGCTTCCCTAAACAGGGCTGCCTTCAGATGTCTTCTAAAAGTCTGGTAGTTTTTGTTCTCTTTGACATCTCCTGGAAGGGCGTTCCACAGGGTGGGCTCCACTACTGAGAAGGCCCTCTCCCTGGTTCCCTGTAACTTGGCTTCTCGCAGTGAGGGAACCGCCAGAAGGCCCTCGGTGCTGGACCTCAGTGTCCAGGTAGAATGATGGGGGTGGAGACGCTCCTTCAGGTATACTGGACCGAGGCCGTTTAGGGCTTTAAAGGTCAGCACCAACACTTTGAATTGTGCTCGGAAACATACTGGGAGCCAATGTAGGTCTTTCAAGACCGGTGTTATATGGTCTCGGCAGCTGCTCCCAGTCACCAGTCTGGCTGCTGTGTTCTGGATTAGTTGTAGTTTCCGGGTCACCTTCAAAGGTAGCCCCACGTAGAGCGCATTGCAGTAGTCCAAGCGGGAGATAACCAGAGCATGCACCACTCTGGCAAGGGAGTCCGCAGGCAGATAGGGTCTCAGCCTGCGTACCAGATGGAGCTGGTACACAGCTGCCCTGGACACGGATTTAACCTGTGCCTCCATGGACAGCTGTGAGTCCAAAATGACTCCCAGGCTGCGCACCTGGTCCTTCAGGGGCACAGTTACCCCATTCAGGACCAGGGAATCCTCCACACCTGCCCACCTCCTGTCCCCCAGAAACAGTACTTCTGTCTTGTCAGGATTCAATTTCAACCTGTTAGCCGCCATCCATCCTCCAACCGCCTCCAGACATTCACACAGGACCGTCACCGCCTTCACTGGTTCTGATTTGAAAGAGAGGTAGAGCTGGGTATCATCCGCATACTGATGAGCACCCAGCCCAAACCCCCTGATGATCTCTCCCAGCGGCTGCATGTAGATGTTGAAAAGCATGGGGGAGAGGACAGAACCCTGAGGCACCCCACAAGTGAGAGCCCAGGTGTCTGAACACACATCCCCCCCCACCACTTTCTGAACCTGCCTCCTCTGTAATGACATGGTCTGGTCTTAGCGTAACTCCTCCTCCTACCCGTGATCACTGAGATCGGTTGTCCCAGCGCATCCCCCTCTGTGGAACATGCCCCAGCCATTTTGTTGGCTGGGACCCACTCCCCGGCAGTCCTGACCCCTCCCCTTAAGAACAAAATAAGACCTTAAAACAATAATAAAAAAAAAGAAACCCGAGAAAACAAAAAACAGTACAAATAAAAAACTGTAAAAATTACAAATCCATCAAAATCAAACAAATTCCCAACTAAACATCCATCCCACCCCCATCCCCGCATATACAAAATAATAATAATAAATAAATAAAAAGGAAAAGGAAAATTTTAAAACATTTTTAAAAGAACTCTGCGCCCCTCCGGATCCCCCTGAGCCGCAGCAGCAGTGACAGCAACCGTCCCTGTGAGGCCTGTCAGGCCCCGCCCTGGGCCAGGTGGTGAGTGCCAGGAGCAGGGCCCTCAGGCACTCACACAGGGGAGTCCTCCTGGGCAGCGGAGTACAGCAGTCCTTGTGAGGCTTCGGGCCCCGCCCTGGGCCAGGTAGGTGGTAAGCGGCAAGAGCAGGGCCCCCAGACACTCACACAGGAGAGTCCTCCTGGGCAGTGGAGCACAGCAGTCCCTGTGAGGCTTCAGGCCCCGCCCTGGGCAAGGTGGTAAGTGGCAGGAAGGAGCAGGGCCCTCAGACACTCACACAGAAGAGTACTCCTGGGCAGCGGAGCACAGCAGTCCTTGTGAGGCTTCAGGCCCTGCCCTGGGCCAGGTGGTGAGTGCCAGGAGCAGGGCCCTCAGGCACTCACACAGGAGAGTCCTCCTGGGCAGCAGGCAGCAAGCAGCAAGCAGTCCTTGTGAGGCTTCAGGCCCTGCCCTGGGCCAGGTGGTGAGTGGCAGGAAGGAGCCTGCCCCTGAAGGCAGCTTCCTATGTCTCTATGGTTCCTCAATCACTACTGTTCTCCAAGCATGCACTGCTTTCATCCTCTTGCAGTATTTATCCCTGTGGCTGATGCAGGTTTAAAACTGCAAACCAGAACATTTGACTCTTTTGAGGAACTCTCGGATATATAATTGACAGATGGATAGTTGGAAGTCCCTTCTACTTATTCCATTCTTATCTTTCTTTACCTTTCTATTCTGTAATTATTTCCTTTAATATTATTATCTCTTTGTTCTCTTTCCTTTCCCTTTCCTTGTTGTTGTTGTTGTTTTGCTTTGTTCCAGACTTCTGTATTATTTGTGGTCCTCTAATTCAAGGTTAAGGTAGGGCTAATATGCAGATGAAAGTGATGGACAGATGATGTAGGACCTTATGTGAGAAGGGAAGGGAAGATTTCCCAGGGTGGGATGTTGGGAGAAGAAAGGGAAGCTCCCAGGTGAGAGCTAGGAGGTTTCACATTTCTTTGTGTTGGTCAAGTTAAGATTTGCCTGTGAAAGAGGACTTTATATGCCTTTTTACTTTTCATTTTTTAATTGTAGTGTATTAATAAAATCTTACAAACTAAAAACCAACAACAAACCACCTGCAAACCAGAGTAACCCCTGCTATAATTGCTTGATGGCAGTTTGCATGGCTGGAGAAGTGGTGTGAGCCCTTGGTAATAGTATGAGCATCATTCTTGCCTAACAAAGGTTTGGGCTCGTGTCTTGATGCACATCCTTCTTGTCCCTGTTGCATCAGAGCAGGAGCCGATGTAGACACACTTCCATGGCCCTGTGTGAAGACAGAACAATCCCCTTCTCTATACCAGGAATTGCAAGGATGGGAAATTCATTAAAATGCATGATGCCTGGAAGCTCCTTTTCCACTGATACTTCCAAAATACACTCTGCTACCATCAGTGATAGAATGAAACATGCAATGTCATTTTTGTACAGATGTGCAAAGGCACATACAGCTGTAGGAAGAACTTGTAAGTTTCACTCTTTTTGCTTCCTTCTATGCAGGTTTAAAAAGGAAAAAAATACACGTGGGTACATAATAACAAGTGAAGATTATACGGTTTTGCCATGTATACATACTGTATATGCCGAAAAATAGGCACCTGCATAATGTTCACTTATTTATTTAAAATATGTACCTTGACTCACATTCCCGTACATATACCATGTAGCACCCTGAGAGTGGTGAGGTCTTTCTTGGCTAGGAAGTGGGATATACATTTTATCCATCAAGACAATCAATCAAGAAAGAAAGTAGTGAGAATTTGTGAGAAGTTGACCTAAACTGTAAATTTTATGATTTTAACAAGAGGTGATTATTTGCTTGCCTGCTCTTATACCAGGGAGCTTGTGAACTAATCTGCTTTAAGGCTGAATGCCAGAATTGCCTGAGTAGAATCAGTCAGTGACTCACTTGACAGCCATCCACATTTCGGCATGCTCCGAGACACACGTTGCCGTTGAGAAAATTTGGTTACAGTCACCAGAGATATTATCACCGTATAATGTTCATTATACATAAGCATTACTGCTAAGAAGAAGGCTGAGGCCTGTGAGACCAAATTTCTTGCTATTGTTCCTTGGAATTCTGACAACTGTACCGTTATTTCAGTCATTTATCACTTGAGGAGGCGGCTGCACTGGGGGGTGTTCAGGGGCATCTCCTGATGCCACACAGCCTGGAACACCCCTAGGCCGTGCCGGGTGGTGCAGCACCTCCTGATGCAGAGGAGACCAGCAGACAAAGGTAGGAGTGGGGAGGGGGAGAGGTCATGGCTCAGAGATAGAAGAGGGGCAAAGCTGAGAAATAATGGGAGGAGCGGGGAAAAGCAGAGCTGGAGCAGCTGGCTGACATGTTATCACCAGAAAACATTCAAGACCCTCCTTCTCCCAGAACTCGGCAAGCAGTGAAAGTAGGAGAGCAAAGAGCTAAGAGGCAAATGGCCTTAAGCAGCCGCCGTAAGGCTGGTGCTGCTGTTGGTGACTGAGAAGGAAAGGGAAGGGGGGAGATTACTCGAAGCAACACCATTGTTCCAAGAGGCTACCTTTCTAAGTCTCTTTCTGTGAATATTGAATAAAATACTTTGGTTAGAGCTTTTCCTGTCTTTCTATCCCTGGCAGCTGGCTGTGGGGGGGGGGGGTGTGATCCATTTTCCTGATGACAGACACAACGTCCATATTAGAAATGTTGCGGGGTATAACTATGTGGGAGACACTTTGCATTTAAAGTACATTATATACCCAGCTGATAACAGCAATTTGCAGAAGGCTTCCTGCAGATACTATCTTAAGAGGAGGTCCATTCTATACGATTCTGGCCCTTGAGTGCAGTGGCTCCCTCCCACTGCATATCAGACAGGCCTTGTCTCTATTATCTTTTTGGCACACGCGCAGAAGCGGTGAATCGCAATGCGTGTGTGCGCAGACGCACCACTGCCGCTTGAGCTTTTCATGTTGTGAATGGTCCTCCGGAATGGATCCTGTTCGCAACCAGTAGTACCACTGTAGATTAATCTTCAGTTTGCTACCCCCCCCCCCGCCGCCACTTTATCTCCAGCCGCATTTCCTGTAAATCTATGAAATGCCTTGAGTTTCCATTGGAAAATGTCCCCGTCCTTGCCTGCAAGCTCTGTGGGAGGTTTAAAATGCCACAAATTCTGCTGAGGGTTGTGATTCATTGAGCAAACAGTGCCCTGGAGTTGACTACTCACAGAGGAAGGTGCTACACAATTGGAGTTTCAACATTCAACTCTAAGGAATTCGCTAGAGCACGTGTTTTGGCAAGAGCCTCTCCAGTTTGCTTTAGAAGGAATGATGTAACCCAGGGTTATACATGAGGTGACCAGCATGAAGTCACATTGTGTTTACAAATGATGCAACAGTGATATGCTGGAAACATACTGTATACTAATACTGATCTCCTGAGTCTTTAGGTGCTTAACCCCAAGTACTTACTTACTATCTATCTATCTATCTATCTATCTATCTATCTATCTATCTATCTATCATCTACCTACCTACTTACCATCTGAATAAAATCCAGAAGGGATCTGCAATTAATTAGGAACGCCACATTTCCCCCTTAGTACCCACTCCTGAAAACAGTGCATTTTAGAGCTAGTTATTTGACCAAACTCTTGCCAGTTTCCGAAAGAAAATGCCATTACTGAGCTGCATCTCCAAGTGATTTGGTTGACTGCTACAACAAGGTCCTGTACTTTGTATTTGTGGTCAACCTCAGGTGGAAGACATCACTCATTACCTGTTAGCTTGCCCCTTATAGGTAAATGTAAAGGGACCCCTGACCATTAGGTCCAGTCGTGACTGACTCCGGGGTTGCGGCACTCATCTCGCTTTATTGGCCGAGGGAGCCGGTATACAGCTTCCGGGTCATGTGGCCAGCATGACTAAGGCGCTTCTGGCGAACCAGAGCAGCACACGGAAACGCCGTTTACCTTCCCGCCGGAGCAGTACCTATTTATCTACTTGAACTTTGATGTGCTTTTGAATAGGGAGACCCAAAAGATCTGTTTCTGAAACCATTGTTCACACAAGAAAGCAGGTACATTCCAGCAGAAGTTTTATTTATTCAATTTATTTATTTATTCAGTTTATTTTGTATGATAATAATAGCTTCATAACACAAAGTGGCCCTTTCATAATACAAAGTGGCCCTTTCATAACACAAAGTGGCCCTTTATGCACCGGTTGCAAAAAATAAATAGGGAAAACTGAGTTTGATAACATTGCTATATAAGCTGTTTTGGAGATTCAGAGGTTTATTTTGAAATCAAGCTAGGTTTAAGCTTGTTGGTGTCTCTGGTATTTTCTATCTCTTACAACTTGGGTGTAGGCTCATATTACGGGTGTATGTTCTGTATTATTTTATTATTATTATTATTATTATTATTATTATTATTATTATTATGAATGTCATGGCTTTTGGCTAGAACAATAAATTCACTGATTGATTGATTGATTGATTGATTGATTGATAGATAGATATATAAATGAAGACTCAGATTGTTCAAAGCCCATGGGATACTGACTGACTGTTGAGAGTTGGAGTGAAGAATGAAAAACAAGAGGGAGAGGGGAATAGATGGCGTGGCTGGAAACCTGAACCGGAGAAGCACCCTACGCTGCAATAATTTGTTGCAGGGCCACACTTATGATGACAAATGACTGGAGTTACAGACAGTACCGTACAACCATACCTTGGCATAGTAATTATTCTGCAGCTCATTTAACATGAACGAATGCACGGCCCTAATGCATGAACCGTCGACTGCAACATGATATAATTTCCCATCATTATAGAAGCTTAATTATTATAAAACAGCCACAGCAGGTTGTGATGAATGAGTTGCGAAGGTTGGAAAGAACAGGAGTCATTGCTAAGATAATTGGGCATATTTAATAGAATGATAATTATACAGGTCCCTTTTGTTCCCAAGGTATGGCATTTGAGGACTGCAATGTGTGATCAGGACCTGCTCTCAGGCTTTAAATAAAACCAAAGACTTGCAGTGAAAGAGTAACTGTGGGAAATCATACAAAGTTGGAACACACACAGCATGGGCTCTGTTTACAGTCCCCCCCCCCCCCGTTTTTGTTCCGGGGACCTCCATTATCAACATTGCTCAGGATACGCTTTCAGGGGCATATCAGAGAGCATAGCTGAAGGTACTCCATGCTTCTGAAATTGTACTATACACACAGAGAACTCAGAATTAGACACGAAACCCCTTGATACCCCAGCTTTGAAATTTAAAAGCTACAAGGTTTTGACCCTGATGGCTGTGAAAATGAAATCGAAAGCATAGGGGGAAATCTAGGGAATGAGTAGGCAATGAATTGGCCTGCACAGTAATCACTTGACATGCCCCTAACACACCAGAGAACTCACACGGGCTGAATGGATATGAAGGACAAGGAGAATCAGAATGTCTGCAGAAAAGAGGAGGAATCAGCCAACAACCTCATCTTTCAGCTTTAAGTGAGAATATAATAAGTCATCAAAATGAAAAAGAGGAGGACCTGTTTGCTCTTGTGTTGAATAAAGGTCCCAAGAAGTAAAAATACAAGCCACTGGACATGACGTGGAAGAAGTAGCTGTCTTGTAATATTTATCAATGCCTGATTAGTAACACTGATGATCTTTACTGTAATCATGTTGGAGAAAGGACTATAGAAGACAGGAACAATTATTTTTCTTTCTTTCTTTTGGAAATTGTATTGAAATGTATTGCATAGGAATATTAAAACATATATTTGGTTTATGAGGTATTCATATATGCAGTGCAGTATTTATGTTCAAGTATCAATTATAACGGATAGTGGCTCAGCTGGCATGGCACATTAAAGTTACTATAGTTAATGTAATTTATAGCTTAATGTGACTGTGTGACGGGCTCATACTGCTTCAATCTTTTCAATTTAATCCTCACTCCACTTGCTGCCACCTCATCAGAAAACAGGTCATTATTCTAGTTTCTTGTGTTATCTGAACCTGGACTCAGAGTTTATTTCCCCCAAACAAACTTTAGTTTGTGCTTGTGGGGTTTTTTTTTTTTTGGAGAAAAACAAACTATGAGCTTCAATTCAAATGTGGTTGAGTTTGGATGGCTTGTTTCCTTTCTGGTGCAGCAGGAGTGGGAGATGAGTACATTAAAAACTTTTGACCAGTGTGTACCAGCATGCTGCTTATTCACACTAGACCATAGTCTATTTTAAGGTAAAGGGACCCCTGACCATTAGGTCCAGTCGTAACTGACTCTGGGGTTGCGGCGCTCATCTCACTTTATTGGCCGAGGGAGCCGGTGTACAGCTTCTGGGTCATGTGGCCAGCATGACTAAGCTGCTTCTGGAGAACCAGAGCAGCACATGGAAACGCTGTTTACCTTCCCGCCAGAGCGGTACCTATTTATCTACTTGCACTTTGGCGTGCTTTCAAACTGCTAGGTTGGCAAGAGCAGGGACTGAGCAACGGGAGCTCACCCCGTCGCGGGGATTTGAACCGCCAACCTTCTGATCGGCAAGTCCTAGGCTCTGTGGTTTAACCCACAGCGCCACCTGTGTCCCTATAGTCCATTTTAGCTATGGTTTAATGTGGCATGTGAACCAGAGCTGTGTACATAACCTTGTCAATGAGGTGCTACACTATATATAAGGAATCACTACAAATGCATGTGAATTGCAGAGAAAAAGCTATGCAAGTATTAATATCCTGAACTATACTGTTATAAAAATCTTGTTCTACAGCACATTGGTTAGGACACGTCTTTCTAAGGTCTGATGCTAAAACAGTCATGATCTGACAACTTAACAGCAGCAAGACTATGTCAGCAAAACTGCCCACACAGGAATCGTCATGACGCAGGGTGGGAAATGCTACAAAATATTTGTATCTGTGAATGCTCTAAAAGTAGATTTCTCAGTAATTGTATGGAATTATTACAACTGTAACGTATAACATATGTTATGTACAAGTGAGTACGTGCAGTGAAAGAACCCCAATAGGAATGTGCTAGATACAAAATCTTAAGTGTTTGTTTGTTTTAATGGCACTTTTCTTGGCTTGAGGCCTGGAACACTTGGCATGAATTATTACTGCATTAAAATGCAGTTCTACTTTGGAAGAACATTGTAGACATCCATATTTATTCTGTCTCAAGCAGTTCAGAGCTGAATTGACCCTGTTTTAGAAATATATTGAAAACTTTCAGTACCAGTCTAAAAAAAATCTAAAAATAAATAAAATTGATGGATAAAAGCTAATGTTGCTGTCTCTTTTATTTGCTTAGCTTTCACAGATAGTGTGAGTTCTGCAATCTTCAATTAGCTGTTAAAGTTGGGTCCAAGTATTGCAGCCAGTGTAATATGCTAAAATGGTATACCTGCTGCTGTTGATCATGGCTTTCTGTTGATATCTAAGGGCTAAACTGTGGGAGGAAAATTTTGCAGTGAGCCCTTGGTAAATTACAGTGAACGGTGAACATTCCTGCTACAGTCAATGGAATCGGTCAGTGCGGTCAAATCTCTCCCCAGCCCAAGGCATTTCAGGACTGGAACAGAGGTCAATGTTTGCTCACAATGAGGCTGCAGTGCTAGCTAACATTAAATAGGCTTGTCTTTTTTGTCACATTAACACCACATCCACACCATACATTTACAGCAATTGTATACCATTTTAAAAGTTAGATGGACCAAGAGACTGACTTAATATAACACAGTTCCCTATGGTTCCTGTTCTGATTACTTCATCATCACTTTCTCTCCTCACCTCTGCTCATAGAATCAGAGAATTGTATTTCCCTTGATCATGACACCACACCAGGCATCCCCAAACTCGGTCCTCCAGATGTTTTGGGACTACAACTCCCATCATCCCTGACCACTGGTCCTGTTAGCTAGGGATGATGGGAGATGTAGTACCAAAAGATCTGGAGAGCCGAGTCTGGGGATGCCTGCACCACACCATACCCCACAACTGCCCTGTTTTGACTGAGACATTCTGGATTTACAGAATGCTCACCACAGGGAGGTTCGCCTGGTGCCTTCATTATATATTTTCAGGTGCCAGGCTAAAATGTTCCTTTTCAACCAGGCCTTGGGTTGATTAATATTCTACATGTGTCTATGGGGAGGGGGTTATTGTTTTGCTGTTTTACTTCTTTTCACGTTTTTATCCTGTATTTTACTCTGTGAATTGTCCTCAGATCTTATGATGAAGGGTGGTATATAAAACTAATAAATAATAATAAAATAAAGCCATTCCCAGCTTCTGATTGGGTCCAATAGCAACAAAGCCCAGATACTGAAGCCAGGTACTGTCTTGATAACAGCATTCGAAACTCCCATTGTTCTAGGCGCATTTTGCGACAGGGAATTAATTTCATTACTGTGAGCAGTTTCTGAGCTCGGGGTGCAGGACTACGCCTAAGATTTCAGATTAAAACCGCAGAGTGGAAGGAAAGGAAGACCTTTTTCTGCCTCCCCACTTCCAGCTACTCCCTGAAGACTGGAGAAGAGACCCCTTTAAGAATATTAGGGGTATGGGAAGGGGAAGGACTTGATCATGTGAAAAATGAACAAAATATTTTAGATGCAGTTCATTCATTATCAGCTTTGTATTCTTGATACAAAAAAAGCGCGCCTAGACATTCAATTGTTGCGCCCATATCTAAGTTTACGGTGCTACTTAGCTCCTAGCTTTCATATCTCCCTTTCCAGCACTGCTTGATAATTCAGTTACAGCTTTAAATGCATGCAAAAGGAACCCAATAACCATTCACGCTAACAGTAACTGGTAACAAAACAATCACATTAGCGTAGCTAAGTCCTCAGCATGAAAAAGATGGAAACTGCAACTAATAACGAAGTTAGATTCTATTTGTTTGGGCTTGAACGGAGGCTGATTTGCTTAGCTGTGCTAAGATGACTCTGTTATATATTACACAGAGACAGACTCTGGTACAGACTGGGTTGGAGGGGGAGGGATCTAAATATGCAACAGCTTTGGGTGTCCCATTACCAAGCAGAGTCACCTTCATAGCTCCAAATGGCTTGTAATCTGGGTCATTAAAAGGCCATCTGCTCTTGCACAAACCTGCCCAGCTATTAAGATCATCCTCAGAGGTCCATTCTCCTAGTATCACAGCAGCGATAATTTGAGATAGGGCATTTTCTATTCTTGTGGCATCCCATCTTTGAAACCCGGTGAAAACTTTGCACAGGCCTAGCTGTGCTGGCAGCCGAATACAGACCATTGGTCCATCTAACTCTGTATTGTCAACACTGACTGCAGCGGCTCTCCAGGGCTTCAGATTGTGGGGAAATCAGCTTCATATAACCAACATTCTTAACTCTATTTTAATGCATGAGGGGGTTAAGACCATAGAGTGAGCTGTTCTGCCAGGTTTAGCTAGGTCACGCCCCCATCAGCTTGGGAGGAAGTGTCATCAAACTTTGTTCTTCCTGTTCCACCATGTGAGCACCAAGGAGTAAAGAGATCTGAGCTGGCTGCTGCAAGCTCAGACTGTATGGCTTAAGCAAGCCACACAGTCAAACCTCGGTTCTCCAATGGTTCCATTTTTGAACGTTTCGACTCCCAAATGCCAAAAACCCGGAAGTAAATGTTCCGGTTTCCGAATGTTTTTCAGAACTTGGACGTCTCATGCAGCTTCCGCTTGAGTGCAAGAAGCTCTTGCAACCAATCGGAAGCTGCGCCTCGGTTGTCGAACGTTTCGGAAGTCAAACAGTCTTCTGGAACGGATTATGTTTGACAACTGAGGTTTGACTGTGTTTGTGTTTCTATACAAATAATTTAGGAATGTTCACCACTTTGGAGCTTTTGTATTCTGACTGATGTATGGAAGTTTTACTGCTTTTGTATTCTGACTGATGTATGGAAAAGAACACGAATCTGACCTTTAAAAGTTTGTAAGTAAACCATTTTTAACTTACCCAAATGTGTAGTCTCTTTCTGTGCTAAGGGAAGAGGGGAACTTTGGAAGCAACTTAGAAAGGGTGTTTTAAAAGTCTAACACTTTACTTTGCTGTATATTTTGTGATTTTCAATCTCTCCTAGGGTTCTCTCACCAAAGAGTACTTGCCCCAAACCTGGATCTTAGGCACCCAGGGAATTCTCTTTATATTTACCTCTTTTTCTTTAAACCAAATAAAACCAACATAGATAAGGAGTCTTTCCTAGCCCTGACTATAGATGCCGGGCTTTGAAACTGGGACCATCTGCATGCAAAGCAGATGACCTATCGCTGAACTACAGCCGTTCTCCCCAAGATTCCACTTACACTAGCCCTGGCCAGCATGGCAAATGGTCAGGGATGACAGGAATTGTAGTTGTGGAAGTCAAATATCTGCTCTGCCTTAGGGCAGGGACGACTAGCTCTGCCAAGGGCAGCAATGACACATTGCTGGGGATGTGTGCTTCATCATATCCCTGACGCCTAGAGTCTACCTGTAGGTTTCCCAGCAAATTTAAAAAATATTTTTTTGACAGTAAATGACAAATACTTAGTAAAGTATTTTAATTCATCTTCTCGGAGAACTTTAACTTGCTTATAGTTTATGGTAGTTAACTCTCAAGACTATAAAAATGTCTGAAACTAATTTCATTTTCTATTACAGGCTATGCTGCAGAGCTAATTTTACATCTACAGAACATTTAGTTCTTGCTTTTAAAAATGATATAATGGGAAAATATGTTATGGCTGAGAATTATATGCATTTTCTTCGCCTCTGGGGAACGTTTGTGTAATCAAGGAAGACTTTTTAAAGGGTAATCTTTAAACACACTAGTCTGAAAAATATATGGGGAAAGAGAGTGATAAACATAGTTGCCAGCTAAAAACACCAACCATATTTGAACTATATAAGAAGATTTACTTTTGGCTATTTGATGAGCTGGCACTTCAACAGAAACCATGTGGCTGTTTCTCAGAAAAAGGTCCTATTCCCTGTGGATTTGTTATTCTCAATTAATTCAGTTAGTTTTGTCATGGTTTTGGAAGCCATTATTTGGCCCTGCATTAAGCATTCTACATTTTTGTTAACTGTCAGGGGCCATGCTGGGGAGGGCTGCACTGAGGAAGAATGGTGGGAGCCACACCCTCCTCCTTATCCTGAATCTTCCCAGGAGCAGGAGGACAGTATAGATTTGGAACAGTGGTTTGCAGAGGGGCATAGTTCAGAAGGCAGAAGCTGGGAAATACTAGATGGGGAATAGCTAGCAGAAGAGCAGAGAGAGAGTTAACAGATTCACAGTCTCTGGATAGTATCCACACCCCTTCCCCAAAGTCTCAGAGAGCTCAGAAAGTCTCAGAACAGAAAGCACAGAGACTACAAACTCAGATTACAAAACGTAGGAGTGACATGGATTAATAGGGACGGAGGGGGGAGTGACCTTAATTGGGAGCACTGCCATTCTTGTTAGATGCGTTCTTTTGTCCTTCACTATGCTGTGGGTTAAACTACAGAGCCTAGGGCTTGCTGATCGAAGGTCGCGGTTCGAATCCCCGTGACGGGGTGAGCTCCTGTTGCTTGGTCCCTGCTCCTGCCAACCTAGGAGTTCGAAAGCACGTCAAAGTGCAAGTAGATATATAGGTACTGCTGCTCTGGTTCGCCAGAAGCAGATTAGTTATGCTGGCCACATGACCCGGAAGCTGTATGCCGGCTCCCTCGGCCAATAAAGCGAGATGAGCGCGCAACCCCAGAGTTGTCCGCAACTGGACCTAATGGTCAGGGGTCCCTTTACCTTTACCTTTTTATGTTTATTAAAGAAACTAACTGGTAATAATTCCCTTTCGTTTGATCTGCTCTTTTACGGCCAGGGGGGCGGAAGCCAATTCTCCAAAGCCTGTCATTAACCGCGATGTGATTCCATTAGATGTGATTCAAAATGTGCTTCTTAAAGTCGCTTTTAAGAAAACTCCCCCAGTGGTGGATTGGACCAGGACCAGGACTGTGTATCATGAAGACTGATACTGGGAGTGGAAGCTTCCCTTCTGGGAATAACTGTTCATGGGACGGTTTAGTTTGCATGGAGCTCAAGCCTTTGAATATGTGCTGAGACACATATTGCATTAAATTGGCCACCCTCCTAAGTACATCTGCATAGGATTCCGGGCTTAGTTTAGTCTTGCATTGATTTATTAAAGGAGGGAAATGATGTGGAAATCTCAAGGGAGTGCAGCGAAAGGTCAGTATAAGTAATGTCCTAAAACAGGACTCGCCAGCCACACAGCTTTACTTTTCTGCTATGCATTACATCATCTAGACTGTACAGAAGAGGAATGAAAAAGGTCTTCATGTGAGATGTGCCTGGGGCTGAGCAAATGGTCTTTCATGCAAATAAGGCAAGCCAAATGGTACACAAGAAGGGGCAAAACTTCCTAGTCAATCAGGGGGAAATAACTCCCCTAATTATAATGTCTAAAAATCTTTTTCTGTCTTTTTTGCATTCTGAGATCCTGGATGAAGCTCATTCATCTTAGGTTTCCTGAAAGTTAAATGTGTTGTTTTTTTGCACTTGGCTGATTCCATTTACAATGGAATAGAGCTATATTTTGCTCTGCTGTTTTTACTGTACCATAATTAACTGGTGGGCTGACAAGATGCTATCTATCTGTGCAATTTGCAATTTATTTATTTTTTTATAAAAAAGCAGTTATTTAGAGTCTCCTTCTGTCCCCAGGGTTGTTTCTTATGGCACAGAGCAATGACATTGTTTATGAGTAGGTTCTTACTTAAAACAAACTGTGCTGATTATATAAGGTGCCTCCTACAGAAAAAAAGCCATTTTAGCAAGCTATTTATTAAGCGTGTGGATAGGGCAAGTAATTTCACTGCTGATGGTATTTACTGAACTGTAAAAATTCGGTTGCAACAGAAAAAAAAAAGATCTTTCTTGCTTTCTCTGGATCTTGCCTCCATCCATTCTTCTCTGACAGATAATGGATGTAGGGGGACAGAGTTCCTTGGTGGGGAGTTGGGCTGTAAAAGCCAACCCCAATTTTTTTCTACAACACTGGTCTATTCCCTTTCCCTGCAAGCTTGCCTGCCACCATTGCCTTAGCTCAGGGCCCTAAGTTGTCAAAAGCCAATTTCGCCCTCTAACACCTGCCATGAAGAATCAGAAAAAAGTTAGACTGTCAGTAGGAAGCCATTTTATTTTACAGCTATTTAAAAATTGCTGCGGTTACTGGAAAACCACTGTCAAAGTCCAAATTGTCAACCACCCCTACATCTTGTCACTGAACTGCTGTATATTATTTTCCAACTTTGCCCCCCCCCCTTTATCAGTTTTAAATTTATCCACCCTGAAGTGTTGAGTTTATCAATAATGCAAGGAAGACAAAAATACAGCTACAAAGGGATTAACTTATTATGTACTTTGTGTTGTTTAAATTGCCATTTTATGTTGTGAACTGCCTTAAGGTATGGGGCAGTATACAAATTTAATAAATCATCATCATTACCATCATATTTTATATGACCTCTCAGATATAAGTACCACTGAGTTTATGCTGGTTTACTCCCAGGCAGCGTTCGAAACTCCTATTGTTCTAGGCATGTTTTGTGATTAGGAATTTCATTAGCGTGAGCAGTTTCTGAGCTCTGGGTGCAGTAAGGGAAAGGTAAAAGAACACTGGATGGTTAAGTCCAGTCAAAGGTGACTATGGGGTGCGATGCTCATCTTGCTTTCAGGCCGAGGGAGCCAGTGTTTGTCCACAGACAGCTTTCCGGGTCATGTGGCCAGCATGACTAAACCGTTTCTGGTGCAACAGAACACTGTGATGGAAACCAGAGTGCACGGAAATGCCGTTTACCTTCCCACCGCAGCGGTACTGCACCCAAGATTTCAGATTAAAGCTGCAGAGTGGAAGGAAAGGAGGACCTTTTTCTGCCTCCCCCAGTCACTCTCTGAAGACTGGAGAAGAGACTGTCTTAAAAATATTAGGGGGGCAGGCAGGGGAAACATGCCTTTGGTTTGGGGTTTTTTTTTTGCAGTCTTCAGATGAGGACTAGATTATGTGAAAAATGAATATTAGATTTTAGCTGCAGTTCATTCATTTTCAGCTTTGTATTCTTGTTATTTAAAAAGTGTGCTTAGACATTCCATTGTGCCCATAACCTAGGTTTAAGGTGCCATTTAGCTCCTAGCTTTCATTTCTCAGTCTCTAACACTGCTCCCGGGTCAATAAGGTAAAGGTAAAGGGACCCCTGACTGACTCTGGGGTTGCAGCGCTCATCTCGCTTTATTGGCCGAGGGAGCCGGCGTACAGCTGGTCATGTGGCCAGCATGACTGAGCCACTTCTGCAAACCAGAGCAGCGCACGGAAACGCCGTTTACCTTCCCGTCAGAGTGGTACCTATTTATCTACTTGCACTTGACGTGCTTTTGAACTGCTAGGTTGGCAGGAGCAGGGACCGAGCAACGGGAGCTCACCCCGTCATGGGGATTCAAACCGCTGACCTTCTGATAGGCAAGTCCTAGGCTCTGTGGTTTAACCCACAGCGCCACCCACGTCCCCCCAGGTCAATAGATACATGAATTAAGCCTCAGTTTCTTCCCCATATTATATATACAGCAGGAGTGGGGAACCTTTGACACTCCCGCCATGTTGTTGAACTACAACTCCCATCCTACCTGGTCACAGGCCATGCTTGCTGGGGCAGATGGGAGTTGTACAGCAACATCTGGCAGGCCAAATGTTCCTCACACAGTAACTGCGCAACTCAATGCAGAGTTCTGCACATCCACTTCTTTTGAACTTAATAGCTTTTAATCATGCCTAACTTTGCGTAGGATCTAGTTGTACATTACTAGCAGAGTAATTTTCCATTTGGATCCTTGCAGTCACGTGTTCTTCATCTCTGTGCTTTTCAAGGTTGGGGAACCTTGTGATACTTTGGATATACTGTACACTGTATGAGATCCGCTGCATTTCACTTACAGTTCTGTGGTTAGTGGTTTTATGGTCCTGTGATTCTAAGAAATATATATAGCATACATTCTATGATTTCCTATTCGTATCTAAGAAGGCCAGTAACTCAGCGGTGGAGCATCTGCTTTGCCTGTAGAGATATTTTAATATAATGACCGCTCCCCGCTTAAAACGGGGGGCGCCCTTTGCGTGGACGCATGCAGCCCCTAGATCTGGAGCGGCTCCATCAGCATAGGCTTGGCTTTGCCTTCCCTCAGGTGGGATACCTGGAGGTCTCCGCCTACCTCAGTCAGTTGTCCAATCCCACCTGGGGAAGCGTTGCCAAGGAGACCAGGCCAGGTAGGGGAGGGATTACCTGCCCACACAATAGAGGGAGGATCTTACCTGGGAATCCTCACTTGGCTCCAGAGCTTCTCCCACCCTACCCACCCCCAGTTAATGTCTTATTTTGCAGGTTAACTTTTCTTCACAGGTTTTGCAGGTTAACTTTTCTTCACAGGTATGTGGGCGCTGCTACGTTAAGGTCGCTGTTAAAGGGCCGGAAAGGATTTTCCCTGCACTGTCAGGTTTCGCCTTTCCCGTAGCAAAACGTCACAACTTTGGTGGTATCAGGCCTTGGGCGGAATCCTTTAGTCCATCTTCCTCTTTGCGGCGGCGATACCAGGGTTCCCCGTTAAAGGGGTTTCTGAAGGGAGGTTTTGACCGTACGCCAAAAGGTCGTCATTGCTCTCCCCTGCGGCGGTGGCATAACGGGGGCGGCTATCTCTGTTTGAACATATGTTCTCCAGAGCCGGCCCATCCCCCCCCCCCACTGGATAACCCTGATGCTCCCTAGGTCCCCGGCTGGGGACTGGGGAGGGAGAACGCCCAATGCCTGAGCCAAGGTCTACCCACATTTGAAATTTAATAACGCTGTGGCCAATTTAATCCCATAGCACGTTGTCTAGAGTCGTTATTCCACATGATGGGGGGGACCGCGTGGGATCTGGGGACTCCGCCTGTCCACGCAATAATAATAAAAATTAATAAATAAAACAAACAAATAAATAAATTCTTTTTATTATTTGTACCCTGCCTATCTGACTGGGTTGTCCCAGCCACTCTGGACGCCTTCCAGCATCTACAAATATATGCAGATATCAGACCCTCCATGTGTCCCTATTTTCCAGGGACAGTCCCGGATTTACAGAAGCCATCCCAATTTCTGATTTGATCTCAGAATGTCCCACTTTTCCTTAGGACGTCCCTATTTTCATCGGAGAAATGTTGGAGGGTATGGAGTTATCTGAGCCCTGAGCCATCTGAAGACAGCCCTGTATAGGGAAATGGTTGTTGTTTTTAAAATGCTTAATGTTTTATTATGTTTTTATTTATGTTGGAAGCAGCCCAGAGTGGCTGGGGCAACCCAGTCAGATGGACCGGGTAGCACTACTACTACTACTATTAGATAGGATGGCCCTATTTTCATCGGAGAAATGTTGGACGGTATAAGATTTTCGTTCATTGGGAAGCCGCAGCATATGACAAACTTTAGTAAAGAGCACATATATATAAATAGGCACGAGCGCAAAGAAGGGCTCCCACCTGCCTGGAAAATCCCACACGCAGGTCCTTCTCTCAGATGCAGATACGGAAGTGCACTGTGCACGCGATCCGCGCCCACACGTTCACGCGGAGGGGGGATGAGGAGACTCTAGATAGAACTCACGCGCCTCCAACTCAAAGGTGGCGCTTGTCCAGAGAAGTAAAGTGCGCCGCCCTTTGAACTAGGCTCCATTTTTCCGCCCTTGCTTTGCCCCACTAGACTCTGGAAGCTCCTCCTGGAAGGGGCGGCTCCGCGAAAGCCGGCTGCTCACGGGCCGGGGCTTAGCAACCGCGGCGTCTCCCGTGTCAACGAAAGAAAGAAGCGGGGCGGCAGCGGCGCCACCGTGGAACTCCTTGCCGGCGCGTCACAATGGGATGGAAGCGACCGGGGGGCTCGAAGCAGGTGAGGCGGGGCGCCTGCAGGGGGCGCACGGGAGCAGCCCCCTCTCGGATGGGGGCTTCTTCCCACGGTCGGCTGAAGGCTTCCAGCTCTGGCTGGTTCACCCCACGGGCCCCCTATCCTTCTGTCCCCCTATCGCCCTGGGATCAGATTTCCCTCTCTGCGCCTGTGCCAAGTTGGGGCGCTGGGCACTTGATTGATCCGAACGACACAAAATGAGTGAGGTCCTTATTCATTTCATAGAAACATAGAATTGTAAGGGATGCTCCCCCCCCCGATAATCTAGTCCAACCCCTTGCAATAGAAGAATCTTTTGCCCAGCGTGGGGGTGAAGAGCCTCACGCTCTACTGGCTGAGCTGTCTTAAAGGCAGCTGTTGTGATTCGTCACTGTTGTTGGTAAAGGAACCCCTGACCATTAGGTCCAGTCGTGACTGACTCTGGGGTTGCAGCGCTCATCTCGCTTTATTGGCCGAGGGAGCCGGTGTACAGCTTCCGGGTCATGTGGCCAGCATGACTGAGCCGCTTCTGGCGAACCAGAGCAGCGCACGGAAACGCCGTTTACCTTCCCACCGGAGTGGTACCTATTTATCTACTCGTACTTTGAGGTGCTTTCGAACTGCTAGGTTGGCAGGAGCTGGGACTGAGCAAGGGGAGCTCACCCCGGGATTCGAACCGCCAACCTTCTGATCAGCAAGTCCTAGGCTCTGTGGTTTAACCCACAGCACCACCTGTGTCCCTACTGTTGTTGGTAGTTTTACGTTAATTCTCCTTGTGCTTTGGGGTGTGTGTGTGTGCTAGCAGTCTACATGGAATCATAGAATGGTAGACCTGGAAGGGACCCCAAGTGTCATCTAGTCCAATCCCCTGCAATGCAGGAATCTTTTGCCCAACGTGAGGCTCAAACCCACGACCCTGAGATTAAGAGCCTCATGCTGTACCGACTGAGCCACATGTATACACATATATGTTAGGTTATTATAGAACCAATGCTTTAGAGCTTGATGCTTTTATTATGTTTTTAGATATGCTGTAAGCTGCCCAGAGTGGCTGCGCAAACCCAGCCAGATAGGCGGAGTATAAATAATAAAATTATTGTTGTTGTTATTATTAGTGATATTATTATTAGCTCAGGAATTATTATTATTATTATTTATTGTTTACCTGCCTTTTACTCTAAGGTCGCAGGGTGTGTAACAACAAAATATTAGAAATGGTTTAAAACAACTTCTAGTCTCAAAAATAAGGGGTGTCCTAAAAATATACAGCTCAAGCATCAAAAGGCTGGGTGAAGAAGCAGATACAGTATAGTTTGGACAGGTCCAAGCCCTGAAGGTGGGCCTTGGATTGTATAAATATGGGAGCATTTGTGATGTGCAGGTTTTCCTGGCACAGTTCTGCAGCAAGAGGACAAACTATGCTCTTGGGAAACCTCTCTTTCACAGCTTTGACATCTTGAGCCTACTCAGAAATAATGCTTGCTTGAATATAGGCTGCAGTCCTGACCATAGCTACCCAGAAGTCCAATTGAACTTAATGGGGTTTACTCCCAGGTATGCTTGGTTTGATGTGAAGATTGGGGGGGACTTAACGTGGATAATTCTAAGCCAAAACCTGAAAGTGGGAGGTATAAAATTGCCAGGGCAGTTCAGGTAAAGAAACTTGAGCTTTTCACTCTTAATTCCTTAGAGGGAAAGAGCTGGAAGCCATATGGGCCAAGCAAATAATGTGGATAAATGAGGAATCTTTTGTGAGCAGATTTCCAACCTTGTATATTTACATTTCAGGTAATAAACTGGGAAATCTAGTCACAGAACTCCCACACAAGATGCACATACTTTGCTCATAAGTGGGTAACGGTAATAGCATGTGGTCAGCTTTCCACTTCTGGGCCGCAATGTAGTTATTGAGATGTTTTCTCCCACAGAAATGAGCTTGGTGACAAATGTAAGCAGGAATTCAGTTCTATACATGTTCCCTCTTTGAATTTATGCCATACCTGCAATTCCACACCTCTAGTTGGTATAACCTGAACATAGGATGTGAAATTGTTTAGAGTGGAATCATTTTCTCTGGGAAATTGAAATAGGTCTGTCTAAACATGGAAAACTAAGCCAAACTGTTCTGTCCCTCCCCACTGCCAGGTTGGATTCAAAAAGCTAGATGTGGGCAACCTCCCAAGTTTCACTGAGTTTTGTGTGGACTCTTGCCAGTTTATTACTTTGCATTTTTACAGCTCCCCAAGCTTCCTGAGAAGTCCATGCATTTATTATAAGGTGTATCGTTTTCCTAGCATAGATGGCTGCGTCAGTAAAAATTTAAAAATCCATACTAAAGCTTGGATGCAAGAGATGTGCTTATATGTTTCCCCAAACTGAAGACACTGACTGTGTGGGTAAAAACTCTTTCCAAACTTTCCCACTGAAACTTGGTTTAAAATGTTGGTCTTAAGATTACAGTATTAATATTTCGCTCATTAGCTGGGCCATCCCTCAGTTTAAGTTGAGTTTTGCTTTTTACGGATTCTTTTTCTGTCGGAACCCCTGTATGTTCTTCTCCCATTTGCCACACAATTGCCTGAGCAGTTCAGGTGAAGAAACTTGAGCTAGCAAGGAATTAAATTCCAGAGTGAAAAAAGAGAGTGTGCTACATTCAAGCCTCTGAACAGCTATCAAAATAGCACGGCATCTGGATCTGGTAGCCGGGACTTTTGCACTCTATTGAATTACAGTGCTTATCGCAGGATTTCATTTGCCATGGAGTCACCAGCTCGGGTCTCCGTGTTATATTAGAAGGACTAGATTGCAGTGATTCCTAGTACTGTAGATTCTCTTGTGAATGAATACTGTTAATCACAGCACCTTTTTGGTGCCAATGTGGTATAGCGGCTTGAGTGTTGGGCTAAGACCTGAGAGACCAGGGTTCAAACCTCCACTCAGCTCACTGGGTGATATCTGACCAGTCACTCACTCTCAACCTAACCTACCTCACAGAGTTGTTGTGTTTATAAGATGAGGAGGAAAACTGTGTATGCCACATTGAGCGCCTTGGAGAAAAAGATGAAATATAAATGTAAAATAAATATATAACTATGCAAAGTGCTTTACAATCCTAATTCATTCTATTTTGCCACCTTGCAAGGCTGGTCCTTATCATTCCCATTTCACAAACTGGGCAATGGAGGATGATAGCTATTGGCTTGTTCAATGTTACTCAGGGCTCCTTTCCAGGAAAAAAAAAGTGATTAACATGTAAGATAATTTTGATGTGGCAATTGAACATAGATAAACAACCGAGACTGACTGCAGACTCAATCAGCAGTCATGTTCATGCATGTAGGATCACCACAGATTATGATCCACAGAATAAAGTATCAGTACTTAGTATTTAAAGCATTCCACACACATTATCTCATATGGGATACATGTGGAATTCATGCAAATTGTTCTATGGAAGTGACTTTTGCATAGGAATTTTGCAGCATGAAATCACGGCATCAAAGTACTTGAATTCAGGCCCTAATCCATCACACGGGTAAATAAATTGCAGTGATTCATATGTTTTATAGCTGACACTTAGAGACAAGAGTTCTGTCTCCCTGGAGGCAAAATGCACAACTTACCACTTGGTACCACAGCCAAAGGGTAAACGTTTGCACAAACCCTCCCCTGTGTACATGTAGGGCATTTTGAAGGGCTTCCTAGTTACGGCATCCCTAGTCCTGTTGTTCTGGTCTTCTTGTTTAAAGTTACCCAAGTGACTACAGTGGTATGTGGATCTGGAATACTGGAATAACATTCTGCCAGGTAACTGAAGAGGCCAAAGTGATTCACTTCTTTACTCTGGTCTTTGGCACCCGAAACGTACATTTCTAGGGCCCACCCAATTATTGTGCCTGCAGTCTGTTTTAAACTATTTTCACCATTGCATTTTAAACCCCTGTAACTTTCCCAGGGCCTTTATGGGCGGATAATAAATCAAAATAGTAATCATAATTCAAATACACATTAGAATTTGGATCTTAAGACAACTTCAGGAATTTGACTGAAGGAAAGTCCCCTGTTTCCTCCCTACTCACCTCGCAGCCCCCCAGTCAGCTTTAAAGTTGCTTCAGAGGGTCAACCAGGGGTTCAGAGTGAGACACTATCAGCATACTGATAACACTCAGCTTTGCTTTTCATTGGACGAGGGCCAGTCAACTGAAGCCCAATCCAAACAAGAGGGGAAAGCTGTGGGTAGATGGTTCTTGTATTCTGAGAGTTTGCATTCTACTTGCTCTAGAATGGGTTGCACCCCCCCCCGAAGGGTCAACTTCACTTTTTGGTACCCTGTTCCCATTGGATCCAGTTTTGTTCTCTAGAGCCTTGGTCCACAGCACTTCCTCCTTCTTGTGTCACCAACTGCAGCCTCTGCTGGACAGGTATGCTCTCGGTCACACTTAGCCCCACCGTGATCACCACCTGATTAGACTGCTATAATGGTATTTTAGGTCTGGCTTGAAAGATGACCAGGAAGCATCAGTTGGTGCGGAACACAGCTGCCGTGATTTGATAAGGATATCTGCATCCCATCTCCAACGCAGTTGGCAAAACCTTCACTAGCAAAACATCAGCCGCCCTGAGCCTGGTCTTGGCTGGGGAGGGCGGGGTATAAATAAATAAAAAATATTATTATTATTATTATTATTATTATTATTATTATTATTATTATCATCTTGGGGGCCTAGGTAACTGAATATGCCGCCTCTGTGCCTTCACCATTAGTTCACCAACCATAGCTTTTCTCTCCAATTTCTCATCTCCAAACAAGATGACAATAGAATGACCTCACTAGAGATCCTTGCCTTGCACCGATACTTCTTTCTTTCAGGCACCAGGTTGAACCTGGTGTACATAGAACCTTCTGTATTTCCTCTGGTTTTAGGCATTTTTTTATTGTTGCCCATGGTTTCACCTCCTAGTAAGTTCTTTTAATGTTTATTACTAATGCTGTGGTATTTTAAAAAAATTCTTTTTATTTCATTTTCCTTAAACAGGTAAGTTACCTTTTTGTAACCATTTTGTCGCTGTGGTATGCTAGTGAGAAGTAGTATAGAAATATTTGAAATAATTAGACAGCACAATCTTAACCGTGTCTGCTCAGAAGTAAGTCCTGTTGAATTCAGTGGGGCTTCCTCCTGGGTAAGTGGGAGGACTAGGTTTCTGGCTAATGAAAGCTGTTGGAGCTGCTGCTAACTTTAATTTAAATTCAATTTATAGCATCGAGACCAGACCTGATTTACTGGTTGGATGGTATCAATAAGAAACAAACATGTGTTTTTATTCATGTTTTAAGGGGAACACAGAAGGAAGCAAAAAATCAGTGTGGTTGCAATGACTGGCGGCATAGGTAAACGGCTTGCATGGAGTGAACGTGAGTATTCTAAGGTTATGATATTTTATTAATAAAATTACACATGGAACTTCTGTTGGAGCTATGTTGTGTCTTTGACTGTATAAAGTGGTATTCACAGTGCTTTCAATGTATTGTGTGAATGTACCTAATGGCTCTGTGCAAACCTATGCTTGGTAACATAAAACCTCTTAAGACTAATTCCAGACTCAGCTCTATGTATGGAATATTTTTGTACATGTATCTTCTTGTACATAAAGAGAGAGAGAAAAAGAAGGGAGAGGCTTTTGTATTTATTTAAAAGTTTCTCTTTTTGATAATGCTTTAAAAAAGGAGGAGTCATGAGAATACAGTAGAGTACCATGGAAAGGAGGTGAGAGGGGGAGATGAGATAGTTGGCAGACGAAGGGATTGCAATAAGTAAACCTGGTGTTAAGTTGTGGGTGAACATATCAGACGACACAGCGATTATTCAAACAGCTCTTGTTTATTCAGAGGCCAGAACTAGAACTGACTGAAGGGCTCAGTCAGCCTGCTTATATGGAGCTCCAGTACAACGTTACTGTAGCAGCTTTCTAAAACTATCCAATCACTGAACGTCACTTTTGATCCTTCATTTGCATAAAAACTATCCAATCACTGAACGTCACTTTCGATCCTTCATTTGCATAACTACAGTATCCCCCTGCTGGCCCAGGGTGAGAACTTCAGTACATAACACCTAGCTTGCACGTTTTCCCCTTTACAGAAGTTACTTTTGGTGGGAAGCCTAAAAAAGATCCTGAAAAACCCAAGACGCTGGTTGCCTGCGAGAAGAACTTGGAGCGAAAAGAAAGGAGAGATTATGGCGTTCAGTGGGACTTGGATGTGCAACTTCTCATCTCTTCCCCTAAATGGCTTCAGCTGCATGGGCTCAAAAGGAACAAGTTGACCTTTTCTCAGATTTTATCCAAGGTTGGATTTCAGCACAAAGAAGGTATGATGTGCAGCAAGTCTTTTCCCTTTGCAAGATGCACAGCCTGATCTTTTGCTCAGTTAGCTGGAGAAATAAACCCTGTTGCATTCAACAGTAAGTATCAGCTTGTGTATGGGATATCCATTGGGGCTCACTTCTAAATAAACGGGCAAGGAATTGGTGCAAAAAATAAAATAAAATAAATGACCCTGCATGATGGAGACAGCACATGTACAACTTCTTTTTATTCTAGACTATGTAGCCATCCTGGGGAAACTTGTGGCTTCTCGATACGCAAATGGGTTGTATCGTCAATACATGACAGGAGAAGACGGCAAGCTGTATAATGTAAGTGGCGGATTCAGAGTAATAATATATCTTTTGGGTAAGATAATATTATATATTGGCAGGATGAGGTGGTGGCTGGGTGTAGTAACAACCTGCCCTCTGGCTATAAAAAGTTTGTGTTTGATGCTCTTTAAAATCTGGACTCTGCTTTCAGAGTTCTTGCTGACCTGTTGAAGCTGGGCTTGGGGAGAACTACTTCCAGAATACAGAGTGGAAGTAATAACAATGAGCCTGGGGTCACTTAGCTTCAGAGAGGTGTTCGATAACCGATATTGGTTTGCTGATCCAGCACCTATATTATTCAACAACAACAAAACTACTGACATGGGTTATTTTCAGAATCTGGACTTCCTCTCTTGAATTTTTCCAAGGTCTAGTAGGATTTAATGAGCTAGAAGCTGGTATTGTTTGGACGTTCCATGAAACCGAACAAATTTTTTTTTGCCACTTTTCATCCACTGTGAAATGCTGATTGGGTGGTAGATGTGTGTGAATCATAGCTCCAGAGATCCGCAGTTCTGTTGCGAACAGCTGCCCCACTCAGCACCCTCCTGCTGCTGAGTACTGTTGCTCATTGGGATCAGGCGAGGCGATCATAAGGTTGGGGGAGCTCCTGGTTGCTGGTTGGCGGCCTAACTGTTAGAATTCCTGCTTCATGATTGCAGTCATGGGATTGTTGTCTATCACATGACGGTATATGCTTTGACTCCACAGAGTGGTAAGTGATGGAGACAGGATGTCTTACTGTGTTCCTTGAAGTGGGAATATTGTCCTTTGTTCTTTTCCTCTTTGCTGTCTGATGCTAGAGAGAGAGGGAGCCATGTTGCAGTGCTCCATGTGTGTTTATATGTAAATAAAGTAGATTAGCCAAAATGCTGAGTTGCTGAGGTCTGTTACACAAGCTGCAGATCCCTAAGTGTGCCGATGTCTGTTGGCATCGGTCGCTGTGATGTTCGGGCAGAAGAAAGCTTTTGAAGCTCCCGAACAAATGACCAGGAGGGAGAGAACATGCCAGTCGGGCATGTGACTCTACCAGGGTCCTACTCGAGTGTGGGACGAGCTCCTCACACCAACATGCCCTTTAGGGCTTCTATGACTAAACTGGAGCTCCTCCCACCTCACCATCACTTTGCTCTGTTGTAAACAAAAATTGCCCCTTTCCCTTATGGGGTATCCAAGAGCCCATATGGAGTCCTTACATAGGTTTCCTATTGGTAGGAGGAAATAACAGAGGCCAACCAGAGAATATTGAGAAGCAAAGCAGCTAGTAAGCTTGATCTTTATTGAACTGTTGCAACAGGGTGCTCCCCTCACCCGCAGGAGAGGAGGAGGAACTCAGAACAATGGCATGCAAGGCCTTATAAAGACTTTTGAAATTGCCCCCCTGTAGATCAAGACCACCCCCAGAAACATCATACATACATCACAGAAGGGGTGTAACCTAAGACCACCCCCCAGATACATCATAACTATATCACAGAAAAGGTGGTCTAAAACAGAAATTTGAATGTTGTTTTTTTCCTGTCATTGTTTATCTCCTGTCTGGCAGGTTACTTGATTGGATTGCCTGGGGAGCCTGGCCAGTCTTTTATAATGATAAATACTTAGTTCCTGGGCCAGGTCACAGGCTCACACCCTATTCATATCTTAAATGTGCCCTTAAGACAGGATTTGTGAAGAAAGAGACAATGCAGAGGTTTCCCACTTTGACCTTGCAGAGAAAACATTTGCTCAGCTTAAGAATCAAAATGGTTCCAGGTTGGTCTTTCTGTGCTGATCTATGTACGTGCTTGGTTGGTAACTTATGAACATTACCATATATCTAAGACCTCAAAAGTCCTATCACAGCTCTCTTAAGCCAGCAGTGGCACAACTGCTGGGAGCATGCCCCATCACTCTGTCCACTCAAGGGCTGCTGCTGTGCTCACCATTTGGATGCTTGTTCAGTACTTTGATGGTAAACACTTGCTGAAAAACCATGGCTCCAGTTTGACCCCGTTCTGGATTTTGCATCAGAAGGCAAGGATAGGAGAGACCCGTCAAGTAGAGAAAATGTGATTCTGTGCGCTCTTATGGTAGCCAAGAGACTGATGTTGATGATCTGGAGGAATAAACATATGATCCACGTTAATAAATGGATCGACAACATGATAACACTCACAGCTTACGAACATACTGCTTACAGACGTAGACTTTGTTTGGATAAATATGACAATATTTGGAACGAGTTTATAGAAAATGTAGTAGGTCATTCATCTTTACATATGTATTAGGATAATAATATCAAATTTACAAAAGAATGTATGGGTTAGGGCGTTTTTCATTTATATTCATATATATATTTTCTACACATTTTTGTTCCTTTTTCTTTTCTCATTCTCTTTTTCTTTGCATCACTTTATTTCTTTATAATTGAACCCTTTTCAATAAAATATTAATACCAAAGTACAGATCCATCAAGGAGGTTTGCCAGCTCTTTAAAAGTGTGTTTGCATTTGTAATTGCCTTGATGCACATCATCTTCATTTTCCATCCCTATTATTCCCTGTCTTGATTTTGACATCTTCACTCTTTTTAAAATTTAAATGCAGCTGACAGCCAAAAAAGACCTCCTCTTTCATTTTGTGGATTGTCTTACTGGAGCTATCGAACTGTATAAACAAAGGATGGAATGGCTAACCACAGAAAGCCGGCAAATATTTGGAGTGATTGAGGAACAGAGCATCACCATTGTTCTGGATTTCGGTGTTGCTTCTAGAGCTGAGTTTGATCTGTGTCGAGAGGCGCTTTCTATGGTCTTCAAACAGCAAGTGGCCCAAATCTCCCGATTTAACATCATTCAGTAAGTTTCCTACACTTTATTAAGGAGACTTGCTGGAATTCCTAAGACTACAACCATAATAATGAAGCTTGTTGAAAGCATATCGCTGATGAACATAATCAGACTTTATCTGCAAAGCCTTTATGCCATTTTGAATATGAGGCCATGAGTAGAAATCCTTCTTAAGCGTTTTATTTATTTATTTTAAAACACTAGTTCTCTTTAAGTGGAAAAGATTCATTTTCAAACCATGTATCTTCCTCTCAGCATTGATCAACACACATTTTCCTGCAAAGGCCAGCTAGATTTTGTCTTAGAGACCAAAACAAAACAAAACATAGTAAGTACCGTATTTTTCGCTCTATAAGATGCACCAGACCACAAGATGCACCTAGTTTTTGGAGGAGGAAAACAAGAAAAAAATATTCTGAATCCCAGAAGCCAGAACAGCAAGAGGGATCGCTGCGCAGTGAAAGCAGTGATCCCTCTTGCTGTTCTGGCTTTTGGGATAGCTGCGCAGCCTGCATTCGCTCCATAAGACGCACACACATTTCCCCTTACTTTTTAGGAGGGAAAAAGTGAGTCTTATAGAGCGAAAAATACGGTAGATACAATTAAGGTCAGATTTAGTACCTCCATAATACCCCCCACAAACTTTATTCTCTATAGCTAATGCACCTATTGCTCCCTCAGACAAAGTATATGTTAATTTTTTAAAACATGTTTGTTTATGCTAAGGGTCAGCAACTACAGACCTGGGGAGCCCATTCTGGGATTTGAGGAGTCCTGCCTAGTACTTGATTTGTATGGGGCCAAAGAGGCACTTTGGATAAGAGACTGATTTGGGAGGGGGGGGTTAGGGCAATCTACTCTGACTCTATTCTCCAGGAAATCTAGGTGGTGGCCCCACTGTGACCATTATTTCAGGGTGAGATTTTTAGCTCAAAGCGCAGGGATCAATGCTGAATACTCAGGCCCCTCTTCCCTTTCTCTTCGACCTCTGCCAGACTGGGAGAATGAGCGGGACCTTTTCACTGAATGTTGATCGAAGTAATTCATCTGGGAAACTCCACAGACATTTGGCACCCAGATCATATGTCTGTCTAGACACTGGATAAGGCCTTTCCCCTTCCATCCCCCCCCCAATAATCTCCAGACCAAAACCTTGACGGGGACAGATGCTCCTTGCTGCCCTTTTTAAGTCTACCAGAGCTGTTATTGCAAGACAAGTTTAGCCATTTCTCCAGGTATTTTAGCTATTCTCCTTTCCAGGGGGGCTCAAGATCTTGCAAAGTGGCAAGAGAAAACTGTTCCTGTGTCGGAGGCCTCTATAGAAGCGGCTGTCGAGTGGCTGTGGGCGATAGAGTACAGGCCAGCTGTTTGCCACTCGGGCCCCACGGAAGCGATCATGGAGGCCTTGTTTGATGACACGGTAATCTCTCTCACACATTTCTAGAAGTCTTCGGTTATGTCTAGGGATATATCCCCGTGAGAGTTTTGACTGCAAGTGCTACAGACATGAATTAGGGACGGGGATAATACATGCTAATAAAAGAACATTGGGGGCTGTTTAGAAGGAATTTCTTTCAAGTTGATCTGCAGGCTGGTTCTTACCAATATCATATAGGCATGACAGCATTGCATTCTGAGAGCAGAATTTCCCACGGAACAGGCAAGAGAGAAATGTTTCAATGACACTAAAGGGGCTTTGAAGCATAGGCCTAGTTTCAATGAACCTATCTGAAAGTTAAGAGATGCAAATACCTCTTTGGCGCACTGCAACCTTTTTTAGGCGAGCCACAATTAAGCTGGGAAGTCTCCAATTAATCTCAGTTTCCCTAACACTTCTGGGCATGTTGGGCTCCCTGTGCAGCCCTTTGGGCTGAATTGCTGCTATTATAAGCTATGCCAGTGTGGTGTAGTTGTTAAGTGTGTTGGACTAGGACCTGGGAGATCGGGGTTCAAATCCCCACTTGGCCACAAAGCCATGGACTTGGGCCAGTCACCGTCCCTTAGCCTAACCTAGCTCACAAGCATGTTGTGAGGAGGGGGGAAAACCATGTATGCCACCTTAGCTCCTTGGATGAATAGGGGGGGGATAGAAATGAAAAACGGGGGGGGGGGATGTTACAAATATGCTTCATGGTTCAAATGACTTGTCCATCACAGACCGAGGCCGTGTACTATTTCACTGTGGGCGATATGCCAGAATGCATGAGACATTTGCTCCTGCAGAAGATATCGAGGTGCCCGTGCCCAGTCCATACAGTGTCTTTTAATGCTCGAGAAGAAGAGACCATTGCTTTATTAAAGGAGCTGAGTCATCTGACCACTGGCAGGTATGAGGTAAATGATTTCAGCACTATCAATCTATTTTGCAAATGGAGATCTGGATCCTTGCAGATCGCATGCTTTCTCTTTGTGTTTTTTGCCCAAATATGTCACTTTCCCCCTTCCTCTGTCTCTCTGAGATGAAAATAACAAGGTCTGGTGGAGCAGGTTCAGCCCAAGATGTTTAGCTGCCCAATGCGGACTACAGTGGTACCTCAGGTTACAAACGCTTCGGGTTACAAACACTTTGGGTTACAAACTCCACTAACCCAGAAGTAGTACCTTGGGTTGAGAACTTTGCCCCAGGATGAGAATGGAAAACGCATGCCGGTGGCATGGCAGCAGCGGAAGGCCCCATTAGCAAAAGCACGCCTCAGGTTAAGAATGGTTTCGAGTTAAGAACGGACCTCTGGAACGAATTAAGTTCGTAGCCTGAGGTACTACTGTAGTTAAATGCCCCTCTCCCCTATGCAAGGTGCATAGTACTCAAACTTGACCACGTTACTCCCTGGGAGTAAAATACACAACAATGACAAGCATTTAGTGCCTTTCATGACATCCAAAATCAGCACCCCAAGGCAGCTCTGCAAAATCAGCACCCCAAGGCAGCTCTGCAGTAGAGCAAGCCTAAAAGAGTGAGGCCTCAATCGTGAGTTGCTATTAAACTGGTAAATGCAAGTTATAGTACGGGAACACCCAGTTTGTTATGGGCACCTGTGAGTTTTATGAAACTCTGGTGATAAAAGAGTACAATGAGAACATCCTAATGGTGCTTGAGCCTGACAACCAGTGGAAATTACTGTGTTTATTTGTTGCAGTTATCTTCTCTTTAAGAAGTCAAAAGTGAAACATGTTCTCTTCCCTCATATTTTTTAAAACAGCCATGTGAGGTAAGCTAGGCTGAGAGAGGCTGACTGCCCCCAAACCACTCAGTAGACCATAGCTGATTAGTGACTTAACTTGGGTCTGCCTGGTCTGACATTCTAGCCACTGCTCCATACCAGCTCCCTTGATGCCTGTTTATAACCTTTGCATACAGATTGAAACACTTTATCCCTTCAGGTTCCATGCATTTGCTGAGAGAGAGGACTACATGGACATGATAGAAACCTCAATAAGCGACGAGGATGAGAAAGCCTTACTTACCCAGAATTCGAGGAAACTGAAAGGGAACCTGCCTCTAGGTAAAACAAAAAAAGGTTGATTGTTATGCCCCAAATGCCTTCCTCCTTTCAGTCCTCCAGAATCTCCATGGACCATAGCTCTCACCAGCCTTGCTCCTTGCTCTGTGCCCTCCTGTAATGGGATTAGGGGTTGCTTGTGCGTAAGCGCCAAACCGCTCCAAGTTGAGTAGTTGGCTAAAACCTTCCCTAGCCGGACAGCCCTTACTTCGTGGCTGTCTTAATCACTGGCAGAATCCGTCAGTGGGCGTTTCCTGAACTTTTTCCAACATAAGAGCTCCTTGACACAAAGTCTCCGCCTGGATTCCCTGCGCGTCAGCTTTCTGTGCAGAGTGGGCGTCCCCAGGGGAGGTCCTGAGCTCTCTCCACTGGTCTCGCTGGAAGCGTCCCTGAGCCTTCCCTCCTCCTCCTCCTCCTTCCCTTCTTCCTCAGCGGAAGCTCTCCCTCTTTCCCTGCTGGTTCCCTCCCCAGCATCCGAGAGCCTCTCCACCCCCCTGAGATCCGATGGCAGTTCCCTGACACCTCCTTATGTGCTTTTGCCTGGAAGGATGCATTCCTGGTCTGTGGCGATGCCTCTCGTTGGTCTAGATGGAGGACAGAGAAGTTTGCATCTGGCCTCACCCACCCCCTGACATGTAGCCCTCGTAAAGTTCCCCAGAGGGGAATGTGGGTTTGGGGATTAAGAAGTCTGATCACCATTGCCTTAGAATCTTCAAGATAACATTTTTATCTAGGAGAATCTGGGGGCACTAGCAGGCATTTTATTGGAACAGAATGCTTCCTCAATACAGAACGGAAGTAAGCAAGAGTTCTTTGGAAGAAGATAGAACCAATAGTGCGACAAGGGAATTTCAGACCTGTGTTTCCCCAACTTGGGTCTCCAGCTGTTTTTGGACTACAATTCCCATCATCCCTGTCCACTGGTCTTGCTAGCTAGGGGTGATGGTAGTTGTACTCCAAAAGCAGCTGGAGACCCAAATTTGGGAGACACTGTTTTAGACCCTGGACTTCACAGTCTTAGAGAGGCAAAGCAAACCATTGACATTTGTCTTCTTTCCATTGACATTTGTTTTACGTTCCTGACATGTTAGAGCAAAACTCTTAAGCAAGAACAGTTTTCTAGCTGTGGTAAAAATTACGACACTCTTGAGCATGTGCAGTTTTGCATTTTAAGAGCATGCATAAATCACAGCACCATCATGCTGACAGGACTCAAATGGGGCCCTTCGTTGCAGAAAAGGAGAATATGTTTCATTATTTTTTTAAAAGAGCATTAGTATCCCATGTACTTGCCAGCTGCCCCTATGACAACAGAATAATAGCAAAGGATTCTGCAGTAACCAGCATCTTTCCTGGTGGACCTCAGCCTGCCCATGCCAGCCTAGATGTTGATGCTGGGGCTGTTTGCCACTGCTTTCACCTTCTGCCATATTTAGTCTTGTGGTCCTGCCCTATCTGAATCACCGGATATGTCGCCGGTGTGACTGGCAGATGCATGTGTGGCTGCCCCACAACTGTGGGACTTTTCCTGGAGCAGTGCACATTTTTCTGCTCAGGCTGCCACTTCTTCTTCTTATTTTATTTTATTTTATTTTATTTTATTTTATTTTATTTTATTTTATTTTATTTTATTTTATTTTATTTTATTTTCGTCCAATATCTGCAAGCGTCAGGAAAGTTACAACATAAAACCACAATATAAAACCACTAGTACTTCAGTTGTTTTCATTGTGTACACACACATAAAAAAAACAACAATGTTTATTTGAAACATTTCTACACTACCTCTTTTCATTCAGAAATTTCCAGGAGAGTTTACAATGACTCAAAAAGCACAGTAAAAGAGCAGTGATCAATACAATGACTCACAATGGTAGAACAGTGGTAAAAACAATCATATTTTGTGTGTGTGTGTGTGTGTGTGTGTGTGTGAAAGAGAGATACACTGGAGGTTAAACGTCTGGGGAAATCAAAATGTTGTCTGGCTGGCACCTAAGAGACTAGGCATGCCTCCATGGTGAAAGAATTCTGCAAATGAAGTGTTGCATCCAAAAAGGTCTTTCTCCCCTGTATCCACCTGCCTCTGGGATGGTGGGGGTGCACATTCAAAACAGTGGCAAACAATGCGTGTACCAGTTCTGAAATCAATTTCACAAATTTCCTAAGGTAAACTGGAAGGCACACAGAGTAGAACACATCACTGGGACAGCCCATAGAACAATATGGTAATGGGGAACAGTTTTACAACGGCACATAATATCGAGAAGTTCATTGTGCTGTGTGGGAGGGGGAAAGGCCATTTTCTTTCTGAAACCATTCTTAGCTAATGGAGCTGGACACCCCCTATTTCCTGTATTTTAGAGAAGAGTGTTTGATATTTAGAGAAAGTGAAGAGGAAGAGTGAAAAACAGTCCCTTTCAGAAAGGTGGCAAGTTTGCATGTTCCAGCAGGCCTGTTCTGAATAAATGCAAAAGCCCCCAAGGGGTTTGGTAGCTTCCAAATAATTGTGTATCAAATTACGTGTGTTAATAGGAAAGAAGGAATCACTAACCGCCAGGGGAAAACAGAGAAATATTAGTCCCTGTTGTGACTGAGTACAAACAATTTTCAAATGCTGATTACCCAGGAACAAGGCAGACTATATACATACATAAATCAATACAAGTTCTTTCCTCCCTTTTTGTCACTGAGCTGCATATGTGTTGTGTGTGTGTGTTGTATCACTAACAAGTCATCATATCTTGATTCAATTACTTTTCAGATATTTTCTAAAATGCAAGATTTTAAACAGGACACATGTTGAGCATCCACATTACAGTCGTACCTCGGAAGCGGAACAGAATCCGTTCTGGGAGTCTGTTCGACTTCCAAGACGTTTGGAAACCAAGGTGCAGCTTCTGATTGGCTGCAGGAAGCTCCTGCAGCCAATCGGAAGCCGCGTAAGCCGTGTTGGACATTCGGGTTCCAAAGAATGTTTGCAAACTGAAACACTCACTTCCGGGTTTGCGGTGTTCAGGAGCCAAAACGCCCGACTCACAAGGCGTTCAGGATCCAAGGTACGACTGTATAAGTAAATGCACCAGGGTCGTGGGGAATTAGCCAGCATTTATTTGACTTTAATATGTTAAAAAAAAACCTGTCTTGCAAAATGACCCTCAGGAACCACATTCTTTTCCTCTTAAGAAATCTGGGCAGTGTAGTTTACCTCTTGCAAAGTTGCATTTTCCAGCAACCCTCGGCAAACCAGTGTTCATAATTCTTTGAGGGAAAGAATATGCTTTTAAGGTATGTTGCGTACGCAGCCTAATTATCCAAGCCATGTAGGGTTCAAGCCAGCACATGGTGTTGACACCCGTGCCCCCCAGGCTGCAAAACAAAGAGTAGATCCTGGAACATAAAGAATAGAATAAGTGTAATTGCATAAAATGTAGCCAGAAAAAGAATACCCCCTTTTCTTGGAAGCACTGCTTGTCCTTTTATTTAAAGGTCACTTGGGACTGTGATATTTCTAAGAGGAACAACTTTCTAATTCCTCTGTATTTTAATTTTAATTCAGCAGCTGTTTAATGATGGCTTGCAACTAACAGAGCCTCTCTGCTGGGTTCCATTGTGAGCAAGAAGCATTTCTGCTCCCTCTCGTTTATATTTCAATAGATGCGTTGAAAGCTGCTGTGGCTCTTAAAATTATGCCCCTGCACTTTCCCTTTTCTTAATGGCTAAATTGCAGAATGGTTTTAATCAGCCCGCAAGTGCAGTAATCTACTAGAAACGCTTTGTAGGCCGTGTATTTATTGCTTTTACAGAATAGAATTTACACGTTAAAAGGGAACACAATTAGTCTTGGGCATTTACCTAGTATTATAGCTGTGGTTATGACATCATGCCTAGCCAATTGGAAAACTCTGGGCACGTCCAGGACTCCCTCTGCCTCTCTGCCTCTCTCTGCCTTCTACAGCAGAAAAGACCCTGGAGTGATATATTTGTCTTGCATGTTTTGGGGTCTGTTTATTGAGCTCTTCCTAGAAAGGATGTCCTGAGAAACAAAGAAGATATAATATGAAAATAACGATTGCATTCTGACATGCTGGTATGTGAAATGGGACTAAATGATACCCAAATCAGAGAGAGAGAGAGAGAGAGAGATAGATAGATAGATAGATAGATAGATAGATGATAGATAGATAGATAGATAGATAGATAGATAGATAGATAGAGGAAACCTAGGAAGTTTAGTGTTTTCATGTTAAAGGTTCAGAGATACTTTGAGTGGGCTCCCCAGACTACTTAAATTGTTATGGGAACATGGCTGGTGTCCTCAGTCAGCTACCCAGCACAGCTTTTCTCTTGTGTTAAGCAGGCTACTTAACCATAGGACCCCAGTGTGAAATTCAGGCAACTAGCCCATCAATGTTTCATATTTTCATGAATTAATCCCACAGAACTTGTGACTCCGTAGCAGGTTGATATACCTTCTGGGCTGGTTGACTACTTGGTGGATAGAGCTTGGTGTCATTGAGTGCAGGCCCAAGACACTTTGCTGCCTGAGGCGAAGGACAAGATGGTTCCCTCCCTTCCTACAACCTACGGAAGCCCACTGAGCTGGCTGGCCGTTCAGTCTTACACCAATGCTGGTGATAGGACAAGGACCTCCAATCTTGCCTGAAGGCAGCAAGTTAAGGCAGGAGATGCAGGGCAGTCTGTGTAATGCAAACACATCTCTTCCCCACCCAGCATCTTCCTGGCATTTTCTGCCCCATAGCATATGCTGCTTGAGACAACTGCCTCACTCTGCCCAATGGTAGGGCCGAGTGCTCAAAGCCATAGTGAGAAAAGGCTCTTAGATCAATAAGCATGAAGGAAGTACCAAGTGCAGTCCTTGGCATCTCCAGGTAGGACTGGTCTGAAACCCTGAAGAGCCACTGGCAGGCAGTGCAGTTGGCAGCAACCTTCATGGACCTGTGAAGGCACCTTCCTAGGGCCATACATACATTTTAAGAAGCAAAGCTGCTGATGAGTGCTTGCTTTTATCTCAGTCTGCTACTGCCTCCAAGTGTCTACCTTTCCTTTTAATATCTCTGTGCGAGAGCAACCTGAACCTAACATACCAAGCATATGCAACAAAATGCAGGTCTGGAACTGCATGCAACTTGTTCCCATGTTCTGTGGCAGTGCAGTTTATTGAGCTGGCGATAAACAGATTAAACATTCAGGATCAGTGGTGTGTTCAGAACAGAGTCATTGTTTCATTTGCCCAGTTGCAGATGCCTAGAGGAAATCAGTTAGCAGCTTTTTCTTTCTCTTCTGGGCGGATTTGTGACCCAGTTCAAAGAAAACTTTTGAGCCTGTTTCTTTTCTTAAGCACCTGGGTTTTCAAGGTATGCTGAGTCTGATATGCAGGTTATATTTTGCTATTATTATTATTATTAGGCAAAGGCCGTCAGTAGGTCTTAACCCATTGTGAATTGTGGGATTCATGCAGAGGTAGAATAATAATACTAATAATACTAATACTAATAATAATAATAATAATAATAATAATAATACTTTATTTATACCCCGCCCATCTGGCTGGGTTTCCCCGGCACTCTGGACGGCTTCCAACAGAATATTAAAATACAATAGTCTATCAAACGTTAAAAGGAACACAAGAGAATAAACAAATACGTTCAGAGTGGAAAACCATGAAGTGTAGTATTTTCAAAGGTTCATGTTGCTCCATATTATGATCATCACATGGTTAACCTAAATAACTAAAAAAATTAAAGTGCCTATGCTTCCTTATGGTTCTAAGCCAGTAAAAAGGGGCTTGCAAAAGATAAGCATTGGGAATAACTTTAAATGGCCAAATCATAGTGACTGTGGCTCATTTTATACAGACCGTAATCTGATGATCCTGGCTTGTACAGGTTTATGTGGTCCCCGGTCCCCGCCCCCAATGGTTGTGATGATAATAAGCCACTGTTTGTTTTTAAGCAATAAACTTTATTTCTGGCTAATAAATGGGAACAGCAAATCCTGTTGTATTCTTTTAAGAACTGTGTGCTACTAACCTTTCCTTCATTCTCCTAGGCTGATTTCCCCCTCTAATATGAAAGTAGAAATATAGGAGAGTCCCAGGAGATGGCAGTATACAATAGCACATTTAAAGTTGTGCAATGCTAGAAGAAAAAGGAGGGAGAGGAGCCTTGCTGTTTCTGCCAGAGCTGCACTTGTGCATATGCAAGAACATACATACTTTATTTCAGCTGAGCAATAATTGTAGATTTATTGGACCCTCAAATATTAGCTTCTTCAAAGTTTTATGATAGCTGAAGCATGTTGCTGTCAGATCTGCGGCTTATGGCCCCCTCTCAAGATTTTGCTGTGCCAGGAAATAAACTCCTCAAAAAGTAGTTCGCACCAACTGCGGTGCCACTGCAGCATCATAAACCATGACATTATCTTGGCACAGAAGAGGGTTAAGCTGATACTGCAGGCAAATAAAGCCGGTGCTGGTATTTAATGATGGGGAGTCAATCTGTGACTGCTTTGCAGGCGCAGTCAACTAGCGCGTTTGCAGGTATATTTGATTTAAAATACAGCTCCAGAGAAGCTTTCTGGTATATAGGAAAAGAAGCACACATTTCTTCTTGTGAGATTTGTGTGTCTGTGTGTGATTCCCTATCTTATCTGCATCCATGCTGAGATTTTTTTAATAGCATTTAATTGCGGTGTGGCTCTACTAGCAAAATGCCCACCATTGTGATAAGTAGGGTTCGCGGTGGGGAGAAGATTTGTGGCACCTTAACGATTCCACATATTTATCAAGGCTTAAACATTTGTGGACTACATCAAATGCACATTTTATATTGCAAGCATCTGTAGAGAGCGCTGCATTTCTGCATGCTCTGTACGTGGAGATGCAGTACACTTCTCTGCAGGATTTTTTCTTGGTAGGCTGGAAGACACAGCTTTGACTCACTATAGCAATGGGTGCTTCCAGGTAGGGGCAAGATCTCACAAACGGGCCATTCACACGTGATTTTTCTCTGTGGGTGATGGGCACACGAGGTTCAAATGCACACGGTTTAATGCTTTCCATAACTATGCTTTTTATTTCACATCCATACCAGTGGGCGATCCTTGATGTAATATTTCTGTGCTGTGTGCTTTGGCCCCTCCGCTCAATAAGTGTCCCTTTGCTCTTGACTACCTTTTTCCATTTGGGGCATGCATGCAAGTATTTCCTGAAGGAGCGTCTCCACCCCCATCGTTCAGCCAGGAGACTGAGGTCCAGCTCCAAGGGCCTTCTGGCAGTTCCCTCACTGCGAGAAGTGAGGTTACAGGGAACCAGGAGGAGGGCCTTCTCGGTAGTGGCGCCCACCCTGTGGAACACCCTCCCATCAGATGTTAAGGAAATTAACAACTAACTGACTTTTAGAGGACACCTGAAGGCAGCCTTGTTTAGGAAATTTTTTAATGTTTGACGTTTTATTGCATTTTTAAAAAAATATTTTGTTTGAAGCCACCCAGAGTGGCTGGGAAAACCCAGCCAGATGGGCGGGGTATAAATAATAAATTATGATGATGATGATGATGTACCTATGATCTTGCACTTTTAAAATATATAATAAGTGTATAAGAGTTCAGAAGCAAAAATTACCAGTCCTTAGTGATCATGTTAAAACACGTATGTTCACATAGCTGTTCACACAGGGGTGAGCCAGCTGAGGTATTAACCTGATTTGTTATATTTGGCTTATTTTTGTTTATTCACTTTAAAATCATGATTGACACTGTCCACTGCCTTGATAGTTTTTTGGTTTGGCAGTACAGATATATTTGCAGATACATGAATAAATAAATGTTTCATAATTGGTTCTTTGAAAAAAAGAACAATGTGAGCTGTAGTTCTTTTAATCAATATATATATATATGCAAAAAAACCAAACCAAACCCGTGGGTCTAGATGCAGTCCAGAGAAAGCAATCCACAGGTCTTTAGGTTTACTGTCAGACACTATAAAACCAGCTCAGATTTGCTCCCCCTATCGGCATTAGTCATTCCCATATACTCAGAATGCATTTTCTCCTGGATATATTATTGAAAGGTGTGCAGTGATTGCCCACGACTCCTCTATGATTATCAAAAGTAAAGGCATTCAGAGGGCATGAAAGGCCAGAGAAACTCAGTAGGTAACTAAATTTGCTTCTATTTCTGTGCCTCTTGCATTACTCCAAAATTCAGGAACAGGGGTCAGAGAAGATGTGTACCTGATCTGGAAGGAGATGGAAGAAGCCAGGAATGCACTGATACAAGTTCAGAGAATTCTGATAGAGTTTGAGCAGTCTGAACTACCTTCAGGTATGTTATGAACACACACACACACACACACATATTTTTAAATATTCTGACTGCATTGCAGCATTGATGATTATGTTCTCGATTCCATTACGGACAATTGTAAGTCAGTGGCACTCAAAAGGATGAGGTTGCTCTTACAGATCTGCACGTTGCAGGAAGTTTGCCTAATAGAGTGGCTGCAGTCTTTCTTGCAAGTGTGAATTATGAGTGTGTCACTCTAGCATGCTTGAAGCCATGGCTCATTGGTAGAATACATGTTATGCATGCAGACACTACTTTAAATCTTGGAAGGCTGCTGCCAGTGAGTTTATTTAATGCTGAGCTAGATGGACCCAATGGTCTATCTCGATATAAGGCCGATACCTATGTCTCTGGTGTCATGTGTGCTTTTGCCTCTAAATTGCTGTCTTCTAAACTGCAGAGTAAACGGCAGAGCAGCACTGGGGAGGCAAGGAATGGCCAGGCCTACCAGCCCTCATGCCCTAAACTTCCCTTGCCTGTTGGTCTGTACTGTACATCATCCACCAATTCATTTATTTTTAAATACCATCAGCTGCAAACTTCATCTTTCCTTGCTCAAGTGGTGTAGTTTACCCAGGAGATCTAGGTTCAAGTGCAGGCTCAGTCTGCGCCAGGAGTGATGGATTTAAAATGGATGCATTATCGCAAAATCCTTTCAGACTCGAAGGACCATATCTTATCAATTTACAAGTTATCTTAAAGCTATATCTCTCACAGTGCACATTAGGGCACTTTATAGTCTTGCAGGGCAAGCTGATCAACAACTCGTTTTGATTTCACAGGGCGATTATTACAGTTCCAAATTCTGAATTTGGAAATGCCAATTTAGGCATTATGTTTTTAAAGCATTGTGCTTTGCTTTTTCATATGCAAAGTCTTCCTATCTTAGGTTATTTTAACAAAGCAGTATTGCTTTCTAAAAGGAAGGAAAGCATGTATTTTTAAAAATGAGAGTACTCCAGTTGATTATATTAGGTTCAGTCTAGTGTCAGCAAATGCACATTCCATTCATACCTTTTTACGCCATCAGCCCAAACTGACGGTATAGTAAATGATTCAAGAGCAGAGGATTATGTGAATTCCAAGGAGTGGCTTCAGAAGAATGGCTTGAAAGCGCAGAAGCTGACCATAACAAAAGCATTTGGCGATCTCAGTTTTCGTCATGCAAAGGGGATTGTCAACATAAGAACCAAGCCGCAGGATGAATCGGTGCAAACTGATGCTGTAGGTAATCCACTAGTTTTGGTACATTTTCTTGACTGCAGTTTTGTCACATTGGTTTACAGCTGTGCTACATTATGACAGGGATGAATCCACACTGTCAGTATCTCTCTGGAGGGATTAAAGAGCATGCCAGAACTTTGGGGTTTGTGGTTCCAACAAAGGAAGATTGGCAACTGAAACTGATGGAACACGCAGAAATGGCGGAACTCACTGGATGAATAAGAAACCAGGAAGAGAGACTTAAAAAAAATAGAATGGGGAAAATTTATTGACTATTTGAAGATACAAATAAAAACAAAACAAAAGATTAGTGGGACTGATATAAACACGTGCAGTAAGATATAATTAAGGGGAAGATAAGAGGAAATTAGTAAATATATTTGAATTGATATGCAGTAATAAAAAAGATATAAAATAAATAACCGCAGAAAGGGGAGGGAAGTTGAGGGGAAGGTAAATTAGACTGGTTTGGTCATGCTGACCACAGAGCTTCTGGCGTGCTGCAGCAGGCCCCACAGCTTCCTCTTTCATCTAAGCAGAAGAGAATGTTAAATATGTCTGGTGTCATGAGGGAGGCATGTAGGAAGAGGAAGTGAGTTCAAGTCAGCATCTTGTCAGGGTAGATCTACACTATACAGTTAAAGTACATTTAAAACACTTGACTTACCCCCAAAGAATCCTGGGAACTGCAGTTTTCCACTCACAGAGCTACAGTTCCTTAGCAAACTGCAGTTCCTAGAATTATTTGGGGGACTTAAATCTGATTTCCCCAGTTGTGACTCCCTCTATCCTACCCAGCGGCAGTGCTTCATGCTCCAGCACCGGGGAGTGGAGAGCAGGCGGGAGCGGGGCTGGTGTGCATCCTGGGGGCGGGGGGTGGTGCCATCTGCAGGGGCAGAGCACCCAGCGTGGGTGGAGGGTGCAGCCGCGATGGCCCTCTACCGGGCTCGTGCTGCCAGGGGCGGTACACTCCCCCCGCACTCCTCTTCCTCCGCCAGTGATTGTACCCCATGTTGCAATTAGGCTGGGAAAAAGTCTTCTATTAGCTACAATAGTTTCCCCCCACAAGCCCAAGCAGGGGAAGGGTGGGACGCTGTTTTGGTTGGACAGGGAGGCCTAAGAGAGCTTGAGTGTGTGTGTGTGTTTGCCATGTCTTCATAAAAATGCCGCATTAAAATGTTCTAGCCAATGCTTTGTGTAGATCATGTCTCCACTTTCTCCCCCCAACGTCTTGCTCGTATAGGAGTCTAACAAGAAGTTAATTGATGCAAAATACTGCGACAAGTTTTTGCATACAGACTTGGAAGATGGGCCCACACTCCATATGCATTTGACTGGGGAAAGGTGCAAACAGTATGAAGATAAAATGAAGACTGTTCTCGATCAAATGGAACTAAGGTTCAATTGCTTTCTAATGTAATATTTTCAAAACCAGCGTCCCATAATGGGAAAGCTATCCAATGCGTAACTCGTGTCTGCTTTAAAAATGATTGTGCGATATTTGGGCACTGTTGTAAACTTTTGTCAGGTCTTAAAACTTTCACCAGGCCTTAAAAAACAACAACTTTTGGATTAGCATATGAAAAAAAAGTCACACAAATATTAGTTGATAAAGCATTTAGAGTGACCTTATTGAGAGATGTATTACAGAAGATGTTTGTATCACCAGTTCAATCTTCTTACATGATTTCTCAAGTTATGGTGCAATTCACCTGTGGGTTTGAGATCATACCTGAACCTAAATACAACATTTTCATGCCTAACCTGTAACACTCTGTATTCTGCATGACAGGGATGGGGAACCTGTGATCCCCTTCTCAGAAGATGCACTATATTGTCTGTTAAGAAGGCCTCAGCATAGTTTGTGGGAACGTTGAGGACAGTAGGAGAGGATATATTGATTAATGTTATCCTTCCTCACTCACACTAGTGAGCTTGTAGCGGAACATATTCCCATGTACAGTGGTACCTCGGGTTAAGTACTTAATTCGTTCTGGAGGTCCATTCTTAACCTGAAACTGTTCTTAACCTGAAGCACCACTTTAGCTAATGGGGCCTCCTGCTGCCGCCGCGCCACTGGAGCACAATTTCTGTTCTCATCCTGAAGCAAAGTTCTTAACCCGAGGTACTATTTCTGGGTTAGCGGAGTCTGTAACCTGAAGCGTATGTAACCTGAGGTACCACTGTACATAGCAGGAAGCTGGTTGATTGGATTTGTGAGAATCACTTGACTTAAGCAATCCAGTCTGGCTTGTCCAGATTGGCTTTGTTCCTGGTTAATCCCCTTTTGTTCCCTCTTAAAACAATAATGACACAGTGAAATCTTCTTTTAAAGTAGTGATAAGGTTTACTGACATTCAGTCCACAGTGTGATCCTGAAGGCAGGCTTTAGCTTGTAGTTACAGATACATAGAAAAGTGTGGGTTGATCCTCTTGTGAGGAATGAGCCCATGTGCTGCTGGCTGAGAGCCAGCACACAGCAAAAGCATCAAGATAATACAAGAGGACGGGCATCAAGGGGAAGATGGCTGCGTGACCAGCTCTTTTATGGGGTCTCCCAGGGTCAGGCCTATTTACTTGGTCACACACAAGAGGAGGATGCTCAAGACCAGGTGTGACAGGAAGTCCTCCTGGCTGTAGCAACATTCCCCTATGTGTCCCCTCTGGGCAAACAGGAAATGTTTTACAGTGGTACCTCGGGTTTAAGAACTTAATTCTTTCTGGAGGTCCGTTCTTAACCTGAAACTGTTCTTAACCTGAAGCACCACTTTATCTAATGGGGCCTCCCGTTGCTGCTGTGCTGCCACTGCGCGATTTCTGTTCTCATCCTGAAGCAAAGTTTTTAACCTGAGGTACTATTTCTGGGTTACCGGAGTCTGTAACCTGAAGCGTCTGTAACCCGAGGTACCACTGTATTTGACTGCTTTTGTGATGTTACATCCCACATAGTTCTCTGAATTATGGTCTTGATATCCTTTCCTGCTTTGATGTCCTCTAGATGTTTTGGTCTACAACTCCCATCTTTGCTGAGAATTGGCCATGCTGCATGGAGCAGATGGGAGTTGGGAGTCTTACAAGATCTGGATGGTCATCGGTTCCATACCCTTGCTCTATATTCTCCAGTAAAGTGGTTGGTTAAGTGTTGTTTTGAAACACACAGCTCACACGTTGATGTAGGTGTATTAATGTGAGAGTTCAGTTTAAAAGGCCATGGGTGGGAAAAGGTTAAGCTAAGGAACAGTAGGTAATGAACCTAACATGGTAAACAGCCTTCTCTGACACTATAGCTTCTCTCGGTTGCCATGTCAACCATTCAGGTATTTATTTTTATGCATTACATTTTGAGATGAAGGGGAAATGGTAATGAGTACATTATCAGGAATTTGTGAAGCAACACGATAATTATATAGTAAACAATAATACATTTATACTGTAATTGAATAAAGATTTTTTTTTAACCTTGATGTTGATGATGTTACCATTAATAATATACTTCAAGGGCCTCAAAGCAGAATACATAGTCCCCCAACCTCATTTTACCCTTGCAATTTGAGATAGGTCAAGAGGAGAGGTGGTCATTGGCCTAATGTCCTCTGGTGACCTTCGTGGCCTACAAAGACCTTGTCTTCTCAGTCCTAGTCCAACACTCAAACTACCACACCATACTGATACCCCTGAAAATGCGGAGGAGTTCTAGACTCTAGATCCCATTCTTGTATGGTTTTAAGCTTTAATAGGTTTTCACATTTAAAGAGTATTGTATATATAATGACTTCAAGGTTTTTTTTAAAAAAAATATTTGACTGGGTTTTTGATCTCTATTATCAGATAAGTTTTTACAAGCATAGGAGAGTTAAGGAAAGACAATGGGAGCATTTTACAGAATTTAGTCTGTGCCTCTCATTTCACATTGAGTGTGTTTTCCTGTAGACTTCAGGAGCTGAAAAAAGGGAGCAGAGCACTCTTTGGAGACGTAACTGAAGATAACATCTATTTTCTCATTGATACATCCCACTCTATGAAAGACAAACTGCCTGTGGTGAAGCAGAAAGTATTTCAGCTCATGCGGGTGAGTGACAGCTATGTTCCCCAAGGCAAGGATTGTAAAACAAAATGCGTGCAAAGACATATTCTATATTTCTGCAGTCATGCAGAGGGATAGAGAAAGCTGTACCAAGTCAGATGATTGATTAGTCCACCTAACTGGTCTACTCCCAGTGCTTCAGACAGGATTCTTTCCAATCCTGCCTGGAGATGCAAGGACAAAACTTGGGACCTTATTGAGTGCAAACTATGTGCTCTGCCAATAGGAGAGTGGAAATGGGAGTGGAAATTGCTGATGTTTGTTTATACAGTGGTATCTTGGTTCTCAAACTTTTTTTTTTAAAAAAATAATTTTTATTAAATTTTCCATTTGAACAATCCAATCAAATCACATTAAATATTCCAAATTATACAAATACATATCATATAGTCCAAATAGTCCGTCAAATTATAAATTTTTATTGGGACTTCCCATTCTTCAAGTTCGGTGCGGCTCTGATCATCTTATATCTCTACTGCCTTGAGTTTCCAGTAGTTCCTTTAAATCTTCCTGTTGTTCTCCTTAGTTCTCAAACTTAATCCGATCCGGAAGTCCGTTCCAAAACCAAAGCATTCCAAAACCAAAGCGCGCTTTCCCATAGAAGGTAATGCAAAACAGATTAATCCATTCCAGACTTTTAAAAACAACCCCTAAAACAGCAATTTAACATGAATTTTACTATCTAATGAGACTGTTGATCCATAAAATGAAAGCAATAATCAATGTACTGTACTAAAAAATAAATAAGACAGTATTGTGGATGATAAAAATTAAAATTACTTTTTTCCCTTACCTGCACTGATGATAGTCACTGTTTGGATGGGGCTCTTTTATCCATTTCCACAGTCACACAATCAGTCAATCAATCAGTAGCTGAACTGGGTTCCACACAGTCATAAAAACAAATTAACCAAAAAAGCCTCAAAAGCAAAAATGCAAAACAAATAGCAAAAACAAAAGTGCCAAATCCAGTCGTACCATGGTTCTTGAACTAAATCTGTTCTGGAAGTCCGTTTGACTTTTGAAATGTTCGAAAACCAAGGCGTGGCTTCTGATTGGTGCAGGCACCCTGGAAACAATAGCCGATAGACACATTGGACGTTCGGCTTCCGAAAAACGTTCGAAAACCGAAACACTTACTTCCAGGTTTTTTGGCGTTTGAGAACCAAGGTACCACTGTACATCCCTATGTCCAGAATGAAAATCAATTTGATCCACAATATGATCCACATTTGCTGCCATTGCTTTTTGTTCACTGATTATGTGTGTGTCCCCCATTTGTTTTGTGTTTCCTTTGCATTGAAATGAATGGGGTTGGAATAACATAGTGACAATGGTATTTACATAATTATGTAAGTTATGTAATTTCACCACATCAGATAGCAAGAATAATAAAGCTGTCTTTGGTAGAAGGCAAACAGCAGCAGAAATGGAAACAGTGCTGCATGCGATTATTACAGAATGGAATGGGAAACGATGCCTAACATCCCTAACTACCACTCAGTGACAATCTTTTCCCTCTAATGAAAATATAGATACTGTATTTTTCGCTCTATAAGATGCACTTTCCCCCTCCTAAAAAGTAAGGGGAAATGTGTGTGCGTCTTATGGAGCGAATGCAGGCTGCACAGCTTTCACTGAAGCCAGGAGAGCAAGAGGGATCGGTGCGCACCGATCCCTCTTGCTCTCCTGGCTTCAGGGACAGCCGCCCAAAGCCTCCTGAGGGCAGTGGGAGTGCTCCTGCTGTGCTCAGGATGCTTCGCATTGCTTTCGCTGAAGCCAGGAGAGCTAGAGGGATCGATCCCTCTGGCTCTCCTGGCTTCGCTTCACTGGAGAGGCGCTGCACAGCTTTCCCTCTCTGCGCAGCGCCCCTTCAGCGAAGCGGGAGGAGAAATGGAAGGGGCTCCGTTTCTCCTGCCACTTCGCTGAAGGGGCACTGCACAGAGAGGGAGAGAACATTCTTTTTCTTGTTCTCCTCCTCTAAAACTAGGTGCGTCTTGTGGTCGGGGTGCGTCTTATAGAGCGAAAGATACGGTACTTTCTCCCGTTTGAGGTGTGTGGGTAGATTCAGTACGTCCAAAACGCTGTGAGGAAGAATTACGATCTCCAGAAATAAATAATTGTTATCACTTCTAGAAGAATGAAATGTACTCCTGTAGTCATTTGCTTTTCAAATACAGCAAAAAGTGTGACATTTCTTCTATGAAGGAGAATTCAATGGAGCATTTCTTACAGGAACAACTGAGAGACAAAACCAAAGTTAACTTTGTTAAATTTGACACTGAGGCAGTGGCTTGGAAGGAGAAACTCGCTAGAGTTAATGAAGAAAGTTTGGGAGAAGCTCTACTATGGGTAAACGATCTGGAGGTAAATATAGGAACAAAAAGCACTTTAAGAAAATGTGAGTAACCCAAGTTTTTGCTGTGCACCTCAATTAATTTTTGGTTACTGTAAAGCTGGCTTGAAAGGCACAATTTTATTTGCAAGAGTAACACCTTCTCCCACTCCCCTTATGCATTTAAGACATTCTTGGTTCAGCCAACACATTCCTGATCTAACAAGCTATGGGAATGTGCTGCATGTGCCTGTGCTCTTCTCTATGTTCCCTCGTGCGCACAGCTTAAATAGAAGAGTTCCTGAATTGTTCTTAAGCACATTTTAAACCCACAATTTCTCCAAAGAAGTCATGATTGTATACCTCTTCCATTGTATGCTCTTAGTAGCTAGGGCAACCTCCAGTATATTCACAGCAATACTGTAAAGTTGACTAGACTGAAATATAGTAATTGCACAAGGTCACCTTCAGAGCTGAATGAGGATTTGAATCTAAGGTCTAAGCACCATTATAATTCATATAGGTTGCCATATGATTCTATTTTGCTTTTAATCTAATTTAAGCTGTATTTTAATCAATTGTTTGACTTAATGTTTTAGTGTATTATATATTTTGATGTTAGCCGCCCGGAGACCTGCCTCGCCGGAGAGGGCAGGATATAAATAAAATTATTATTATTATTATTATTATTATTATTATTATTATTATTATTATTGCTCCACTTTCCTCCTCATGCTCCTGACAATACAAGACTTCCTAGTTTGTCACGCCACAGTCCACTGAACTTTGAGTGCTCCCTACAAACCAGAATTTGGTTCTGGTTTGTAGGAGCACTCAACCCACAGTTTCTGGTTTGAACGGCACAGCAAACTGTAATCTTGACAAACCAGGAAGTCTTGTATTAAGCCCAATCAGAAAATGGGAGGGGCAAGAAGAGAGCACATAGGTGTGCTGCACATTCCTGATTGAACAAAACCATGATTTGTTGGACCAGGGATGTGTTGTCTGAAGTGGGCTATTGGGTCTCAAAAGAGCATTTAGCATCAGGGTGAAAGCACCTTTGGTTGTATCACTGTATTTGAAGCAGAGAAAACTGTCTTGGGAAGAGTTCCTGCAGAAAGATTTCATACTTTTATCATAAAAGTATGCTACTGGAAGGAATCTATTTTGACTGTGGCCCACCAGGTGATTTAGACTACTTCCAGGACTGAATTAAGTCTTTCCTTTGGACAAATTGTGAGGTTCCTCTCACTAGCACACCTGACAAAGAGATGTGACAATCCATTTCACAAGTTTAGCACTGTTAATGTTTCCATTTCTTCCTGATGTTTTTTCTCTCTGCTGACTGCTTAGATTGGAAGTTCTACAAATACCTTGCAAGCACTTCAGATTGCCTATTCTGATAGTGACACTCAAGCCATTTATCTTCTCACTGATGGGAGACCTGACCAGGTATCTATGGAAGAAGCAATGCATGTCAGGGCAGTATGATGATGTAACACTGGCTACATGACAAAGCAGAGCATTGATGTAGAGCAGGGCTGGCCAAACTGAGACTAGTCTGAGTCAGTTCAAGGAAGATACATAGCTTTGTGTCCTCACCATCTTTTGTTCCAGACAGACATTGGGACCATGAGAGTCTGGGAAGAGGACATGGTGAAGAACGCATGATAACAGAGGAAACATGATCTTCCAGCGCCCAGAGTAGGAGGGTCCAAAAGCATTTTGGGTAGATGAGAAAGGAGGTTCTTGAGAAAACTGGGGCAAGCAGCTCGGGGGGGGGGGTTGTAGGGAGAGAAAAACAGTTGTAGGTACTGGGTAGAGAAAGCAGCATTGATGAGGGTCTTGGAAGACAGTTGGAATGGGAGAAACAATGACATATATGAGTGGAGGGTTGATGTGGGAGAAATGGTTCGAGGAGCTTAGGGAGGACCAGCTGGGGAGAGTGGAGCCGCAGTTGTGGGGGAAGGTATTGGTTATGGGAAAGCGTAGCTTTATCAAGCACAGCAAACATTAAGGAGACAGTGTGGTGGCAGGAGCTGCAGTCTCAGGCTGGAACCACATGTTGCATGTCCTGGAGATAAAGGGACACTTTTTTACCTGGGAAGCTGTCATACCCAGTTTGGGAAACTAGCTGGGCATACTGCACAATCAATGCTGGTTCTGCCAGCCTTGTGGACCCCACAGGAGCAAGATCAACCTGAAGATTCCTTCAGTGTTTGGATTGTTGGATGAAGGTGCTCAAATAGCAAATTAGAGCCTTCTGAACGAGAACTTTGATCCCCAGGATGCCACACTCAGCCAGTGGAATTTAAGCTTCCTTTGGTTTTGATGACTGCCTGTAGTTCAAAGCACTGTCTGTTATGGTATAAATCACGGAAGGCTTTAATTATTTTTATAATGAAATGATTTTAGAATGTTGTATTATTTTATTGTTGTTAGCCGCCCTGAGCCTGGCTTTGGCTGGGGAGGGCAGGATATAAATTTAAAAAATATTATTATTATTATTATTATTATTATTATTATTATTATTATTATTGCTTCTATCACTTCCTCAATGAGATATAATCTGAAGCCAGTTGATTTGTTATGCAGTGCGTATTGGTTAATATCTCTGTGTCAATACATTTAATTTCTCTCTCTCTCTTTTTAGCCCCCCGATAGAATTCTAGACCAGCTCCAGCTTCACCGGAACATTCCAATTCACACTATTTCCTTTAACTGTGATGATACCGGAGCGAATAAATTTTTAAATGAATTGGCCAGTGAGACAGGTGGACGGTTTCATTACTATCATATTATTTTGAGAGACCCTGATGCTCCAAAACCTTCTGAGGCAAGTCTTTAGTAAAAGTTAAGATGAAGACTTTTAGGTGTTTCTTTGTCATACCAAGGAGGCTGTATAATAACTTTTGATGAAATTGGTTAGTGCACAAAGTTCTTAATAGGGTCTGCAAAAAACTGAAAGTTCAAAAGCATTTTTGAGAAGCAAAATGGATATACCAGAAATAAGGCCTCATCAGGAGGATCAGCTGACAGCTTATCTCTGCCAAATCTTAGCCTTTGTGGGAGAGTCCCCTGAGTCCTAATTTTCAAGGGCACTTGTGAATACTGGTGTTTGGTACCAGATGTTGAGGGACCCTAGAGTAAGATGTGTGAATGTCAGGGGGCTGTCAGGCGAGCCCAGGTCATCCACGGGGCAGGAAAGAACTTGAGTCATGAAATGCAATTAGCTATTTTTCACATAAAGTAACAACACAGCAGAGTTCCTTTGGCTCCTCTCATTTAACTGGAGATGTTGCTGAAACTGACCACTGGCCCCGCCTTTCCCCTCTAGCCTCTCACTCTGGATTCCTCCCAAGCAGATGGAGACTGGGGCAATGGGGTGGGCTCCTTCTCTGGGCCTGTCTGGTCCATTGCTCAGTAACATGCAGGACTCTCCGTGAGCGGGGTGCCGGGAGGGGGAGCCAGCAGGACTGGGATGGTCCTGTTGCTGGGTAGCGGGGGTAACCTCTGACTTCCCTCCATCTAAGTCTGTGTTCACACTGAGATCCTCAGCCTCCTGTCCTGGAAGGGCCTCTTTCTCCTAATCCCCCTTGATTGCTCATACCTCCTGCTTCTAGCACCTCCCAGCTCGTTCCTTCCTCAGTCTGTTCCCCAGTGTCCCACTACCACCATCCTGGGTCTAAGCCTGTTTCTTCTATGTCCTCCCTGGAGGCTTCTTTGGTGGGCAGTGCCCACCACTCTTCCTCATCCAGCCAGTCCCTGTTAGTGAGCTGCTGTCACTCAGTGTGCCCATCTCTTTGCCATGATCACCACCAGCGATCTCCTTTTGGGCCCAGTCTGCACACCCCTTACCCAGGAGGAGAGATCAAAGCAAGTGGAGGCCTCTGCTGCCTTTCTCATTGTTCTTGTCATTGCTTGAAGGAAGCAGATGAACAGGAAGCAACAGCAAGGAGGATGAGTACCCAAAGGTTTTGGGGATAAGACTTGGCAGATGTGTCTCTGTTGCTTACTGGGAGGCGGAGAGCTGAGGTGGCGGGAAGGTCAGTGCAGTGCAAATGCACTGGCAGAACCAATATGGTATCTTACCCCTCTCACTTCTGGTAAGCACTTGCTGGGTTTCCTACCTGATGAGCTGTTAGCAGTGATCTCTTTGCTGGGGTGTGGGCTTTGACAGGTGTCTGATGATGCTCATCCTTGCTGTTAACTCTGTGTAATATCCTGTGCAGATGTACTGAATGAAAGGAGAAGTAGCCTTGTCACTGGAAGGATAAATAGCCTGGCTGAAGGGCATGTGCATGTGTTGATTTTAATAAGCTCCAGTACATCTACAAAGAACAAACTTGTATATATGCTAAAATTGGCTGCTGTCTAAGTCGGGTGTGTGTGTGTCTTTTCTTACATTCACTTTGGCAGTGAGCACAGCTTAAACTCTCAAGGCAAGGTTTTTTTTTTGTGTGTTTTTTTTTGCTGTAGGGGCTGTGAAACAGGGATGTGGATTTCCACACTTTGTTTTATGGCTATTTCCATTTCATACCCCTCCACGCTGGTAAGAGGAGGAAGGTTGCTGGAATGACAGGTTTATGTTTTTACTTCACCTTTGGGAAGTGCATTAGTCATGAAATGGGGGGGGGGGAATAAGAAATGGATGTGTTATCAGAGTGTGGGGGATAATATATCAGAAAGATGAATGACAAATAATTCAATAATAATTCTTAGGGTGCAGTAATGGGATTCTAGATTTGCAGCAGAATGTATCTCCATGATCATCCATCATAGTTACGTTATTACATCAGTAGCTATAGTAAAGGATGAAGCTGAATTAACTTTCAAGCATGAGGGTTTTTTCCTGCAGGATATATATTTTTGCGTATAATCTTAACTGGATTAGAAAATTGGCTGGTTTTCCACCTCTACCCTTAACCAGAGGAAGTAGCTTTTCCCTTAGTGTCTCATTCTCTGGTTGTATCCTGGCTAGATTACTGTAATGCATTATGTGGGGGCTGCCTTTTAAAAATGGTTCAGAAACTCCAGTTAGTACAGAATGCAGAGGCAAGAATGGTTTGTAGGAGACCAACAATCAAAGCGTATTACACCTGTTCTGCATGGCTTGCAGTGGCTGCCTATTTGTTTCTGTCGCAGTTTATAAATTGCTGTCTTTGTCCTTTAACCCCTCAGTGGTTTGGAACCATGTTATCTGAAGGACTGCCTTATGAAGCTGTCTGAATTCTGCTCTCTAACCTGCCATTAAGAGAGACTAGGCTGAGTGATTCAGAGATGGGGCCTTTTCTGTACTGGCCCCGTGAAGTGCCTGTAACCCTCCTCCCCCATGACTGCTAAAAGGACCCTCAATATGTTTTTATTTTCATCTGTGTTTCATTATTCTTATCAATTAATGTGCCTTTCTATGGTTTTAGTATTAATTTTAAAGAGGTTTATTTGTAGGCTTAAATTGCTATTTTAAATTACTGTTTCATATGTTTTATCATTGGTTTTGCAAACCACCTTGTCCTGAAAGATGGGATATCGCTCTTTTAATAAATAAAACTTTGCCCCCTCTTGGTATTATTGTGTAGGTTTGGTATCTGGTTTAGAACTGGTTCGTAATTAATTTCAGTCACCGTTTTCTCATTTTGGCAGTGTGAGGATATATATCTACTAAAGAAAGAGATTGAAAGAGGAGAAAAAGAACTGAAGACAATACATACCTTTTACACTGACAGCGTATTGATGGATTTGTTTAATGGAGCAAAAGACCGTCAGGATAAGTATGTCTATATTGGGAGGGAAATATGAACGGGAAAATAAAGTGCTCATCTTCACAACACTGAGGTGGGGATGGGGAACCTGTGACCCTCCAAATATTCTTGGACTCTAGCTCCCATCAGCAGCAGCCTGCCTGGCCAACATTCAGGGACAATGGGAATTGTCATCTAACAATATCTGGAGGACTACCATTTCCTCATCGTTACATTAAGAAATCCATTTCAGTAGGTAATATAATGTGTTCCCCTTTATATGCTGGTAAATTTCACTCCTCTCATCGCAAGGATGATTCTCTGCCAAAGGATTAAGCCAAAAGCTGCTCCTCCTTTTGTGTCTGTGTGCCACCACAGCTGTGCTAAATGTGGCTTCAGTGGTGGTAGGCAAATGCCTGATCTTGTTGAACCAATCAGAGAGGTCCATGTTGCCACAAGTGGAGAACCCAAGGCCAAAGAATAAAAGAGGCTTCTACAAATGTGATGATTCCCTGCATCATCCTTTACTTTGTCGTGGAGAAGTGTTTCATCCACATACATGGATGTTATTTTGAACACCAGTAAGGTTGCATGCGGATTGCTCCAAGACTGATTGCACACGGAGAAACAGATCTTGGAAAGAATGCTCTTAGGAGCTCATAGCAGAGTCAGATTCCTTGGATTCCAAATGGAAATATGTGTGGTTGCTGATCTTATGCTTTCTCTTAAGCTTTTCTTTAGGTGCTGCTTGGTTGTCCAAGACCTAGAATTCTATGCCAGTTTTTGAGCATCAAGTGCTGGTTCATTTGTGGCACACCAAGATGCAGAAACACGGTGTGGTATTCAGTGCTAGTCCTACTCAGAGTAAGCCTTTTGAAGTTAAGAGACACCACTAACAGATTCATTGTTTTCAACAGGTATATTCTGACTAGGACCTGGTTCAGAGTTCCCCAAAGTTGGGTCTCCAGCTGTCTTTGGACTACAGTTCCCATCATCCCTGACCACTGGTCCTGCTAGCTAGGGATGATGGGAGTTGTAGTCCCAAAACAGCTGGAGACCCAAGTTTGGGGAAATCCCCGACCTAGCTGAATACAATATGTGTGTTTATTTCAGGCTTCTCACTTCTCAAAGCGGTTTCTCCCAAATACGTGGGTGGGTGTATGTGTGTGCTTGCTTCGGCGCAGGTAGTGACTTGCCTGTTTCTTAAACAGACATCGCAGGCAGCCTTTTGCTGCATCCGCAGCAACCACACACGGTGAGGGACTGAATCCCCCATCTCCAGATAGGCCATATTGGGCCTCTGAAGAGCCTGCAACGGCTTCGCCAGAACCTGGTACAGATGGACGTCAGGGTCGCTCTGAAAGTCCAACCAGAAGGAAGAAAGCCTTATACGCAGGTAAAACAGATTGTGGAGATTCCTCAGTGAAACATGTCCTGTCTCTGACAACTTGAATATGAAACCTCTTCTTCCACATGGTTTAACACCAGATGTGTGCTAGGTGCAGTCCTCTCAAAACTACATTCGAAAGACGACTAGCATGGAGAAAGTTCCAACTGAAGTCTAAAATGGATCTCTCTCTCTCTCTCTCTCTCTCTCTCTCTCTCTCTCTGTGTGTGTGTGTGTGTGTGCGCACACCAGAACTCTCTCTTATTATTTATTTTCCAGTCTGCCTCATTACTGTGGTCCCTTCACCAAAAAGAAATACAATTGTGCTTCAAAAATGACACTAATATTTAAAATATTTAAAAATGACACTAATAATATTGAGGTGGTTCGCTGTTTTCTGTATCAGATTGCAGTGGGAAATCCTGCCGATTTGGGAGCAGCTATGAGGATACAGCGGTGCCAGTGCTATTTTTCTGGAAAAAGAGGTGCCAGATCTCACCATGAACACTGGCGCCTACCTGAGAGGTGCTGAAAATGGGTTCTGTTGAGTTTCGGCTGAAAAAAAATCAATCCTGAACGGTGGGATCTGTCCCCATTGATCCTTCCAATGGTTCTTTTGCCAACCCTCCCTTTATTAACCTGCTGTGGGGCAAAAAGAGAATCCTGCTTCTAGTTGCATGTACTGTGTGGCATGTCCTGTTGGTTTGAAGGGAAAAGGAATTCCCTTCGGCCCACGAAGAACTGACCTCAGTTCTCCAGTGTAGAAAGGGGTTCTGTGGATGTCTATGGGATGAGAGTCTGGAAAGTTTCCTGTAAGTTTATAGCATGGAGACATGAAAATCTGAAGGTACAATGCAATTTTATAATGCTCAACAGCATCCTGATTTCTGATTATCTGAAACAGCTAAAACTGGACAAAATCAGGGTTTTGAATGAATTAGCAGTGTTATTCCTTCTGATTCGCAAGGAAACAGTGCCTTTTCTTAAGTGGGAAAGTCATGCAATTTTTTGGGATAGCACCATGAATGGAGTCTTCCTGAACAGCACAATCATATTCATGTATACTGTACTCAGTAGTAAGTTTCCTTAAGTATTGTGGGACTTACTCTCAGGTAAGTTAACGTAGGATTGCACTCTATATCTGAACCTTTCGCATTTTGAACACATCATTAAAAAATAGAAACTCTGGGAGAAAAATTCCTTTGACCTGTTATCTTTTTGAAAATGGCTGTATGGCCCTGTTCCCAAAAAGCTGGCTTTGCCCCCTTATCTTGGGCTCCAAAATCAAAATGTCAAAATTCCAGCATATATACTTTAAAGTGCATATTCAAAGCTTATGAGTGTGGTCCCAACTCTGCCCAGAAGCAGCTATATCTTCAACTGAGTCACATAGTGAATGGAAAAGTATAGAGAATTAATTATGGAGGCTGTGCATTTTGTCTGTGGGAATGTTTCCTGTGCTCAGTTTTTGCCTAAAGGGCTGGAGACACTAAAAAGTTCTTTTGCTTTTCAGAATCTAAGCAGACTTCTGGTTTGTTATTAAGTTGCTTGTGTGTGTTTGTGAACATCTTTCTGCAGAACAAACAAGGAGCAGCATGCTTAGGACGCAACGCTATGCAGGAAAGCCTTCTGAACAAAGTCCAAATGAAAGAGGATCTCCCGAAAGAAAAAGTAAGCTGTGGCCCTATTTATTCTATGATTCTATGATTTGTTTCTGCACGCCTTAGCCCTGTCTGTGGAATATCCAGTTAACTGAATATTGAACTGCACTCTGTGCTCCTGAGAGAACGAAACCCTCTCCTCACATCACCTAGTGGGTCCTGAGGCCACTGCAGTTATGTAGGGGGGAAGCTGTACAGAAGCCATGTCCTGCTGGGCTAGATCTTTATCTCCACTCCTGCCCCCTGTAGACCAACTTGGACAGGTTGGTGGGATTGCCCCCTGTCAAATCATCCAATATCCCATGAAAACCACCCTTATGGGGGAAAGCTCCCTTTGGTGCCCATGGGAGCTTTCTAAGAACAGGTGGGTAAGACGTCATTTTAATTGCCTCTGGAGGAGGGAAGGATCAAAGCTTAAATATTGAACCTTCTCTCTCCGTGTACAGTGGTTTTTGTTAAAATAGGGTCCTCCTGTGCTCAGTATTAACTTCTGTTTTCTTTTAAAGCTAGCAGTGCTGCTGCCTGCTGTGCATTTAATGTAACGTTAAATGCAGTGGCGGGCGTGCTTTCATGCTGGGACTAGAATGTTGTTAGGTGTTTCTTTGGTGTGTGCTCCTGATTTGTGTTTGGCTGCCCCTCCCTGGTGAGCCAGTCATGGCTGCAGAGAGAGGTCTGCAAGTGTCGTGCCGCCCTCCCAAATTCCAGAATAGCCTAACCCATTCCATCAGCTCACTGGGCCCTGGGCCTATCACCTGGGCAGAGCAGCCAGGTTTTGGGCCTGTTGGTGTGGCTGTCTCAAGAGCCTTCCAACTGTCTGGCTTTCTCATCTATTATTTGGTCTGCCTGTGTCTCGCCCTTGCCCTTCTAACTTTGGTCTTGGTTCGTTTGGGACTTAGGCCCCCTTTGCACTGTGCATTTAAGGCAGCATCATGCCACGTTAAATTGTAACTCCGTGAGGGGAATAGGAGGTCTTCTAATGACTCTCAGCACCCTTGACCAACTACAGTTCCCAGGATCCTTTGGGGGAAGCCACGACTGTTTAAAGTGGTATGATACTGCATTAAATGCATAGTGCAGACGGGGCCTTATACTCTAGGCAACCCTGTGCTCCTGACTATTTGTTCCCCAGTACTGGCACATGTGAAATGACACAATAATCTTGTTTTTAAGTGCCCGCTGCAGAGAAGACACAAGATAAAAAGATAGATAAAGAGTAAGTAGATTTGATGAACTTGATTTTGGAGGGGGGAGGGGTATTTTTGAATGGGTTTCAGTGTCTCATTTTATTTTCCCCTTCTGTCTTTTAAAAAGCCCTTTAGATATCCCTTCTGCTAAGTGGCTGAAGACTCATGGTTTGGTTGCTAGGCGACTCACCATAATGGATGCTTTGGCCCCGACAGCTGTTCCTCGTACAACCAAATACATTCCGATTCTAGACAAACATGTTGTTTCAAGAGTATTTGATGATGTAAGTCTCTTAGTTGTTTCTGGGGAAACTCCACATCAACAGTGTGACTCTGAATCAAGCAAGGATTCAGGTTGTGTCGAGTATGTTCCCATTTTGATATCTGGGACTGTTGACGGGGATAAGAGAGCGTCCAGAAATATTTCACTGCAAACCCTTTAATTGCAAGGATATTCTCCTTTCCTTCGCAATCCTATATTTCTTGCCATTCTTACCTCTTTTGTGCTGTTCCTCCTTTCTGGATCAGGTCACATGTGTGATCCCAGCCAATTGAGGATCATCTAGTCAATTGCATGATGTCAAGATGCTATGCAGCCAGTCAGATGTGACTGGCTGGGGGCATATGAAGTCAGTTAGGAGAGAAGACGAACTATTTAAGGCATTGCTGATAGTCTTATTGGGTGCTTTAGCTGAGATTCCTACATTGCAGGGCGTTGAGCTAGATGACTCTTGGTTCCCTTCCAACTATGATTCTATGATTTGTCTAATTTTTTAAAGCTATCCTGATACCGTGTGAGTTCTCAGTGTATGGACCTGAAATAAACAACAGTTTTAGGAAAGGGATTAGTCGCTGAGAAAAGTTTACATTAATTTCTGCTTTGGATTAATGCTGTTTCTGATGCAGTGCCAACCTCCCATAAAGTTTCACGGCCCCATTTTGAGGGCAAGAGCATGGGAGTGAAATGAATCAATGTTTCAGCTCGCATGTCTGACATCTCTGTGCTGATGGCCATCATTCTTCCCCCCCCCTCCCAAAATTTCAAGGGGCATAAATACAGACGGTCATTTACCCTCGCTAGATTCAACGTGCTGCCATCTGCCTTATTGCAGGGCAGATTCGAGGGTAAACCATACGTGGAACGAGTCTGCCCCTGCGGTTTGATGGAGGTAGAAACTGTCTCTCATGCCTTGTTATGCTGCCATATCTGCGGGGATATACGCTCAGTATTTATTACCCCTGCTATGCAAAAATCTCCACATGAATCCGAACTTCAATGTCTAAAATCCCTGGTAGAGGACAAGGATCCTGAGATCACGTTAAGGGTAGCCAAATTCTGTGTGTTTGCCATAAAACTTAGGGAACAAGCTATGCTATCAATAAAGATTAAGGCCTTAAATGATAATTTTAGGTTATATGTTAGTGACTAAGTTTTAATTGATATATTTTTTAACTTGCTATATCTGTAGTGCCCCTGTTATACCTAATTGCAAATTCAAATGTATCCCTGTCGTGTTTTATGACTTCCTTGATATTATATGTGGGCTGGAACTGGTCTGTGACCAAAATAATAAATTCAAGGGGCATTCTGTGGGGGGAATGGTAGACCCCTGGCTACTAGAGATAAGCTGGGGGAGCGCTAGTGTGTTTTCCACCAGTGAAGTACACCTCTGCCCTCACAATTCTACAATTTTTCATACATCTTTTTGTAGTCAACACCCGCTCTCCTGTTGTTGTTGTTCTGCCCTTTTCCCAGTCCAGAATTCATTTCATTGCATTTCCTCCTTTTTTTACCAATAGGTGGCAGTGTACTAACACCTTGTGGTCAAACACTGACTCTGGGTCACAGATCACTTAGGTTGCATGCGAAGCCACAGGCATGCCAACATTTTGCACTTGGTGAGCCAGCCTGGAAAAGAGACTGAGCTCTGTGGGATCCCTGAATTCTTGAGGCTTCAGTGTGGTTTCTAAAGTGCTTTAAAGAACAGCCACCTTAACAGCACTTAGCTTATTTCTTTTGTTGCTATTTAGCTAAAGTTGTTAATGTTGTTTTATTGATTATAAACGCCGTATTGATTTTGCTGTAATTGTGATGTTCAGCTTATTTTTTAGTTCCTGTTTTGTTATTAGTGTTTTGTGGATTGTAATAGTTTTTTACTAATGATTGGTTAATTAATTTGTGCGATTTATGCTGCATTTGTGACGTCCTATTAGGTTATTAGGGATGCGGGTGGCGCTGTGGGTTAAACCACAGAGCCTAGGACTTGCCGATCAGAAGGTCAGCGGTTCGAATCCCCACGACGGGGTGAGCTCCCATTGCTTGGTCCCTGCTCCTGCCCACCTAGCTGTTCGAAAGCACGTCAAAGTGCAAGTAGATAAATAGGTACCGCTCCGGCAGGAAGGTAAACGGCATTTCGGTGGGCTGCTGTGGTTCGCCAGAAGCGGCTTAGTCATGCTAGCCACATGACCCGGAAGCTGTACGCCAGCTCCCTCAGCCAATAAAGTGAGATGAGTGCCGCAACCCCAGAGTCGGCCACGACTGGACCTAATGGTCAGGGGTCCCTTCTGTGTACTGCTGGGTTTATTACCACCCTACATTAACATACCACAGCAAAATTAAAGCAGGAGTTCACTCTACAAGCTCGTTGTAACTATTATGTCTCAACCGGTGTCTCTGTGTGCTTATTTTTCCTCTTCCCTCCACATTCCCTTTGTGCCATATCGACTAGATTTCTGTAAGTGGCAGAACGCCGCTAGATGAATGTGGTGCCCAAATAAAGAATAAAGCTAACCAAATGGAAGGCACTTAAGTCCCTGCCGTTTAACCATTTGCACAGCAATAACCTAATAAAAAGCTAAAGGGCAGGAGCAGGGACCGAGCAACGGGAGCTCACCCCGTCGTGGGGATTTGAACCGCTGACCTTCTGATCAGCAAGTCCTAGGCTCTGTGGTTTAACCCACAGCGCCACCCGTGTCCCTACACAGAAGTTAGCCCACTGTTATTGTATGAATCACAGAGACACCTGGCAGCATTTTGGTAGTATTTTAGATTTCCCACGAGGTCTTCAGTAGATGGCCTCCTCTGGGTACCCTCACCATCTGAATGTGAGGTGAGTCAAATGCTGTCCCCAGAGAGAATCATAGAGTTGTAGCGTTGGAAGGAATCCTGAGAATCATCTAGTCCAACCTTCTGCAATGCAGGAATATGCAGCTGTCCCATACGGGGATCGAACTTGCAGCCTTGACGTTATCAGCACCACGCTCTAACCAGCTGAGCTATCCAGGCCGAGGTCTGCTTGGTGTCTGCTTTGTTTTCATGTTAGCCCTTTGCGAAAGGCTTCTTTACTGTTTAAAGCTGCTTGGATTTTACTGTTTTATTTCTTGTTGGCTTATAGTTATTTTTAGCTAAATTGTAATTTGTTAACTGCCTTTTTCTATTGTAATCCCCCGCCCTGCCCCCTGGAAGCGTACCTATAATTGCTAGGTAAACAATCACATGTGCTGGGGATTTGTAGGCTAGTCACATTCAAAGCTTTGTTTTTGTTCCCTGCTTAGCCTAGTTAGACTCAGTACATTCTATGGCTGTGCATGCTTCAGAATTTAACAGTGACAAGTTTTGAAGGCCTGATCCTGTGTTTCTGTGGCAGGTTCTCCCCTTTGCCCATGTGAGCAACAATAAGAAATATGTCACGCTGATCAATCCTCAAGCAGTGGATCTTGATGCTTATAAGAAGAAGTTGCAAGAAGCAATAAAAGTGTATGAAAGGCAAGTCTACTCTTGCACAGAGTATTTTTATTAATTGACATTTTCAAGACCAGGACATAAATAAATGCAATATGCAAGATACATTTGGCCATTAATATTTATTAATACTCCATTAGTTATTCATGGAGTTGATTTTAGGCATTTGGAAATGATGCATTTATCTTCCTCAAAGTTTTTAACTTGCTTTTCAAGACAGAAATGTGTTTTCTGCTCCTCTCTGGGATTGGTTGGCATTTTTGGGGAAGACAACTGTACGATTTGAATTTCTTCAGCTGTAAAATAGCATTATATATTTGAAACAGTTACTGTTTTCCCTATGGGATTTCTCCAAGCTGGAATATCAAGAGGGCAAATTTCAATATGGAGCTGTTTGCAAATGACCGAGCAATAACTCTAAATGTCTCTCACAGCAGCTGTTCAGGCTTGTCTATTACGCCACGAATGGTACATTATATTTCTGCAAATTGAATTTGCAGAGGTTGAAGCGCAAGTCTCTGAATCGCGATAGGTCAAACTTTTATTTGATGCCTGCCAAATTGTCCAATTTGTCTTTGCACAGAAAAGCTTTAATGAAGAAGGACGCATGACATTAACTCGTCCTCCTTGATAAATAACCCAAGCGCTATTAGCATGATATTTAGTTGAAGCAAAAAATGGCAGTAACAATAATGCCATACATTTCAGGAAGAAGGAGAATATTTCCTGCTGGGCAGTGAATGACACCCCACCCCCGAAACAAAGAGATCTTAAAGCCACAGTGAATTATTGTTTGGAATAATCACAGGCATAAGAAAAGGAGCAGGTGGCTAACAGAAAGCAACATGTGCCCTTCAAAAATAAATATCCCGGCGCTGTCAGATTTTATGCCTGTGAATAAATTAGGGAATCTGAGTATGTGACACAAAAATTATCCTGGAATGCTTCATTATACCCTGGAATGCACAAATGCCCTTGGCATGCTGTCGTAGCTCTGGCCCCTGACTGCCAAAAGGACACATCTGTGGTTCAGAGAGAGACGGGGTTAGTTCAGGATTGCTGCCAAATTCCATCTGGGGAAGCTGTGCTGCACCTGAGGGCTCTTCACCAGACCCGTTTCATGGGAACAGACCTCCCAGAAGCTGCCATTCTGCAGGTCCTCTTGGTATCCTTTTTTTTACCACAGGGATGGAGAACATCTGTGGCCTTCCAGATGTTGTTGGACTCCACTCCCATCAGCCAACAGCCAGGAATGGTGGGAGTTGTAGTTCAACAGCGTATGGAGGGGCCACAGGTTCTGCATCCCTCCTTTACCGAAACCGTTGAATGATTTGATTTGTTGGTTTACCTACATGGTGGCACTTAATTGTTTCCGCAGGCCTTCAGTAGAAAACCACCACATATCCTATTAGCAGAGTAGTAGCTTGCTACCAGACTGATAAAATCGAAAGGAAAAGCCATGGCTCAGTGGGAGAGTATATGCATTGCAAGTTCAGTTCCTGGTATGCCCAGCTAAATGGCCAAGTAGGAGAGATGATGGAGACCCTGTCTGAGACCCTGGAAAGCCCCCCACCCCAGCTTCAGCTCCTTGAGGGTCAACTGTCCCACTATAATGATGTGCAATGCAGATTCCTTCTCCCTCCACCCCCCTGCATAAGTAGAAGCACTTTCAGATTACATAGGACATCTGTAGACCAAGCCATTGTGTGTTATATGTGATTGTTGTTGTTGTTTAGTCGTTTAGTCGTGTCCGACTCTTCGTGACCCCATGGACTAGAGCACACCAGGCACTTCTGTCTTCCACTGCCTCCCGCAGTCTGCTCAAACTCATGCTGGTAGCTTCGAGAACACTGTCCAACCATCTCATCCTCTGTCGTCCCCTTCTCCTTGTGCCCTCCATCTTTCCCAACATCAGGGTCTTTTCCAGGGAGTCTTCTCTTCTCATGAGGTGGCCACTTTCAGAGGATAATTTTGAATTTCATAGTTGGTTGATGAGGACAGTTCGACACTTCTTTTTTAAGGCCTCTCGGAGTACAAATTTGCTACAGGTCTCCCTCCCCTATTTTTAAAAGAATGGAGCGTTCTGTTTTATTTAATCTCGTTAAGTGCACTTACTGCGCTCTGAGAAACTGTTGTGTTTTCATTAACAGGCGGCTTGATCAGCTTATTTGGAGAGCGTTACCCCAGGAGGAAAAAGACAAGTAAGATGCTGCCTTCTTGCTTTCCAGCTCAAGAATTTATTTTTATTTTTTTTAAAAAAAGTATAGATGGCATGGGAGCCACTGTTTCATGTCTCCATTGGAAGTGCACCTTGAGTTTTAGGCATTTTATTTCATTCTTTTTAAAATCATCTCTATAGTGTAGGGAGAAGGCTTTTCTGTTGAGGGCCTCAGTCCCTTAGGGAAAGTCTGTCAGGGGCCATATGTCAGTGATGGGTGGGACTGGAGGTAAAAGTGGGTGGGGCACCCCCTTTTCTTTCTGTTTGACCTTTCTCTCTCTGTTTTCTGTCATCTCCTTTTGACTTATCTCCCCTCCTTGCTATCTTCATGAAACTTCACTGAGGGTCGCAGGTTGCCCCGCCCCGCTCCTGGACTCTAATGGCTCCAAGATCCATAAGGGGTTGCCAGTCCCTCCAAGTGCCCCTGTTTTCAAGGGAATGTCCCAGATTTACAGAAGCCGTCCCGCTTTCTGATTTGATCCTGGAAAGTCCTGCTTTTCCTTAGGATGACCCTCTTTTCATCAGAGAAATGTTGGAGAAATGAAAGCAGCCCTGTATAGGGAAGGTTTTTTAAAAAATAATAATAATTTTTAAAAATGTTTTTATGTATGTTGGAAGCCACCCAGAGTGGCTGGGGCAACCCAGTCAGATGGGTGGGGTGTTATTCTTATGGAATAGGATGTCCCTATTCTCACTGGAGAAATGTTGGAGGGTATTGGTTGTGGCTAATAGGGAATGATGTCATATTTTTCATGTATGCAAAGCATCACTTGATGTTGCATTTCCTAGTGGGTGAGGATGCCTCTCTCATGACTGGGCACATAAGAAGTGTATCCAGCCTGTACCAATAGCCTAATATGTTTAATTCTCCAAAGTTCTAGCCTAATTCGCATGAATTAATTAACACAGGTTTAGTCCCTGCTTACGTAATGAGTTCTGTCAGGAGCGCATTCATAGTTGATTTGTTGGTGCAAGTGGAACCCTATTGGGCCCTTCTGTCACCTGACCCTTGCTGAGTTGGTAGCTGTGGTACTTCCTTTTCTCACAGTTTTTTGAGAGCAGGTCTGCCACTCCTTCCTTCAGTAACTGCCAGGCTGTTAATACACTGTATTACAGGCAGGCTGTTAATACACTGGAGGTGTTTTGCTCCCCAGTGCAACCTAGCTACAGCCCCTGCACCAAGCTAAAGGTACCCCACATAGACTGCATGACGGTAATCCAAAACTTGAGGATATCAATGCATGGACAACTGTGCTCACACTATTCCGGTCCAGGAATGGCTGTAGCTGTCTTACCAGCCGAAGTTGGTAAAAGGAACTCCTAGCCACTGAGGACACCTTAGCCTCTGGTGACAGAGCTGAATCATGGAGCAGTCCCAGACTGCACTCCTGTTCCTTCAAGGAGAGTTCGACCCCATCCAGGGCAGCCAACTTACCTACTTCCCAGACCCAGGAAACACTCACCCACAGAGCCCTGTCTTGCCAGAAGTCAGTTTATTAGTCCAACCCACCAATGTATGGTTTTCTCATAGTACCACAGTATGATCAAAATGAAGATAAGTCCCACCTTACTTGATTGGAAAAGAAGGTCTGCTTAGTCCAGCATTCTGCTTCATGAAGCAGTCACCCTTATTATTCTGGCAGTTTGCAAACAGGACATGAAGGGAAGTGCCTTTCTTTGTCCCCAGCCGCTGGCATGCAAATGTATACTGTGCTTGTGTAGGTACTGTTATTTTTGCTTACGTCATGGAACCCAAGGCAGTTCTCAAGCGACCTCCCATCCAAGCACTGACCAGGCCCAGACCTGTTTAGCTTTAGCAGGGTAGTAGTCTTAAGTGCCTTCAGATTGTACCCTGGGAGGTTCCATTTACCTGTCATAGCTAAGAGCCCCTGGTTGACCTCTATGAATTTGCCGTCATTTTTCGTCGTGGGGGCTCCATGCTTTTAACAACAGCATAAAACAGCCAAGTTCAATAGTTGCAACTTCCCCCGTCACCATACTTTCCAAGCCGGGAAGCCTCCAGAAGTCAAAGCGAAGTTGTCTAGAGGAGGCTGCCCGAGAAGAGGAGGACAGTATAGATTTAAAACGGGGGTTTGCAGAAGGTCATAGCTGCAGAGGGGAGAAGCTGGTAAATATTGGGAGAGCAGTAGGAAGAAGAAGCACCAGGGGAGATACAGATGGCAGGCTCGTTGTCTTTAGAAAGCATTCATGACCCCTCCTCTCCCAGGACTAGGTGTGCCTTGAGAGTAGTAGAACTGAAAGCTCAGAGGCAGAAAGCACTGGTCAGCTGGCACAGCGACTAAGGGGGTGGGACTTTACTTGGAGCAACACCATTATCTAAGAGAGACCACATTCCTTCATCTCTCTCTGTGAATATTGAATAAATCACTTGGTAAGAACTCTTCTTGTTTATCTGCTTCTTGGTTGACACAGTGGGAGGGATAGGATTCCCTTAAGCCTGGCAGTATCTCATGTTATGCAGCCTCAGAGTGCAAGTGCCGTTTTCGCTTTTAGGTTTGAACAGAACAAACCGGTCTCGTATATAGAACGTAAGGAATCTTTGCTCCAGGCTTTAGAAAATGCGAGTTGGCCCATCTCCTACGAAGAGGTGATGTTGTTGGAAGATGAGATTCTGACAGGATTAACGTATGAACAGCAGGCCATTGAACTTAAAGAAGCTTCCAAAGAGGAACCCCAGAGAATCTGTCCCCTTCGGATCTGCCCTGCTAAACAGGTAGGTGGTATTTCATTATTTATTTATTTATTTATTTATTTATTTATTTATTTATTTATGGGGTGTTTCATTTTGTTTTTTGTACAAGAAATGCACAAGACAGCTTGCAAAAAAATAAAATAAAAAATCAGTAAAATGCAAGAAAGAAACGCAATCTTAGGGACGAACTGAGAAGCCAAAGTGAAGTGCATTTTAAAAGAGCAGTAGAGTACACACTTCATTAGCAATGCCACCAGCATAGTTTCCAAGCATAACCAACATATTGAAAATACTCGGGTTTTTAAGGTTCGCGGTAGCTTTGTTTGGCATGTTTTGCCTATGTATGGAAATAAAAGATGGAAAGGAAATGATATAGCACAACTTTGTCATGAAGGGAAAAAAATAGATCTCTTTTCTTGAAAAGAAACCCTTAAAATTTAATCATGGTGACCTCCAAAGGTCACCAAATAAGCTTTGGGCTTCACTGGGTATTTGAACCCAGGTTTCCTCATGTGCAACATTACACCCAGCAGCAACAGCAGATGGGCACTGGGTTGCCACTTTGTGCCCTATCATAGAATCATAGAGTTGGGAGGGACCTTGAAGGTTATGTTGCTCAGTGCAGGATCTACAGTGCAGGACCACCCCTGACAGATGTCCACCCAGCCATTGTTTAAATACCTTCTGGGAAGGAAAGTCCACCACTTCCTTCTGTTTTAATTCACTGGTTTAATAAGCCAGCTTCGTAAGCCATGGTTATGAAACTAACCATGGTTGGCTTCTTATGAAGATGACCAGAGCTTGTTTTCAGCCAAGGGATTCAGTAAACTTGAAGTAGGCAGAGGTTCCCCTCTCAGCCATGTGGGAGGAGGTGAGGAAATGCAAGCCCAACACTTTGTTTGGGCTTGTTGCAGCTCATCCCTTTAGCGCCAAACCATGGTTTACTCTTGTGAGTGAATGCAGCACCTGTACGTTACTGTAATACTCCCTCTGAGAAAGACAAGACAAGAAATGTGAACTGTGAAACTTCCCAATGTATGCCAGTCACGTGCAGCATTATTCCTTTTCTGCACTTAAAAAATGTTATCTAATTGAAATGTTGAGGACTGCAACCTTAGTTGCAAAGGTGCTTGCTTGCTTGCTTCCCTTGGTGAGGGATTTTTAGAGCCATACCTAGTGCTGTGTTCCATGTTGAGGAGTGAGATACTACTTTATAAAATATATAAATGGAAACATTTGTGCGTGATGGTTCGTCTCCTACAAGGGTGCATTGTATTGGGCTTAGACAAATGTGCATGACTGTAACTGACATATACTCGGAGTCCTGTAGTGATTTCATGCTCTTTATTGCAGCTTGTAAAACAGTGATTAAATTGCCCCCCAAACCTCAGGCTTTTATATACATTATTTACACAATGAGTCCCGTCTGATTGGCTGATTCTGCTTCCCTCCTAGAGCCAATCAGTTGTTGCATTCTACGATCCTAGCAGCCTAATAGGCTGATTAACTTCCTCTTGGAGCCTGATTGGTCTTTTCCTGCAAGCCAATCAGTTGCTGCATTCTAGGATCCTACTTGCCTATTGTTCTAGGATCCAAGCTTAGTACATAACAGTAACCTTTTGATAAAATGAAAATGTTGTTTTTCTTTGTGCGCATAATGGGGATGGAGCAGCTTTCACTGGCACTTTCTAAACATACCAGGGATGTGAGTTTCCTTAAACCTCTTGTGCAGGGAAACGGCAGCACATTTAGCAGCCAGTTTGGCTTTAAATATTACTCATTTGTATGAAATAGGCACCTGCTACTTGGAGAGGAAATGATGCTCTACACTTTGATTGACTGATGTAATCTGTAATTTGAAATGGACAGTTGATAAATGAAAACTTTCGCCCAGCAGGATTATGCTAAATCAACCATTCAGTCAGAGAAACAAAAAAATCATTGAGAAAAGTGTTATTAAAATGCTAATAAAGCTTCTTCCTTATTTCTTTTTAAAAGCTCTTTGGCAAGCATTACAGAGGGAGCTTATCTTTTGAGAAAAGGCCAGACCTCTGGCAGATTTCCAATTGTGTATTTCTTTCAATCTTAACAAAGTGAAAAGCTCTCATTTTGCTACCAGTTAAACAAGAGATGGCTTATGTTCAAATGAGAAGAGCTTTAGAAAAGTGCCCTTATCTTACCTACAAATGCCTACTCAGAAGACCTCTAGTTCAGTGGAATTTGTTCACAAGTAAGCATGCATAGGATTGCGGTTTTGATCACATAAACCAGAGCCTTCCAACTGTGTGTCGCGACACATTTGTGTGCCTGCTACAGTGTGTAGCGCAAACGCTCCCCACACTCCTCCTGGGGCTGGAAAGGGGTTTGTTTAACCTCCAGTTTGCTGGCGAAATTGAATTACCGTGTCGCGAAATGATGCATGTCTAAAAAGTGTGTCACCAACATTTAAAGTTTGGAAAGCTGTGACCTAAACGATCAACGCTTCTACAGCATAGTGTGCCACATGAAGTAGAAATAAGATACAGTCGTACCTCAGAAGTCGAACGGAATCTGTTCCGGAAGTCTGTTCGGAAGCTGCGGATGTTTGGGTTCCAAAAGAATGTTCGCAGACCGTAACACTCACTTCTGGGTTTGTGGTGTTTGGGAGCCAAAATGTTCAAATCGCAAGGCGTTCAACTTCCGAGGTATGACTGTACTGGCTCTTAAGAGCTGAGAGAGGGCATTTTGGGGCACAGCCCTGTCCTTCAAGGAAAAATGGTATACAATTAATAAAGGAGAGGTGTCAGACTGAGGAAAGGACCTAGAGGGATACTAGGGACCATCACAAACATCAGACAAGCTGTAGAGACCACCCAGAGTCAGCTCTGTAGTCAGGCACTTCCCTGAGGCTTCCTTTTTGGGTTTCGGTCCCTCAACACAGCCACCTGAATTTCACAAAGCATGACTGCAAGATGTCTCCTCCCTGTAAGGACACAGCAACACAGCAGCATCTTGGTCACCTCACAGCCCCTCTGTCCTTGATCCTCTGGCGTGCATCATGCCTTACCAGTCTTCTGACATGTGGGTCAGTTCCCCACAGGCACCCCCCCTCCCTGTCAGCCTCTGCATAACAAATATCCACATGATGCCTTGGAATGACTGTGTGTGTCCTGCCCCACAGGCAGAGGAGATCTTTTCTAATTCTGCATCTCAACTCTGCCACTGAAAAGTTGTTTCATGCTAGTATGGCTCACCGTGAATGGTGCTTGTAAAAAGGGCTGGGGGGGGGAACTGGCTTAATAATAATAATGATTGAAGATAATATCCGATGCCCTTGAACCTCTAAAATCTTTGCTATATCCTAATAAAAATAGGAAGCGTCCATTAAGTGAGTACGGTAGCTGTTGATAATCTTCCTCTAACCCACCGATTCATTCCTCCGCTCTGCAGGAGCAGAAACATTTCTGCACTTTACCAGTTCCTTCTGGTGTGTTTCCCTCCTGCTGTCCTGACATGCCAACATATGCTACTGACTGCAATGTGATTAACACCGTGCAATCACTTATCCTGAGACAACCTGCATTAGCAGCCTAATCAGAGCCCCATCTTCAGTAATTGCTAATCTGCAGCTGCAAAGCTTCAGGGCTGAGTGGTAGAAATGCAGGTGTCATTCAGAAATGGTGTTGAGCTCAGGATAGAAATGAAACGTTTCAAACAATGGCTAGTCCCCCCCCCCCCCCCCCGGTTTTTAATTTGTCTTGCCTAAATGTATACCTAACTTATTTTTCACACACACCCTAAGCACGAGCTATACTCAACATGTCGATGTTAGAAAAAGATGTTTGGCAAGGTACATTTCCCTTGTATATTAGTGAATGCAATGCTGTTTTCTTGGAATTTAATTCTTTGGACAAATCTGGACAAATCTGATTTTTTAAAAAGCACCGAGGAGATTGCCTATTAATGCTGAAAGAAAAATAGTAACCTTTTATGGCTGACCTTAGCAGTTGGCTATCTGTTCAGACCTACTGCTGAATTAATGTAAGCTATCAAAAAAAGCTGGAAAGTTGGTATTATTCAGCTTGTGGATAGAGTTGCACCATTGCTGTTGTTTGTGCAGATGGCTAAAAGATATTTGTTGTTTAGTCGTTTAGTCGTGTCCAACTCTTCATGACCCCATGGACCAGAGCACGCCAGGCCCTCCTGTCTTCCACTGCCTCCCGCAGTTTGGTCAAACTCATGCTGGTAGCCTCGAGAACACTATCCAACCATCTCGTCCTCTGTCGTCCCCTTCTCCTTGTGCCCTCCATCTTTCCCAACATCAGGGTCTTTTCCAGGGAGTCTTCTCTTCTCATGAGGTGGCCAAAGTATTGGAGCCTCAGCTTCAGGATCTGTCCTTCCAGTGAGCACTCAGGGCTGATTTCCTTAAGAATGGATTGGTTTGATCTTCTTGCAGTCCATGGGACTCTCAAGAGTCTCCTCCAGCACCATAATTCAAAAGCATCAATTCTTCCGCGATTAGCCTTCTTTATGGTCCAGCTCTCACTCCCATAGCTTTAACTATACGGACCTTTGTCAGCAAGGTGATGTCTCTGCTTTTTAAGATGCTGTATAAAAGATCTACTGAGCCTCAAAACAGAGCTACAGAGGCACTGACGACTTCTTCTAGAAGGCAGAAATGTGCAGAGCAGATTTTTTTTTTGTCTGAAACAGATTCCATAAAAGTCACAGCACATAAGTTTAGACTAGGTTGCCTTAGATCAGAAAATAAAGTGTTATTGTAATTGCAAAAACATAAAGGAGGAAGAAGACTTAGCATTTCATAGAGCACCTTTCAAGTTTTAGCACATTTCGCACATCCATGGCACTCATGAAGAGGGTTGTAGCCCTGTTACAGAAAATGAGTATTCAAAGCTAGTAGCTTTTAAGAGGGATTGGGAACATTTTCTCCTTCCCTTGAAAGATTAGATTCTTTGAGCTAGATTCACTTGTTCCCTCAGCATGGATCCCAATAATTTGGTTTGAGGGGATGCTCAGAGGTTGGGTGGGTTCTTCCACTAATAGAGGAATAGGGGCAGCTATTTCCCTGATCGACCCTCTTTCCCCTGCTGCTCCCAAAAACCACCTTTCAGAAGGTCCCTCAAACATTTGGAACAAATTGGGTGTGGGTATTAGGGGCTGCAGTGGGAATGGTGAATGAAAATGCCCTTTCTGCCCCTCAGAAGCTTTCACTGGATCAAAAGCCAATATGTGGGTGGAACAGCAGCACTCAAAGTTTCTCCTCCTGAGATACCTGCTTTTCGTTCTCCAAGGCAGCAGCAGCATTTATTATCTCTCCAATGTCACATAGCCTTTTCTTGTCTAGCGTAGATTATTTCTCTCTCCCCCCCCCCCCCGCCATCTGCTGGTGATATATTTTATTCTCCATCCCATTTTCCCCCTGGAGAAGCTATTTGTTTCCAAAGACATGATTAGAGCAAAACGTTCTGCTGTTCATGAGGTTGATGGGGTCTTGGCCAGGAAAGGACCCCATTGTGGTTTTATTCTACAAAAGAAGATTTGAAACTGTAGGAACATAGAATCATAGAATTGGAAGTGACCACAAGGATCATCTGGTCCAACTCCCTGCAATGCAGGGATCTTTTGTCCAACGTGGGGCTTGAACCCACAACCTTGAGATTAAGAGTCTCATGTTCTGCTGACTGAGACATGAAGCTGCTTTTATTTTGAATCAGACCATTGGTTCCTTCAGTCATATTTCCCAGCTGGATTAGCAATGGCTGTAGAGAACTGCCCTGTCGAGAACTTCCCTAGCCCTGTAATGATATATTTGCCACTGGAAGTCCTGGGGATTAATCTGAGTATCATCTATATGCAAAGCATCTGCCCTACCACTGATCTACAGCCCCTCATTTGACCAATAAATCATTCTGAACACTGGGTAAAGGTAAAGGGACCCCTGACCATTAGGTTCAGTCGTGGTCGACTCTGGGGTTGCGGTGCTCATCTCGCTTTATTGGCCGAGGGAGCCGGCGTACAGCTTCCGGGTCATGTGGCCAGCATGACTAAGCCGCTTCTGGCGAACCAGAGCAGCGCACGGAAATGCCATTTACCTTCCCACCGGAGCGGTACCTATTTATCTACTTGCACTTTGATGTGCTTTCGAACTGCTAGGTTGGCAGGAGCAGGGACTGAGCAACGGGAGCTCACCCCATCGCGGGGATTCGAACCGCCGAACCTTCTGATCGGCAAGTCCTAGGCTCTGTGGTTTAACCCATAGCACATTGAAAAGTGCTAAGCGCTTACTACTAAAGTTGCAAAAGTTTTGTTTTATGCATATTGCCCCACCTTATGCCCTTTTTTCTGT